>NC_137345.1:800000-2000000 GCF_965287045.1 Carcharhinus amblyrhynchos | reverse complement strand
TTCCAATGCATTGGCTGCCATCCACAATACCAGTCAACATGCACAGATTCTGTAAAAAGCAAGAACATTTCTCTCCAAATCTGCACATACTACACCTAGACACAGAGTAACTCTCTTAATAAAACTTTGAGTTAACGACTGAAACCCAATCAGATATTTCTGTTTGTAAAAAGTTTTTTTTGTTCAAATCAGCTAAAGATATGAGCATGTTTACACTGTATTGTCAGCGGCCATGCGTTCTGAATCTTGACCTTTTAACCTAGAAATTGCTTTGGGTTCAGCACAATGTTAAAGACCCGCTACCTATTAAGGACATTCCTGGATCATTCCCACTTGCTGCATTTTAAAATGGCAGATTCTGGCCAAAGTTTACTTTGTGTTTGGTTTTATTATTCATCAAATGAGGGATGAAGCCTCCATAAAGGGTGGCCGTTAAAAATATTAAAAGTTTATTTATTAGTGTCACAATTAACCTTACATCAACATTGCAGTGAAGTTACTGTGACAACTCCCCCTAGTCGCCACACTCCAATGCCTGTTCAGGCACACGGAGGGAGAATCTAGCATGGCCAATGTACTTAACCAGCGCATTCTTCGGACTGTAGGAGGAAACCAGAACAGCCGGAGGAAACCCACGCAGGCATGGGGAGAACGCGCAGACTCCACACAAACAATGACCCAAGCAGAGAATTGAACCTGGGTCACTGGCGCTGTGAGGGAGCAGAGCTAATCACTGTGCCACCCTGAAAGTCTGAAACTGAGCCACACCCTATTTCAACCTATTGTGACCAGCCCTCAAATTTGTTATCACCCAACTAGGATACCCCCAAATTGTTATTTCCTGGAACAGGAGGGATAAACCAGCTACCTTATTTCAGTAAGATGTTTATTGTGAATTTTCAGCTTTATATTCAGTGCAATACGCAACAAATCCTGAGGGAGTCCAGTAAGACTAAGAGAAATAAAACATAGGGAGAGTGTACAAAACATGACAGGATAGATGGTCTGAGAAGTGTTTGCTTTAACTCTACACAGACCTGAGTGAATCTTGAACCCAGAGCTTCTGGCCTAGGGGTAAGGATGCTATCTACCACAGCACAAGATCTCCACAGAGGAGGTTTGAGGAGTTTACTTATACTGTTTTGCAGTGTATAAATACTGATAGTTTAAAATAGTTCCATGTTGCCCTTTGACACTTGGATCATTATTTTAACTCCCTCTCTAAAAGATTCCTTAGTAGAAAAAATAATTTATTCATTTAATTTAGTTCGTTTATTTATTAGTCACAAGTAAGGCTTACGTTAACACTGCAATGAAGTTACTGTGAAATTCCCCTAGTCGCCACACTCTGACACCTTTTTGGATACACTGTGGGAGAATTTAGCACGTCACCAGCATGCCTTTGCACTGTGGGAGGAAACTGGAGCACCCAGAGAAAACCCACGCAGACATGAGGAGAATGTGCAAACTCCACATAGACAGTGACCCAAGATAGGAATTGGGTCCCTGGGGCTGTGAGGTAGCAGTGCTAACCACCGTGCCACCCCTATTTAATAGATTTAATAGAAACATTAAAAATGATAAATGGAACAGAGAAATGATTTCCAACAGCAGGGGAAAACAGATTTAAAGAAATAGTCAGAAGGGAAATCATTTTTTTACACAGTAAGTTTTGATCTGGAAGGTTGGAAGTCGATTCAGCCGTGACTTTCGAAAAGGAATTGGATTAAATGAGTATAACGGAACAGTTAGCAGGGCCATGGGGCAAGAGCAGCGAGTCGATGATGTAGATTTTATAACCTCGCTCATCTCCAAACTGTAGAACCCCCACCCAAAGTCAATGCACCTTTCCATTATCCACTCCTCGCCCGCTCCAATTCCCGTGGCAGGCTGGACAGTAAAATCCTGGGATCCAGCACAGGCACAATGGGGCAAATGGCCTCCTTCTGCATTGTGCAAGTCCATGACTTTGCTGATGATTGATGGCTATTATTGACAGGTCACTGGGTCTCCAGCAGGTCTCTAAGGACCCAGAGCCACTCTGCTAGCCCACGGTAAGCAGTTGTCCTTGAAGACACAATATCTTTCAGGCTGGAATCCCTAAGTGTTGTGTTTGGCAGCAGCCTTTACACTGATAATGGATGATGATGACCTTTATACCCAGTTACCGCACGGAATGGTCCTTGTTGCTAGGATTTTAAGTTTTTTTGAAAGGGATCTGGACTCCACACACCATTCTGCGTATTTACACAGCAGTGTTTTTAGACTGTCACATTGACACTTATCCCCATGATAGCATGAAGACGTTTTAATTGCATTAACACAGGTAGCAGCTTGTTTCTATGGTGATACATCACTGGGCCTGATTACTGAGTGCTCGCACGCATAAGCAGTGGTGAAGTTGGTACTGGCCTTCCAGAGTTGGAGAGAGGGCAAAGGGGGAGGTTGCAGCTGAAGGGAAGCAGGGCATTGGGTCGGGAAATAAATGGGAAAGATAGATAAAGAGAAGTGAAGGGATTGGGGAGGGAATTCTTTTGTTCACGGGATGTAGGTGTCACATTCATTGTCCACCCCTGATTGCCCTTGAGAAAGTGGTGCTGAGCTGTCTTCTTGCACTGCAGTTGGTGATGGTGTCGCAAAGCTGGAGATGCTGATGCTATTAAAAAGAATGTTTTCTTTGCTCAAGTAAAATCAAACTGTTATGTATTTTCTAAAGCATGTCTGGACAGCAATTAAGAGAATAAAGGACAGAGCGTTCTTTGCAATAAGCCAAAAAATCCGAGGAGATAGACAAAGGTTGGTGACTCCTTACTACAGGTGTTCTGTTAGCACAGCTGAGTATCTGAGAGAGTCTGTGGAAGGCAAAGCTTAAATTCACATGGTCAACCAGGTGAGAGGAATATTGCAAGGAGAGATTGAAATCCTGGAGCTGGACCCTTGGTGAAAATATCCAAGAGAAAGTGTCAGTTGGGAGAAGGTTCCAAAGGATGTTCTTCCAGAGCAGAAATTGGAATCTCTCGTGTGAAAGACAGAGTTCCAGTGAGACCAGTTTGCTCCCACAGTGACAAACATCTGTTGGGAGTTGATAAGAGATCTATCAAAATTGTTTTGGATGGCATCTGTCCCCTGGTTTCGGAGCGTGATGTGTCTGACCACAGGTCACCTTCTGGTTTACATGGATTATGTATTTAATGAGAACATTAGAGTTAAAATACATTTGATAACTTATATTATCCGTATAGAAATCATCATAGAAATCATAAAAACCCTACAGTACAGAAAGAGGCCATTTGGCCCATTGAGTCTGCACCGAACACAATCCCACCCAGGCCCTACCCCCATATCCCTACAAATTTTACCCACTAATCCCGCTAACTTATGCATCCCAGGACACTAAGGGCAATTTTAGCATGGCCAATCAACCTAACCTGCACATCTTTGGACTGTGGGAGGAAACTGGAGCACCCGGAGGAAACCCACACAGACACGAGGAGAATGTGCAAACTCCACACAGACAGTGACCCAAGCCAGGAATCAAACCCAGATCCCTGGAGCTGTGAAGCAGCAGTGCTAACCACTGTGCCACCGTGCCACATGGCTCTGTATGTATTTGTAAATGCATAGTTGTGGGTGAAGGATTGGTGTAATATAGTTCATTGTTTCTTGTTTAATAAATGTTTTATTCTTTGGTTAAATGTACAGCGACAGGCTCCTGTGAACCTGTTCAGTGGCCACCCTCCCGTTTCTAAACAAAACTAAAAGTTAGGATCTATCACACCAGGTTTCACCCTGCTCAGTAATGACATCACTGGAATCACAGCAGAACTTTATGGAATGAAAAAGTCTTGAGTTCCAGCAGTAGATTGAGCAGCGGAGTGGTTAAAAATTCCATTTCACATTTAGACAGGGGTGACATTGACAGGGACATTGACTCTTTGAATGTAAGTAGAGCTTTCCTGTCAATCCTTAGCCTCAATTATTTAATTTAGTTACTGCTTCCTGATCTGCGTCATCTTCTCTCTTGTCTTAGCCCTGATTCACGAAGGTTCCTCAGTAACCAAACTGCTCCCACTGGGAAGCTCAGTCACTGCCGACATTTCTATGAGGGAGCTGAGGACCATGGACCGGTCGGACAGAAATAATCAATTAAAGCCAAGAGAAGAGTGTTGGCAATAAAATGAGTTCAATGTTTCTGCGGTTCAGGGGGCATCTCTCCTGTCACTGAGTCAATCAAAAATGGCCTCAAATCTCTCACTCCAAAGTCTTAAGTGCATAATCCTGACGGCTACTCCCGGTGCAGTAGTGAGGGAGTGCTGCACTCACAGACATGCCATCTGTCACATGAGATGTTAAATTGAGACCCTGACTCCCTCTCAGATGGATCCCATGGTGCTTTTTCCAAGAAAAGTCGGAGAGTTCTCCCTGACCAATATTTTTCCCTCGCTCAAATCACAAAAGCAGATTACCTGGCCATTTTCTTTTTGAATATTACTGAAAAGGGAAGTATGTACTGCCAAAGCTTGTCATCTTGAACTCATCAGGATAGACACAAGAGTACCAAATTTCAAACGATCACAACAATTCATACAACAAGCGAAAAGGTAATCTGTTTGCAAAACAACTCTGGTTGGCTGAGCAGCTGCCATGAAGAAAGCAGTAGGGATCGATCAGCACTCCAAAGTCCAGGATAACTTTAAATAGATAAAATATTTGAATATATTCATAGAATCACAGAATCCCTACAGTGCGGAAGGAGGCCATTCAGTCCATCGAGACTGCACCGATTCTCCAACACCTCTGTATGAATGTGTGTCACTTCCATCGAGACTAAATATTACGAGCTTGGCTGCTTATTTTAAATTGTAGTCAGTGTAATTATTAGCACACATTGCTATTTGTGGGAGCCTGCTGTGCACAAGTTGGCTGCCACTGTTCCTACGTTACAACATTGACTACACTTCAGAAGTTCTCCCAAGGGCTTTAGAATGCTTTAGAATTCCCAAAGCCAGGTATAAATTCAAATGTTTTACTAAATGGTTGGTTGTAGTAGAACGTATGAGAATTTGTGTTCAGCTGTTAATGATCACTAACAACAAGGATGGATTTAATAGTTTGACAAATATAATTGTAACTAATACTGTAGATTAACTTAAAAGCCTGTGAACAAGATTTGCAATAATTGGGACAAAGAAACCTGTTTTAAACTGTAAAATAAAATTTAGTCCAATCATAGTTAAAACCTCAGTTGAAGGCAGCAATAAGAATTCTCTGAGATGCCACAACACTTCCTTATAATTACAGTCTGAAAACCAGTCTCTGAGTTATTCTTGCCTCTAGATCGTGTTTAAAACGATTATCCTACAATTAAGGAATCTAATAGCTATTATCGATGAAACTAAATGGTTTAATGTCAAAAGTACAGCTGTGGCTATTTACATTTTAGATTCATTGCCTCTTGTGAAAAGGTTGTGTTGGCTTTAGTACACCACAGACCAACTAACACAACTCCTTGTGCCATGTTATAACCCTTCACTGCTCCACAACCTCCTGTGGGTCAGGGTCACACACTGAGGCCACAGTTCCAACTCACACTAATAGGAGGAGACAATTCAACCCTTTGAGCCTCTCAGTTAAGAGCATATAAGGGGATGTAATGGCAGCTGACCCAACCCTTGGTCAAAGAGGTAGGTTTTAAAGAGCATCTTAAAGAAGGAGAAAATGTCCAAGGGAAGGAAAGAGGTTTAGGGAGGAAATTCCATTCCTTAGGGTCCAGAAAGCTGAAAGTATGGTTGCCAATGGTGGAGAAAAGGGAACCAGGAACACACAAGATGCCAGGCTAGGAGACGAGAAATATAGATCCTTGGGGGTTCTATTGGTGCTGAGGTTGGAAGATAATCCATTGCAGAGCATTCTCTGACTATATCTAGAGAGATAGGAATGATACAGTCCCACTCAGCTGAACAAAGTGGAGAGGTTCTGGGCGACACTGGTGTGGTTAAACCATGTCAAATAATTCCAAAAGGCTCACCCATTTTTGAATGATTTCAGCCCATGCACTAACTATCTAACTATATCCCACCTTCCCTTTCTCCCTAAATGTTTGATTCATTCCACACCATTGTGTTACACCAGATTTATGATGCTTGTGTTGCTCTGTCCCTTATTATCTCATTGTAGAAATGAAGTGGGTATGAGGTGGCATGATGCCAAGGGTGAAAGAAGATGAGGTAAGGAAGTCAAGAAGTCATGGTGAGGTAAATCCCTGAGGGCAAAAGAGCTGAACTCAAGAGGGTGAGGCGAAAATGACAGCCCCTGACATCAAGGCAACATTTGGCTAAGTGTGGCATCATGGACCCCTAGCAAAACTGGAGTCAATGGGTATCAGGGAAAAGCTCTCCACTGGTTGGAGTCATGCAAAGAATAAAGGAAGATGGTTGCGGTTGCGTGAAGTCAATCATCTCAGTCCCAGGAGTCCCTCAGTTAAGTGTCCTTTGCCCAACCATCTTCAGTTGCTTCATCGGTGATCTAACCGGCATCATGAAGTTATCATTTCCTCTATTACAACAGCAACTACACTTCAAAATACTTTGTTGTCTGTGAAGCAGTTTGGACATCCTGAGATCTTGCAAGGTGCTATAGAAATACAAACTGTCCCTCTCTCAGTAATCTCTGTCAGTCCCATAACTCTCCACTATCGGCCATGCCTTCAACTACCTGAGCCCAAAGCTCTGCAATTCCCTCCCTAAACATCTCCACTTTTCTCTTTCTCCTCCATTACATTGATTCTTAAGATCCATCTCTGTGACTGAACTCTTGTTCACCTGCCCTGGCGTCTCCTTATGTAGCTCAATAACTGTTTGATAACAATTCCTATGAAGTGCACTGGGAGCTTAAAGGCATCATTTAAATGGAAATGATTCTTCTTTCCTCTTAGAAGGTGTTATTTACCTGAAGGCCACAGCAGGGCAAGAAAGGAAGAGAATTTCTGATTGATTTATTGCTCCCCAATTAACCAGGCACTATCCCTTTTCTGCGGGTTTTAACATTGTTCAGTTACCCAATCTCAGTGTACAGGGTCTATTATCCTAGGGGTGCAGTGGTGGGAGTTATTGAGGAGACTCTGAAATAAAGACTGCATCTGTCACTGTTGAAAGGGCACCAGTTCTTAACACTAATCCCACTGATACCTATTAAATCTCAGCCAAACCAGATACATGTTTATTCTCAGGATTTGGGCTATATTAAATACCAGTCTCTGCACACTATTTTGACTATTTATTCTCAGGATTTCAGAATCACTGGTATGCTGGTGTTTACTTCATGTTGCCCAGGTTGCCCTTAAGAAGGAGATGGTGGATCCTTCATTCAAAATTCCAAACTTGTGAGTCAAGAAGTTACATTCAAAGTCTTATTTCACCATGCAACTTTGCACAGCAAGATCCCACATACAGCAATTGACCATATAACCTCTGATGTTGATTGAGAGATAAAGATTTGCCAGGTTCAGACTTTCCTTCCTAATTCTTTCCGCCTCTCTACCATTTGCCCACCCCTTTAATATTCTTTGATCAATGTCTTGGTTGCCTGTACTAGTATTTCCTTTCATATCAAATTTAATTTGATAACATTCCTGGGAAGCAGCTGGAGATGTTTTACCATAAGATCATAAGACATAGGAGTGGAATTTTGCCACTCGGCCCATCAAGTCTGCTCCACCATTCAATCATGGCTGATATTTTACTCATCCACATTCTTCTGCCTTTTTCCCATAACCCCCGATCCCCTTATTAATCAAGAACCTATCTACCTCTGTCTTAAATATACTTAATGACCTGGCCCCCACAGCCTTCTGTGGCAAAGATTTCCACAGATTCACCACTCTCTGACAAAGAAATTCCTCCTCATCTCTGTTTTAAAGGTTCGTACCTTCAGCCTGAGGTTGTGCCCTCTGGTTCTAGCACTTTACTCTATTAAAGGTACTATATAAATGAAAATTAGCCCTAGCCAAGCTGTTCTCCAACATGACATTAGTGTCACTCCAGATTGACACTAATGACATGGATTTTTATCAAATGGTGAGATCCACATTTTGTTAATAGACCAGGGAAAGATGTTGGTTTGAAGTTCACCAAAGCATTGGACATGCCCTGCCTTCTCTCTATAGGCTACAAGGCCAAGGCCCCTGTGTCATTCACACTCGGCATGGCTTTATGACACAAATTATATTTGTGCTAATTGCACCCGTAGCAGAAAATATACCATTTAATTTTAATTTTTTATTCTTTTCCTGTCGCTGGAAAAGTTATCATTTATCATCCATCCCTAATTGCCCTTGAACTGAGCAGCCTGTTAGGCCATTTCAGAGAGCAGTTAAGAAGCAACCACATTGCTGTGGCTCGGGAGTCACATGTAGGCCAGACCGGGTAAGGACAGCAGATTTCCTTCCCTAAAGGGATATTAGTAAACCAATGGGTGTTTGCAACAATCGATGATAGTTTCAGGGTCATCATTAGTCAGACTCAATTTATATTCCAAGTTTATTAATTGAAAGGATCATCTGGACTCAAAACGTCCTTACAGATGCTGCCAGACCTGCTGAGATTTTCCAGCATTTTCTGTTTTGGTTATTAATTGAAGTTAATTTCCACCAGCGGCCATTGTGAGATTTGAAACCATGTCTCCAGAGTATTAGCCTCAGCACCTGAGTTACCAGCCCAGTGGCATTATGACTGAATCAGTATCTCCCCAGTGACTGATGGTTATGGGATGGGCTATTTTGCTGCTGCAGATATCATTCACTAAAATCAACACCATTTCTCTCAGCTTCCAGTCACTCACCATTCTAATTCACCAATCCACCCCTCCCTCGGGCTCTCTCAGCCATCGGCCCCCAGTGAAGTTCAATATAAGCTCAAAGAAGAGCATGTAATCTATCAGTTAGGCACCTTACAGCCTTCCAAACTCAACTTCAAAGACTTCAGACCATGAGCTTTGCTCCCATTTCTTTGGACAGCAGATTCTGGAGGTTGTTTCCACTGGCAGGTGAAACTAGAGCTTTGTGGGGGGGGAGAGGTTGGGTTGGTGCATAACCTCAAAATAAGGGGGAGCAGATTTAGGACTAAGTTGAGGAGGAACTTCTTCACTCAAAAGGGTTGTGAATCTACGGAATTCCCTGCCCAGTGAAGCAGTTAAGACTGCCTCGTTCAATGTTTTTAAGGCAAAGATAGATAAATTTTTGAACAGTGAAGGAATTAAGGGTTATGGTGAGCGGGCAGGTAAGTGAGCTTAGATCAGCCATGATCTTATTGAATGGGGGAGCAGGCTTGAGGGGCAGTTGGCCAACTCCTGCTCCATGTTCTTATGCTCTTATTCTGATGACTCAGCTGTTGTCATTTACAGTCCTCTGGGCCCATCTGTTATTCCTTGACTCCTCCCATTATAACCAGCTTCTGCCTTTCACCATTATCCCTTTTGTTATTTAATCTGTCCCATTTTCAATCCTATCTCAAACCTCCACTGAGGTTCCTCCTCTCACCCCCACAAACCCCCTTCCCCGACACCCCCTACCCCCCTTCACCAGCCCCCATTCCCCTACCTCCCCAATACACTTCACTGACCCCCAATTCCCATTCTCCGACCCCCCAACCCCCTTCCCCAATGCTCCAACCCCCTTCTACAACCACAATCTCATCCATTCTCGTTCTCTTTTTTTTGGAGATGTGGGCTTCACTAGCTGGGCCAATAGTCATTGGTCATCCCTAATTTCCCTTGAGAATCCCTTGAGAAGATGTTCTGTATCTGCTGAAAATCTGTGCCAACTCTGACTTTTCCAGTTCTAATGAAAGGCCCTCAGCCTGAAATGTTTATCATAGAACTCCTACAGTGCAGAAGGAGGCCGTTTGGCCCATCGAATCTGTATACCGACCACATCCCATCAGGCCCTATTCCCGTTACCCCACCCTTTGATACTAGAGTTAATTTATCATGGCCAGTCAACCTAACCTGCAAATCTTTGAACTGTGGGAGGAAACCGGAGCACCCAGAGGAAACTCACGCAGACACAGGGAGAACGTACATACGAACATAAGAACATAAGAAATAGGAGCAGAAGTAGGCTATCTAGCCCTTCGAGCCTGCCCCGCCATTCAATAAGATCATGGCTGATCTGAAGTGGCTCAGTTCCACTTTCCCGCTTTCTCCCCTTAACCCTTAATTCCCTTGCCTTCCAAAAACCTATCTACCCGTGTCTTAAATATATTCAGCGAGGTAGCTTCCACCACTTCAACGGGCAGAGAATTCCAGAGATTCACCACCCTTTGAGTGAAGAAGTTCCTCCTCAACTCCATTCTAAACTGCACCCCCCCTTATCTTGAGGCTGTGCCCTTTAGTCCTGCTGTCCTTTCTGAGCGGGAAGAATCTCTCTACCTCTACCCTATCCATCCCTTTCATTATCTTATACATCTCTATAAGATACCCCCTCATCCTTCTAAACTCCAACGAGTGACAGACTTGACAAAGTGACCCAAGGCTGGAATTGAACCTGGGTCCCTGGCACTGTGAGGCAGCAGTGCTAAGCACTGTGCCACTGCGTCATCTGCTTCACCTTGTTTTTTTCTCCACCTTTCTGCCTAAGGTGCTGAGTATTTCTGGTATTTATTGTTTTTATTCTGGGTTTCCAGAATCTGCAGATTTTGTTTTGGTGGTGGACGCACAACTGTTTAATCTATAATTCATTCTTTGCTCATGGCTCAACCATCTCTCTAGTTAACACAATAGCGCGTCAGTTACAGCGCCTTGGGGTTGCGGAAAGCCAGCAGTAGATCTTCTAATGCTCTCTGCTAAGGAACATAAATGAGATAGAGTGATGAGAAACACAATGTGACAGTGCAGGTCATAGGTGTAAACACAGGAACAGATGTAGGCCATTCATAGAGCAGGACACAGCCATTCAGTTTCTTTATGCTGAAGACTGGTTAGATGTGAGGGAGGTTGGTACAATCCATTCCCAGTGCCACCCCACTGGATATTCAGAGTCTACTCTCCCATGCACCAGGGCTAATGCTGAAATGTCTAAAAAACTGAACTTGCTGTGTAGATTTATTCAATAGTCTGTACCCGTATCCTCCAATGCAGCAATTACAGAACTTGATAATGCGTTAAATCAGCCCTTGGCTCTTTCAGATATGAGCTTGTAATTTAGCAGAGTGTAACAGTGCCTCATTGGTGATTCCTGGATTAAATCAATTCCTCATGCTCACTGCTGTGGCAAGCAGTTTGACAATGGTGAATAACGTTCTCTCATAGTCCAGGAAACTGTCAGTGCATTCACTCATGTATAGATGATTTTTGTAATAACTGTAACATCATAGTACAGATTGTGATAAACCCATTTGTTTATTATGATCTAGAATGCGTTACCTGAGAGGGGTCAAATCCAATAGTACTTTCCACCCGATGGCAAACCTTCCACAGTTTACCCTTTCCTCCCCTCCCCCACTTCTCCTGCATCAAACTTTTCACATCTCGAACATTTCTAGTTCAATTGAAATGTTAACTTTATTTCTCTCCACAGATGCTGCCTGACCTGGTGAGTATTTAAAGCAGTTTCTTCACGCAGATTTCCAGAAACTTCCAGATTTTCATTTCTGCGACTATTAAATTGAAGATTGATCATCTTACCTGCTAGTCACACTTGTTGTTTTCCAACAACACCTAGGATTCTTTAACCCTCTGTATGTTCTCAGTGTTGACTCAGTGGAAATTTCTCTTGCTTCTATTACAGGTTCAAACTCTGCTCCAGAGATCCAACTAAGCATGACATTCCACTGCAGTATCGAGGGAGCGCTGCACTGTCATAGAATCCTAGAATCTTAGAATCAGAAGGAGGCCATTCGGCCCATCAGGTCTACACTGATCACAATTCCACCCAGGCCCTATCCCCATAACCCCATGTATTTACCCTAGCTAATCCCGCTGATACTAAGGGGAAATTTTGCCAATCCACCTAACCTGCACATCTTTGGACAGTGGGAAGAAACCGGAGCATCTGGAGAAAACCCACACAGACATGGGGAGAACGCGCAGACTCTGCACAGACAGTAACCCAAGCCAGGAATCAAAGCTGGGTCCCTGGCACTGTGAGGCAGCAGTGCTAACCACTGTGCCACCGTGCTGCCCATCAGAGGTACCAACTTTGATTGACACTTAGAAATAAGGTCCTGCCTGCTCTCCCAGGTGGGTGTAAAAGATCCCCTGGCTCTATTCTATGAGCAGGGGAATTCTCCCTGCCCTGACCAGTGTTTACCCCTCAGCCAAATCAGTAAAACTGCCTGGTCATTGCTGACTGTGAGACCTTGGTGTGTATAAATTGGCAGCCATGGTAACTAACTTTCAAAGGTACCTCATTGGCTGTAAAACTATTCAGGACCTGCTGAGGTTGTGAAAGGTGCTATAGAAATGCAAGTCTTCCTTTTCCTCCCTCCATCTCTCTATTTTCCTTTCCCCAAACTTGGTGTTATTCAATCACTCTTCTTGCAACTCACCTTCTCTCCTACTCTCTTTAACCCTGGTGGTGTTACGTGTGGTATAAGGGTCTGGCACATATAGGAGTAATATGGGACATCTTCAAAATTCATCTTATGGGATGTGGGCATTGGTGGCTGGGCCAGCATTTATTGTCCATCCCTAACTGTCTTCCGTTTCAAAAGGCATTTGAGAGTCAGTCACATTGCTGTGGCTCTGGAGTCACATGTACACCAAACCAGGTAAGGACGGCAGATTTCCTTCCCTAAAAGACATTAGTGAACCAGGAGGTTTTTACGACAATTGACAATGGTTTCATGGTCATCATCAGACTTTTAATGAATTCAAATTTCACCATCTGCTATGGTAGGATTTGAACCCAGGTCTCCAGATCTTGATCCGGGTTTCTGGATTACTAGTCCAGTGACAATCCTCTAATTAAGTAATGCTGAGTACAACATCACCCACACCATGATACAAGGGAGTATATGATCCACACCCAGGCTCAGACAGAGATGTGTGTACCAGCAAGCATGGAGATTCCAGTTTGTATCCTTTGCTGAATATTTATAAATAGTTTTATAAGTCAATAAAGACTTACAGCTAACCTATACATGACTGCAAAGACTTCTTCAGATCCACTTAACTGTATCCAACACCACACAACTTGGTGCCAATAAAAGGAAAAACCCTACACCTTCATTAAATGCAGAGAAAGATTGAAATCCTGCAAGACTATGGGAAAATTGAAAGAAGCATTCTAATCTGAAGAAAAGCTTGAGAAGCAAATATGCAGAGGATTTGTACAGATCGGCAGAAGGTTGGGAATACAGAGATTTAAAATCTGAACTGATCAGGGACAGGATAATGATGCACTCGCTCAGCTCCTGCAAGCAAAGATCTAACCCTGGAAAAGGCAATCCAGATGATCTCACATTTATCCACATTATACTGCACCTCCACACACTCAGCCTGCCCCAATCACACTGAAGCATCTCTGCATCCTCCTCACAGCTCACTCTCCCACCCGACTTGCAAATTTGGAGATCATACATTCAGTTCCTTCTTCCAAATCATTATTATAGAATGTGAACAGCTGAGGCTCAGGATTTCAACAGAAATGAAGTAAAACATACAAATTGACACCATTGTACAAAATGAAGAGCTTCCTCACTGGCTGATGAGGATTTGGCAGATGAGGTATTGAGGGAGGGAAACATTACTGAAGAGGATGCTGAGGGCTGGCAGTGAGTTGAGATCTACACCCCAGCAATGGATGACTGGACATTGAGTCAATGGACCATCCGGGTCAGGAAAGGCCATCTTCTCCTTAATGATCACTTAGCATCAACCACAGTTCGGATGGAACTGGGGTAAACTAACCTTTAGGTTTTGATCTGGGTAAGAGATTGGAGAATTTGCAGTAAGGCCACACTTGGAATACTGTATGCAATTCTGGTCACCCTATTATAGAAAGGATATTACTAAACTAGAAAGACTGCAGAAAAGATTTACTAGGATGCTACCGGGATTTGATGGATTGAGTTATAAGGAGAGGCTGAATAGACTGGAACTTTTTTCTCTGGTGCGTAGGAGGCTGAGGGGTAACCTTAGAGAGGTCTATACAATAATAAGGGGCATAGACAAGGTAGATAGTCAATATCTTTCCCCAAAGATAGGGGAGCTTAAAAGTAGAGGGCATAGGTTTAAGGTGAGAGGGGAGAGATACAAAAGTGTCCAGAGGGGCAATTGTTTCATAAGAGCATATAAATTGTACACACAGAGGGTTATGAATGTCTGGAACAAGCTGCCAGAGGTAGTAGTGGAGGCAGGTACAATTTTATCTTTTGAAAAGCATTTGGACAGTTACATGGGTACGATGGGTATAGAGGGATATGGGCCAAATGCGGGCAATTGGGAGTAGCTTAGGGGTTTTTCAAAAAAAAGGGTGGCATGGACAAGTTGGGCCGAAGGGTCTGTTTCCATGCTGTAAATCTCTATGACTCTATGCCATACAATGCTATTCCAACAACAGGAATTGTAGCGGGAAAACTCGACAGACCACTTAAAGGTCTGTTGGCCTCGGGCAGGAATTTCCAGTTTTGGGGCTTGGCCTGTAGTTTATGGTTTCTTCCTTGTTTTGTTCCTGTTGGTGGAAAGGAGTGGAGGGTAATTTTCTGGGACAATGGAACAATCACAATATTGTAAATGTTTCTAACCTTGAATAAATCTGATTAATATAACTTTCATCTGTGAGTCAGAGCTTGTGAGTTCAAGTCCTAAAATCTTGAAGACAAAATTCTAAGCTGGCACTCCCGGTGCAACATTAAAGGAATGCTGCACTGTCAGAGGTCCCATTCTTTGAATAAGAGATTAACCCTAGGCTCTGCCTGCCCCTCTCAGGTAAACATTAAAGTTCCCATCCACTATTTTGAAGAAGAGCAGTAAGATGTCTCACAACACCAGACTAAAGTCCAACGGGTTTATTTGGTAGCACAAGCTTTCGGAGTCTCACTCTTTCTTCAGGCGAGTGAAAGTGAAGAAGAGCCCAGCATTTTGGCCAATGTTTCTTCCTCAATCAAAACATCTTGAAGTAGATTAGCTAGTGATTATCACCTTGCTACTTCTGAGATCTTGCTATGCGTACATTGACTGCTGCATATCCTACATTAGAACAGTGGCTTCATTTCAATAAGGACTGGATTTGCTGTGAAATGCTTTGGGAATGTACTGAAAGGTGCTAAACGCATCTGTTTTTAAACATGCCTGCATATATGTGAAAGTGCGAGTGAGGTTTGACAGGCTGCACTGGGTAAGGATATTGGCTCCTCTCCAGTATCAGCCTTAGCGGAGGAGCCCAGACACACCGGCTGCTAATTCGCCCCTTCAGCTGCAAGTAAGGGTGCCAACTCTGGTTTCATCACGTGACTGCCTGCCTCCAGCCAGCTTGCTTCTCATTGGTTGCCCAACCTGTCAATCATTGTGGCTTTTCACCTCCCCATGAGTGAAAATCCTCTTCATCGCCCAGATATGAATGATTCTTGGCTGCAAAACTTTGCTTGTCAATGTTCCTCGAAATACCTGGTATGTTTAATGGTGTTGAAGATGCTAGAGAATGCAAGTTGTTGTTGTCATTGTCAGCCAAACCAGCCTTTTTTCCATCTCCAATAATATTCAAATTAATAAAATAGAAGAGTTCAAAGAACATGAAAGGAAAACAATTATTTTTTTCATTGGCCACAATGATTTTCCTTCTGGACTTTGCTGGCAGCAATCTCTTGGAGATTAATCTTCAACTTTGAGAGGCTCTGGGACAATCCTGGCAAGTTAGCAAACCAAGCTGAGAAAAGGCACTTTGCCCAGAGTGCCTTTAAGTGCCCTGCGGAACAGGTGGCAAAACTATCCATGATATGGAAATAGAACCTGGAACCTTCAGATGATTAATTACCTGTTCCCTGAGTCTATCCCCACATCACTGGGATTCACAACTCAAGTTGCTTTTGCACCCTTTGACTTTGCGAGATGTCATAGAATTGCTTTAATTGTTGAACTGGCTGCAAAGGGAGTTGGCAACGTTCCCGGACTGACTGGAACTCAATCAGCATCAATCTCGCCGTGGCCAAAGAAAGCATTCCAGGAGGTTGGAAGCTCTCTGCTTCCTTGTTTGCCGTATTCAGCCTGAGTATGCACACAACAATGTTCTCATAAGCTGTAACACCAGCAGTGAAGGGGGCTGGGGAAGCAGGCGGCCGCAGGGGGGTTTGTGGGGGTGGCACTGGGACAAGGTCACTCTCTGTGTTTGATCTATACCATCTTTAACGCGGGGAGTTGATGCTGCTTGTGATCATATACAAGGCCTATGTTCGCAGTGCACTGTTTGAGATGCCAACCAGCACAGTGGCTACTGGAAGTTGTTCAGGAAATGGTCAATGGATTTTGTTTTTGATAAGTAGATTTTTGATGAGGCCAGATGGGGACTCAGTGCTAGCCAGTATAACTCCCTGAATGTTGTTGTTGAGGGCGCACAATTTCTTCGTTGTTTGATATCTTTCAATGTTTTTTGCACGGCTGCGCATGTTCTGTATTAACATGGAACAAGGCCTGTGTTACAGTGCAGCCAAACACCGGAGCAGTTTAATGGGAACTTTACTGTCAAGAATCCCTATTTGCCAGCCAGCTCAGTGTAAATCCTGACCGTCTGAGTGTAGCGGATTGCAGTGGAGTGCCTGTTTTGTTGGTTTAGCTCTAACTTTAAGAATATTGTCTCCTCCTTAATTTCCTTCAACAGAAAAATTTGTTCCATGTCACTGTGTCCTTGACATCACTTCCACTCACATTTCCCTAAATGTATCCCGCCAGAGTTGGCAACCCAACACAGAGAAGACTCAGGGTTGAATCCTGAGGTGACAACTGCAGATCCCATTGTTGCTCAGCACTTCCTCACTCACTGAGTACGGGCCAGATGGTCCTCGCTTCCATCCTGCATTTTGCTGATTTAACTGATCTGATCTGATTTGATTTTGATTTGTTTTGATTTATTGTTGTCACGTGTATTAACAGATAGTGAAAAGCATCGTTCCTTGCATGCTATACAGACAAAACATACCGTTCATAGAGAAGAAAGGGAAAGAGTGCAGAATGTAGTGTTACAGTCATAGCTAGGGTGTAGAGAAAGATCAGCTTAATGCAAGGTAAGTCCATTCAAAAGTCTGACAGCAGCAGGGAAGAAGCTGTTCTTGAGTCGGTTGGTACGTGACCTTGTATCTTTTTCCCAATGAAAAAAGGTGGAAGAGAGAATGTCCGGGTGCATGGGGTCCTTAATTATGCTGGCTGCTTTGCCATGGAAGCAGGAAGTGTAGACAGAGTCAATGGATGGGAGGCTGGTTTGCGTGATGGATTGGGCTACATTCACGATCTTTTGTATTTCCTTACAGTCTTGTACAGAGCAGGAGCCATATCAAGATGTGATACAACCAGAAAGAATGTTTGCTTTCAGTGGTGCACCTGTAAATTTGGTGAGAGTTGTAGCTGACATATCAACTTTTCTTAGTCTTCTAAGAAAGCAGAGACATTGGTGGGCTTTCTTAAAGATAGTGTCGGCTTGGGGGATCAGGACAGGTCATTGGTGATCTGGATACCTAAAAACTTGAAGCTCTTGACCCTCTCTACTTTGTCCCTGTTGATGTAAACAGGGGCATGTTCTCCTTTTACGCTTCCTGAAGTCGATGACAACCTCTTTAGTTTTGTTGACATTGAGGGAGAAATTATTGTTGTCGCACCAGTTCACCTGTCAACACCATAACTGATTTTGTCCCTCCAGGCCCTCCCCCATTAGACCAAGAAATGGATAAATTATCCAAGGGTCCATCACCTGATTGCCACTGGTGATTCCTGCTGGAAGTCAGGTCAGAACAGGACTGGTACCAAACTCAGTCTGGGTGACCGCTTGGTGGAACACCTCTGTTTAGTTCACGAGTGTGACTCTGAGCTTGTGCTCACCTCTCATTTTAATTCTCCATGTTGCTCCTACTCTGACCTCTCAGTCCTTGGCCTGCCCCAGTATTCCACTAAAACCCAACACAAGCTTAAGGAACAGCAGCTCATCTCTCAGCTAAAAACTTTATAGCCTTCTGGAATCAACATTGAGTTCAGCAATTTTAGATCATAACCTCTGCCCCAGTTTATTTTAGGTTTCTTAGACCGTCAATTTTCTTTTCTCTTAATTCTCCCTTATCTCCTTGACTTTGTGTTTGGTTGATTGCTATCCTGCTATTCACATCTCCTTTATACATATGAAATAAAAGCAGACAATGCTGGAATTACTCAGCAGGTCAGATAGGGTCAGTGGAGAGAAACAGAGCTAACGGCTGGGATTTTCCAGCTACCCTATGGCGGGTATTCCAGTGATGAAAGCAGGTCACCATTTGATGGTGGGTTCTCCAGCAGTGCTGCCAATGAACAATGTAAATGGCTATTGAATTCGACAGGATTGGAAGATCCCACTGGATCCCAATGGCGAGCGGTCCCTGCTGCTGGAAAACCCACCATGGGAAGGCTGGGAAATCCCAGCTAATGTTTCAGATGGAGGATCTTCATTGACCTGAAACATTGGCCGGAATGTTCCAGCTATTCAAGCTAGCAGGTTCTTTCATTCCCACTGACGGCACATCCCTAATGCTGGTTTCACAGAGACAGAAGGTGCGTGGGAAACTCTGCTGACAACAGTAGAACCAGAATGTTCTGCCATTGGCCAATGGCAGACCACATGGCAGACTGGTAAATTCTGCCCACTATCTCGGTTTCTCTGCCATCTATCCAGCTGAGTATTTCTAACATTTTCGCCTTTCCAGGTTTCCAGCCTCCGCTGTGTTTTCTTTTTGTGGATTTATTTCATGCTCCTATTAGCCTTGTACAATCCAACCTTTTGCGATTTAATCTCTCCTCCTCCACTCTATCAGAGGTTTCCTTTTTGTATGTTTTCCCAACTCTTCCCCCTTCAAGTTTTACTCCATTTCTAACTTCTACCCGGTGAAAGATCACAACCTGGAAATTAACTATCTTTCTTTCTCCACTAATACTGCCAGGCCTGATGGAATCTGTTACACTTGAACAGCCAATCACAGTACAGGCTCATTGTAATAACCTCAACAAGGCCCATGAGTTTGGCCTCATCGAATATGAGCTCCCTGATTGAGGTAATGATTACCTGCCCGATCAGAGAGTCTCAACTATGTGTATATATATTGAAGTAAGTCAGGGCTGCTGACACTCTGGAATCTGACTGTGTACCTGAAACACTCTTAGGGGTGGAGATAAGTTTGTAAAACAATGGTATACTGGCCTGCAGGACAGCCACTTCTGACAAAATTGTATCTGGTGAAGGTTGCAGCCTCGCTTCCAGATAGAAAATAAATATGTAACAAAAGGCAGAATTCCAAATATTACATGATTTTTAAAGTTTATTTATTAGTCACAAGTAAGGCTCACATTAACATTGTAATGAAGTTACTGTGAAATTTTCCCCTAGCCGCCACAGTCCAGCGCCTGTTCTGGTCAATGCATCTAATCAGCACATCTTTCAGAATGTGGGAAGCACCCAGAGGAAACCCACACAGACACGGGGAGAACGTGCAGACTTGGGTCACAGACAGTGACCCCAGCCAAGAATCGAACCCGGGTCCCTGGCACTGTGAGGCAGCAGTGCTAGCCGCTGTGACACCGTGCCGTCCATGTTTTAGGCCAGGCTATAAGAGATTTAAAAAAACTATGCTTTATTGCAGAGTGCACTCAGGCTGTAGGAGGAGGTTAAACAGTTGGGCAGAGTTTATAATGAAGGAGGACGGGTTATGGGAGGGGATTAAGTGGGTGGGTAGAGTCTATGTTGGAGAGGTGTGTATAAATACTGGGGGAGAGGGGGTGCGGGCGACAGGCTGTGCAGTTGCTCCCTCTTTTCTTACGTTGAGCTGAAACTTCCAATGTCCAAATTTATAGATGTGAAAAGAGTCACTGAGTTTATCAGGGAGATAAAGAAACTATTGCACAATGGATACCACGCTGATCGTGAAAAGCTTTCAGCATCATTTGTATCTATTTGTGGTTTCAGATGCTCCTCGGATTAAAATTAGAACAGTATATACGTCAGATTGTAAAAATGTTAAAAGTTATTTTAACATGCACCAGGAGGTCCTTCCTTATTTGCGGAGAGAGTTTGTCACCGCAGTGCAGCATGTAATCTAGGCTGGGAGTATTAAAAGACCATCTGGGAACAATTCCATCGCCACTTGTCATCTTGTCATCTCTGTAATTGTAGGGTACGAAATCCATTCACACAGTCTCAAACCCAGGACAATACCATGCCTCCAGGCTTCATATTGAGTCTTGACGTTGGGAAGGAAATCGTATGTTTAGCTTCTTTTTGGGGGCTGACAAGTCAACGGTAACATCCTATATCTGAGAAAGGGAAACTCCCAAGGC
This sequence comes from Carcharhinus amblyrhynchos, assembly GCF_965287045.1. Lineage (NCBI taxonomy): Eukaryota > Metazoa > Chordata > Chondrichthyes > Carcharhiniformes > Carcharhinidae > Carcharhinus > Carcharhinus amblyrhynchos. The sequence continues at coordinate 1,979,504 of NC_137345.1, read as the reverse complement.
CCAAAATAATGTATTGACGTATAAAAGAAGAGGCTCACATTTGTGTAACATATCTGTTAGAAATATCACAGAGTGCCTCACCCGCATTCAATTAATTTTGAAGTGTTACTTTGTAGACAAATGCAGTTACCAATTTGCACACAGTCAGATCCCACAAGTAGCAGTGACTACTTAAACTAGTTCAAGGATGGTCAGTACAATCAGAGAATATTCTTTATTTCCTACATTAGCTATATTACAACAGTAATACTTCATTGGCTGTGATGCACTATGAGATATCCTGAGATCATGAAAGGTGTTACATAAATGCAAGTTCTTTCTTATTTTTAGTGCTCTAGGAATTTTAAAATTTATTTATGGGGTGTTAATGTTGCTGGCTGGGCAATCATATATTGCCCATCCCTAATTACCCCTTGAACTGAGATTGGTTGGCTTGACAGTGTCAGAAGGCATTTAAATCAACCACATTGCTGTGGATCTGGAGTCACGTGTAGGCCAGACCGGGTAAGGACAGGAGATTTCCTTCCCATTAGTGACCTCCATGGGTTTTTACAACAATCAACAAGGGTCTTCATTTTAATTCCAGGTTTTTATTGGATTCAAATTTCATAACTTGCCATGGAGGGAATCGAACCCAGATTCCCAAAGCATTACTCCTCGGTCAGTGGATTATTACTCCAGAGACAATCTCACTATACCATTGCCTTCCCCTTTAACCTCCATTGAGGTCTCGTAAACCATCTCTGCAGGAGTGGCACTTATTACTTGCCAATCTTAAATGATGGAGGATTTACAATCTGTAGAGTGTTTGTGTTATGTGATGATTAATAGAAATAAAGAGAATGGAAGTAATTCAGAATTGGTGATGGGTGAAGGTTGCACCCATTTAGTGCTCATGAAGGTAAGTCTTTTTTTTCATTCAGTTTCCTCTGACAGGCGTCAATGACAAAGCGATGACAGTCATGGAGGCTCGAGAGACCAGAATTGGAAGAGTGAAGATATTCCAGAGGGTTAAGAACATAAGAAATAGGAGCAGGAGTAGGCCATCTAGCCCTTCGAGCCTGCCCCGCCATTCAATAAGATCATGGCTGATCTGTCGTGGCTCAGTTCCACATTCCCGCCCTCTCCCCATAACCCTTAATCCCCTCTCTTATCAAAAACCCATCAACCCGCGTCTTAAAAATATTTAGTGAGGTAGCCTCCACCACTTCAACGGGCAGAGAATTCCAGAGATTCACCACCCTTTGAGTGAAGGAGTTCCTCCTCAACTCTGTTCTAAACTGCCCCCCCTTTATCTTGAGGCTGTGCCCCCTAGTCCTATTATCCTTTCTGAGCGGGAAGAGTCTCTCCACCTCTATCCTATCCATCCCATTCATCATCTTATACGTCTCAATGAGATCCCCCCTCATTCTTCTAAACTCTAACGAGTACAAGCCTAGTTTATTCAGCCTCTCCTCATAGCTCAACCCCCTCAACTCCGGCATGAGCCTAGTAAACCTCCTCTGCACTCCCTCCAAGGCCAAAATATCCTTGCGTAAGTACAGCGCCCAAAACTGCACACAGTACTCCAGCTGCGGCCTCACCAATGCCCTATACAGCCGCAGCAAGACCTCCCTACTTTTATATTCAATCCCCCTCGCTATGAAGGCCAGCATCCCATTCGCCTTCCTGACCACCTGCTGCACCTGCAAGCTGGGTTTTTGCGACTCATGCACAAGGACCCCGAGGTCCCTCTGCACCGTCGCCTGCTGCAGTTTTTCGCCACGTAAGTGATAATCCTTCCTACCATTATTCCTACCAAGAAGGGTTCCTACCAAGGGTTGTGGGATAGGAGATCACAGAGAGGTAAGGCCATGAAGGTGTTTGAAAACCAGGCTGAAAATCTTAAAAGCAAGGTATCGTTTAAAGGGAAATTAATGTAGGTCAGTGAGAACACACAACCATAATAAATAGGAACAGGAGTAGGCCATTCAGCCCTTCAAGCCTGTTCCATCATTTAATAAGATCATGGACACTCATTACGTTCACTTTCCTGCCTCATCTCCATCACACTTAACTCCCCTACTATAAGGCCATAAGACATAGGAGCAGAATTAGGCCACTCGGCCCATCAAGTCTGCTCCACCATTCAATCATGGCTGATTCTTTTTCTCATCCTCATTCTCTGCCTTTTCCCCATAACTGCTGATCCCCTTATTCATCAAGAACCTACCTATCTCTGTCTTAAAGACACTCAATGACCTGGCCTCCACAGCCTTCTCTGACAGATTTACCACTCTCTGGCTGAAGAAATTCTTCTCATCTCTGATTTAAAGGATTGTCCCTTTAGCCTAAGGTTGTGCCCTCTGGTTCTAGTGCTGACTGGTGATAGTCATAGCATCATAGAGATATACAGCACAGAAACAGGCCCTTCAGCCCAACTCATCCATGCCAGCCAGGTTTTCTAAACTGAACTAGTCCCGTTTGTCTGTGTTTGGCTCATATCCCTCTAAACCTTTCCTATCCATATACCTGTCCAGATGTAGTTTAAATATTGTAATTGTACCCACCTCTACCACTTCCTCTGGCAGCTCATTCCATACACACACCACCCTCTGTGTGAAAACATTGCCCCTCAGGTTCCTTTTAATTCTTTCTCCTCTCACCTTAAACTTATGCCTTCTAGTTTTGGACTCTCCTACCCTGAGGAAAATACCTTGGCCATCCACCTCTGCCCCTCATGACTTTATAAATCAATAAGGTCACGCCTCATCCTCTAACACTCTGAGAATAAGGGCCACCCTATCCAGCCTCTCCTTATAATTGGAACCTTCCAGTCCCAATAACATCCTTGTAATTCCTTTTTGCACCCCTTCAAGTTTAATAATATCCTTCCTGTAGCAGGGTGACCAGAATTGTACACAGTACTCCAAATGTGGCTATACCAATATCTTGTGCAGTTACAACATAACATCCTAACTCCTGTACTCAATGCCCTGACTGATGAAGGCAAGTGTCCCAAATGCTTTTTTCACCACCTTGTCTACCTGTGACACTACTTTCAAGGAACTGTACCTGCATCTCTAGGTCTCTCTGTTTGACAACATTCCCTAGGGTCCTATATTAACTGTGGAAGTTCTGCCCTGGTTTGTCTTACCAAAATGCAAAACCTCATATTTATTATCTGCCATTCCTCAGCCCAATGGCCCAGTTGATCAAGATCCCATTATTGTCTTAGATAATCTTCTTCACTGTCCACTAACCACCAATTTTGATGTAATACGCAAACCTACTAACTGTGCCTCCTATAATCTCATCCAACTCGTTTATATAAATGACAAACAACAGTTGACCCAGCGCCAATCCCTGTGGCACACCGCTGGTCACAGGCGTCCAGTCTAAAAAGCAACCCTCTACTACCACTCTCTGTCTCCTACTGGCAAGCCAATTTTGGCTAGTTCTCCCTGGATCCCATGTGATCTAACCTTACTGACCAGTAGTCTTGTTGAAAGCTTTGCTAAAGTCCATATAAATAATGTCTACCGCACTGCCCTCATCTATTTTCTTGGTTACCCCTTCAAAAAACTTTATCAAATTGGTAAGATACGATTTCCTACGCATGCTGACCATCCTTAATAGTCCTTGCCTTTCCAAATGCATGAAGACCCCGTCTCTCAGAATCCCCTCCAACAACTTACCCACCATTGACGTTAGGCTCACCAGTCCCCTAGCTTTTCCCTGTTGCTTTTCTTAAATAACAGCACAACTTTTGCCTCTCTCCAGTCTTCCAGCACCGTACACGTGGCTGTCAATGATACAAATATCTCCACGTAGGGGCCCCCTGATTTCTTCCCCAGCTTCCCACAATGTCCTGGGATACACTTGATCACCTTTATGCATTTTAAGATCTCTGGCACCTCATCTTCTTCAGCGTGAACGCTTTTCAAGAGATCACTATTCTCTCCCCCCGGTTCCCTAACTTTCATATCTTTCTCCACGGTAAATAGTGATGAGAAATATTTGTTTAGCATCTCACCAGGGTCAATCACAGCTGGAAACATGCTTTGTCGCAGCTACCAGGCTCGCCAAGTACGTGTGTCTGACAGATGGAAAATTCAGGTCTGATATTTTTGTCCCCGGCTCTGCCCATTTACCTTCATGTGCCTTTAAATTTACCATTGCTCCTTTAGGATAGGAAACCTGCTGTCCTTACCCACTCTGGGCCTATAGGTGACTCCAGTCCCAAATCAGCTGCCTCGCAACTACCTTTAAAGTGGTCTAGTGGCCGGTGGGCTGTTCCAGAGCAGCCGGGCGTGGGGGCAGGGGCGGGGGTGGGAGGGTTGCAGTGGAGGGGTGGGGGGCCAGTGGAGGGGTGGAGGCTGCTGATTTTTGTACAGCTTTTCCTTGTCAATAAATACACTTTGTGTTCCTGACTGAGTTGTAGCCTGTGTCATTACACTGGCGGCAAGGATGGAGTGGATTATGAGGACATGGCCTGTAGTCGAGATGTGAGAGTACTGTGATGTTGAGATATTACCAGATCCTGAGAGACAGATGCAGAGCAAACCTGGGTTGGGCAGTGCACACACAACATAGAATCACTGGGCAGAGACTGATAGCCAAGTTCCGCACACATGAGGACAGCCTCAACTGGGATCTTGGGTTCATGTTGCACTATCTGTAACCCCCATGACTTGCCTGGCCTTGCAAAATCTCACTAACTGTCCTGGCTGGAGACTACATATCTCATTAACCTGTGTTTAACCCTCTCTCCATTCACTTTATCTGTGCCTTTAAGACTTGATTACCTGTAAAGACTCATATTCCAACCATTATTTTGTAAATTGAGTTTATGTCTTTATCTGCCCTGTTTGTGAACAGAACTCCCACTCACCTGACGAAGGAGCAGCGCTCCAAAAGCTTGTGGATTGTGCTACCAAATAAACCTGTTGGATTTTAACCTGGTGTTGTGAGACCTCTTACTGGAAAGTGCAGTCAGAAGTTTGAGAAATATGTAGGAAAAAAATGAAGAGAAAATAACTCTCAAAAGCAAGAACTGTGATTTTGTGTTTAAGGGAAAGTGGAACTTCAGTTTCTTAAAACAAAGAGATTCTGCAATATTTTTTCCTAAAAAGAAAGCAAGGAGAGCACAGAGAGAAGTGTTTAAAGTATAACGGGAAAAGTGCTGAGGGAACTGCAGAACTCGTCCCAGATATGTGGGAAAATGAAACAGACAGGCCTCCAGATCACAGGGTGGATGGTCCGAGCAGCATTTGCTGCACTAAACAGAAAAGTTCTGATGTTTTAGGTAGAAGAGAAGATCCCCAACCTGCTTAAAAGAAAAATAAGTTTAATTTTTTTTTAAATGGACAGCACTGTGTCTGCTAGTGAAATTAACAGAGGAACGGACAGGCTCATTAGAAAAAAGATTCTCCGGGAAGCCAGAAGCAAAAAAGTTGCAGAAATCGCTGAGAGAGCTTTGATTTGATTTGATTTATTATTGTCACATGTATTAACATACAGTGAAAAGTATTGTTTTTTGCGAGCCAAACAGACAAAGCATACCGTTCATAGAGAAGGAAAGGGGAGAGTTCAGAATGTAGTGTTACAGTCATTGCTAGGATGTAGAGAAAGGCCAACTTAGTTTTCTGTCAGTAAAGATGAGAAGTTCGGGGAGTTGGAAGAAAAGTTTAAAAAGTTTTTAAAAAGCTTCTAAAGTAGACCAGCCAGCACGGGAAAAGCATTCAGCAGCTGCTGACAGTTAAAAAACACTGACAATCTTAAAGAGGTAAAGCATTTAAAATGATAATATATTTAATGCAGCAACCACAAGAAGGAACAGTGAGTAATGGGCAGGAAAATTGGAAAAGACCCCCAAGTAAATACTCAAAAGCAATACAAGATCTCAGAAGAGGAAATTAAAACCTTGGAAGGAGGGCATTGTAAGATCTTAGGAAGGCAATGAGAGATCCCAAAATGAGAACAAAGATGAAAGACCCCAGAAGGAGGGGCACAAAAGACAATAAATGACCAAATGAAGAGTAACAAAAGAATTGGGACTGACCTCACCAATAGTGAAGACAAAAGCGTTTAGCTGAAGTTAAAACAAATACAAATTAAGTGAAATGTAAATGTCCAGTTAGAACATGATGGATTCTCCTCAAACGGAATACAGAAACAGAAGGTTATTGAACATAAAGAGGAATTAGCAAAAAGAATTAAACTCCAGAGGAGACCCTAAAACAACAAGATAAAGTGACTGATAGCAAACTTAAAAAGACCTGCAAAATAATTTACAAAATTAAGTTAAGCAGAAGCAGAATTTAATGAGCCAATGGGGAATAAGCTGAACTCCTTGAAAAAGTAGCTAAAAAATATGAACAAATCCCATGAAGAATTGAATCAGGAGAATAAGAGCTGGAAGAAGGAAGTTTGGGAGTGAGAAATTAACTGAAGAGGTTAAAAACATTAAAATTGACAGGAGAATCAGCAATTTCGACAGAAAAAGAGACTGAGATTATGTGCCAGAGCAAGACTGCTGAATGGTCACACTAATGGAAAAGCAGCAAGCCTGCATGGAAGAGCTCCATGCAAAACCATTTGAAACTGCACATAATTAAAGCCTGCCAATATAAGTATTGGACTCACAAGATTTTATCAATGAACCATCAAGAAATGTTTTCAAACCTGTAAACACGCAGCGCCAGATTGATCTGTTATAGACAAAACTGATTTCTCTGTGGAAGTAAATAGTGCTGAACTACCTGTACCAGAAGAGGTACCCGTTATTGCAGTCCCTGTTAATGTCGATCCTGCAGCAGCATCTCAGACTGCAGAATTACACCACTCTACAAGAAACAGAAAATCACCTCAAATACTCAATTTATCATTGTCCAGCTCATGTATAATGTTTCGTTAGAACTTGGGCTTGAGTAACTTCTTTTTGAAGATTGTATAACAGAGTTGAAGGGAGATGCATGTGGTGAGTGCCTCTTTAAGAGCAGAAGGGGGTCACCTGGTTTGAGGGACCAATTGGGACTGAGAGTGGCTCACCATCCCAAGGGATGGAGTCCTCTCTTAGGCAGAAGACATTGAGAAAGCATGTAAAAGACATGTAGGGACTGGGGTTGCCTTGAAGGAGGGGTAGGGTAAAGAGCGTTGCTCCAGAGCAACCAGGGGCTGCTGGCCTCTGCAAGTTTTCTCTTGTTAATAAAAACCCTCTGTGTTTCTGATGAAGTCAGTAGTGAACATCATTGAGTAACAAATGCCAGCCTTGCCAACAATACCAGCATCCTGAGAGCAAACTTTGAAAATGATTGGACACGGCTGCCAGTTACCATATCTAGATGGATAAAGTTGGTTACTCCTGGCAGGGACAGAGGGGCAGGGCTGGCCTGGAAGACCAGCTTTGTTCATTCTGAATACAGTTTGGGTTTCAAGTTGGCACTCTGGAACATCACAAATGATTTTCTTTCAACTCCTATAGTTGCTGCTCTTAATTCCATCTAATCAGACAAGGGAGTTAATGGTTGACTAAACTGCGGTATAATGATGGGTTTAAATGCAGCGTAGGAGTGTAATATCTCATCGTTTAGGCACAGATGTGCAGTTAGTTCACTGATATGAAAGATCTGTCATTCAGAAGCATTTCAGCACAATGATTTATTTCACCTGGAACTAACGAATTTTCCTCCACCTCAAAAATATAGAATATATCAACTCTTAACCCTTTCTCTGCACCTTCCGTAAAGCTGCTAACTCTAACTGGGATACAGTTGGAGCAGAGATGTCACTATAGATCCTGGTCACACTTACAGTTCATCCAGGGAGTAAGGTGGGCTTATCGACCAACTTGGCAACAAAAAAAACGAGTTTAAATCTGCCTTCACCCAAAGTCACACTTTTCAATAGCAGTCATCATAGAATAGAATCCCTACAGTGCAGAAGGAGGCCATTCGGCCCATTGAGTCTGCACCAACCACATCTCGCTCAGGCCATATTTCTATAGCCTCACATATTTACCCTGCTAATCCCCTGATACTAAGGGGCAATTTAGCTTGGCCAGTCAGCCTAACCCTCATATCTTTGGGCCATGGGAGGAAACCAGAGCACCCGGAGGAAACCCACGCAGACACGGAGAACGTGCAAACTCCAAGCAGAGAGTGACCTGAGGCCGGAATTGAACCTGGGTCCCTAGTGCTGTGAGGCAGCAGTGCCAACCACTGTGACACTGTGCCACCCAGTCATTGGGCAATGAAATGGAATAAAGAATCCTGGAGAATTGTCCTTTATTTGAAGTGTTAATGCAGGGTGGAATTCTCCCATCCGGCCCGTGACAGGTTTGGTGGTGGTGGGAACGGAGAATCTATTAGGAGACAAAATGCCAGAATCCCGTTGGTATAAAAACACAATGCAATTCTCCCAATGGCAGCCAATCACTATTGCTGCTGACTAGTGGCATAAATGTCATTTGCATCTCATGAATGCCCATTAAACAGCTACCTGCCGGTATCCCATCAGGCCTTTCAGTCTTGCTTAACTCCAGCGTGGAATCACACCAATTGAAATCCAATTTCTAACGAGGAGCATGCACAAGGCAGACCTCAATTCACTGGAGAGGTGAGCGTAGCAAAGTCTTTCTTCTACAGAACTGGAACCTCCTCCCTAACAGCACAGTGGGTGTACTCCACCACATGGACTGCAGCAATTCAAGAAGACAGCTCACTAGCACCTTCTTAAAGTCAATTGGGGATGGGCAATAATTGCTGTCTGAGCCAACAATGACCACATACTAGGAATTAATTAAGAAACTGTTTCCCAACTATTAGGCATGATGTGGGTATGCCGGCTTTGGACTGGCGTAAACACAGTAAAAAGTCTGACAACACCAGGTTTTAGTCCAACCTATTTATTTGATAATATTCTCACTAGCTTTCGAGGGGACAGCCTCTTCGTCAGGTGAATGGAGAGTTCTCTCCACACTCTCCATTCACCTGACGAAGAGGCTGTCCCCTCGAAAGCTAGTGAGAATATTATCAAATAAATAGGTTGGACTAAAACCTGGTGTTGTCAGACTTTTTACTGTCCCAACTATTAGGGCCAGACCAGCAGGTCCCAATGGAAGACACAAGTCTAGTTGACACTCCCAGTACCGCAGTAGAAGAGTGCTATCTTGTCAGAGGCTCAGATGGATATATAGGGTTCCAGCAAGAATCATTTCATTTCTCAGTTTGTCTGATTACTCCCTTCCTGCCCACGTTCTGCACCACCAATATCTCAGAGATGGTCAGTGGGAAACCTGTTTCTCACCCTCTGCAATTGGCATCCCAGCCACTGAAAGTTGGGTGAAAATGGCACTGGGAATGTTCACTTACTTCCAGAGAATCATGGAATGACATGGCACAGGCAGAGGCTGTTCGGCCCATCATGTACTAGCTGGCTCTTTGAAAAGGATACTTAATTAGTCCCCCATCCTGTGCTCTTACCCTACAGTACCCTATTCTTCAATTCTCTTTCGGAAGTGTCTATTGAATCTGCTTCTACTGCCAGATCACACTCGCTGTCAAAAAATACTTTCCCTCATTTTGGCTTTGGATTTTTTTCCAGTGGTCTTAAATCTGTATCTTCCTGGGTTACTGATCATCCAGCCAGTGTTAACCCTTTACCCTATCAAACCTATTCGTGATTTTGAACACCAATATCAAATATTTCTTTGATCCTTTCGACTCTAAGGAGAACAACCCCAGCTTTTCCAGTCCCTCCACTTTAATTAAAACTCTCAATCCCGGGGTCTTGGTAACTGTTCCCTTTGAATCCCCTCCAAGACCTCATCCTTCTCAAGTCTGGTGCCCAGAATTGAAACAATGCTCCAGGTGAGCCCTGACTGGTGTTTTATAAAAGATCAAATACAATTTCCCAGAGGAAGTTTCTGCCTGTTTAGAACTCATTGTGAGCAATGCTGCAATCAAAAACCTGAGCCAAAGGATTTTCTTAATCTGATGTATCAGGATGGGCAGCATGGTAGCACAATGGTTAGCACTGCTGCCCCACAGCGCCAGGGTCCTGGGTTTGATTCCAGGCTTGCGTCACTGGCTGTGTGGATTTTCTGGCACGTTCTCCCAATGTCTGTGTGGGTTTCCTCCGGGTGCTCTGCTTTCCTCCCACAGTCCAATGATGTGTGGGTTAGGTGGATTGGCCATGTTAAATTGCCCTTAGTATCAGGGGAACTAGCAAGGTAAATGTGTGGGGTTGTGGAGTTAAGGTCTGGGTGGGATTGTGGTCGATGCAGACTTGATGGGCCAAATAGCTTCTTTCTGCACTGTAGAGATTCTATGATCTCTCTCTGCTGGTATAACAGGCACCATATAAACTTTACCAAATTGTACATGTCCATTAAAGAGTTAAGGAACTGCAGAAGGAAAGATCTAAGAGAGAGAATCATTTCCAGCCAGGCTGCTTGACCTTTCAACTAACCTTTAAATATCTATATAAAAAAAATGACTGAAGATGTTCTCCTTTCCAAAAGCTTCAGTAGAGAAGGAAAGTGAAGTCAGAAATCAATCCAGGCTTCTGGAGGATTGGGGGCGGAGGCAGGAGGGGGAGATGCTTTGAAAAGCTTTAAAGAACTGACCCTATTTCCACTTCAGAAGGAATTCAACACCCTGGCATCATGCCCAGATAGCTGTATACGGTCAATGAATTACCAGCTTTCAGGCAAATTAGATACACAAAGCAAGATACTCAACATCCGTACAGCATGATATTTTCAGTAATTTCTTCACAAATAACCTTTACAAATGAGAGATGCATTTCACTGGGTCCTTATTTATTAGAGTATCACAGTTTGTGATATGATGGAGCTGTTAAAAATAATGGTCAGATGGGGCACGCTGAGATAGACTATTTTCATTGGCTGAGGTTGTAGAATAAGGAGACATCCTTACAGGATTGAAAGGTAGGAGAAACTTCCTCACACCGAGAGAGTTGTGAGGTGCTAAAATTCGCTTAGTGATTGAGACAGAAACAAAGCCGGTATTCTGGATTAAGTCAGAGTGCAGGGGAAGAAGGAAGAGAGTTTGTAACTTGTGAAAGAGGGTAAATGCATATTATTGGGACTGCCTGCTCTGCGGATGGGAAATGCCAAAATAGGCTAAATGATCTGGATTTCTGTGCATTGGTTTCCTTGCCATTCATGAGACGTAGCCATCGCTGGTCAGCATTTATTGCCTATCCCTAATTACCCTTAAGAAGGTAATGGTGAGCTGCCTTCTTGAACCACTGCAATCTGTGGTTTAGGTACACCCGCAGTGCTGTTAGAGAGGGAGGTCCAGAATTTTGACCCAGTGATATTGCCTATTACCAATGCATTGTAATGAAAATAGTGACCAAAGTCAGTAAAAGCCATCAGTCTACCTCACTATATACCTGATCTTGTGGAGTCTGATGATACCCTTCTGCAGAATTTAACAAGAGACATGTTTACTTCCTGTCTAACTGAACCTTGGCAAATGAAAGTATTATAAATTGATTTTCTACTGTGTCCCTCACTCTGGCTTTCTTTTAAAATCATTATTGAGAAATGAGGCCCACAGTGCAGGACCTCATTAGACCTGAAAAGAGAAAAGGGAATACATTTAGAAGGTGCGTTAGATGATATAAAGTCGGTCTGAGAAGCTAGTGTGAGAGGAGGACTCTGGGACAGGCAGCCAGCAGCCAAGAACGCAGCAGGTCCAGCAGCATCCGTGGAGAGAGAATAGAACCAACATTTCAAGTCAGGATGACCCTTCGTCACAGCTGAAGGCCTGAGCCAGTGATGCCCACCTCCTGGACATGTCTTTATAAAATCATGCTGGAAATCTGAAATAAAAACAGAAAATGCTGGAAATGCTCAGCATGCCTGGCCGTGTCAGTGAAAGAGAAAGAGTTGATGTTTCAGGCTGATAACAAAGGACTCACTGTTTACGCAGTTGTCAGAATTTTACTGGCACGCCCACCCAAGGATCAAAAGATCCCGCCCCAGGCCAACGGAGAATGTCAACCTGTGAGGCTCGCCTGCCCCAATTCCAGGTCGGACATCCTGGTAAAATTTCCGGCCTGTGACTCTCACGACTGAATCACCCACACTTCCTCCCACAACACTTCCAAGAGGACACTATTCAATTCTTTCAGCTGCTCTGTGTCCATCACACAACCTATATTCTCTCCCCATAACCATATAATTTCAATTCGCACCATTATCCCTTTGGTCTTCTATCCTATCACAGACTTTGCCTTTTGTTCTTCCCTTGCTCTCTCCCTCTGCACTTTCCTGAATCCTGTCACACCTCCAACTTTTCCCAATTGTGATGAAAAGTCATCACCCTAAAACACTGGATGAGGTTTCAGTAACGGATGGGTTGGGATGGTTAAAGGTGTGGAAGTGGATGTCTCTACGATGGAAGGGATTATAGATTTGGAAGTTCAGGATCAAAACCCATGTGAAGTTTGGTTCAGCTTGAGAGAGAGGGGAGCGAATCTATGACTAAGGAACAGAGATTGTTCTAGGGGAATTTCACAGTAACTTAGAAACCATAGACCATAGAAAATTACAGCACAGAAACAGGCCTTTTGGCCCTTCTTGTCTGTGCCGAACCATTTTTTGCCTAGTCCCACTGACCTGCACTTGAACCATATCCCTCCACACCCCTCTCATCCATGAACCCGTTCAAGATTTTCTTAAATGTTAAAAGTGACCCCGCATTTACCACTTCATTGCAGTGTTAATGTAGCCTTACTTGTGACGAATAAATAAACTTTATTGTTGTAATGCCTGATGACAATTGGCCGGGGTTTTACCAGCACGCCCGGCCCAGAATCAGGGTAGGCGAGGCTGGCAGAATATCATTCTCCATTGGCCTCGGGGAGGATCTTACGAGCCTTGGGGGGGGGGGGGGGCAAGGCGGTAAAATCCTGTTAAATTTTTGCAATGGTTAATTGAAGAAATTTTGACTCATCTTGAACTGATGTCAATCAGTCTGAGGACACAGAGATAATGGAAGTGGTAAAATTTCTGGTGTATCTGGGAATACTTGTTACACACCAGCTAAGACCGAATATTGCAATTTTCAATAGAAACGGTTCTGGTGCGAGATTTTACACACTATCCACTGCCACTGGCAGAAGGAATAAGAGATATGTCCAAGTTCATGTAAATATTGTTTTTAAAAAAGCTGGAGCTTTTCAATAGTCATGAGATCCAAGAACAAATGGAGTGAATCCAATAATATTTCAGGAGATGAAGGCAGCTGCAAGCTATTGATGGCAGAATCTTTTTACAACGAACGCTTATAACCAGACAATGTTGTGGTGGCCCCAGCTTAACGTTCATGCACAAATCAGCCCTCTATCATGGACCAAGATCGCCAATGATTTAATGATTGAAATGTCTTCAGTGGTGGGCTGGGGGTAAATCTGTATCTGGACCATTCCCCAAGTCAAAGGAGCCCAAATTCAAATGGGAGGTTCAACAATGCTCGATTTTAAATCCCCCTCAAGCCCATCTCCAGGTAAAGACTGATAATAAATGTATTTTAGACAGGTAGCAACTAGTCCACTGATGTTGTGGGTTAACACAATCTAAATGGTGATCGAAATAAAATAGTCATTTATACACACTACCTTTGGTATTAAAGGTATAAATAAGATTCACATTGCAATCTTTCCACATCAACAACTCATAAGAGCTTAAAAATATAATAGGAGCCGGGATTGGCCGTACAACCCGTTACATCTGCTTCACTATTCAACATGATCTAACTCAACTCCACCTTCCCACACTATTCTCATCTATGTCATGCTTTTCACAAATGCAGGACATCCCAAAGCATCTTTCTGAAGTGTGGTTGCTGTTGTAATGTCAGAAACACAGCAGACAATTTGCACATAACCAGCTCTCACACCAGCTCCCATTATCCTGTGTGATAATAACCAGATAATATGTTATTGTGATGTTGGTTGAAGGATAAATATTGGCCAGGATCCATACTCCTCTTTGGCTCAGTGCCGTGGGATTTCATCCACCTGAGAGAAAAGAATGTCAGCTGAATGTCATAGTTGAAACTTGGCAGTTCTGACAGTGCGGCACCGATAGAGTTCTATTGATTTCCCATTGAAACCTATTCAATGACTCAGCATCCACAGTCCTCTGCAAGAGAGGATTCCAAAGATCACAACCCTCTGAGGGAAGAAGTTTCTTTTTGTCTCAGTTCTAAATGAATGACCCAATTTTCCCAAGATAATGAGGCCCATTCTAGACTCTCCAGCCTGGGAAAACAAGCCCCTAGCATTTTCTCCCTGTAAACAATTAATACACAGATGTAAATAAACTTACAAAAAAATTCCTTCTCTCTCTTCTCTTCCCAAATCATAGAGCAGCCTGGGTCTCAGGAATCAGACAATTCTTGATATGGTCTCATCACCGACAATCACACTTCTCATCAAAATTTGGAGCTGAGTAGGAATTGAATTGAATTGGTAAGTCTTTCACTCTTTTATTTTCTATGTAAATTCAGTAATCTAGTTTAAGAGTCAATAAGATCTGACCCAGTTAGCTGAGTGGCAGTTAACTGTCAATGATCTGAAGCCTGATTAGGGCCTCAATAGAATTTTGACTGGTGTGTGATCGTCAGCTGAATTTGAGAAAGGGTTTTCGGAATTGTGTGACTAGTGGGCTTGTGCACAAACTGTGCGAGAGACTCATCCAGAGTGACATTCTGCCAGAATATGAGGCTATCTGGAATTTGGAGTGGAGTGGGAATTTGGTGCAGAGGAGAACGAGGTGCTTTTTGCTTTCTCTCCTCACTTTCTAATTTTTAAACCCTAGCTCTTACCCTGCTGCAGTAACAGAGGGCACAAGGGAAAGGGCTGATTGGTAAGTGATGGGTAAGGTTGGGTAAGTGAGGGCCATAGAGGGGCATAGATCAGCTAGATAGTCAATATCTTTTCCCAAATTTAGGGCAGTCTAAAACTAGAGGGCATGGGTTTAAGGTGACGGGAGAAATACGAAAGGTTCCAGAGGGGCAATTTTTCACACAGAGGGTGGGGAGAGCCTGGGAACAAGCTGCCAGAGATGGTAGTAGAGGCGGGTATAATTTTGTCTTTTAAAGAGTGTTTAGACAGTTACAAGGGGTAGGATGGGTATAGAGGGATATGGGCCAAATGTGGGCAATTAGGTTTAGCTTAGGCATTTAAAAAAAAGGTGTAGCATGGACAAGTTGGGCTGAAGGGCCTGTTTCCATGCTTATAAACCTCTATGACTCTATGATCTTTATGACCCTAAATATTTAAAACTTTATCATTGATTGGTTCAGAGGTTGTGTTTGTGTTTTATAGTTTGTAAGGGTTATATTTGATAGTAACAAGGAGCATGAAAGAAGGATCCTAGAGAATTGATTATAGTCTGATATCAAGCATCTTCCAAAAGTTTAATTTAAAGGGGTAAGACATGACAGCAAAACTCCAAACCATGGTATGTTCTTCATGCTCCATGTGGGAGTCTGGGAACATTTGCAGTGTCCAGAACCAGTGTGTGTACAGGAAGTGTTTCCAGCTGCAACAGCTGCAAGCCTGAGTTCTGCAGTTGAAACAGTGGTTGGGGTCACTGTGGAGCACCTGCGAGGCAAAGAGTATTGTGGACAGCACGTACAGAGAGATGGTCACACCGTAGGCTCGGACTTGTTATGGTTCAGGTCAGAAACTCCACAGTGTTTTATGAAGCCCACCTGGATCATAAGGTTTGCACCTTGAATTTGGTTAGGATAAGCATGATGTGGTTCACATCAGGTATGATTCAAATAACCCACTGGGGAGCTTTTCTCAAACAAAATTTATTTAAAAATATAGTTAACAGATATGGATGAAAATGATCCTATTTTGACCATGGTTCCAAAGATCACTTTGGCAATTACACTGCTGCAAAAACCACGATCTTTACGCAAACGCCAGCTGTGTACAGTGCCGTTTCACTGGGCATCCACATCTCTGCACAGTTCCTTTGTTTATATTATTGTCCATTAACTGGTTCTCCTGTTCCACCTCAAGTTTTGTATGATTGATTGAGACTTTTGGCTGCTGCATCTCAGACCGAGTAATCATCAGCTTACCCATCTGAACCTGTACTAACTTGAAAAGGTTATGTTTGCCAGGATGTTATTTAATTGAAATAACATTTCCTACGTCGACATCATGTATAATCATTCTAGTATTTCCCAACTTATCCCCACATATTTGTCCATGTGATGTTAATACTCTTTCAGGTCAGTTTGATATTTCTCCAGAAGCTAACTCAATAATTTATCCCAATTTTTAATAATGTCCTCATTGTCCAATTTAATTTGAGGAATATCAAATTCAGAGTCATCGGGATGCAGTTCTTCGCTCTGAGTTGTAATGCCAAAACTTCCTTCTTCTGTTCTTCTTTTTAAGCATATTCACATGACACACTCTGTGAATTTTGCTGCTATCTGATGCTCTTACCAAGCAAAGCTCACTCAATTTTCTTTCAATTTGATAAGGCCTACAAAACCTTACTTTTAAAGCTTCACCTACCATTGGTAGCAGTACTAAGACTTTATTCACACTACCAAAAATACGAATCTTTGATTTCTGAATCATTTCCTGCTTCATCACACACTGTGCCACATTTAAATGTTGGCTAGTCAATTGTCCTATTCCATTCAACCCTTCCCTAAAGCTTGACACATTGTCCAATAAGATGGTCTCAGAATGCTCACTCACCAATTCTCCTTAACCAATTTAAGTGGTCCTTTTACTTCATAACCAAAAATCAATTCAAATGGACTGAATTTGGTTGACTCATTAGATGCGTTCCTAATTGCAAAGAGCACAAACGGAATTTCTCTATCGCAATCCTCCAGGTAATCTTGACAATAACCTCTCAACATTGTCTTTAAAGTTGGATACCACCGCTCTCACGTTCCCTGAGATTCTGGATGTTTTGCAGTTGGTTTAAATTGTTTTATTCCTAAGCTATCCACAATCCTCCTGAATAACTTTGAAGTAAAATTTGATCCTTGGTCTGATTGTATTTCTGTGGATAGTCCATATCTAGTAAAGATTGAAGTAACTCCTCTACAATCCTTTCAGCTATAATATTGTGTAATGGAATGGCTCTGGAAACCGAATGGACACATCTATTATAGTCAAAAGAGATTGATTCCCACTTTTTTTTTAGGGTGGATTCCTATGCAATCAATTAAGACCCTTGTAAAAGGTTCCTCAAGTGCTGGAATGGGTTTTTTGGGTGCTAGTTTTAGCATTGTTTGAGGTTTCTGTATGACCTGACGTGTGAAATGACTGAAAATATTTACCTACACCTTTACACAGTCCAGGCCAATAAAAATGTTTTTGTAATTTAGCATGAGTTTTCCTTATTCCGAAATGACCTCCTACTGGTACCTCATGTACGACTCGGAACACCTCCTTTCTAAACCTACCGGCAATAACACGTGATGAACTTCTGCCTACTTTTCATCTGCCTGAATATGTAAAGGTCCCCATTTCCTCATTAGGATATAATTTTTAGGGTCTACATTCTGGTATACACACAGATTCCTCTTCCATGTATGTTTTCTGACACAAATGTTTTATTTCTATAACTCTCAATTGTAACTCTGCCAACTTTCCCAAACCAAAAATACCCTCCTCATCCTCCATCAATTCCTGTTTTTTTTTCAACCATCTGATCAAAAATCATTTCTGATAATTGGGCTTCAAATTTCTTATCTTCATTCTTTGATTTCTCCCCTTGTCTTAACCAATGACTCGGTGCCCTTGTTACTACACAAGCAGGAAAAATCCCAGGATATTTATCCTTCAACAATTCAGTTGTTTGATTCTCCAATAGCTTTTCAACCACAGTAGCCATCACCCCCACCTGTGACCCAGCTATATTGTTACCCAAGATAAACTCTATTCCTGGACAAGATAATTTCTCTATTACTCCCACTACCACTTCACCACTCTTCATTGGACTCTACAATCTCATGTCATATAATGGAATACCAGTCTTCTCACCCTGAATTCCACATATTACCACCTTTTATGCAATACTTCTTCCAAACTTTCCATGCCGACACCCTAGTTAAGAAAGCCCACCATCACCTCTACTTTTTCTGAAGACTAAGGAAATTTGGCATGTCCGTTATGACTCTCACAAACTTTTACAGATGCACCATAGAAAGCATTCTTTCTGGGTGTATCACAGCTTGGTATGGCTCCTTCTCTGCCCAAGATCACAAGGAGCTACAAGATGTCATGAATGTAGCCCAATCCATCGCACAAACCAGCCATCCATCTATTGACTCTGTCTACACTTCCCACTGTCTTGGGAAAGCAGCAGAATAATGAAGGACCCCACACACCCTGGACATTCTCTCTTCCACCTTCTGCCGTCGGGAAAAAGATACAAAAGTCTGAGGTCATGTACCAACTGACTTAAGAACAGCTTCTTCCCTGCTGCTGTCAGACTTTTGAATGGACCTACCTTGCATTAAGTTGATCTTTCTCTACACCCTAGCTATGACTGTAACATTACATTCTGCACTCTCTTGTTTCCTTCTCTATGAATGGTATGCTTTGTCTGTGTAGCACGCAAGAAGCAATACTTTTCACTGTGTTAATACATGCAACAATAATAAACCAAATCAAAATCAAACTGCACAACTCCTCATCTCATTATCAAAAATTGACTTTTGATCTCTTAATCTCTTAAAATTTTAACTTCTTTGCCTACTTTTCCTGGTACATTTTTGTAAACTTTATCCAGATGCGTAAGTTCTTCAAAGAGATCTGGTGTCTCCTTATTAATCAACTCCTGATCAGGCTATACATTCTTTTGCACCTATTTCCCTTCAACAGGGCTTTCCTTTACCATTTTAACAAACCCCACTGTCTTACCCTATTTCACCACATCAGTCTTCCCAATACTTTTCTTAAGCCGCCAACACTGTGACTTTACATGGCCTAATTTATTACAGTGAAAACACCAGAGGCTTTTCATTTCTCTTCCACCCTCCTGTACTTCCTCTTTACTCTGAGGTATACAGTCCTTATTATCTCCCACACGATCTCCTTCACCTTCACCAGTTTCCATCCCTTACCAGCTGAAACTGATGTCGGGAACCAAACTTTGATTTATGAACTGATTCATAATCATCTGCCATTTCTGCTGCTAATCTTGCAGTTGTAACTCTCTGCTCTCCACATGAGTACTCATTACATCAGGAAGTGAATTTTTAAACTCCTCCAAAATAATAATTTCTCTAAGGGTTTCATACATTTCTTCTATTTTTAAAGCCCTCATCCACCTATCAAGTTTACTCTGATCCTTTCAAATTCTGTGTGTGTTTGACCAGATTCTTTCCTTAGATTTCTAGACCGTTGTCTGTAGGCTTCTGGCACTAGTTCAAATGCAGCTAAGAAAGATTCTTTCACTTCATCAAATTTGCCAAATATCTCCTCTGATAATGATGCAAATACCTCACTAGCTCTACCTGCCCACTTTGTTTGAATCAGCAATACCCACATGGTCTGTGGCCATTACATTTGTTTAGCCACTTTCTCAAATGAAAAGAAAAAGGCTCCTACATCTTTCTCACCAAACCTTGGCAATGTTTGGACGTATTTAACTAGATCCCCATCAAGCCTTTGACTATGATGCTCTTGCTCCTTCTCACTGCCCTCATCACTATCCTCAACCTGTTCTTTTCCCTTTTCCTTCACCAATTTTAACTGATGTTCACTTTTTATCACCAGTTTCTGAAGTTCAAATTTTCTCCCTTTTTCCCTTTTTTCTCTCTCTTTTCCTCTTTCCTCTCTCACTTTTTCTTTTTCTCTGGTCTGTAATTTAATTCATTTCTTTTTCTTGTTCAGGCTGTTCCATTTGTAGTTGAATTCTAGCCATTTTCAATGATTCTGACTGTGTTTCTGGCTATTTTAAATGCTGAGCTATTGCCACAATTATCTCCCTTTTCTTTACACTGTTAACTGCAATGGTTTTGCCAATTCCCAAAGCTTTATTTTATTTTGCAGGACTTTTTCCATCCCCAGGAACCTCTTAGCCTCTGAAAGAGCCATTATTCCACAAAGCACTCCCTCTTTAACCTGAATACAACCGCTGAAAAGAAAACACCAATATACTCACCGTTCACTCTCTTTGAGTTAAATAATCCCAAATCAATCACAATGACATCAGCTAAGGCTGTGAGCTACAGAGAACATGATTTGAGAAAAGCTCTTAAAGGTACATCACAGATTTCACAGACAGGAAGGGATTGGGTGACCATCTGACAGAGCATGAGGGTTAAGCAAGCAGTGCAGGAATCTCCTGTGGCAATTTTAGATCCTGCTGAGAGGAATGGCGTCTCAGGGAGAACAGTAAGAGCCAAATTCATTGCATCACAGTTGATTCTACTGCAGAGGGGAGGAGTAAAAAGTGTGAGAATGCAATGGTTAACAGGGATTCAACTGCAAGGGGCAAAATTGACATTTCTGAATCTGACCTGATGAAGGAGCAGTGCTCCGAAAGCTCATGACTCCAGATAAACCTGGTGAATTGGTGTTGTGAGACTTCTTACTGTACAAACTGGACAGGTTACACCTGAGCAGGACCAGTACTGATGCCTTGGGGGAATATTTGTTACAGCGGTTGGGGAGGGTGTAAACTAATATAGCAATGGGATGGGAATCTGTGTAAGTATCCAGAGCAGAAGGAATCAAGAACAAGAGGAAAAGACAGCAAGGAGAATAAGAAATCAAGGGCCAAAGTCAGTTACGGACTGAGTAAAAAATATTAGGAATAGAACAAGAAATGTTAAAAAGACTGACCTTAAGGTTTTTTATCTGAACACTTTGAGCGTTCAAAGCAAAATGGATGAATTAGTCATGCAGATAGATATATAGGGGTATAGAAACATAGAAAAAGGTGCAGGAGTAGGCCATTCAGCCCTTTGAGCCTGCACCAACATTCATTATGATCATGGTTGATCACGCACTTTCAGTGTCCCATTCCTGTTTTCTCTCCATACCCCTTGATCCCTTTAGCCACAAGGGCCACGTCCAGCTCCCTCTTGAACATATCTAATGGACTGGGACCAACAGCTTTCTGTGGGACAGAATTCCACAGGTCCACAGCTCTGAGTGAAGAGGTTTTTCCTCATCTCAGTCCTGAATGGCTTACCCCTTATTGCTAACCTGTGACTCCTAGTTCTGGACTTCCCAACATCGGGAACATTCTTCCCACATCTAGCCTGTCTGGCCCCATCAGGATTTTCTATGTTTCTATGAGGCCTCCTCTCATTCTTCTAAATTCCAGTGAGTGCAAGCCCTGTCGATCCAATCTCTCTTCATATGACAGTCCTGCCATTTCAGAAATCAGCTTGGTGAACCTTCACTGGACTCCCTCAATAACAATGTCCTTCCTCAGACTAGGAGACCAAAACTGCACCCAATACTCAAGGTGTGGCCTAACCCAGCTCTGTATAACTGCAGCAAGACATCCTTATTCCTATAATCTATATATGATCCTCTTATACTCATATGGCATTATGGAGGTGTGGTTCCAAGGTGAGCAAGGATGGGAACTAAACGTTGAGGGCTGGTCAATGTTTAGGAAGGGTAGACAGAAACAAAAGGGTGGTGGAATTACATTGTTAATTAAAGAAAATATTGACATGATATCCAGAAAAGATATTAGCACAGTCAATGTGGAATCTGTATGGATCAAGTTAAACACGAAGGGAAAAAACATTTGTAGGGAAGGTATACAGACCACCAAACTGTAATAGTAAATTTGGGAATAGCATTAGACAGGAAATCAGAGCTGCATGTGTTAAAGGAACATCTGTGATTATGGGTGACTTTAATCTGCATAGAGGTTGAGAGAGTCAAATTAGTCACAGTACAATAAAGGAGGAATTTCCTGGAGTATTTCCAGAATGGTTTTCTGGACCAATACATTGAGAAACCAACAAGGAAACAGGCTATCCTTGATTGAGTATTGTGCAATGAGAAAGAATTAGCTGGCAATCTAGTTGTGAGAATCCTTGGCGATGAGTGACTATAATATGATAGAATTTTTTGTCAAGGTGGATAGTGATGCAGTTAACCCTGAGACCAGGATCCTGAATCTCAATATAAGTAATTATGATAATATGAGACATTAATTGGCTATGATGGACTGGGAAATGCTACTGAAACGAAAGACATTGGATAGGCAATGGCAGACATTTAAAGAATGAATAGGTGAACTCCAGAAGATGTTTATTCCAGTTTGGTGCAAGAGTGGTTAGGCAACTCTGGCCAAACCATGGCTTAGAAGGAAAATTAGAGATAGTATTACATTTAAAAAAACAATAGATCTGAGGATTGGGAGCAGTTTAAAATTCAGCAAAGGAGCACAAAGGGATTGATTAAGAAGTGGAAATAGAGTATGAAAATAAGATGGCAGGGAACATAAAAACTGACTGTAAAAGTTTCTATAGGCATGTAAACAGAAGAAGATTGACAAAAACACATGTAGTCTCCCTACTGTCAGTAACAGGGAACAGCCTGAGGAACTAAACTTTTATTTCACTTCTATCTTCACAAGAAGTTCTGAGAGGAAGTTTTAGTGAGGAGCTGAAGGAAATCAGCATTAGTAGAGAAATGGTTTTGGAGAAATCGATTGAATTGAAGGTGAATAAATCTCCAGTCCTGATAATCTTCATCCCAGAGTACATAAGGAAGTGGCCCTGGAAATAGTAGATCCATTGGTGGCCATTTTCCAAAATTCATTGGAGGGGAACTAATGTAATCCCGCTATTCAAAGAGGGAGATCGGGAAAGAAACAGGGAACTAACGACCAGTGAGCCTTATGTCATCCCTTGGGAACTTGCTAAAGTCGATTATCAACGATTTCATAGCTCAGCATTTGGAAGGCAGTGGAATAATCAGACAAAGTCAGCACAGATTTACCAAGGGGGAATCATGCTTGATGAATCTATTGGAATTCTTTGAGGATGCCAGGCGAACTGGTGGATGTGGTTTAAAGTCATACAGCCTTACAGCATGGAAACAGGCCAATATGTTCACACTGATCAGACACCTTTCAAATGTTCCGACTATGAGGAAAACATTTAAGGTAGCAACTTATCCATGCTACCCTTTTCTTTTAACCAGTAAGCTAGTCCCAGTTGCCCACATTTGGCCCATATCCCTCTATGCCCATCATACCCATGTAACTGTCCATAGGGTTCATTTAGACTTTCAGAAGGCTTTCGACAAGGTCTCACATAGCAGACTACTATTTAAAGTTAAAGCACATGAGATTGTGGGTGGTGTCTTGAAATGGACAGAAAACTGGTTAGCAGATAGGAAGCAAAGAGTTGGCATAAATGGGTCTTTTTACTGATTGGCAGTCAGTGACCATGGGATTCCGCAAGGATCTGTGCTAAAACCCCAACTATTCACATGATATCTTAATGATTTGGAAGAGGGAATTGAATGTATTATCTCCAAATGTGCAGATGATACAAAGTTGGGTGGGAGGGTGAGGTGTGAGGAGGATGCAGAGATGCTTCAGTGTGATTTGGACAGGCTGAGTGAATGGGCATACACATGACAGATGCAGTATCATGTGGATAAATGTGAGGTCAGATTATTATTTGAATGGGTGTAAATTGAGAGAGATGGATACTCAACAAGACCTTGTACGGCAGTGGCTGAAAGGAAGTGCACAGAAAAAACAAATGGTACAGCAATAAAGAAGGCAAATGGTATGTTGTCCTTCATAGTGAGACGATGTGAGTATAAGAATAGGGATGTTTTGGTGCATTTCCATAGGGCATTGGTGAGGTCGCATCTGGAGTATTGTGTGCAATTTTGGTGTCCTTATCTGAGGAAGGATGTCATAGAATCATAGAATCTACACTGCGGAAGGAGGTCATTTGGCCCATCGAATCTGCACCAACAATAATCCCACCCGGTACTGTCTTTCTTATGTTCTTATGTTCTTATCCCCGTAACCCCACATATTTACCCTTCTGATCCCCCAGACATTAAGAGGCAATTTATCATGGCCAATCAACCTAACCTGCACATCTTTGGGCTGTGGAAGGAAACTGGAGCACCCAGAGGAAACCCCTGCAGACACAGGGAGAATGTGCAAACTCCACACAGACAGTTACCCAAGGTCGGAATTGAACCTGGGTCCCTGGCACTGTGAGGCAGCGGTGCTAACCACCGTGCTATCGAACCATCATGCCACTGTGCCACCATGTCCTTGCTATAGAGGGGGGTGCAGCAAAGGTTTACCAGGTTGATTCCTGGGCTGGCAGGTCTGTCATACAAAGAAAGAGTGAGTCAGTTAGGGTTATATTCACTGGAGTTTAGAAGAGTGAGGGGGGATCTCATAGAAACTTATAAAATTCTAACAGGATTAGACAGGGTAGATTCAGAAAGAATGTCCCCAATGGTGGGGGAGTCCAGAATTGGTGTGATATTTTGAGGATTGAGATGAGGAGGAATGTCTTCATCCAGAGAGTGATGAATCTGTGGAATTTACTATCACAGAAAGTAGTTGAGGCCAAAACATGATTATAGTTCATGAGGCTAAAAGGATCCAGGGAAACAGACAGAAGACAGGACCAGAATATTGAATTTGATGACCAGCCATGATCAAAATGAAAGGGCTGAATGGTCTACTGCTGCCTGTATTTTCTATGTTTCCAAAACCTTGTACTTATTCCAGATTAGCTCTTGCCAATGCCTTTCCTTTCTTTGCTAAATCAACTCTGAGAGCTCAGGAACAGAATTTGCCAATTAACAGGAGGTTGTAATGGGCAAACACGACCATGTCTGGAGGTAAAGTAATGTAGTAGCTTTCACTGCGTGGCCCTTTAGAGAGATGTATTTGTCAGCTTTTACTGAATGGCTCTGCTTTTCATTGCATTTGGAACCAGGATTTCCAGTGATGTCTCAATGTTGTGTCTGACTTTCAGTGTTGTACCATTAGTCTTCACCTACCATCATGTTCCATCCTTGCTGGCACCCTACAGTGTCGGCACAATCTGAGGGAGTAACACTGTCACTAATGAGTCAGAGGTTGCTGATTCAAGCCCAACTCCAGAGACAAGATCACAAAATTCATTCTGACACCTTCACTGTAGCACCGAGCGAATGCAGAATTGTTGGAGCCGCCAGATTTTGGATGAGTATTAAACCAGGTACCGCTCCATCCCTGATGGACACAAAACCTCTGACAGTCATCATTTCAAAAAAAGAGCATTGGAGTCCTTCCCTAATCAAAAC
Source organism: Carcharhinus amblyrhynchos (assembly GCF_965287045.1). Lineage (NCBI taxonomy): Eukaryota > Metazoa > Chordata > Chondrichthyes > Carcharhiniformes > Carcharhinidae > Carcharhinus > Carcharhinus amblyrhynchos. Next base: position 1,954,181 of record NC_137345.1, on the reverse strand, counting down.
TCATCGCTCACTGACACAGCGTTCTTTAACTCAACAACCACACGATTCTCACTCACACATTACAGAATAGTCACTAACACAAGAGCAGACACACAATCACAGACAATTAAATAAATAGGAGTAATTGCGTATTTTACCTCCAGTTTTCTCTGTGCGTTGGCACGGTGCCAGTATCACACAGCAGGTAGAGGACAAGAATCCTCTTGATGAACCCAATGTTGATCTTTGTGTGTTGGCTACATAAACGGTTTTGTGTACTTGTATTTTATCACCTGGAGCTTTGCCATTTGTAAAATGTTGACTGGGCAGGGTGGATGATATATGTGATAACAGTTTGCATTTTAAACACCCAACTATTGGTAAAATGTTCATGCTTGGTGGCCCTGTATTGTTGTAAAAGTCTACCTGGTTCACCAATGTGCTTTGATTTGATTTGATTTATTGTTTTCACATGTATTAACATACAGTGAAAAATATTGTTTCTTGTGCACTATGAGAAGGAAACAAGGGACTGCAGAATTTAGTGTTACAGTAATAGCTCAGGTGTAGGGAAAGGTGTAGAGAAGTCCATTCAAAAGCCTGACGGCAGCAGGGAAGGAGCTGTTCTTGAGTCAGTTGGTACGTGACCTCGGACTTTTGTATCTTTTTCCCAATGGAAGAAAATGGAAGAGAAAATGTCCGGGGTGCGTGGGGTCCTTGATTATGCTGGCTGCTTTGCCAAGGTAGCAGGAAGTGTATACAAGAGTCAATGGATGGAAGGCTGGTTTGTGTGATGGGTTGGGTTATATTCAAGAAGGAAATTTGCTCTCATTAACTGGTCTTGCCCATCCATGACTCCAGACCCGTAGTAATGTGGTTGGATCTTAATTATTCCCTGAAATTGCCTAGCAAGTTACTCAGCTGAATCATAACTGTCACAATGGTTGCAGAAGGTGGGCTGGATTTTACAGCACACCACTTTCAGTGTCCACCGGCTGGCCTATCCCCAGCCTGGTTTCGTATGATGGTGGGAAAGGAGTCCGCAAGCCCACCTGCCCTTAGGCTTATTGACACCCTGAAGTGGCCAGTGCCCACTTAAGGCCTGTAATCCACCTCCGCCATCTTAATACACTGGCCAGTGGAAGACTGACTAGAATGGGCAGGCCGATTTTTCAGGACGGAAGGAAGGGCATTACCTCTTTTGGGGCAGGGGGGGCGCACTTCACACATCATGGGCGACAACCCTAACCCTAACCTCCCCTCTCCCCCCCACACCCACTCCCTCCCCCAACAATCTTATTCTTGCTTCTCGCTTTGTACCTTCCTACCCGGCCTTTGAAACCCATTCCCCTCCACCCCCTGCAACCTTGCATCCTTCCCTGGGCTCTCTGAATCCAGTCCATCAAAATCCCCAGATTGACTTCCCTCCAGAGACCATGTCATGTTCTACCCAGAGCCTCCTCGCAGCCCCAGCAGGGAACTCACTATGTTCGTGCTGCCCAGTCACTGCGAGGGAGCCTTGCTTGAAATCGATTGATTTAGACTGACTTTCCTGCTGGGGTTGGAGTGAGAATACAGGCGGTATTCCTTCCCCTTCCATCTGCTCCATACAATTCAGCCCAATGGGTCACACATTGACTTCTCAAGAGCAGATAGTGATGGCCAACAAACATTAGCCTTCCAGCAATGCCCTACACCCTACGAATGAATTCACTTTTAAAAAATATTAAATAAAAATAACCTAAATGTGGTTTATTCAGCTGCCGATCACTCACAGTGGGATATATTGCACTCAAATGGAATGTGTGTTGGAGAGTTAGTGCTATATTCTTGTAGTCCTATTTATAGTCCATACACATCTGAGAGAGAGGATTCTGGATTTATAACACAGATTTACTCCAAAAACAAAACTGTGCCTCACTGAATCTCACTGTCGTGGTCAAAGATTGAAGCCGCTTATTTTGATACATATTGAGGGTTTGGGGTGTGTACTGCCCCTTTAAGGGTGTGGGTCATGTGACCACTGGGGAGGCGCTATCCCCACACCTCACCCCCACTCAAGTCTGTAGGTTGCAGTGACTGGGATTTAATTTGGGACCGTATTTGAGAGACATTGGGCTGAATTCTCCAACCTCGCCCACAGAAAAGATTTTCCAGTTCCGCTGCACTGAATGGAGCTTTGGCTAAGTGCCAAATTCTCCATGCTTGCTGCCAGTGGTGACAGGCCATGAATGACCAGAGAATTCCAGCCATAGCCCTGCTCCTAACCTTGTCTGACTGGGTACCAAGGCTGTGTAACAAATCTATTACATATTTATTATGCCTTTTGGTCATAGAAAAACAGGAGTTCTTGCACATACATCAATAAATCAGTTACAGAGCTTACATAGATGGCCTCTTATCTCTGTAGAGTGGCCTTCCTGACTCACAGCAGGTATAACTCTCTCTCTGCATTACTATCTCCTTAACACCTTGTTTTGATTAGCTTTCCCATCAAAATTATTAATATTCAAACTATAGTCACCTCTTTCTAAAGTTGCAAATGTGCATTTTAATGAGTTTCAATATCAAGTCATTTCAATTGCCCCACTTCACCACCTACAATCGAAGACAATCACACTTCCCCAGACCCAACAATGGTATTTCTGCATCTACTCAACGTGTAATTCAATCCAGTTTGCAGCCACGACTTGCTTCACTTCTGTCAGTATTCAGCTTCAATTTTCACAAAGCAAATTAATGTTTTACTCACCTTGTAACTGGACGCAAGTCACTGAGCGTGAAATATGGACTGTGTTGCAAAGATGAGCAGGGATTTGAGATGAAGCGTACAGACGCACATGAAGGAAACTGGATAATCATGAGGCAGAATGGAATAGAAGGATGGAATCACTCTTTACTTTGTGTGGCTTTGGAGGTAGAAAATGTTGTCACAGTTTTAATGTGAGTGGGTCAGACGCTGGCAATTGAGACTAGCTCAATGGTTAAAAGAAGGGCAGCATGGACAAGTTGGGCCGAAGGGCCTGTTTCCATGCTGTAAACCTCTATGACTCTAAGCTCCAATGTCTTGCTGGAGAGTCAGTGTATATATAATGATACATCAAGGATATAGCAAGCAGATAAGATGGAGTGGAGTGGGAGAGGTTGGACATTGTCTGGTTATCAGCCATGATTGAATGGTGGAACAGACTCGATGGGCCAAGTGACCTAATTCTGCTCCTATGTCCTATGGTCTTAGAGCCGGACTGAATGTTTCTGTGCTGTAGATTCTATTTAATTCTTTATAGTTCTGCTCCAAATCTCACATTAGGCTGTCAGCTATTATCATTGGGTCGAGGTGAGGGGGTGTTGCCGTCACCCCTTCCTTTTTCTATTTTCTGTGAAGGTGGCTGGGTATATTTTTGAAAGGTCGGTCTATCCCAGCATTCACACAACCAATGAAAAGCCACCATTGAGCATAATTTGGTAAAGGAGTACTTTTATCCTCAGAATACTGAGGGAAAATATTTAGAAATTTGTTTTGGTGTAACAAATTTTTCTTTAGCTAACTTACAATAGTCACAGTTTTTTATTGAGTCTCTCAAGTGAGGGCTTCAGCCTCAGAAAGAGGGGAAAAAAACATGCTTTTATACAACCTCAGGACACCAAAAGTATTTTCTGAAGTGTGCTCATTGTTGTAATGGATGAAACACAGCAGCCAATCTGTGCAAAGTAAGCTCCCACAAACACCAATGTCTGATATCTAGACAATCTGTTTTTAAGGAGGTTTAAAGAGAATTGATTATCTCTCTACCAGTAACCCAGAGGTCCTGGATTGGGATCGTGGGCTCAAGTCCCACCACACAGCACATTGGGACATATTTTAAAATGTCTGTATAAATGGGCATTGTTGCAAAGACAGAGTGACTCCAGCAACATTGCACTAATGTAATCAGAGTACTAAAAATCACAACTAAACCTGGATGTGATGGAGAAGTAATAGAGAAAGAAATCATTTTGATGATTTTCTGACCAAATTCCCAACGGCAGGGAGAGGGAGAGGATTGAAAAGTGGGAAATGATGGATAGAACTAATGGACTTGTAACTTTGGAACTCATACCCAAATTCCTGGTAGGCTCTCAGTGCGGCAAGGTATCTGTTGGAAGCAGGACATCATAAAAGCAGATCTTACCAGGACAACTTAATGGCTGAATAGATGAACATGCAGGGTCAAAGCAATCATCCAACACACAATCAGATCTGGTTCACCCTTGTGATGACTCTGATGAATGTCATACATCCCACAGAAATGGTTAAGCTCAGGGAGATCACCTTGCATTCTCTTCAACCTTTCTCACTCAGCTGACACCACAAAATAGATCAGATCGAGCTGTTCATCTCATTGCTGTCAATGAATGGTGTAAAGTGGTTGATGAGTATAAAATGACTGCCATATATGTTGACAATGCTGACTTCTTTACAGTAATGCAATGCATGAGGGACTCGTAGACATTTCAACAATTTCACAAGGTATCTGATGAATTACCTTCTTTCCTTTGCAGGGTCAGGATGGAATTCATCTGAATCTCTGCTTCATTGGGCTTTGGTTTCTGGTTCAAAGTGCACTTGTCAGTGTGGAACCCTGGGGGTGATCTAACCAAATAAATTCTAAGTGACAAATGAGCATGAAAATGGGAGAAATTCACACTTTTTTGGGTGACTTGAAAATCGAATCTCATCTGACTGTCAAAAAAAATGAGGCTGGACCAGTTTTCTGCCAGCAGAGGAGTGGGCAGGGCCTAGCTCACCTAAAAGCTGGCTGATAGCAGCAGAGACTGCCATTGCGCATGTGCAGATCTTTGTGCTGTACCACAGAACTATCACTGCCTCCCCTGGCTATAGCTGGATTTCGTGGCTACTTAAACATTAGAGACAGCCTCGCACCCTTTGCGAGCATGAGGCTGATCTCGCCAGATATCCAGTGCTGATAAGATTGCAACAGGCAAGAAATCGGGTGCAAATCTGACTTTCTCAACTTGGTCCCGATCTTACCGGCTTGCCCCACCATCGACCAGCGGGGAGAGAAGCTAAGATCGCCCCCTAAGTTATCCAACTTTCAAGGATCACAAAGTGGATCTGCTGAATCCACACATGGCTGAAGGTAGATTGTTGATTAAATCAATCTTTATGTGTAATTCATAGAATAATAGAATCCTACAGTGCAGAACGAGGGCATTCGGCCCATTGAGTCTGCACCAGCCACAATCCTACCCAAGCCCTAACCCCATAACCCCATGCATTTACCCTAACTAGTCTCCCTGACACTGGGGGACATGACCAATCCACCTAACCTGCACATCTTTGGACTGTAACAGGAAACTGGAGCATCCTGAGGAAACCCACTCAGACACGGGGAGAATGTGCAGACTCCACACAGACAATGACCAATCCAGGAATCGAACCCAGCAGTGCTAACCACTGTGCCACCATACCAATCAGCCTCATGTATAAAATCATACTTGAACTGTTAGCATGAATTTGCCATGTATTTTAGCTAAATGGAAATATCCTGCTCCATTATCTCCATATTTTCTATAGTAGCTTCTTTATGTTGTAGAATCATCTTCGATATAACGGACATTTATTTTTTTTTAAGTGGAGAACAGATTGTAAACACACGGATGGTAAATACAATTTCCAATCCTGGCAGTTACTGTTAATAATTGATAACCCAAACAGCAGCTTCTCTGTATAAGAGGTCAATAGAGACCTCACATCACTACCATTAATGGGGAACCTATTACAAATGCAGGGAAAGGTACAGCGATGAGCATATTGCCACTACACAGTGCTACAAGAGACGAAACAGCTTTCTCATTACCTCTGCCACTGAGGTTGGGCAGAGGTCATCTTTTCATCCCTGTTAGTCTGTTTGTAAACAATGGTCATGACTTTCCAGCCCCGTACTACCCCCTCACATCACCCCACTCCCTCACACGCCTCCCCCACTATCCACACAACCCCCATTCCCCTCCTCTCCATCCCCACACATTCCCCTTCCGCCCCCCACCTCACTCTCTCATACCACAGTGTGTTTTCCGGACAGCGGTGGCCACCAGGGGGACCTTCTGATCCAGCTGACGTCCATGGGGTTTTGTATGACTCGTCCCTCCCACCACCTGGAAACCCACCGGGGGTGTCGCCTTTGGTGGGACTGGAAGATTCCGCCAGCGGGAAAAACCAGAAAACCCTCCCATCATATTACAAAAGGCAATGGCTAGAATTAAACAAAACCTGGAACACAGAGTGTGACCCAAGGAAGAATTGGTTAGTTTTTGGTGAGGATGAGGATCTGGATCCTGGATTTTTTTTAAATGTTCCACTAACGTAGCGGGATAGGTAAAGTGACCTTTTAAAAAATGTTGCTGATTTTTCAGTCATGGGTTCGAGCCCCACTCTGAAGAACTGATCACATATTCGAGACAAATTCATCCTGCCCTATCCTGTATGAAATAATTTTGTCATTGCACAGTGCTATACTACACCAAATAATTGAATTACACATAAAGATTGAGTCAGGCAACAATCTTCTTCCAGCTGTGTGTGGACACAGCCCATCCAGTTTGAGATCCCTGAAAATTCTGTGACTTAGTTCCACAGTGCGATAAGACATCAACTAAGAACTCTGAATGGAAATCTGGGTCATGGTGCGATACAGCAAGGAGCTAGGTCATTCAGCCCGAGTCTCTGATAGTATTTTTCATATACAAACACAATCCTACTCAGTTCCCATGCCCTTCTGCATCCCATCAAGTCTAATCCCATTCACTCCTTCACTCTTCCCATTCTTTAATCTGCTACACAGTCTAATCTCAATCTTTTCATCGAATCATAGAATCTCTCGTGTGCAGATGAGGCTATTCAGTGCATCAAATCTACACTGACCCCTCTGACAGAGTATATTACCCAGACCCTCTCCCCCACAACCCTACACACTTACCATGGCTAATCCACTTGAACTGCACATCTTCGGACACTAAGGGGCAATTTAGCATGGTCAATCCACCTAATCTACACTTTTGTCCTTTAACATTCATCTTTTCGAGAAACACTGGGAACACAATAGTGTAACAATTATGTTCCCTGACCATGAATTCAGATAACAATTCCCACCATGGCAGTTAGTCAATCTGAAATCAGCTCCAGAATTAAACACCGACATCAGGACAAGTGAGCAAGAAACTTCTGGATTGTGATTAAAATCCATTTGGTTCAATTTGGTTGTCCTTTAGGGAAGGAACCTTCTGTTTCTTTTTTGGTCTGGGCTGACACGTGACTCCAGACCACGTTAACATTGACTGTCCACCGAAGTCAGCATCCAAACACCACCCTCTCAGGACAACGACAGAATGGACAATAAATGCCCACACCTTGAAAATGTTTCTTTAAATCCCATTTGCAATTATTTTGGGGCCTATTTCAGCTGCTGCTTTTGATAGCGTTTCCATGTTCGAAACACCCCCCAGTGTGCAGAGATTCCTTTCGAACCAGCTGCATGATTCTTTTTGTGATTAGTTTAAATTTCTCTTGTTACCAATGAAAAAAAGAACTTGCAATTATATAGTGCTTCCCATGACCACAGGATATTCCAATTAAATTGTTTGCAGCCAATAAAGTGCTGAGGAAGTGCAGACACTTGTATTGTAAGAAGCAGGCAGTAGCCAATTTATGCACAGCTAGTTCTCAGAAATAACGACACATTAGATTTCAGTGGACGCGGATGGGAACGTGGGCAGCGGAGAGAAGGTCCATGATTGTGCAATGTGTTCCAAAAACAAGCCTAGAAATGTAGCCATAGGCACAGGCACTGGGATCATGAAGCAATGCTGTAATGACCACGGCTCTAATCCTCTGCCTAACTGCGGCCTACTGCAAGCACTTCATTGCATCATGTTAATCTTTTCATCCTGCCTTCATCATTAGCACTGCGGGTGAGTTCGCACGCAGTGCACCATCTCTGAAGGCACAGCTGAGGCACCTATTAATACTTGTGATAGCGGTGCCCAGCCCAGCCTGCCCTGAAAACAAAATGAGCAGGTTTCTAAGCGAGTAAATGAGAAAAGATAAGGAAGAGAAAGCTGGGACACGGCTGACAGCAAACACAGCTGAGGCTGCTGTAGTTTTCTGCATTATTTGCTGTGCTAAACCACAAGCTTATCCATTGCAGATCCACTTAACCCTTCAAAGTCTGTAATAAAGTCCAGTCTCTCCCAAATAACAGGCAGAGAGAGGCCCTGGAGTCGTTCCGCAGGAACTGAACTCAGGCAGAGTAAGAAGTCTCACAACACTGTCCAACAGCGGCATCTCCACATCTCAGACAAGGTCCAGGGCAGCAAATGTGTTATGGGACTGCTGTGAACTTGAAGTATTTGGATAAGCACTTGACACGTCATAACATTCAAGGCTACGGGCCAAGTGCTGGTAGATGGGATTAGGTGGTAGTTCAGGTATTCTCATAGGTTAGTACAGACTCGACAGGCTGAAGGGTCTCTTCTGCACTGGGTGATTCTGTGATTGAGCTGTTCTAAGTTGCAAGGATGTTATTCAGTTCATGTTACGGAGGGACAACAACAACTTGCATTTTATATAGCACCTTTAATGTAGCAAAGCGACCCAAATGTAAGGCAGCAGCAGTCTCTCCCTGCTCCCCCAACATTTCCATGGCTCTGCACTTCCTTAAAAACTGTTCAACTTCCAACATCTCACAGCGCTGGCGAGGGACCTGGCTGGATTCTAACTTTGTGCAAACGAGTGGATTTTCAACAAGTTAAAACCCTGTTTCCCCCTCTGTCCACAGATTCTGCTTGGCGGCAGAATGTTTCCAGCTCTTTCTGTTTTTATCCCAACATCACTTCCTTGTTTAAATAGCCCGTGCTGTTGTGTGAAAGATAAACCTCATTTTACACTTTATTCCCCTTTTCTATCCGCACTCGCACCTTGTCGGATCTGGAGGTGAATTATTTACTGTGATTGTTCAAGAACAGAAATGATGTTGACCCTGAACTGACCTGTGCTGCCCCCCCAGCACCCCCCTCCCCTCTCCGAGAGCAATTGCACAGATTGTGTGTGGGAGACGGAGGACAGATGGCAATGAGGCAGAAACATGATCTGTAAAATGAACGTAAATTGAATTTTCTTTTAAAATGTATTTTTTATGAAATAACAAGCATCTGACCTCCTATCATAGAGCCAGGTCTTAAATCCATAACAAGTAGGGATTTGCAGATGGATGCAGTAGTCCAGAGGTGATTTCTTACTCAGCTAAGCAGAGATACCATCCATCATTACACAGGCAGAGAGCTGCTGGGACAGTTTGTAATGTCCCTGCTGATGTGAGCTGATCTCATTCACAAAAGCTGCAGGGTCCAGAGAGGCTACACCGCAGTTCATCAATTTCTGGGATTCAGCCTGAGAGCGTAGGTCCAGCTGCTCACTGTGCGTGTCTGTGCAGAGTTTATTAGAAGATATATTTCATATGAGATACACACAGGCTGTACTAGTTCATCAAAGTCTTCTGTAACCTCCATCCTCTTGTGACGGTTGCACAGTGGTTAGCACTGCTACCGCATAGCACCAAGGGACTTGGGTTCAATTCCGGCCTTAGGTGTGGAGTCTGCACATTCTCCCCATGTCTGCGTGGGGTTTCCTCTGGGTGCTCCATTTTCCTCCCACACTCCAAAGATGTGCAGGTTAGGTGGATTAGCCATGGTAAATTGCCCTTTAGTGTCCCAATATGTGTAGGGATTAGCCATGGTAAATGAACGGGGGAGAGAGAGCTGGTGCAGGCTCAATGGGCCAAATGGCCTCCGTCTGCACTGCTGGGATTCTATGAAATGGACTCACCCCATGTGTTATTATCTCTCATGTATTTTTTATTAAATCGTGGATATCACTGGCTGGCCAGCGTTTATTGTCCATCCCTAGTTGCCCTTGAGAAGGTGGTAGTGAGTTGCCTTCTTGAATTGCTCCAGTTTATGTGCTGTGGGTTGACCCACAATGCCTTTTGAAAGAGAATTCCATGATTTTGACCCAGTGAATGCAAAGGATATATTTCCAAGTCAGGATTGGAACTTGTAGATGGTGGTGATCCCATTTATCTGTTGCCCTTGTCCTTCTTCGATGGAAGTGGTCATGGATTTGGAAGGTGCTGTCATTCATGTAATGAGGGCATAGCCAATAAGGTCATTTATTGCTCACCCCCTATTTCCTTTGAGAAGATAAACCATCAGCTTGAACCAGTGCTGTAGGTGTGGTGAAGATACACCCTCAGTGTTGCAAGGAAGGGAGTCCCAGGAGTTTGACCCAGAGATAGCAAAGGAACAGCAATATAATTCCAAGTCCGAATGGTGTGCGACTTGGAGGGAACCTTGCTGCCTTGCCTTCTACATGGTGGAGGTTGTAAGTTTGGGAGTTATTGTCGAGAAAGACTTGGTGAGTTGCTCCAGTACATTTCTTAGGAGTGACATGTTTTACAATTCTCCCTCATTGAGTTGGAAAATCCTACAGCACAGTGTCCGGGATTTTACTGCTCCTCCCGCTGGCAGGGTTTTCCAGTCCCACCCAAGTCAATGGATCTTTGTGTAGTTCGCCACACTTTACAACCCCACCCCGGTCTTGACAATGCCGGAAACTTCCGTCCAATGTATTTTTCCAGGGGCTACTTTCGCCTCAAAGTGTAGGCTTTATTCCTAACTCTTGTTTTCTCCCAGTACGCTACAGGAGAGTTTTCACAGTTGTAGGAATGTCAAAAAATTACTGGAAGGAAGTGATGATGACACATAGACTTAATGGTGCTGAAATTGCCAAGAACCTGGAGCTGTTGCACATAATACACTCAATACAGAGCTGCAGTCAATAATCCAATCGGATGTGAAGTAATCATTTCCAAAACCATAGAATACAATTCAGAGGAAGTTGTGATTGAGTTAGACAGTCTTTTCATTATTTATTCATTCGTGGGATGTGAGCATCACTGGGCTGGACCATCATTTATTCCTATCCCTGAGGAGATTTAAGAATCAACCACATTGCTGTTGACCTGAAGTCACATGTAGGCCAGACCAGGTGAGTGTGGCAGATTTCCTTCTCTAAAGGACATTAGTGAACCAGATGAGTTTATACGCCAATCGACAATGGTTGCATGGTCACCATTAGACTTTTAATTCCAGATTTTTTTATTAAATTCAAATTTCACCATTTGCCATGGTGGGATTTGAACTCAGGTCCCCAGGGCTTTGCCCTGTGTCACTGGATTACTAGTCCAGTGAAAATACCACCATGCCACTGTCTCCCCCTGAACTTGTATCAGTCCCGCCTTGAACCCAGTTTTAGATTCTCTCACAAATGGAAACCTCTCCACATCCACCCTGTCAATGCCCTTCAGGATCTTAAATCTTTCAATCAAGTCACCTCTTATTCTTCTAAACCCCAGTGGATACAAGCCTACTCTGTCCAGTCTTTCCTCATAAGACAATCCATCCATTCCTGGTATCAATCTAGTAAACATTCTCTGAGCTGCTTCCAATGTTTCCTCCTCTAAGAGAGGAATCTCTCTTCCTTCCTTAAATAAGAACATAAGAACATAAGAACATAAGAAATAGGAGCAGGAGTAGGCCATCTAGCCCTTCGAGCCTGCCCCGCCATTCAATAAGATCATGGCTGATCTGTTGTGGCTCAGTTCCACTTTCCCGCCCTCTCCCCATAACCTTAATCCCCTCTCTTATCAAGAACCCATCAACCCGCTTCTTAAAAATATTTAGCGAGGCAGCCTCCACCACTTCAACGGGCAGAGAATTCCAGAGATTCACCACCCTTTGAGTGAAGAAGTTCCTCCTCAACTCCGTTCTAAACCGCCCCCCCTTTATCTTGAGGCTGTGCCCCCTAGTCCTACTGTCTTTTTTGAGCGGGAAGAGTCTCTCCACCTCTATCCTATCCATCCCATTCATCATCTTATACGTCTCAATGAGATCTCCCCTCATTCTTCTAAACTCTAACGAGTACAAGCCTAGTTTATTCAGCCTCTCCTCATAGCTCAATCCCCTCAACTCCGGTATCAGCCTAGTAAACCTCCTCTGCACTCCCTCCAGGGCCAAAATATCCTTGCGCAGGTGCGGCGCCCAAAACTGCACACAGTACTCCAGCTGCGGCCTCACCAATGCCCTATACAGCTGCAGCAAGACCTCCCTACTTTTATATTCAATCCCCCTCGCTATGAAGGCCAGCATCCCATTCGCCTTCCTGACCACCTGCTGCACCTGCAAGCTGGGTTTTTGCGACTCATGCACAAGGACCCCGAGGTCCCTCTGCACCGTCGCCTGCTGCAGTTTTTCGCCACGTAAGTAATAGTCCTTCCTACCATTCTTCCTACCAAAGTGGACCACCTCACACTTGCCAACATTAAATTCCATTTGCCATTTCCTGGCCCATTCGCCCAGCCTATCTAGATCCTTCTGCAGACTCTCCACACCCTCCGCACAATTTGCCTTTCCCCCAATCTTGGTGTCATCAGCAAATTTCGACACCCTGCACTCGGTTCCCTCCTCCAGATCATCTATATAAATGGTAAATAGCTGAGGCCCCAGCACCGACCCCTGGGGCACCCCACTAGTCACCAACCGCCAATCCGAATAGCACCCATTGACCCCCACTCTCTGCCTCCTATTTGACAACCAATCCTCTATCCACGCTAACACCCTACCCCCAACTCCATGTCCCCTGACCTTCTGCAATAACCTCTTGTGAGGTACCTTGTCAAACGCCTTCTGAAAATCCAGAAAGACCACATCCACCGGCTCTCCTCTATCCACTGCCCTAGACACATCCTCATAGAACTCCAGTAAATTTGTCAGACACGACTTCCCTTTAATGAAACCGTGTTGCGTCCGCCCTATCAAGCAATTCCCTTCAAGATGCCTCGCAATTACTGTACACAACAATCCAGATGTGGCTGGGTGGCCAACAGCAATAACAATGACAACAAGAGTCAAACATGTTGGGAATTTTGGTCAAGTTATAAGTAAAGACAGGTGCAGGTCAGAAAGGCTGCAGAGAGTCACGACCTGGCCTATGAGCTATGACCTGACACTTCCTGTGTTGGCCAAATAAGGATGTTTCGGTTGATGCGAGACACCCTGGAGTCATTAGTACCATATATGGTGAGGTTATGTCATTTACATACAGCTTGGTATAAATATTTGGGAGTTGTTTATGAGTAACTATTGGCTATAATTGAACATTGTAATCAGTTTCAGTGAAATCATTAGCTGAGTGCCAGAGAATTTTCTGGAAAAATGCAAGGCATTTTAGGATAAAAAGAGGTGTTTGAGACTTTGTCTTCAGCGAAAACACGAGATTCACCTTCATGAAGATTGTCTTCAGAGAAGACAAAGAGCCATGAGAGAAGATCTACATCGGAGAGCAGCCTGGCTGGTTCGCTCAAACTGGGTAGCATTTTTTTTCCATCAGAGTTAAAAAGTTAAAATTAATTGAGTTGAAGTGTTGCAATTGTGAGTTTGTATTAATTATTGGCACCTAAAGTATTGAATAAAGAGAAACAGTTTGTTTTAAGCGTATTGAGTTGACTCCTATCCTTTGATTTGTCATACCAAGAAAAGTACCTGGGTAAAGGTGTAAGTTTACAGTCAGATCATACAGATTGTTCTCATCAATACCCTGAGACTGAAGGAAAACCTCTCTACTTTTATAATCAATTCCCCTTGAAATAAACAATAACGTTCTATTAGCTTTCCTAATTCCTTACTGTACCTGCATACTAGCTTTTTGAAATTCATGCACTAGATCACCCAGATCCCTCACCTCACTAGATCACCCAAATCTCTCACCATTTATACAATAGGGTTTTTTTAATCTTGCTGCCAAAATGGACAACTTCACATTATATTCCATTTGCCAGATCTTGCCCACTTCCCTAGCTTGTCCATATCCCTTTGTAGCCTCCTTATGTTCTCTTCACAGCTTACTTTCTTACCTATCTTTGTGTCATCAGCAAACCTAGCAACCATACTTTTAGTCCCTTCGTCCAAATCAGTTATATAAATGATAAATAGTTGAAACCCCAGCACTGATCCCTGTGCCACACCACTCATTCCTCTTGCCAACCCACGGGTACAATTTTGTCTTTTAAGCAGGTACAATTTTGTCTTTTAAAAAGTGTTTAGACAGTTAAATGGATAAGATGGGTTTAGAAGGATATGGGCCAAATGCGGGCAATTGGGACTAGCTTAGGGGTTTTCAAAACAAAGGGTGGCACGGACAATTTGGGCCGAAGGGCCTGTTTCCATGCTGTAAACCTCTATGACTCTATAACCAGAAAACCACCCATTTATGGTTGCTTTGTTTCCTGTTGGCTAGCCAATCTTCTATCCATGAAATATGTTATCCCCTACATCATGAGCTTTCGTCTTCCAAAATAACCTTCGATGTTGTACTTTATCAAATGCGCTATGGGAATCTAAGTACAGTACATCTGCTGATTCCCCTTCATTCGCAGCATATGTTAATTCTTCAAAGAACTCTAATAAATTGATTAAACATGATTTCCCTTTCACAAAACCATGTTGACTCTGCCTTGAATTTATCTAAGTGCGCTGTTATAATATCTTTCATGATAATTTCTGACACCTTCCCATAGAAGTTATTAAGCTGTTAAGTTGTTAATTGTTGTTTCCTGCTGACTGTCTCCTTGCCTTTTTGTTACTTGTTTCCTCTATAATGAAGATTAATGCAAAATGCCTGTTTAATTCACCTGCCATCTCCTTACTTTCCTTTATTAATTCCCTAGGCTCACTTTCTAAAGTGCTATGCTCACTTTCTTAACTTTATTTTAAATATTGGAGAAACTCTTATTGTCTATCTTTATATTTCAAGCTATCTTTCGCTCATCTTCTATTTTCACTTCTTATTCAGCTTTTATGATGTGGAGTGAGTGACTCACTCGATGAAGGGGCAACGCTCCGAAAGCTCGTGCTACCAAATAAACCTGTTAGGTTATAAACTGGTGTTGTGAGACTACTTGCTGTACTCAGCTTTTAGCCACTTTTGTTGCTGTTTATATTTAGTCCAATCTTCTGACCTGCCAGTTACCCTTTTGCAATTAACTGGTTTTTCTTCGAGCTTATTAATATCTTTAACTTTTTTTAGCTAACCTCAGATAAAGGGTCCTTCCCACAGAATTTTTCCTTGTCAGAATGTATCAATTCTGTGCATTATGAAATATCCCCTTAAACGTCTGTCACCACACCTCTGCTTATCCATCCCTTAACCTCTTTTGCCAGTTCACTTTCAGTAGCTCTGCTTTCATTCTCTTGCAATTGACATTATTAAGTTTAAAATATTAGTCCTATATCCACTTTTCTCTCTCTCCAGTTGAATGTAAAATTCAATCATATTACGATCACTGTTCCCGTGGGGTGCTTTCACTCTGATGTCATTAATTAATCTTATCTCATTGGTCAAAATCAGGTCGAGTACAGTATGTAACATTTTATGAACTCCTCAGTTAGACTACCTTACCCATCTGTTTTTTCCAACTTATATGTGGATTAAAGTCTGCCATGATTATTGCCACACCTTCTAACAAGCTCCTATTATCTCTCCCTTTATACGCTGTGTAGTTACAATTAGGGGCCTGAACCACACTCCTACAGATCACTTCTTGCATTTATCATTCCTCATCTCCACCCAAAGCACTTTGACATCCTGATTTCCATTATCTTCTGTGTGAGGAAGTACTTCCTAACCTCACCCTTGATCACCCTAGCTCTAACTTAAAGGTTGAGCCCCTCTTGATCTGAACTCTACCCACACAAAAAATAGTTTCTGTCACTAATCCCCTCAATTCTGTAGAGACAATTGGGGAGGAGGATCTGAATAGATTCATTAACTATTAAGTAACTATTTCATAAGAACATAAGAAATAGGAGCAGGAGTAGGCCATCTAGCCCTTCGAGCCTGCCCCGCCATTCAATAAGATCATGGCTGATCTGTTGTGGCTCAGTTCCACTTTCCCACCCTCTCCCCATAACCCTTAATCCCCTCTCTTATCAAGAACCCATCAACCCGCTTCTTAAAAATATTTAGCGAGGCAGCCTCCACCACTTCAACGGGCAGAGAATTCCAGAGATTCACCACCCTTTGAGTGAAGAAGTTCCTCCTCAACTCCGTTCTAAACCGCCTCCCCTTTATCTTGAGGCTGTGCCCCCTAGTCCTACTGTCTTTTTTGAGCGGGAAGAGTCTCTCCACCTCTATCCTATCCATCCCATTCATCATCTTATACGTCTCAATGAGATCTCCCCTCATTCTTCTAAACTCTAACGAGTACAAGCCTAGTTTATTCAGCCTCTCCTCATAGCTCAATCCCCTCAACTCCGGTATCAGCCTAGTAAACCTCCTCTGCACTCCCTCCAGGGCCAAAATATCCTTGCGCAGGTGCGGCGCCCAAAACTGCACACAGTACTCCAGCTGTGGCCTCACCAATGCCCTATACAGCTGCAGCAAGACCTCCCTACTTTTATATTCAATCCCCCTCGCTATGAAGGCCAGCATCCCATTCGCCTTCCTGACCACCTGCTGCACCTGCAAGCTGGGTTTTTGCGACTCATGCACAAGGACCCCGAGGTCCCTCTGCACCGTCGCCTGCTGCAGTTTTTCGCCACGTAAGTAATAGTCCTTCCTACCATTCTTCCTACCAAAGTGGACCACCTCACACTTGCCAACATTAAATTCCATTTGCCATTTCCTGGCCCATTCGCCCAGCCTATCTAGATCCTTCTGCAGACTCTCCACACCCTCCGCACAATTTGCCTTTCCCCCAATCTTGGTGTCATCAGCAAATTTCGACACCCTGCACTCGGTTCCCTCCTCCAGATCATCTATATAAATGGTAAATAGCTGATCTTATCGTGATTTATTTCGTGATCTTATCCATCACTTCATCCCAAATACTTCCCCCAATCACCCTACCATGCTCCAGAAAGAGAGAAAAAAAATATTTTGTCCACAATAGCATCGCAATTTCTAAAGAAAATAAGACCAAGGTTCACCTTCTTTCGTTAAAGTCACCTGATACAACGAAACTGCAGTTATTGATGAATCACAGTGAGAAACCTCCATCAACGAGTCGACAACAGAGACAGACAAGAGGTGAGGAAAACTCCATGTGATGGAGAGCTTTGGGAAACAGAGGCCCAAAGTCACCTGTTCCCCCGAGCCCATTGCACTCAGTACAAAATCCTTTGGGGAGGGAGAGAGAAGGAGGGATATAGGGAAATAGCAACAGGAATAAAAGATGCTGATGAGGAAAAGAGAAGAGACGCTGAATACAATTAAGCCTTTCATTATTTATTCAGCCACATCACCCCCCGACCTCCCCCAACCCCCTACCACTGCCAATCTCCACACAAATGGATCTTGACCCTTTCAATGATATTCACAGCTCTAGGGAAAGCGATGCCTCGGATATGCCTCAATATCGATAACTCTGGATACTGACAGCAGATGCTGAATTCCTCTGAGGTACAGATCAGCCTATCAATGAATTGCTGTGGCTTTTACGCTCTCTCTGCCTATCCATCAGAAACTGTCTCCCTGCCTGTGCCAGTTATTAGAATTCCACATTTCCAGTGGAGCAGGACAATTACACATTGAAACTAATATCCAGGTTGCAGGTTGTACTTAACTCCCGATACAGGGACAGCATCAAGCTGAGCATGGTACAGCACAAAGTAATGAACAGAGGGAGAGCAATTATAAAGATAAGAGACTTATTTCAATTTGCTGAAGCTGGCCAGGCAGGTTTTTAGGGCGATTGTTAGCTGCTCTAAGGATGTGGGAGTTGAGTTATCTTCCTGAATTGCTGCAGTCTGTGTAAAGGAAGTGTTATTAATGATTAGTGGTTTGCTTAACCAATTGTTCTCAAACTGGAGTCTGCGAACGCCTTGGGTGGATGCAAGGTCAAGAGCTTCAAGTTTTTAGGTGTCCAGATCACCAACAACCTGTCCTCGTTTCCCCGATGCCGACACTATAGTTAAGAAAGCCCACCAATGCCTCTACTTTCTCAGAGAACTAAGGAAATTTGGTATGTCAGCTATGACTTTCACCAACTTCTACAGATGCACCATACCAAGTTGTATCACAGCTTGGTATGGCTCCTGTTCTGCCCAAGATTGCAAGAAACTACAAAAGATCGTGAATGTAGCCTAATCCATCACGCAAACCAGCCTCCCATCCATTGACTCTGTTTTCCACTGCCTCGGCAAACAGCCAGCGTAATTAAGGACCCCACGCACCCCAGACATTCTCTCTTCCACCTTCTTCCATCAGGAAAAAGATACAGAAACCTGAGGTCACATACCAACTGACTCAAGAACAGTTTCTTCCCTGCTGCCATCGGACTTTTGAATGGACTTACCCTGCATTAAGTTGATCTTCCGCTACGTCCTAGCTATGGCTGTAACACTACATTCCGCACTCTCTTGTTTCCTTCTCTATGAACAGTATGCTTTGTCTGCAAACTGCACAAGAAACAATATTTTCACTGTGACATGTTTGTGTCATGTTAATACATGAGACAATAGTAAATCAAATCAAATCAAAATAATTAATCCATTTGCATTGGTCACTCCAGACATATAGAACATAGAACATAGAACACTACAGCACAAACAGGCCCTTCGGCCCACAAGTTGCGCCGACCACATCACCTACCAACCTACAGACCTATCTATAACCCTCAATCTCATTAAACCCCATATACTCATCCAGAAGTCTTTTAAAAGACCCCAGCGAGTTCGCCTCCACCACCACTGACGGCAGCCGATTCCATTCACTCACCACCCTCTGAGTGAAAAACTTACCCCTAACATCACTTCTGAACCTCCCTCCCCGCACCTTAAATCTGTGTCCTCTCGTAGCGACCATTTCAAACCGGGGAAATAGCCTCTGAGAGTCCACCCTATCTATCCCTCTCAACATTTTGTAAACTTCTATCAGGTCGCCTCTCAACCTTCGTCTCTCCAGGGAAAAGAGTCCCAGCTCCCTCAACCTAACTTCATAAGGCATGCCTCCCAGACGATATTTAAAGTTGTCAGACTAGTCTCATGTCAGCATTAGAAATGTTGGTCCCTTTAAGAATAAACCGGGTTTCACTTCAGAGTGAATTGAGACCAGGAAATGCTCACTGAAGTTTGCTGAATTTTTCCCAAGGGGGAAGGTTTCTGGGCAATTCACCTCTACCACCCTCCCAGGCAGCACATTCCAGACTGTCACCATCCTCTGGGAGAAGGGTTTTTCCCCACATTCCCCCTAACCTCCTGCCCCTCACCTTGACCCTATGTCCACCCCCCCGTGACATAAGGGGAACAGCTGCTCCTTATCTGTTCTGCCCATTGTCCCTCATAATCCTGTACACCTATATCAGGTCGCCTTTCAGTCTTCTCTGCTCCAACGAAAATGACCCAAGCCTTTCCAACCTCTCTTCATAACTTAAATGTTCCATCCCAGGCAATGTCAACCCCCTGGTGAATCTCTTCTGCACCCCCTCCAGGGCAATCACATCATTCCAATGATGGGGTGACCAGAACTGCACACAGTACTCTGTGGCCTCACCAAAGTTCTACACAACTCCAACATGATTTCTCTGCTTTTGAAATCTACACTTCGATTGATAAAGGCAAATATCCCATATGCCTTTCTCACCACCCTATTAACATGCCCTTCAGCTTTCAGAGGTCCGCGGACAAACATGCCAACATCCCTTTGTTCCACAGAACTCCCTAGTGTCCTTCTTTTCATTGAATACTTTCTTGTCAAATCAGCTGCAGCTGGACACTCTTCTTGCACACATGTTGGTCCCGGGCACTGGAAATGTGCCCAGCTTCCCACATGGAGCAAGATGAGCAAACCATGGCTTTAAATTTAGAAGACCTTTTCAAAATAAATAAAATAATTCCCTATCCTTTCTTAAACAATGACTTACAATTTAATAAATGACAGCTAATGTGGATAAGCTGGTCACTCATTTCATTGCTATATGTTACATAGAAATTTGGAAACTAGAAGCAGCAGTAGGCCATTTAGCCTTTTGAGCTTGCTTCACAATTCATTTTGATCATGGCTGATTATCAAATTCAATATCCTGATTCCCCCCCTTCCTCCCATATCCCTTGAATCCTTTAGCCTCAAAACCTATATCTAATTCCTTTTTGAAAACAGACAACACTTTGACCACAACTACATTCTGTGGGAGTGAATTCCACACATTCACCACCCTCTGGGTGATGAAATTTCTCCTCACGTCCGTTCTATAAGGTCCTTATGACCCCCTAGTTCTGGAGATGTATGTTGGCACTTACTTTGCGCAAATCGATTGCTGCACTAATAAAATGATTCATTGGCTGTAAAACACCTTTGGGATTTTCTGAGGCGGTGAAAAAGGCGCTACAGAAATGCAAGCTGCAGCTCGTCTCTTTACTGCATCTTCCAGCACTGATTAAATCAATGACAAATTAAATATGACATGGGTAACAAGGAAGAGAATTACATCATTGCTGCCTCTGGTGTAGTTGGATTCTGTCACGGAGATTGTCTCACTGGAGGAAAGGACAATGACTTAGACATCATGACTCATTCAAATTGCATTATTTCAAACGTAATTAAAAGAAGCATGCGACGGAATATTAATATCAGGTATCAGCCGGTGGAGAATAACACGGTGTGTAACTGAATCAAATCCTATTTCAACATCCAGCCCCGCTAAGATGATGAGAGCTTGAAATCCGCATTTTAAAAGTTGCTGCGTTTTCCCCTCGATCACATTGAGATATTGGAGCCTCAGCCTCGGGGGAGGGGGGACTGATCCCCAATTAAATCTGCAAAACTATAAAACATTAAAGAATATTCTTGCTGAGAAGGTGGAGGGGGGGGGGGAATCTTGTTGTTTTTGCCGGGGTGACATTGCAGAGATTGGCAGCTCACTGCAGTAAATACAAGAGAGAAACTGGCAACCAAAGGGTTAACCCTCAGCCACTGCCCATTGGACAGTAGGCTACAGGTTTCTGACCAATGGGCTGGTGGGATTGGTAAAAGAGTAGCGGATGGACGTTGCTCTCCTCCAATGGGGGAAGAGCAGAGAGATAAACATTGGCCAAGCAGGCGGGGCTGAGCTCTCAGCCTGGGATCCTGCTGTGCACCTTCTCCCTGCTCTCCTGCAGGCTGGAATTCCCGGGCTCCTGCTCCCTCCAGCCCTTCCCCAAAGCCGAGCCGGTGATCCCCTCTCCTGGCCGCCTTGAAGCACCGAGCCGCCGCTGGGGTGTTCAATGTTGATCCGGATTTCAGGAGGATGGAGCCGGGGAGGTGAGGAGCCGCCAGCCCGGAGACTCACTGACAGCCAGCCCTGCACAAGGGGCAGAGACATCGCTTCTTCCCAGCCTGCAGACTGATTCCCATCAGCGAACCCCAGGGTGAGAGGTGCAATGGGTTAAATGGCAGGGATGGCTGCAAGCAAAGCAGTGACTTTTGTTGGTAAATGCAGGGTTGTGGCACAATGCCTGCTCCCACTTGCACCCTGCACTCTGTTCAATTATTTATGGATTCAAAGACAATCTCTCGCTGTCAGAATCGTTTCTCTTCAGCCAGCCCCTCTCTCCTATGTGATGTGAACCCTGGTCTACTCTGGTGCGCTCAATGACCACTTGCTGAAGCCTCACAATGTGGCTCATTTGCCTCTTGGAGTCCTGCCTTACTGGAGGATATCATTCTGGAATTCCTTCCCTGTCTGTTTTGCTTCTAGTGACTCTATGTAACCACTGTCCCATGAGTGTGTCTGCACTGAACTGCCATTCCGACTGCATCTGTGCCAGTAACATCGTCAGTTGCTCAAAAAAGGAGCTGGTTAACATCCCCAACTCTCTGCCAGAGTATACAGCAGTCCTGGATCTCAGCTACAACAGCCTGACTCGCCTGAGAGCTGAGTGGACCAAGGTCCGCCTGCTGAGGCTCCACACGCTGCTCCTCAGCCACAATGGCTTGTTTTTCACCTCTGAAGAAGCTTTCACTGAGGTACCGCATTTGAAATACCTCGACCTGTCCTCCAACAAACTCAAAGCTCTGGAAGAGTTACACTTCCAGGGGCTGGAGGAGTTGGAGGTGCTGTTGTTGTACAACAATCAGATCTCTCAGATTGACAGAACGGCCTTTGAAGGATTGGACAGGCTGAAGAAGCTCTATCTGAGCCAGAACCTGATAACGCGTTTCCCCCAGGAGTTAGTGAAGGAAAGTACCAGGCTGTCTGGACTGGAACTGTTGGATGTGTCAAGTAACAAGATAAAGTCCCTGCCTGTTCAGGAACTCAACAATCTACCTGCCTACCTCAAGAATGGTCTTTATATACACAACAACCCCCTGGTCTGCCATTGTAACCTTTATCTGATGGTCACCCAGTGGCATGCTCGGCAGTTCAATTCTGCAGTGGACTTCAGGAACGAGTTTAAATGCATCCTTCCCTTAAACCACAAGGTGTCCATCAAGCTCTTTGAGCTGCAAGAGGACTACATGAACTGCAGCACCATCGTTGATTCAGAGGTGGAGGCTTTCCTAGAAGGCACCTTGACCTTTCACTGCGACACCAGGTTGAGGAACATGACAAAAGTGTGGGTGACCCCAGACAACGAGACCATACAGGCCGGCCGCAACAACCAAAGTCTCAAGATGTTTCCCAACGGCAGTCTGTGGCTTGGGAACCTGAGACTGGAAGATTCAGGGACTTACACTTGCCTGGCCACCAGCAGCCAGTTCAACGAGACCATCCACGTGCAACTGAAGGTGCACAATTCCACAGTGAGTCCTACACATGAGTCGTTGAACACGGCCTACACCACTCTGGTCGGGTGTGTTGCCAGTGTGATTTTGGTTCTCATTTACTTGTACCTCACGCCGTGTCACTGTTGGTGCAGGAGCAAAGCTGATAAGCAGAAGAGCCAGCAGGAGGAGAGCATTCATTCATCCATACTGAGCGCCACTTCCATCCACGACCTCTCCGGGGAGAAAGCGGCCATGGATCGACGTGTGGCCTTCATTGAGCCTGCCAAGGACACGCAAGGGCAGAATGGGAAACTCAAGCCCAATGCGGTGGAGGAGTTTGAGGACAAGAGACTCTTAACTGTGCCCAGAAAGAAATCTGACTGTGGCTCTGTTGGCTCCGTGTCCTCAGACTCTCCCATTGTTGTTTAATGACATTAGCCATGTTCTGTGTAATGCACACAGGCTGCTGGTAGACTGCAGGGTGAGGGCTACCAATGCTTTATATCTGAGCATGGGAATAAACACCAGTCATGGGTGACCTTTGTATCTGTTAACCCGGCCAAAACAATTCACAGAAAATTCAATCAGGCACAAATGTAAGAACGCAAACTGCACGAGTCAGGACAAGACCTTAATTGCCCGCAATATTTCATAATATTTATTTTCTTAAATGATTTCACACTCCTTATCTGACTAACCGTGTAGGCTTTGCAGCTTTTCCAAAATGCAACTGTGACCATCCTACTGGCTGGGCCCTGAAACAACTGATTGCTCAGGTAGGAGAGTGCTTCAATTCAAAAAGGGTTGGTGGCGAAATCCGAAGCAAATGCAAGGCTGTGCCTCACCTCGGCCGGCTGCACCTCTCTGGGAAGGGTGAGTGAAAGAATGAATTGTAAACCTAGAAATTTCTGCTAGTGAATTGGAGACTTGTTTTAACAGCAAAGGTCTCCATTAATAGAACGGGCCTTGGAGGAGTCCCTAAGCCAGCGTCTTGGTGAATATGTTAAAGATTCATCTGTTGATCTGACCAGCGGCGATTGCCAAACTCAGTGTCAGCAAAGAGGCAGTCTGCGTTTCAATTCCCTGTGTTGTTTGACCAGTGATCACTGTATCAGCAGTTGTTCTCCTAGAAGGCAGGCCTGAATCTTCACTCCGTGTAGTCACTGCTCTCTCTCTCCCTACTGATTCACCCAGCCTCCCAGTGTCGTCTCTGCACAGACACAGCAAGAAGAAATGAACAGGATTTCAAAATGACGCAATATTCAGAAACAATATCCAGGACATACTGGGAAAGGAGGGAGAAATTCATGGACATCTGATAATGTTCAGCTGCACCTGTCTGTCGTATCACTAATGTTGTCTGACTTCATGTATGTGCAGTTTATTTGTTGTTCTGGGTTATGGTACGGGGTTTAACACTGCAGTATTGGAGTGCAGGCAGCAGTCAGTCAGGCTCCCTGCTCCCTGCCTGGGCTGAACTGGGATCCACTGCGACTAACTTGCTGCGACTCATTCACGCTCTGAAGAGTAAGGTAAGCTACTGGAGGGTAATATGAGCCAGCAGCCTGCAGATCAGTGAGAGTTAACAGGCTTAGGACAGGAGTGAGAGACAGAGAACAGGATAATGAATGAAATAAATTCCTGAGACTTGTCGATGCTAGTAACTGAGGGAGAATGGCCATCTTATAAAGGAAAAGAGAAAGAACGTGCATTTATATAGCGCCTTTGTAACCTCAGGGTGCTCAAATCTGCTTCACGGTTAATGATGCCTTTTTTTAAGTGTTGCTTTATTGTTGTTAATGTGGGAAATGTGGTTCTCCAGTCTTGACATTGTTTAATGTCAAATATCCCCTGTCCCTGCATCGCTGTGTGTTACCTTTTACACTGTTACTCTAGCTATCCACTGTGAGCACTGCAGTACATGAATCATTGAAGACTCTCTGCAGCACGCAGTGAAGCAGAGTGCTGAGTGTCTCTCCCTAACTTAACCCAGTGCATCAATCAGCTCACTCCTTCCTCCAGCACCCAGAGTGGGGAGACGGGCATTATCTTTGTCAATGAAAACTGCATTAACTAAAAGATCCAATTAAAATCCAGAGTATAATGAGTCATAGACGTTTTAACGAGCCTTACAAAATAAAAAATGTATATAACTAAAATCTAATTAATCAGAACTTAAAAACAGGCACTGCGTGTAGGTTTATACCTGGCTGCACTGCATACAGCTGCTGATAGAGATAAATATTTACTTAAAAAATATAATCATTTATGTCTTCATGGTGTCTGCAATTACAGATAGTCTGTTTCAGAGCAACAACAAGTCCAAGAGATTTAGACAATCACACGTAGAGAGTGTTGCTCATGTCTTGTCGTTTGTACCTAGTTTTCTGTGATTCGCTTCAATGTCTTTGACTGTTTTCTGTAATATCCCTGGGTTGCAGTGAGGCAGAGACCGTGCTGATTGTTGGGGAGACGCAGAGAAACAAGTGGCTGGTAGGAAAGTATCATCCTGGGTGGGGATGGGGGGAGTTACTGGGGGAGTGGGTGGAGGGGGTTTGCTGTGCAGGAAGTTTCGATGTTAGGCATGTTTGACAGACACACCTTCATACAGATTTATCAGAATAATACCTGGGCTTTGAGAGCTAAAGTACCAATCGAGATTACACATTAGGGTTGCATTCCCTGGAAATCAGAGGCTTAAGGCATTCTTTGAAAAGTTCTTTTACATATATTTTTCAAAATATTATGGGGAATAGTTAGGATGAGACATTGGGTCGGATTTTCTGGCCGTTCTTGCCAGCAAGATTTTCTGGTTACATCGATGGTGACCCTCTCCCTCAACACCAGTTTCCCGGCAGTGGAGGGTACAAACAATGTGACAGCGGCGGGTCTGGAAGATCCCACTGCCGGCCAATGGCTGACCGCATCTGCCGTCACCAAACATGTGGCAGGGGGAATGGAAAATCCTGTCCATTATTTCTGTTGGCTGGAGAGTGTAGGACAGGCAGAATTGTCCACAAATCAGAACCAGAATTCTCAGGAGTAAAATTCAGAAACACTTTTTCACACAAAGGGCGGTAGAAATTAGGAACTCTCTTCTGTAAAAGGCAACCCTGAAGCTGAATCGATTGTTAATTTTAAATCTGAGATTGATACGTTTTTGTTAATCACGGGTTTAGAGAGGATATGGAGCAGAAGTGGGCATGTGGAGTTAGGCCGCAGATCAACCATGATCTCATTGAATGGGACAGCAGATTTGAGGGGCTGAATGGCCTCCTATTTACTTTCTCAAACTGATCTACAGGAGGGGTAGAGGCTTACAATACACTGAGGTTTCATTAGTGGGTGTTGCTTAGTCCATCAGTGTTGGTAGAATTCAGGGTGAGTTAGTAATCAGGTGTTGTGCATCCTCTCTGTGTACCGAGGGAGATTGGTATGGTTCGGGGGATAGAGGATTAGAGCACAGATTTCTAGGGTGCTTGACCAGATATGCAGTTAAGATGAAGTGACTGAGTAGCCCCAGGAGAATGTCCATGATCTATGACTAAGTGAGACCTGGCTGTTTGCTGGATGTTTATCTTCTGTATGAAAAAATTGAAGCATTTTCTTTATAGGTTTGCAAACCAAACTGAAAAAGAATATGCAGTGGGTCACATAATGGCTGTAGAATTGAAGGAAGGGTTCTGTTGTAATGTAGGAAAAGTGACAGCCAGTTTTTACATAGCAAGCTCCCATAAACAGCACTGTGGAATGACCAGATAATCTGTACTTAGGGAGGCTGGATGAGGAATAGATATTGGTGCAGGAACTGGGGAGATCCTTCTTCAGATATTGTCCTGGGATCCTTTATATCCACCCGAGAGATACATATTGGTTTAATAACTCATCCTGAAGTCAGCGCCCCCGGTAGTGTGGCACTCCCTCAGTACGGCGCCAGGAGTGTTGGACTGCGATGTGTGCTCAACCCCAATTCTGGAGGAAGTTCTCCAAATCTCCTGCAGCCTCTTATTGAACTGCAGCATCTGACAAATCCCAAAATGGACCACCCAGGAACTTTAAACTGAATCCATATCACTGTAAAGCCAGTTCTCCTGCTACATGTACAGTGTCCAGTGGAGTTCTGTTCAGTATAAGGAGCTCTGCACCTTCCCCAGCCGGTGAATGATGCACGATTGGCAGTATATCTGGAGACCCTTAGGTTAGTCTGAGTTGTCTCAGCAATCAAACCCCATCACTGTGTCCTCCTGGAAACTCAAAAGATGTTTAAAAGATGAATTTGAAATATTGTTCTGTCACTCGAGTTGTTGAATGTGTCAGACACATTGTTTATCTTGCTGGTTTTTGTCTGATGTCTCGTAAGCAGCCTGAAAGGGACTGCTCGCTGTAACTGTGATCTCTGTTCCACCTAATGTCACTCTTGAATACATTGTGATTTTAGTAAGAATTATCTCATTAGGTGAATACAAACTGATTCTCTGTGCACTGAACCTATACTATCGTTCTCCCGAGCTCTCAGCATGTCTCTAGCAATGAGCTACACTAGTTATTATTCTCTTTCTCTCTCTTTCCCTGGACGAGGTAACAGATGCCCCCTGGTGGCGGTGGCCTATTTGGCTACAGAGGGCATCACAGTCAAGGCTTTCAGTCACTGAAGGCGTTTCAGCAAGTGTTAAGGTTGAATATGTAGCAGCTTTTGCTGAATGTTCCTGGGCAAGGATTTGGAATCTGATCTCAGATTATCCCCATTGAACCATCAGCACAGATCTCAAGGGTTTTTATTTTTGAATGACAATGTTTTTAATTTGTAAATGGATGTGTTGTTAATTTGTGAATTCCTGCCTGTTCCAGTGCTGATAAACAGTTTCACCTGCAGTGTGTGTAGAGCTGAATTAAAGGCACGTGGAATGGAAGGAAAATGTTTCATTGACCTTGTCTTGGGCTGAACCACCCATCATATACACACATAAACATACGTGTGCGTACACACAAATACATACAAACTCACATACACACGTAAACACACATGCACACACACACACACACAGATACACACACAGAATCAAGCAGCCCTGGCCTTCCCCACACACACACACACACACACACACAATCACATACACCCCACAGATGCACACACACAAACATACAGAGAACCACACAGCACACAAACACAGAATCATATAGTCCCTCACGGACACACGTACACAGAATCATACAGATACACACACATAGATACACACACACAGATACACAGAATCACACATACACAGATACACAGAATCACACACACACAGAGTATCACAGATTTACACAACTCCACCCTACCCCCCCCTCACATACACACACACAATCACACAGCCTCTCACCCCTCTCCCCCACACACAAACATATCAGAGACGTAGAAATATACAGAGCAATACAGGCACCCCCAGATTCATAGAGGAACACACATCCCATGTACAGGAAACCAGACAGATACAAATATGAATACACAGAGAGAGAAACTGGATTTTACTGCCTCGCCCATCCAGAAACCATAAAATCCCATCCACGTCAACGGATCTTGTCTGCCCCTCACCCGCTCCGATTCCCATGGCGAGCAGGATGGTAAAATTCCAGTACAAACACAGATATGCATAAAAACATTGACACACCCTAAACACACACACACACTGTCATAGACACTCATATACAGACACTCACAGACTATCACACAAGTTTTGTTTGAAGCATATTTGCTTTGGGAACTGAGAATTCAAAATAAAACAACATTTTACTCTTAATTGTCTGGGGAAATTCTTTTGGTTGAAGCAGCTCGAGTCTTCAGCTGACAGATGCAGCTGTTCATGGTAAAACGTCACACAGACGGAGAAAAGAACAAAGCCAAGGCCATTCAGCCCAGATGGGGCGGCATGGTGGTATAGTAGTTAGCACTGCTGCTTCACAACACCAGGGGCCCGGGTTTGATTCCCGACTTGGGTCACTGTCTGTGTGGAGTCTGCACATTCTTCCTGTGTCTGTGTGGGTTTCCTCCGGGTGCTCTGGTTTCCTTCCACAATCTGAAAGATGTGCTGGTTAGGGGGCATTGACCCAAACAGGTGCTGGGAGTGTGGTGTCAAGGGGATTTTCACAGTAACTTCATTGCAGTGTTAATGCAAGCCTTACTTGTGACTAATAAAGATAGACTTTAAACTTCAGGTGGTCTGTACTGATGTTGATGAAAACCTTGTGGAGAAAGGAATATAAGGTTGTGTTGATAGGGTGAGAGGAGGTTTGTGTGGAGCATTAACACCAACATGGGCTGAGTTGCCTGTTTTTGTGCTGTAAATAATCTTAGTAAACTTCAGCTCCCATCAGCCTATCCCCGTATTCCTTGCTGCCGCAGCTGTTTATCCAGCTTCCCCTTTTATGCATCAGTAAAGTTTATTTCAACCTCTCCCTGTGGCAATGAATTCCACATTCTCACCACTCTCATTGAAGAATTTTCTCCTGAATCTCCTATTGGATTGATGCATTGGCATTTTAAGAAAGCCTCCCAGGAAAAATTAATTTATGAGTCACAAGTAGGTTTACATTAACACTGCAATGAAGTTACTGTAATCCACCTAACCAGCACATCTTTAGACTGTGATTTGATTTGATTTATTGTCACACGTATTAACATACAATGAAAAGTATTGTTTCTTGCGCACTTTAGAGACAAAGCATACCGTTCATAAAGAAGGAAATAAAGTGCAGAATGTAGTGTTACAGTCATAGCTAGAGTATAGAAAAAGATCGACTTAATGCAAGCTAAGTCCATTCAAAAGTCTTGACAGCAGCAGGGAAGAAGCTGTTCTTGAGTCGGTTGGTACGTGACCTCAGACTTTTGTATCTTTTTCCCGACAGAAGAAAGTAGAAGAGAGAATGCCTGGGGTTCTTAATTACGCTGGCTGCTTTGCTAAGGCAGCAGGAAGTGTAGACAGAGTCAATGGAAGGGTGGCTGGTTTGTATAATGGATTGGGCTACATTCATGAGCTTTTGTAGTTCCTTGTAGTCTTGGGCAGAGCAGGATTGGAGCACCTGGAGGAAACCCACGCAGACACGGGGAGAATGTGCAGACTCCATGCAGACAGTGACCGAACCTGGGAATTGAACCTAGATCCCCAGTGCTGTGAGGCAGCAGTGCTAACCACTGTGCCACCATGCTGCCTGAGAGGACAGGAAGGAATTAGGATAGGAAGGAATTAATCCCAGAATTTTCTGATTCTGTTATCACAGGTTGCTATTCCTGTTTCCATTACGCTTCTCAAACTGTCACTAACATCTCACAAAATATGAGTGAAACAGCATATTGCTGAAAACATCTCTGCCGCTCCAGGTCTTTGATTTTGTCAGTTCCAAACAGAATCACAGTCAGCATTGAAAATCATAATCACAGGGGAAATTGCTGGCTTGTTCTCGCACTGTGCTGTGGGGCTTGAATCAATTCTGAAGCTGAGTATTATCGTATTTGTCTATTGTTTTTGTGACTCTACACGTTATCTGACAGCCTGGTCTGAAATTAAATCGGGTAGACCCGATTGTTCGATAAACAGAATTTCATTCTGTCATTTTCTTTTTATGAAGATCCTTCCTGAGGGCTTTGGCCACTTGAGTTTAAGCAAGAACAAGGCTGTGAGCTGACTGCTGTAGATAGTGCTGTCTGACCATTCAGGTGAAACTGAACAACAGAAAGGGCCTGAATTCCTATAGCGCCTTTCGCCACCTCAAGATGTTCAGAAGTACTTTACAATTAATTAAGTATTGTTTTAGTCACTGTTGTAATCTATGAAAAGTGGCAGGCAATTTTCATACAGCAGCCCCTCCACAGACAGTAACTGTTATAATGACCAGATACTGTAATCTGTCCTTAAGATAAATGAGGGATAGGTATTGATCAGGACACTGAGAATAAATCCAATGCCTTCTGTTATTGATACAAATATAAAAACTTAGACATTTCCAACAGGGTTGTCAATTCTGGAAGGACATATTCCTGGAGGATTCTTCACCCCGCACACCAGCACCACCCCTCCCCACTCACCCAAAATGTCCCACCCGGTCCTTCCCCCCCACTTTTGTGATTGAAAGTTTATTTATTTAAAGTTTATTTATTGTCACAAGTAGGCTTACATTAACGCTGCAATGAATTTACTGTGAAAATCCCCTGTCGCCAAACTCTGGCGCCTGTTCAGGTACACTGGGAGAGAATTTAGCACGGCCAATGCACCTAACCCGCACATCTTTGGACTGTGGGAGGAAACCGGAGCACCCGGAGGAAACCCACACAGACACAGGGGGAATGTGCAAACTTCACACAGACAGTGACCCACGCCAGGAATTGAACCTGGTGTTGTGAGGCAGCAGCACTGATCACTGTGGTCATCAACATAAGACCACAAGATATAGAAGCAGAATTTGGCCACTTGGCCCATTCAGGCTACTTCGCCATTCAATCATGGCTGATATTTTTCCCGTCCCCATTCTCCTGCCTTCTCC
The DNA here is from genome assembly GCF_965287045.1 of Carcharhinus amblyrhynchos. NCBI lineage: Eukaryota > Metazoa > Chordata > Chondrichthyes > Carcharhiniformes > Carcharhinidae > Carcharhinus > Carcharhinus amblyrhynchos. The sequence goes on along the minus strand of NC_137345.1, from coordinate 1,922,830 downwards.
CCACAATCCCTGACCCTCTTATTAATCAAAAAACTATCTATCTCTGTGGAGGCCAGGTCACTCAATGACCCGACCTCCACAGCCTTCTGCGGCAAAGAGTTCCACAGATTCACCACTCTCTGGCTGAAGAAATTCCTCTTCATCGCTGTTTTAAAGGATCGTCGCTTTAGTCTGAGGTTGTGACCTCTGGTTCTAGTTTCTCCTACTCATGGAAACATCCTCTCCACGTCCACTTTATCCAGACTTCGCAGTATCCTGTAAATTTCAATAAGATCCCCCCCATCCTTCTAAACTCCAACGAGAGGCCCAGAGTCCTCAGCCGTTTCTGATACAGTAAGTTCTTCATTCCAGGGATCCTTGTACTTGTGTACCTGCTCTGGACCCTTTCCAAGGCCAGTGCATCCTTTTTTAGGTATGAGGCCCAAAACTGCTCATGATACTCTAATTTGGGTCTGACCAGAGCCTTATACAGCCTCAGAAGTAAATGCCTGCTTTTGTATTCTAGCCCTCTTGACATGAATGCTAACATTGCATTTGTCATTGCTGTAACATCTTCGCAATGCACCAATTGGAAAGGATATCATTCTTTGTCACTGGGTTGGATGATCCTTGAGTGTCAGACAAAACAGCCTTTTATTCCTCAACAATAATAATGAGCAAAATGTTCAAAGAAAATGAATAAACTCACATTCTTTTTTACTGTCATTATGTATTCCTTTCCTGGAATTGTTTGCAGCAGTTTCCTGGACGGTAATCTTTAATTCCTGGAGGGATTATGAACGCTAATCCTAAACAGAAGTTAATCTGTTAAACAGGAGCCTTTGGCCATCTGGTTTCTGTTTCAGAAATATCCAGATAACTGACTCAAAACCCAAAGTATCTGACTGACAGCTTCGATCAATATTCCAGCCAAATTTCAACAGACCTAGAAATAACAGTTGGATCAGAGACACCGTGCTGCTTAAATATGCACTTTATACATTATTATTGTTGTCTAACACCTGTGCTGTTTGCTTCCATATATAGGGAGATATATAAAAATGTACCAATATTATAATAATCAGAAACTCCAAAAAGTCACATCAAATTGAGTGCAAAAATACATAAACTTGTCTGTTTGTGAAAGGAAAAATCTGCTGAGCCTAAAATTACCTCACACACTTCCCAAATGGTAAAAGTTACAAAACTATTCCTAAAAATCCATAGATTTTCACTGCTTGATGGTAATCATAAAATCTGTGACTGCATGCACTCAATGGGCTGAGTGGCCTCCTCAGCTGGACTATCCCTAAGGACAGGATTTTCTGGCTGCACTCACCCCAAGACCGGGAAATCCCACCCGAGGTTAACATGCCTTTGCATGGTCCGTGTCCTGCCTGCTACAATTCCCGTGGTGGATGGAATGGGAAAATTCTGCCCTTTGGATGGGATTTTCCATTCCCAAATTCCCAACCTTGTGTTGCTGGTCTGCCACATGCTCTGTTAGCTCATGACAATTCCTGACAGGATGGGGGAATCCCACCCAGGACTCTATACACCTTTCCAACCATGTGTCAGAATTGAACTCTCAGTTTCTTACCAGAACTGGAGACAATATTATTCTTTCAAGTCCGCTGACTTTAACCAGCTCTTTCCTTCGTTGGAAAATGTACAGCAAAGCAGGAAGATCCCAGGTTTGGTCGCCAGTCTGTGCTGAGTGAACTCGGGCAACAGTGACAACTTACCATAACCACTCAAGAGGGAATCAGCCCAGATTCCACCCCTGATTGTCATCCAGTGAGGTTTATTGGAAAAGAGTGGTGGATGGGATTGGGGTTAGCCAAGATATCCTCCAAGTCCAAATATGTAGTCTCTTAACTCTCAGTATTCCCCCTGAATTGAAACCTTATTGAGACTAATTCAAAATGAGGAGGTTACGATTTAGAAAGGTATTTCCGAAACTTTCTCATCCAAAGGGTGAAACGTAATAGGACAGACACCATTTAAGTTTATTTATTAGTGTCACAGCTAGGCTTATATTAACGCTGCAATGAAGTTGTTGTGAAAATCCCCTTGGGAAAGCTACAAGTTCAAATGGGATCAAGAGCCAATTGGATTTGTTTATGGAGAGGGAAGGAATTAAAAGATGTGGGCTGAAGGGAAGGAGGAACAGAATGATTTGATTTCATTTATTATTGCCACATGTATTAACATACAATGGAAAGTATTGTTTCTTGCATGCTATACAGACAAAGCATACTGTTCATAGAGAAGGAAACAAGAGAGTGCAGAATGTAGTATTACTGTCATAGCTAAGGTGTAGAGAAAGATCAACTTAATACAAGGGGGCACAGCCTCAAGATAAAGGGGGGGCGGTTTAGAACGGAGTTGAGGAGGAACTTCTTCACTCAAAGGGTGGTGAATCTCTGGAATTCTCTGCCCGTTGAAGTGGTGGAGGCTGCCTCGCTAAATATTTTTAAGACGCGGGTTGATGGGTTTTTGATAAGAGAGGGGATTAAGGGTTATGGGGAGAGGGCGGGAAGGTGGAACTGAGCCACGACAGATCAGCCATGATCTTATTGAATGGCGGGGCAGGCTCGAAGGGCTAGATGGCCTACTCCTGCTCCTATTTCTTATGTTCTTATGTTATGTTCATTCAAAAGCCTGATGGCAGCAGGGAAGAAGCTTTTCTTGAGTCAGTTAGCACGTGTCCTCAGACTTTTGTACCTTCTTCCCAACAGAAGAAGGTGGAAGAGAGAGTGTTTGGGGCATATGGGATCCTTGATTATGCTGGTGCTTTTCTGAGGCAGCAGAAACTCAATGGACGGGAGCTGGTTTGCGTGATGGACTGGGCTTTGTTTGTGACCTTTGTCGTTTTTTGCAAGTGCCATACCAAGCTGTGATACAACCAGAAAGAATACTTTCGATGGTGTATCTGTAAAAGTTGATGTGAATCGTAGCTGACATGCCAAATTTCCAATCCTCTTGAGAAAGTAAAGGTGTTCATTTCCACTTCATCCCCATTGATGTAGACAAGGGCATGCCCTCCACTACACTTCCTGAAGTCAATGACTATTTCCTTCACTTTGTTGACATTGAGGGAGAGATTATTGTCATCACATCAGTTTGGCAAATTCTCTCTCTCCTGTACTCCATCTCACCATCACTGGAAACAGTTTTTTCTCTATCTGCTGTCCTTTAGAATTTTGAACATTTCTATTAAATCTCCCCTTAACCTTCCCTGTTGTAAAGAGATGAATCCCAGCTTCACTAATCTCTGCTATTAATACTAAAATTTCCATGCTTAGGAGACCTCTCTTTAGTAATTTTTCTGACCTTATTTCGGTCATCATTAATATGCTTTTTAATTCACCTTAAAGGCTCATTGATGACCTGATTTGGAGCATTTCCACTCCAGGCCAATGTGTCATAATATCTTTAATTAGAGATATTCGCATTATACTAGCACTGAGTCATTACTAAATGATTGGTTCCAGCATGAAATATTTGCTGACAGGGAGGAAATTTGGTCATTCAGGGATTATTAATTCACATTAGCAGAAAGTAAAATAAAAATGATCGGAATGTGATTGTCACTTAATAAATTTGGTGTAATGTTCCTTCTGACTAATGTCTCTGTCCAAAAGTCATTATCCTCTTGCTCTGACCAGTACCGGCTATTAGATGGTGTTTTTAAATACAACAGTCTTGACTCAGTGTGCAGAATTCTTGCCCCTGGAGCCATGTAGCTATGTGTTCAAGTCTTCTCTGGTGAGCCTTTAATCTAAATTGACAGTCATGGTGCACCACTGGGGGAGTGCTGCAATGCCAGAGGTGCAAGCTTTCAGTTGAAGCAAAAACTGGAGTCCCCGTTTGCCCTCTCAGGTTTGATGTAAAAAAATTCCAGGGCACCATTCTGAAGAAGAGTATGAGAGTTCTCCATGGTATCCCAGCCAATATTTATTCAAAGTACAAAGAACAAAAACAGCCCGGGAAACAGGCCCTTCGGCCCAACGAGCCCGTGCCGCCACTTCAATACTACCAGTTCCCCCCCTCCACCCATGACCCTTATCTATTGTTTTTATGGCAATCCACATTGAGGGAAACTAATTTAGGGACAATTTATTACTTCCAATCAGCCTAATAGCACATCTTTGGGGTGTGGGAGGAAACCGGAGCACCCGGAGAAAACCCACGCAAGCATGGGGAGAATGCGCAAACTCCCACAGACACCAGCCCAAATCCATGTGTCTGCATGGCAAACAGTGATAGTCACTGAGCTGTCGTGTTGCCCAGCATCTGGTCCAGTTTAAGCACACACTAACAACATGAAGCACTTAGGCCAATCTCGAACATTCAAGAGCAGCCCAAGTACAACCCATTGCGTGTATGCCCCTCGTTGGACAACAAGGTGGACTGACTTAAAACCTGTGAATGAAAAGAGAAAAAACATTATTATCATACCATATCCTTTTACATTACCAGGGACGTCCCAATGCTAATGAACCTTATTTAAAACAATCTCCTATATCCTCCCATCTCCAACCCAGTCATGTGCCTGTCTAAGTTACTCTTAAACAGCTCCAGCGTGCCTGCCTCCACCAGTTTACTTGGCAGAGCATTCCATACCCCCACTACCCTCTGTGTGAAAAACCTCCCTCTAATATCTGTGTTATATCTCTCCCCCCTCACCTTAAGCCCGTGGCCCCTCGTACTGTGTGTCTCTTACACAGGAAATAGCTTACCTCTGTTTATCTATACCCTTCATAATCTTATATACCTCTATTAGATCCCCCCTCAGTCGCCGTCTTTCAAAGGAAAACAGTCCCAATTTGTTCAATCTTTCCTCATAACTCAGTCCTTCCATACCAGGCAACATCCTGGTAAACCTCCTCTGCACTCTCTCCAGAGTCTCCACGTCCTTCCGGTAGTAAGGCGATCAGAACTGGACGCAGTGCTCTAAATGCGGCCTAACCAACGTTCTATACAACTGCAACATTAGACTCCAGCTCTTATATTCTATACCCCTTCCTATAAAGGCTAACATACCATAGGCTTTCTTCACAACCTTCTCCACTTGTACTGCCACCTTCAAAGACTTGTGCACTTGCACCCCCAGGTCTCGCTGCGTTTCTATACTCCTTATGGGCTTACCCTTTATCATATAACTCCCCCCTACATTATTCCGTCCAAAATGCATCACCTCACATTTATCCGGATTAAACTCCATTTGCCATATATCTGCCCAATATACCAGCCTTTCAATATCCCGTTGTATTGCCAGACACTGCTCCTCACTGCCCGCCAATCCAGCCATCTTGGTGTCATCAGCAAATTTGCTGATCACACCACTTACTCCCTCTTCCAAGTCATTTATATACACTACAAAGAGAAGAGGTCCCAGTACTGAGCCCTGTGGCACACCACTAGTGACAGACCTCCAGCTAGAAAAGGACCCCTCCACTACTACTCTCTGTCTCCTCTTAGCAAGCCAGTTCTCAACCCACCTAGATACCTGGCCTTGTATCCCATGAGCCTTAATCTTTTCTACCAACCCTCCATGAGGGACTTTGTCAAACGCCTTACTGAAATCCATATAGACGACATCAATGGCTCGTCCTTCGTCGACCGTTTTTGTCACCTCTTCAAAAAATTCTACCAGATTCATAAGGCAAGACTTCCCCTTTACAAAGCCATGCTGCGTATCCTTAATCAGATTGCAACACTCTAAGTGCTCATACATCCTATCCCTAAGAATCCTCTCCATCAACTTGCCTACCACTGACGTCAAACTCACCGGCCTATAGTTACCTCGACCAACATCAGAAAAAACAAGTGATCTAGATATTATCCCATTGCTGTTTATGAGATTTTGCTGTGTGCAAATTGACTGTTTCATTTCCTATATTACAACAGCGACTACACTTCAAACATACATGAATACTTTAATTGATTATAAAGTGCTGGTATTCTGCTGTCATGTAAGGTGCTATATAAATACCAGTTCTTTGTTAGTGCAATAAAGTTGTTCAAACATTGAGTGATAATTAATGCTATAAACTTAATCTATATTTAAAATAATCGCTAAGTGGGATACTGCGTGGGGAGGAACACAAACCATGTGGACCATCAGCAGACAGCCAGTGTTTTCAGGAGAGAAAGCAGGAAACGTGAGAACGAAAATGCGACCTCCGTAAATACAATTTGTTTTTGTAGACGCTCTGTCAAACAAATCCCATTCCTTTCAATTTATCAAATTGCAATTTGAGTTTTGACATCCTTGTCTCCTACTGAATGAGCAAAGGTGAGTGGGAGCTGGAGTGATTTCCTTCCCCTCATATAATTCTGTACTGTTAGTTAAACAAAGGATAAATAAACCTCGGGCCCACTGTAAGTAAATGTTGCTGTGTGGGAGGTTGTTTAACTGGTTTTATTAGGAGGTATCAGTTTGTTTTCATGATCATGCAGTAAGGTTTTCTGAGTAAGGTACATTCATAGACACATAGACACACTACTGTTGCAAATTTAAAGACAACTGCTTCCTCAGTGTTTTATTGTTGTAAATCTTCATTGAACAAATTCTAAGATGGCTGCTTGCAGAGGTGGTTAATCTTGTGACACAGTTAAATGACTGTAACAATCCACATGTGATATCAGATTGATTACATTTCAAAACACAAACATCCCCCTTTTCATATCAAACAGGAGATATAAAGATCCCCCATCTCCTAGCAAACAGAAGACACATTTGCATGCATGATCCCGTGTGACTGAAAGTTACCCGAGTTACCCACTGTAAACCCACTGTTCTCGTGCATTAACTACTGTCGGCCATTGCACATGCTTTGCGTACAATTTTCCCGTTCCGCCCGCCATGGGAATCGGAGCAGGCGAGAGGCAGATCATGGAAAGATCTCCATCAACCTCACACACACAGATCACTGCCCCCCTTTCCCCCCACTGATCGCCTGCAGAGTGGCAGTGGACCCCCCCCCGCCCCACACCAGAGATCCATCTGCCCCTCCCCCCAGAGATCCATCTGCCCCTCCCCCCAGAGATCCATCTGCCCCTCCCCCCAGAGATCCATCTGCCCCTCCCCCCAGAGATCCATCTGCCCCTCCCCCCAGAGATCCATCTGCCCCTCCCCACCAGAGATCCATCTGCCCCTCCCCCCAGAGATCCATCTGCCCCTCCCCCCAGAGATCCATCTGTCCCTCCCCCCAGAGATCCATCTGCCCCTCCCCCCAGAGATCCATCTGCCCCTCCCCCCAGAGATCCATCTGCCCCTCCCCCCAGAGATCCATCTGCCCCTCCCCCCAGAGATCCATCTGCCCCTCCCCCCAGAGATCCATCTGACCCGCCTCCCTCCTTCCCCTCCCAAGACAATGGCCTCACTCCCTCCTGCCCTCCCAGGTACAGCACGGGGTTAAATACAGAGTGGCCTGGCCTCATTCCCTGTCCCCTCCAGAAAAACATTTGACCTGCCTCCTCCGCCCCCCCACCACCAGACAGCAATCACCCCTCCTCCCCAACAGAGATCCATCTGACCCGCCTCCCTCCTTCCCCTCCCAAGACAATGGCCTCACTCCCTCCCCCCCTCCCAGGTACAGCACGGGGTTAAATACAGAGTGGCCTGGCCTCATTCCCTGTCCCCTCCAGAAAAACATTTGACCTGCCTCCTCCGCCCCCCCACCACCAGACAGCAATCACCCCTCCTCCCCAACAGTGATCCATCTGACCCGCCTCCTCCTCACCCCCAACCAGACAACAACCTGACCTCACTCCCCTCCTCCCCCCTCCAACCAGAGAATGAGCTGACCCACCTCCACCCCCACCCCCACCACTGATCGGAGCCAGAGAGCCATTGGATCAGCTCTTCAGAGGCTGGAGCACCCGACTCAGACTTTTATTCAGCAGGTCCCTAAAAGTGCGGTTCCGTATTGGTAAAGGGGGAAATGCGGATAGAGATGGGAGGGCAGTTCATTAATTCAATTTAAATGTATGCAAATGCATTTAAATCATCGTTGCGCCCGATTTGGGTGTGGAACGGATCTCCACCATTCGCGGGTCTCGGTAAAGTGGTGATCTATGCAGATTCGGGTGCAGATTGCAACAAAGGCCTCACACCCGACTTTATCACAATTTTGCGCCCAAAAACAGGTGCAAATTGCTGGTAAAATTGTTGCCCAGGGTGAATCCACAGCAGCAAGCTCAGTACACAACAGAGTGGGAGACTGAGCGATGATCATACTCACAAAAGCTGCGAGGGAGTCAAGGGTGGGAAATGGGAAAATCTCACAGACACACCACACATTGGAATGCTGAGGTTAGGATTCAGAAACAATCATGAACAGAACAACTCTGTATCTAACCCCGTGCTGTACCTGTCCTGGGAGTGTTTGATGGGGGGACAGTGTAGAGGGAGCTTTACTCTGTATCTAACCCCGTGCTGTACCTGTCCTGGGAGTGTTTGATGGGGGGACAGTGTAGAGGGAGCTTTACTCTGTATCTAACCCCGTGCTGTACCTGTCCTGGGAGTGTTTGATGGGGACAGTGTAGAGGGAGCTTTACTCTGTATCTAACCCCGTGCTGTACCTGTCCTGGGAGTGTTTGATGGGGGGACAGTGTAGAGGGAGCTTTACTCTGTATCTAACCCCGTGCTGTAACTGTCCTGGGAGTGTTTGATGTGGGACAGTGTAGAGGGAGTTTTACTCTGTATCTAATCCCACACTACCTGTTTGGGGAGGTCTCCAGAATGTGTCACTATTAAAAGTCTGGGCTATGTAAGTAGAATATTTTGAAATATTGTGAATTCTGGGACTCAGTTAATGGACTGGAACACAGAGTGACGGTCTCAGTTGGTAAAGCAGAGAAAAAAAAAACATTTTGTTCCACAGAAGTTAACATTATATTTATGATACACAGAAATTTACAGCTTTTTCCATAGTTAATTAAAATGAGTAAACAGTGAGTTCTCTGGGTTGCTGAGTAACAATATTTTCCACTGTCAGTGCTGGTGATAACACTGATTGCTGTGATGAAGCTGACTATCTTTGTGAAAAGTACTTGTAAAAATTTATGGATCTAATGAACAGTGTACAAATTGTGACATGCTGCATTAGTAATAAAATAAAGAATTCAGGCTTCAGATGGGGCCCACAAGGTGGGGAAGCTGTTTGGGAATCTCTCACAGGCACTCATTACTGATGAGTTACTTCATGTCTGTTGCTTTTAACATGAAAAGTGTATCAAAGCAATTAATTTCAATCTCCCGCACATGTAGCAGAGGCATCCAGGGCTAACAAGACACATTGCACAGTCCAGGTTTGTGTTCCCTATTCTCAATTACAGAATTTTACAGAAGTTTGAAATATTCAAGATGATTAAAGATTTGATAGGGTAGAGAGAGGGAATCGATTTCCTCGCATGGACAGAGTCCAGAACAAGGAGGCAGAACCTTAAAATTGGAGCCAAGACATGCAGGGTGATGTCACATAAAAGGGAGTGGAAACCTAGACCATAAGATATAGCAGCAGAATTAGGCCATTCGGCCCATTGATTCTGCTCCACCATTCAATCACGGCTGATATGTTTCTCAACCCCCATTCTCCTACTTTTTCCCCCCTATCTTTTGATCTTCTTACCAATCAAGAACCTATCGATCTTTGTCTTAAACATACTCAACAATCTGACCTTCACAGCTCTTTGTGGCAAAAGAAATTCCTCCTCGTTTCAGTTCTGGAGGGTGGTCTGTTTATTCTGAAGCTGTGCCTCAGATCCCAGTTTCTCTACAAATGGAAACATTTTCCCCACGTCCACTCTATCCAGGCCTTTCAGTATTCTGTAAGTTTCAATGAGATCATTGAATAAGATCACCCTCCACCGCCCCCCCCAGCCCCCCTTTATCCTTCTAAACTCCATCAAGTACAGACCCAGAGTCCTTAAACACTCCTCATACATCAAGCTTTTGATTCCCAGGATCATTCTCGTGAAGCTACTCTGGATCCTCTCCAAGGCCAGCACATCCGTCCTTACGTACAGGGCCCAAAACTGTTCACAATATTCCAAATGTGGCCTAACTGGTGCCTTATAAATTCCCAGAAGTACATCCCTGCTTTTGTATTCTAGTCCAATTGAGATGAATGCTAACATTGCACCTGCCTTCCTAACTACCAACTCAACCTGCAAGATAACCTTAAGAAAATCTTGAACTCGGACTCCCAGGTCCCTTTGCACTTCCAATATTTGAATTCTCTTCCCATTTAGAAAATAGTCTACGCCTCTATTCTTCCTATCTAATTCACTTTTCCACATTGTATTCCATCTGCCTCTTCTTTACCCACTCTTCTAACCTGTTCAAGTTCTTCTGCAGCCCCTCCACCTCTTCAACACTACTTGTCCCTCCACCTATCTTTGTATCATCTGCAAACTTAGCCCAACACCCTCAGTTCCTTCCATTTATGTATAAAGTGAAAAGTTGTGATCCCAACAGTGACCCCTGCGGAACTCCACCAGTCACAGGCTGCCAGCTTGAAAAGGACCCCTTTATCCCAACTCTCTGCCTTCTGCCAGTCAGCCAATCCTCTATCCGAGTACCTTGCCTCTTTCTTCACAGCCTCCTGTGCGGCACCTTGTCAAAGGCCTTCTGGAAATCCAAGTAGATAACATCCACTGGCTCTCTGGAACATTCTCCCACAAGATGCTGCTGAGGCTGGAAGGATAAACTGAAAATGTCAATACTAAGGTGGATGGATCTTGTTAGGCTTTAAAGATTACAGAATCAAAGTGGGAAAATGGTAAGATACAGATCAGCCAAGATCTAGTTGAGTGGCAAAGAAGAGGCTCAAGGGGCTGAATGGCCTCCTCCTGTTCCTATATTCTAAGCTTGGCAGGGCAAGGGGATTGGTGTTGTGTCTTTGCCTCTTCAAATGAGCCCCTATCTTGAGGAATGCAAGGCTATAGGATTAGTCGTTTACTCTCCCGAAGAAGAGAAGGAACAAGGCACAGGAGTGAAACTTTTACTCATTGAAAGAGCCATCCCTGATGTCATAAAATCTTCTGAGGTCTCTAACAGAGACATTATCAGACAGGTGATCAAAGTCCCGGTCAAAGAGGAAGGTTTTAAGGAATAACTTAAAGCAGGAGAGAGAGAGGGGGAGAAGGCGAGAGGTTTCAGGAAGGAATTTTAGTGCTTAGCTCTAGACGGCTGCCAGTGATGGAGCAATAAAAATCAGTCATATTTGAGTGGTCAGAATTAGACGAACACTGAGATCTTGGATTTTGGAAGGTTGGAGGAGTTTACGGGGAGGGACAAGGAAATGGGAGTTTGAACACCAGAAGGAGATGTTGGGATTGTAGAAAAGAGGGCTCGCTGATCTCAGCTGGGAGTGAAGACTGGGACTGAGTGAAATAGTAACAAGAATGGATGGTTACAATTTGGAATGCAGTGTCTGACAGTATGATGGAGGCAGATTTGATTGTGGCTTTCAAAAGAATTGGATAAACACCTGAAAGACAATATTGGCAGGGCTATGGGGAAGAGGTAGAGGAGTGGGATGAGCCAAGTAGCTTTTTCAGAGAGCTGATATGAACAAGATGGGCCAAATGGTCTTTTTGTGCATTAACCATTCTATGTTTCTGCACAACCTCAATTCAAAATCAAGAAAATAGTCAGGATCCACAATAGAAACCAAAAAAGACTGAGCTTCTGAAAGTACTGGTGAGATTAGCATATAGGGGTTAAGAAAAATAGGAACATAGTAACATAGGAATTAGAAGCAGAAATAAGCAAATTCAGTCCCTCGATCCTGCTCCAACATTCAATCAGATTATGGCTGATCTCTCCCTGGTCTCAAATCCACCTCCCCACCTGTTCCCCATGTCCCCTTAGCCCTTCTTTTAATCAGAAATATATCTATCTCCTTCTTGAAACCATTTAGTGATTCAGACTCCACCGCGCTATGGGGCAGCCAGTTCCACAAATTCCTCCTCATCTTAGTTTTAAATCTACTGCCTCTCAACCTATACCTGTGACTCTTGTTTTAGATTGCCCCATAAGGGGAAATACTTACTCTACCAATCCCTTTCAGTATTTTATATACCTCAATCAGATCCCCTCTCATCTTTCTAGACTCCAGTGAGTACAAACGTAAACTGTTTAATCTCTCCTCGTACGCCAACCCTTTCATTCCTGGAATCAATCTGGTGAACCTCCTCTGAACTGCCTCCAATGTCACTACATCCTTCCTCAAATAAGGAGACCAAAACTGGACACAATACTCCAGCTGTGGTCTCACCAACACCCTATACAATCACAACAACACTTCTCTACTCTTATACTCCAGTCCCTTTGCAATAAATGCCAACATCCCATTGGTCTTTTTTATTACATGCTGCACCTGTATACCGATTTTCTGTGATTTATGAACACAGACACCCAGATCCCTCTGCCCGGATGCATTTTGAATTCTGCTTTCCATTTAGATAACAATTTGCATTTCTATATTTTTCTGCCATAATGGATAACCTCACACTTATCCACGATTTGGCCCATTCTCCTAACCTATCAATATCCATCTGTAAAATCTTTATATCCTCTTCACTGTCTGCTTTCCCACCTATTTTAGTATCATCCACAAATTTTGCTACGTTACATTCTGTCCCTGGTTGCCTTTGAGGGCTCGGCAATTTTTAAACCAATTTCACTTCATGTGAGCCCTGGTGACTTTGCAAAAATACAGAAAATTCCTGAGATCATTGTATCCAGGGGAATATACTCCACAACAACTATTTGTGTGGCATGGTGACACAGTAGTTATTTCTGCTACCTCACTGCACCAGGGACGTGGGTCCAATTCCCGGCTTGGGTCACTGTGTGCTTGGAGTTTGCACGTTCTCCTCGTGTCTGCGTGGGTTTCCTCCGGGTGTTCCGGTTTCCTCCCACACGCTAAAGATGTGCAGCTTTGATGAATTAGCCATGGTGAATGTGTGGGGATACAAGGATAGGGTGGAGGAATGAGCCTGGGTAAGATACTCTGTCAGAGACTTGATGGGCTGAATGGCCTCCTCCTGGACTGTTGGGATTCTATGATTTGGCCTTGGAGAAAGGCACGATATTCCAAAGGGATGTGGGTGCTGAGTCACAGCCTGAGCAGTTGCCATAGCAACAGAATCAATCAGTGATTGCAAAGATAGTGGAAGGAATGCAAGGTTATTGCAATCCAATGAAGAATACTTTTGATATTGTTACTGTTCCAGAATCCTGAACTTCTAAAGTTTTTATTTTTAAAAAGTGTTAAAACTATTTGCACTGTGAGTATGTGGTGGGGAGTTGGCGGGGGGGTCCTCGATTGGAAAACCTCTAACCCTCTCTACTCCAAAGACAACCTTTTCCCCCATCCTGTATTTGATTTTCTGCTAAGATTCTAACAAAGGAGATGTATTCCTGATGCACAGAATATTCCTGACTGATGGTTCTTTTACAGACAGTTCCTGGCCTGCAAGAGTTACAGTTTTTAACTCATTATTTTGGCAGATTGTCACTGGGAACTTGAGCTAGCAGAATTTGCTAATTAATTCCAGAGGGGCGATGAGGGGCAGAGGTGACCACAGTTTTCTTGAAGCTTACAGTCTGCTAGGACAGGTTAAAGGCGTGGGAGAGGCTGTGGGCGATTAGCAGGTCAGAGCAATTCTCTGATCGGGACCCAATTATTGTTTTCTTTGGTTTCAGTTTGGATGGATCGTAGATCTTGCTGCCTGGCCTCGTGGCCAGATACCCCCAGCTCCCAGGATCTTCTGACCTTCAGGCACGGTGCGAGACCATAGAGGTTTACAGCATGGAAACAGGCCCTTTGGCCCAACTTGTCCATGTCACCCCTTTTTAAACCCAAAGCTAGTTTTAGTTGCCCACATTTGGCCCATATCCCTTGATACCCAAGACTCTAGACCAGCGACAATCACCCCTGGTGTCCGCTAGCAGAGATCAGCACGATGGCCATGCCAGGGACTAGGATGCCATTGAAATTCCAGGGTGTTCAGAGACATGGCTGGGTAGTGCCCATCTTGGCATACCAGTGTGCCAAAAGGGTGGAGACTCAATGGTAGGGATATGCTAGGGGGTCACGGCTATGAACCCGATAAGCATATTTAAATGCTACTTTAAATATGTGAATCAGCCTTGCACCCATCCAGTTGGAGCCAATCGAGAGGGACTGTGATGATTGCAATCTGTTTAGCACTGGCACAAGACCAGATTTTAGTTCGGAATACCATTTTCCAGGATAGACACGATCTGTGCCCGGTGAGACGAGGTCAGAAAACCGGCCCCAAGGCATGAGGGAAATCAAAAACAGCTGCCAATACGCAACGTGAGTATTGACAGTGAGGACCATTCATCACTATCTCTACAACGAAAGGTTAATGTCAGGGGAAAGCCAACTGGGACCTGCAATGGTAACCCAGGGCAAGAACAGCCACAGACCGGTGAGATTCAACTGTTGATAAAAGCAGAAGCATCAGGGGAATGGATTGAACACAATCCAAAGTTTATCATTTCAGAGCAGCACAGTAACGATTCCCTTCCATCAAAAATTGCAGTTCCTTCTCCTGAAAGGAAGGAATTTTGTACTGACCCAGTTTCAGCTAATTTCACATTCAGCATCATCTCAGTGTGTTGGGGTAAACATGAAACTTGACAGATGTTTGTTGGCTGCAAATATATTCACTTCAGAGTGGGGGAAGGATCCTGGGCTTTATTTGCTTTTTCACATAAATTGTTTTATGTTTTTATATGTTATTTTCTCATTTCTATCATACTCCCTTTCCCAGGTTCAAATCCCACACTGTCTGTTATCAGGCTGCTAAATAAAGTTTATTTATTAGTCACGAGTAAGTTTACGTTAACACTGTATTTGATTTGATTTGGTTTGATTTATTATTGTCACATGTATTAACATACAGTGAAAAGTATTGTTTCTTGCGCGTTATACAGACAAAACATACCGTTCATAGAGAAGGAAACGAGAGAGTTCAGAATGTTGTGTTACAGTCATAGCTAGGGTGCAGAGAATGATCACCTTAGTGCAAAGTAAGTCCATTCAAAAGTCTGACAGCAGGATGGAAGAAGCTGTCCTTGAGTCAGTTGGTACGTGACCTCAGAATTTTCTACCTTTTTCCCGACGGAAGAAGGTGGAAGAGAGAATGTTTGGGGTGTGTGGGGTCCTTAATTATGCTGGCTGCTTTGATGAGGCAGCGGGAAGTGTAGAATGGATGGGAGGCTGGCTTGTGTGATGAATTGGGCTACATTCACGACCTTTTGTGGTTCCTTGCGGTCTTGGGCAGAGCAGGAGCCCATACCAAGCTGTGATACAACCGGAAAGATTGCTTTCTATGGTGCATCTGTAAAGGTTGAATGAAGTTGTGAAATTCCCCTAGTCGCCACACTCTGGCACCTGTTCAGATCAATGTACCTAACCCACACGTCTTTCAGACTGTGGGACCTGGAGGAAACCCATGCAGACACAGGGAGAATGTACAATCTCCACACAGACAGTGACCCAAGCCGGAAATTGAAGCTGGGTTCCTGTGCTGTGAGACAGTAGTGCTAGCCACTGTGCCGCTCATAGCCATTTACAATGCCACCTCTATCACCTTCAATAGTTGTATCCAGATGTGTGCTGAGGGTTCCAGCCTCAAGATAAGGGGGAGGCGGTTTAGAACGGAGTTGAGGAGGAACTTCTTCACTCAAAGGGTGGTGAATCTCTGGAATTCTCTGCCCGTTGAAGTGGTGGAGGCTGCCTCGCTAAATATTTTTAAGAAGCGGGTTGATGGGTTCTTGATAAGAGAGGGGATTAAGGGTTATGGGGAGAGGGCGGGAAAGTGGAACTGAGCCACGACAGATCAGCCATGATCTTATTGAATGGCGGGGCAGGCTCGAAGGGCTAGATGGCCTACTCCTGCTCCTATTTCTTATGTTCTTATGTTCTTATATTTCACTAATCGCCTCTCCTCTTTCCTGAAAGTTCCTGCCAAGAAAAAGCTCCTTAGTATTCAAATACCAAGTAATGCTTGCCCTTGTACCTGTCACCTGGAAAAAATACCCAAAGCTGATCAACAACCCCAAAACAAGATAGTGGACAACTTTGGAAAACATACCCTGGATATGGAGCTACAATGTGATAGTTACTCAGAAAGGGCAGTGGGATATGGTCTTCTTGTAATTTAAGCTGATGTTCAACTTTTCAATACTCAGAAAGGACATGGCAGAGATAAATTTACAAAAAACATTTTTGGAAAAAAGCATGTAAAGGCTTGCTTGACATTGCCATTTATATCCTCAGGACACCCTAAAGCACATCACAGCCAATAAAGGACAGTTTTTGTTGCAATGTAGGAAAACATGCTAGCCAACTTGTACACAGCAAGATCCCAAAAACGGGAGTGGGACAAAATAAGCTGACAATCTGTTATTGATTGAGGGGTAAATGTTAAAAAAATCAGACTTCTCATGCTCTAAGAATAGTGTTGTTGGGTCTTTCACGCACACCCGAGGCCCAGTTTAACAATCCATCCAGATTACAAACCTCCTTTTGTAAACTCACCTGAAAGCGATCACCTTGAAGTGTTCCACTCTCGAAATATTCACTTCTGCTGCAGGCTCCAGAGTGGGATTTGAACCCACGACCTGGTGCCTCAGACACCAGAACATTATCACAAAAGCCAGGCTATTATTTAATGGAATTAAAATAGCAAATGTATTCTTCAGAAGGGTCAGAGGGTAGATGTTTGATCCATTAGTTGCTGCATTGCAGCATTTTGAAGCAATTGTGCCTATTCGAATCAAAACTAATTTACTTTGCGAGAGTGAGTCAGAGACTTATCACCAAGTTTTAAATCTTGTCCTACCAGAGAGGGATATGTCAAGATAATGGAATATAAATAGAAATACTTGGAAAAGCTAAGCAGGGGGACTTTGGAACATATACAGATGTCTTTGAACATAGCCCAGTAAGATGATGAGTTGTTTAAAAAGCAAGTGGGTTAGCTGTGCTTATAAATTGAGATATTGAATATAGGAGTGATCATCCTCGAGCTTTATAAGACATTGATTAGGCCTCAGCTGGGGTGTTGTGAACTACTCTGGGCAGAACGCTTCAGAAGTGATGGAAAGGCCTTAGAAAGGATGCCAAGGAGGTTTATCAGGATGCTACTGGGGGTTTAGGTCTGAGGAGAGGATGGGAAAGTTGGGATTGTTCTCCCTGGAATGGCGAAGGTGGTAGCCTTGTGGAGATGCTGACGTGGACTGTTAAGTTTATTTACTAGTCAGAAGTAAGCTTACATTAACATTGCAATGAAGTTACTGTGAAATTCCCCTAATCGCCACACGTCAGCGCCTGTTTGGGTCAATGCACCTAACCAGCATGTCTTTCAGACTGTGGGGAAAAAAACCAGAGCACCCACAGGAAACCCATACAGACATGGGGAGAACGTGCAAACTCCACACAGACAGTGACCCAAGCCAGGAATCGAACCCAGGTCCCTGGCACTGTGAGGCAGCAGTGCTAACCACTGTGCCATCGTGCCGGCCAACTGCGGTAGATACAGTAAGAAGTCAGTCATTGATGAAGACAAACGTCTTGCCAAAGCCATCCCCACACCCCCTCTACTTGCCTTCAAACAACCATGCAACATCAGATTATTGTATGCAGCACATTACCCAGCGTTCAGGAGAACAGTGATCACAACACCACACAACCCTGCCACAGCAACCTCTGCAAGACATGCCAGATCATCGACATGGATGCCATCATCTCACATGTGAACACCATCCACCAGGTACACGGTACACTCTCTTGTGGCTCGGCCAGTGTTTACCTGATATGCTGCAGGAAAGGATGTCCCAAGGCATGGTACATTGGGGAGACCATGCAGATGCTATGACAATGGATGAACGGACACTGCTTGACAATCACCAGACAGGAATATTCCCTTCCTGTCGGAGAACACTTCAGCAGTCACGGGCATTCAGCCTCTGATCTTCGGGTAAGCTTTCTCCAAGGCAGCCTTCAGGACATACGACAATGCAGAATCGCTGAGCAGAGACTGATCGCCAAGTTCCACACACGTGAAAACAACCTCAACTGGGATCTTGGGTTCATATCACACTATCTGTAACCAACACGACTTGCCTGGGCTTGCAAAATCTTACTAACTGTCCTGGCTTGAGACAATTCACACCTCTTTAATCTGTGATTAACCGTCTTTTCACTTGCATTGTCTACACCTGGAAAGATGTAATTACCTATTGAGACTCGCATTCCAACCATTATCTTGTAATTGAGTTTGTGTTTAAATATGCCCTGTTTGTGAACACAACTCTTCACTCACTCAATGAAGGAGCAGTGCTCCAAAAGCTCATTCTCCAAAGCTCCCAAATAATCCTGTTGGACTTTAACCTGATGTTGTGAGACTTCTTACTGGATGAGAAAGTTGAGAGGTGACCTCACAGAGGTCACGATGATGAAAGGCTTTGATAGATAAGAGGTGAGAAAATGATTCCCGCTGGCAAGCGGGCCAATAATCAAAGAGCATCGATTAAAAATCATTTGCAAAAGGTTTAGAATGGAGATGAAACATTTTTCACCAGACCTATTTGAAAAGGAAATTGATTCAATATTTTTAAAAAGAGTTGAGTAGATAAGGAACATAAAGGGAGAAAATGGGAATGTAGGACTAAGGATGACTGTTCTTACAAAGAGCCAGCGCAGACATGATGGCTGAATGGCCTCCATCTGGTCCAGAAGTTTCTATGAAAAACATGGAGATCTCATGATGCATTAAAGGGATATGGAGGGTCCATAGGCTGAACCTTGAACTTGAATGAAACATCGACAGCTCTGTACCAAATAGTTTAACAAACTCTCTCCTCACGCAAAATGAGAAGGTTTACTAAGGATGAAGAATTGTCACATTTCTGAGACAGGAGAAGCACCAAACCAGGGTCAGCCTACCCATGCAGGTCTGGTTTAACGAATAACTCTTGTCCTCTGGATCAGATGGTTGTGGGGTCCAATCCTGCTCTAGAGTTGAATATATAATCCCAGTTTGGCACATGGAGCAGTTCCTGAGGGAATCCTGCACCAACAGAGCTGCCAACTCTCGGCTGAGGGATTAAACTGAAGCTCCCATTGGCCCTCTCAGATAAATGTGAAAGACGCAATGGCACAATTCAAGTAAGAGTAGGGCAGATCTCCTGGTAGCGAGCCAGTAATTATTTCTTAATCAATGTCACAAAAACCCTTGGCAGATTGCTGTGTGTTTTTTTTCATAACCACAGTAATGTGGTGATGATACTTCACACGGTATATCATTGGCTGTGAAGCAAGTTGGGACATCATGTTGTCAGGAAAAAATCTGACAGAAACTAGGTCTTTATTTTATTTAGCTTACATTATTCTTCCTCTCCGGGTGCTTGTGGTTGGCTACTGAGGGAACCTTTCAATCTGTAGGTGACTCAGGAACGACTACTTCCCTGTTCACATCAGAATTTTGAATGGACCTACCTCATATTAAGTTGATCTTTCTCTATATCCTAGCTATGACTGTAAAACTACTTTCTGCGCTGTCTCCTTCTCTATGAACAATATGCTTTACGTATGAGACGTATAAGATGATGAATGGGATGGATAGGATAGAGGTGGAGAGGCTCTTCCCGCTCAGAAAGGACAGTAGGACTAGAGGGCACAGCCTCAAGATAAAGGGGGGGCGGTTTAGAATGGAGTTGAGGAGGAACTTCTTCACTCAAAGGGTGGTGAATCTCTGGAATTCTCTGCCCATTGAAGTGGTGGAGGCTGCCTCGCTAAATATATTTAAGACGCAGGTTGATAGGTTTTTGATAGGCGAGGGGATTAAGGGTTATGGGGAGAGGGCGGGAATGTGGAACTGAGACACGACACATCAGCCATGATCTTATTGAATGGCGGGGCAGGCTCAAAGGGCTAGATGGCCTACTCCTGCTCCTATTTCTTATGTTCTTATGTTCTTTGTCTGTATAGTGCACAAGAAACAATACTCTTACTGTATACTAATACATACGACAAAAATAAACCAAATCAAATCATCTCAAAGCGCCTTGCAGCCAATTGTTGACCAGGACCATGGGAAAATTCCCCATTTTTCTTCGTTCTGCTAACATGGAATCTTTTGTGTCTACCCAAGAGGACGGGTTTAACATCTCATTCAAAGGACGACCCTTTTGACAGTGCATCTTTCCCTCACGACTGCACAGGCAAACAAGCCTTGATTTTTATGCTCACGTAATCTTACAACCAGCCTGAGATTTGCCCTTAGTGGTGTGATAGCCTTCTGTTAATGAGGTGACTTTTTCCTGACCTCATAAACATTGGGAGAATTAATGCATTGACAAGATGGATTGAATGACCTCCTTCTGTGTTGTAATGTTATAAGCTGTCATGTGACCCTTGAGATGGCATTGGAAGCAAAGCATCCAAAAGGAAACACTTCTGTGCCAATGTTCAAATGCCCAAAATATTCTTTATTAATATAGCTCATTTTAAAGAATGAGTAGTGCAAAATACATAAATCACTCAATTCCCTTTATTGATGGTTTCAGTGGAATTTCATTTCAATGCATGATTGTACAACACAAGCCAAGTTCGCAACTTGGCAGATTAGAGTGGCAGTAACTTACAGTAAAGTTTAAAAACTCATCAGAAACCAAACCGATAATATGAAGAAATTCTCACACCACATCCAACACTTGCAGCAAGTAGGACATAAATCTAGGCTCACACTCCAGCTCATTACCATGGAGTGCTGCACATCAGGAGATCCTTTCTTTTGGGCGAGATAGTAAATAGAGAGTTAAAACCACATGCCCATCGAGAGTGCTAAGCAGCAGGACACAATGGCGCTCACTATCTGAAGGGGACCAGGGAGCTGTGGCTAACACTACCAAAAACACATTCACTTTTTTAAAATCCATTCATGGGTCACGTGCACTGCTGGCTGGCCAGCATTTATTGCCCATCCCTAGTTGCCCTTCCTCAGAGGACAGTGGAGAATCAACCACATTGCCGTGGGTCTGGAGTCACACGTAGGCCAGACCAGGTAAGACTGGCAGATTTCCTTCCCTAAAGGACATTAGTGAACCAGATGGGTTTTCCTGACAATCGACAACGGTTTCATGGTCATCAGCCTATTCTTCATTCCAGATTGTCCACTTTAGCAGGAATAGAAAAGCAGAATCTTATCTAAATGGAGACGGCAGAAGTCTGCAGTACAATGGGATCTGGGCATCCTTGTGCCCATATCACAAAAAGTTATCATGCAGGCTCAGCAAGTAATTAATAAAGTAAATGGAATATTATCCTTTATTGAAGGGGGGATTGAATACTAGAGAAATTTGATAAACTACACATACCAGTAAGAGACTGCACCTGAGATACTGTGTACAGCTTTAGTCTTCATACTTAAAGATATACTTGTATTGGAAGCAATTCATAAGAACATAAGAAATAGGAGCAGGAGTAGGCCATCTAGCCCTTCAAGCCTGCCCCGCCATTCAATAAGATCATGGCTGATCTGTCGTGGCTCAGTTCCACATTCCCGCCCTCTCCCCATAACCCTTAATCCCCTCTCCTATCAAAAACCCATCAACCCGCGTCTTAAAAATATTTAGCGAGGTAGCCTCCACCACTTCAACGGGCAGAGAATTCCAGAGATTCACCACCCTTTGAGTGAAGAAGTTCCTCCTCAACTCTGTTCTAAACCGCCCCCCCTTTATCTTGAGGCTGTGCCCCCTAGTCCTGCTATCCTTTCTGAGCGGGAAGAGTCTCTCCACCTCTATCCTATCCATCCCATTCATCATCTTATACGTCTCAATGACATCTCCCCTCATTCTTCTAAACTCTAACGAGTACAAGCCTAGTTTATTCAGCCTCTCCTCATAGCTCAACCCCCTCAACTCCGGCATCAGCCTAGTAAACCTCCTCTGCACTCCCTCCAAGGCCAAAATATCCTTGCGTAAGTACGGCGCCCAAAACTGCACACAGTACTTCAGCTGCGGCCTCACCGATGCCCTATACAGCCGCAGCAAGACCTCCCTACTTTTATATTCATTCCCCCTCGCTATGAAGGCCAGCATCCCATTCGCCTTCCTGACCACCTGCTGCACCTGCAAGCTGGGTTTTTGCGACTCATGCACAAGGACCCCGAGGTCCCTCTGCACCGTCGCCTGCTGCAGTTTTTCGCCACGTAAGTAATAGTCCTTCCTACCATTATTCCTACCAAAGTGGACCACCTCGCACTTGCCAACATTAAATTCCATTTGCCAGTTCCTGGCCCATTCACCCAGCCTATCTAGATCCTTCTGTAGACTCTCCACACCCTCCGCACAATTTGCCTTTCCACCAATCTTGGTGTCATCAGCAAATTTCAACACCATACACTCGGTTCCCTCCTCCAGATCATCTATATAAATGGTAAATAGCTGAGGCCCCAGCACCGACCCCTGGGGTATCAGAGATGATTCACTCGGCCAATTCATGGGATAAAGGTGCAAGGGTGATTAATAAATTAGTAAAAGGGGGAACAGCGCTAACACTCCTGCAATACAAAGTATACGCTTATCAAATGCTCTACCTCAAAGACCTATGAACAGAACTTGACAGCAAGGTTGTTTATTTGTTAGAAGAGCAATGTCTAGCTAGGAGATAATAACCAAGCTTTGGGTGAAAGATATAATAAGACAAGGTTAGAAATTAAACAATGTTCTGTGTACTGACTAACCTATAAACAGTCTGTATGTGTGATTTGGTAGAGAGAGCTGTAGTAGAATGCTCTCCCTGTGAGAACTGTATTAGAGCTCCGAGCTGCATTGGAAAGTGCTGCTTCAGAGGTTTCTCTGGAGCAGTTCCCTCCATGCTTGAATCATGAATAAACAATTGTAACCTGCAGTTAGCTGGAAGGATGCCACCACAACAAAGGCAATGTCTTGTGAGGAAAGGTTGAGTAGGTTTGAGAAGATTAGAAGGTGCTTTTTTTGAAACATCAAAGATTGAGAGAACTTGGTGGATGCTGAGTTGATGTTTCCTCTCATGGGAGCAGCTAGAACTGGAGGTATAATTTAAAAATAAGAGATCTCCCATTTAAGACAGAGATGAGGAGGGCTTTTTTTTCTGAGGATCAGTTGCCTTTGGAATTCTCTTCCACAGACAGCAAGAGGCTCAGTCATTGAATATATTCAAGGCTGAATCAGAAATTTCTGATTGACGAGGAAGTCGAGGGTTGTGGGGGACAGACAGGGAAGTGGAGTCGAGGCTAATCAAATCATCCACAATTTTACTAAATGGTACAGCAGGCTCAAGGGGCTTCCATTTCATTTGGTCTAATAAAAGTTTTAAAATGTATTTATTAGTGTCATAAGTAGGTTTGTATTAACACTGCAATGAAGTTACACTGAAAATCCCCCAGTCGCCACACTCTGGCACCTGTTCAGGTAAACTGAGGGAGAATTTAGCAAGGCCAATGCCTCTAACCAGCATGTCTTTTGGACTGTGGGAGGAAACCGGAGCACTCAGAGGAAACCACGCAGACACTGGGAGAACATGCAAACTCCACAAAACAGTGACCAAGCCAGGAATTGAACCCGGGTCCCTGGCGCTGTGAGGCAGCAGTGCTAACCACTGTGCCACCATGCTGCCTTAATAAATATTTATAGCACAGAACCAGGGCTATTTGGCAAAGTCCATGCCTATTCTACTTAATCTTGTCTATCAGCAGATTGGTAGGGTCAGTGAGGGTGTGG
Organism: Carcharhinus amblyrhynchos; assembly: GCF_965287045.1. Lineage (NCBI taxonomy): Eukaryota > Metazoa > Chordata > Chondrichthyes > Carcharhiniformes > Carcharhinidae > Carcharhinus > Carcharhinus amblyrhynchos. The sequence goes on along the minus strand of NC_137345.1, from coordinate 1,899,027 downwards.
GCAAGGGAGGAGGAATTCTATTAACCTTGAGGTTTGATGAATTTTTAAAATTTAATTTCAGTAGCACTTTCAGCAACTGAGTGAGCTTCAAACACTCCTCCAGGAATAGAGCATCATAAAACATTTGGAATCCGTAAATATACAGTGAACTAGAACCTGCCTCAGTGTGAGCAACACTCATTACATTATGATATGGGCAATGAGAATAACTGTCTAAGCCTGGTCATGTTGAATGGACAGCTGATGTCCTGATTCACAGTACAAAGGATTTATTACATCCAAAATGAACAACCCTTCAGCAGATAGAAAAGAATTAACAGATCACTGGGTGCCATTTCCCATCACAAACGCACGCACTGCAGATGCGTGATCACTGGAATACAAACATACAACGGCAGAAACACTCAGGTCAAGCAGCATCTGAGGAGGTAACATTTCTGGTCAATGATAAACCTTCATCAGAACAGAATCCTCGACTTGAAATGTGAACCCTCGCTCTCTCTTCAGGTGACGCCTAACCTACTAAGTATTTTAGGTATATTCTGTCTTTTATTTCAGTTTTTCCAGCATTACTATTTTGCTTCTGTATTTGTTTGTTGAATACTGTTCATACAGTGGGCCATTGCACGCGTTCATTTTATTTCTTCATTGCAGAGACATGTGTTAGATACAACAGACGGCAGAGCAAGGTGTTACAGCAGAGCTACTTCAAATATTTTCCGTCATTCCCCTGGTCTGATTTCTTATCTTCCTCTCCTGGGGTCACCCATTCTCCCGAAATTAAAAACTTTCCGACTATTTAAAAAGTCAGAATATAAAAAGCTGATTTAATATCACATCAACACCTGGATCACCAGTTTAGGCTGGTAATGTGCAAACAGGCAGGAGATGCCCATGTAGAAAGCTGCTGCTCCAGACCTTAGCATGACATTGATCAAACCGTTCTTTAAGGTTAAAGTACTACACATTTTACTATTTAAACATGGTCCCAGTTCCATTCTTGAAACCACCGATAAAATGAATAATAAAAGGGAAATTGCATTCTATTTCTTCCAGGGTTGCAGGCTGCGTGGTGATCATGCCATTGCGAAGATTGCACCATCTATTCACTGATCACAACAAACACAAGATAATAAGTGTTAGTGATCAATAGCACAAGGGTTAGGAGGCCAGCAGCTAAAAGGATTAAACACTCAAAGGGAGTCTGACTGCACTAACCAGTACTCGGCAATATTACACTGTGTAATTATCTAGAATGGAGTTCACCCTGGGGCATGGTTTCCATTCACACTTGTGACTGAGATGGGGGGGGCGGGGGCGGCTGCTGGGTGACTGCCTGGCTCCTGTCCCAATTACAAAGCAAGCACCCAGGTGAACAACAAACTAGACATAAGAGGCTGAATGGCCCACTCCACCTCTTGGTATTGCAAGGAACATGGAGTGCTGAAATAATTTAGAGCTAATTAACCCAAGTGTGAATCATACAATCAGCCAGTATTCAGCTTAGGCAGGCATCGTGATCGGCGCAGGCTTGGAGGGCCGAAGGGCCTGCTCATACACTCTACTGTTCTTTGTTCTAGCACAATATAAAGTATTTCAGTCTTTTTTGGTAGCACAGTGATTAGCGCTGCTGCTTCACAGCGCCGAGGTCCCAGGTTCAATTCTAGGCTTGGGTACTGTCTGTGCGAGGTTTGCACGTTCTCCTGTGTCTGTGTGGGTTTCCTCTGGGTGCTCTGGTTTCCTCCCAGTCTGAAAGACGTGCTGGTTAGGTGCACTGATCCAAGCAGGCACCGGACTGCAGCAGCTAGGGGAATTTCATAGTAACTTCATTGCAGTGTTAATGTAAGGCTTACTTGTGATTAATAAATAAACATTAAATAAAGTTGCACCCCTTAACCTTGCTGAATTAATTTAGCTACTTCCTCAAGGGCAACTAATTTCAGAGGGTGTACCTTGATAACTGTACAAAATCACAAACTGGGAACCTGTTTTGCTGATTTTTAAAATAATAATTAACACCCTGCCCAATCAAGGATTGAACCTGATCCTTTTCTACTTCAAAACAATTGTAAACTTTTATTTCTTGTAAACTAGATGAGTTAGGCTCAACACTAAGTGAAACTCTCTCAAAAGCTGGGTTTTGCAAATTTGTCCTTGCCACTTGACTTAAAAATTGGGAATCATTTTCATCATACCCCGGCCCTAACATCAATCTCAGTCTTGAATACTTCCACTGGGTGTAACCCACACACCCTCTGCCAACTTCCGAGTAGCCACTGCTTTTTGGTAGTGGCATGGTGGCACAGTGGTTAGCACTGTTGCCTCTCAGCACCTGGGACCCATGTTCAATTCCAGCCTTGGGTGACTGTGCAGAGTCTGCATGCTCGCCATGTGTTTGTGTGCGTTTACTCCGGGTGTTCTGCTTTCCTCCCACATCCCAAAAATGTGCAGGTTTAGTGGATTGGCCATGCTAAATTGGCCCTTAGTATGCAAAGATGTGAAGGTTGGGGGAATTAGAGGGGCAAATACATGGGGCTACATTTTATTCCTAAATGGTATAGCATCATACATCAGAAAGGAAGCGGGGGGGGGGGGGGCGCGATCTGTTCTGCTGCCTCCAGGGTACTCGCACTGAATAGCTGCAAGTGTGTAGTTCTTACTTCTCAGGAAATTCCCAAAAAGGGTTCAGTTCAAGTGGGCTACGTGACAAGTGGCATCACAGCTGATCTTGATTCTGTCTCCACTCAACATCAAATGCCTGATCTTTCTGCGGGGTCACTGCATATGGACAAAGTATGAGAGTGCTAGCGTGACTGTGGCTGTTTCAAAAGGTCATCATTTGAGCCGGGATCCAGGATACAAAACGCATATCTGAGCGAGTCACCTCCCTGGTTGTATGGCTCAATTATTCACTGAAGGGTATACAGAGGAACGAACAGGTGGCTGGGAAAATGACAGACTGCAAATTTAAAAAGAAATTAAATTGTTATCTTTGAGGCAGTTGAAATAGAGTAAGTCATACAAGCTGAATAACTCACTGGAGTTTGAGTTAGCAGGAAGCACAGTGGGAGGGGAGAGCTTGAACTTTGCATTAATATTCAAATCATACTTCTGCTCATGTCAACTTGCAAATAGACTTCTAAAGAGAGGGGTGCAGGTGAAAACACTGGACCCATTTACAGTGCAACTGGATGCTGCTCAAGGATGAAAGGGCAGAAAGATTAGGGGCCATTCAGGTTGATTGGATTAAAATTGGCTAAATGACCTCTTTCTTTTGCAATTCTTGTCATTTTAGAACTGAACAGAGAGTGTACACTACATAATCCAGGCTGACAAGCTGGTGCCTTATTGAAGAAGTGCTACACTGTCAGAGGTCACATAGCAATCAAAATGAACACAATTCAACAGTTCAACTAAAGACCCTGGCATTCAAACAGCACATTATAAAAATTGGTATTTACATGGCTTGTCTGCCTGCATTGTCTTTTAACACAGATGCTTATAACTGGACCAGCTGCCTTTGTGGTGTTACAGGCTTCATGTCCTTTATACATACATATTACCCCACATTATCATTATTCGCTGTACGGAGGTACTCCAATTTAAGAGAAAGAAAAGTTGAAAACAAGCTTGCTCATGACACGAAGTACAGTTGGTGTTATTTATTTAAATACTGGCAACTCAGAATGAGCCCCAACCCAAACATCTGCCTGTTTAGATGCCAACAACACTGTTGTACATTTTAGGGTTGCATTGCAAAGTTAATTTCAATCAGGATTATAGGGTACCAATGCCAGTACTTTACAGAACCAAGGGGCCTTTAGATTATTGGGGGAGGGGGGGTGGAGAATGATAGCAGGTAAAGCAAAGAAACATTGACAAAGGTTTAATAAGTGGCAATGAAAAGTCAGCTTGAAAACCCAACCAAACTTCAGATCTGTTTCAATATCCATTCTCTGAATCCCTGGAGTGAACTGCTTGTGGTATGAGGAATGCTTGAGGACTCTGGGTCTGTACTCTTTGGAGTTCAGAAGGAGGAGGGGGAATCTTACTGAAACTTACAGGATACTGCGAAGCCGAGATAGAGCGGACGTGAAGAGGATGTTTCCACTACTAGGAAAAACTAGAACCAGAGGGCACAACCTCAGGCTAAAGGGACAATCCTTTAAAACAGAGATAGAGATAAGGAGGAATTTCTTCAGCCAGAGAGTGGTAAATCTGTTTACCGCAGAAGTCTGTGAAGGCCAGGTCATTGTGTGTCTTTAAGACAAGAGATAGATAGGTTCTTGATTAATAAGGAGATCGTGGTTATGGGGGAAAGGCAGGAGAACGGGGATGAGAAAAATATCGTCATGATTGAATGGCGGAGCAGATTTGATGGGCCGAGTGGCCTAATTCTGCTCCTATGTCTTATGGTCTCTGCACATGATTTTTAAGTAGTTGTGATTTTTGTAGTGTCCCCATTACTCAGAGTGAAAAGAAAGAGACTTTTATTGCAGTGTTTTAAGTAAGGGTAAAATGACAGTTCTGTACAGCCCATCATAGCTCAGTTTAAAATACTGTGAAACGTCACCCTCTAGTGCCAGAAAATCGATACTGTAACAGAACGAAGCCCCCTCTCAGGTTAAAAGATTTCTTCAACGTACAGGAAAGTAAAATGGACTTGGCTTTTGCCATGGTGGTTAATTCAGGTTCCATCTCCAACAATGCCTGACATGAAATTACTGAGCTAGCAGAATAAAAGAAGATCAAAAATTCCACTCTGGTGCAATCTGTTCGAAGCCAGATCAGAACCGAGACTTCAATTTTGTTTTACACACTGCAACATTGTCATCTTTGGAACCAAGTTAAACACTTGAAGCTAAATATACAAAACATTCAAGTAGCAAAGTACAAAATAAAGTCATTTGTAGAGTGATTGACAAAAAATCCTTGGTCATCTAGGACACTGATCTCACAACTTAAGAACATAAGAAATAGGAGCGGGAGTAGGCCATCTAGCCCTTCGAGCCTGCCCTGCCATTCAATAAGATCATGGCTGATCTGTCGTGGCTCAGTTCCACATTCCCGCCCTCTCCCCATAACCCTTAATCCCCTCTCTTATCAAAAACCCATCAACCCGCTTCTTAAAAATATTTAGCGAGGTAGCCTCCACCACTTCAACGGGCAGAGAATTCCAGAGATTCACCACCCTTTGAGTGAAGAAATTCTTCCTCAACTCCGTTCTAAACCGCCCCCCCTTTATCTTGAGGCTGTGCCCCCTAGTCCTACTGTCCTTTCTGAGCGGGAAGAGTCTCTCCACCTCTATCCTATCCATCCCATTCATCATCATATATGTCTCAATGAGATCTCCCCTCATTCTTCTAAACTCTAACGAGTACAAGCTTAGTTTATTCAGCCTCTCCTCATAGCTCAACCCCCTCAACTCCTGTATCAGCCTAGTAAACCTCCTCTGCACTCCCTCCAAGGCCAAAATATCCTTACGTAAGTACGGCACCCAAAACTGCACACAGTACTCCAGCTGCGGCCTCACCAATGCCCTATACAGCCACAGCAAGACTTTCACAAATACTCTGGTCATTAACAAGGTACACTTTGGTGATCACACTTACGCTGCCAAAATCAAGTGCCTTTACATACAAATAAAGATAGCACGACTGAAGTTCAGATCTTTGCCCTTTCAACCCAACCCCTAAAATTTACTCAACCCTAACAGTTGCAGCATTCCCACTGTCCATCCAGCTCGGCATATCGGAATGAAATCAGGGTCAATGCCGGTGCTACTTGAACTCATCATCAACTGGAATGAGTCCGTATTTAGGGCTCCCATAAAGACATCAGTTTGCATCAGGAACAGTGAGTGACAGGTGCTCCTTGCAAACTGCTGTCAGTCTGTGATTTTAGCAGCGCACAGATATTAGACTCTATAATTAATGACTTGATACATCCCAACAAATACTATTGTTGTCTGGCCATTGACTCATTTAATTGAATGTGGTATGAAATGAGCATGCAATTTAGACAATCCAATCTGTAAATCATTCCCTAGGTTTATATATAAACCAGCGGCATGACCCCTGATTGGATTCCAACCCGTTACTTATTCCCAGCTTTCCATTATTCTATACATAAACTCCCCCTCAGCCCTTTGATTAGATCCAACTTGTAACTCAGTCCTTGGATATCCAGAATTCCTGGGCAGCAGCATGAACATATTGCAATACTTGGACTGACGGACTGAATTCTCTATTCAGTTAGAATATTAGACGATGGCTGGTGATGTTTTTCCAATTATCCAGCTGATTCCGGTGTTTGATTTTGAGCTTCTATTAGCGTTATTTGTAATAGTGGATCATAATTTTCTTTTAAATCTTAAATTTGAAAAATAATTCATGCCACAAAAGAGCAGCCATGATAAGAGTATAAAAATTCTGGGCTGTCACACAGTGACAGATCACAAGCCTTATCTGTTACCCAAAGAAGCAGAGAAAGCAAAATGAAATCCAGCCTTGTCATTTAGCTTGCAATAACCCTAAAAAAATAATTTTCGATACATCATCGCTTCCCTAGCACCCACCTTCAGAGTTATATAATTAAATTAATTATAGTCAAAAGCATTTCCATCAGCACCGTTAAGTTATACATTAAAAATATAAAAATAAATTTACATCAGAAGATACGTTGCTGCACTTTACGATTTTAAATAATATTTTCTGCATTTTGACAACCAGTGCATCATAATAAACCGAAGGGTCATGGATTCCCTCTCCCCTTGCCCTGCTAGGGTGTGTGAGAGATATGCAAGACTTCGCAATGCACATCTTGTACCAAAAGTGTCAATGAATTGTTCCATAACACTGACCAGGGGCATCAACCATATATAGTTACCTTCTCAATTCACAGCAGCGCTGCACGAGCAGATTTGTACACAAGAACGTACATTTATATCCACCTGATCCTCATTATTTCATACCAATTGTGCCTATTAAAAATTCTACTTGCGATTACTGGAGCCTGCGCTGAGCAGCAAGCTGCAATAAGACAACATTCCAAGCTGCTTCCATGGCCCTCTTGCTAGCCAGTTTTGGAATTCAGAGTGAAAAGAGAGCAAAAGTCAAAAGGTTTTTTTTTCTACAAAGCTTTTGTCCAAAAGAAAAAAGCCATTTGCCCAGACCAATCAATTACTGAACTACTCTGCCAGCTTCATATCAGATTTCAGACTAATCTTTACTTGACAGAATCGAGATATTATGCGAACGGCCCATGACAATTATCGATAGTCAACACTGACACATTAAATCTCTATCTTCTTCTTGGAGAGGTAACCATTGTTGATTTGGTTCATGATGACGAGAGCTGGAATCAGTGGAACGATCAGGAAAAAGTACCACAAAATCCCGTTAACCTGGGCTTTGAACCAATCCGAGCACAGACCCAGCACCACTGTAGCCGTGGCCATCAGGTATGCCACCAGGCCACATGTAGCATGGTAAAGTCGCAGCCTGGCCACAGAGTAGGTGTTAATTAACTTTGGAAACAGGAGGCAGAGACCACACAGCAGCTGGCCACAGACCGCGATCACAGTCCCTACTCCCAGGATACTGTGCCATGAGGTGAGGTGTGGAGACTCAGAGATGTTCTTGCTGGAGACGATGAAGACAAGACCAATTGACCCAAAGATTGTGGCAAAGACCTGCATCATCCAGTGAATTCGTACCTTTGCTTTAATTGAACAAAAGAAGAAGGGTGAACTGTCCTGAGATAAAGTCAGAATGGCTTCTGTCATACAGAAACAGACCTGGAAAAAAAAAAGACATATTCATCAATGCAATTCAACTTCAACACTACTCCACAGACAGGTGGTCATGGGTTCAGACTGGCACACCATTGTTATAATTCTTATCCCTTGAGCATCTTTGACTATCACCACCACACTATTGGCAACTGTGCCTTCAGCTGTGTATACCCCAAACTCTAGAATTCACTTCCTAACCATCCCTTTCTTCCAAGTTTGAAAAATAACCCTCCACACCCACCCTCTGTCTTCTGTCATCCAGCCAATTTTGTACCCATTTGGCTACTTCACCCTGAATCCTGTGAAATTTAACCTTATGCAATAACCTACTGTGCAGTAACTTGTCAAAGACTTCACAGTACACCAAACTTTGCATGTCTCAGTATTACATCTCAGGAACATTTCAAATACTTCATTACATATGAAGAGTTGAGATTTGATGAGGTAATGTATAAATTCAAACCTTTAAAGATGTTTAAAATGTCATGTTAGTGAAATATTCCTGAACCAGTTGGTCTGATTTGATTTATTGTCACATGTATTAGTATACAATGAAAAGTCTTGTTTCTTGAATGGAATACAAAGCATACCATACATAGAGAATGTTACAGTCATAACTAGGGTCAGTTTGATGCCACCATAGTGGAACTGGAGGGGCAGTTTAGAACGGAGTTGAGGAGGAACTTCTTCACTCAAAAGGGTGGTGAATCTCTGGAATTCTCTGCCCGTTGAAGTGGTGGAAGCTACCTCGCTAAATATATTTAAGACACGGGTAGATAGGTTTTTGGTAGGCAAGGGAATTAAGGGTTATGGGGAGAAAGCAGGAAAGTGGAATGAGCCACTTCAGATCAGCCATAATCTTACTGAATGGCGGGGCAGGCTTGAGGGGCTAGATGGCCTACTCCTGCTCCTATTTCTTATGTTCTTATTATGAGGTAGGTCCATTCAAATGTCTGATGGCAACAGGGTAGAAGCTGTTAAGTTGGTTGGTCCTGATGGAAGAAGGTGCAAGGGAGTATGTCTGGAGTAGATTCCTTGACTATGCAGGCTGCTTTTCTGATGCAGCAGGAAGTGAAGAGTGGATGGGAGACGAGTTTGCATGACTGGGCTACATGCACAATCCTTCATCATTTTTGCAGTGTTGGACAGGGCAGAAGCCATACCAAGCTGCTACAACCAGAAAGAATGCTTTTTAAGGTGCATCTGTAAAAGTTGGAGAAAGTTGTGGTGAATATGCCAAATTTCCTTAGTCTTCTGAGAAAGTAAAGGTGTTGGTGGGCTTTCTTAACTATAGCGTCTGCATGGTGAGACCAGGACGGGTTGGTAGTGATCTGCACATCTAGAAACCTGAAGTTCTCAACCATTTCCACTTTGACTCCATTGATATAGAAAGGAGCATATCTTCCACCACGCTTCCTGAAGTTGATGACTATTTTCTTCGTTTTACTGACATTGAGAGCGAGATTATCATCACATCAGTTCACCAGATTCTCTATCTCATTCCTGTACTCCATCTCATCATTGTTTGAGATTCAACCCACTATGGTGGCATCATCAGCAAACTTGAAAACTGAGTTGGAGGGGAAGTTGGCCACAGTCATAGGTGTACAAGAAGTTGCTCTCTCCCGACATGGATCTAACTGAATTGGAAATGGTTCTCAAGGTTACAGAAAAAATTCTGAATGTGAATTTATTTTGTATAAACTTCCACCTTCAAAAGATAACTGGAAAATATCTCAGCTCAATGGGGTCAAATGTCGACTGGTGGACCACCTCCCAAAGCAGAGCCACAGTCAGATATGTTGATAGGATTACATGGAGTAGAATGGGAGGAAGTCTGTATGGAGAAGTTGTGCCCAAGAACACTTCCAGTTGTCTGGTACTTTGGACAAGTGGTCATTCATCATGTGCCATCCTACATAAATGAAAATTAGTAAGCAACTCAGCAGCAGGCTATCACTGGCAAAGACTATTACTGTCCTGAACACGTACCCACAAGTTTCAAATGTGCATGGTGGCACAGTGGGTAGCACTGCTCCCTCTCAGCACCAGGAACCTGGGTTCAATTCCGGCCTTGTGTGATTGTGCGTGTACATTCTCCCTGTCTGCCTGCGTTTCCCCCGGTTGCTCTGGTTTCCTCCCACAGTTCAAAGATGTGCAGGTTAGGTTGCTAAATTGCTCCTTAATGTCCCAAGATGTGTAGATTAGGGGGATTAACGGGGTAAATTAAGGATATAGGGCCTGGCTGGGATGCTCTGTCGGAGAGGCTGAATGGACTCCTTCTGCACTGTAGGGATTCTGTGGGTTCTATGAATTACTGATAGTGGTCATGAGTGGGAAAATCCAGTTGCTTTCCCTTCACTAGTCTAGGACCAGCGACATGGTGCTGCCCGAAACTGGCCAGATCAGCAATGAATGACAATCGAAATCGGTGCTCATTCAACGACCCAGCAAGGCAGCTACTTACAGCTACATGTCGACTATTTCTATGTTCAGAAAGTACACAAATTATGCAGAAGATGTTTTCCACTTGCCAATAACAGCTACCTAGAGTGAGGAAGAAAATTTTAACAGTTTTGCTTTCACCAAGGGAAAGCTTGCCACTGCGGCCTTTAGTAAACTGAAACGCCAACACAAATTGAGTATTTCATTATCTAATCTTATGAAATTAATTGTTAAACCACGACAATTAATATATTTTTCTCTGCTCATTTTTAGTTCTTCTGTGCTCGGGTGGAAGGCACAAGATCACTTAACTCTCGCAGTGCTGGAGCAGCAGCAGTTCCTGTGATAATGCTCATGTTCCGAATGTGTTTGTTGTCAAAACCAGAGCACACTGGTAGGATTGGTGCTGCCATGCCGGTTCAGGAGCTTCATAACCCACATCTGTGACCATCAGCAAACTGCACTAATGATCTCACATCTTCCGTCGGAAAAAAGATACAAAAGTCTGAGGTCACGTACCAACCAGCTCAAGAACAGCTTCTTCCCTGCTGCCATCAGACTTTTGAATGGACTTACCTCGCATTAAGTTGATCTTTCTCTACACCCTAGCTTTGACTGTAACACTACATTCTGCACTTTTGTCTTTCTTTCTCTATGAACGGAATGCTTTGTCTATGTAGCGCCCAAGAAACAATACTTTTCACTGTATGCTAATACATGTAACAATAATAAATTAAAGATCCCCAGGTAATACAGCAGCATCTCTCTCTTTCGAAGGAAGAAACTAAGCCATCTCTTTGGAAAAGTGTTCCATATCTACACAGGTACCACCGTTGTCTTGAAGAGGAGTCAGGAAAACTCAGCTGGCATATGCTTCTCCATGGTGTGAAAGAGCCAGTTTTCAAGGTGTCATAAATCCATGAACACACAGGTATATCAAACTGCTGTATGATTAAGTCTACGCAGTCCAATATGGTGAAAGCAAAAAGCTGCTTTTGTCCATATGCAATGTGCCCATAATTTATGGAAACCAAAGAAATGAGCATTCAGTGACAAATAAAAAACACAAGTCGCTCTCCTAAGGAAAAAGCACCATGGTCTGTTACAGCTGCTTTTAAAAGAGCGTACCAGATTCATACCATAACACGTAGGAGCAGAATTAGGCCACTCAGCCCATCGAGTCTGCTCCGCCATTCAATCATGGCTGATATTTTTCTCATCCCCACATTCCTGCCTTTTCCCCATAACTCATGATCCCCTTATTAATCAAGAACCAAACTCTGTCTTAAAGAAACTCAACAATCTGGCCTCCACAGCCTTCTATGGCAAACAGTTCCACAGATTCAACCACTGTCTGGCTGAAGAAATTCCTCCTCATCTGCTTTAAAGGATCATCCCTTTAGCCTGAGGTTGTACCCTCTGGTTCTAGTTTTTCCTACTAGGAGAAATATCCTCTCCACATCCACTCTATCCAGGCCTCGCAGTATCCTCTAAGTTTCAATAAGATCCCCCCCTCATCCTTTTAAACTCCAAAGAGTATAGATCCAGAGTCCTCAACTGTCCCTCATATGACAAGCTTTTCATTCCAGGGATCATTCTTGTGAATCTCCTCTGGACCCTTTCCAAGGCCAGCACACCTTTCCTTAGATACGGGGTCCAGAACAGCTTACAAAATGGGGTCTGACCAGAGCCTTATACAGCTTCAGAAGTACGTCCCTGCACTACTGTCATGCAATGCACATCTTTCACACATTTAGCTGACACTCTACGGGACATCTGTAGAAATCATCGAGGCTGACAACTGAGGTGGTTTTCTTTTGGGGAGGAAAACAGCTTCACTGAATCCAGGTTAGCATCCGAGATTGAAAATGATAGGAAGAGCTGTTCTTATGGAGTTGGTGCTGGAAGCTCAGCACTCATAGTATGAAAACAGTTCATGTGCATGCCAAGATGTTTTAAACCACTTCAGGCAATGAATTACTCTGAGCAGACTAAGAACATAATAAGAGCAGGTGGCTCCTTCTAGTGCAGGTATGATGGGCTGAATAACCTTCTTCTGCAACGTAACAATCCTGTGATTTGAGCTTCAATACAATCAAGGTCGATCTCCTGTCTCAACTCCACTTTCTTACTCGCACCCTACATCCCTCGATTCTGAGAAACCAAAAATCTGTTTATTTCAGCCTTAAATATACTCAACAATGGATTATCCACAAAAAGATGAGGTAAACAATTACAAAGATGCATTTAAGTGAAGAAAATTCTCACCCTCTTATCATGAAACTATGCCCCCATGTTCTAGATTCCTCATAATGTGGAGATGCCAGTGTTGAACTGGGGTAAGCACAGAAAAAACTCTCACAACACCAGGTTAAAGTCAACAGGTTTATTTGGTAGCATAAATAAATAAACCTGTTGGACTTTAACCTGGTGTTGTGAGACTTCTTACCAGATTCCTCAACCAGGGCAAACAACCTCTAGCCTATTGAGCGCCTTCAGAATCTTTCAATCACCTCTTTCATTTTTAAACTCTGCAGAGTTCAGGTCCAATTTACGCAGTCTCTCATCCAGCAGCCAGTTTTGTTGTATTGCTCCCAACACAAGTATATTCTTCCTTAGACACGAAGACCAAAATTGCACACAATACTCCAGGTGCAGTCTCAACAAAACTGCTTACAACTGTAGCAGGACTTCCTTGTTCTTGTTACTCCAATCCCCTCACAACCAGAGTCACCCATCCACCCACCTCCCCCCACCAAAGTCCGGGGGATAATTTCAACAATTCCTGGATTTCTCCCACAATCCAAACTAAACAAGGCACTTACTTAGACTATTAGTATCACAGTTGCCAGTCTCATCACACTGCTCCTGAGTGTCAATTTTTATTTTAAACCACTGCATCTTATTGTTCTGCAAGTGCAACACCACAAGTTCCATTTATATAATGGCTTTAATGCAGCATAAAGTCCTAATACACTTCGCTGAAGCTTTATGAAACAAACTTTGACAAAACCACACACTAGCAAAGGTGACCAAAAGCTTTGTCAAAGAAGTAGGTTTAAGGAGCATCATAAAGGAGGGAAGACAGAGAGGTGTAAGGGTCTAGGGAGGAAAAGTAGAGAGGTGGATGGGTTTGGCGGCACAGTGGCAAGCAGTTAGCACTGCTGCCTCACAGTGCCAAGGACCCAGGTTTGATTCCCAGCTTGGGTGACTGTGCGTAGTTTGCATGTTCTCCCCATGTCTGTGTGGGCTTACTTGGGGAGATCCGGTTTTCTCTCTCAATCTGAAAGACATGCTTGTTAGGTGTATTGGCCATGCTAAATTCTCCTTCAGTGTACCTGAACAGGCGCCAGAGTGTGACGACTAGGGGATTATCACAGTAACTTCATTGCAGTGTTAATGTAAGCCTATTTGCGATGCTAATAAACAAGCTTTAAACTTTAGTCAAGGAAGACTAAGTTCAGTCTTCAAATGAAGTTAGATGCACAGATGCAACGAGCTCTCATTTTAATGCCAAACATTCTTGCCCTACAATACTTCAATTAGAAATTCTTACACCCACGTTTATAATGGAAACCACCCATCTCAAATTGTCGTTATGTGGTTAAATCCTCCTGCTAATGATGACATTTTTCAGCACCTCCATAGTTCAGGTGAGTGTGAGCAATTTATACAGGCAGTCCATTCAAACAGTGGTTTTTGAAACACCAAGTATTACTGTGGCACCCTGCAGGCCACAAGCCCTATATGTCCGGACTTCAATCCATAAGTAACATCAATCTGCTTGTACTTATTCCTTGGTTTGCCAAGTTTGAATTGAGCTTGGAAAAGTAGCACTGTCATTGCCTCCTTAAAGGATTTAGCTTTTGGTTTATCCTGCAAAGTTCCTGACTCAGAATGGGGACAGGATTGAAGCTTCATGAGTGATCCAAGATTTTGGGACATCTTTGCTGAAAAAAGTCAGGAACACTTTTGCGAAAACTGCTCGCAAAAGAAATTCACAGTAAATTCATCAATATATAAAGAATTCTTGTTAAAGTTATTTGTATTTCAAAGTATTTTAATGCTACTTACTGCTATAGCCATGCAGGCTGGGTGCCAGGAGAAAAGGCCTGGAAAAGAGCAAATATTCAGATGGTGAACATTACGAGTATCGCACCAAGGCCAATCCAGAATAAAATATGTTATGATGATGTGTCATGAAAAACACTGATTAGACACCACACACTATTCTGGGCTCTGATCAGCAGTTGATGCTGCTCTTGGCACACTGAACAGCGGTGGAAACGGAACAAGAATCTTGTTTTTAATTCTTGCATGGGATGTGAGCATTGCTTGCTGGGTCAGCGTTTATTGCCCATCTGTAATTGTCCTTGAGGGGGCATTTAAGAGCCAACCACATTGCTGTGGATCTGGAGTCACACGTAGGCCAGACCAAGTAAAGACGACTGATTTCCTTCCCTAAAGGACATCAGTGAACAGGTTAAGTTTTTAGAGCAATTCATGGTCATAATTAAACTTTTAATTCAAAACTTTTATCGAATTCAAATTTCACCACCTGCCGCGGTGGGATCTGAACCAAATTCCCCACAGCATTACCCAGGGTCTTTGGATTACTAATCCAATGACAATACCAATAATTTACTTCCTTCCCAGCCTGCAACTGAATCAGCCCAGGCTGAGAGTGGGAGTGCCTTCTTTATCTCCTTTAAACTTCCTGGCCTGAGTGAAGTGTTTGTGAGCAGACAATTACACAATAGAGCACTCTCCATTAGCTGGGAGTGGCATGAGACGGCACATGGAATTTGGAAAGATCTCACTGCTGAAGTAGGAAAGTGCTTCCAGAGTTTGCCAAGTTGCCTATTAGAAAGGAGTTTTAATTTGGACCTGACCCATGCTGTATCCAGGGGGACAATGTTCAGGGAGCTTTACTCAAACTCCTTTTATTCCCTCTGTTCCATCCCCTCTTGGCTATCACCCCCACCTCCAGTTCCACATATTGATTCAAAAAGGGATAAAGGGCAGGATTGGAAACTGGAACCTTTCTTTTTAATTCATTATCAGGATGTGGGCATGATTGGCAAGGCAAGTACTTAGTGCCCACTTTTTAATTATCCGAGATGATGATGATGTTACATACAGTTGATTCCCACACTCTTCTCCACATTACACATTCCCCCAGTTAAGCCCCTCTCTCTGCCGTTAGCCCCACTGTGCACCATCAGCAGCCACTCTCCATGTCAACCCCCCTCTCTATCCCACCCCTCCAGCCCTAGTTAAGTGGCAGAACAGTTAGCACTGCTGCCTCATGGCGCCAGGGACCCAGGTTCGAGTCCTGGCTTGGCTCACTGTCTGTGAGGAGTTTGCACATTTTCCCCATCGGTTTCCTCCGGGTGCTCCGGTTTCCTCCCACAATTCGAAAATGTGTGGGTTAGGTGGATAGGCCATGCTAAACTAACCCTAATGTCAGGGAGATTAGCTAGGGTAAATGCGCACAGTGGTTAGTACTGCTGCCTCACGGTGCCAGGGACCCGGGTTCAATTCCAGCCTCGTGTCGCTGTCTGTGTGGAGTTTGCACATTCTCCCTGTGTCTGCATGGGTTTCCTCTGGGTGCTCTGACTTTCTCCCACAGTCAGAAAACGTGCAGAATAAGTTGACTGGTCTTGATAAATTGACCTTGGTGTCAGGGGAATTAACAAAGGTATACATGTGGGGTTATGGGGATAGGGCCAGAGCAGGATTGTGGACGGTGTAGACTCAACGGGCCAAATGGCCTCCTTCGGCACTGTAAGGCTTCTATGAAATGGTACTCACTACCCTCCTGTATGCCTGTGAAACGTGGACTGTGAAGGCATGCAAGACAGCTCAATCAGCTCCACATGACTTGTCTTCGCAGAATATTACACATCAGATGACAAGACAAAGTACCAGACACTGAAGTTCTCTCTAGAGCAAGTCTACCATTGGTCCACACACTGCTGATGTGAGCACAGACCCGGTGGGCAGGTCATGTCATCTGTATGCCAGACGAGCGCATACCCAAGCAGCTCCTTTTTGGGGAACCCTCTGCCGGAAAGGCAGAAGAAACATTACAAAGACACACTCAAGGACTCCAACGTCGCCTGATGTTAACACGACCACCTGGGAAACACTGGCACGGAACTGTCCCACCCGGCGCTGCCTCATCCACAAGGGCTGTCAAGCTCACAAAGCAAGGTGTATTGCTGAAGCACAACTTAAGCACAAGCCCAGAGCCAACAGTACAACAACTACAGCGTCTACACAAGTCTGTCCGATACGTGCCAGGTCATTCCGTGCCCGAATTGACCCTGATCAGTCATCTCCGGACACACTGCAACCAGCCTCAAAATAACTAATGGTGTCGAGGTCCTCATGGATGACGATGGACGAACAACAGTACAGGGATTCTATGAAATGCATGGAGTTATGGGGATAGGGCCTGGGATTGCTGCCAGTAAATATACGATGGGCTGAATGGCCTCCAGCCCTGCAGGGACTCTATGACTTCCCCTCCCCGGTACTCACTGGTCCCCAGCCGGCTCAGGGTCCCCAGGTAGACGCTCGCAGCCACCGCGCTCACATGCGCCGCCACCACGGCCGCTTTCCTCAGGCACGGGAGGAGGCCGCAGGCCCGCGGGCCGCCCGGCTCGGCCCAGCCGCCCGGGGGTTCGGGGAGCCGCTGGGGGCTCCGCATTGCCGGGTCCGGGGCTCCGCGCTGGGCCTGGGCGTTCCGGGATTCCGGTCCGGGTTGTCCTGGTGCCGGTGTCCCGAGGTTCCGGGGTGTCCCGGTGCCGGTGTCGGTGTCCCAGTTCCCCCGGGTCCGGGTTGTCCTGGTGCCGGTGTCCCGAGGTTCCGGGGTGTCCCGGTGCCGGTGTCCCAGTTCCCCCGGGTCCGGGTTGTCCTGGTGCCGGTGTCCCGGTCCCTCGGGTCCGGGTTGTCCCGGTGCCGGTGTCCCGGTCCCCCGGGTCCGGGTTGTCCTGGTTGTCCTGGTGCCGGTGTCCCAGTTCCCCCGGGTCCGGGTTGTCCTGGTGCCGGTGTCCCGGTCCCCCGGGTCCGGGTTGTCCTGGTGCAGGTGTCCCAAGGTTCCGGGTCCAGGTTGTCTCTGTCTCCCGCTCACATCCGGGACGGCACCGCTCTGACTGACAGGCGGCTCAGCCAATCCGGAAGCGGCTCAGGTGAAGCCCCGCCCCCACTCAGGTAAATCTACAACAACAACTGAGTCACTGAGAGAGAATCCCCAAGCACAGCATGAGGCCATTCAGCCCACTGCGCTGTAATGTTCTGTATTCTATAAGGGCATTTAAAGGGTCATTGGATGATAAACATATGCATGATATTGGAATAGTGTTGGTTAGATGGACTTTAGATTGGTTTCACAGGTCGGCGCAGCATCGAGGGCTGAAGGGCCTGTACTGCGCCGTAATGTTCTACGTTCCATCGAGCCTGCACTGACTCTCACCCATTACCCCACACATTTATCCCACTCGTTCCCCTGAGCCAAAATACCCTGGGACAGTTGACCATGGCCAATGCGGGCAGCGGGAGGAAACCTGCTGCTTCAACTGCTGCCTCACAGTGCCAGGGGCCCGGGTTCGATTCCCGGCCTCAGGTCACTGTCTGTGTGGAGACTGCACACTCTCCCTGTGTCTGTGTGGGTTTCCATCCGGGTGCTTTGGTTTGCTCCTACAGTCTGAAAGACGTATTGGTTAGGTGCATTGGCCGCACTAAATGCTCCTTTGTGGAGTGTGCCAGAGCATGGCGACTACAGGATTTTCACAGTAATTGCTATGTTAATGTAAGCCAACTTGTGACGTTGTGACATAGGGTGACACAGTGGCACAGTTGTTTGCATTGCTGCCTCACAGCACCGGGGATCCAGGTTCAACTCGGGTCACTACCTGTGTGGAGTTTGCATGTTCTCCCTGTGTCTGCGAGGCCTGAACTGTTTCCTCTGGGTTCTTTGGTTTCCTCCCATAGTCCAAAGATGTGCAGGTAGGTTGACTGGCTATGCTGAATTGCCCCTTAGTGTCAGGGAGACTAGCTAGGATAAATGCATGGGGTTATGGGGATACGGCCTGGGTGGGATTGTGGTTGGTGCAGACTTGATGGGCTGAATGGCCTCCTTCTGCACTGTAGGGTTCTATGATTCAATCCACCTAACCTGCATATCTTTGGACTTTTATCTTTCTTAAACTCCAAACTCACCCACCCTCCAAAACCCTCTTTCCCTACATCCTTCTCTAGCAGAGAAAATTTGACTCCAAACCACTGAAGGAGACTTTTCCATGCTGTAAACCTCTAATAACTCTGTAAATGGGACGTGTTATGGGCTGGATTTAGGCAGCAGACATTTTGATGAGCTCATGAAGGATGGGAGGCCAAGAAGAAGAACAGTGGCCCAGTCAAGTCTAGACATGGATAAGAATTTTAGCAAAAGATAAGCTAAGGCAGAGAATTCAAATTAATTGGAATAAGTTTTGAAGAAAGACCATTGGCCTGAACTGTTTCTCTCTACAGATGTTACTTGGGTATTTCAGCATTTTCTGTTATCATTCCAATTCTCAGCATCGGTATTTTGCCTTTGGACAGGAATAGGCTTCTCAGCCCACTGAGCCTGATCAGCAGATAACCAATCTGTATTTTATCACCAGGCACAAATCCTGTGATCCTCAACACCATTACCCAACAAAGATCCATCTATTTGAAATCTTCAATTGACCCCTCGCCTCAATGAGGTTTGAGGGAGTAAGATCCAGATTCCTACTATCATTGTCATTTCTATACTTCCTGACATCACCACTGCATGGCATGGATCTGTTTTAAGGTTACACTCCCTTTCTAGAACTTCTCACTGGAGCGACAGAGATTGAGGGGAGATCTGATAGAAATCTACAAGATTATGAGAGGCATAGACAGAGTGGATGGTCAGAAGCTTTTTCCCAGGATGGAAGAATCAATTAATAGGGAGCATAGGTTTAAAAGAGATGTACGAGGCAGATTTTTTACACAAAGAGTGGTGGGTGCCTGGAACTCATTGCTGGGGGAGGTAGTGGAAACAGATATGGTAGTGACTTTTAAGGGGCGCTTTGACAAGGAAATGAATGAGATGGGAAGAGGGATATGGTCCCCAGAAGAGTAGAGGGTTTTAGTTAAGTCAGGCAGCATGGTCGGTGCAGGCTTGGAGGACCAAAGGGCCTGTTCCTGTGCAATAATTTTCTTTGTTCTTTGTTCCCCTGAAATAAGAGGAAATGGTTTTCCTTTCAAATGTTTTATTCCTCAAACCCCACACCAGAAACCAGAACACAGTCTAAACTGACAGTCTGATTGCAATGGAGTGCTAGTGTCTGAAAATCATAGAATCCCTACAGTGCAGAAGGAGGCCGTTCAGCCCATCGAGTCTGCACTGACTGCAATCCCACTCAGGCCCTATCCCCATAACCTGACTTATTTACCCTGACACAAAGGGGCAATTAACCCCAACAGGCACTAGACCAGTGGCAACTGGGGAATTTCACAGCAACCTAACTGCAGTGTTAATATAAGCCTTATTTGTGACTAATAAAAACGTCAAACTTTTAAACAATTTAGCATGGCCAATCAACCTAACCCGCACATCTTTGGACTGTGGGAGGAAACCGGAGCACCTGGAGGAAACCCACGCAGACACGGGGAGAATGTACAAACTCCACACACAGTGATCCAAGCCAGAAATTGAACCCAGGTCCCTGGAGCTGTGAGGCATCAGTGCTAATGACTGTGCTATCTTAGGAGAGCATTCCTCCTACACCCAACACCACCAAAAACAAAAGATACAATAGTGACTGTTAAGGGGCATCTTGACAAATACTTGAATAGGATGGGAATAGAGGGAAATGGTGCCCAGAAAGATAGGGGGTTTTAGTTCAGTCAGGCAGCATGGTCGGTGCAGACTTGGAGGGCCGAAGGGCCTGTTCCTGTGCTGTAATTTTCTTTGTTTTTTGTACTGAGGAAGTGCTGGATTGTATCGGAGATACTGACTTTAGGGGGAAATTGTTAGACGGGAGTCAAATGGTCTTCTTATGGATGCAGGCATACATTAAAGATTCTAAAGCGCTAATTGATGAATGGGAATGTCTTGCTGGTATCCTGGGAGACCATTCCTCCCACATCCCACACCATCAAAAACAAATTCATTCATCCCAGTGTTTCTTGATTCTTGCTGTGTGCAAACTGGCATTGCCTATATAACAGTGACTGCACTTCAGAAAGTCTATGTCAAGCAGGCTGTGATATTTCTCAGATGTCTGATATGAATACCCTTCATTCTCATACCAAGCTGTGTACTCATAATATTAGACAGGACACATTAAAAAAATTCTAATAAAACTTTATTTAAAAAAAATATCCAAATTGTTCACCAAACAGAGATAAACAACAAAAAACTTTATTCAAACCATCTGTTTGGGTGTTATAAATTATACATTTATTTGCTTATAAACCAAAGAACACTGAGGTCTAAAGTCAATATAAAAAAATCCCATAAATATTAGTCATAGAGTGATCATTCAAAGCAAACTTTCTCCAACACTGGGGGGGTGGGGTTTGGGGGGAGCCGGATAAACTGGCAGAAATCCAATGATGGATAGGACGTTGAGTCCACAGGGTGGATGACAGCCAGATTGGGAGGAGGAGTGATTGACAGTAACATTCCCTGCAAGTCATGTAAATCCGCACTCACACAGAAACCCAAGAGGTACACTATAGCTCGTTCAAAATTTGTCCCTTTAAGATGCGGTGCATTCAAATGAGCAGGCAGCGCTCAAGAAAATAAGTTAGAGTGGATATTGATGAAGATCAGATTGCAGATTCCAAGAATGATTGATCCCAGTTGGAGAAGGAGCATTGGAGGTTTGTTAACATTCAGCACCCAAGGGCAAAATCAGTCTGGATTTCTACCCGCGATTACAAACCTCTGACCCTTCCTGGAAAGCACATATACTGGGACCTTATTCGGAAGAAATAATTAAAGTTGGCTATGATGCCTTCCATGGTTGAACAGCCTATTAAACACTCACCATTTAGGCTCAGTTTCAGTGTGGTTGGTCAGTCGTAACTGTACTCCAGTTTCTCTCGTCACTGTACTGCTGTTGATCATTCAACATTAGCCAAAAGAAACTGGTTTAAAAATAATACAGCTCACCCGAAGCCATGAGAGTTAAATCCACACTCTGGACTCCTGTGAAATGACTACTGTCTCAGTTTTAAAACAGTTTTAAAAAGTGTGTAATGTGAAAAGGTCAGGCAGGGTGAATAATGAAACATTTATTTTTGACAGGACACTGCTTTTGGCAATTTCTTAGAGATCAGGTCCCGGTCTTAACCAACTTCTTTCTTTAGTCTTCACAAAGGGATTGGAGTACAAATGTAAAGTCGTCTCACTGCAATTGTATTGGTCATTGGTACAACTATGTGTCAAGTAGCATGCACAATTTTGACCTAAAGAATGATATACTTGTCATTCGAGAGTGAATGCAACAAATATTCATCTCTGATGTCTGGGACGAGGGATTCTTCCAAGAGGAGAAATTGAGTTAACATGCCTTATTTTCCTCCAGATAGAAGGACGAGAGGTGATCTAATTGAAACATAAAATTCTTAAGGGGTTTGAAAAGACAGATGTTGGGAAAATGTCCCCTCATCCCCGACAGCGGAATCTGGAACGCAGGATAATAGTTTCCATTTTGGATTGAGATGCAAAGTTTCTTGTGAATTTTTGGAATTCCCTACCCTGGAGCCCAATCCTTAAATATGTTCAAGTAAGAGGTGGACACAACGGGAATTAAGGAATATGGAAAGCGGGCTGGAAGTTGGAGCTGAGGTAGAAGATCAGTCACGATCTTATTGTATGGTGAAGCCGTCTTGAAGGGCCAAATCTCTGACTCTAATTTCTTATGTTTGTCTGACAGGTTTTCTCTAGGCTCCAGGTCAGTTCATTGTCATGGTCATTGATGGTTGTCTGATGCCTCAACTGTGAGGAAGCTGCAGCGTGAAGACTGAAATTTCTTTAGCCCATGGTTCCTCACAACGGCTGTGTGGGATAATACCCAGCCAAAGTGCTGGCAGGTACTTCAAATAAAGAGAACATTAAAGCAGAACTTGATCCTGTGTTCAACTGTTTGCTTTCAGTGGGAATCACTATACACTCGTTAGAAGTCTTTGCCTTCCTAGGATAAATACGATGATGAAAACTGCAACGTTTTGAAAGCCCACCATGGTTACCTTTAGCATTGGTCTTTTCTTAATTCATTCACGGGATGTGAGTGTCACAGGCAGGGTCTGCATTTGTTGCCCATCCCTAATTGTCCTTAAACTAAGTGGCTTGCTGGGCTAATTGTCAGCACATTGCTGTGGCTCTGGAATCACATGCAGGCCATACCCAGTAAGGATGGCAGATTTCCTTCTCTAAAGATTAGTGAACCAGACGCATTTCTCCAATAGTTGCCAATGGTTTCATAGTCATCATTAGACTTTTAATTCTAGATTTTATTGAATTCAAATTTCACCATCTGCCTTGGTGGGATTTGAACCCAGGTCCCCAGAACATTGCCCTGTGTCTGTGGATTGCTAGTCCAGTGACAGTACCACAAGGTACTGCCTCCCCTATCAGGAATAATGTCAATGACCTGATATAGTTTAGAAACAGTAAGAAGTCTCACAACACTAGGTTAAAGTCCAATAGGTTTATTTGGTAGCAAAAGCCACTAGCTTTCGGAAGACTTGGTGCGAGTAGGAGCAGCATGCGCTCCAAAAGCTAGTGGTTTGTGCTACCAAATAAACCTGTTGGACTTTAACCTGGTGTTGTGAGACTTTACTGTGTTTACCCCAGTCCAACACCGGCATCTCCACACCATAGTTTAGAAACGCAGTGGATAATATCTTGGAACAACTAGGATGTACCCTTTTATCTGTAACAAGTCCCAGCTTACAATACAGTGATGGATTAAACACCAAAAATGAATAGGATAGGATCAGATTTATAAAACAACTAAAGTTCTAATGAAAAGCACTGTTTGGTACCAACCACAGAAACAAAGTACTAAAAATAATTATAGAAAGTGCTGGAAATGCTCAGCTACTCTGGAAGTATCTGCGGCGAGAGAAAGAGAGTTAACATTTCAATGTGACTCCGGTTCTGAAGAAGCCATCCAGACTCGAATCATTAACTCTGATTCTGTCTCCATAGATGCTGCCAGACCTTTGCTTTCATTACACTAAAAATAACTGTCAGTTTACAGGCCTGGGAAGCCACTCATATCTGAGGTAATTATTTGATTCCTTATCTTCCAGCTTAAAAGAACTTTTTCCGCAAGTAATCCAAGTTTATTTGAGCGAAACTGCACCCAGTTTCTTTACCCCTTCTTAGTGGGGATGGGAATCACTGCTATACTGAAAACAGAAATAAGAAGAGAGATTAATGCTTTGAATAGATTCCTCATTAGTAACTTAAAGCTTAATTCCTCGGGCACTGCTGAAAGAAGTTTGGATTGAAAATCCACCCAGAGAAAGGTGACAATAAGGGATTCAGGAGAACCCAGAGAGTGGTGAGAATGTGGAACTTATTACCACGGGAATGGCTGAGGCAAATAGGATAGAAACTTTTAAGGGGAAGAAGCTAATCACATGAGTGAAAAAGGATTTGATTTGAATTATTATTGTCAGGATACGCTGACAGGGTGAGAGAAAGTAGGTTGGAAAGAGACTTGTGTGAGGCTTAGCCATCAGCTCAAATTAATTGAGTGGTTCTCCACTGAAAATTCTAACAAGGCCAAACAAGAGTGCTGAAGATTATGAAGAGCAGGTAGTGGTAGATTGTTTCCAGTGTTGATGAGGCATTAATAATGAGCATTTAAAATTAAAACAAGCAGAAAAAGGATTGCTGCACAATCTCAGATCCCTGGCTCTCTCTCTCCCCCCAGTTTTAAGTCCCATTCACCTTTCCTAATTTTTAAAACAGTAGTTCAGTCTGCACACTGGAAACTTGTTATCAAATGATCGCGTGAGAGCAGGCGAGATCTTGCTCACGCACAGGATTAACATCACACCTACTCCTCCCCGCCTGGGACACTTCACTTTGTCCTACAGGATGTCCTACAGAGTAACTCAGAGGTGGATTGGGCAGAACTTTGTCAGAAGTTTTTGCAATCCAAATGCTAACACTTCAGCAGCAAACCCCCCCTGCCCCACCCCTGTAAAATTGAAACAGAACTCAAAACCTGATTCATAATTTGTTGCTTTGATCTGTACAATAAACTACATGATTACTGACAGCGCAATCGTATGTATTCTGACAACTCACTGCCCTTCAGCAGCTGCCAAGGTATCGCTCCGACACCTTTAATGGTATACATCTGGCATTTGTAACATTAGGTCATGATATATATGTATTTATCTGTATTTATAGATATATATTCGACCAGTTCAAACTGTAAAATATTATAGACAATGTGTCAATACTAGATCAAATACAAAAGATATTTGCATAATTATCAATACACAACTATTACAAACTTTTTATTTACACATCTTGGCATTTTGATCTCCACAACTGACACTATAGTTCAGTACCTTACATTCCCATGGGTCTGTCTCAGTCATTCAGTTGAATCTGTATTATGATGGTCATCTTTAATGCTCCATTGAACTGGCTGTTTAAGGCAGGTGGGACTTGGGTATCAAGGGTTTACTGTAAAGGGTCGCAGGACACAGGTGAGGCTGATTCACAGTTAGTCAAAACTTGTCCTTTTATCTCAGAGAGCTGGGTTCCAATCCAGGCCAAATTGATGGGTTGAAACACTTCTCGATTATTGTGTAAAATTATATTGGGGGCAGTTTGTGACAAATGCTTAGCCTAAAACTGCTCTCTTCTGTTAATAGTTATCACTAATTCCAGTGGGAGAGAACAAAACATGGCGAATGTGGGACATGGAAATCTGTCACACTGGTGCAGGAAGGGAAGGGGGTACTCGACTGGGCAGAACAGAAGGAACCTAAATCTCCTCAGATTTACACTGTGCTCTTAAGTTACAGATACTAAGATGTTTAATGGAGAAATAGATGCAGAATTATAGTTGGACACAGAGACAATGACTGAATGCATAACTGCACTGGTTTTATGGAGGCTTTTAACAAGAGGGAGGGGCATGAGGCGGGGGGGGCGACATGAGGGGGAGCGGGTGTGGCATGTGGAGGGAGGGGCGCAGCATACAGGAAAGACAGTTCCACGCAGAGGACATGCTACAGCCTGGGGGCGGGGGGGTGGGTGAGGGGTGGTGTGGGAGGATAAATGCAGCCAAAGCCAGAATCCGAGGACCAAGGTGTGTGAACTGGGATTTGGGATGCAAAGGGAGGACGAGCAAAGCTATGGATGGGAATGGGGAGGAATTCATCAATAAGGAAACTCAGCGCGATGCAGGTCATGGAGCCTGTGGAGGTTGCTGGTGTCAGGGATAGTGTGCGAACAGGACCAGGTACAAGACTAGATCAGGCAATGGAGTCTAAGGCAAGATTTTGCATGGATGGCCAATGAATAAGGCACAGCGTGCCCTAATCTCAGAGTGCCTGACGATGGTGACAACTGGTGTCCGATACTTTGAGCCCTTAGTGCCCTTCTCCAGCATTAAACATCCCAGAAAAGCAGAAAAAATCCCACAATGGCATAATTACAGGAATGGGAGTAACTTAAAGTCATCCCCCCTGATAGATGTTTATGTAAATAGATGGCACCCGATCTCACTCGGTGTCTGGGTTCATTTCCTGTTGGATATATAGTTGAAAAGGAAAAGGTTTGCAGGTTATAGGAAAAGGGTAGGAGAGCAGAGGAACGAATGTAAGAAGCCCTTCCTAGAGCCAGCGCAGACACGATGGGCCAAATGGTCCGTATCGCTGTTGCATCGTTCCTAAGTCAAATTTGTCGTGAGCTTTAATAAGTTAATCTGAATCCCTAAAGCTGGTAAACTGGGCACAAGCTCCCAGTTCGTGGCCCCCAAAAGCTATTGCAATTAAAAACTGCCCTGCCAATTCAGGTGACTGATTGTGATACAGCAGATTTCCATGTGCATCTGGGACTTGATCCTTTCAATCACTGACTGAGAGAACAACATTCTGCAGTTAATTCTTTTCCTCCTTTTAAACTCATGACTTCAAATATATTCCAGGGAAAATAAAATAAAATTGTTATCTAGAGAAGCGCCAGGCAGCTCAGCGCAGACTCCCACTTCCTGGTTCACAGTACTGATTGTGAGAAATATATAGAAAAATCATATATATAAAAAATACAGAACTTAAAAAAATATATATAGTGATACATGGAAACATCTTATGAAGAACTAAAAACAAAATAGCTCAATTCTCAAAGAGGCTGACAAAACCAGTTAAGCAGAAACATAAATACTGATGAAATTAAAGGAATGGTGGAGCTTGTCTGCTCCTAACTAAGAGTTTTGAGCACCAGCAAACTGTACCAAGCTTCTGCTCAGCTAATGGTAGAGTAACAAACGGTTTCATTTGAGAATACTTTGGTTGGGGTGAAAAAAAAACAAAGTTTGATTGAAGCCCTGGCTTTCCCAGCGAACTTGTCAAGACTCTGAACATTCCAGGAATCTGCTCAGAGACTGGAAGTGTTATGAGACTTGCAAAGTGTTCCTTTCTTCAAATATAAACTCACCGCTTGCAAACAGCTGCGGTCTGCTATTTTAAAGCTGCCCTCCTTTTGTAACACTCCACATGCTGAATTATTCTGCAGCAGACATTAGAAATGTGTCCCTTTATTTCCTGCTGGGTCAGGTTCCAGCTCCTTGCAATGGTCAGTAAATGAGGTGTGTGCAACTGGGGGTAGGCCCCTGGCAGGTTGCAGATTTAGCTTAGCTTCCACCTGTAAAGGTCAGTGAGAGGGCAGAATGCTTACCCAAATGTTTCGATGGCTTGTGTGTAGCCTGATCCAGCACTGAACCCATACAGACCCCAAGGAGCCACTCGGCAATCTTCAGTAATGCACTTTGACAAAGGACTAGCAGGTGGTGTCATCTGGTACCTTGGGGGGTGGGTGTGGGGGAGGTGTATGACAAAGTTAGCACCTTCAGGAGGGGACAAGATGGAAGTTAATAAAATGCCATTATGCTTCCAGAATTTATACAAACACGGGGGTGGCGGGGGGAGCAGTGGGACAGTGCTATTCAGACTATCACCAGGCAGCAGACAGTCAAGCCAAGGTATTATTTGTAACCAGGCTCAAAGTGAAAATATTATGGATGATCAAGTTACCAGAAATCAACATTTCTTGCCTTGGTGTGTCTTATCTCAGTCTGAAACGGTTGCAGATGCAAGAGGCAATTTTCCAAATCTGTCCCCCCCACCCCGCCCGCATCGGGCTCACGTTCCAGGAAATTGTGACATCACTGGATCCCCTTGATGTGGGATGTTTGATTAACAAATCCATCTCCAGCTCCTGTGGGATCGTCGCCATTAGGTCTGTGATTGAATTGTTCAGAGTTTTTCCTGATCATTAATCCGATCAGAACTTCAAACCGGTGAAACCATCAGCCGTCTCCCTTAACCTTCCTCTCCCTCTCCCAGGCTGCAGAGTTTAGGCAATGGACAATGCCTAGTGTGGCCACTGGGGTAGCAAGAGGGATGTGGTGATGGGCCTCAGGATACCAGACAGGAGGGGTGGGCTTACGATCATGGCGGTGAAATACTTAGGCTCACTTGAAAAAAGCTCCTGGGGCTAGGTACCCAGCGGGCGTCCAGCACCTGTGGGACTGAACCCCAATGTGAGTCAGTACCTTTAGGAAAGAATGGGATGCGGGAAAGGCACAATGCCTGAAGAGAGCGCCTGCCTGCTGAGAGCACAGATCGAAGACGCGGTGGAAACACTCCCTGAAATTCTCCACCTTTAGAGGCAAAATCATTTGGTGTGCGTCTCACCTGTGATTTTGCACCCATTTGTAAACTGCTCCCTTTCATATTGGCGCAGGGCAAGGCTGCCATGTCAAGAAGTCGTTACCTCAGAACAGAGATCAGAAGCAGGGAAGAAACAAAGCAAATGAATAATGAACACAGTGACTCCTGCTACAGACACAGAGCTCGACAGAGTAGTTCATACCAAATAAGGCGGCTAGTGCGAGTGCCTGTTTTGATTTGTGCATAAACAGCCTGTGGTATAACTGAGGTCTCAGCAACTTCAACTATGTCCGTTCTGTAAGAAAGAAGATCTGGAGGTGGCAACTGATGGACAAAGATTCCAGGTTCCATATCTCCGCGTAGCTGGACCAGGCTCACTCTCATGGGCGCACTTTTGCCTGGGGAAGACACAGAAAGAGAGAGATTAATGTTCACCAAGCAAACTCACTGTCAGAATTTACATTTGTATAGCACATTTCAAAAGGTGAGGCCATTCAGAGCACTCTACAGCTACTGCAGTACTTCTGAAATGTACTTAACTCTTGTAATATAGGAAATACAGCAGCCAATTTGCACACGGCAAGTTCCCACAAGCAGCACTGAAATAATAACCAAGTAACTTCTGAGCTGTTTGTTGGGGGATAGTATTGGCCCAGTATCTCAGCTTCTCTTTGGAATATTGCCATGGGATCATTTATCTGTACTGAGAGGACAGGTGGGAACCTCAGTTTAATGTCTCATCTGAAAGACGAAACCTTTGACTGGGCAGCACTCCCATGATACTGCAGGAGTGTCAGCCTAGATTGTGTGGTCAAAGTTGTTGGGATTGGGTCTAGGACTCATGATCTTCAAAGTTAGAGGCAAGCTGTTGCCTCTGGCTATTTACTGAATATGATGAGGAGATGCAGGCGTTGGACTGGGGTAAACACAGTAAGAAATCTCACAACGCCAGGTTAAAGTCCAACAGGTTTATTTGGTAGCACAAGCCACTAGCTTTTGGAGCGCCGCCCCTTCATCAGGTGAGTGGGAGTTCTGATCACAAACAGGGCATATAAGGACACAAACTCAATTTACAAAATAACGGTTGGAATGGAAAGACTCACATTCCAACCATTATTTTGTAAACTGAGTTTGTGTCTTTATCTGCCCTGTTTGTGAACAGAACTCCCACTCACCTGATGAAGGGGCGGCGCTCCAAAAGCTAGTGGCTTGTGCTACCAAATAAACCTGTTGGACTTTAACCCGGTGTTGTAAGACTTCTTACTGTATTTACTGAACCACAGATGACATGAACAGAACTCTGCAGATGTAGAGAAAGGAGATTATGTTAGCAGAGAGTCCCTGCTTCAGCAGCAACACAAAGGGCAGCGTGTGATTCCTACTCCTATGTATCTGGTGAGGGGATGGGACATGATCTGTCCACAGGCTATACTCCATCATTATCAAAACCTGGTGCTCTCCCCCAGTGACTGGCAAAAAGAAATGATTTGATTTTTTTTCTGGTGAGATGAAAGATAGTTGTAAAGGCCCAAACTCTGGAAGGTGCTTTACATATATCTGAAATTCAGACACACACTAATCCTTGCTTCCCTCCCTTTTCTGAGATCACTACCATCAAAACAATGACAATGCCTCAGAGTTACATCCTGACCATGTTCACTGGTGGCCACTCACCTGGGTGTCTTTAACACTGTCTCCCGGTTGAGTGATACCTTGATTTTAAAAGTTTTATCCTGGTTTACAAATCCCTCCATGAGTTTGCCCATCTCTATCTCTTTAATTTTCTTAGCCCAAAACTCCTCCAATTGCGCCCTCTAGCACATTCACAATGTTACCTGTTCCACAATCGCTGTTTGTGCTTTCAACTACCTGAATCCCAAGCTCTGGAATCCATTCCCTAAATTGCTCAGCCTTCCCACTTCTCTTAAGGCACTCTTAAAATTTATCTCTTTAATGAAGCTTTTGGTTACCTGCCCTAATATCACCTTATATTAAAACACCTTGGGATGTTTGACAATGTTAAAGGGCGCTATATAAATACAAATTGTTTTCCTTCCAAAGGGGAGGAGCTCCAAACATAGTCATATCATGACAGCACCATCATCTCCAACTCGCACAGCACCTCGACTTGGAAATATATCGGCTATCTCTTCACTGTCACCGGGTGATATTCTGGAACTCCTTCCCTCCCTCCCTCCCTCCCTAACAGCACGGTGGGTGCACCTGCGTGTGACAGACTGCAGTTGTTAAAGGGAGTGGCTCATCACCTTCTCAAGGGCAATTAGGGATGGCCAATAAATGCTGGCCTTGCCAATGATGCTCACAATCCATGAATGAAAAGATAAATAAGACAAAATGGATAGTGCCCACTGGAATTTGCTCTTACAGTGAGTGGGATCATATTACATTACCTTTTAAGCTACTCACATTACACATTTCTGCTGTTCTGTAATTAAATAAAAAATACTTTTCTTCTAACAGTCTCAGTAGAATGTTAAATCTTCTGTAACAGATTAAAACATTTAAAGGCAGCTAAAATGAGCATAAGATGATCAAGGTTTCAAACAGGCTCATAAACTGGATTTTATTTTGTCCTAAAGTGAAAGCAAGATGCTGGAATCAAAAAATGCTAGAAATACTCAGCAGGTCTGACAGCTTCTGTTCTGCTATTTACACATACCGATCTCTTAATGAGCGCTATTAGCACTATTCCCAGCCTTTGTCACCATATTCCCTTTGTCTTTTTGTCCAGGATATCTTGGTCAATCACACAACTCTGCCTCTCAGCCTTACAGTATAAATCTCGTCCTATTTTCTTCTGTCTCTAGCTCTGATGAAAGGTCACCCAGACTCAAAACATTGGCTCTCTGCAGATGCTGTCAGACCTGCTGAGATTTTCCAGCATTTTGTGTTTTAGTTTCAGATTCCAACATCCGCAGTATTTTGCTTTTAACTGTTTATCCCAGCCCCAATTTTCATGTCAGCCGAGGTAGTTTGTTTGTTTTCTGTCTGAGGGGATGTCCTAACTCAAGTAACTGGGGAGATTATTTTGCCACTTAGTGGACTTCCTGTTGCCGTTTTCTCTGGAGGGTCTTCTTCCAGGGAAGCTGCAACTAAGGCTGAAGAATAGTCCACCCTTTATAATAAGGGCATTTGGATTTTGCTCCTTTGTTCTGGATTCCTTTACAACAGGAAATTATTTTTCTCCTCCTACCCTATCAAATTGTTCAATCATCTTAACTATCTCAATTTGATCATCCATATTCAAGAGAACACAAACCTCTCTCTCTCTCTATTCCTCTTCCATACCTAGTGGTACATTAAGGGAGACTTTCGTCTGTTTCCATAGCTCATAACTCCCAGACCAGATCACTTGTGTGTCGCTAGGGGCCTGCAGCTTGAGGGCATCAGTCCCCCACATCAAGTGTGGCTGACTAGGAGTCTCTCCTACTCTTACCACCAACCACTGGTGTGTTGGGAGGAGTTACAGGACGATACACTCAATCTGTTTGACCTGTATTATAAACACAGTTTCCGTGGCCATCAGGTCCTGGGATAGGACTCAAATCTGGAGCTTGTGGCTCAGAGCAGAGATGCTACCCACTGAGGCACAAGACCATAAACAAGCATACTGTACTCAGTCTACCCACGGAAATTAACCCTTTCAGCCCCTGTACCATTCTGGTAAAATGCTCTCTATTGTCTCCAAGGCCAATATTATCCTTCCTGAAGTGTATGGCCCAGGCCTGAACGTGGTTACTCCAGCTGCAGTTGAAACATAATCTGTGCGACTGCAGTAAAACTTCCACATCTCTGTATTCCAGACTTCTCAAGATAAACATTCCATTTGTCCTCTGAATTATTTTTGCACCTGTCCACTAGATTTACTATTGTGCAAAAACTTCTAAATCTTTCTGATCCTTTACAGCTCCTAACTTCTTGCTGTTAGAAAATATTCTGCTGCAGCTTTAACACTCAGAATGGGTGATGTCTGACTATCACACTCTCCTTCAATTTACACCACCTAGTGAGAAAACGTACAGTCAGTTTCAGCCCAATGCTTACAGGCCCCAGTCACTGGGATTGTCTGGAATGGGGAGGGACCCTTTACCTTCTGTTTAAAGAGACAGCAATATAACAATGGGCTGAATGGACTGAGAGTGACAGTGCTAGACAACCTCAAAACAATCAGTTCATAGAATCATAAAATCTCTACAGTGCAGGAGGAGGCCATTCAGCCCATTGAGTCTGCACCACCCCTTACCAGGCTTACCCTGTAACCCTCATATTTACCCCACTAACCCTATATATCTTGAGACACTAAGGAGAAATATAGCATGATCAATCTACCTAACCCACACATCTTTGGTCCATGGAAGGAAACCAGAGCACCTGGAGGAAACCCGGGCAGACATGGGGAGAATGTACAGACGCTATACCGACAGAACCCAAGGCCCTGGTGCTGTGAGGCAGCAACACTACCCACTGTGCCACTCATTTCAACTTGCCCTCATTCAACCTATGTACACGCACACACTCCAGCAGGGTGAGGCGGGAGATAGATGACTGGACAGTAAGTAAGAGTGGGAACGTTGAATAAGTTTATTTATTAGTGTCATAAGTAGGCTTACATTCACACTGCAATGCAGTTACTGTGAAAATCTCCTAGTTGCCATACTCTGGCACCTGCTCGGGTACACCGAAGGAAAATTTAGCATAGCCGATGCACGTAACCTGCACATCTATGGGCAGTGGGAGGAAACCAGAGCATCCGGAGGAAACCCATGCAGACACGTGGAGAATGTGCAGACTCCACACAGACAGTGACTTGAGCCGGGAATCGAACCCAGGTCCCTGATGTTGTAGGCAGCAGTGCTAACCAGTGTGTCATCCCAATATCTTTGCTCCGTCCTCATCCAAGAAGGTTAGAAGCAACAAGAATGTCCATACCAGCAGCACGCCCTAACAGCTCCTAGCTCAGAGAGTCACTGGTAGCTCCAGGCTTCTTCCCCAGGCTCTGTGGTGAAGTGGTGTTTCCCTACCTTGTGAGTATGAGCGTTGCTATGAGGTCGCGTTGTTGCCAGGCTCTCTTCCTTCTTTCTTTGAACACAGTTGACTTCAGAGGCCTTGACTATTTTAGTGGGTTTCGAGCAGGTGGCTGCATTTTTCCGTTTCCTGCCCTCGATCCGTGCGGGGGAATTGGCGGTTGGTGGTGGGGGCGAAGGATTGAGGGCCCCCAGCCGGCGTGCGGCCTCGCAGAGGCGAGCATCCCGCTTGGGATCAAAGTGCTCCACTGTCCTGCTGGACCCTTTGAGAGAGTTCCCTGAAAGGGCCAGAATTCCAGCTTGTCCTGAGCGTCCTGCTTTGGGTCCATGGGCATTGAGTCCGTTGTTAGCATTGTGCGAAGAGGTATGTGAGTGGGGAGGGCGAGAGACTGTCCCACCAGGAAGGGGGGCGCTTATCCTGTCCAGACTCAACACGCAGTTTCTTTTGAAGGGGGGCTCCGAGGAAGGGGGTGGATCAGAGGAGGAAGCTGTCAGTTTCTTCCTTTTGCCCGGTGATGTCTCGCAAGTGGGACGGGGATCTTGGTGGAATCCGGATGCCCGGCTGGTCTTCGCCCAGGACGTTCTGCCTGAGAAAGGGGAAGAGGTTTGGGCTGAAGGAGTCGGCAGAGGGAGCGAGCGGCAATAGGAGGAGGGTGGGTCTGTAGGGGCTCGAGCTTCAGCAAGGCCGGCAGGCGAGGGTGCTTGCTTCAGTTCTGTGGTCATGAAAGAAGGCGAAGATGAAGTTGCAGAAAGAGATGACATAGACCGCAGCGAGAGCGGCGAGGGGGCAGGCGGTGGAGTTCTCTGTGGATCTGTGGCTGGAGGAATCTTCCTGTATTGAAAACAAAAAGACATGAATTAGATTTCTCCTTGCACAAGACATTATTGTGGCTCAGTGTTTGCACTCATCTCAGAGACTGGAGAACTAAATCCTGACTGATGTTCCCAATGCAGTATTGGGGAAGTGCCGCGCTGTCAGAGAGTCAATGCTGAGGGAGTGCCGCACCGTCAGAGGGTCAGTGCTGAGGGAGTGCCGCACTGTCAGAGGGTCAGTGCTGAGGGAGTGCCGCACTGTCAGAGGGTCAGTACTGAGGGAGTGCCGCACTGTCAGAGGGTCAGTACTGAGGGAGTGCCGCACTGTCAGAGGGTCAGTACTGAGGGAGTGCCGCACTGTCAGAGGGTCAGTACTGAGTGAGTGCCGCACTGTCAGAGGGTCAGTAGTGAGAGTGTGCTACACTGTCAGAGGGAAAGCACTGAGGAAACACTCCACTGTCAGAGGGTCAGTACTGAGTGAATGCCGCACTGTCAGATGGAACCAGACCATTTTGTACATGATGCCTACATTTGCACAATTTCCAATATTGTAACAGTGATTATATTTCAACAGCCGCTCATCGACTGTAAAACACTTTTGGTTTCTGGTGGTCATCAAAAGCATTATATCACAGAAGTCTTTCATTCAGTGCAGTTGGGCACACTCCATACACTGACACATTTCTATCACTAGCTGCCATGAATGAGGCAGCTCTGGGTGATAGGGTACGAAGTTTACACAGATACCCTCAGGCATGCTTTTCACCCTGCCTAAGCAAACGGTCTTTGGGCGAGCTAAAATCAGGCCCCTGGTGTGAGATGATCAACACTTCTCACTTCACTGACAAGCTACGCAACCTGGAATTTGGCAACAAAGGCTTAGAAACATAGAAATTAGAGGCAGGAGGTGGTCATACGGCTCTTCGAGTCTGCCCACCATTCATTATGATCATGGCTGATCATTAAATTCAATATCCTGATTGCCCCCCTTCCCCACAATTTCCCTCTAGCCCCAAGAGCTATATCTAATTCCTTCTTGAAATCACACAACTTTTTGGTTTCAACTCTGGCACTGTGCACTTGATGTGGAGATGCCGGCATCGGACTGGGGTAAACACAGTAAGGAGTCTGACAACACCAGGTTAAAGTCCAGTAAGTTTATTTGCTGGTAAACCCACAAGCTTTCGGAACACTGTTCCTTCGTCAGGTGAGTGGAAGTTTCTGATCAGAACCAAATCAAATAAACTTGTTGGACTTTAATCTGGTGTTGTGAGAGTCCTTACTGTGCACTTGAGCCACAGCATCACCGTGTGCCTTCCTCTGACAAGCCATAGATTTGCAAAACTCAAGCTTGACTCAAGCAATCACTTCTTGAATTAACTCATCTTCTATCCCGCGATGGTGAATCTCTGGAATTCTCTGCCCGTTGAAGTGGTGGAGGCTGCCTCGCTAAATATTTTTAAGAAGCGGGTTGATGGGTTCTTGATAAGAGAGGGGATTAAGGGTTATGGGGAGAGGGCGGGAAAGTGGAACTGAGCCACAACAGATCAGCCATGATCTTATTGAATGGCGGGGCAGGCTCGAAGGGCTGGATGGCCTACTCCTGCTCCTATTTCTTATGCTCTGTGCCGTATACCAGGCGCCCACTGCCCCCAACATCTCAATAAAAACAACATCCAGTCAAGGAAAAGGGAAATGTTCTGACCTCCACATCTGAGAGTTTAGGTGCCTTTCCACCATGGAGTTGAAAACCGAACGGAAGTGATCCAAACGCCTGTTGAAAACGTAACAGCCCCGACTGATCAACCGGCTTCCGAAAGTGCAAAACTGGCATGTGGAGAAAAGCACAAGTGAGATACAGACCAGGACAGGCGCTGCTAGTCCCGAACAAGAATAATTCATCAGCAAAGGAACAGGGAGCGTTGGAAGAGAAAAACCCACTACTGAAGGGCTGAAAACCTGACATAAAAACAGAAAATGTCAGGCAACTTCTGAGGAGGGACAAGCAACTAACATTTCAGGCCTGTGATCTTTTGTCTTTCTCTCCCCACAGTGCAGCGTAAACCATAGAAACCACAGAACCCCTACAATGCAGAAAGAGGCCATTCGGCACTCGTATTTCCAGCATTTTCTTTTTTTTTTATTATAAACTCATCCTTGTCCAGCTTCTGAATCATAATTAAACCTTGTGCTATTTATAAAGAACTTCCATTCATTGGAGACAGGGTCCCTTCACAGGCGATGTCAGGGAAACACTTCCTTACACAAAGACTAATAGATATTGGGAACTCTCCCCCTTAGGCACCATAGGTCAATGAAAAATTTAACACAGGGATTGACAGATGTTGTTAGGCAAGGGTTACAGTTCCAAAGCGGCTAGGTGGAGCTCAGATACCAATGAGCCATCTCACTGAGGGACTGCCTCAAGGGGCTGAATTGCCACTGACTCATCCTAAATAGGGATCAGATTTCAAAGCCTGACTAATAACAACATTTCTTACATCTGGCGCAGCTAACAAGAGAATGTGCCTCCCACCCTTGGCTTTGCATGTGGTAAGACAAAGCCAAGTGAAGTCACAGAATCATAGAATCCTGCAATGCAGAAGGAGGCCATTCGGCCCATTGAGTCTGCAATGACCATAATCCCATTCATGCATTTACCATAGCCAGTCCTCCTGGCACCATGGGCCAATTTAGCATAGCCAATCCACCTAACCTGCACATCTTTGGACTATGGGAGGAAACCGGAGCATCGGGAGGAATCCCATGCAGACACGATGAGAAAGTGCAAACTCCACATAGACAGTGACTCAAGCCGGGAATCGAACCCGGGTCCCTGGCTTTGTAAGGCACCAGTGTTAACCACTGTGCTGCCCCAAGTCTCCAAATGGTATGAGAGAGGAAGGCAGCGATACAATGCAGTCAACGTGTTAATGTCATTGATTCTGTCCTTATTGAGGAAGCATTGCACTGCAGTAAGAGCCGACTTTCAGAAGAGATGCTGGACTGAGACTCTGTCTGCCCTCTCAGGCAGATGTAAAGGTCCTAGTGTTCCCATGACACCATTCAAAGTATAACAGCAGAGTTCTCATGGGTGTCGTGGCCAATATCCTTAAAACAACATCACTAAAACAGATTGTCTGCTCATTAACTCACTAATACATGTGGGAGATTGCAAAATTGTTGCCATGTTATCATTACAACAGTGACTAGACGTCAAATGTCCTTCATTGGTCTTTATGTACTTTGAATGTCCTGAGGTGGGCAAGGCGCTATATAAACAACAGGAGGGCTGGTATCCAAGGGGCAAAGATTTTAGATAATTGGCAAAAGAATACAAAGTGAAAATGAGGGGAATTTTATCTTTTACACAGTGGGTTACTGTGATTTGGAATACAATATCTGAAGCAGTTAATCACAACTCTGAAAGGCAATTGTATAAATACTTGGTGCAGTGCTATAGGGAAAGGAGCAGGGCAATGACAATTTGGAAAGTTCTTTCAAGCAGCTGATGCAGATATAATCATGCAGAGCAAGAGCGAGAGAGCGAGCGAGACAGGGAGAGCGAGAGAGCGAGCGAGACAGGGAGAGCGAGAGAGCGAGCGAGACAGGGAGAGCGAGAGAGCGAGCGAGACAGGGAGAGCGAGCGAGACAGGGAGAGCGAGAGCGCGAGCGAGACAGGGAGAGCGAGAGCGCGAGCGAGACAGGGAGAGCGAGAGCGCGAGCGAGACAGGGAGAGCGAGAGCGCGAGCGAGACAGGGAGAGCGAGAGCGCGAGCGAGACAGGGAGAGCGAGAGCGCGAGCGAGACAGGGAGAGCGAGAGCGCGAGCGAGACAGGGAGAGCGAGAGCGCGAGCGAGACAGGGAGAGCGAGAGCGCGAGCGAGACAGGGAGAGCGAGAGCGCGAGCGAGACAGGGAGAGCGAGAGCGCGAGCGAGACAGGGAGAGCGAGAGCGCGAGCGAGACAGGGAGAGCGAGAGCGCGAGCGAGACAGGGAGAGCGAGAGCGCGAGCGAGACAGGGAGAGCGAGAGCGCGAGCGAGACAGGGAGAGCGAGAGCGCGAGCGAGACAGGGAGAGCGAGAGCGCGAGCGAGACAGGGAGAGCGAGAGCGCGAGCGAGACAGGGAGAGCGAGAGCGCGAGCGAGACAGGGAGAGCGAGAGCGCGAGCGAGACAGGGAGAGCGAGAGCGCGAGCGAGACAGGGAGAGCGAGAGCGCGAGCGAGACAGGGAGAGCGAGAGCGCGAGCGAGACAGGGAGAGCGAGAGCGCGAGCGAGACAGGGAGAGCGAGAGCGCGAGCGAGACAGGGAGAGCGAGAGCGCGAGCGAGACAGGGAGAGCGAGAGCGCGAGCGAGACAGGGAGAGCGAGAGCGCGAGCGAGACAGGGAGAGCGAGAGCGCGAGCGAGACAGGGAGAGCGAGAGCGCGAGCGAGACAGGGAGAGCGAGAGCGCGAGCGAGACAGGGAGAGCGAGAGCGCGAGCGAGACAGGGAGAGCGAGAGCGCGAGCGAGACAGGGAGAGCGAGAGCGCGAGCGAGACAGGGAGAGCGAGAGCGCGAGCGAGACAGGGAGAGCGAGAGCGCGAGCGAGACAGGGAGAGCGAGAGCGCGAGCGAGACAGGGAGAGCGAGAGCGCGAGCGAGACAGGGAGAGCGAGAGCGCGAGCGAGACAGGGAGAGCGAGAGCGCGAGCGAGACAGGGAGAGCGAGAGCGCGAGCGAGACAGGGAGAGCGAGAGCGCGAGCGAGACAGGGAGAGCGAGAGCGCGAGCGAGACAGGGAGAGCGAGAGCGCGAGCGAGACAGGGAGAGCGAGAGCGCGAGCGAGACAGGGAGAGCGAGAGCGCGAGCGAGACAGGGAGAGCGAGAGCGCGAGCGAGACAGGGAGAGCGAGAGCGCGAGCGAGACAGGGAGAGCGAGAGCGCGAGCGAGACAGGGAGAGCGAGAGCGCGAGCGAGACAGGGAGAGCGAGAGCGCGAGCGAGACAGGGAGAGCGAGAGCGCGAGCGAGACAGGGAGAGCGAGAGCGCGAGCGAGACAGGGAGAGCGAGAGCGCGAGCGAGACAGGGAGAGCGAGAGCGCGAGCGAGACAGGGAGAGCGAGAGCGCGAGCGAGACAGGGAGAGCGAGAGCGCGAGCGAGACAGGGAGAGCGAGAGCGCGAGCGAGACAGGGAGAGCGAGAGCGCGAGCGAGACAGGGAGAGCGAGAGCGCGAGCGAGACAGGGAGAGCGAGAGCGCGAGCGAGACAGGGAGAGCGAGAGCGCGAGCGAGACAGGGAGAGCGAGAGCGCGAGCGAGACAGGGAGAGCGAGAGCGCGAGCGAGACAGGGAGAGCGAGAGCGCGAGCGAGACAGGGAGAGCGAGAGCGCGAGCGAGACAGGGAGAGCGAGAGCGCGAGCGAGACAGGGAGAGCGAGAGCGCGAGCGAGACAGGGAGAGCGAGAGCGCGAGCGAGACAGGGAGAGCGAGAGCGCGAGCGAGACAGGGAGAGCGAGAGCGCGAGCGAGACAGGGAGAGCGAGAGCGCGAGCGAGACAGGGAGAGCGAGAGCGCGAGCGAGACAGGGAGAGCGAGAGCGCGAGCGAGACAGGGAGAGCGAGAGCGCGAGCGAGACAGGGAGAGCGAGAGCGCGAGCGAGACAGGGAGAGCGAGAGCGCGAGCGAGACAGGGAGAGCGAGAGCGCGAGCGAGACAGGGAGAGCGAGAGCGCGAGCGAGACAGGGAGAGCGAGAGCGCGAGCGAGACAGGGAGAGCGAGAGCGCGAGCGAGACAGGGAGAGCGAGAGCGCGAGCGAGACAGGGAGAGCGAGAGCGCGAGCGAGACAGGGAGAGCGAGAGCGCGAGCGAGACAGGGAGAGCGAGAGCGCGAGCGAGACAGGGAGAGCGAGAGCGCGAGCGAGACAGGGAGAGCGAGAGCGCGAGCGAGACAGGGAGAGCGAGAGCGCGAGCGAGACAGGGAGAGCGAGAGCGCGAGCGAGACAGGGAGAGCGAGAGCGCGAGCGAGACAGGGAGAGCGAGAGCGCGAGCGAGACAGGGAGAGCGAGAGCGCGAGCGAGACAGGGAGAGCGAGAGCGCGAGCGAGACAGGAGAGCGAGAGCGCGAGCGAGACAGGGAGAGCGAGAGCGCGAGCGAGACAGGGAGAGCGAGAGCGCGAGCGAGACAGGGAGAGCGAGAGCGCGAGCGAGACAGGGAGAGCGAGAGCGCGAGCGAGACAGGGAGAGCGAGAGCGCGAGCGAGACAGGGAGAGCGAGAGCGCGAGCGAGACAGGGAGAGCGAGAGCGCGAGCGAGACAGGGAGAGCGAGAGCGCGAGCGAGACAGGGAGAGCGAGAGCGCGAGCGAGACAGGGAGAGCGAGAGCGCGAGCGAGACAGGGAGAGCGAGAGCGCGAGCGAGACAGGGAGAGCGAGAGCGCGAGCGAGACAGGGAGAGCGAGAGCGCGAGCGAGACAGGGAGAGCGAGAGCGCGAGCGAGACAGGGAGAGCGAGAGCGCGAGCGAGACAGGGAGAGCGAGAGCGCGAGCGAGACAGGGAGAGCGAGAGCGCGAGCGAGACAGGGAGAGCGAGAGCGCGAGCGAGACAGGGAGAGCGAGAGCGCGAGCGAGACAGGGAGAGCGAGAGCGCGAGCGAGACAGGGAGAGCGAGAGCGCGAGCGAGACAGGGAGAGCGAGAGCGCGAGCGAGACAGGGAGAGCGAGAGCGCGAGCGAGACAGGGAGAGCGAGAGCGCGAGCGAGACAGGGAGAGCGAGAGCGCGAGCGAGACAGGGAGAGCGAGAGCGCGAGCGAGACAGGGAGAGCGAGAGCGCGAGCGAGACAGGGAGAGCGAGAGCGCGAGCGAGACAGGGAGAGCGAGAGCGCGAGCGAGACAGGGAGAGCGAGAGCGCGAGCGAGACAGGGAGAGCGAGAGCGCGAGCGAGACAGGGAGAGCGAGAGCGCGAGCGAGACAGGGAGAGCGAGAGCGCGAGCGAGACAGGGAGAGCGAGAGCGCGAGCGAGACAGGGAGAGCGAGAGCGCGAGCGAGACAGGGAGAGCGAGAGCGCGAGCGAGACAGGGAGAGCGAGAGCGCGAGCGAGACAGGGAGAGCGAGAGCGCGAGCGAGACAGGGAGAGCGAGAGCGCGAGCGAGACAGGGAGAGCGAGAGCGCGAGCGAGACAGGGAGAGCGAGAGCGCGAGCGAGACAGGGAGAGCGAGAGCGCGAGCGAGACAGGGAGAGCGAGAGCGCGAGCGAGACAGGGAGAGCGAGAGCGCGAGCGAGACAGGGAGAGCGAGAGCGCGAGCGAGACAGGGAGAGCGAGAGCGCGAGCGAGACAGGGAGAGCGAGAGCGCGAGCGAGACAGGGAGAGCGAGAGCGCGAGCGAGACAGGGAGAGCGAGAGCGCGAGCGAGACAGGGAGAGCGAGAGCGCGAGCGAGACAGGGAGAGCGAGGCGAGCGAGACGGAGAGCGAGCGAGCGAGACAGAGAGTGCGAGCGAGACAGAGAGTGCGAGCGAGACAGAGTGCGAGCGAGACAGAGAGTGCGAGCGAGCGAACAGGAGAGCGGGAGTGCGAGCGAGACAGAGAGCGCGAGCGAGACAGAGAGTGCGAGCGAGACAGGGAAGCGAGAGCGCGAGCGAGACAGAGAGAGAGCGAGCGAGACAAGAGAGAGCGAGCGAGCGAGACAGAGAGAGAGCGAGCGAGACAGAGAGAGAGCGAGCGAGACAGAGAGAGAGCGAGCGAGACAGAGAGAGAGCGAGCGAGACAGAGAGAGAGCGAGCGAGACAGAGAGAGAGCGAGCGAGACAGAGAGAGAGCGAGCGAGACAGAGAGAGACGAGCGAGACAGAGAGAGAGCGAGCGAGACAGAGAGAGAGCGAGCGAGACAGAGAGAGAGCGAGCGAGACAGAGAAGAGAGAGCGAGCGAGCGAGACAGAGAGAGAGCGAGCGAGCGAGACAGAGAGAGAGCGAGCGAGCGAGACAGAGAGAGAGCGAGCGAGCGAGACAGAGAGAGAGCGAGCGAGACAGAGAGAGAGCGAGCGAGACAGAGAGAGAGCGAGCGAGACAGAGAGAGAGCGAGCGAGACAGAGAGAGAGCGAGCGAGACAGAGAGAGAGCGAGCGAGACAGAGAGAGAGCGAGCGAGACAGAGAGAGAGCGAGCGAGACAGAGAGAGAGCGAGCGAGACAGAGAGAGAGCGAGCGAGACAGAGAGAGAGCGAGCGAGCGAGACAGAGAGAGAGCGAGCGAGACAGAGAGAGAGCGAGCGAGACAGAGAGAGAGCGAGCGAGCGAGACAGAGAGAGAGAGAGCGAGCGAGACAGAGAGAGAGAGAGCGAGCGAGACAGAGAGAGAGAGAGCGAGCGAGACAGAGAGAGAGCGAGCGAGCGAGACAGAGAGAGAGCGAGCGAGACAGAGAGAGAGCGAGCGAGACAGAGAGAGAGCGAGCGAGACAGAGAGAGAGCGAGCGAGACAGAGAGAGAGCGAGCGAGACAGAGAGAGAGCGAGCGAGACAGAGAGAGAGCGAGCGAGACAGAGAGAGAGCGAGCGAGACAGAGAGAGAGCGAGCGAGACAGAGAGAGAGCGAGCGAGACAGAGAGAGAGCGAGCGAGACAGAGAGAGAGCGAGCGAGACAGAGAGAGAGCGAGCGAGACAGAGAGAGAGCGAGCGAGACAGAGAGAGAGCGAGCGAGACAGAGAGAGAGCGAGCGAGACAGAGAGAGAGCGAGCGAGACAGAGAGAGAGCGAGCGAGACAGAGAGAGAGCGAGCGAGACAGAGAGAGAGCGAGCGAGACAGAGAGAGAGCGAGCGAGACAGAGAGAGAGCGAGCGAGACAGAGAGAGAGCGAGCGAGACAGAGAGAGAGCGAGCGAGACAGAGAGAGAGC
This sequence comes from Carcharhinus amblyrhynchos, assembly GCF_965287045.1. Classification (NCBI taxonomy): domain Eukaryota; kingdom Metazoa; phylum Chordata; class Chondrichthyes; order Carcharhiniformes; family Carcharhinidae; genus Carcharhinus; species Carcharhinus amblyrhynchos. The sequence goes on along the minus strand of NC_137345.1, from coordinate 1,856,137 downwards.
GAGCGAGACAGAGAGAGAGCGAGCGAGACAGAGAGAGAGCGAGCGAGACAGAGAGAGAGCGAGCGAGACAGAGAGAGAGCGAGCGAGACAGAGAGAGAGCGAGCGAGACAGAGAGAGAGCGAGCGAGACAGAGAGAGAGAGAGCGAGCGAGACAGAGAGAGAGCGAGCGAGCGAGACAGAGAGAGAGCGAGCGAGCGAGACAGAGAGAGAGCGAGCGAGCGAGACAGAGAGAGAGCGAGCGAGCGAGACAGTGAGAGAGCGAGCGAGACAGAGAGAGAGCGAGCGAGCGAGACAGAGAGAGAGCGAGCGAGCGAGACAGAGAGAGAGCGAGCGAGCGAGACAGAGAGAGAGCGAGCGAGCGAGACAGAGAGAGAGCGAGCGAGCGAGACAGAGAGAGAGCGAGCGAGCGAGACAGAGAGAGAGCGAGCGAGACAGAGGGAGAGCGAGCGAGACAGAGGGAGAGCGAGCGAGCGAGACAGAGGGAGAGCGAGCGAGCGAGACAGAGGGAGAGCGAGCGAGCGAGACAGAGAGAGAGCGAGCGAGCGAGACAGAGAGAGAGCGAGCGAGACAGAGAGAGAGCGAGCGAGCGAGACAGAGAGAGAGCGAGCGAGCGAGACAGAGAGAGAGCGAGCGAGCGAGACAGAGAGAGAGCGAGCGAGCGAGACAGAGAGCGAGCGAGCGAGACAGAGAGAGAGCGAGCGAGCGAGACAGAGAGAGAGCGAGCGAGACAGAGAGAGAGCGAGCGAGACAGAGAGAGAGCGAGCGAGACAGAGAGAGAGCGAGCGAGACAGAGAGAGAGCGAGCGAGACAGAGAGAGAGCGAGCGAGCGAGACAGAGAGAGAGCGAGCGAGCGAGACAGAGAGAGAGCGAGCGAGCGAGACAGAGAGAGAGCGAGCGAGCGAGACAGAGAGAGAGCGAGCGAGACAGAGAGAGAGCGAGCGAGCGAGACAGAGAGAGAGCGAGCGAGCGGGACAGAGAGAGAGCGAGCGAGCGAGACAGAGAGAGAGCGAGCGAGCGAGACAGAGAGAGAGCGAGCGAGCGAGACAGAGAGAGAGCGAGCGAGCGAGACAGAGAGAGAGCGAGCGAGCGAGACAGAGGGAGAGCGAGCGAGCGAGACAGAGAGAGAGCGAGCGAGCGAGTCAGAGAGCGAGCGAGACAGAGAGAGAGCGAGCGAGACAGAGAGAGAGCGAGCGAGCGAGACAGAGAGAGAGCGAGCGAGCGAGACAGAGAGAGAGCGAGCGAGACAGAGAGAGAGCGAGCGAGACAGAGAGAGAGCGAGCGAGACAGAGAGAGAGCGAGCGAGACAGAGAGAGAGCGAGCGAGACAGAGAGAGAGCGAGCGAGACAGAGAGAGAGCGAGCGAGACAGAGAGAGAGCGAGCGAGACAGAGAGAGAGCGAGCGAGCGAGACAGAGAGAGAGCGAGCGAGCGAGACAGAGAGAGAGCGAGCGAACGAGACAGAGTGAGAGCGAGCGAGCGAGACAGAGAGAGAGCGAGCGAGCGAGACAGAGAGAGAGCGAGCGAGCGAGCAAGACAGAGAGACAGACAGAGACAGAGAGACAGAGACAGAGAGCATGAACTGAAGTGGTACATACTGCCAGAGGCTTTGGATGAAATCGTGAGTACTGACAATCTGGCTTCTCAGATTCCTCGGTCATCTCTCCGTCACTCTCCTCGCTCGATAGCCGGCTATTTATCTCAAACCTGAATAAAGGGTAGGGGGGCTCGGGATGTGGGGCAGGATTAGCAGCCGGTGTCTCATCTTCAGTCACCTCACTTTCTAGAGGAACCCTGTGAAAAAGAGATGGAACATACTAACATGGCAGCAAGATCGCAGCACAGAGAAACATGGTGGCACAGTGGTTAGCACTGCCACCTCACAGCGCCAGGGACCAGGGTTCGATTCCCGGCTTGGGTGACTGTCTGTGTGGAGTTAGCACATTCTCCCCGTGTCTGCATGGGTTTCCTCTGGGTGCACCGGTTTCCTCCCACTATCTAAAAATGTGCAGGTTAGGTTGATTGACCATGCTAAGCTGCCCCTTAGTGTTAGGAGAATGTCAGGGGGATTAGTAGGGTGAATATGTGGGGCTACATGGATAGGGTTTGGATGGGATTGTTTTTGGTGCAGGCACGATGGGCCAAATGGCCTCTTTCTGCAGTGGAGGTATTCTGTTCTATTCTATTAAAACAGCCCACAACCCCCGAATCCACTGTCTCCAGAAGCAGAGAAGTATAATTTATTTATTCCATAAAACAATGATGGGTTTTAAATGAATATCTGTTGATCAAAGTGTGACATAACAATAACAGGAAAGGGAAACTCTTCAGTTTGAGAGGTTAGGGTGTGTGATCCAAGAATGTGCTTTTCACACAGACACAGAATGAGAAAGCGATGGAATGAATTGCAGCTGGAAATTCAGGTTTGAGGGTTTGATATGTTAACCATTTCAGCAACATGTCTCCAAGGTGGGTTATAAAATCTTTCATAGAATCCCTACAGTGCAGAAGGAGACCATTCAGCCCATTGAGTCTGCAGCGACTCTGACAGAGTATCTTACCCAGCTGCTTCTATCTCTGTAACCCCCTACATTCACATCCATCTATCTTATACATCTTTGGTATTTCAGTTTCCTCCCACACTCCAAGGATATGCAGATTAGGTTGATTGGCCATGCTGAATTGCCCCTTGGTGTCAGGGGGATTAGCAGAGTAAATACACGGGGTTATGGGGATAGGGTGGGATTGTTATCGGTGCAGGCTCATTGGGCCAAATGGCCTCCTTCTGCACTGCAGGGATTCTACGATTTCTATGTGGAAAGAAACCGGAGCATCCTGAGAAAACCTGTGCAGATACGGGGAGAATGTGCAAAGTCCAGATAGACAGTGATCTAAGGATGGAATCGAACCCAGGCCCCAAGGATGGAATCGAGCCCAGGCCCCTGACGCTGTGAGGCAGCAGTGCTAATCGTGACACCTCACATCTGCAAGAAAGATAGGGATAAAAGGTAAAACAGGAGGAACAGCCAAAATGATTCAGGGCAGAATAATTTCAATGATAGGAGGATGTGAGAGGTAAACAGGCAGCAGGGAACTTGAATTAAGAAACAGAAGAAAAATTTCAAAGCATAGTGAGCGTTGTGCATTGGCCCCCTGGTAGCAGTTAAGTGGGAGACCATATAAATTCTGAGACTCGGCAAAGATGATACAAAGGCAGAGTAATTCTAATGGGAGATTTTTAACTTGCATAAAGATTGTGACTAACACTTCAGAAAAGTAGTGAATTTCTTCAGTGCAGCCGGGACAGTTTCCAGCAATAACGTGTAATGGAACAAACAAGGGGTTAGGGATATTGGATTTGGAAACATCCTAGACTTACTTAACAGCTTAACAGTCATGAACATTTATCAAACAGCAAACACAACATGGTCTGGTCACAACCTGTCCTGATTGCCCCCCATGCCAACACTATTGTTCAGAAAGCCCCACCAACACCTCTACTTTCTCAGGCAACTAAGGAAATTTGGCATGTCAGCTACAACCCTCACCAACTGTTACAGATGCACCATAGAAAGCATTCTTTCTGGTTGTATCACAGCTTGGTATGGGCTCCTGCTCTGCCCAAGACTGCAAGGAACTACAAAAGGTCGTGAATGTAGCCCAATCCATCACATAAACCAGCCTCCCATCCATTGACTCTGTCTACACATCCTGCTGCCTTGGCAAAGCAGCCAGCATAATTAAAGACCCCCATGCACCCCAGACATTCTCTCTTCCACCTTCTCCCATCAGGGAAAAGATACCAAAGTCTGAGATCATGTATCAACCAATTCAAGAAAAGCTTCTTCCCTGCTGCTATCAGACTTTTGAATGGACTTACCTTGTATTAAGTTGATCTTTCTCGACACCCTAGCTATGACTGTAACACTACAGTCAGTTAACGTTACACAGAACCTGTTTACACTTTCAAAGGACAAAAGTTCCACTTGCTAAAAAGACAACCGTGGACAATTAAAGAAGTGACAACTCCTCAAAATAAGTAAGTGTTCAAAAAGGGCAAAAGACAGCAGAGATGCTGGCAAATATGAGAGGTATGAAAGCAGAGAGACGTTGACAAAACACATTGTAAGAGTTATAAAAAGGCAACGTGAAATAAAACTGGCAAAAAATATTAAAATTCACACCCAATATTTTCACAATTAAGACAATGGTGCTCCAGTTTCCTCCCACACTCCAAAGATGTGCGGGTTAAATGGATTAGCCATGCTGAATTGCCCCTTAGTATCAGGGGAAGTAGCTAGGGTAAAATGCATGGGGTTATAGGGATACAACCTGGGATGTGGTTGGTTCAGACTTGATGGCCCAAATGGTCTCCTTCAGCACTGTAGAATTCAATGATTCTAAAGTAGTCAACAGGACAGTCTCTGTCTGTTATTTATAGGATGTGGAGGTGCTGGCATTGAACTTGGGTAAACACAGTAAGAAGTTTCACAATACCAGGTTAAAGTCCAACAGGTTTATCTGGTAGCAAACGCCACTAGCTTTTGGGGCTTTGTCCCTTTGTCAGGTGAGTGGGGAGTTCTGATCACAGTTATCGCTCCTTCTTCAGGTGAAGAAGGAGTAACGCTCTGAAAGCTTGTGCTACCACATAAACCTGTTGGGCTTTAATCTGGTGTTGTGAGACTTCTCACTGTGCTTACCCCAGTCCAACGCCGGCATCTCCACATCATTTATACGAACGCCCAGAGGGTGTTTGATAAGATCCCTCATTAGAGATTGTCAGCTGAGTTGAAGCTCATGGAATTGAAGACAAATGATTGAGTTGGTGAGGAAATTAACTGACTGGCGGCAGACAGAGTAGGAGTTATTGTTTGCTGCTTGAAAGGGTATGATGTGATCAGTGGCGTTCCGCAAAGGTCAGTGTTGGCACCTCAACTATTCATTAATGAGTTTGATGATTGGTTAGAGAGCCACATATCCAAGTTTGCTTGACACAAATAGAAGAAGTACAGTAAACAGTACAGGTGGAAACCTAAAATTACAAAGTGGTGTCATTGGTAGATCGTGTGAATGGCAAAACTAGCAAATGAATTTTAATATAAACCAATATGACGTCATCCATTTTGGATAAAAAGGGTTAGAACAGGTCACATCTAAGTGGTGAAAAGCTAGAAAGCGTGGAGATCTTCTCAGACATGTGTGGGAGGGGGTCCAGATACACAGATTGTTAAAATGACACATGGAATCAAAAACATCAATAGATGGCCTTTCTCTCTTGAGGACTAAAATATAAAGAGGTAGAAGTCACGCTTCAGCTATGCAAAACCCTGGTTAGAATACAGCTGGAGTTACTGTGCACAGTTCCCGGCTTGTGAAGGATATATTGGTATCAGAGAGAGTGACGTTTAGATTTACCAGAATGATACCTGGGACTTGAAGAGTTAAATGTGCAGAGATTGTATTTACTACAATTAGAAGGTTAAAGGATAACTCGATAAAAATGTTCACAATATTAAGGAGAGGGTAAATGTAAAAGAAAGCAGTTTTAGCGGTTGGGGAGTTCAGGACCAGGTAACGTGGTCAAAAACTAGAGGCAGGTCTTTGTTAGGAGACAATTATTAAACACTTACACACACAAAGGGTGACAGATGTTTGGAACTCTCTCCCACAATTGATGCCGGATCAGTTGTTAATTTTAAAAACACGATTAATGAATTTTTTGTGGGGCTAAAGCATTGTCACTCAGTAACTACATCCTCCGAGTACATTATATAACGACTACATCTCCACCAATGTTAATCAACTCCCTCCTGGTCCTGTCATCATCAGTGTCACAAGGGAGATGATCACAAAGCAAAATCCAGTGATACTTATTAAGGAGAGCACAAACAAACAATCTGACAGTAAATGATGATTTCAACATTGAAAATTAACAAGACTTAATTTTTTTGGAGAATACTCCCTTGCAGCACATCGTTCAAACAACTGAATGAAGTCTCATTACCATCAGGACACAGTGGGAGATTTACATTGCCAGTGAGGGCCATGTGCTGGCAGCAGGCAAGGTGCATGTGCACCATCTGCTGGCTGGGACTGTGCACTGCATGACACAGCTGCCAAATATGAAGGTGCAGCTTGATATATGGGTCAAGTTCACTGCCAATGATGCATTTTAGAAAAGAGTTCACACTTGTGAAGAATAAAATTGCAAAATAAATCAGTTGAAGGGTCTTAACTCCAGCTTCTCACAATGGAAACATTCATTCCACCCGGGTTAGATGCAGTGCGTGGGAGAGACTGATTTAGGGCATAAACGCCAGGAGGGACCAGATGGGCCAAATGGCCTGTTCTGTGCAGTGAATTCTGTTTAATATAAAATAAGCCGCAATGTTCAATTTTCAGCTACTGAAAAATACTAATTTCTAAAGTTGATCAGCTTCAGTTAACTTTCTATCCTCTCACCTCAATACAAGATTATCCATCCCATAGGCTTCAGAACAAAATTCAGCTTTGTGTGAGCAAATAACCCAGTAGGAAGCAGAGAAACCAGGGACTGACCAGCCTGCAGCAACCACTGACCACTAAGGAACATCGGAGGTGAGGGGGGAGGCATTCAGCCCTTGGGCCTGTGATATAACCACACGGGGAATCCATCCTGCCACTTGAGCTTTCCCTGCCAGTCCACGAGATTGTGGCTGATCTGCACTCAACCACATTCTTCCACCTTTGTTCCAGATATCTTGTTAGCCCTTCCCCACAAAAATCAATCAATCCCAGTCTTATAAACTCCGACTGAGACCCAGCATATACAATGTGGGAGGCAGACTCCTCAATATTTCCACTGGCCTATGTATAGAAAAGTTGCTCCTGATGTAGAATCAAACAGTGCAAAAGGAGGCCATTCGGCCCACTGAGTCTGCACCGACCACAATCCCACCCAGGCCCGATCTCCATAACCCCATGCATTCATCCTAGCTAGTTCCCCTAACACTGAGGGAGAATTTAGCATGGCCAATCCATCTACCTGCACATCTTTGGACCATGGGAGAAAACGGGAGCACCCGGAGGAAACCCATGCAGACATGGGGAGAATGTACAAACTCCACACAGACAGTGACCCAAGCCAGGAATTGAACCCGGGTTCCTGGCGCTGTGAGGCAGGAGTGCTAATCACTGTGACTATTTCACTCCTGAGTGGTGCCCATTTGTTCTAGATTCTCTAACCAGAGGCATACAGTGCCTATAAATCCATCCCACAAACCCCCCCTCAAAACCCCAAGCAGAGCTGATGGCTAGCTGAATCCTGGAGTTTTGGATCATACCTTGATGCAGAGCAGCTGGCAAGCTTTGGCTGGTTGGGAGAGACTCCCAGGGTCACCAAACCAGGAGCTGCCTCCTGCGCAGGGGAGGGCGGCGCTGTCTCCTTGGCCTGTTGCTTTCTCTCTTTACCAGTTTCCTTGTACTTCAGACTTGCTCGATGTTCTGCCAGCAACTCGTCAAAGGCAAGCCGGCGGCCCGCCACGCTCCTTCTCTGAGTCAGCGAGTGTGTCTAACACAGGAAGAGAGAGACAGAAAGTTCATCATCTGTTGGTATTGAGCAAAGAGGACAACTTGCTTTTATATAGCACCTTTAAACATCTTCACAGGAGCATAAATCAGGACAAAATTTGAAATGGAGGCCCACAAGGAGATATTAGGACAGGTGATTGTTCAAAGAGGGAGGTTGTAAGCTTGTGTTCCAGGAGGAGAGTGAGGTGGAGAGGTATAGAGAGGGAATTCCAGAACTAAGGATCCAGGCAGTGAAGGCACAGCTCCAAGGGTGAGTTGATTAAAATTGGGAATGTTCAAAAGGCCAGAATTGGTGAAGTGGAGATATCTTGGAAAACTTGGGAATGGGAGAGGCAAGGCCCTGGAGAGATCGGAAAACTAGAATGAGATTTTTAGACTTGGATGGAGTATATCCACTGGTACGGTATAATTGGGCTGCACGGCCTGTTTCTGTGCCGTAAAGCCTCTGTAATTATAAAGTGTCAGTGGTGCCACATTAGCTGCTTCTGAGTCCGAGGGTTCAAGTGTCAATCTAGATTCTTCAGCACATAATTCAGACAGTACTGAGGGAGTGCCGCACTGTCACAGGGTCAGTACTGAGGGAGCGCCGCACTGTCAGAGGGTCAGTACTGAGGGAGTGCCACTCTGTCAGAGGGTCAGTACTGAGGGAGTGCCACTCTGTCAGAGGGTCAGTACTGAGGGAGTGCCACTCTGTCAGAGGGTCAGTACTGAGGGAGTGCCGCACTGTCACAGGGTCAGTGCTGAGGGAGTGCCGCACTGTCACAGGGTCAGTTCTAAGGGAGTGCCGCACTGTCAGAGGGTCAGTACTGAGGGAGTGCCGCACTGTCTGAGGGTCAGTACTGAGGGAGTGATGCACTGTCAGAGGGTCAGTACTGAGGGAGTGACGCACTGTCAGAGGGTCAGTACTGAGGAAGTGACGCACTGTCAGAGGGTCAGTACTGAGGGAGTGACGCACTGTCAGAGGGTCAGTACTGAGGGAGTGCCACACTGTCAGAGGGTCAGTACTGAGGGAGTGCCGCACTGTCAGAGGGTCAGTACTGAGGGAGTGCCACACTGTCAGAGGGTCAGTACTGAGGGAGTGCCGCACTGTTAGAGGGTCAGTACTGAGGGAGTGCCGCACTGTTAGAGGTGCTAGACTCCAACATAACTTTAAACTGAAGCTCTGTCCGTGGATTCCATGGCATTTTGCAAAGCGGAACAGAAAGTTCACCGGGTGCTCTGAGCGGCACGATGGGACAATGATTAGCCCCGCTGCCTCACAGCAGGTTCAATTTCAGCCTTGGGTGACTTTCTGTGTGGAGTCTGTACATTCTCCCCATGTCTGCATGGGTTTACTCCAGGTGCTCCAGTTTCCTCCCACACTCCATATGCAGATAGATGGACTGGCCATGCTAAATTGCCCCTTAGTGTCCAAAGTTTAGAGTGGCGGGGGGAGCTTAGTGAGGTAAATGCATGGGGTTACAGTGATAGGACGGGAAGGTGGGCCTGGCTAAGATGCTCTGTTGGAGAGCTGGTTCTGAATTGAAGGGCCGAAAGGCTTCCTTCTGCATTGTAGTGATTCTGTGACAACATTCCTCCCTCCATCAGAAACAAAAACAGAATTATAGGTCAGTCATCTCATTGTTGTTTATGGGATTCTGTTACATGTAAATGGCTTGATCAGGACAACAACCACAGTCCACACACAATCTCAGTGTATCTGAGTAGTTTGAGAAGTGCAGGAAGGTGCCACGTGTGTTGGTGACTCGCTGGCTCAGTAAATGGAGAAAATCTGAAAATCGATCTGTACCAATGATGCTTAACTCCTGTATCAATATATTCCCATTTTAAGAAACTGTTGTATTTTTTTTAATGGGACGTCTGCTCTGAGCAACACAGGCAGGTTTACAGCACTTCAAACATACAGGATCTTCATCCTGTTCAAATTCACAGACTGTCCTAATCTTCAGATTCTGAAGTGAGGAACAAGTCTGAATTTAATCCCCTGGATTGAACCATAGAATTGCTACAGTGCAGGAGGAGGCCATTTGGCTCTTCGATCTGCACTAACTCTCCAACAGAGCGCCCTACACAGACCCCCCCACCCTAGCTGCGTTTACCCACGCATTTACCATGGCTAATCCACTGAATTTACACATCTTTGGACACTAAGGGGTAATTTAGCATGGCCAATTCCCCCTAATCTAGACATCACTGGAGAGTGGGATTGAGGATTACAACACCCGGGGGAAGGCCATGCAGACACGGGGGGAATGTGCAAACTTCACACTAAGATGTCACCCCTGGCTGGAATTGAACCCGGATTCCTGGTACTGTGAGGCAGCAGTGTTAACCGCTGTGCCACCATGAAGGTCGCGTGCGTTCTGTTGTTTTGGAATTGTGTACCCCTGTGACAGAAAAACAAGAAAGTGATGGGCAGGAGAAGACTAATGTCTCCATCAAGACTGTGACACACCACAATGACCATAACATCCAGAATAAGAGTTTCTTCCCTCCCTCCCTTCTCAGGCAAGGCAAAAAAAAAATCCCAGGATCAATAAGGGAAAGAAATCCTCTGGAAAAGTCCTTTTGGACCCTTCAGGTGATCGATGCTAATCCAGGTGATCACACGGACCGAGTGTTATCCACTAAAAGACAAAAAAAGCTTTTTTTTCCTCGATATTGCTAACTCTTAAAATGGATACGAACACTTAGCCCTTCAAATTATTATTGCACTTTATTTCCAGTCAAAAATCTGGGTGTCTAGACATTTTAAACCCAGTAACTGAGCCACCTGGAAACATGGAGAAAGAAACTAAAGGTGAAGTTGAGACAAAGCAGAGAGAGAGACAAATTACCTTACAAGTTAGCGAACGTGTGCAGTGTTTCTTGGTCTCTGGGTCCATGACTCCGCAGTGTTTATTGAGGTCGCTTTCTTTCTCTGCTAACAGATTATATAGAGTTTATACCGAATAACAGATGTTTCCTGTTCAAGACTCTGAGACACCTCAGGACTTCCCCTTCCACCACACAAACACACACCAAAAGTTGCTACTTGGAATGAGTTCTACCTGATGCATTTTCCAAGAACTTTTCTCAAACTGTAAAATAATCCGATAGAGCAGGAGGAGACTTTTTTCCAAACAGTGAAGGGGGTGGAGGGGGATCTGTAATCCTCAATGCTGAAAGGTTCATGCAGTGGTTCCTGCCTTACTGAACCATTCAGTAACAACTACATTTATATAGTGCCTTATATAGGGCAGCACAGTGGTTAGCACTATTGCTTCACAGTGCCAGGGGCCCAAGTTCGATTCCCAGCTTGGGTCGCTGTCTGTGTGGAGTCCGCACATTCTCCCCGTGTCTGCATGGGTTTCCTCTGGGTGCTCTGATTTCTTCCTACAGTCTGAAAAACATGCAGGTTAGCTGCATTGGCCATGCTAAATTCTCCCTCAGTTTACCTGAACAGGATCTGAGTGTGGCGACTGGGGGATTTTCACAGTAACTTCATTGCAGTAATTAATGTAAACCTTAAAACTCAACAGGAACGATTATCAAACATAAATCTGACACCAAGCTACTTCAAGAAATGCTGGAGGTGACCAGAAATTTGGTCAAAGGTAAGTTTTAAGGAGCATCTCAAAGGAGAAAAGAAGAACAGAGAGGTGGAGAGGTTAGGCAGGGAGTTACAGGGTAGTTCCTATTCTCTGTTAGCTAGTCTCAGAGAGAGCCCCATCACAGTGCTTCCTGCTCCTGCCTTTATCCATTGATCCACTCCGGAAGGTGATTCTGGATGGAAATAGAACACAGCTCAGCTGTGACAACCTGAGGGTAAAATGTCCTCTTGTAGACCTTGATTCTTCACTGGAGTACAGTTCTGCAGGCTGGGTATGTTTGATGGAGACAGTGTAGTGGGAGCTTTACACAGTCTCCATCTACACTGTTCCCATCAAACATACCCACTCTCCATTGACCCAATCATCATTCTTTCAGGGCTGGCCAAGACAGCTGATTTTCTGAAAAGGATTCCATCAAGGCCCAGTCCTGCATTCCCTCAACCACCAGGTGAGCATCTCGCAGAAGGATTGTGGAACAGCAATCAGAGGAATGAGTTTCCTTCCACTGCATCATCCCACTACTGCCATTCAGCTAAAGCCAGATAACCCCATGCAGACAAAAACACACTAAGGCATTCCTCTTCACATATAGCCACTGAGTCGTCATTAAGCAATTGTTTGATATCAAAAAAGAAACACTTGAAACCACAATATGTCCTTTGAGAAGGAGACAAATATTTCACATCATGTTTGAAGGTTCTTTATGGCAAGGCCCTCACACGTACCTGGAGTGCATTACGTTTTCTGAAATGGAGATGTTTCAATTGTGATCGAGAATGGAAAAATCCCAACTATGTAGAGAGGTCAAAGGTGAGAGTTTGCTGTATGCACATTGATTTGAGCTATGACATTCTCCAGTTTTCTCCCCCTGCCTTCCACTTAGCCTGCTTATTCATCTTTTAACTTTTCCCATTGCATGAATTTTGTGTTTGCAAAGAAACATTTCCTATAGTTACAGAATGGTTTAGATACAGAGTAAAGCTCCCTCTACACTGTCCCCATCAAACACTCCCAGGACAGGTACAGCACGGGGTTAGATACAGAGTAAAGCTCCCTCTACACTGTCCCCATCAAACACTCCCAGGACAGGTACAGCACGGGGTTAGATACAGAGTAAAGCTCCCTCTACACTGTCCCCATCAAACACTCCCAGGACAGGTACAGCACAGGGTTAGATACAGATTAAAGCTCCCTCTACACTGTCCCCCATCAAACACTCCCAGAAAAGATACAGCACAGGGTTAGATACAGAGTAAAGTTCTCTCTATAATGTCCACATCAAACACTCCCAGGACAGGTACAGCACAGGGTTAGATACAGACTAAAGCTCTCTCTACAATGCCCACATCAAACACTCCCAGGACAGATACAGTGCGGGGTTAGATACAGAGTAAAGCTCCCTCTACACTGTCCCCATCAAACACTCCCAGGACAGGTACAGCACGGGGTTAGATACAGATTAAAGCTCCCTTTATATTGATCCTATCAAACACTCCCAGGACAGGTACCGCACAGGGTTAGATACAGACTAAAGCTCTCTCTACAATGCCCACATCAAACACTCCCAGGACAGGTACAGCATGGGGTTAGACGCAGATTAAAGCTGCCTTTATACTGACCCTATCAAACACTCCCAGGAGAGGTACAGTGCGGGGTTAGATACAGAGTAAAGCTCCCTCTACACTGTCCCCATCAAACACTCCCAGGACAGGTACAGCACAGGGTTAGATACAGATTAAAGCTCCCTTTATACTGATCCTATCAAACACTCCCAGGACAGGTACAGCACAGGGTTAGATACAGAGTAAAACTCCTTCTACACTGTCCCCATCAAACACTCCCAGATTAGGTACAGCACGGGGTTAGATACAGAGTAAAGCTCCCTCTCCATTTTCCCCTCAGATCAGTCTGTATCTAACCTGCACTTCACCTGTTTGGGAGCATTAGATGTGATGCAATGTCAGAATGCAGGGTTTTTTTAAACTGCTCCAGTCCCAAGTATAAACATCATTGACCTCAATCCTGAAAATACAAAACAGAATAAATTATTCACATCAGTTTTAAACATAACAAATGAATGTTCACCTTCCGTCTGCCTCTCTCCTCCACTTCCCAGGATTATGCGGTAATTGTAAAACTCACCCATAGTTCTCCTGTGAATTTTATGGCTGTTTCTCCTGTTACTCAGCGTTGGCTCCTCCAGCATGGGTGATCTCTCCCCTTTCCCGTTTTGAATCACCGGGACAGGCAGGAGTGGATCAGTCGCCTTTGGCATTGCAGTCGCTGTCATAGTTTTTGCCACAGGATCGAGGGCGGGAGCCAAAGTGGGTTTGGAAGGTGACGAGGTGGGGTCGGGAGGGGACAGGGATACAGCAGGGAGCTTGGAGCTCAGTTTGATGCAGGAGCTGTCCGCCTTTCTCAGAGTTGGGATCTTTTCCAGGTTCACCACAGGAACAAACAAGCTGGACAGGAAAGAAAACATCAAATTTGAATTAATAAATTCCAGGCACCTGGTTAAATCCAAACTCATTCCGTACGAGCCTTTACTGTGAGTACCAAGAGGCTATTCAGCCCGATGAGCAACTGCAGCAGTGCTCAATCCTTGCTTTGCCCAATATCCACACGCATGCAGATTCCAGGAGGATTCCCAACAGGAAGAGGATTGAAGGAGTCTTTCAGAACCTGCAGCAAGAGTTCTCACAGAGTCCCAACAGGCAGAAGCAGGCTATCCGACCCATCAAGTCTGCACCAACTTTCTCCAATAGGCTATCTTTCCCATACCCTATCCCGTAACCCCATATATTTACAACACTAATCCCTATAATTTACACATTTTAGGAGGCTAAGGGACAATTTAGCATGGCTAATCCATCTAACCTGTGCATCTTTGGACTGTGGGAGGAAACTGCAGCACCTGGAAAAAACCCATGCAGAAGCAGGGAGAACATGCAAGCTCCACTCAGACAGTCATCCAAGGCTGGAATTGAACCTGGCATTGTGAGGTAGCAGTGCTAACCACTGTGCCACCCCTAATTGTTTAGTGGGTACAGACACTGTGAAACTAGACATACCAAGAAAGTCAGGTTCAACTCTTTGGCTCTTGAGTGAGGGACCTGACATCAGATTTACCCAATGTGAACCTCAGGCTGGGTTTAGGGTTTAAGGTTCAACATTTAGGATTGGGTTCAAAGTTTAGGGTTGTGGATCTGGGTCAACTAATGACTGCTGCTGAATAGACACTGAGATTGGATCGGACAAGGACCTGGCTTGCCCTTGATGCGCTCCACTATCAATAATCAGCTTAACATTGCCTCCCACATGAAGAATATTACTGGTGTAACATACCAAAGAACAGCTGCAGCCACGAAACTGCACCTGAGAAATAGCGAGTACCTTCAGAAGAATGAAGTACTAAACTGGAGAATAAAATTAAAGTTACTCAGCAGACTGCGCACACCCTGAGACTTTCTCATCTGTAACCTTAGCAACAAGACTCCTTGGAAAAGAAAGAAAATCAACCGGGACTCCCAATACCAATCAGCATTTAGTGAATCTTGCTTGAAAGTTCCTGCCAATCATTATCGGGCTAATGTGCAATGCTACTCACAGTCAAATGGCCAGCTGATGCTCACAGTCCAGATATCAGCACCAAACTTTACCTCTGTTGCACAGGTGCTGGTTCTTTGAAAGAGCTGTCCTATTAGCCACCCCCGCTGCTCTTCCCCCATAGCACTCACCTTTCCAAAATTTGCCCAACTTCCTTTTGAAAGGTACTCATGAATCTGCTTCCACCACCCTTTCAGGCAGCGCACTCCAGACCAAAACTTACAAGGTAAACAAAATTCTCTGCTTCTTCTGCTAGTTGCTTTCAATCTGTGTCCAGTGGTTACTGGTCTGTCTGTCACTGGAATCAGCTTATCCCCAGCTACTCCATCACAATCCTTTGAACACCTCTTTCAAATCTCTCCTTAAAGGAGGGCTGCTCCTGTCTCCATATTACTGATGTCCCTCACCCATGATTATACAGCAATAGCCATCCCTTTAAGTTAGAATTAAGGTTTGTCTTGTTTCTCCCTTTCTGCTCAAATCACAGTCAAAAAGAAAACTGAATTACCACAGATTTTCTTTTGGTCCCTTTGAAGGCACTTCTAACTGTAGCACCTTGTTACTGGGGCTCTGTAGCTTCTCTTTGGAGGAACTAGTGCCATGGTTAGAGGGAACTGCAGTTTGGACACTGTTGTATCGTGATTTCTGTAGGACAATGGAGCTCGGGGAATTCAAGGCAGGAACTCTTCGTGACGACAGTTTGTTCAGAGACCCATGTCTTCTCTCTGAAAAGCATTCAGATTATTTAGATGCTCAGTTCAGCGGCTTCACATCAGACACACAACATGTAATCCGAAGAATGTGGGTTCAAATCCCACCATGGCAGCTTAATGATTTTGCTGTAGCCTTGGCTGAGAAGGTCTTGGGTTCCAGTCCCACTCCACAGAATTGAGAGTATAAATCAGGCTGACCCTTAGCGTAAGCCTGTTGCACTGTTCATAGAATCATAGGAACCCTACAGTGCAGAAGGAGGCCATTTGGTCCATTGAGTTTGCACCAATCATAATCCCACCCAGGCTCTATCTCCACGACCCCATGCACTTATCCTAGCTAGTGCCCCTGACACAATTTAGCATGACCAATTAACCTAACCCACACATCTTTGGACTGTGAAAGGAAACCGGAGCATCTGGACGAAACCTACACCGACACGGGGAGAATGTGCAAACTCCACACAATGACCCAAGCCGGGAATCGAACCTGGGACCCTGGCACTGTGAGGCAGCAATGCTAACCACTGCACCACCGAGCTGTCCCTTGTTGGGGATTCCATCTTTCACACAGGTGTTAAATCAAGAACCCAACTCAGTTTATCAGTTTACTTACTTATTAGTCACAAGTAGTCTTACATTAACATTGCAATGAAGTTACTGTGAAAATCTGCAATCTTCAGTGGACAGAAAAAATCCCATGACATTATTTCAAAGAGCAGGGGTGCTCTCTTTGGTATTCTGGTCAATATTTATCATTCAACATCACAAATACAGATTATCTAGTTATTCATTTGAATGTAGTTTGTGGGATCTCACTTTGCACCAGCTGGTTGCTGCATTTCCTACACTACAACCGTGACTATATTTCACAGTAACTTCATTGCAGTGTTAATGTAAGCCTTACTTGTGACTAATAAATAAACTTTACTTTTAACTTTTCATTGATGATAAAGTGCTTTGATAAACTCTGCGGTTGTTACGGAAATGCAAATCTTCCTCTCAAAGAGACAATCTGAAGTTAAAAAGCTGGTAGTTGTAAAAGTGACCAGAAAGCTGTTGGGTTGTTGAACGTTCACTAATGTTCTTTGGAGATGGAAAGCTGGTCAGAGACTGTACATGTCTCTGGTCCCACATCAACGTGGGTGATGACTAACTGGCTCTGAAACAGACAAGCAAAGCCACTCAGTTCAACAATCACAACAAGCTGCATTTATGTAGCAACCCACATCGGAAAACATCCCATCGTGCTTCACAGGAAGGCCAATAAACAAAATCTGGTAGGTCAGGGAATATAAGGCTATATCTAAAGCTTGTTAAAATAGGCAGATTTTAAGGGGTATCTTAAAGGTACGGAGAAGCAGGGAAGTTTAAAAAAGGATTGGAGAGCTTTGAGCTTCAACAACTACAGGCACAACCGTCAACGGTGAAGTGATGAAATTTGGGGATACATTAGAGGCCAGAAGTAGAGTACAGAGGTCCTGAAGGGATGTAGAGTTTCAGGAGGTTACAGAAGTAGGGAGTGAACCACTGGAGTTTAGAAGAGTGAGACAGGATCTCATAGAAACATAAAATTCGAATAAGGTTAGACAGAGTAGATTCAAAAAGAATGTTCCCGATGGTGGGGGAGTCCAGAACGAGGGGTCATAGTTTGAGATAAGGGGTAAACCTTTTAGAACCAAGGTGTTCTAAAAGATCACCCAGAGGGTGATGAATGTGTGGAAGTCACTCCCACAGAAAGTTGAAGCCAAAACATTGCCTGATTTCAAGAAGAAATTAGATAAAGCTCTTGGGGCTAAAGGGATCAAGGGATATGGCAGGGGTGAAAGCATCAGAATGTGGAATTCGATGAACAGCCATGATCAAAATGAATGGTGGAGCAGGCTGGAAGGACCGAATGGCCTACTCCTGCCTCTAGTTTCTATGATTTGAGATCCAGGACAAGAATTTTATATTCGGGATACTGTAGACCAGGAGCCAATAAAGGAGAGTGAGTCTACAGGTGAACGGGTGAGGGAGACTTGGTGCGAGTTAGGATATGGACAGCAGAGTTTTGGATGCACTCAAATTTACAAAGATTAACAGGTGGGAGCCTGACCCGGGGGGGTGTGAGTGTGTGGTGGTGTGTGTGTGTGCATTGAAATAGTCAGGTCTGGGGATGGCAGACTTGTAGGATTTCAACAACAGATAGGTTTGTAGCAGAGGCGGAGATGGATGATGTTACAGAGGTGGGAGTAGCCTGTCTTGTGACAGTAAAGAGAAGCAGTGGAAACAATACCAGTGCTGAGCTACTATTGCAGTTTAACATGCCTTAGCTATACATTGAATGGCTTTGACATGTTAGACTGCAACTATAGCTCGACACACACACACACACACACACACACACACACACACACACACACACACACACACACACACACACACACACACACACACCACTCTGGGCACTGTTCAGTTGTTTGGACTTGCGTCACAGGATAATGGAACTGTTCCTAGGAGAGGAGGGCATTAATTTTATAGTCGACAAAAACAAACTAAATCTGGAGGTCGCCAATCTGGAGGCCTTGAATCTCCAGTCAGTATCTGCAGGTTTGGGTCAAAACATCTTAAATAAAAAACTTTCAACATTTGGATCGCCAGAGTTGAAGAACTAAATATTTCCAGTGCTCAAGACAGGTACAGCATGGGGTTAGGTACAGAGTAAAGCTCCCTCTACACTGTCCCCAGGACAGGCACAGCACGGGGTTAGATACAGAGTAAAGCTCCCTCTACACTGTCCCCATCAAACACTCCCAGGACAGGTACAGCACGGGGTTAGATACAGAGTAAAGTTCCCTCTACACTGTCCCCCATCAAACACTCCCAGGACAGGTACAGCACGGGGTTAGATACAGAGTAAAGCTCCCTCTACACTGTCCCCATCAAACACTCCCAGGACAGGTACAGCACGGGGTTAGATACAGAGTAAAACTCCCTCTATACTGTCCCCATCAAACACTCCCAGGACAGGTACAGCACGGGGTTAGATACAGAGTAAAACTCCCTCTATACTGTCCCCATTAAATACTTCCAGGACAAGGACTGGGCTCTAACAAGCAATGGAACAATAATTGAAAAGCATGACCTATCCACTCAATGTATTTGCCTAAATGGCTATTTCCTCAGCTAATGATTAATTTTTCTCAATCCCAGAGCTTACGTGACGGAGAGGTCAAATTGAAGTGTACAAGATGATAGAAGGTATAGATAAAGTAGACATGGAACAGATGGTTCCTCTGGTGGAGCATTCTAGGTCTTAGGATAAGGGGCAGCAAATTTAAAACAGAGTTGAGGAGAAACTACTTCTCCCAAAGGGTTGTGAATCTGTGGAATTCACTCCCCCAAAGTGCAGTGGATGCTGGGACAGTGAGTAAATTTAAGGAGGAGTCAGACAGATTTTTAATTGGTAATGGGTTGAAGGGTTATGGGGAGAAGGCAGAAAATGGGGATGAGGAGCAAATCAGCCATGATCGAAAGGTGGAGCAGACTCGATGGGCCAAATGGCCTAATTCTGCTCCTATACCTTACGAACTTATGAAGAGGTGGAATGCAAGTGACTTTAAGAGATTATTTCCCTGGGATATCAGAATCTGATTGAGCACACAATTTGCTTCTTTGAATAAAAAAACTCCAAATAACAGGGACACAATGTCACTTACCACAGTGCATCTGGAATGCCTGAGGTTTAACTACCTGTCCACATTGGTTACACACCACCAGGAAGAATTCATCATGGGCTGGACAGTGACCAAAGATCGGCATATCTGAAACAGAGGGGAAAACAGCTAATCCACACTTTGAAAACTGGGAGAGTGAGGGCAGGCAGAATATTCTGATCCCAACAACTCCCTTGTACTTTATGAGTGCCACCACCACTCGTGACAAAACTCTGAATTCAACGCATTCAGATACATTCAATTACACCCAGTCCTGTTCCTTACCTTCTCTAATGAGCCTCATTGTTTCAAACTTCTTTCTCACATCCTTGCCACTATCCTCCGATTCTGAGACACAAAGACAAGAAATGCTCAGATTATTACAATGCTTGGGTGCAATCACCAAAAAATGTAAATGAATGAACTGCACAGTAATGAATGAAAATACCTGACCTTATACCAGGCACCATGCAATGTGTATCACCCCAGCCCCTCTGCAACATTTGTTCAATATTATACTCATCTTACAGCATAGTCTGATATTTGGCATTCTGTGTCCACGCCAACTCTTTTAAAGTGTTATCCAATTCAGCCCACTCTCTCCGCTTTTTCCCCTTAGTCCTGTAAAATCTTTCCAGTTCTCATTTAAATATTTCTACTGAATCTGCTGCCAGCACCCTTTCAGGCAGTGAGGCTCCGATCTTAACTCGCTGTGAAAAATATTCTCGTCTCCTTCCTGGTTCCTCAGCCAATTATCTCAAAACTGTTCTATTCTTTATTCCACCAAATACCCTCAAAGTTTTGAGACCCTCTATTAATTCTCCCCTCCTCTTTCTCTGATCCAAGGAAAACAATTCCAGCTTCTCCATTCCCTGGTACAATTTTAGTAAATCCCTTCTGTATCTTCTGTAAGACACCCTTTCTCTGAGTGTTACCCAAAATTGGACGTGATGTTCAAACTAGGTCTGACGCCTGATTTTTGTTTTAACACAGCTTCCTTGCTCCTTTA
This sequence comes from Carcharhinus amblyrhynchos, assembly GCF_965287045.1. NCBI lineage: Eukaryota > Metazoa > Chordata > Chondrichthyes > Carcharhiniformes > Carcharhinidae > Carcharhinus > Carcharhinus amblyrhynchos. Next base: position 1,835,957 of record NC_137345.1, on the reverse strand, counting down.
CTGTATTCCTCTATCTTTGTGCCAAAAATACCATATGGGATTTTAACCATCTGTCCTGGCACTTTCAAAAATCTATGTACACACACCCCTAGGTGTACCCTATTTGTATTTAAGTTTGAAGTTTATTTATTGTCACAAGTAGACTTACATTAACACTGCAATGAAGTCACTGCGAAAATCCCCAGTCCCCTAACCTGGGTGGCACACTGCTGCCTCACAGCACCAGGGACCCAGGTTCAATTCTGGCTTGTGTGACTGTATGGAGTTTGCACGTTCTCCCCGTGTCTGCATGGGTTTCCTCCCACAGTCCCGAAAGACGTGCTGGTTAGGTGCATTGACCCGAACAGGCACCGGAGTGTGGCAACTAGGGGATTTTCACAGTAATTTCATTGCAGTGTGAATGTAAGCCTACTTGTGACTAATAAATAAAACTTAACTTAACTTTTAACTTTTTAGTCACCACACTCCGGCACCTGTTCGGGTATACTGAGGGAGAATTTAGCATGGTCAATGCACCTAACCTGCACGTCTTTCGGACTGTGTGAGGAAACCGCAGCACCCAGGGGAAACCCGCGCAGATATGGGGAGAACGTGCAGACTCTGCACAGAGAGTGACCCAAGCTGGAAATCAAACCTGGGTCCCTGGTGCTGTGAGGCAGCAGTGCTGAGCACTGTGTCACTACACTGCCCATTTTTATTGTTTAGTTCATATTGCCTCTTCTCTTCCTTCCCACAAAATGCATCACTTCACACTTCCCCTCATTAAATTTAATCCATGACGTGTCTGTGTATTTTATCTATCTGCCTACGTCTTCCAGATATCTGTAACTAATCTCATTATTTACCATATTGCTACATTTCACATCACCTGCAGCTTTGAAATGATACCCTATATATTAACACGAGTATACTTCAGAATACTGACTCCCATGGAACACCACTCTGTACCTTCTCCAGTCTGAAAAACAACCATTCCTAATAACTCTCTGCCTCTTAGCCAGTTTTGTATCCTTGCAGCCACTGCCCCTCCAATCTCATGGGCTTCAATTCTGCAAACAAGTCCCTTATGGGGCATGATGTAATCTAGGCTGACAGCCTAGTGCAGTATCAAGGGAAGGCTGGGTTTGATTCCTTCATCATCGTGAGCAATCTGTCTGTGTGTGATACCATCACCTTGAGAAAGAGGCAAGAACTGTGACTGAACATGAACTACACACAGAATCTTTACTGTGGTAACAAACGGCGCTGCAATTCAATTCAAACCATTGGGACTCAGGAACTTATTAACCTTTAAACTGCTGGAGGTTTCTTGAATTGTTATCTCCGGATTCCTTTCTTGGTTACAACACTGCCCAGCTTCCTCACTGTCACACAGCTTGCAAAGGGCTAAGTGCATTCCTGCTACTAATTTATAAAGGAAATATGCTTCTGAGATCAGGGAACAGTTAAACCGAATCAATTTTCAAGCACAAATACACGTGTGCTGACAAATTCAAGTTTTCAAAACCGAACACATCAGTGAAATGACCAAAATTCTACTCGTTGTAAACTCCTAACCCATTTACAATGGAGGAATTATTAAAATAAGCACACTAACACCCACTGACCAGCCCAGGACGTGTCCAAAGACAAAGGAGAATTTATTTTCTTCTGAATCCAGCCCCATGCACGCAATTCATTTCCAATATTCCCAGTTCCCCGTACCGCTCCTCTTCAGACCCTCGTTATTCCAGTTCCATAGGATGTCTTGACTTTGATCCCGACTAAAGGCAAATTGTTAGGCAGCTCTAACAATCCAAACCAACACCAGGGCGGTGACAGCTTTCTGAGTGATCACTCTGTATATGGGAGCCTTATGAATGAGCATCAGCAAGGATAAGCATTTGGCACGTCATTACATTCGGGGCTATGGGCCAAGCGTCAATCAGAATAGCAAATTTAAAAGAGAGTTTAGGAGAAACTACTTCTCCCAAAGGGTTGTGAATCTGTGGAATTCACTACCCCAAGGTGCGGTGGACACTGGGATAGTGAATAAATTTCAGGAAGAGTTAGATAGATTTTTAATTGGTAATGGGTTTAAAGGTTATGGGGAGAAGGCAGAAAAATGGGATGAGGAACCTATCAGCCATAATCGAATGGCGGAGTGGACTCGATGGCCCGAATGGCCTAATTCTGCTCTTCTAATTTATGATAGATGGGATTAGGTGGGAGTTCAGGTGTTTCTCAGGTGTCGGTGAAGACATGATGGGCCAAAGGACCTCTTCTGCACTCTATGACTCTATTATATTTTATAAGAATGGGAGAGGAGGAAGAAGGAAGAAAAGACTTGCATTTGTATAGCCCTTTCGTGACATCAGGGCATTCCAGAGACAACAGCAATGTGATAATAATGCCATAGGATCTTTACCTGCACACTGAAGTGACAGCTGAGTTTTGGTTTAATATATCATCTGAAAGGTGACACTGCCAAGAATGCTGCACTCCTTCAGAGTGTTAGCCTGTTTGATGTGCTGAAGTGTCTGGAATGGCTCAGAGAATGAGTATACTACAACAACAATAAGGTGCATTTATACAGCAACTGTAACCCAGTATAATCTTCCCATGGTGCCTCACTGCACCATATGACTCTATGATTCTACTGGGTCAAGTGTCTAAGGGAAGAGACAGGTGTTTCTGTGGATGCAAAGGAAACTCCAGGATGGTATGTTGCCTCCCTGATGCAAGAATCATGGATGTCTCCGAGGGGCTGCAGAGCATTCTGGAGGGGGAGGGTGAACAGGCAGCCTTCGTGGTGCATGAAGACACCAATACTATAGGTAAAAAATGAGATGAGGTACTACAAGCTGAATTTAGGGAGTTAAAGTAAAAAGTAGGACCTCAAACTAACCTCAGGATTGCTCCCAGTGCCAAGTGCTAGTCAAAGTGGGAATGTCAGGGTAGCTGAGTTGAACACATGGCTTGAGGGATGGTGCAAGGGGGGGGGGGGGTTCAAATTCCTGGGCTACTGGAACCAGTTCCGGGAGAGGTGGGACCAGTACAAGTCAGATGGTCTGCACCAAGAAGGCAGGTCCGAGGAGGAGTGTTTGCTCGTGCTGTAGTGTAATGTGGCAGGGAGGGTGGGAACTGATGCAGGAAGTCAGAGAGAAGTAAAGTGAGGACAGAAACAAAAGGGAGTCAGGGGAAAAGTGGAAGGTAGAGAAACCAAAGACAAAACTCACAAAGGGCCACAGTATGGAGTACAGAGATTGTGGGGAACTCAGTGAATGGGTCCAGTAAGGTACAGAAAAATAAAACACAAGGAGAGTGTACAAAACATGACAGGACAGATGTCTAATGTTTAATGCAAGGAGCATGACAGGTAAGACAGATGAACTTAAAAGCTTGGATTACTACAAGGAACTATGATGCTGTGGCAATTACTGAGACTTGGATGCAAGAAGGGCAGGACTGGCAGTTCAGCATTCCAGGATTTAGATAGAGAGGGGGTTGTTGCTTTACTGATTAGGGAGGATACCACAGCTATCCAGAGGGAGGACACCTTGGTGGGACCATGCAGTGAGGCCATATGTGTAGAACTCAGGAACAGGAGCGGTGCAATCACTCTGTTAGGGTTGTTCTACAGACCTCCCAACAGCCAGCGTGAAGTGGAGGAACTGATTTGTCAGCAGATTGTGGAAAGATGTAAAAAGGTTGCTGTGATGGGCGATTTTAACTTCCCCAACATAGACTGGGATCCTTTTAGTGCTAGGGGCTTGGCCGGGGCAGAATTTATTCAGTGTGTCCAAGAGTGCTTCTTGAGGCAATATGTAGGTAGACCAACTCAGGAAGGGGCTATCTTAGACCTGGTTCTGGGAAACAAGCCCGGACAGATGACTGATGTCTCAGTGGGGGACCACTTTAGGAACAGTGACCACAATTCTATAAGTTTCAAAATACTTGTAGAAAAGGATAGAAGTAATCCCAGAGGGAAAGTACTAAACTTGGGGAAGGATAAGAACGACAGTATTAGGCAGGAGTTACGGAACGTAGACTGGGGGTGACTGTTTGAGGGTAAATCCACATCCAATAAGTAGGAGTCTTTTAAAAGTCAGTTGTTAACAATTCAGGACAAGTATGTCCCTGTAAAAATGAAGAATAAAGATGGCAAGATTCTAGAATCCTGGATGACAAGAGAGATTGTGAGCTTCGAGAAAAAGGAGGCATACATAAATTTCAGGAAATTGAAAACAGTTAAGACTCTTGAGAAATACAAAGGTAACAGGAAAGAGCTTAAACAGGGACTTAGGAGAGCTAAAAGGGGCAGGCAGGATTAAGGAGAATCCCAAGGCTTTTTATGAGTATGTAAGGAAGAAGAGGGTAGCTAAAGGATAGGTTCACTCAAGGACAGTGGAGGGAATTTGTGTGTGGAGCCAGATGGGGTAGGTGAGGTTGTAACGAGTCTTTGCATCAGTATTCACAGAGAAGAATGTGGTGGATGCTGAGTGTAGAAAGGAGGATATTGACATTCTCGGAATGATGAGATAAAAAGGGAGGAGGTATTGGAGGTTTTGAAAAACATTAAGGTGGACAAGTCCCCAGAGCCAGATCGGGTCTATCCCAGAATACTGAGAGAGGCGAGGGAAGAAACTGTTGAGGACTTCGCCAAAATCTTTGTATCCTCTTTAGCCACGAGTGAGGTACCAGAGGATTGGAGATAGCTAGTATTGTTCCTCTGTTTAAGAAGGGACAATCTGGGAAATTACAGGCTGGGGTGTGTGTGGGCGGGGGGGCCTTTACATCAGTGGTGGGGAAATTATTGGAGAAGATTCTTAGAGACAGGATGTACTCACATCTGGAACAGAATAGGCTTATTAACAATAGGCCACATGGTTTTGTGAAGGGAAGGTCATGTCTCACAAACTTGATTGAGTTCTTTGAAGAAGTGACAAGAAACATTGACCAGGACAGGGCAGTGGATGTTGTTTACATGGACTTCAGTGAAGCCTTTGATAAGGTTCCTCATGGCAGGCTGATGCAGAAGGTGAAGCCATATGGGATCCGAGGTGAGCTGGTAAGATGGATACAAAACTGGCTTGGGCATAGAAATCAGAGAGTAGCAGTGGAAGAGTACTTTTCTAACTGGAGGCCTCTGGCAAGTGGTGTTCTGCAAGGATCTGTGCTGGGGCTTCTGTTGTTTGTAATATATATAAATGATTTGGAGGAAATTATAAGTGGTCTGATTAGTAAATTTGCAGATGATATAAAAATTGGGGTAGTAGCGGATAGTGAGGAGGATTGTCAGAGGATACAGCAGGATCTAAATCAGCTGGAGACCTGGGCCGGAGATGGTAGGTGGAATTTTACCCGGACAAATGTGAGGTGATGAGATTTGGAAGGTCTACAGCAGAAGGAAAATATACAGTAAATGGTATAGTTCTGAAAAATATTAGCATACAGAGGGATCTAGGAGTGCAGATCCACAGTTCCCTGAAGGTGGCAACTCAGGTGGACAAGGTGGTCAAAAAGGCATATGGCATGCTGACCCTCATCGGTCGGGGCACTGAGTATAGGAATTGGAAAATTATGTTGCAGCTGTATGAGACTTTGGTTCGGCTGCATTTGGAGTATTGTGTACAATTCTGGTCACCACACTACTGGAAGGATGTTGATGCATTGGAAAGGGTGCAGAAGAGATTTACCAGGATGTTGCCTGGTTTAGAGGAGATGGACTATGAAGAAAGATTGAATAAACTTGGATTGTTTTCATTGGGGCGTTAGAGGATGAGGGGACCTGATAGAGGTTTGCAAGATTATGACAGGCTTGGATAGAGTGGATAGTCAGAATCTTTTTCCCAGGCTCGAAGGGTCAGTAACTCAGGGGCATAGGTTGAAGTGAGAGGGGGAAAGTGTAAGAGATGTAAGGGGCAAGTTATTTACATGGAGGGTGGTAAATGCCCGGAAGGCACTGCTGGAGGAGGTGGCGGAAGCAGATTCTGTAACAACGTTCAAGAGGCATCTTGGTAGATACTTGAATAGACAGGGAACAGAAAGATATGGACCATACAGAGGCAAGAAAATATTAGATTAGAGAGGCATCTGTGTCAGCACAGACTTGGTGGGCCAAAGGGCCTGTTCCTGTACCATACTGTTCTTTACTGATAAGTGGGATTAGGTGGGAGGTCAGGTATTTCTCGTGTGCCGTGTAGAAGGGCCTCTTCTGTATTGCATGATTCTCTGATTCACAAAATTTAAGGAGAGTGTTACAGGAGCAGAGTGAGAGAGATAAAGGCACAGAAAAGTTTGAGGAGGAAAGTAAAATGGGCAGATGTGAAATTGTCCATTATGGCAGGAAGAATTAAAGAAAGTCTAAATGGTGAGAGATTTTGGAGCTTTGAAATTCAGGGGGATCTGAGCGTCCTATTATGAATCAGAAAAGATTAGCATACAGGTACAGCAAGTAATTAGGAAAGCTAACAGAACGTAATAATTTATTGCAACAGGAACTGAATACAAGAGTAGGGAGATTATGTTTCATCTGTATAGAGCAGTGAAACCACATCTGGAGTACAGCATACAGTACTGGTCACTGTATTTAAGGATGGATGTAACTGTGTTAGAAGCAGCTCAGAGAAGGTTCACTAGACTAATATGAGGAGTGGGTGCATTGTCTTATGAGGAAAGGTTGGACAGGTTGGGTTTGTATTCATTGGAGTTTAGAAGAGTAAGAGGTGACTTGATTGAAGTCTTTAAGATCTGGAGGGGTATTGACAGAGTGGATGTGGAGAGGATGTTTCCCTCTGTGGGGAAACTCTATGTTTAAAGCTTAAAAATAAGGGGTCACGTACTTAAGACAGAGATGAGGAGAAATCTTTGTTCACAGAGTTGTGAATCTTTGGCTATCTCGTTGAATAAATAAGCAAGGGGTGAAAGGTTATCGGGGGGGTGGGAGTGTGGAGTTGAGATTACCATCATACCTGCCATGATCTTATAGAATGGTGAAGTGTGAGGGGCCGAATGGCTTATGCCTGTTCCTAATTTGTATGTTTGGAGGAATTCCAGAAGTTGGGACCCAGACATCATCGTCAATGGGAGAACAATGGTGGATTCTCAATGGACCAGAATTGCAGAGCAGAGATACATTACCCATGCCGTGGATGAAGGAAAATGCTGTAATGTAGAACACAGGTTTGTGCTCTCAATTCCCCCAGGTCTGTCACAAAACTATCTTTTGTGGGGGGGGACAGATCGAGAGGGGAACAAATTAAATTAAACGCAGCAGCAGATTCATCACCTGCTGCCTTCTCCAGCCTCCTGGGCCAAGAGATACAGGAAGGATGCTAATGGGTGTGTCACCTTGCTGTCTCTGGGCAAGCCAAGCTGGGATTTAACCCAAACCCACAAGCTCGGCAGCTGGTGAAAATGCTTCACTTCCCCTTTCATTCTATACGGTCTGAATATAGCCACAATGCAAGCAGCAACCAGGACAGAGCTGTTACTGCGTTACCGAGTGAACCATGCTGATATACGACAGGAAATGATTATAGTTAACACCTGAAATTCTTAATTTATCCCTTCCAATTAGTGAAATACCCAAGGAGAGACCTGCATCCATGCATACATCACCCAGTGCAGAGGTGGCACGGTGGTTAGCACGGTTGCCTCACAGCGCCAGGGATCTGGATTCGATTCCCAGCTTGGGTCACTGTCTGTACGGAGTGTGCACATTCTCCCCATGTCTGCATGGGTTTCCTCGGGGTGCTCCAGTTTGCTCCCATAATCTGAAAGATGTGCTGGTTAGGTGGATTCACCCAAACAGATGGCAGAGTATGGCGACAAGGGGAATTTCACAGTAACTTCACTGCAGTGTGAATGTAAGCCTTGTGACAAATAAATAAATTTTAATTAGTGACAAACCTGTACCCAGCAGCAGAACCTGACACTGAGTTACTAAGACTCTTGTGCCAACACTACTGAAAACCATGGATAGGAAAACATTGCTGGTCACCTGTGACAAGTGATAAATTCTGCTAGTAATAAGGTGGAACCTCAGGGGAAATGCCTGAAGGTTACTGGCTTTGATTTGATTTATTGTATTAGTATATATTGGGGTGAATTTTCCCATTCTGCCCATCACGGGAAGCGGAGCGGGCGAGGGGCAGACCGTGGAACAGTCTGTTGACCTGTGGCTGGATTTTCCAGTTTTGGGTTGACGCAGCCAGAAAATCCCGCCCCTCGTTTCTTGCAGGCTATACAAAGCACACTGTTCATAGAGTACAGAAGGGAGAAGGAAGGGAGGGGGCGCAGAATGTAGTGTTACAGTCATAGCTAGGGTGTAGGGAAAGATCAACTTAATGCAAGGTAGGTCCATTCAAAAGTCTGACGGCAGCAGGGAAGAAGCTGTTCTTGAGTCGGTTGGCACGTGACCTCAGACTTTTGTATCTTTTTCCCAATGGAAGAAGGTGAAAGAAAGAATGTCCGGGGTTGTGCATGGGTCACAAAAACCCAGCTTGCAGGTGCAGCAGGTGGTCAGGAAGGCGAATGGGATGCTGGCCTTCATAGCGAGGGGGATTGAATATAAAAGTAGGGAGGTCTTGCTGCGGCTGTATAGGGCATTGGTGAGGCCGCAGCTGGAGTACTGTGTGCAGTTTTGGGCGCCGTACTTACGCAAGGATATTTTGGCCTTGGAGGGAGTGCAGAGGAGGTTTACTAGGCTGATGCCGGAGTTGAGGGGGTTGAGCTATGAGGAGAGTCTGAATAAATTAGGCTTGTACTCGTTAGAGTTTAGAAGAATGAGGGGAGATGTCATTGAGACGTATAAGATGATGAATGGGATGGATAGGATAGAGGTGGAGAGACTCTTCCCACTCAGAAAGGATAGTAGGACTAGGAGGCACAGCCTCAAGATAAAGGGGGGGCGGTTTAGAACGGAGTTGAGGAGGAACTTCTTCACTCAAAGGGTGGTGAATCTCTGGAATTCTCTGCCCGTTGAAGTGGTGGAGGCTACCTCGCTAAATATTTTTAAGACGCAAGTTGATGGGTTTTTGATAAGAGAGGGGATTAAGGGTTATGGGGAGAGGGCGGGAATGTGGAATTGAGCCACGACAGATCAGCCATGATCTTATTGAATGGCGGGGCAGGCTCGAAGGGCTAGATGGCCTACTCCTGCTCCTATTTCTTATGTTCTTATGCATGGGGTCCTTAATTATGCTGGCTGCTTTTCCCAAGACAGTGAGAAGTGTAGACAGAGTCAATGGATGGGAGGCTTGTTTGCATGATGGACTGGGCTGTATTCACAACACTTTGTGGTTTTTTGCGATCTCAATCAGAGCAGGAGCCCATACCAAGTTGTGATACAACCAGAAAGGATGCTTTCTACGGAGCATATGTAAACGTTGGTGAGAGTCACAGCAGACATGCCGAATTTCCCTAGCCTCCTGAGAAAGTAGAGGTGTTGGGGCTTTCTTAATTATAGCGTCGGCATGGGTGGACCAGGACATTGAGGATGTACTGCCCAGGTTCACCAGGGTGATGTCATAGAGTCAGACAGCACAGAAAAGGCCCTGGGGGTATTTCCAGTAGAGCAGAGATGGCTTCAAGGAGATTTAATATAGATTTTTAGAATTTTGAGCACAGAAAGACTATTTCATTTGACTGGAGAATGAGTGATGAAAGCTTTCCATTTAAAACTGTGACTGTGAAGAGTGAGGTTTGGAGAAATCTCTTCATCCAATGGGTTATCGGAACACAATATTTTTTGCTACTGCATTTTTTAAGAGGAAGGCAGAGGAAGGTACAAGACTATTCTGAGAAAGCAGGGAAATGGAAATGATTTTGGCAAAACACCAGCAAATGGCCAGTAGCCATGATGGACCGAATGGCCTCCTTCGATGTTCTAAATATCTAGGGTTAGCAGCTTAGGTAGGAAGCAGCTTCATGCATTTGAGGGAATTCTGGTCCCTTGAGCATTGACCCTTGTTTGAACTCCCTAAGTTCAGAGTGATGACTCAGAATTCTGTACGTCTCAAATACATGATGGCCCATAACATCCCCAGTGTCAGATTGGGAGTACCGTAAGATGCACTGGGGAATCCCTCTTGGAAGTTCCCAGATCAGGATTTAGCCAGAGATTGTCCAAAAGCACTAACTTCCCCGTGGCTGGGAACCATCTGGTAAAGTGATTTAAATTACTAACCACGGATGGTTCTGTCAGTTTTACCCTCATGGTGACACTCAGAGTTATAAGGAAAAGAAAACACTTCTAAATTCAGAATAACTACTTTAAACACCCAGAGGCCCCCCCGGCAAAACTCGGTGTCTGGAACTCTATCCCTCGAATGTCAATGTCCGGACCCCCACTCTGCTGTCCGAACTCACCACCCCATCGTCTGGACCTCCCACCCCACCCTACACCCCCAAAGTCTGCTCCCCCCCATGTCCAAATCCTCCAACGACCCCCCCCCCCAAACTGTTCAACTCCCACCCCCCCAATGATGTTTGAACCCCCCCCACCGCCCTCACATTCCATTCATTACCTAACAAACTTGTCCCTTCCAATGGGACCTTTAAACTTAGCTGCTTTACGGCAGTTAGTGTTGTAAAAAGGGGGTGTGACCTCCTTCGCTCCACTCCTTTTACATTTAACTGCTGAAGCCGGGGTCTGCTTCACTGCCTGAGTCTCATCCGGCCGGACTCAGGAAGGTCGGGCGAGACAGGCGCTTTACAAATTAAGCACAGGACAGTCGGCACAGGTTGGTAATCTGCCGCTGACTGCGACTCCGAGGAAGCTACAGCCCCGTGAAAATAAAGCTGCAAGCGTAATCAGCCAAGAACTTTTATACAACATCTTTAACCTGGTAAAACCCTCCTCCAGAGAGCTTCAGGAATGCAATCAGACACAATGGGCGGGATTTTACAGCCTCGCTCGGGCGAGATCGGAAATTCCCGTCAGAGATGAACGAGATTTCTGCTCCAATTCTGGGCGGGTGAGGTGGTAGCATTCCGGCCAATGTGAAACCAAGGCAGATAAGACATTATTAAAAGGGAAAATGCTGGAAATACTCAGCAGCTCAGACAGCATTTGTGGAGAAAGAAACTGAGTTAACATTTCAGGCTGACGACATTTAGTCAGAATGGAGCTTCCAGTCACAGATTGTTTTAGTTTCCAATCCCACTCTGACCTCCTGCAGGCTTACACTGCTCCAAATGAAGCTCAGGGCAAGATACCATGAAGCTCCAAGAAACTCAAACCATGATAGTTTGAGTTATAAAGAGAAGCTGGAGAGGCTGGATAGACTGGGACTCTTTTCCCCTGGAGCGTAGGAGGCTGAAGGGTGATCTTATAGAGGTCTACAAAATAATGAGGGGCATAGATCAGCTAGATAGTCAATATCTTTTCCCAAAAGTAGGGGAGTCTAAAACTAGAGGGCATAGGTTTAAGGTGAGAGGGGAGAGATACAAAAGTGTCCAGGGGAGCAATTTTTTCACACAGAGCGTGGTAAGTGTCTGGAACAAGCTGCCAGAGGCAGTAGTAGTACAATATTGTCTTTTAAAAAGTTACATGGGTAAAATGGCTGAGATATGAGCCAAACAGTTGCAATTAAGACGAGCTTAGTTGTTAAAAAAAAGCCACATGGACAAGTTGGGCCGAAGGGCCTGTTTCCATGCTGTAAAGCTCCATGACTCTAAGATGCTCAGTGCAAGACGCTCAGTGCAAGCTCTTTGATCAGGCACTTTACATCCATTCTGAATCATTAATGACTTCAACAGTTTCATAACATAAGCAAGCTCCCATTCACTTAGATGGGAGATGTTAGTGATGATTCTGTATTTAGATCTTCTCTAGAAACATCAGGCTATCTTTCATCAGAACAGAATAATGCTGAAGATGTAACAAGTTTTAAGAATGTTCTGGAAAAACAAAGGGGAAGGTGTGTAATAGGGTGAAGGGCAGTAGGAATAAGATGAAAACAAAAGGGATAATGGTACATGGGAAAAAGGTTTGGTTATGGGGCAAGAAATAGAAGAGGTGTCTTGAGGAGGTGTGAGTCACAGAAACATCACCAACAACTGCTGTCCAAAAAAATGTGAACAGTGGTTATGATCTGAAATTGCTGAGTCTGGAAAGGTGTATGGTGCCTAATGAAAAGATGAGGTTCTGTTCCTTGAAATTATGTTGACCTTCGCTGTGACGGTGCAGGAGGCAGGTGACAGAGTGGGAGTGTAATGCAGAACTCAAACTGACAGGCCACTCCGGATCTGGTTCTCATCACCCCATCAACTGAGTATTTCCAGCAGCTTTAATTTTCATTTCAGACTTGCAGCATCTGCAGTATACTCCTGATATTACGGAGTCAGGAGTAGGACTTGAGCCCACACCCTTACTCGGGGACCAGAGTGTGAGCCTCACTGAGACACAATGGCAGCAACGACTTGGAACTCATTCCCATCAAGGTGTTGGAAGCGGAGGTGGTGAATGATTTCAAAAGGATGAGCCCGTGAGGGGAAACAAACTTGCAGGGCTACGGGGATAATACAGCAGAGGAATGAGACTGGCTGGATTGTTCAGCAGAGAGCTAGCATAGCATCAGCCGAATAGCCTCCTTGTGTAATAAAAAGCTGGAAATCTGATATAAAAATAGAAAATGCTGGATAAACCTGGCAGCATCTGTGGAGAAACACAGTTAACACATCGAGTCAGTGTTATTGTTCTGCTTTGTGTGTGCCAGAATGTCAGTGAGCTGCAGGGCAGCAGCACAGCACAGCTAGCTGCTAAAATCCTGACAAGCAAAGGTGGGCGCTAGGACCCGGCGAAAACCCGGATTCCTAACAGCAGCGGCGGGCGCTAGGACCCGGCGGAAGCCCAGCTTCAGGATCGCATCAGCGGGCGCTAGGACCCGGCGGCCGAGTCTCCGGGAGGCCGGGCGCAGGTTGTCCGTTTAAACCGTTCCCAGGCGCTCGCAGCCGAACCGTTAAAGGCCCCGCGGCCTCCCCGGAGCCAGGCGGGGGCTCCCCCTGGACACCGCGCACACTCACCGTCCGCCAGCCGCAGCGCCTCGGCCCGCTCGATCCAGCTGCTCCAGGACTGGCCCACAAACGACTCGGGACTCGGGAGCCTGCGCTCCGAGGCCGCCATCATCACACCGCGCGCTCCCGAGCCGCCATCACCGCGCGCGCGCCCGCCCCGCGTCACTACGGGGGCGGGGCCTGTGCGGCTGCTCCTCCTCACCGCCAGGGGGAGCTCGGACTCTGTGTAATCCCTCCTCCCGGCCGCCAGGGGGAGCTCGGACTCTTTGCAATCCCTCCTCCCGGCCGCCAGGGGGAGCTCGGACTCTTTGCAATCCCTCCTCCCGGCCGCCAGAGGGAACCGAACTCTCCGCAACCTCTCCTCCCGGCCGCCAGGGGGAGTCCGGATTCTGTGCAGTTTCTCTTCCCGGCCGGCAGGGGGTAGCACCAGCCCTATGTAGCTGCTCCTCCCACCCGCCAGGGGGAGCACGGACTCTGCAATTCCTTCTCCCGACCGACAGAGGGAGGCCGTAACCCGTGCAGCTCCTCCTCCCGTCCGCCAGATGGAGCCCGATGCCTGCACTGCAGGCATCACACACCGACTGCAGAGGGCGCGCTAGCAGTCTAACCAGCACACTGCATTAACCAGTCTGTAATCTTTATATTAACTGGTGTGTAACCAGCACTGTGTATCCACTTGCACTCCATTTCCCTTCATTGCATTTTATTTATTTTATATTGTATTATTTTTTATTTTCATTTCTTCCATCCTTTTTTAAAACTTTCCCATTCCACCATGGAGCAGCTATGGGAAAGATCCCACATCACTAATAAAGTTGTTTGTTTTGACTAAAGTGTTATCCTGTGGATCACATCTCCACAACATAGAGGGGCAGAGCGGAGGTACAGTACAGGATGATGCATAACCAAATATAGAAGAAAAAAACCAAGTCAGCCTATTTACCCTAGCTAATCCCCCTGACACTAAGGGACAATGTAGCATGACCAATCAAGCTAAGTAAAAAGTCTGACAACACCAGGTTTAAGTCCAACCGATTTATTTGATAGTAAATCAAGTCTTTGGAGTGTGGGAGGAAACCGGAGCACCCGGAGGAAACCCACACAGATACAATTTTGTGTTTTACAAAGCATTTAGACAGTTACATGGTAAGATAGTTTTAGACGGATATGGGCCAAACGTGGGCAATTGGGACTAGCTTCAGAGTTTAAAAAAAAGGCAGATGGACAAGTTGGGCTGAAGGGCCTGTTTTCATGGAATCTATGACACAGGGAGAATGTGCAGACTCCACACAGACAGTGATCCAAGATATGCTTCCAAAATGGCAACTGAGCGAGGCACTTCTTGCAAGCTGTACCCAGCACACCTAATTTTATCTTTTACTCATTCTATGCTTCTAAAACTTCATTCTCTCATTAAGTTGATCTTTCTCTACACTCTAGCTATGACTGTAACACTACATTATGCACTCTCTTATTTCCTTCTCTATGAACGGTATGCTTTGTCTGTATAGCGTGCAAGAAACAATACTTTTCACTGTATGTTAATACATGTGACAATAATAAATCAAAAAAATCTATTTTTTTCTAAAAATTGAACCCACGTCCCTGGCACTGTGAGGCAGCAGTACCCACCACTGTGCCGCCCCCATTCTGTGATAACATTTTGTTGGACAAGTTTTGAAACAATTTTATTCTGAGCTTGGATTAACATTTATGCCACAAAATTGGAAGGTTGAAGGTCCAGCTCTCGCTCCGTCGCTGTAATATCTCAGTTTGAATATCATTTGTTTAGATCTGATATCTAGGCCTGTGCTAAACTCACCGAGAGAGTCAGCCTGAGAGTCAGCGACAGTGTTATTAGCAATGATTTGTCCATCGATAATTGGAGGTCACTACAAACTTCCTTCTTGTGTCCCCACCCCCCCCCCCCCCCCCGCTCCTCCCACACAATGACACAGATCCACAATAACAACATTCCACACTTTTATTTCAATCACAAAATTTCAAGCCATCACAGTGTTGCATTTCATCATCTGTTAAAGTCCTGGTTCATTGATGCTGCAGGAAACAGTTTGCACGGCTGAGCAGTGGGGAGTGACACCAGCTCACCACTGGTTGCAAGGGTGTGTCTCTCTGCTCACAGCTTGGATTCATCTAAAAAAAAATTCAGTGTTTTGTAAACCAGCTCCCTGCCCGAGACAGGAAACATTTATAGATGATGAGGCCAGTGTTTGGAGTGAATGATGAGACCAGTACCTAAATGGCTCTCAAGCAAGTGCTAATAACCTCTCCCAATGCAAGTGTACCCTTACCCAGTGTGTACCAGACCCTGCATTCTAACAGCCCTGTCTCCCCCCTCCCCCACCCCAACCCAGAATAAGTTTAATAACCTCCCCACCACATTACCTGATTTCAAGTTAATTTGCTTTCCCCTCAGGTGCCCCCAAACCTTCCTGCAGGCTCTCCCACTCCCACGTAAAAGTTCCCTGGTAACCTCTGTTCTGATGAGATCATCCCCCTCCCACAAGAGTTGCCCATTGGTGTTTCCCTGGTATCAGAAACAGTCTCTTTGCGTTCCCTGGGCCTGGGATTGTGACAGAATCGAGACAGAATGATGATTCTCAGCAACACTAACCGACCATTGCTCAGCCCTCAAACCTACCCACACCCCCCCCCCCCCACCCCACCCCCACTCCCCCCCCACCCCCGTACGCTGCCTGTGAAACCTGGAGTCCAGCTCGTGAAGAAACACGGGTGGTGGTCATTTACAGGTTCAATTGCACGTTGGCAGGAAGCGGATAAAAGGAACAGCCGGGAATCAGAACACACAGGGACGGATTCACCCTGATTTGGTAAAGTGATGGTATTGTTAAGCAAAGTTTTCCCAGGGCTGTAAAGGGGGCAAGAGAGGCTCTGTGCAATGTCAGAAAAATATTTCATTCCATTTTATATTTAAACCCCAGTATTTGTACCCAGCACCAAGACACGGAGTTGTCCCCTCCAATACTAACTGTGTTACTCTGGTATTAGAACAAGTTTAAGCTCACTGGAGACTACATGTTCACAGCTACAATTAAATGTAACAAGCACAAAATATTAATTAATCGATGACATGGGGGAGTGAAGAGTTTACTTTAAGTTCAAGGATCATCTTTGGCAGTGGATTGTGATGTGGTCAGATTTCAGTGGAACTCCCTCCCAACTCACAATCAGCTGTGTAACCATTTACACAGATCACCAAATCTCTCCATCATAGAATCTCCACTGTGCAGGAGGTGACCATTCAGCCCATTGAGACCCACACTGCCTCCCCCCACCCACCTGATCCCTGTAACCTCTAATCCCCTCACCTACAAAACTTCGGACACTAAGGGTCAATTTAGCCTGGTCAATCCACCTAACCTGCACATCTTTGGACTGTGGGGGGAAACCAGAGCACCTGGAGGAAACCCACCCAGGGTGGAATGTGCAAACTCTAGACAGACAGTGACCTGAGGGTGGAATTGAACACAGGTCCCTGACGCTGTGAGGCAGCAATGCTGACCACTGGGCCACCATGCCACACACATGGTCCAGTTTATTCCATTGGACCAGTTAGAAGCCGAAAGTGACAGAAATGATCATCCGCAAATCTGATTGGCATTGGATCTGAAATGTACAATTATTCTAACTCTTGGGTTCAGTGGTTGGAGGGAGTGTACATTGCCTGATTGTGTCTGGGAGCATCTGAGCAAGGTTCGACAGTGGGGGGGGGTGGTGTTTAGAGTGGAAGAACGGAAAGTCAGGGGTACTGCAGGAAGAGGATCAGGGGGAGAAGGTGGCAGGCGGAGGAGCAGCTGGAGGTCAGGTCAATGTTCCACGTTGGTGCCTTGCTGGGCAGCGTCCTGCGGATTGGTTGGTTTGTGCCAGGAGGTTTCCTTAAACGCAAACCAGCTGTTCCCTGACCACAGGATGAAGTTCATGAAGCCAAACATCTGCGGAGAGAAAGACAATTATCAGGTCATTCTCAGTCACATCGATCAGCGATACTACAACATTTAACAAAGGAGCGGGAACACGGTTCCTGCAGATATAAATAAGACAAGTGTGTAGGCTGGAACCACACAGGGACTTGGGAATCCTTGTTCAAGGTTCGCTTAAGGTTAACGTGCAGGTTCAGTTGGCAGTTAGGAAGGCAAATGCAATGTTAGCATTCATGTTGAGAGGGCTGGAATACAAGAGCAGGGGTGTACTCCTGAGACTGTATAAGGCTCTGGTCAGACCCTGTTTAGAGTATTGTGAGCAGTTTTGGGCCCCATATCTAAGGAAGAATGTGCTGGCCTTGGAAAGGGTCCAGAAGAGGTTCACAGGAATGATCCCTGGAATGAAGAGCTTGTCGTATGAGGAACGGTTGAAGATTCTGGGTCTGTACTCGGTGGAGTTTAGAAGGATGAGGGGGAATCTTATTGAAACTTACAGGATACTGCAAAGCCTGGATAGAGTGGACATGGAAAGGATGTTTCCATTAGTAGGAAAAACTAGAACCAGAGGTCACAACCTCAGGCTAAAGGGACAATCCTTTAAAACAGAGATGAGAAGGAATTTCTTCAGCCAGAGAGTGGTGAATCTGTGGAACTCCTTGCCGCAGAAGGCTGTGGAGGCCAGGTCATTGAGTGTCTTTAAGACAGAGATAGATAGGTTCCTGATTAATAAGGGGATCAGGGGTTATGGGAGAAAGGCAGGAGAACGGGGATGAGAAAAATATCAGCCACGATGGAATGGTGGAGCAGGCTCGATGGGCCGAGTGGCTTAATTATGCTCCTATGTTTTATGGAACAGCTACACAGTCATGATGTGGAGATGCCGGCGTTGGACTGGAGTAAACACAGTAAAAAGTCTGACAACACCACGTTTAAGTCCGATTTATTTGATAGTAAATTCACTAGCTTTCGAGGTTACCCTCTTCGTCAGGTGAATGGAGAGTTCTCATCAGAACCGTGCCCTATCAGACTGTCCCGAGGTTAACTCTCCATTCACCTGACGAAGAGGGTAACCTCGAAAGCTAGTGAATTTACTATCAAATAAACCTGGTGTTGTCAGACTTTTTACAGCTACACAGGCCAGACCTTAGAGTGTCGGCAGAGGGAATAAAATGGCAGCTGCTCCTCTCCTGAAGTGGGAAAACATTCCACTTGCGACTGGAAGCCTGGATGTATCGACATGTTCTGCAGGAAACTGGTGCCAATCTCAGCCCATTGGGAGCTTCTTTCCTCCAAGTAACAGGATTGTGAGTTCCTACTCCAGACACTCAATAACATAATCCAGCTGGTCATTCCAAGGGTCAGCGCCGAGGGAGCGCCGCACCGCCGGGGGGGTCAGTGCCGAGGGAGCGCCGCACCACCGGGGGGGGTCGACGCCGAGGGAGCACCGCACCGCCGGGGGGGTCAGCGCCGAGGGAGCGCCGCACCGCCGGGGGGGTCAGCGCCGAGGGAGCGCCGCACCGCCGGGGGGGGGTCAGCGCCGAACCGCCGGGGAGGTCAATCTTTCAATGTCACGTTAAACTGATGACATCCACCCACTCCAGTGAAAATAAAAGTGCCTGTGGGATTCTTCAACGATGTGGAGATGCCGGAATTGGACTGGGGTAAACACAGTAAGAAGTCTCACAACACCAGGTTAAAGACCAACAGGGTTTATATATACATTATTCAAAGAGCCAGTGATACCCGCCTGTGTTGTGGCCAAAATGTCTCTCAGTTAATATTACGGATTATCCAAATATTGATTTCATTTCATTGTGAGACTTTCTGTCAACAAATTGGCTGCCAGTTTTGTTTACAATTAACCATGCCACAAAGAAAAAAATCACTTAATTGGCTGTAAAGCATTTTTCAACATCCTAAAGCCATCAACAGCGCGACATAAGTGCGAGATCTTTTCTGTTTAACTTTCTGGTGCTGATTAGTTTTGCAACGAATAGCCTTCATATCAGAGCGTCCCGAGGTTAACCGTGCCCTATCAGAGCGTCCCGAGGTTAACCGTGCCCTATCAGAGCGTCCCGAGGTTAACCGTGCCCTATCAGAGCGTCCCGAGGTTAACCGTGCCCTATCAGAGCGTCCCGAGGTTAACCGTGCCCTATCAGAGCGTCCCGAGGTTAACCGTGCCCTATCAGAGCGTCCCGAGGTTAGCCGTGCCCTATCAGAGCGTCCCGAGGTTAACCGTGCCCTATCAGAGCGTCCCGAGGTTAACCGTGCCCTATCAGAGCGTCCCGAGGTTAACCGTGCCCTATCAGAGCGTCCCGAGGTTAACCGTGCCCTATCAGAGCGTCCCGAGGTTAACCGTGCCCTATCAGAGCGTCCCGAGGTTAACCGTGCCCTATCAGAGCGTCCCGAGGTTAACCGTGCCCTATCAGAGCGTCCCGAGGTTAACCGTGCCCTATCAGAGCGTCCCGAGGTTAACCGTGCCCTATCAGAGCGTCCCGAGGTTAACCGTGCCCTATCAGAGCGTCCCGAGGTTAACCGTGCCCTATCAGAGCGTCCCGAGGTTAACCGTGCCCTATCAGAGCGTCCCGAGGTTAACCGTGCCCTATCAGAATGAATGAGGTGAAATCTGGCCTATCATAGTCCAGAAATCAGACATTTATATTAACTCATTGGTGGGTCAAATCTAAACAAAATAACTACAAAAGAAAGAAATAATTATTAATCAATTCTCTAACATTCGAGAAAGATGCTTATTTTAATAGATCGGATCCACATTTCAATTCACAAAAACCTTTATGTCACGGAAGCCAATAAAACCTTTGATGGTTTTGAAAATAATTTACAGAGGAAATGTTTTACTCGCTCCTTATGGTTTCTTTTGGCTTTGTGTAACTATTTCATTTGTACATATATTTCACTCGTCCAGTTTATCCTGAATGTCACAATCCGTGTGGCGTTAAGGTGGTCATAATATTGATTGAAATCTAGTTCATGTTTAGCAGTAATTACTGTTCCTGATGAAAAAGTAATGAGTGTTCCTGATAACGGAGTGAGGAATGTGTGCACACGTGCCATCTCATTGATGTCACAGCTGAGGTGACGGGAAACATGTCTATCAGGTCTGCCACAGAGGGCTGTGGAGGCCGGGTCACTGAGTGTCTTTAAGACAGAGATAGATAGGTTCTTGATCAATAAGAGGATCAGGGGTTTTGGGGAAAAGGCAGGAGAATGGGGATGAGAAAAATATCAGCCATGATTGAATGGTGGAGCAGACTCGATGGGCCGAGTGGCCTCATTCTGCTCCTGACATTTTTTTCTGCCATTACAAGTGAGCACTGGGTGGAAATCCAATTGTAACCAGCATTCAGCACGGTCTGGAGATTTGAGTTTAGAATCGAAGCTGCCACTCTGTGCACTGCACTGTCAGAATTGCAGCACTTTCCGATGAGATATTAAACCAAGGTCCCATCAAATGGACATAAATGATCAAAGTACTTTGCTGACTGAGGCTGTGAAAGACATGGAGTGCTTTTCTTTCACGAGTTGCAAGGCCAAACTAGCAGCACGGTGGCACAGTGATTAGCACTGCTGCCTCACAGCTACCCGGGTTCGATTCTGGCCTTGGGTCACTGTCTGTGTGGAGTTTGTACATTGTCCCAGTGTCTGCGTGGGTTTCCTCCGGGTGCTCTGGCTTCCTCCCACAGTCCAAAGATGAGCAGGTTAGATGGATTGACTATGCTAATTTACCCTTTAGTGTCTAAAAATGTATTGGTTAGGGAGATCGATGGGGTAAATATGTGGGGTTACAGGGATAGGGCTTGGGTAAACTGCTCTGTGGGAGGGCCAGTGCAGACTCAACGGGTCTTCTGCACTGTGCGGACTCTATGATAGCCCTGAACTGTTACAGTTCCGTGACGCTCTGCGACTCCTGTACTTACCACTGATGCGTTAAGGCGTCCCATTGAGGGCAGAGCACCCTGAGTGCACACAACGGTTTTCTGTTGGCATGCGCTTATCGCGCGGATGAGGGTAGTTGGCCTTGTGCTATTCTTAACATCAGTCAGACCTTGTGCCCAAGCCGAGGAGGAGACCAGCCAGAGAAAGGCAAAGAGTGCAGTCACTACAAAATCCTGGAGAGAGAGCGAGAGAGACATTTTAATTCAAGGAGTCAATATTGTCAGGTTTACTCGTTCAAGGTGGGAGGCAGGCTTACAGATCCCACAGGAAAAGGTCGTTCCCATCCACAAATATCTCCCTCATCCATGTTCATTAGTCAGTGCTGAATCAGACTTCAGACAAGTTTTAAACCTGGGTAGATTAAATAAGATCCACTGACAGGAGGGTTGGTAACCTGAGGACACAGGTTTCAAATAATTAGCAAAAGAGCTAGGTTGAAGATGGGAGGTTTTTTTTCAAAAGCAGCAAGTTGTGGGTGATCTGGAGTGTTTTACCTGAAAGGCGGAACTCCTCACAGCGACAGCCTACCCCACAATATTACTGAAACTCCAAATCTGTCTCCATGCCCTCTTCACCCCAGCAGTTCATACCCTAGATACAATACTCCAGGCTTTTACCCACTTCCCTTTGAAATTATTGCGACTATACAAGGTATTGGTGAGGCCGCAGCTGGAGTATTGTCCACAGTTTTGGTCCCCTTATTTGAGGAAAGATGTGGTGATATTGGAGGCGGTTCAGAGGAGGTTCACCAGATTGATTCCAGAGACGAGGGGTTTGTCGTATGAAGAGAGATTGAACAGTTCAGGCCGACACTCTCTGGAATTTAGAAGAATGAGGAGAGAAGAAATTGAGGTATACAAGACGATAAAAGATATGGATAAAGTAGACGTGAAGTGGATGCTTCCTCTTGTGGGACATTCTAGGCCAAGAAGTCATAATCTTAGGATAAAGGGGTAGTAAATTTAAAACAGAGTTGAGGAGAAACTACTTCTCCCAAAGGGTTGTAAATCTGTGGAATTCGCTATCCCAAAGCGCAGTGATGCTGGGACAGTGAGTAAATTTAAAGAGGAGACAGATTTTTAATTAATGGGTTGAAGGGTTATGGGGAGAAGGCAGGAAAATGGGGATGAGGAGCTTATCAGCCACTCGCAGATTCGATGGGCTGAATGGCCTAATTCTGCTCCTATATCTTACAAACTTAGGAAGAGGTGGAGTTTATCACTGGAGGAGAGAGTGAATGTTTTTGGAAAGGGTGTCACCCCTTTGCTTACTTCATACAAACTAATGAAGAGAGGAGTTTCAGATCATTCAGGCAGGAGATCATCTCCCCACACCGGACTGTCTATCTCAGCAACATTAGTGATGAGATAATGGTGTTCTCAGTATTTTCTTTCTATTGGTTGATTCCATGGGACCCAGGATCTGGAGATAAAGTTTCAATCCCTACCCTGTTCATTCCTTGCTATCTCTGACTGTTAATAGAAACAGATATTGAAGGTTCTGATTTAGGATTTATGGGCAGCACAGTGATTAGCACTGCCACCTCACAGCGCTGGGAACTAGGGTTCCATTCCCGGCTTGGGTCACTGTCTGTGTGCAGTCTGCATGTTCTCCCCGTGTCTGTGTGGGTTTTCTCCCACAGGCTGTGCTAAATACTCTCTTAGTATTATCTGAACAGGACCTGGAATGTGGTGACTAGGGAATTTTCACAGCAACTTCATTGCAGTGTTAATGTAAGCCTTACTTGTGACTAATAAATAAACTTTTTAAAGGATTTATCTAACATTGAGGATTCCAAAAGCATGAAGAACAGCTCTCTCCCCCAACCTGCTACACCACCAAACTCAGCAGGGCAAACCAGCAAGTAAGAATTGTGAATATAACATGGCTCAGGTTATCTGAGCTTCTACACTCGATCAAAAGCTCAAAATACACTTTAACCATTCCTGGTGTTAGGAAAGCATGTTTTTTTTTAAGCTATAATTTACTTTTTAAACTAATAAGGTTGAATATTATATAAAAGACTTAAATAGATCCTGAAAACATCACATGACAAAACCTTGTGAGTTTATTCAGAGGATTTAATTGTTTCTTGACTATCTTAATCCTTTTTGAATGGTAAATAGTCTTTGCAAACAGACAGTTTTATAGGTTTCTCTTCCTCCTTCCAGATGGTAATTCATGTAAGAATTTAAATCACTCATCCTTACCAACAATTTTCGCAGATTGCTTTTCAGTAAACTGGTACAGTTCCCCAAACTCCTCTCTTCAATACTTTCAAAATAAGTGACAGCCATTTGCTGTTTCATTCCCCAGGGCAATGCTTTGACCAATCAAATTCAAGCTGCCTGGTTTAAATTTCAATCAATGCTTGGCTGTTATCTGTCAGTCACCATCAACTGGTGCATTCTCCATGGCAATGCCTCTACCAGTAAAAAGTCTGACAACACCAGGTTTTAGTCCAACCTATTTATTTGATAATAACAGGACCCCTGTGTATTAATATATGTAGTTTCCAGTACATGCATTTAGCCCAATTGACAATCATTGGACTGTTCTTTGCAGATCAAAAGAACATAAAACACACTGAGCACCTGCTTCAGCTAAACAAAATAAGTGATAGCCATTCGCTGGTTCATTCCTCGAGGCAATGCCTCAAATAATCAGAGTAAAACAGCCTGGTTAAAATTTTCAAACAATGCTTGGCAATTAACTGTTGGTCACCAGCAACTAGTGCATTCTCCATAGCAATGCCTCTATCAATCAGTGTCCATTTGCCAACCAATCAGCACCCTTTCCTCATAAAGTTGTTGTTCCCCCTGACATTGATATTCTTGATATGGCCTGATGAGTGCAAGACAAAAAGTTTCAACAAAAATGTCTTTTCTCAGCAATACTCCGAATTACCAAATGCCTGTAAGCCTCAGTTCATCCGTTCCATCCAAAGTGTCTCATATTACTTTGCTTTACAATTAGAAGCTAAAGGGGACTATTGTACAATATAAGGAGCAATTAGTAGCAGGAGAATCTGATTAAATATTTCTTTATATCTGCTGATACGGAGAGAATCAAGTTAACGGACTTACAGCAATTGGCAAGTACTTGTTCTGCTGGAAGAGACTCTGATATCCCAGATACAGGACGAGGGCAGCCATACAGTACAGGAAAGTAAACACTCCAATTGTAACAAAAAATTCTGCGGATGAGGAGAAGTCTCCAATGAGATCCAGGGTCTCATAAACGGTGTCATTCTTGCAGGTGAACGCTTGGTAGGAAATCTGATTTAATCTGTAACAAAGAGCACGCAGCGCTTAGGAAGAGTCATGAGGACGAGAGCGAAGAAACTCGACCCAACAGTAAACAGGACACGGCTCTTGACGACAGTGAACAGAAACTTAACACAAGTTTTTTAAAAATCAAAACTTTGTGGGATAACAGAAAGAAGATAGAATCATAGAATCCCTACAGCGCAGAAGGAGAACTTTCAGCCCATCAAGTCTGCACCGTCCACATCCCACCCACTCTCGCAACCCCACATATTTACCCTGTTAATCCCCCTGACACTAAGCCTCAATTTAGCATGGCCAACCCACCTAACTCGCACATCTTTGGAGTTGTGAGCAGACAAAATTAAAGGGACGTAAATATATAAGAATAGTCACTAATAAATTTAATAGACGACTCTGGAGAAATAGTGAGAAGATGGAATTTCCATAGGGAGTAGTTTGAGACAAAAAGCAGAGATGTTTTTAAGGGGAACGAGATTAGAGCGAGGGAGAAAGGAATAAAAGAATGTGTTTGGAGACATGACGAGGGATTGAGGAGTGGGCCATAAAAACCAGCACAAACCATTCGAGTTGAATGGTCTGTTTTTGTGCCATTGATTTTACATTATTCCAAGTAAAAGACCTGATTTGGGGAACTGGAGTTCTGGAAACCAAGCAGAGAAATAGAAGAGGGTGGGGAGGGTAACATTTTTGAGGTTTTCCCCTTGGTGTGCAGAGCGCCCTCGCCCCACACCTTCCCTCCCACCTTTTAAACACTTCTTTCACAAACAGCCTGCCCACTCCCCCTGTTCACACTGACGGGATAAAGGCATTGGCAGCATTAACAGTCGGGTTACTTGGTTTGGTAATGAGCTCAATGGCCTCTAATTATTTTTGTAAAGTGGTAGACGGGTTGCTGATTTCCCCGATTTACGGGGACTGGGTCACAGCAGGATGGAAGGTGATGCACCAACCACCCATCGCACCTGACATGCCACCCCCACCTCCCACCTTCTGTCAAAAACCTGTCGGGAGTGGGGAGGAGGGGGTGTAAAATCCACCTCACTGGCACAAAACCAGATCACCACAGTACGTGCTCAGCTGCCGTCCTATCAGATCCACCATTCACAAAGAACTTACTGCAAAATATTTGGAAAGAAAACGGATGGAGGAAAAGCTGAGAATATAAACATTCACTTCCCAGGATTCACTCTTGGGTTGGACGTCCCTGAGAAAAGCCAGGACTTGTCGCCTGTCCTTAGTCGCCTCACCTTCCTGAACTGTTATAGTCTCGGTGTTGTGGGTCCACCCTCAGTGCTGTTAGGGAGTTCCAGGGGTTTCAATCTAACCATCATGTGGAAAGGAGCTCGGATGTTCCCGTGTACCAGCTGCTTTGGTCCTTCGAGGTGTTGCAGGTAACTCAAACTCCGTAAACCCTGCGAAATACAGACCTCATCCAATCCAAGGTGCCTTGGCTCAACTGAAACAGTCCCACCTCTGATTCAGGTCCCACTTCAAGGAGTTTCGCACATAATTCAGGCTCACATTCACCAAGTGCACCACTGAGGGAGGGAGTGCTGCACTGTCTGAGGTACCATCTTTCAAACAAGGCAATAAACCAATGAACTTGTGTGTGTTTGACCTCTTACATATCCTCTCTTCCTTCACAACGTTATTGCTGTTTAGACCCTAAACCCCAGAATTCCCTCAGAAATGTTGGAGAGGTAATAAGCTAGGCAGAAAGGGTTTGCAGAGAGGGGTAGTGAGTGGGTAAGGAGTTCAGTGGGGAGTTGTTGTGAGTGTAGGAATGGAAGATTCTGTCAGTTGGTGATCATAAAGTGAAATGAACCCAGTGTGAAAGTTAGGCAGTAACACAGTACTGGAGAATGTTCTGAACCAGGGCAGAGTGAAGTCAATGGAAAGAATACTGAGGAGAGGGATGGAAGCAACAAACCTCCAGACAGGGTAGGTCCAACGCCACTAACCTGAAAGGGTAACTGAAATTGACGGAGATCAGATCTTTCTTGTCATTCAGACACTTAACTGAAGCCATACTTGTCCCTGTGTAACCTCCACAAGTGGCAAAGGCAAATATTGCAAAAATCTGCAGAGACAGAACAAACAAGAATGATTTAGAATTTAGAGAAACAGACCATTCGGCCCAACTGATCTATACTGGTGTCTACGTTCCACACACGCCCCCACATCTTACAATCAGGATATCCTGTCTTTCTCTTTCTCTCTCCTGTGTTTCTGTAACTTTCCCTTTAACTGTGTTGATATTATTCACCTCATCTGTGGTGAGTAGACACTATTAGCACCATTCTCAACCTTTATCACAATCATTAACGTTCTCTTTGTCTTTTTGTCTATGACATCTTGGTTAATTACACAACACGCTCTCCACCCACCCCCCCCACCCTCACACCCCTCACCCTGACAATATAAATCTCATCCTATTTTGTTCGTCTTCAACTCTGATCAAGGGTCATCCAGACTCGAAACGTTGGCTCTGTTCTCTCTCCACTGATGCGGTCAGTCCTGCTGAGATTTTCCAGCATTTTCTGATTGAGAGTTCTTTACTCAGAGGGTAGTAAGGGCATGGAATGCCCTGCCTGCAGCAGTTGTGGACTCGCCAACTTTAAGGGCGTTCGAATGGTCAGTGGATAGGCATATGGATAATATTGGAATAGTTTAGGTTAGAGGGTCATTAGATTGTTGCGCCGACCAGTGGAACCATCGAGGGCCGAAGGGCCTGTACTGCGCTGGAATGTTCTATAATCCTGGGAAAGGGGGACAAAAGCCAGAGGAAAAAAATAGCACACAAAGAGGAGGGAGGCACAGAAAAGAGAGGGAGAGGTGGAGGGAGAGAGGCAGAGGGACAAAGTGAACTACTATTTTTTAATAGTGGGCCTGTTTAAATCCTGGAATGTCAGGACTAAAGGGAGTCGAGTCAGGAATTGAACGAGCTATTCCAGGATGAGGAGGGTTAATCTATAGGCAGCGTAATCAGCGAGTGCTGATTATGGTTGTATAAAGTCCACTCACGGTAGCTAATAATAGTTGGAGCAACTACACACTGGTGCCAGTCAGACTCACTCTCCACAAGTTCACACACGAGGAGAAAAGACTGCAGAAATTCCCAAACTGTCAGTCAAGCAGCAGAACATCTCGTACAGGGAAGCACAGTGTCTAATCTGAGCTGTTGAAGGTGATTGGTACTTACTGAGGCAGAGCAAACTGATGCAAGGACAGCTGGTGTTGTGTCACCAATAATTAGCCGAGAGTCACACTGGGATCAGGATCCACAAACTCCCAGAACTGGGGAATGTTTGACTTTGCAAATGTTTAGCTAACGTCCACAGATATTGATGTCGCTGGGTAGGAGTGGTCCATGAGAACACAAGAAATAGAAAGAGGAGTAGGCCAGTTGGTCCCTCCAGACTGTTCCACCATTCAGCACCATCATGGCTGATCATCTACCTTACCCTCTCTGCCCAATCCTCAATCCCCTAAGAATTCAAATATCCTCCAATCACAGGACTGAATCTACTCAATGATACGGCAGCCATGACTCAATGGGATGGAGAATTCTAAACACTCATACTCCTCCAAGTAAAGAAATTTCCCCTCAATCCGAAACGGCCAATGACTCACTCTGAAATTATGACCACTAGTTCTAAATTGCAATCATTGGAAACAAGCGTTTGTCAAAACTGACCCGGTCAAGCTGTGACTTTGCAGAATTAAAGATCTGGATTACACAGAGATTTTCCAACTTCAGAAAGACTCCAAAGTAACTTACAGCCAATAGCGTCAGTGTAGCTTTAAGGTTTACCCAAGAGACATGACAGTTTTTACGTATCATCTAAAAAATGGCCCCTCCATTTAATACGGACACTAAAGCATTGTAATAACGTAAAACATAGGAGCAAGAGGAGACTGTTCGGCTTCTCGAATCTGCTCTGCATTCAGTACCATAGCAATGTTATGGTTCAGAAAGAGACCATTCAGCCCATTGTGACTGTGCTGGCCACACATGAAACTAGCCATCATTTTAATCCCATTTTCCAGCACCTGGTCTGTAGTTTTGCAGATTCCAGCACTTCGGACACAGATCCAGGAACAGCTTCAATCACCACCTCAGGCAGTGAATTCCAGACACTCACTACCCTCTGAGTGAAAGAGTTTTCCTCACATCCCCTCGAATCCTTCTATCCTTCATCCTAAATCTGTGCTCCCTGGTAACTGACCCCTCAGCTAAGGAAAACTCACCTTTCCAGTCCACCCTGTCTCAGCCCCTCATAATTTTGTGCACCTCAACGAGGTCACGCCTCAGCCTCCTCTGTTTGAAGGAAAATAACCCTCGCCCGTTCAGTGTTTCCATCACATCTGCAATGTTCAAATCCTGACAACGTTCTTCCTGTAACGTGGTGACCAGGGCTCTGCACAAAAATTCTAGCTGTGCCCTAACCAGTGTTTTACACAGCTCCAGAATTACATTCCTGCGTCTGTAATCAATACCTCATCCAATAAGGGAAAGCATTCCATATGCTCCCTTGTCCACCTGTCCTGCCATGTTCAGGGAGCTGTACACATTCACTCCAAGATCTCTCTCTTCCTCAACCCCTCTCAATGTCTTTCCGTTTATTGAATGTTCTCTTGCTGCGTGCCCTCTCCAAATGCATCACCTCACGCTTTTGCAGAGTGAATTCCATTTCTCTGCACACTCACACAAACCATCGATATTATTCTGGAGTTGATACAATCGATTTTTGTGTCATCTGCAAATTTCCTGATTTCACTTCCCACATTTATCAAGATCATTAATATTTACAACAAACAGGGAAAGCCTGAACACCGAGGCCTGTGGAACATCACGGGAAACCGCTTTCCATTCACAAAGACATCATTCCGCCATTATCTGCTGTTCCCTGTCACACAGCCAATTTTGAATCCACTCACCATCTTCCTTTGTCTCCCATGGGATCTCACTTTTCTGACCAGTCTGCCACATGGAACTTGTCAAATGCCTCACTAAAATCCACGTAGGCAACACCCACTGCACCATTCCCATCAATCCTCCTCGTTACTTCATCAAAACAATTGGTTAAGTCAGTAAGACACAATCTTCCCCTAATAAAACTATGCTAACTATCCCTGATCAATCCTCGTCTTTCTAAGTGGCAGGTTATCCTGTCTCTCAGAATTGCTTCTGCTAATTATTTTAACAGCCTGGGGTACAATCCATCCAGCCCTGGTGATTTATCCATCTTAAAAGGATGTCAGTCTCTCCAATACTTCCTCTCTATGCTCATTGTACCATTCCTCTCATTAGTGAGGACAAATTGAGAACCTTACCCACATCTTCAATGTATAAGTTATAATGCACATCTCTGATAGGCTCTACCCTTTTCTTAGTTATTCTGTAGCTCCTAATGTATTGGTAAAACAATTTGGGTTTTCTTTTATTTTACCTTTGTTTTGTACCCTCTCTTTCCCAATTTCCATTTTGACTTCACGCCTGGTCTTTCTCTGCTCCTCTGGGCTTTATAAAGTATTAAGCTATTTGTGACGGTCTTTCTCGTTCTGCTCTATCTTAGCCTGAATGCTTCTGGCTAACCAGCGGGGTTCTGGGTTTGGCAATTCTACTCATTTTCTTTGTGGGGATATATCTACAGTGTACCCATAGAATCTCACTTTTGAATGCCTCCCAGTGATTTGAGACAGTTTTTCCTGTCTCGTTCCTTTATCCAGTTCCCTTTCACCAGTTCACCTCTCAGTCTTGTCAAATTGCTCTTCCCTTTCACAGCGTTTAGGTCACAGCTGATTTCATTGGGCAATTCATTCCGTCCCCACAAATCTTGACTCCCTTGTCAATCAAAAATTCAGCCTTGAATATATTCAATGACTCAGCATCCACTGCTCGCTGTGGAGAGAATTCCAAACACTAACAACATCCAGGGAAGAAATTCCTCATCACCCCCATCTTAAAATGGGAGACCCCTTATTTTTAAACTGAACCTCCTTGTACAGATTCCACCACAAGAGGAAACATCTTCACAGGATCCATTCTATCAATCTCCCTCAAAATCCTACATGTTTCATTAATATCACTCCGCATTTGTCTAAACTCCAATGAATATCAGCTCAATCTCTCCTCATAAGAGAAATCCTTCATCCCGGGAATCAGTCCGGTGAACCTTCTCTGAACTGTTTCCAATCTCGTTCCTTGTATCAAGTTTCCGGAATGAGACTTGAACTCACAATCTTGGACTTGGAGATGAAAGCAATGGACACGATACCACAACTGGCACAAGCTTGTGAGGCGACACAAATTAAAAAGTTATGACAACTCACATTGTTATAACACCTTTAACATCGTAACAGTGGCTCAAGGTGCCTCACAGCAGGAGACAATTGTGCTGCGGTTTTTCTATGTTCTAAATACTGACACCAAGCAGAATGAGACATTAGGACAGGTAAGTACTAGGACATGGTTAGAAAAGTTCAGGATGGAAACTCCAGCATTGAGGCCATGGCAGACACAACCACCAAAGATGGAGTAAAGGAAGTGACAGAATGAGGAAGTTTGATACAGAAAGGGATACGAGGAGATTTAACAACTGAGATAAAGATTCACAACAGCCAATTCCAGTCTCCATACACTTAAGGTCATTGTCCTTATCCCACCAGACCACACTTACCCATCCAGCGACTGACTGACTCCAGCTCCTGGTAAAGCAATGCTTCAATTATAATATTCTCATCCTTGCTTTCAAACCCCTCCATCACCTTGCCCCTCCCCAACTCTCTTCCAATCCCACCACCATCCAGGGTATCTACATTCTTCCAATTTTGGCCTCTTGTGCACCACTGATTCCTGTCATCCCATCATTAGTTTTCAGCTGCCTTATCCCCAAGTCACTCTTGATTCCTTGAAGAGATCTCCTTCAGACTACTTCTTGGCCAAACCCATCTTCTCATCTCTTTACATGGGCTCAGTGTCAAATATTAATGTATGGCAAATCTTGATACACTGTGGGATTTTTATTCTGTGAAGGGCGCTATATAAATGCAATGTCATTTATTGCGGGATTGAAAAAGAGTGGCAAGGATGATAAGAGTTGATTGGAGAGGAGAGGGTTAAGAATGCTCGCTTCCACGTTCCAAACCCTTGGGAGTGCCGTCTTCTTGAATCGGGAACACTGTGAACATCAGCCTGTGCCAACCTCAGCTCTGTACGCAACTGCATCCAGTCTCAGATTCCAGTCACAATGAACGGAGCTGGTGAGATGCATCATTCCTTTCAGCTTGGAACTGTCCTCTTATCCTTCCACACCCA
This sequence comes from Carcharhinus amblyrhynchos, assembly GCF_965287045.1. Classification (NCBI taxonomy): domain Eukaryota; kingdom Metazoa; phylum Chordata; class Chondrichthyes; order Carcharhiniformes; family Carcharhinidae; genus Carcharhinus; species Carcharhinus amblyrhynchos. The sequence goes on along the minus strand of NC_137345.1, from coordinate 1,804,425 downwards.
GCTTTGTTTGCAGATGGAGAACACTTTGATGCACAAGGTGTGAACATCCCAAACACTCGCCTGCCCTGTCACAGAGGTTCAGCAGTGAATTTCTGATCTGCCATGTGATTCTGTTAATAAGCCAAGTGCTTCCACAAGCAGAAGGAACAATACGGATGATTACAGAATGGTCTCCTGTGCTGTAACCATTCAGACCATCATGTCCATGTCAGCTCCTGTGAGAGAAACGCAGCTAGCCCCACTCACCCTGCCTTTCCCCAAAGCCCCCAATGCTTTTCCACTATCCAATTCACTTGTGGATGTCTCGATTGAATTTGCCTCCACCACAGACTCAATGCGCGCTAGATCCTAACCGCTCACTACAGACACAAACCGCCCTCATGTTGCATCTGTTATTTGTGCCAATCAGCTTACTGTTCCTTCACTGTCAGAACCCCGGAACTCCCTTGCTAACAGCACTATAGCTGTACCTACACTGCAGCGTTTCAAGAAAGCAGCTCACCACCACCTTCTCAAAGACAGTTAGATTGGATAATAAATGCTGGACCAGCCAGCGACACCTACATCCCATAAACACATTTTTAATAAGTTTCACTCTGTGTCTAATGCTGCATTATACCTGTCCTGGGAGTGTGTGATGGAGACAATATTAAGGGAGATTTAATCTGTACCATCATACAAATCATCATGCAAACCCTAAAGTGCAGAGACTGGCCATTCGGCCCATCAGGTCTGCACTGACCACAATCCCACCCAGGCCTTACCCCATATGCCTACATATTTACCTGCTAATCCCTCTAACCTACACATCCCAGCCACACTAAGGGGCGATTTTTAGCATGGCCAATTGAGTTAACCTGCACATCTTTGGACTGTGGGAGAAAACTGGAGCACCCAGAGAAAACCCACACAGACACGAGGAGAATGTGCAAACTCCGTACAGACAGTGACCCAAGCCAGGAATCGATCCCAGGTCCCTGGAGCTGTGAGGCAGCAGTGCTAACCTTATCAAACCCTGTGGTGTACTTGTCATAGAATTGTAGAAACCGCCAATGCAAAAGGAGGCCATTCAGCCCATTGAGTCTGCACCAAACACAATCCCACCCAGAACCTATCCCCATTTACCCTAGCCAGTCCCATTGACACTAAGGGGCAATTTAACGTGGCCAATCGACATAACCTGCACACCTTTGGACTATGGGAAGAAACCGGAGAACCTGGAGGAAACTCACGCAGACATGAGGAGAACGTGCAAAGTCCACACAGACAGTGACTCAAGCGGGTCTCTGATGCTGTGAGGCAGCAGTGCTAACCAGCATGCTGTGTCCTGGAGTGTTTGATGAGCATCACCGGGTGATTGGAATGGACTTGGTGCAGTTGCTTCAGGGTAAGGAAAATGGTACCCGAGATTGAGTAATACACCCCAGCCTAGTTGTCACTGAAGGGGTTTTGTGACTGGGTTCTGCCCTCCTGCTGTGAGGGGAGGGTTTAACATCCTTCCTTTACCATCTAAGGGCATACTCAAAAACATCAAATGCAGTAACCTCCCAACCCAGCTAAACTCAAACATGAATGCTGAACATGAGTCACAGAGAAAGATGTCTCACATCTCCACATCATGAGTCACACAGACCCAGGGCTGCTCTCCACACAAACAATGGCTCCAATTTTTAATGCAAACGGTTCTGAGATTAACAAAGTTCTCCCCACAAACTGGGCACAACCCGGGGAATCATTCACACCAGTAACTCTAACTCTACAAACTCTCTAAGCAGTTTGAGTGAAAGGCCTGTTACACACCCATTCCAAGATTTTGATAAATCCCAGCGGCTCTTTAAGGGGACCGATGTCCAGTTTAAAGGCGGGGAATTTCTGAAATTACAAAAAAAATGTTTCAATCAACAAATACAGGAAGCGCATCAGCACAAAACTTTAACAAACACTTTGCAAACTTTCCGCAGAGTGTCACCGACCTGAACCGGGGCCGCATTCTCCATTCCGACTCTCTGTGGGTTATTTTTCTTGTGCAAAGGTCCCAGTTCCGAGACACAGACAGACAGAGGGGACTGAGGGGGATCCCTTTAGCGAGGATTCACTCCAGGTACAAGGACGCTTCCGTATTCAGTAAAGAAATTCAACCGCGGCACCGCAGCAGCATGTGATCAGAGAGTGAAACTGAGTCTTAACAGGATATCAATCAACCCGCTTTAACGGTACAAACCACACAGCTCAGCCCAGCTCAAACAGGGGACTTCCACATCCCTCATCTGCATAAAACAAAACCTTCACCCCCCACCCCACTCCTCCCCCCTTAACACTGACCTCACCCCAGAGACACCCCCCTATATAAACACCCATCACCCCAGAGACCCCCATAAACACCCACCATCCCAAAGACCCCTGTAGACACCCACCATCCCAGAGACCCACCCTATAAACACCCACAATTCCAGAGACCCCCATAAGCACCCATCGTCCCAGAGACCCCCGTATAAACTCCCAGAATTCCAGAGATCCCCCCATAAACACCACCATCCCAGAGACCCCCCCCCCATAAACACTGACCATCCCCTAGAGATCCCCTATAAACATTGACCTCACCCCAGAGACCCCTCCCCGTAAATACTCCCCATCCCAGAGACCCCCCCTCCACCTGCTACCTCTGTAAACATTGATCTCAGTCCAGAGACTGAAGGTTGTTTTTTGTGACCAGAAGCCTGTGTCCAATGGTGTATCACAGGGATCAGTGCTGGGTCCCTCGCTGTTTGCGGTGTACATTAATGATGGTAAATCTGGGGGTACAAACGATACGTTCGCAGGTGACACGAAAATTGGTGGTGGTGAAGAGCGAGAAGGAAAGCGTTAGATTACAGGACTTCTCGCTGACGCCACAACCTTCGCGAGTCTCCCGGACTCACATTTCCGGCGTAGTCAGTTCTGACTACAATGTGGAAATTGCAATTTCCATTTATTAGAAGGCTCTGAACCCGTTCGTCTCCCCCCCACCCCCCTGCTGGGAGTGGTTCCCTCCAGCAGGATTTAACTCCTGCTCCAGACTAACAGGAAACAGGCAACTCGATCCCACTGGAGGGAAGAGAGGCCATTAAAGCTGCCCAGTGGTAAAGAAGGGTAGCCCTTGGGCAGTGTCAGCCTGGCAGTGCCAGCCTGGCACCCTAGCACTGCCTAAGGGGCAAACTGGCATTGCCCTGCAGGCATTGGGCAGTGCCAAGGGTCAGAGACGATGGGCCAGAGGGGGTGGGGTCTATTAGGCCCAATCAGGGCCGATGGGAGGGGTGGGGAAATCACTGCCACTCTGCACTGGGATGACTGGAAGAGGGAGGGAACAGGTGATGGGGGCTGGCCTTCCGGGTTGTGGGGAATGGTGTCAGTGGTTGTAGGGGGGGTGGATTCGGGAGATGGGACTGGCCTGGGGAGGTCTGGGGGGGGCCAGTGATTGGGGTTGGGGGGGTTGGGTCGAAAGGCCAGTGATCTGGAAGCTGTGCTCTGACAGATTGGCACAGTCACAGTGGCCTGTATAACGCTATGCTGCCGGTCTCTCGGGTGAGAATAGGCCCTGCCCACTGAATGAATCCCCCCTGAGGCACTCTGTGATGCTCAGAGTGTGGGAGATTCATTCTGGAAATCACTCAAAAAGAAAACTGGCGAGCTTTACTGTCATTTTCCCTTAAGTTAGAGACTCACGTCCTGACCCTCTGACTCCTTGTAAACACTGACATCATCCAGAAACCCTCTAAAAATATTGAATCATTGCAGATGCTCCTTGCAAATATTGTTACATTTTCAACAACTGTCCCCCCCCCACCACCCCCTCGATTCCATCTTAAAAATTTATTTGCCAATGTTGACATACCTGCCCCAGCAGAGAATGCTGAATACATTGGACCTCAGCCCGGGACCCCTGTCAATGTGTGTGCATCTGTGGAGCCCTTTAAACATCTGCAATCTGCCTGGACCCCCCTCACTTTGCAAGAATTTACATTCATAACATTAGGTTCCGAAAGCCAGTGCCAGGGACTGAATCGCCTTCATTGTAGAAGGTGTTTATTTTGAAATAGTTAACGTTGTAAGTGTACGGTTTGCAGCTTTTGCTGTCTGCTCCTGGCATTTGACATGATATCAGCTCAGTGTGTGTTGTGTTTATATTTCACTCACTGGTTCATCCTGTTTGACTTCTGCGGCTCCAAGTGTTTTAGAGGTTTGTTCCTATTGCCTCACTGGTGGATGAATCAGAACTTCCAGATCCACTCGTATCAGTAACTGCGGTTAAAAAAATCAGTAACTGGAGCCTCATCGTCCACATCACAAAAATAACAGGTTTAGAGACTGAGACTGAATGAAATCCCACGACCTCATCAACTACTGGGTTCTCCCACAGAGACCACCAATAATCTGCTAACACGGTGACATCATTGGGGCAACCCAGCATGTCAGACCAAAGCGTTTTCAGACTAAAATTAACATCAAACCACAAGAGAAGATAGTCACCCAGGAAGAAGAAAAGTTTGTTCAAAGATTTAGATTTGAAGGTTTGTCTGAAAAGAGGAGAGAGAGATGGAAAGGCAGAAAGGTTTAGGGGGGGAATTCTAGAGATTTACACTCAGGGAGTAAGCATGGTCACTGGTATGACGTTAATGTACCTTTAAGAGATTTTTTTAAAAATCATGATCTCTGCAGCTCTCACAGTCAGAGTTTCTCAGCTCACAGACTTAGCCGATGTCATTATGGCACTGGCTTGTCTGGAGATGTTCTTTCGTTGCTCTTCAACAGCTTAAATGGGGTCTCTTTATTTTAACTCTAGGTTATTTTACCACCCTGCATTGATAAGATACGATCATGGGTTCTGGTTAGGTTTTTTATCCTTCCTAGGGAGTTTAAGGTTTTTTTTCTGTTTGGCTGCACTTGGAGTTGAGTTTTAGAAGGGGCAGCAAGCTGGAAGGAGTCTCTCTCTCTGTCTCCCTGGTTTTTGGAAATTCTGCTGGTTAGCTGAAAGCAAGGTCTTGCCTTTCTGAAGGAGGGAATCTGCTGTTGGTGGCTTGCCTAGAGTCCCTGGTGTTTTGGGAAGTGGGTCTGTCTTCAAACTATTCTGAGTCTATCCAGATAATTGCAGATTTCATCCAAAGGTCTCAAGTCTAGTTTCACGTGAGCATTAGTTTTTGCTGTGTTAAAACCTGTGAAAAGGTTCTTTTGTCTATGGGATTGGTTTGATAGGAGTATAGTAGATATATTTGTTAAGGATTATACATTATAGTGGTTGTTTTGTTTCTTGTTTGTAGTTGATAAGAGTTCTTGCTAATTTTCTTATTATGGTATGTTGACTATATCCTTAAATAAACTATGTTTGATAAAAGCTCCCTTGTGGATCATTTGAATCATACCTGAAGTGAAACATATCAAGCTTATCCTAACCAAATTCAAGATGCAAAACACATGATCTAGGCAGACTCCTAGAGTTTGTGACCTGAACCATAACACCGGTGGCAGAGGGATTAAAATTGAGTATGCACAGGAATTAAAAATTAGAGGAGCGCAGATATCTCAATGTGTTGTAGGGATGAAGGGTGTGGAGTTTGTACATTCTCCCCATGTCTGTGTGGGTTCCCCAGGGTGCTTCAGTTTCCTCCCACACTCCAAAGATGTGTAGGTTATGTGGCTTGGCAATAGTAAATTGCCCCTTAGTGTAGGTTAGATGGATTAGCCATGATAAGTACACAGTGTTACAGAAAAAGAGCAGAGGAGGTGGGATTTGGTATAGATGTTCCTTTGGAGAGTCAGTGCAGACTCGATGGGTTGAATGGTCTCCTTCTGCACAGTTGAGATTTTTTAGAGATTTTATGGAAGGTGTGGAGATATTTGAAGATGAGGGTGAGACTTTTAAAATGAGGCATTGCTTAACTGGGAACGAATGTAGGACAGCGAGTCCAGAGGGTGACCAGAAAATGGAACATTGTGCAAATTAGAATTTGACATCAGAGTTTTGGATGAGCTAACGGAGAGTGGAAGACTGGAGGGTGACCAGGAGAACATTGGAACAGCCAAGTCTGGGAATAACAAAAGAACAGATGAGGGTTCCAGAAGCAGATAGGCTGAAACAGAGATTAGGATGTTAATTAGGTGAAAGAGGCGGGCCTTGATGATGAGAAGGTAATGATTACCCATGATCATATGAAAGGGTGGAGCAGATTTGAGGGCCTGAATTGTCTAATGCTGGTCCTAGTTGTTATATTAGTCACAAAAACCTTTAGTCATTGCAGAAAGATTTAGGTTTCATAAGCCCAATTAGGAAGGGGGGAACTGATTGCACGTTTTGTGGCTGCACTGAAAACGTTGGCAGAACATGGCGAATTTGGGGATGTATTCAGTGATACAATCCGGGATAGACTAGTCTGTGGTTTGAGGAATGAGAAACTCAAAAGCAGTTGTTAACTGAAAGCAGCCTGACTTTAAAAATGCCATGGAAGTTGCTGTATCGATGGAACTAGCAGCCAAAGAAGGTCAGAGGTTGAATTTAGAAAAAGGTTTACAAAATGTCAGCAATTTTTTCACACAGAGGGTGGTGAGTGTCTGGAACGAGCTGCCAGAGGTAGTAGTAGAGGCAGGTACAATTTTGTCTTTTAAAAAGCATTTAGTCGGTTACATGAGTAAGATGGGTATAGAGGGATATGGGCCATACGCAGGCAATTGGGACTAGCTTAGTGATAAGAACCGGGCGGCACGGACACGTTGGGCCGAAGGGCCTGTTTCCATGCTGTAAACCTCTGTGACTCTGTGATATTCGTATGTAGTGGGTGGAATTTTATGGTCCCTCCCATCAGTTCCCACTGAAGCCAATGGAGTTTTGGGGAGTTCACCACATTTGATGAACCAACTCCCACTGTGACGTGGCTGTAAAATCCCACCCAGTAAAATCAAATGTGGCAGCGATGCAGTCCGTGACCCAATCGCTGACAGGATGTGATTCCTGATGATGAAATAGCAGCCAAACAAGGGACAGAATGGCAAAGAATCAGAGCACGGAAAACAGTAAATAACCACAGGGGAGGAGGGAGGGGGGGAGACTCGAGGATTCAAGATGGGAGTGACAAACTTTTAATGGGGCAAATCTTTCTGCTGTGCAAAAACAGGGTTAATAACATCAGGTTTGGTGAATTCAAGCGGTAGAGGTATTTTGATAATATAAACAGGGGTAAAAGAGGATCCCAGAGGGTTAATATTTGGCCTCCAATATGACTGACCCCCATGCAGAATTGTGTAGAGTCAAGTTCCAGTCGCCGGGGTCTATAATTCAGGCTAACATTGCCAATGTAGTACTGAGAGAGTGCTGCCTTTCAGGTGAGATGTTCCGAAAGCTTGTGGCGTTTACTATCAAATAAACCTGTTGGACTTTAACCTGGTGTTGTGAGACGTCTTACTGTGTTTACCCCAGTCCAACACTGGCATCTCCACATCATGTAAAAGATCCCATGGGAGGTTCTGGATAAAGAGCAGGGAAGTTTCTTCAAATTCTTGAGCCAATTTTTATCTTTTAACCAATATCATTAAGGGGATTTTCAGGTCATTTATCTCAGTGTTGTGCGGGAGCTTGCTGTGCGCACATTGGCTGCTGAACTTCCTCCATTACAAGTGATTACACTTCACAGTCCGGAGCTCCTGAAAGGTGCTATAGAAATGCAAGTCTTTCTTTACAGTGTTGTAGGATTTCAATAGGGTTGATGTCAAAATGGTTTTCTCAGTTGAAGGGAGACCAAATTGAGTGCCTCATAAACATAAATGACTGAGAAATCGAACTGGGAATTCATGAGAAACATTTCTATCCAGAGAGCCAGGAACTTGTTGCTCTGAAGAATAGCTAAGGAAAATATCATAGCTGCATTTAAGAGGAGGGTCAGAATGCGAGTTATGTTGATGGAGTGAGAAGAGACTCGTGGAGCCAAGACACTGGCATGGGTCAGTGGGCTGAATGGCCTATTTTGCTACTGTAATTAGGGAAGGTAATGGCATAGTGGCATTGTCACTGGACTAGTAATCTAATGACCCAGGGTAATGCTCTCAGCACACAGGTTCAAATCCCACTGCAACAGATGTTAAAATTTGAACTCAATAAAAATCTGGAATTAAAAGTCTACTGATGACCATGAAACCACTGTCAATTGTCATAAAAGCCCATCTGGTTCACTAATGTCCTTTAGGGAAGGAAATCTGCCATCCTTTCCTGGTCTGGCCTACATGTGACAGACCCACAGCAATGCCATTAACTCTTAAATGCCCTCTGAAATGGCCTAGCAAGCCACTCAGCTCAGGGCAATTAGCGATGGACAATAAATGCTGGTCCAGCCAGCATTACCCATGCCCCATAAACAAATAAAATATAACTTGGTTTGTGAAGTGCAGCATGACGTTTCACTCAGTTGGTTCCTGCTGGGATTATCCTATAAGGAGAGATTGTGTGGACTGTATTCCCCGATAGAATCATAGAATCTACAGTGCAGAGGGAGGCCATTTGGCCCATTGAGTCTGCACCAACAACAATCCCACCCAGGTCCTATCCCCATAACCCATCATATTTACCCTCCTAGTCCCCCTGACACTAGGGTCAATTTAGCATGGCCAACCAACCTAACCTGCACACTTTTGGAGTGTGGGAGAAAAACTGAACATTCGGAGGAAACCTACACAGACATGGGGACCGGAGGCCAGAACTGAACCCAGGTCCCTGGCGCTGTGTTAACCACTGTGCTGCCCATTTTTTTTTCAAAGATCTCCTTCCACACTAACTCTGGCCTCTCAGCGTGGTAAGATTGCCTGTAGCCTTATCAAAAGCCACCGTTCCCACTTGATATTTTGAACGACGAGAGGTGAACTCACTGAAAATTACAAACTTCTTGACAGATGCTGAGGGTAGGTATTCTGAGTGGGCAGTCTAGACACTAGAACAATGAGACAGTCACAGAATAAGAGGTCAGCCATTTAGAACTGAAATAAGGAGAAATTTTTCTCAAGGTGGTGATTGGAATTCCCAACCCCGAGAACTGGGAATGTTGAGGAGTATATTCAAGGTTGTTAGATGTTTGGGTATTAAGCAAGTGAAAGGATATGGGGATAGTGTGGGAGGAATTAAGGTGTAGATCGGTCATGATCTTGTTAATTGGCAGAGTGAATTCAAATGACGTTCTCCAGCTCCAGTTCATAAATTCCGATGGATGGAGAAAGTGCACCCCATGGTGGAACACAGTAGTATAACAGCATTTGGCAGTTCTTTCTTATTTTTCAGAAGCGATGCTGATGTTCTGATACACTGCCCAGGGAGTGCAGAGATACTGTCTTTCAGATGTCATCTCAATCTTTCTTTTAAGTATACCTTCACACTCAAACTGCTTTTTACCCTTCGGGGAACAGTGAGCAAAGGATTCCCGAGCTGATGATCAGCCTGTTGAACTGTGTGATGAATGGTCCTTCAGTGGCCAACAACTCCTGGGGTCAAACTTGAACCTGAGCTTCTGGTCCAGGGATAGAGACCACAATATTGCCTATCTGACAGCTCTTTTTGGAAATGTTATAACAACAAACTAAGTTCCCAATTCCAAACAGCATTCACGGACAATTGTTAAAGGTGTAAACATTTCTTCCCAGGAAATGAGCAGGGTTTGATAATGGCCAGAATTCTTCAATGCTGCAAGAATGGACAATTTGACACTCAGCCAAATCTCTGTTCCCTGCAGCAGGAAAATCCCATTGTAGGTGAGGTAGGAAAATGTTTCTGCACACTTGTGAGCTGGAGAACCTTTCTTGTGCAAGACTAACGTAACAACTGAAACACTACTGCAACTCCTGGCTGTTCTTGTTGAGCTATCTCACTGATAGGTTTCGGGCACTGAAAAGACCCAATCCACCCCCTCATCCCTACCTACTTCATTATATTTCTCTTCCCTTCTCTGCCTTAGTTATTCATTGGATCCGTGAGGAAGTTGGTGTCCTTAGCAAGGAGGCCCCCTGCTAACTCCAGCTGGATGTGGAGATGCTGGCATTGGACTGGGGGTAAAACAGAAAGAAATCCCACAACACCAGCTTAAAGTCCAACAAGTTTATTTGTAGCAAACAAGTGGTGTTGTGGAACTCCAGCTGGAAGCAGCAATGGGACAAATTGTCAGTTTTGTTTTTTGAGTTGGGAACTGTAGCTGAGAACAAACAGCTGGAACGTGGGAGAGCGCAAGACTCGTGTCGGCTGTGACTCAGTGACAGCTCCCCATTCCTCTGAGCCAAGGAGTTGGTTCAGGTTTCACTCTAGAGACTCTAGCACAAAATCCGCACTGATAGTTTGGTATTTGTACTGTGGGAATGCAGCACTGCCAGAGATGCCACCTTTCAGAAGGATGCTAACCTGAGGATCTTCTGCCTCTTTCGAGGGTGTTATTGATTTTCTGACATTCTTCAAAGAAGAATTAACTGGTGAATTCTCTCCAGTGTTCTGGCCAATCGCTTAACCAAGATCAGTAAAACAGGCGAAAGCTGTGAACAATCTGGTTCATAACAGGAATAAGCAGCATTTTAAAATATTTTAAAGTTGAGTGTTTTGTGGCAGTGATCCACGAACAATCAGTCCAGCCTGAGCTGGCCTAAGGCTGTTGATAGGAAATGAGCTCCACAACACACAGTAACAGGCTGTTCATTGGTGATGGGAAAGGATATTTTGTTTTGACCCAGTGGCAGCATTCTTGTCTTTGACATAAGGTTATTGGTTCAAGCTGCTTTCCAACACTTGACGATATAATCTCGTTCACATTACAGCATAGCACTGCTGGATATTACCCTTTGAATGGGGTGACAATAATGTGCTATTCTGATAAATTTTATGTGCGAGGTGGGGCTGCTTGAAGAGGCTGTGTTTTTTTACAGGAGTTGATTTATGCTGAGAATGCAGGATAGTAACTGATTTTTGCTAGGAATGCGTGACTTTTGTTAATGGACTTTTTGTTAATCCTAGATTCACCTTGGATTTTAGACTCGGTATCAGAGCCATATGAGTTTTGATTAAGTTAATAGACAGGGAGAGTCACTTGATTAATGGGGGGAGCCAATCTTGCACAAAAGACCAGTTGCATTTTCATTTTTAAAATACAAGCAGTTGCTGCCTGGACTAGCTAGAAGAAACAAGTGTGTGTGTGTGTGTGTGTGTCTCTCTCTCTCTCTCTCGCCCTCCTGCTTAGAAGTTTTCTGAAAGCTCCAGGACTGTTAACCTAAGTCACAAGCCAGCATGCCTGCATTTTGCTTAAATATTTATCGAGGGGTTTAAGTCTGAAGGGGAAATTTTGCTTGATTGGAACTCCGAGATACAACAGTATTCTGTCATGTTTAAATATTGTTCAACTGTTAAAAGTTAAACTAATTAATTTGTTATAGTTAAATTGTGTTGTTAATTAAAGTTTGTTTTGAGAAAAGCTCCCTGGTTTATCAGTAGAATTGTGCCTGGAGTGAAAAATCCTATCGTCACATTACCAAAATAGAAAAATTGTTAGGATCTAGACTGGCTTTGTAATATCTCTTGGGGTTTCAGAGCTAGTGTCTTAACAATGAAGTAATAAATTGAGGTCTCATCTGCTCTCTCAGATGGATGTGAAGGTTTTGACAATGCATTTACCTGTCAATCAACATCACAAAAAACATTGGCAAAAGAACCAAAAGGGGATGTTTCTTTCAAGGTGATGGGGCAAAGCAGCCAGCATAATTAAGGACCCCACGCACTCCGGACATTCTCTCTCCCACCTTCTTCTGTTGGGAAAAAGGTACAAAAGCCTGAGGTCACTTACCAACCGATTCAAGAACAGCTTCTTCCCTGCTGCTATCAGAATGGACCTACCTTGCATTAAGTTGATCTTTCTCTACACCCTAGCTATGACTGTAACACTACATTCTTCACTCTCGCCTTTCCTTCTCTATGAATGGTTTGTTTTGTGTAGCGCGCAAGAAACGATACTTTTCACTGTGTTAATACATGTGACAATAAATCAAATCTGAAGAGGGTGGAGTGGAAAAATGGAACTAATTGAATAGCTCTTTGAAGGAGCCAGGATATGATCAATTGGCCAAATGTCCTCTTCCTTTTGATGCCTAATTCTCTCTCATTGGTTATTTACATCAGTCCTGGGTTTGGCTACATTTCAACAGCATTTCATTGGCTGACGGCTTTCCATTGCTGCAGGAAGTGCACCTGGAAGAGATAGAGTTGTACTCACATTTATAAATGACACAAAAGGAGAAGGCCGAGTGAGCTATGTGGATGGAGGGCGTAGTTATAAATGGACATTGACAAATTAAATGAGCGTGCAAACCAGATACAGTTTGAATGTGAGATTATCCACTTTGGGTCAGATGTTTTTTATTGGTGAGAAATGAGGAGCAGTGGAGGAACAGAGTTATTTAGGCAGTATTGTGCAAAAATCAATAACGGACACATCGCAAGAAATGACCAAACAAAACGGGCAGAACAATGGCCTTTATTTGAAGGAAGTTGGAATGTAAAAGTGAAGAAGTTAATGCTTCAGCTGCACAAAACCTTGGTTGGTTTCAGTCTGGAGAACTGCCTTTCAGTTCTGGGATCACTCCTCGGGAATGATGCATAAGTCTTGGGAAGGGTTGCAGTGCAGGTTCAGCTATGTATTTAAATTATAGGCATAAGCTTGCAGAGACTATGTTGGTCGTTACTTGCATTTGGAAGATTGACCTGATTGAGGTTTAGTTCCTTTGACAGTAAATCCAGAACAAGGAGACAGAACCTTAGCATCGGTGTCAGCTCACAAAGTACTGAAATCAGGAATCAATCTTTCAAACAGGATTGGGAATTCAGACTGCTCTCACTTCCCAAACGTGCTGGGTGCCGGGAGTCAGCCGGAACCTAAATTGAGATGGCTAGATGTTCATTGACTAAGAGCTTCAAGTTGCATGCTTAGTTTCACAGTTCCTCTGGTCCCATGTGAGATAATGGGCGGCAAGACTCCACCACTGGGAAACAGACTGAAGACGCAGAACAGCTGGATCTAACAGAACGGGAGAGTAAGGGCTGAATGGCCTTTTCCTTTTCCACACTGCATTGCTTGGTGAAACTGAGCCACAAGGAGCAGGGAGTTGGCAGGTTTGGTTACTGATTTGAGTTACCTGAATAACACCAAGGAAGTAGTCACTAATATTGCTCTGCAGTATTCCTGTATGTGAGCTGGCAGCACTTGACTGTAATAGCTTCCAGTGACAAATAGCTCTGTCATTCACTGTCTGTATTAATGCAGAATGACTGGGTGGACCTGGTATTGGACAGCAGCCAGAGTCTGTGAATCTATAGTCCAGCAAGATTCAGTCCCTCAGTAAACACAGGGAGCTGCTGGTTTTCTTGGGAGGATTTCTGAGCTGAACTCAGTGTTGACAGGAGAGAGGGAGGTGCTGATATTGCAGGATCTTTTGTTGATTATGGACACGTGCAGCCTTGAAATTGTTTCCCTGAGTATTGCACCAAATGGACTGAACTTCACAATGTCCCAATCCTGGGGAAACTGGACTATAAACGCAGTCACAAATACACATACTTACAAAATGAAAATCAGAGTTGAAGTGCTTCCAGTGAGGTAATGGGTGCGAAGGGTTAGATTGTTCCTTTGTTCGATTAATTTACACAGACCTTACAGAGCCAATAGCCAGTTCTACATTTCAGCTGCTTTATCTTTCCATTAAATTGAAGTCAAATTGAGGAGAGATGTAAACCTAGCTACTAGTTTGCTAATGCTCCTTTTACACAATCACAGAGTCACAATCCACCCCGGGGGAATCGGGATATTACTTTGCTCTTTAATATGAATGGCCACCCAGTTTTTGGTGTGATTTCAGCCATGGAGCGATCATTCAAACGACATGGTAATGAAATATAAAGTCACAGCACGGAAAAGTCAAACTCTCATCACGTCCAGCGTCCCATCTTCAGCAGCCAGGACTCACTCACACACCGTGAGGCTTCTGAACACTGAACCTTGTGGGGAAAGCACACTCAGTTATTTTACAGCATTGATCAAAGGAGAATCACACCCAGTAACACACGGTGTGCTATATATTATACAATATATAAACCCAGTAACACGTGGTCTATTATATTATGTAACATTAAACCCAGTAACACACGGTGTTATAATATAAACACAGTTATACACAGTGTTATACATTATATAATATAAACACACCATGTGTTACTGGGTTTATATATTACAGTGTTAAAACCAGTAAAACAGTCTTATTTTTGTGTTATACACCGTTACCCACGGTGCTATATATTATATAATGTTATACCCAGTAACACACTAGGTGGGATTTTACAGCCGCTCGAGCGAGACCGGAAATTCCCAGCCGAGGAAAACAGGTATTTCCATTGTCCGCCTCTCACCCGCTCCGGTTCCATGGTGGGTGGGACTGGAGAGTTCAGCCACTGTGTTACTATATATGATATGATATTATACCCAGCAACACATGTGTTATAATGTTAAACCCAATAAAACACGTTGTGTTATGTATGATATAGTATTATACCAGGGACACATATAATATATAGAGTGTAGTACCCTGTAACTCAGTTTGCTCTGCATATAATAAATAGCCAATTACATTTAAGATACAGCAATATCCCAAAGTACATTACTGATGGACACTCAGTAAATCATCAAGCCTAAAAAAGTATGGGTGACCAAAGATTGGTCAAAGAAATGGGTTTTAGGGAGGGAGGTGAAGGAAGGGATCCCTTCATTCTGCCCAGCTGGCTGAAGGCACAGAGGAATGGAGATGTTAAGATTTTTGGGGTCGGACAGAGAGAGGACATGTCCCCTTTTCTCATTGCTCTGCCACTTCCCTGTGGGCTCACAGCCAACCCTTGTTGCCCGGAGATGTTAAGAATTAGAGATGAAGGGAGCATTGGGAAGAAAGACATTAAACCTGAGGGTGAGATTTTAAATCTGAGGCACTAGAGGATTTTTTAATAACTTCCATAAGAGAAATGTGAAACAGCAGAGGCATAAAACTAAACTGATAGACTAAACAGCATCTTCTGGGATATAATATTCAATGGTTCGGTTCTTTGCCTGGGGGTCAAAACTAACCAATAAGGACAGGATTGATGAGTGACTCGATACAGGATGAAACAGGCAGCAGAGTTTTGGATGATCTTGGAAGGTGAGAGATTGGCCGGATGAGTTGAGTCTGGAGATAACAGGAGCACAGATTTCAGCATCCAATTGGCTGAAGTGGTGGAGGGGAGGGGGAGGTGGGGCAGAGTCAGGTGATGGAGGTAGACGGGTAGATGGAGTATTTATGGTGAAGAGGATATGGGACTGGAAGCTCTGCTCAGGCTCAAAGACACTGAGTTTGCGAAGAGTCTGGTGAAAGCTGAGGCAATGCTTGGGGCAGGTGCTCGATGGAGACTGAAAACCATAGCTTTAATCTTCCCAATCTTTAATGTATCAAAGAATGGAATTATTCACCTTTCGATGATCACATTGTTATGCTCAAGTTCTCGCAAAACACCTTCCATTTCCTGTTTGAGCTGCTGCATCCTGTTAACACAGAGAGATTCAGTGCTCCTCACTCTTCCTGCACATCATCACAACTTCAATGATTTGGACTAAAAATGATCGTGAACATTTTTCCACAGCTCACATTCAAAGCTCAAAGCAGCGTCGGAGGAGATATAAAACAAAAAAGTGTTTAGAGTCAGAGGTTTACACTGTGGAAACAGGCCCTTTGGCCCAACTTGTCCATGCCGCCCAGTTTTTACCACTAAGCTAGACTTAATTGCCTACGTTTAGCCCATATCTGTCTATACCCATCTTACCCACGTAACTGTCTAAATGCTTTTAAAAAGACAAAATTGTACCCACCTCTACTATTACCTCTGGCAGCTTGTTCCAAACACCCACCACTCTCTGTGTGAAAAGATTTTCCCCAAGACCCTTTTGTATCTCTCCTCTCTCACCTTTAACCTAAACCCTCTAGTTTTAGACTCCCTTACATTTGGGAAAAGATGTTGATTATCTACCTTATCTATGCCCCTCATTATTTTATAGCCTTCTATAAGATCATCTCTTACGCTTCAGGACAAAAAGTTCCAGTCTATCCAGCCTCTCCTTATAACTCAAACCATCAAGTCCTGGTAGCATCCTAGTGAATCTTTTCTGAACTCTTTCTAGTTTAATAATATCCTTTCTATAATAGTGACCAGATCTGTACACAGTACGGCCTTACCAATGTCTTGTACAACTTCAATAAGATGTCCCAGCTCCTGGAGTTCAATGTTCTGATCAATGAAACCAAGAATGCTGAATGCCTTCTTCACCCCTCTGTCCACCTATGACTCCATTTTCAAGGAGCTATCAACCTGTACCCCTACATCTCTTTGTTCTGTAACTCTCGCAAACACCCTACCATTAACTGAGTAAGTCCTGCCCTAGTTCAATCTACCAAAATTCATCACCTCACATTTATCTAAATTAAATTCCATCTGTCATTCATCGACCCATTGGCCCAATTGATCAAGATCCCATTGAAATCCTAGATAATCTTGTTCACTGTCCACTATGCCACCAATCTTGTTGTCATCTGCAAACTTACTAACCATGCCTGACTGCTGCAATGACCACACGTTACCTTGCAGGAGATAACAAATTGATGACTTCTCCACAAATAATGTCAGTGGTGTCGAGGAGATGTAATCGGGACAGGGATGATCACACCAACATTTTCTTCTTTTTACCACTGCCTCCAGGAATCTGACCCTCCCCAGTGACCTGACAGATTGGGCTTAGCCTCTGTCTAATGCCACAGGGCAGACTGCAACCATTCCAAATAATTTCACATTGTTTGAACACATGGCTCCCAAATCTGGATGTAAACCATGTATACTCTGGTCCCTTGTCTTATCTGTGAATGTGAAACAGCTCCACTGCTACACTGGCCCTAAGGTGTAGGCTGTTGTGATGTTGGTGTGTAGCAATGGGAAAGTTTGGAATTATAAACTCAAGTCTTTTAGGTGCTTTGTAAACTGCAATGTTATTCAGCTTGCACTGTAAGGTGCACCAAAACCGATACCAAAGCATTTTTGCTTTAGATGGCTTCGGACAGGTTGCAATCAGGAACTGCTCTCTGGAATTGTCCTATTATACTGCACTTTCTCTGTCCATAATTAGCCATAGTTCACAGGGGACCATACACAACTATGATAGAGAGAGAGAGACACACACACAACTTAGACAGGCAACTTTGTGAATTCCCCCTGAACAGTCGCCCTCACCTGATTACCATATCCATACATTTCTGTTCAGAGAAATTAGCAGAGGTGGGTAATTTGGTCACAGTTTGTTGTTCTCCTTGGAGCTTTGGTAGTTCCATGTCTAATGTCTGAAATTCAGAGAGGACAAAGAAATTATAGTTTGTAATTCTCGGAAAGTCCAGGAGATCTGGCCACTGCAGCTAAATTAGATCTGAATAAAGTATTAAAGGTGCTCTTTGTTCTTTGCAGTTCTGATCTCCAGGTTGTGCCTGTATGAAGTTCTTCTATTTGGAACAAGGAAATTATTTTACTCATTCAAATTTTAAGAAAAGCAGGTGGCCATTTTGAAATCCTAGCACTAAAATAGCTCAGTTACGCAGAATGCATTTGTTATGACGCTTCTGGAACTGAAGGGGTTACAAGAACAATACTCTTGTTCTTGTGGGAGGAAAACAGGAGCATTGCTAAGGGTAACAGTCTGATCATTTCTTAAGGCAACCTCAACTGAGCCCCAGTTAGGACGCAGTGCTCTAAGTCCCAGCTCCACAGAAAGGCAATGACTTATTTCTGTTATGTGGGAAGACAGCTTTTTTTTGCTGTTGAATGGATTTACTGTTCAAATTCATGTTTCATGTTTTCTGGACTCCAAGTCAGCGCATGGGATTTTACTATGAAATTCAAAAATACTCAAACCACTTCCCATTCCATTGCTAGGACAGCATGTTCAATCCAAATGCAACACTTTATTTTCACATAATCCACTTGTTTGACTTTTAAACCCTCACAGCAGCCACTCCTGTTTCTATGTGTTTTATGGGATATTTATGTGCTCAACTGCCCCCCTCATTTTTCTTAGGCTTCTTTTACCTGCCAGCATCTTCTGTGTACACTGTGCAGAAAAAAAAATCATTTCTCAATCTCATTCATTGGGGCAGCACAGTGGTAAGCACTGCTCCCTCACAGCACCAGGGACCCGGGTTCGATTCCCAGCCTCATGTCACTGTCTCTGTGGAGTTTACGCGTTCTCCCCAGGTCTGTGGGGTTTCCTCCGGGTGCTCCAGTTTCCTCCCACAGTCCAAAGATATGTGGTTAGGTGGATTGGCCATGATAAATTGCCCCTTAGTGTCGGGGGACTAGCTGGGATAAATGCATGGTGCTATGGAGATAGGGTCTGGGTGGGATGGTGGTTGGTGTAGACATAATGGGCCGAATGGCCTCATTCTGCACTGTAGGGATTCTAAGACTTTATTATTTTCTAGGACCTTAAAAGAATCACAGATCCCTCGGTCATTCCTTCCTCCTGTTAATTTCCAGTGTCCAAATCATCTGTTGTCCTGTCCAGTACTCAGCATCGAGCAAGAGTTTAACTGAAACCTTCTAGTTTGGAGGACTCAGAACCACACAATACCACTTGTTCTCACTCAGCAACAAATATCTTTTCTCAAAAAGTACTAAAACGATGTTTTAACTGTAAATCATCCCGGCCATCTTCAGACGCGACATTCCTCTAACTTGTCTTTAAGGTTGCAATAGGATCAGGGAATGTACCTTGTTCAAATGAGCTTCACATTTCTCCAGGTCCTCACCGAGGTTCACACTCTGGTTATTGAAAGACATCAGTTGCTTGCGGATCTCACAGGCTTTCCTGCAAAATGCATTGTCATTACAAATCCAATCTGAATGTTCATTCACAAACTCTTGCAGTTATTCACCTCGTTATTCCCTCTCACCTTTCAAAATGCTCAAAGCCAGCTTCCCAAACCCTATACCAACAAAGGAATGTTTCATTTTATTCATTCTCAGGTTGTGTGTTGTTGGTTTTTATATATATCCACAGACTGCGTAAGGACAATATGTTTCTTTCCTTAAATCCTTTCCTTCCTCACCCACAATAAGTCAGGGTTTTGCAACAATCCAACAGCTTCAAGGTCCCCTTTTGCTGACACATTTTCAGATTTTTAAAACTGAATTCAAATTCTTAACTTGCGCTGTGGGATTTGAATTCATGTTCTCTGGATTCTGAGTCCTGTACCTTAAGGGGCCAGGTTAGCTCCATCAGTCCGATGGCTAATGTGTGGCTGAGATGAACACCAATAGCGGGGCTTTGATTTCTGTTCTGGTTGAGTTGTCGTGGGAGCTGCATCCTCACCAAACCGCACCCCCCCCCCGTCTCGGTGCAATGAAAATCCACCACTGGCAAAAGCTGTCCATGAAACAGCTCAGGATGAAACATCAGCAGATAAAAAAGGGTCACCTTTGTACAGAGCACACAACATGATATTGCCACTGCTGCACTATCCTGTGGCAAGGATTGGTTCCCATGCCATGCCCAGCACTTACACCAAACAATTGATCACTTTTCCTAATATTTCTTTATGTGTCTCCAGATCAAACTTTAGCTGATTGTACACATGAAACACCTTGGGAGATTTGATCATGTCAAGACGATATATAAATATGAGTTGTTATCTTGAATACAACATTATGGGATGGCACGGTGGCACAGTGGTTAGCATTGCTGCCTCACAGCACCAGGGACCTGGGTTCGATTCCCGGTTTAGGTCAGCGTGTGGCGTTTGCACATTCACCCGGATTTCCTCCGGGTGCTCCAGTTTCCTCCCACAGTCCAAAGACATGAGGGTTAGAATCATGAATCCTACACTGCAGAAGAAGGTCACTTGGCCCATCGAGTCTGCACTGACCACAATCCCACCCAGGCCTATCCCCATGACACCATGCATTTTTGATAAGAGAGGGGATTAAGGGTTATGGGGAGAAAGCGGGAAAGTGGAACTGAGCAGCGACAGATCAGCCATGATCTTATTGAATGGCGGGGCAGGCTCGAAGGGCTAGATGGCCTACTCCTGCTCCTATTTCTTATGTTCTTATGTTCATTTACCCCAGTTAGTCCCCCTGACACTAAGGGGCGATTTAGCATGGCCAATCCACCCAACCCGTACATCTTAGGTGCATTGGCCACGTTAAGTTGCTCCCTTGTGCCCTGGGATGAGAAGATTAGAGGAATTACTTGGATAAATATGTGGGGTGACAGGGATAGGATCTGGGATGGGATTGTTGCCAGTGCAGACTTGATGGGCCAAATGGCCTCCTTCTGCATTGTAGAGTTTCTATGATTATTGCTCCTCAGGTCCAGAGCCCAACATCTACCCTGCAACAGGCTAATCTGAAGCTATGGGGAATAGCTACTGTTTCATCCTCAGCTTTGCAGAATCGATGTAGATGTCTTCTCTCCTGTCTGCAAGCTTCTGAGCTGTCAATCCTCGGAGAAAAAGAAATACTCAGAAACACTGCAAGAGTTGGCCACTTATCCGAGCCAGATTCCATTTCTTCCCTCAACAGCCCTTAGTCATCCAACTGACCGTCAGCTACTGAAACTAACCTCAAACAAATCCTTCAGCACCAATCACAAATGGTTCTCAGTTACTGACCAACTGGTCCCGAGTCCCTTACATCAGTCCTTGGCCAACTATCCCAGCAACCTTCAGACACATCTGGGTATCAACCTACAAATCATCCATCATCATCACCTAGGATGGATGCACCTAGGATGTGAGACAGTCTTGGTTACATACCTCATCCAGTCCTTGGTAGTAGCCTGGAGCTTCAGATATTTCTGTACACATTCTTCTCTGACTAATATCTGTACCTTCTTCGCGTGCATTCCCATTTTGATCCTGCAACATCGAAGGAACACTAAGAATGCAAGATGTGCTTTGGTTAAATATACGCTCAGGTGTAACTGAAAAGTTCAGGACATCAACAAAAGTGGAAAGTGTTGAAATACTTGCAAAAGATTTTACACAGAATAGGTATTATGCTTGGCAATCTTAAAGACCTTATTGAATCTAAATCCCTCTGGTTAATTCTTTAGATTTTACTTCTTACTAGTTTTTTAGATACCCACAAGGAAGGAAGACCAAGCAACTTACTGTTTTTTTTAAATTTTATTTATTAGTGTCACAGGTATGCTCACATTAATACTGCAATGAAGTTACAGTGAAAATCCCCCACTCTGTTTGGATGCACCGAGGGAGAATTTAGCATAGACAATGCACTTAACCAGCATGTCTTTCTGACTGTGGGAGGAAACCAGAGCACCCGGAGGAAACCTACGCAGACACAGGGAGAATGTGCAAACTCCGCATAGACAGTGACTTGAGCTTGGAATCGAACCCGGGTCCCTGGTGCCGTGAGGTAGCCGTGCTAACCATCGTGCCACTGATATTATAAGCCTTTATAAATCTCTGGCTAGATCCCATCTGGGGCTTTGTGTCCAATTCTGGGCTCCATACTTTAGGGTAGATATCAGGATGCCAGATAGGGTGCAGAGGAGATTTACCCGAGTGGGACCAGAATATCCGTTAATGCAGAGAGTCAGGAAAAGCTGGGATTGGTCTCCTTGGAGCAGAGTAGGTTAAAGGGAGCTTTAATACAGGTGTTCAGAATGAGGAGGAGTTTTGATATTTCCTCCTTATTGATGGCCACTGGCAGGACGGTCAAATATCAGAGGACACAGATCTCAGATACTCACAAAAATTCCAACAGATGAGGAATTTTTTTTATATATATTAAAAACCCACAACAATCTGGAATATTCTGTCTGAAAGGCTGTTTAAAGCAGATTTTATTGTAAATTCCAAAAGAGCATGGGGTAAATACTTGAAACTAAAGATATTGAAGGGTTATAGGAAGAGGGCAGGGGAGTGGAATAATTAGATAACTCTTTCAAAGAGCTGTCACAGGCAGGGGGATGGGCCAAATGGCCTCCTTCTGTGCTGTCTCATTCTGTGAATCTTTGTCACTTTACCTCCAGCTCTGAAGGTTACCATGAATATGGGACAAGTGCAGGAATGGGGTTAGTTCACGTTTAGTGGAAGCTATTGCAGTGTCAACTCGATGGGCCAAAGGAGCTTTTCTGCACCGAACATGGGTAATAACTATGGCTTCAGAAATGGGCAGGAGTTTACATTTATACGAGATCTCACTGCAGTAATGTCTCATGGAGACGAATATTGCAGCAAATTTGCATACAGCAAGATCCCACTAATAGTAATGAAATGATTAACTAGTGTATCAATTTTTAAGTAGCTGGTTTGAGGGAAAACAATTACGACAGTTACTCCACGCAATCTCACATACACAGCTAAATCACAACCTCTGTCTAGCATTTCCTCAGATAGGAGGTACACCTGGCAGTGCAACACACCCACTGGAGTGCTGGCCAAGACAACGTACTCAAACCACGGAATGGGATTTGAACCCGCAACCTTCTGAGTCAAAAGCAGGACTGCTATCCATTCAGCCAAGCTTATGCTTTCAAACTAAGCTGAGACAAATTATAAAACAAACTTACTTCTCAAATTTATGGATCTGTTCCTCATTGTATTGAAGTTCTGAAAAAAAAAAACAAGTATTGGATTGTTAGGCCATTGTGATTTTTTTAATGCTTAATTCAAGCGCAGCCTGTATCTAATATACAGGGATGATTAAACCTGGCTCTGACTGTCATAGAACATAGAACATAGAACATTACAGCGCAGAACAGGCCCTTCGGCCCACGATGTTGCGCCGACCAGTTACAAAAACAATGACCCACTAGCCTATACCAATCCCTTTTCGTCCATAAACCTATCCAGAGCTCTCTTAAACGCCCCCAAACTAGACGCATTTACAACTGCAGCAGGCAGGGCATTCCAATCCCTCACCACCCGCTGGGTAAAGAACCTACCCCTGACATCCGTCCTGTAGCTACCCCCCCTTAATTTAAAGCCATGCCCCCTCGTGCTAGCTTTCTCCATCCGAGGAAAAAGGCTATCACTATCCACCCTATCTAAACCTCTAATCATCTTATATGTTTCAATAAGATCCCCTCTTAGCCGCCTTCTTTCCAACGAAAACAACCCTAGATCCCTCAGTCTCTCCTCATAGGACCTCCCCACCATACCAGGCAACATCCTAGTAAA
Source organism: Carcharhinus amblyrhynchos (assembly GCF_965287045.1). Taxonomy (NCBI): domain Eukaryota; kingdom Metazoa; phylum Chordata; class Chondrichthyes; order Carcharhiniformes; family Carcharhinidae; genus Carcharhinus; species Carcharhinus amblyrhynchos. The sequence goes on along the minus strand of NC_137345.1, from coordinate 1,781,136 downwards.
CCTCCTCTGCACCCTCTCCAACGCCTCCACATCCTTCTTGTAATGCGGGGACCAGAACTGCACACAGTACTCCAAGTGCGGCCGCACTAGAGTAGTGTACAGTTGCAACATTACACTGCGACTCCTAAATTCAATCCCCCTACCAATAAACGCCAAGACACCGTACGCCTTCTTAACAACCTTATCTACTTGATTCCCAACTTTCAGGGATCTATGTACACACACACCTAGATCCCTCTGTTCATCCACACTGTTCAAAGTCCTCCCGTTAGCCCTATACTCGACACATCTGTTGCTCCTACCAAAGTGAATTACCTCACACTTCTCCGCATTAAATTCCATCCGCCACCTCTCGGCCCAGCTCTGCAACCTTTCTAAGTCTCCCTGCAGACTATGACACCCTTCCTCACAATCTACCACACCTCCAACTTTGGTGTCATCAGCAAATTTACTAATGTCATCATTCATTGACTCCCAGTTGACAAAGACGTTGAATAAAAACAAAGTTTGGGTTTGGTGTTATGTCCTGCTCGCCTCCCCACCTCAACCACTCCCCCACCACCAACAACCAAACATTCTTCCAACTGATACTTGGATGGGAAGCCAGTACAGTGGAACTTTACTCCGGTCCGGGCCTTTAGGACGATTCAGGAGCAGGATGCGGGGGCAGGAGGAGGAATTGATATACTCCAGCAAAAAACTAAAAGAGAAATGGTTATGGAAAAGACTCAATTTCTACATGTTTCACAACTTCTGTATCACCCCACTACACTCACAGCAGTCACTGTTAAATGGAGGATACGCACAAACCAGTTTACACACGGCCAGGTCAGTGTGTTAGTCATGTTAGGTGAAAGATAAATGTTAGCGAGAATTCTGTATATAACTCTGCTTTCCTTCAAGCTGCATAGCGTCCTTTACGTTGCTTGAGAAAGTGCAAACCATCTCATCTGAAAGCTGGGTGTGACGCTTTGATCTTGTCCAAAGCCATCGCCAGTGGAAATGTAGAATTTGGTGCTCCATTCGCTGCAGCGGTGTGGAAAATCCCAGCCACAGGCCAGGCTGGAGGTTTTTACCGGGTACCTCGGTTTGTATCATACGCCCTCAGTACAGCACCAGGGATATCCACATTTTCTGCTCAAATCTGTAGAGTGAAACATGAATCCACAACCTTCTGACTTAGAGAAGAGAGTGAAGGGTACTGGCACCAGTTGGGTTTGTGACCAATCGGGGCCAGTGAACCACGTTTGACGCTCTCACATCTCCAGTATAATCTGAGTATTAATCGATAAAGAAGTGAGTCCTTACTCATTTTCAATCTGTCTTTTCTGAGCAGTTGGTGAATGGCAAATACTTTCTCCAGTAAAACTTCCACTTTTCCAATTCTAGAAAATAATTAGAATCAGTCACATTAGAAACATCGAAACGAGAAGCAGGAGGAGGCCACTCGGCCCTTCAAGCCTGCTCCACCATTCATCTTGATCATGACTGATCATCAAATTCAATATCCTGATCCCCCTTCCCCCATGTCCCTTGATCCCTTTAGCCCCAAGAGCTAGATCTAATTTCTTCTTGAAATCAGAAAATGTTTTGGCCTCAGTTGCTTTCTGTGGGAGTGAATTCCATACATTCACCACCCTCTGGGTGAAGAAATTTCTCACCTCAGTTCTAAAAGGTTTACCCCTTATCCTCAAACTATAACCCCTCCTTCTGGATTCCCCCAACATGGGAACATTCTTTCTGAATCTATCCTGCCTAACCCTGTTAGAATTTTATAAGTTTCTATGAGATCCCCTCGCACTCTTCTAAATCCCAGCGAATATATAATCCTAACCAAATTAGTCTCTCGTAATTGTTAAGAAATTGACTTTGATCTACACTTGGGGCTTTAACTCATGTTGCCAGTGACAGCGATCTCTTCAATATCAAACTGATTGAGAGAATTGTGGATAATTGTAATGAAAGCAGCTTCTCTTTTCATCCAACACCCACCAATAAAACCTTCAATTCACTTGAACTGGAAGGGAAATTTGGGAGAGACAAATGTCAAGCAGCAATTTCAGGAGACTTTCATTGTTGAGATTAATACGAATCCTTTGGCCGGAATTTTACTGGCCCACCCACCATGGGAATCGGAGTGGGCAAGGGGCGGACTATGGGAAGGTCCATTGACCTCGGGTGGAATTTTCCAGTTTCAGGATGAGCGAGGCTGTAAAATTCCTTTTTTATACTTCAAAATTAAACCATGATGTAGTAGCTGGCAAGACAACACATACAGATGTCTTTAACATCCATCTGAAAGTTGAACCTGTCAGACCATAATCTAGAATGGCACCGTAGCACAATGGTTAGCACTGCTGCCTCACAGCAAGGAACAGGTTCAATTCCAGCCTTGACTCACTGTCTGTGTGGAGTTTGCATGTTCTCCCTATGTCTGCGTGGGTTTCCTCTGGGTGTTCCGGTTTCCTCCCACAGTCCAAAAATGTGCAGGTTAGGTGGATTGGCCATGCTAAATTGCCCCTTCGTGTCCCATGATGTGCAGGTTAGATGGATTAGTGGGGTAAATACGTGAGGTTACAGATGCCCAGTCAGGGAGTTGGTACAGACTCAATAGGCTGAATGGGGATTCTATGATCATCTCATTCATTGTTGATAAACTTCGCTCTTGGTCTCTAAGCTTTGCTCACTGGAATTCCTTGCCTAGATCCCTCCAACTGGGAAAAACCTGATCTGAATCCCCGGAAACTGTGCCGATTTGACATTCTAGTTACAGAAAGTGCACCACATGGATTCTTCAATGAGATGCCAGCGATGTGGAACTATACAAGAGGCACAGGGACTGAGCCCACACCAGCAGAGATTTAATATAAGTTTTCACGGTTATTGAAGATTTTTTTAAAACTGTGTACCTGGCAAGACTTTTTCCTATAGCTGGGAGGTCAGTGAGAAACATTCATTAATTTAAAACTGTCAGAGTGAGGATGGAACAGACATGAGGAGAAATATCTTTCAGCATTGGAACGTGCTTGGCCACAGGGAATGTTTGAGGCAGGGATCATTACACCTTTACAGAAACAAACAGAGCGGAGCAGAGGAAGGTACAGGGTTGCTGCAGCAGACAGACTACCTGTGTGAGTAGCTCAGGATTGACACAGAACAACAGGGAAAGAGAAAGAGATGGGGACTGTTAAGAAAGAACATAAGAAACAGGAAAATAAATAGATCCATCGAGCCTGCTCAAAGCAATCATGGCTGATCTTGGGTTCCACTTCTGGCCACTCTCCATATCCTTTGACTCCCCAAGAGACCACGAATCTGCCTTCCCCAGCGTTTAATATATTCAAAGATGGAGCATCCATCCTTTGTGTTAGAGAATTCCAAACATTCACAAACTTTTGAATGAAGAAATTCCTTATTTCAGTCCTAACCGATTGATCCTTTATCCTGATAAATGTCTCCTTGTTCTAGATTCCCCAGCTAAGGGAAACATCCTCTCAGTCATCCCTGTCCAACCCCTTCACAATCTTGAATGTTCCAATGAGATCACTTCTTATTCTTCTAAACGTCGGAGCCAATGTAATTGGCCTTTTGTCAAAGAACAACGCTCTCAACACACGGTCCAATCTAGCGAACCTGCATCCTTCAGCAAGGTGGTACTGTGGTTAGCACTGCTGCTTCACAGCAACGGAGACCTGGGTTCGATTCCCGGCTTGGGGAACCGTGAAGCTTGCATGTTCTCCCCATGTCTGAGTGGGTTTCCTCTGGGTGCTCTGGTTTCATCCCACAGTCCAAAGATGTGCTGATTAAGGTGCATTGGCCGTGCTAAATTCTCCCTCGGTGCATCCGAACACACGCTGGAATGTGGCGACTAGGGGATTGTCACAGTAACTTCATTGCAGTGTGAATGCAAGCCTATTTGTGACAAATAAATAAACTTTTATTGTATCACCTTTAATGCAAGAATATCTTTCTTTTAATAGAGAGCAAGGTTGCATACAGTATTTCAAGCGTCATCTCACCATAGCCCTGTACAACTCGAGCAAATGGACAGTGAAGGAGATTATCTAGGATTGCAATGGGATCTTGATCAATTGGGCCAGCGGGCTGACGAATGGCAAAGTGGAATTTAGTTTAGATAAATGTGAGGTGATGCATTTTGGTAGACTGAATCAGGGCAGGACTTATACAGTTAATGGTAGGGCGTTGGGGAGAGTTACAGAACAAAGATCTAGGGGTACAGGTTCATAGCTCCTTGAAAGTGGAGTCACAAGTGGACAGAGTGGTGAAGAAGGCATTTGGCATGCTTGGTTTCATTGGTCAGAACATTGAATACAGGAGTTGGGACGTCTTGTTGAAGTTGTACAAGATATTGGTAAGGTCACACTTGGAATACTGTGCAGAGGTCTGGCCACCCTTTTGTAGAAAAGATGTTATTAAACTAGAAAGAGTGCAGGAAAGATTTACTAGGATGCTACCAGGACTTGATGGTTTGAGCAATAAGGAGAGGCTGGATAGACAGGGATTTTTTCCCTGGACCGCAGGAGGCTGAAGTCTATACAATAATGAGGGGCATAGATAAGGTAGATAGTCAATATCTTTTCCCAAAGGTAGGGGAGTCTAAAACTAGAGGGCATAGGTTTAAGGTGGGAGGGGAGAGATACAAAAGGGTCCAGAGGGGCAAGTTTTTCACACAGAGGGTGGTGAGTGTCTGGAACAAGCTGCCAGAAGTAATAGTAGAGGTGGGTACAATTTTGTTTTTTAAAAAGCATTTATACAGTTACATGGGTAAGATGGGTATAGAAGGATATGGGCCAAATGTGGGCAATTGGGATTAGTTTAAAACTGGGCTGCATGGACAAGTTGGGCTGAGGAGCCTGTTTCCATGCTGGAAATCTCTACGACTCTAAGACTTCTTTATTCTTGTACTCCAATCTCCTTTCAACAAAGGTTAACATGTTACAATGGGATGAGGGAGAAGTTGGCTAAGGTAGACTAGGAACAAAAACTTTACACAATAGAGAAAATGCTGGAAAATCTCAGCAGGTCTGACAGCATCTGTAAGAAGAGAAATTTTGTTTTAGCAAAACTTTATAGTGGGACAACCAAGGAACAATGGAGGGTTTTCAAAATGATTTCTTACAATGCTCAGCAAAAGCGTATACCGGTGATAAAGAAGGACTGTGGAAAAGGGATAATCAGCCCTGGATATCTAAGGAAATAAAGGAGAATATCAAATTCAAAGAAAATGCACACAAAGTGGCAAAGATTAGTAGGAAACTAGAGGATTGGGAAATCCTTAAAGATCAACAGAAAGGCACGAGAAAAACCATAAAGAAAAGTAAGATGGATTATGAGAGTAAATTAGCTCAGAATATAAAAACAGATAGCAAAAGTTTCTATAAAAAGAGTGGCCAAGGTAAACATAATAAAGGGAAATGAGGAAATGGCTGAGGCATTGAACAGATATTTTGTGTCAGTCTTCACAGTGGAAGATGCAAATAACATGCCAAAAATTGATGACAAGGTGGCTGTGGCAGGTGAGAACCTAGAAACTATTATCACTAAAGAAGCAGAGTTAGGTAAGCTAATGGGGCTTAAGGTAGACAAGTCTCCTGACCCTGATGGAATGCATCCCAGGGTACTAAAAGAAATGGCAGGGGAAATAGCAAATGCACTCGTGGTAATTTAAGAAAATTTGCTGGACTCTGGGGTGATTCCCGCAGACTAGAAAACAGCAAATGTGACACCACTGTTTAAAAAAGGAGGGAGACAAAAGGCAGGTAACTATAGGCCAGTTAGTTTGAATCTATCATCAAGGAAGAAATGGCAAGACTTTTGGATATAAATTGTCCCATTGGGAAGACACAGCATGGGTTCATGTAGGGCAGGTCATGTTTGACTAATTTGATGGAATTCTTTGGGAATATTACATGTACAGTGGAAAATGGGGAACCTGTGGATGTGTGTATCTGAATTTCCAGAACACATTTGACAAGGTGCTTCACCAAAGACTGTTGCATAAGACAAAGGTGCACAGTGTTACAGGTAATGTATTTGCATAGATAGAGGATTGGTTAACTCACAGAAAGCAAAGAGTGGGGATAAATGGGTGTTTTTCTGGTTGACGATCAGAGACTAGTGGTGTGCCTCATGGATCAGTATTGGGACCCCAATTGTTTACAATTTACATGGAAGATTTGGAGTTGGGGACCAAGTGTAGTGTGTCAAAATTCACAGATGACACTAAGATGAGTGGCAGAGCAAAGTGTGTAGATGATGCTGAAAGTCTTCATAGGGATATAGATAGTCTAAGTGAGTGGGCAAGGGTCTGGCAGATGGAATACAATGTTGGTAAATGTTAGGTCATCCATTTGGTAGTAATAACAGCAAAATGGAATATTATTAAAATACTAAAAAAATTGCAGCATGCTGCTGTGCAGAGGGACCTGGGTGTCCTTGTGCATGAATCACAAAAAGTTGGTTTGCAGATGCAGCAGATAATTAATGGAAAATGGAATTTTGTCCTTCATTGCTAGAGGGATGGAGTTTAAAAACAGTGAGGTTATATTGCAGCTGTATAAGATGCTGGTGAGGCCACACCTGGAGTACTGTGTACAGTTTTGGTCTCCTTACTTGAGAAAGGATATACTGGCACTGGAGAGGGTGCCGAGAGATTCACTAGATTGATTCCAGAGTTGAGAAGATTGGCTTTTGAGAATAAACTGAGTAGACTGGGACTATGTTCATTGGAATTCAGAAGAATGAGGGGAGATCGTATAGAAACATATAAGATTATAAAGAAAATAAACAAGATAGAAGCAGAGAGTTGTTTCCACTGGTGGGTGAAACTAGAACTAGGGGGCATGGCCTCAAACTAAGAGGGAGCAGATTTAGGACTGAGTTCAGGAGGAACTTCTTCACCCAAAGGGTTGTGAATCTGTGGAATTCCCTGCCCAGTGAAGCAGTTGAGGTTATCTCCTTGAATGTTTTTAAGGCAAAGATAGATAATTTTTTGAACAGTAGAGGAATTAAGGGTTATGGTGAGCGGGTGGGTAAGTGGAGCTGAGACCATGAGAAGATCAGCCATGATCTTATTGAATGGCGGAGCAGGCTCGAGGGGCCAAATGGCCAACTCCTGCTCTTAGTTCATATCTTCTTAACGCTATTTCCCAAACAAATGACTTGCTGGGCTTCCATGCTAATATTTTGTGTTCCATGTGCAGCTACACCCACGTTTCTCTGAATATCAACATTTACAAGTTTCATGCCCTTAAAAAAAAAAGTTCTGCTATTCTCTTCATACGACCAAAGTGAATAACCTCACTTTCATTTTCCACTGTGGGAGTAGGTTAGGGTTAACACAGGACCATGAGAACTGGGGTTAGTTTGGGATTGCACTAGCAAAGAGCCAGTAGAGATTGAGTGGGCCGAATGAGCTCCCTCAGGGCCGTAATCCTCTATGGTTCCAGCTGCTGGAATAAACTGTGCTCACGTGCTGTCCTCGTGGTGTGTGTCACTGCTCTTGGACCATTCAGCTGCTATTACATCCAGTTGCTCCTGGTCACTTTGAACACTCTGTGTGCTAGTCAGCACAAATTCCAGAGCCTAGAGCAGAAAAAATTAAACTTACACTCCATTTTTCACATGTTTTTCTGGCTGTAGATAATAATATTACATTTCAGTATTTCAGGATAGGTGCAGCATGAGTTAGCTAGAGAGGAAATTTAACTCTGCACTGTCCCATCCAACAGGAGACAGGTACAGGGGACCTCACGGGTGTCTTAACTCACACATTGGGCAGAACGTTACTGTCCCGTCCGTGACAGGAATTTTTGCAGGCGGCACACGGACCACGCAAAGGCCCATTGACCTCAGATGGGATTTTCCAACCTTGAGATCAGCGTGGCTGGAAAATCCCTCCCATTCTGCTTCCAATTACAACTTGGACAGCCTGTATGGTTCAGTTTCTATTGAACAGATCTCTCCCTCTCTCTCTAATTTTTAAGAAACAAAAAGGTCCAGACAGCAAGCCACAAGATAAAGGCATCACAGGGAGCGTCAAGGGTTAGACGTGAGCCGAAAGAAAAGTGGCAGAGCACCAGGGGAAAAAGGACATGTCCTCCCTCTGTCCGACCCTGAAAATCTCTCTCTCAGAGAATAAAACATTTTATTGGTATTCCTCCGAGCTCCATTTACCTCAATTGCTTCTGATTAACATCGAAGGAATAATCAAAGAATTCATTATTTAAATCCCACAAAGAGATTATCCTGTAACCTTTCTAGACATAGAAACAAGAAAAGGCCATTCAGCCCCTCGAGCCTTTCCCACCATTGAGTCTGATCTTGGCCGATCTGTATACGAACTCCATTCACCTGTCTCGATACCAAATCCTGCAGCACATTGAGTGACTCACCGACTTCATCTTGTGATGGAGATTATTTACTTCCGGCAGATGCACCTCAGCCAATGGCCCATATCTAGGAGTGAAGGTTTAACAATGAATATTCTGCTTTTGTGACAGTCAGAGCTCAGAGCGCTCCATAATCACCTTTGAGTCAGAAGCTCATGGATTCAACTCAACACCAGAAAGGCTTGAGTTCATAAATTAGGCTAATAGTCACAGTGCAGGGCTGAGGGAGTGCCGCACTGTCAGAGGGTCAGTGCTGAGGGAGCGTCGCACTGTCAGAGGGTCAGTGCTGAGGGAGCGTCGCACTGTCAGAGGGTCAGTGCTGAGGGAGTGCCGCACTGTCAGCGGGTCAGTGCCGAGGGAGTGCCGCACTGTCAGAGGGTCAGTGCTGAGGGAGTGCCGCACTGTCAGAGGGTCAGTGCTGAGGGAGTGTCACAGTGCATCCAATCCACAAATGTCCCTACTATATATAGTGGCTGAGATAGGTGGGTATAAGATACAGGAGTTCAGGAGCTCTAACTTTGTGGCTAAATTAGAAAAAAAACACAAAAGATTGTGGAATTTAAAGCACAATTTACATCCCATGTTTCAACTTGAATTCCGCCATCAAATAGAACATAGAACATTACAGCGCAGTACAGGCCCTTTGGCCCTCGATGTTGCGCCAACCAGCGGAACCAATCTAATGACCCTCTAACCTAAACTATTCCAGTGTTATCCATATGTCTATCCACTGACCATTTGAACGCCCTTAAAGTTGGCAAGTCCACAACTGCTGCAGGCAGGGCATTCCACACCCTTACTACCCTCTGAGTAAAGAACCTACCTCTGACATCTGTCCTATAATTATCACCTCTTAATTTAAAGTTATGCCCCCTCGTGTTAGCCATCACCATCCGAGGAAAAAGGCTCTCACTGTCCACCCTATCCAATCCTCTGATCATCTTTTATGCCTCAATTAAGTCACCTCTTAACCTTCTTCTCTCTAACGAAAACAACCTCAAGTGCCTCAGCCTTTCCTCTTAAGACCCTCCCACCATACCAGGCAACATCCTGGTAAACCTCCTCTGCACCCTTTCCAATGCTTCCACATTTTTCCTATAATGCAGTGACCAGAACTGTACGCAATACTCCAAGTGCGGCCGCACCAGAGTTTTGTACAACTGCAACGTGATCTCACGGCTCTGAAATTCAATCCCTCTACCAATAAAAGCTAACACACCATATGCCATCTTAACAACCTTATCAACCTGGGTGCCAACTTTCAGGGAGCTATGCACATGTACCTCTCTGCTCATCCACACTACCTAGAGTCTTTTTCCATTAGCCCAGTACTCTGTATTCCTGTTACTCCTTCCAAAGTGAATCACCTCACACTTTTCCGCATTAAACTCCATTTGCCACCTCTCGGCCCAGCTCTGCAGCTTATCTATGTCCCTCTGCAAACTGCAACATCCTTCCGCACTGTCCATAACTCCTCCGACTTTAGTGTCATCTGCAAATTTACTAACCCATCCTTCTACACCCTCATCTAGAACATTTATAAAAATGACAAACAGCAGTGGCCCCAAAACAGATCCTTGAGGTACACCACTTGTAACTGAACTCCAGGATGAATATTCCCCATCAACCACCACCCTCTGTCTTCTATCAGCTAGCCAATTCCTGATCCAAACTGCTAAATCACCCTCAATCCCATGCATCTGTATTTTCTGCAGTAGCCTACCATGGGGAATCTTAGAACATTACAGCGCGGAACAGGCCCTTCGGCCCACAATCAAACACTTTATGAAATCTTATCAAACGCTTTACTGAAATTAATTTAAATAACATGGTTTACACTGGAAACCTGCACCACGAACATCAGACGCCACCATGACACCACCCGTAGATCAAATTAATCACCACGGCAAGTCTCCACTAATTGACAGGACTTTACAATCTCGCTCAGATGAGAGTCGTAAGATCCTGCCTGAGGCCAAGGGAGAACTCCATTCTGTAAGCCTAGACCACCCTGATTTCGGGCAGGGTGTGCCGGTAAAATTCCAGCCATTGTGCGTGCTTGTGGAATATCAAACCGTCTCATCAAATTAAGTTATAGATTTCTTTCAGGTGCAAGGACACTAACCTTTCAAAAGCTGATGAATATAAACTCTTTTTGATTTACTAAGAAGTGGCGTGCAGTAACTCAGTATGATTCTGTAGCATTCAAATCATTTTCAATTATTTAAACTCAGACTGATTATCAAGTGGGAAGTGACACTGATTAAAATGATTTTTTTGTGATATCTATAATCCTAACATTCATTGCTGGAAAATCACAGAATACTTCCTCAAGCAACATTTTTAGAAGTTCTAAAACACTGTCCAATCTTGTCACCAAAAGAGAAAATGCTGGAAAATCTCAGCAGGTCTGGCAGCATCTGTAAGGAGAGAAAAGAGCCAACGTTTCGAGTCCCGATGACCCATTGCTGAGATTTTCCAGCATTTTCTCTTTTGGTTTCAGGTTCCAGCATCTGCAGTAATTTGTTTGTATCCAGGGTTGGTTCATGGTGGGTTTGTAATCAGAGATATGCAAATAAGTTTCGGTGGGAACTCAAGTTTAAAAAATACTTGAATTTGTGGCCGAATCACTGATTGTACCCAAAATGAAAAATATCTCCTAAAGATTTGAACCGTTGTGTGCAAAGATGGGGAGATGCCGCTGTTAGACTAGGATGAGCGCAGTAAGAAGTCTCACAACACCAGGTTAAAGTCCAACAGGTTTATTTGGCAGCACGAGCTTGCAAAATCTTATTAACTGTCCTGGCTTGAGACAATTCACACCTCTTTAACTTGTGATTAACTCTCCGCTTGCATTGTCTGCACCTGCAAAGACTTGATCACCTGTTAAGACTCCCATTCCAACCATTTTATTTTGTAAGTTGAGTTTGTACCTGTATATGTTTGTGAACCTAACTCTTCACTCACCTCATGAAGGAGCAGCGCTCCGAAAGTTTGTGATACCAAATAAACCTGTTGGCCTTTAACCTGGAGTTGTGAGATTTCTTATTGTGTACAGCGAGGAATAGAAGACAAGATTAACCTGAGGTCCAGTTTGTAACATGACGTGCAGTGAGGGCAATGTGCGTGGGTGGGCACAAGTGACTTTGGGCCTCACACACTAGGGAGGCAGTGTCACAGTGGTATTGTCACCAGACTAGTAATCTAGAGATCCAGGGTAATGCTCGGGGGACCCTGGTTCAAATCCCACCAGGGTGGATAATGAAATTTGAATTCAATAAAAATCTGGAATTAAAGTCTAATGTTTGTTGTAAAATTGTTAAAATTCTTTCTTGTAATGACCCATCTCGTTCACTAATTTCCTTCAGGGAAGGAAATCTCTGCCATCCTTACCTCGTCTGTGACTCCAGAGCCACAGTTCTAGGGCAATTAGGGATCAGCAATAAACGTTGGCCCAGCCAGCCACGCCCACATCCCCTGAATTAATAAAATAAAACCTGTAGGCCAAATTCTCCTGTTCTGCACACCTTGGGAATCGTAGCAGGCAAGGGGTGGACCGTGGAAAGGTCCAGGGACTTCAGGTGGGATTTTGGGGAGAGTGTGGCTGGAAAACCCCGCTCCGTGTCTGGGACTGCTGGAGACTCGCAGATAGAAATTGATCACTGGGATTAGTCAATGACTCCATTGTCATTGCATCATGTGACTACCAGGATGGTGGGAGGAGGAGCGGATAAATATTAATCTTTGTCGTCTGCTAATTCCTATATTCTTGCTGGAGATTGGAAATATCATTAATACTCACAGCGTCTGGATTTTCACCATGGTGTTCTGACAGAAACTCAGTTTCAGTTTCAAAGTTGTAAGTTGCTGAAGAGTTTTCCTGCAATCTTCCCTCAGAATCACACTGGGGGAAAAAATAACCATTCATCTGTCAATCAATCAGTTCATCAAGTGATCGCTAGTCTATTACTAAATCTACCAATTTGTCACCAAGGATTAAAAAGCCAGTTGGTTAGACTCTGTCAGTGTCTAATTTTTAATTACACAAGTTTATTATTTTCAGTCAGCTTTAACAACAGATGAAAACCCAAATTACTCAAGTTACGAATCACAAGATAGTCAAACGAGGAATATCATTGTCTTAACCTTCCCCTGGTACCCTAACCAAGGCATTCATTCCACACATTGCTAATTCTTTGTCTGAAGAAGGAATTCCTTTCACCAATCCTAACATTTTACCTTCTAACATTCTGAATCTGTATTCTCTGGTTTGATTCCCACAATTTCATTTAAAGCAATGTTCTGGGTTATCTTATTCCGATACTCAGTTCCTCTATGGAATCCCCTCAGAAGCTTCATCTCCAGGCTGAAGACGCTAAGTTTCTTTAATTCTTTCTCCTCAGGCCCTGACACTGGGCTTTGTTTTCTTGCTCTGCTCTGTCTCCACTATTTGAATGCCTTTCCTGTTTCTTTGCAACTAAAGCTGTGCTAATTATTCAAGGTACAGTCTAACTGGAGTATGGTAACCTTGACCCAAATAAGTGTGTACATACATGATGCTTATCAATTGCCTATCAGCAGGGGTCACAGTCTTGAGGATTTGGGGTAGACCATTTAGGATGGAGGTGAGGAGACATTTCTTCACCCAAAGAGTGATGAGCCTGTGGAATTCATTACCACAGGGAGTAGCTAATGTTAAAACATCGAACGTATCCAAGACACGACTGGATATAACACTTGGAGTGAATGAGATCAAAGGTTATGGGGAGAGAGCAGGATTAGGATATTGAGTTGGATGATCAGCTGTGATCGTAATGAATGGTGGAGCAGCTCAAAGGGCTGAATGGCCTCCTGCTCCTATCTTCTATGTTTCTATGTTAAACATGGTGGAGTATTACAATCAAATCTAACCTGCTTCTCACAATACCTCCAGAGAATCTTCCTCACACAGATCACTGCTTCACAATCGAGGGCTTAATCCCCGGCTGATTTCCAACCTCTCTCTACACCCTCGCTGTGACTATAACACTGCATTCTGCACTCTCTCCTTTCCTTCTTTATAAACAGTATGCTTTGTCTGTATAGCGCACAAGAACCAATACTTTTCACTGTATGCTAATACATGTGACAATAATAAATCAAATCATATCCAGTGTCACCATCCCACTCATGAGTCTGGGTGAGAGCAGTGAACGCAGCGTGGGATGAATCTCAAACTTGGACCCTGTCTGATCTGACTGTTCAGTACAACAGACCAGATGGTGTTATTGGGTCCTGTTGGAGAAGATGTGGATTGTTAAAAGGGCACAAAACTAGTTAGAACAAGTAGACTGTTCCAATTTTATCCAGGTTGGCCTCTAACCTTCCACGCTCCATAAGCCTGTCACTCTGCTGGGTGATCCAACACTCTAAATCCTGTGCGTCTATCACCCTGTGACCTACGATCATTACTGGTTAATTAACACCAAAAGTTTAAAATTCTTATCCTTGTTCTCAAATCCCTCCAGGCCCTTAGCCTCCTCCCTATCTCTCTAATCTCCTCCAACCCGCTGGAAAATCCGGATTCTTCTATTTCAGGCCTCTTGAACATGCCCCAGTTTTAATCACTCCACCACTGCCAGCTGTGCCTTCTGTTGCCTAGATCCTAACCTCCGGAATTTCCAACCTAACCTCTCTCCCTCCGTTACGTTGTTCCTTCAAATCTACTTCCTTGATCGAAGTTTTTGTCCTCTGTCCTAATGTTTCCTCAAGCAGCTCGGTGTCAAACTTTGATTGAAAAAACTTCCTAAGGGCTCCTTAATGTTTCTCATATTAAAGGTGCTACTGAAATGAAAACTGTTGTTGTACATCCCCTCAGATGGCATTTAGCTAGCACCTTCAATGTCAGAAACCATTCTGGCACAGAATCAGAAAAGAACACTCCAAATTCAATAGGGTGGATTCAGAAAGAACGTTTCCGATGGTGGGGGAGTCCAGAACCAGGGGTCATAGTCAGAGGATAAGGGACCTTTTAGAACTGAGGTGAGGAGAAATGTCTTCACCCAGAGGGTGGGGAATGTGTGGAATTCACTCCCACAGAAAATAGTTGAGGCCAAAACGTTGGCTGATTTCAAGAAGAAATTAGACATAGCTCTTGGGCCTAAAGGGATATGGGGGATATGGGGGGGAGGCAGGATCAGGATATTGAATTCGATGATCAGCCATGATCAAAATGAATGGCAGAACAGCTTGAAGGGCCGAATGGCCTCCTGCTGTTTCTAGTTTCGATGTTTGTGAATTTGGGCTTGCAGCAGTTTGGGAGTTGGCTGTAACGGGCTGCACACCTCTTGTGAAATTCAATCACTGTGAAACGGGAGAGTTTCTGTCCCCGATGGGTAATGATGTCAGTACTTTGCATAAAGGTAATTGTCCCCACCAGAGAAACGCTATCAGCGAAGTCGCTTTTCACAAATACTCACAGTATCCAGTACATTCCCCGCAGCATAATGTCCTGAAACTTGATCAGAGACCTTGTGATCCTCAACAAGTGGTGAACAGCACTGGTCACTGTCTGAAATAAAAAAAACCACACACACACTCAGCAAGTATAGACTGAGCCAGTCTTCACATTGAGAATACTCTCCATCGTGTTGTGTGGCACTACAACCAAGCTAGATTTCAAATACATCTGGCAACTCAACACTGGGCATCCACGGGGTGCTGTGGGCCATCAGCAGCAGTGAAACCGTACTCCAGCACAGTCTGTAACCTCACGGCCCAGCACATCCCCCACTCAACCATCACCATCAAACCAGGGGATTAACCCTGGCTCAATGGAGAGTGCAGAAGCAGCACCGCAGGAGAACCCCTCTCGCACAAAGCACAGTGAAAATCTAGAACTCTGCCAGGGCTCAGTGCCAGGGCTCAGTGCCAGGGCTCAGTGCCAGGGATCCGTCAGAGACGCTGTGCAGAAGTCAACTTCCACTTTCGAACAGAGCAGAGCAGGAGCGATAAGTTCAAGAACAGGGGGAGTTAGTTCTCAAAAATATTTCAAAGCCCACAGGTTCTAAAGTCAAAAACACACTGATGTGAAAGAGAATCAACAGCTCTCTGTCATTCCATCATTACGTACTTCCTGCTCTCCTCACCGCCACACTCCCAGTTCCCCCTCCTCCTGCTCTCCTCACTGCCACACTCCCAGTTCCCCCATTCCCTGCTCTCCTCACCGCTACATCCCCGGTTCCCCCTCCCCCTCCTCTCCTCACCGCTACATTCCCAGTTCCCCCATTCCCTGCTCTCCTCACCGCCACACTCCTGGTTCCCCCTCCTCCTGCTCTCCTCACCTCCACCCTCGCAGTTCCCCCTCCTCCTGCTCTCCTCACTGCCACACTCCCAGACCCCACTGTCTGGGTATTTCTTTCTTGGGTGGTGTGCACTGTTTAAAACCCCCCTGCAGCGAGCCGCAGCACACCAGCTGTTTGGAACCAGTGCATTACTGGGTCCCACTCCCACTCTGCATGATTGCTCTCCCTCCTCTCTTTCTGTGCAAATGCACCCAATTCCATGTATTATCCCAATCATCCACAGGCCAATTCCAACCCAGAGCCATTCTGCAATCTGAGTCAGACAAGGAACCAGTCTGAAAGTACAGACAGACAGTCTGAGTGCAACACAGTCTGGGGCATCGACCTGGGCTGAAATCCAGGTCACTGTGATGAATTGTCAGTGTTCAAATCAACACTCACCCTACCCCCTCCCACCACCTCCTCCCTCCAAACACTCCCCCACCCTCCAGACAAACCCACTCTCACCTTTCCAAGATTTGCATCGTTGATTAGATCAAACTTTGGAGGGAACATTGGAATCTCAGCTGTGAATAAAGGCAACAAGAGAAAATAGGTGAAAAACTAAAGAGCAGAGCCTCCTATAGTTCTTTTGATCAGGACAACTCAATGTGAAATTCCAATAATTCATACACAAGCCTCTCCACGTGATGCATGTTGCTGAACAATGCTAATAAACAGAAAATGTTTCCCCAAACACTATTTTCACAATGGTTTTTTTTCAGTGTACAATTAATAAAACTCACATCCCACTCTCGAGATTTCCAAACATCCAAAATAGGAGCAGGAGTGGGCCATTTGGCTCCTCAAGCCTGCTCTGTCGTTGAAGAGGGTGGCTGATCTGTTTGTGTTTCAAATTCCACTTTCCCATCTATCCCTGACAACTTTCGATTCTCTTGCCTGAGAAGTATCTATCTACCTCTGCCTCTGTGACCCCGCCCCGGCATCTTCCAAAGTGTTGCACAGCCCTCTGAAAGAAAATTTTCTCCTCATCTCTGTCTTAAAAGGGTTTTAAAACAGCGCCCATTCTATCCGACCTTTCCTCATTAGGCAACCCACTCATTCCAGCTATCGATCTAGTCAAACTCCTCTGAACCGTCTCCAATACATTTACATCCTTCCTTAAATAAGGAGATCAAATCTGCACACAGTATTTAAGATGTGGTCTCACCAATGCCCTGTATAGCAAAGAGAAAAGAAAAGTACAGCATGGGAACAGGCCCTTCGGCCCTCCAAACCTGTGCCAATTATGATGCCCGAACGAAACTAAAAACCTTCTGCCCTTAGTCGATCGATATCCCTCTATTCCCTCCCTGTTCACGTACCCATCCAGATGCCTCTTAAAAGTTGCTAATACACCTGCTTCCACCACCTGCGCTGACTGCATGTTCGAGGCACCCAACACCCTCTGTGTGAAAATCTTCTCCCGCACATCTCCCTTAAACATTCCCCCTCTCACCTTGAACCTGTGCCTCCTTGTAATTCACTCTTTCAAGCTGGGAAAAAGCCTCTGAGTTTCAGCCCTGTCTCTGCCTCTCATAATTTCATAGATCTCCCCTCACCTTCCGTCTTTCCAGTGAAAATAATCCTAGTTTATTCAAGGTCTCCACATAGCCAACACCCTCGAGGCCAGGCAACATCCTGGTGAACCTTTTTTGCACTCTATCTAAAGCTTCCACATCCTCCTGGTAATGTGGTGATTAGAACTACGCACAAGACTCCAAATGCAGCCCAACCTAGGTTTTACATAGCTGCAATATGATTTCCCACCTAGGGACTTGAGAATTTCCCACTTTAGGGACTTGAGCTCATAATCTAGGCTGACAGTGCAGTACTGAGGGAGTGCCGCACTGTCAGAGGGTCAGTACTGAGGGAGTGCCGCACTGTCAGAGGGTCAGCGCTGAGAGAGTGCCGCACTGTCAGAGGGTCAGTGCTGAGAGAGTGCCGCACTGTCAGAGGGTCAGTGCTGAGGGAGTGCCGCACTGTCAGAGGGTCAGCGCTGAGAGAGTGCCGCACTGTCAGAGGGTCAGCACTGAGAGAGTGCCGCACTGTCAGAGGGTCAGCACTGAGAGAGTGCCGCACTGTCAGAGGGTCAGCGCTGAGAGAGTGCCGCACTGTCAGAGGGTCAGTGCTGAGGGAGTGCCGCACTGTCAGAGGGTCAGTGCTGAGGGAGTGCCGCACTGTCAGAGGGTCAGCGCTGAGGGAGTGCCGCACTGTCAGAGGGTCAGCGCTGAGAGAGTGCCGCACTGTCAGAGGGTCAGTGCTGAGGGAGTGCCGCACTGTCAGAGGGTCAGTGCTGAGGGAGTGCTGCACTGTGGAAGTTGCTCGGATGAGATAGTAAAGCAAAGCCTTATCTGTCCCCTTGGGCACAGCAGGGCAGTTCACCAGGCTCCTAGCCAATATTAATCCAAAAGCATTTCCTCATTAGGTTCAATAGGAAGCCAGGTATTAAACAGCTGATGAGTCTTTGAGGTAACAGTCTGGAGGCAGAAATGAGTAACAAAGAGCGAATCACAGATTCCCTACAGTGCAGAAGTAGGCCATTTGGCCCATCAAGTCTGTACTGACAGGGCTCTATCCCCGTAATCCCACTAATTACCCTGTCACCATCCCTTTAACAGCAGCTCAGTGTAAAATGGAGCTCTGATTACCCACAACATTCTGAACATTGCAACAGGAGCCAGTTAGATCCTCAAGCTCCACCAATCAGAGTGGCTGATCTCCAACCCAACCCCACATAAACCTCTTAGCCTCATTTTTCTGAATACCTCCGGTTAACAAGCCTTTATTAATCTCAGATTTAACATTACCATTCTACATAAAGAAGTTTTCCTGATTTCACTCTGTAAAGATCTGGCTGCCATTTTCAATGATGTCCCTTCATTCCAAACTCCCCAGCAAGGGAACAGTTTCTCCCGATCTATCCGATCTGCAGAGCTGGGCCGAGAGGTGGCAGATGGAGTTTAATGCGGAAAAGTGTGAGGTGATTCACTTTGGTAAGAGTAACAGGAGTACAGAATATAGGGCTAATGGAAGGACTCTTAGTAGTGTTGACGAGCAGAGAGATCTCGGGGTACATGTGCATAGATCCCTGAAAGTTGGCACCCAGATTGATAAGGTTGTTAAGAAGGCGTACGGTGTGTTGGCTTTTATTGGTAGAGGGATTGAATTTCGGAGCCGTGAGGTCATGTTACAACTGTACAAAACTCTGGTGCGGCCGCACTTGGAGTATTGCGTACAGTTCTGGTCGCCGCATTATAAGAAAGATGTGGAAGCATTGGAAAGGATGCAGAGGAGGTTTACCAGGATGTTGCCTGGTATGGTGGGAAGGTCTTATGAGGAAAGGCTGAGGGACTTGAGGTTATTTTTATTAGAGAGAAGGAGGTTAAGAGATGACCTAATTGAGGCATACAGGATGATCAGAGGATTGGATAGGGTGGACAGTGAGAGCCTTTTACCTCGGATGGTGATGACTAACATGAGGGGACAGAGCTTTAAATTGAGAGGTGGTAATTATAGGACGGATGTCAGAGGTAGGTTCTTTACTCAGAGGGTAGTAAGGGCGTGGAATGCCCTGCCTGCAGCAGTTGTGGACTCACCAACTTTAAGGGTGTTCAAATGGTCAGTGGATAGGCACATGGATAATATTGGAATAGTTTAGGTTAGAGGGTCATTAGATTGGTTCCACTGGTTGGCACAACATCGAGGGCTGAAGGGCCTGTACTGCGCTGTAATGTTCTATGTTCTATCTATTCCACAAGGTTTTGAAAATTTTGATCGAATTGAAATGCTTTCAATCTGAACATTCTGAATCCAAATCAATGCTGAACATTCTAATGGAACCATAACATGAGTTTTGTAATCGTTGCTGCAATGGTAACCTGAACTGAAACAAGAGCTCTATCCACCTCGCTCTAACTAGGAACCTGGGCTAAACCTCAAACCAGTCACCCAGTTACTTACGCCCTTTGTAAATGGGTCCAATTGACACTGTGGGCTCCGTGCTCACCAGCACGATAGGCCTGTCCTCGGTTGTTTTCGGAAGGCACTGTACCTCCTGAGTCAGCTCCAGTTCCAAGCGATGCCCTTCATAAATGAACTCTTGATTCTGAGGGGAGATCTTTGTCTGTTTGAAGATGGCACTCAACAATATGCTGATTCTGTGAAAAACAAAGGAAGGATCTTGATGCTAAAATGATGAGCTGACTGACACGAACCTCCCCATTTCTGTCTCAATGCTTCTCATCTCCACACATTTTAAATGAATGCTTTTATGATTATTGCAGCCACCGTGGTGTTTCTAACAAGTCCAGTCTCTCTCTGTGTCCTTGCTGTATTCAAATGACGAATCATTGCAACACCTTCAACTTTAACTCACCCTCAGCCTGGACCAGTTGGGCTGAAGGGCCAGTTTCCATCCTTCATATCTCTATGACTTTCCCAGACATGTGGCATTTCTCACTTCCCTTCTATAATCTACAGACCTTGAAAATGGAAATTTGGGATCTCCTCCTCAATATTTCATCGATTACCTCACCTCTCCTACTCTTCCCAACCCTTATCTCAGTTTTGACTCTGTCAAGTTACTTCATTGCCTGTGAAACCTCTTTGGACTTCCTTACAGTTCTGTGAAATGCAACCACTTTCTTTCTTTCTGGATGTAATATCTCAGAACTCTGAGTAATTCAAGAGGCTGGGACATGCTAAAGGTTGGTGGTGTGACGAGGAACCAAGATGGTTGGTGAAGCTGAAACCAAGATGTGAAGCTTTTCTTTATTGAGAGTGTTTTTTTCAGATGTTCAGACTTGCAGGTCAGCTCCCAGACAGCCCAGTGTCCCAGCTATCCCCTACTTACACCTGCCCAAAGACAACAAATACCCATCACCTGCTTCTCTTAACTTTAACAATTGAAACATGAACAAACCTGAACAATGTAATTGACAAGACATTAACGAGTGGAGGAAGTTAAGGGGAGGTGTGATTAAGGGACCTTACCAACATCCTGACAATGATGTAATAGAACTTCTGGTAAATGCTTACGTGCAGGTTAGGTGTGGGACCTTCTAACTGACAGGAAACTTATGGTTTCTGATCACAGATAGTCAAACCTATTGTAACAAAGTCCCTTTAATGCAGTAAAGACAAGAAATGACTTCATTAGCTGCACTGCACAATAATAGAGAGGACAAAGTTACCCAATCATGGAGAACAAGGAGGTGACAGCAGAGGGAAGCCATGTATTAATGAGCAGTGTGATGGGACCAAAGCTAAGGTAACAACATCAGAAGCAAGTTCTCCATCAAAAGACAAAAAGCAAGCAACCTTCCAGCAGAGGGTGAACCGTCAGAATGTGTGTGTGAATGAGGACAGAATTCCAGAACCTGCTCCCAGCTTTACTCAGGGCTCTGAACACACTACACACTGCTCATTTCTCCATCCTTGTGTGCTCTGGTTAAGAGAATCCCTACAATGCACAAGGAGGCCATTCGGCCCATCGAACCTGCATCAGCAACAATCTCAGCCAAACCCTATCCTCGTAATCCTAATCCTGCTAACATTAAAGGTCAATGTAGCACAGCCAATCAACCTAATCCACACACCTTTGGACTGCGGGAGGAAACTGAAGCACCTGGAGGAAACCCACGCAGACACGGGGAGAATGTGCAAACCCCGCACAGACAGTGAACCAAAGCCGGAATTGAACGTGGGTCCCTGGTGTTGTGAGGCAGCAGTTCTAACCACTGTGCCACCGTGCCATCCTCGGTGGGCTAATGATCACCTTATCTCGTTGTCTGCTGATATTTCATGCTGAGCTCGGCCATTTGTGTCAGAGGTGGGTGGCCATTGCCTCCAACTCTCAGGGGTAAAGTTAGGGGGCAGGCCCCGGGCTTAGCTCAGCTGGAACTGAATCCATGCCACACGCAGGCTATCGATTCAGCTAACCAGACCCCCAACATCTAATACAGACTTGTACAATACTGTGAAGACAGGCACTGCTAGACTATCTAAACTAAAGGAATTGTGAGTAGAGGGGTACAGCCATTTGCAAGTTGCGGGTCAGTGGGATTGTTGTGTGATGTGCTCGGGTTAACGCAGCGCTCATTCGCACCCTCACAACCTACTTAACTGTGATCAGTTTTGGAGTAACAGCAGGGCTGAGGGTGACAGGGTCAGTGGTGAGTGATTCTGCATGGGTTGAGTTGGACGAGAGCCAGAGTTCCTCAGGGTTTTACACTGTTGGGTAAGGTGAGGTATTCTGGAGTTTAGTCAGGATTTCTGTTTAATATCAGGAATAAGCTTTCACTGGGGATTCAAAATGCATCAGGTGAAGATAGTAACACAGCAATTACAGTCACTGGGGAAGGGTGGGGGTGAGCGAGTGACAGTAACAATAGGTGGAAGTTATAATGAACTGTTATTAAACACTGATTCCACCGGAGTCATTGTGTTTCACTTCTGGACAGCACACTTTAGGAAGGATGTGAGGATGCATAAATATTTTCCAGAAGTGGTTCCAGGGATGAGAGACTTCAAATACGAGGATTGGGAAGAGAAGCTGGGGCTGTTCTCCTTCAAGAAAAGGAGATTAAGAGTAGATTCGATAAGGAATGTTCAATTCTAAAAGGATGAGGACAGCGTAGACAATGATAAACTGTGCCTATTGGTGAAAGAGAACTGAGGCTACTAATTTAATGTGATTAGCAAAAGAATCAGAAATGATATGAGGAAAATCTCTTTTAAACGGTGAATGGCTAAGATCTGGAATGCTCTGTCTGAGAGTGGTGAAGGCAGATTCAATCATGGCTTCCAAAATGGAACTGGATAAGCAACTGAAGGGAAAAAGTGTAAAAAGCTTTGGGAAAATGGGATCTGAATTGACCCAGTGAGAGTCAGCACCTTCAGGAACTGTATCCTAGTGAGCGTCAGCACCTTCAGGAACTGTATCCCAGTGAGAGTCAGCACCTTCAGGAACTGTATCCCAGTGAGAGTCAGCACCTTCTGAACTGTATCCCAGTGAGAGTCAGCACCTTCAGGAACTGTATCCCAGTGAGAGTCAGCACCTTCAGGAACTGTATCCCAGTGAGAGTCAGCACCTTCAGGAACTGTATCCCAGTGAGAGTCAGCACCTTCAGGAACTGTATCCCAGTGAGAGTCAGCACCTTCAGGAACTGTATCCCAGTGAGAATCAGCACCTTCAGGAACTGTATCCCAGTGAGAGTCAGCACCTTCAGGAACTGTATCCCAGTGAGAGTCAGCACCTTCAGGAACTGTATCCTAGTGAGCGTCAGCACCTTCAGGAACTGTATCCCAGTGAGAGTCAGCACCTTCAGGAACTGTATCCCAGTGAGCGTCAGCACCTTCAGGAACTGTATCCCAGTGAGAGTCAGCACCTTCAGGAACTGTATCCCAGTGAGAGTCAGCACCTTCAGGAACTGTATCCCAGTGAGAGTCAGCACCTTCAGGAACTGTATCCTAGTGAGCGTCAGCACCTTCAGGAACTGTATCCCAGTGAGAGTCAGCACCTTCAGGAACTGTATCCCAGTGAGAATCAGCACCTTCAGGAACTGTATCCCAGTGAGAGTCAGCACCTTCAGGAACTGTATCCCAGTGAGAGTCAGCACCTTCAGGAACTGTATCCCAGTGAGAGTCAGCACCTTCAGGAACTGTATCCCAGTGAGAATCAGCACCTTCAGGAACTGTATCCCAGTGAGAGTCAGCACCTTCAGGAACTGTATCCCAGTGAGAATCAGCACCTTCAGGAACTGTATCCCAGTGAGAGTCAGCACCTTCAGGAACTGTATCCCAGTGAGAGTCAGCACCTTCAGGAACTGTATCCTAGTGAGCGTCAGCACCTTCAGGAACTGTATCCCAGTGAGAGTCAGCACCTTCAGGAACTGTATCCCAGTGAGAGTCAGCACCTTCAGGAACTGTATCCCAGTGAGAGTCAGCACCTTCAGGAACTGTATCCCAGTGAGAGTCAGCACCTTCAGGAACTGTATCCTAGTGAGCGTCAGCACCTTCAGGAACTGTATCCCAGTGAGAGTCAGCACCTTCAGGAACTGTATCCCAGTGAGAGTCAGCACCTTCAGGAACTGTATCCTAGTGAGCGTCAGCACCTTCAGGAACTGTATCCCAGTGAGAGTCAGCACCTTCAGGAACTGTATCCCAGTGAGAGTCAGCACCTTCAGGAACTGTATCCCAGTGAGAGTCAGCACCTTCAGGAACTGTATCCCAGTGAGAGTCAGCACCTTCAGGAACTGTATCCTAGTGAGCGTCAGCACCTTCAGGAACTGTATCCCAGTGAGAGTCAGCACCTTCAGGAACTGTATCCCAGTGAGAGTCAGCACCTTCAGGAACTGTATCCTAGTGAGAGTCAGCACCTTCAGGAACTGTATCCCAGTGAGAGTCAGCA
The DNA here is from genome assembly GCF_965287045.1 of Carcharhinus amblyrhynchos. NCBI lineage: Eukaryota > Metazoa > Chordata > Chondrichthyes > Carcharhiniformes > Carcharhinidae > Carcharhinus > Carcharhinus amblyrhynchos. The sequence continues at coordinate 1,756,990 of NC_137345.1, read as the reverse complement.
CCTTCAGGAACTGTATCCCAGTGAGAATCAGCACCTTCAGGAACTGTATCCCAGTGAGAGTCAGCACCTTCAGGAACTGTATCCCAGTGAGAGTCAGCACCTTCAGGAACTGTATCCCAGTGAGAGTCAGCACCTTCAGGAACTGTATCCCAGTGAGAATCAGCACCTTCAGGAACTGTATCCCAGTGAGAATCAGCACCTTCAGGAACTGTATCCCAGTGAGAATCAGCACCTTCAGGAACTGTATCCCAGTGAGAGTCAGCACATTCAGGAACTGTATCCCAGTGAGAGTCAGCACCTTCAGGAACTGTATCCCAGTGAGAGTCAGCACCTTCAGGAACTGTATCCCAGTGAGAGTCAGCACCTTCAGGAACTGTATCCCAGTGAGAGTCAGCACCTTCAGGAACTGTATCCCAGTGAGAGTCAGCACCTTCAGGAACTGTATCCCAGTGAGAGTCAGCACCTTCAGGAACTGTCCCCCAGTGAGAGTCAGCACCTTCAGGAACTGGATCCCAGTGAGAGTCAGCACCTTCAGGAACTGTATCCCAGTGAGAGTCAGCACCTTCAGGAACTGTATCCTATTGAGAGTCAGCACCTTCAGGAACTGTCCCCCACTGAGAGTCAGCACCTTCAGGAACTGTATCCCAGTGAGAGTCAGCACCTTCAGGAACTGTATCCCAGTGAGAGTCAGCACCTTCAGGAACTGTATCCCAGTGAGAGTCAGCACCTTCAGGAACTGTATCCCAGTGAGAGTCAGCACCTTCAGGAACTGTCCCCCAGTGAGAGTCAGCACCTTCAGGAACTGGATCCCAGTGAGAGTCAGCACCTTCAGGAACTGTATCCCAGTGAGAGTCAGCACCTTCAGGAACTGTATCCCAGTGAGAGTCAGCACCTTCAGGAACTGTATCCCAGTGAGAGTCAGCACCTTCAGGAACTGTATCCCAGTGAGAGTCAGCACCTTCAGGAACTGTACCCCAGTGAGAGTCAGCACCTTCAGGAACTGGATCCCAGTGAGAGTCAGCACCTTCAGGAACTGTACCCCAGTGAGAGTCAGCACCTTCAGGAACTGGATCCCAGTGAGAGTCAGCACCTTCAGGAACTGTATCCCAGTGAGAGTCAGCACCTTCAGGAACTGTACCCCAGTGAGAGTCAGCACCTTCAGGAACTGGATCCCAGTGAGAGTCAGCACCTTCAGGAACTGTACCCCAGTGAGAGTCAGCACCTTCAGGAACTGTATCCCAGTGAGAGTCAGCACCTTCAGGAACTGGATCCCAGTGAGAGTCAGCACCTTCAGGAACTGTATCCCAGTGAGAGTCAGCGCCTTCAGGAACTGGATCCCAGTGAGAGTCAGCACCTTCAGGAACTGTATCCCAGTGAGAGTCAGCACCTTCAGGAACTGTATCCCAGTGAGAGTCAGCACCTTCAGGAACTGTATCCCAGTGAGAGTCAGCGCCTTCAGGAACTGTATCCCAGTGAGAGTGAGCACCTTCAGGAACTGTATCCCAGTGAGAGTCAGCACCTTCAGGAACTGTATCCCAGTGAGAGTCAGCACCTTCAGGAACTGTATCCCAGTGAGAGTCAGCACCTTCAGGAACTGTATCCCAGTGAGAGTCAGCACATTCAGGAACTGTATCCCAGTGAGAGTCAGCACCTTCAGGAACTGTACCCCAGTGAGAGTCAGCACCTTCAGGAACTGTATCCCAGTGAGAGTCAGCACCTTCAGGAACTGTATCCCAGTGAGAGTCAGCACCTTCAGGAACTGTATCCCAGTGAGAGTGAGCACCTTCAGGAACTGTATCCCAGTGAGAGTCAGCACCTTCAGGAACTGTATCCCAGTGAGAGTCAGCACCTTCAGGAACTGTATCCCAGTGAGAGTCAGCACCTTCAGGAACTGTATCCCAGTGAGAGTCAGCACCTTCAGGAACTGTATCCCAGTGAGAGTCAGCACCTTCAGGAACTGTATCCCAGTGAGAGTCAGCACCTTCAGGAACTGTACCCCAGTGACAGCTAGTATGAATATGATGGCCAAATTACCTCCTTCAGTTCTGTAATAATTCTAGGATTCAATGACAGAAAATAAAGGTTTGAGAATATCTTTCTTCCTCAGGCTATTCTAACAGTGAACAGCCAGATAGCTTCTACATAGAACTAGCCTCTTTTGAAACAGTTTCTCCTTTGCCTTTATTTTTGAATCCAGCTTTGAGATCTTGTGGTAATTCCATTCCAGCTCTGTGTTAATTTCAGCAGTTAATTACACTCTTTTCCAAACTTGCTTTCCAGTGTAGAATTTAAATATTTGTTGATTTGTTTATATTCTCATTCGGGGCAAATCCTCCAACCTCCCTCTTATAAATTGATAGACAGCCCAAGCTTATAAATAAGAGTTCCACTTTGCACTGTGATTGTAACATATCCAGGTGATTCCATGGCAAATTGAAAAGCTGAATTCTGTGAACGTGATTGTCTGCGCATTGGAATCAGATTGAAAAATCAGGAAAACTGACAGACGGGTCATTGGAAATACCAATCGGTCACTGATATCGGACAGAGAAGGGGATGTATCAAACTCCTACCCAATCAGGCTCTGCATATGATTCCAATCCTACACTGCATGGTTTAAGCTAATGGCAACAGATTTTCTGTCTACCTTATCTAAAACTTTGTACACCTTAATCAAATTTCCTCTCAAATTTTCCCTCAGGAGATCAACCACAACTTTTTCAAGCTAACCTTTTAGCAAAAACCCCTAACCCTGGCAACATTCTGGTAAATCTCCTCTATACCCTCTCAAGGACCCTCACATGCAGCCTGATGTGTGAACTGGACGCTATAGTTTTGACCTAACCAGACCTTTAGAAAGGTTCAGCGTAACCTCCCTGCTTCTATGTCACTAACCAATAAATTAAGTTGAAGATCCCAAACGCTATGCTAACCATTCTCTCAATAGCACTCTGCTTCTAGAAGGTACCATCATCTTCTCAAAGGCCTTTATGAGGGGCAACAATGGTGGATTTGCCAGCAACGCTCACATCCCGTTCCTATAGAGACCAATAGATTGATAGATATTAAAGATATTAAAGAATACGGGGACAGTGCAAGAAAATGGAGTTGAGATCGTAGATCAGCCATGAGTATATTGAATGGCAGAGGAGTTGAAGGGCCGAATGGCCTACTCTGGCTCCTATCATAGAGTCATAGAGTTTTACAGCATGGAAACAGGCCCTTCGGCCCAACTTGTCCATGCCGCCCTTCTTTTTAAACCCTTCAACTAAACCCAATTAACTGCATTTGGACCATGTCCCCCTATACCCATCATACCCATGTAACTATCTAAATGTTTTTTAAAGGACAAAACTGTACCTGCCTCTACTACTACCTCTGGCAGCTTGTTCCTTATCTGCGTCAAGAAGATGACCATCATCACAGTGCCTAAGAAAAGCCTTAATAACTATCATTCGGTGGCTCTGAGGTCCATCGTTATGAAGTGCTTTGAAAGGCTAGTCATGGCACAAATCAATTCCAGCCTCCCGGACTCCCTGGATCCACTACAGTTTGTCTACCGCCGCAACAGATCCACAGCAAACACTATTTCCCTGACCCTGCACCCAACCGCGGAACACCTAGATAACAGACACCTATATCAGACTCCTATTTATTGACTATAGCTCAGCCTTCAACACCATTCCACCACACCCATTTACAAACTCTGTGGCCTGGGCCTCGGCACCTCCCTCTGCGACTGGATCCTGAACTTCCTAACTCACAGACCACAATCAGTAAGGATAGGCAACACCTCCTCCATGATCACCCTCAACATCGGTGCCCCACAAGGCTGTGTTCTTAGCCCCCGCTACACTCCTTATACACCTATAACTGTGTGGCCAAATTCCCCTTCAACTCCATTTTCAAGTTTGCTGATGACATCACCGTAGTGGGTCGGATCTCAAACAATGATGAGACAGAGTACAGGAATGAGATAGAGAATCTGGTGCGGCAACAATAATCTCTCCTTCAATGTCAACAAAACAAAGGAGATTGTCATCAACTTCAGGAAACGTAAAGGAGAACATGCCCCTGTCTAAATCAATGGGGACAAAGTAGAAAGGGTCAAGAGCTTCAAGTTTTCAGGTGTCCAGATCACCAACAACCTGTCCTGGTCCCTCCATGCCCTCACTATAGTTAAGGAAGCCCACCAATACTTCTCATTTCTCAGAAAACTAAGGAAATTTGGCATGTCAGCTACAACTCTCACCAACTTTTACAGATACACCATAGAAAGCATTCTTTCTGGTTGTATCACAGCTTGGTCTGGGCTCCTGCTCTACCCAAGGCAGCAAGGAACTACAAAAGGTCGTGAATGTAGCCCAATCCATCACAGAAACCAGCCTCCCATCCACTGACTCTGTTTATAGTTCCCGCTGCCTCAGTAAAGCAGCCAGCATAATTAAGGACCCCACACACTCTGAACATTCTCTCTTCCATCTACTTCTGTCGGGAAAAAGATACAAAAGTCTGAGGTCACGTACCAACTGCCTCAAGAACAGCTTCTCCCCTGCTGCTGTCAGACTTTTGAATGGACTTACCCTGTATTATGTTGATCTTTCGCTATGTCCTAGCTATGACTGTAACACTACATTCTGCACTCTCTCATTTCCTTCTCTATGAACAGTATGCTTTGTCAATATAGCACACAAGAAACAATGCTTTTCACTGTGTGTTAATACATGTGACAATAATAAATCAAATCAAATTAAATCAAATCAAATGATCATCAAGTCTAAGAAGCTCCAGGTAAACAAGGTGTCTTACGTGTTGTAGGAATGAATGTAAACTTTAAGCATGGTAGCTTGCTGCAAGGAAAAGATATGGATCACAGTTCTGTGGAGAATGTCATTGGTTTCCGCAAAGAACTGGTCAAATCCCCAGCATTTGGCCTGATTAGCCTCCAGGATGCTGGTGAGGATGGGAATTAGCAGATCCTTCACACCCCTGGAGGAAAACATCAGAGGAAAAATACATCAGTTACACCGACCATTGTACATACAGAGTTTATTAACCAAACAGGAGCCCTCATTGCCAACTGAGCCTCACCAGCACATCAGGTCAGACTCTTTGATCACATCTATTACTGGAGTTTCAAAGAATGAGAGGCGACATATTGAATTCTCAGGGGGATTGACAGGGGCGATGCCCAAAGGTTCTTTTCCCCCATGGGAGGGTCGAGGGCCAAAGGACAGAATCTCAGAGTAAGGGGGTCACCCTTTAGACAGAGATGACGAGGAATTCCTTCTCTCAGAGGGTGGTGAATCTGTAGCATTCTTTATTGCAGAGATCTGTAGAGACTGGGTCATTGAGAGTGTCCAAGGCTGAGATAGAGATTTTTATCAGTATTGGAATCAAGGATTATGGGGATAAGGCAGGAAAGTGGAGTTGAGGATTATATCAAATCAGCCGTGATCTCACTGAATGGGACAGCAGATTCAATGGGCCAAATGGCCTACTTTACTCCTGAGTCTTATATCAATGATCCAATCAACAAGTGAACCAGATTCAAGTGGCTGAATGGTCTCATAGACAGTGAGAGCCTTTTTCCTCGGATGGTGATGGCTAACACGAGGGGACATAGCTTTAAATTGAGGGGTGGTAATTATAGGACGGATGTCAGAGGTAGGTTCTTTACTCAGGGGGTAGTAAGGGCGTGGAATGTCCTGCCTGCTGCAGTTGTGGACTTGCCAACTTTAAGGGCGTTCGAATGGTCAGTGGATAGGCATATGGATAACATTGGAATAGTTTAGGTTAGAGGGTCATTAGATTGGTTCCACTGGTCGGCGCAACATCGAGGGCTGAAGGGCCTGTACTGCGCTGGAATGTTCTATGTTCTCCTCCTTCTCCCACTGGGACAGTGCATCTTGTGGATTGTTTGCAAGGTTACATCTTGCTTTTTTTTCTCAGTACGATCAACTTCAGACAATCTAACCACATAACTACCAAAATCCAGCCAGCGGTAAGTCAGGGACTTAATGTTCCCATTATGGCCTATCTTAGGAGGACTTACTGAGAGAGCCTGCAACTGGCCGGCAGTTCATAACTCCACTCCACTGGGCCACATTCTTTCCACTGCACTCCCGCTATCGCTCCCTCTGGTTTCTCAGTCGTGATCTTAAACCTGGAATTAAACATTTAGCGATGATAAAAACCTGGCCATTCTCCGAGATAGATGGATAAGATAGTTAAGAGAGAGAGGAGATGAGGAGGGGAGATGAATAGGATAGAAGGATGATTAAGGAGTTTAGTGGGATAGAGATAATGGGATTGGATAAAAGAATAGGGCGAGACAGAAGATTTAAGAAATGGAACAGGGAAGAAGACAGATGGAAGAACCAGAGAACACAACCTCAGACTAAAGGGACGATCCTTTAAAACAGAGATGAGGAGGAATTTCTTCAACCAGAGAGTGGTGAATCTGTGGAACTCTTTGCCGCAGAAGGCTGTAGAGGCCAGGTCACTGAGTGTCTTTAAGACAGAGATAGATATGTTCTTGATTAATAAGGGGATCAGGGGTTATGGGGAAAAGGCAGGAGAATGGGGATGAGAAAAATATCAGCCATGATTGAATGGCAGAGCAGACTCGATGGGCTGAGTGGCCTCATTCTGCTTCTATGTCTTATGATTTCATGGAAGAAATGGAGTGGGTGGGGTGAAATCACGTGGGATGGGATTTATGAATGGATGGTTATGAAGTGGAATGTGGGAGAGAGCTAAACATGGACAGATAGATGGTTGAATAGTAGCGAGAAAAGCACATGAATTAATATGAAGGTGAGATTCAAAAGCCTTGCTGAGAGTGACATGCATCATCTCCTTGTTCTTGCGGGGTCCTCCATATGGAATGAAGGGAAGGTTGCCTGTCGCTGCCTGGTAGAATGTCACACCGATACTCCACAGATCCACCGTCACACCATACGCCTTCTTCTGAGGTTTCCGAAGTACAGCGCGTTCATATATATCCGGGTGCTGGCGAGGGGACAAGGCAAACTATTAACATCGGAGATTGTAAAATTCATTTCAATGCTTCCCTGTCTTCCCCCCACCCCTTCAAACCCGATCTCCCCCTGCCACTCCCCTCAACCCCAACCTCCCCTCCCCCCCACCAGATTCCCACCAATCCTGCGTTCCTTAAGGCACTGACTGACTGTCACTGGAATTTTATTCAATAAGTTTCCCAGTGTCATTCTGGTCAGCAGATTCTCTGACGTTGGAAAACCGTAGCCAAGTCTGCCCCAGGATTTAATCCCATTTTGCCTCCATCCTTTTCCTCCAGAGACTTCCAGTTGACATTAGGTAAGCCAGCAAAGACAATGGGTGCAATCTACAATCTTCCTGATCTGTATAACTCCTTAACCCTCCCAGAGATCACGTAATCCTGTTCTTTCTCAATACTATCCTGCCTTATCTCCTGTTCGATCTCCAGCAACAACATGTCCAATGATGAGTGTCACTGTCTTACATCACGTTCAATGAATTTTGGAAGGGTACTAACCAAATATTCCTCAGTCCCGTACAACGACAGAAACTTTTCATCATCCTCTAGTTCCCGTGCTGCTCCGAAATCCGTCAGTTTGTAGACCGACTGACCATCATCCCCAACCACTCGCATGATATTCCCGGGTTTAATATCGCGGTGGACAACTCCGTTCTCTCGCAACTGATTCATGCCACCAACTGGTAATAGAAGAATAAGCAAATAACGATGGGGCAGGGAAGGAGTTTGTGTGTCAGCCTTTTGCTTGTGGGCCTGAAGCACAATCCAGTTCTGTCTGATAAAGTAACATCTCCACAATCTTCATCCCACAGCCAACAGCACTAAAAATGAATCAGACGTTCTGGTCATTTATCACACTGCTGTTTGTGGGAGCTTGCTGTGCACAAATTGGCTGCCATATTTCCTACTCTCTTCCCAAAGGTTGTAAGGCTGGGGGGGTCAATTGGGCGAAGGTGATTAGGGGTTATGGAACTAAGGCAGGTAAATGGATTAAGATATAGATCAGCCCTGATCTCAGTGAATGACAGAGCAGGGTTGGTGACCTCCTCCTGGTCTTGTGATTTAGCCAATTCTTTTAAGGGAACAGAATCCAATAAAGGAGCACTGTGCAATTGCTGGAGGTTGTGGGAGATTTTCCAATTGCTTTGCCCAGCACCTGCACTCTCAGAGCTTCCTGTTTACCTGCTCCAGGTGGAGGAACAGCGAACAATTTGCTGTTAGGTCAAAGCATAGACTCATCCCAGTCATCATTTATCCTTCAATCAACACCACCCTGTTAGGTAGTCATGGTTCAAATGTACGTTATTGGCTGTGAAGTACTTCCAACACCTGGAGGATGTGAAAAGTGCTATATAAATGCAATTTCTTTCTTTGCCAGGTACTTCTGAATGGCAGCTCCAGAACCAAATTCATACCTCTCTCAGCCAATGATCTGTGAGTGTCTCTGGCCTGAAATGGATGTTCTTTGAAAGGGTTTCTGGCCTTTGCCTGGTGGCTGGGTTTAGGACATGGTGTCACTCGCCACCTCCCAGTTGCCAAATTCCCTCCTGTGGCACAGATCCATGAAATGCCTCCTTAAGTGTAAACCAGTGAATGTACGGACAGCGTGAAACTCACCAACACTTCCCAGCACAATCAGAAACTCCACTTCCGACAATCCAAACGCATTTTCCGATTCTTCCAGGACACTGAGCAGGCTGCCACCAGCGCAGTATTCCATCACCAGCACTTTCTGTTTGGTGGCTCCCTAGAGGAAAGGCACACTGAGAAACATCAAAACCCTACAATACATAGACTGAGAGAGCAGCGCACAAGGCAGCAGCGAGTGGTGTACGTACCACATTCAGTGATTGTACACAGATACCAAGGACTCTGAGCACCAGCAGCGCAGAGGACTATACCCTGGGAATTCACAGAATTAAACTTTTTTATGATGTTTCATGGTTCTCAGTGTCTATTGGTGATTGTGAGAATAAGAAGAGGCCATTCAGCCTCTCAAGCCTATTCCATCACTCATAGTTGATCTGAAGCTTAACTCCATCCAACCAAGTAGCGTCTCTTCTGTAAGATGATCGTTGGGATGTATCTGATGTTGCTCCAGAGGTCCCTTTTACATCTGATGGCTCTAGGAAGCATTGAGTGTTTTGGGGAAGTGTGAGCCAGCCAGATCTCCAGCAGATGAGAGTAGGTTGGTTTGGGGTAATTCTACTGTAAGAATACATTGATCAGGAGCAGGAGTAGATCAAACAGCCCGATGGACATGTCCTGCCATTCAATATCATCAAGGTGGATCCTTGGCCCCAACTCAACTCCAATTACCCACCTGCTCCCAGTATCCCCGATAATAATCCCCAGACTTGAATAAGACATTCACCTGTTAATAAATCTAAGTTGTTTTTGCTAGAATTTGCCGGAGAAATCTATTTAGCACAATTATAAAAGGATATTTTTAATATCCTGTGGTGCTCCATTACATCTGTGATACAGCTGAATTCCTGGAATAACTGCTCAGGAATCAGGAAAGGAAATCAGGAAAGGTGTCACAATATGGTAAACTCTCAACCCTTATTTTACCTCCAACAAGATTGTGATTGTCCAGATCCCATGACAGAATTTTGACAAAACTACATTTAAGCTCCCACTCACACGAAAATCTTACAACAGGATGATTCAGTCTGCAGAATATCCTACTGCACTTAATTATTTCCTATGAATTATTGACTGTACTTAATCATTCCCTCTCTCCTTCCAATATATTAAAAGCAAAATATTGCAGATGCTGGAATCTGAAACAAAAACAGAAAATGCTGGAAAATCTCAGCAGGTCTGGCAGCACCTGTGGACAGAGAATAGAGCCAACGTTTCATGTCTGGATGACCCTTCATTAGCTCTGTCCTTTCTCCACAGGTGCTGTCAGACCTGCTAAGATTTTCCAGCATTTTCTGTTTTTCTCCCTCTCTCCTTCCAGTTGTTAAAAGCAAGAGGCTAAACTTTCCTTCAGAGAGGAGTTTGCTCAGAGCTTTGCTCCTCATTTTTCCTCATATTTTTCCCCCTTTTCTTTTTGCTGTTCATAGAAATATTGCATGACTGTTGGATGGAAGACAGGGACTGAGAGGAGTGGACATGAAGGGGGAATAAATAATGAACAGTACAACACAGGAACAGGTGCTTCAGCCCATCAAGCCTGCTCCGGCACATGACGCCTTTCTAAAATAAAGACTTTTTACCTCCATGTGGTCCATATCCTGCTATTCCCTGCTTAATCATGTATCTAATGGGAATGGTGATTTAAGTTACATCACACCAGTACAGGACAGGTTTGGGCAAGCTGGTCTTCTCTTGTTCTCCTTTTTGACATGTTTCTTTTAAACACAAGTCAACAAGGGGTGTCCTCAATGTCTTGTGTTCTCTCTCATTCTTATCTGTCAGAGGGCAGGTGCAGTGGCAACAGGAGATTCATGAGAAGGCAGTCCTGTGGATTTCTCCCTCATTGCAGGTTCAGTCTGGCAGATACGTGCTTCGGGGCTTGATCAGTAGTGGTGCTGCCAAATCATTTTTGATGGACATTGATATCCCCTCTACGCTCTTGTTAAACTCAAACTGAAACTAAGTTTCTTCCCAATTCTTTGGCCTTCTAACTGTGGTGAAATTGCAGAGGAATTCACCAACTGACCATTAACTTGTGATCCTCTGAGATACAGGGTGGTACCGGAGGACTGGAGAATGACAGATGTTGCACACTTGCTGAGGATTGAGTTTGCAATGACCTGCTAAAGGTCGTTGGATCAGTGAGTGGATCAGACACTTACCACTTCCTCCACTGCAAACAGTTTCACAATATTCTTGTGGCTTAATTTCCGTAACATTTCAAACTCCCTCATCTGTACTTCATAAGGTCGCAGATAACTGACTTGATTAAACACTTTTACAGCATACTGATCACCAGTTTTCTGAAAAGTAGATTTTGAAACTTGTTACAAATCAGACAAGAACAGGAAACGGCAGTGACTCCAATAAACTCTCCACAATTAAGTCAATCAACCTTTTCACCATCTTTCTCTCTGTACAAAAACACATCTAATCAACGCCCCCTTCATCATGTCTGCTCCAGCCTTCTCCCCGGTAACTTACTCCTCACATCCATTACCCTCTGGGGAAAATTCATCCCTAAACTCTTGCCTCATTCTTGATATCCTCATTTTAACTGTTCTGTGGGATTTGAACTCCAGTTGAGGGAAGTTTCCATTGCATTCATTTAATTTTATTCTGTGTTATCTGCAAGGTGACACTGATTGGACAGTCGCAAATGTAACCTGGAAAGCTCATCTCAAACTATTTTGTCATAAATTATCCAGTCAGAGAGGCAACCAGCTGGATCCTCTCTCTGTCTCTTCTCAACCTCCCCTACCTTCAACTACCCACCCACCAGGCTCTCCCCCACTCCTCCCTTTTTCCCCCCAACCTCCCCCCTCTCTCCTCTACCTCTTCTCTCCCTGCCATATCCCCTGCCCCCACCCCAAACCCCCACCCATTACGCTCTCCCCACCTCTCCTTCTCTCCCGCAACACCCCCTCTCTCCCCTACTCCTCTCTCTCTGCCACAAACCCTGCCCTCACCTCCTTTCTCTCAGATAGTAACATAGAAACATTGAAGATGGGAGCAGGAGAAGGCCATTTGGCCCTTCGAGCCTGTTCCACCATTCATTGCAATCATGGCTGGTCATCCAACTCAGTAGCCAAATCCTGCTTCCCCCCATAACCTTTGATCCCATTCACCCCGATTGTTATATCCAGCCGCCTCTTGAACACATTCAATGTTTGAGTATCAACTACTTCCTGTGGTAATGAATTCCACAGGCTCACCACTCTTTGGGTGAAGAAATGTCTCCTCATCTCCGCCCTAAATGGTCTACCCTGAATCCTCAGACTGTGGCTCCTTATTCTGAACTCCCTCACCGTTGGGAATACCCTCCCTGCATCTACCTTGTCTAGTCCTGTTAGAATTTTATAAGTCTCTATGAGATCCCCCCCTCATTTGTCTGAATTTCAGCAAAAACAATCCTAACCTGGTCAATTATCAGTCCTGCCATCCCAGGAATCAGCCAGGTAAACCTTCACTGCACTCCCTCGAGAGCAAGAACATCCTTCCTCAGAAAAGGAGTCCAAAACTGCACACAATACTCTAGGCCTCACCAAGGCCCTGCATAATTGCAACAACACATCCCTGCTCCTGTACTCAAAACCAACAATGAAGGCCAACATACCATCTGCCTTCTTTACCACCTGCTGCACCTGCATGCTTACCTTCAGTGACTGGTGCACAAGGGCACCCAGATCCCTCTGCACACTCCCCTCTCCCAATTTACAGCCATTCAGCTAGTAATCTGTCGCCTTGTTTTTGCTTCCAAAGTGAATAACCTCACATTTATCCAAATTACACTGCATCTGCCATTGATTAGCCCAATCACCCAACCTGTCCAGATCCTGCTGAAGGGTCTCCGCACCCTCGTCACAGTTCACCCTCCCACCCAACTTGGTATCATCTGCAAACTTTGAGATGTTACATTTTGTTCCCGTATCCAAATCATTAATAGCTGGGATGAATGAGAAAGATTCTAACAGATGATTGGAAGACAAGCAGGAAGATTATCTGTGCTGTTCCAGCTATCATCCTTCAAAAACAACATAAGAACATAAGAACATAAGAAATAGGAGCAGGAGTAGGCCATCTAGCCCTTCGAGCCTGCCCCGCCATTCAATAAGATCATGGCTGATCTGTCGTGGCTCAGTTCCACTTTCCCGCCCTCTCCCCATAACCCTTAATCCCCTCTTTTATCAAGAACCCGTCAACCCGCTTCTTAAAAATATTTAGCGAGGCAGCCTCCACCACTTCAACGGGCAGAGAATTCCAGAGATTCACCACCCTTTGAGTGAAGAAGTTCCTCCTCAACTCCGTTCTAAACCGCCCCCCCTTTATCTTGAGGCTGTGCCCCCTAGTCCTACTGTCTTTTTTGAGCGGGAAGAGTCTCTCCACCTCTATCCTATCCATCCCATTCATCATCTTATACGTCTCAATGAGATCTCCCCTCATTCTTCTAAACTCTAACGAGTACAAACCTAGTTTATTCAGCCTCTCCTCATAGCTCAACCCCCTCAACTCCGGTATCAGCCTAGTAAACCTCCTCTGCACTCCCTCCAGGGCCAAAATATCCTTGCGCAGGTGCGGCGCCCAAAACTGCACACAGTACTCCAGCTGCGGCCTCACCAATGCCCTATACAGCTGCAGCAAGACCTCCCTACTTTTATATTCAATCCCCCTCGCTATGAAGGCCAGCATCCCATTCGCCTTCCTGACCACCTGCTGCACCTGCAAGCTGGGTTTTTGCGACTCATGCACAAGGACCCCGAGGTCCCTCTGCACCGTCGCCTGCTGCAGTTTTTCGCCACGTAAGTAATAGTCCTTCCTACCAAAGTGGACCACCTCACACTTGCCAACATTAAATTCCATTTGCCATTTCCTGGCCCATTCGCCCAGCCTATCTAGATCCTTCTGCAGACTCTCCACACCCTCCGCACAATTTGCCTTTCCCCCAATCTTGGTGTCATCAGCAAATTTCGACACCCTGCACTCGGTTCCCTCCTCCAGATCATCTATATAAATGGTAAATAGCTGAGGCCCCAGCACCGACCCCTGGGGCACCCCACTAGTCACCAACCGCCAATCCGAATAGCACCCATTGACCCCCACTCTCTGCCTCCTATTTGACAACCAATCCTCTATCCACGCTAACACCCTACCCCCAACTCCATGTCCCCTGACCTTCTGCAATAACCTCTTGTGAGGTACCTTGTCAAACGCCTTCTGAAAATCCAGAAAGACCACATCCACCGGCTCTCCTCTATCCACTGCCCTAGACACATCCTCATAGAACTCCAGTAAATTTGTCAGACACGACTTCCCTTTAATGAAACCGTGTTGCGTCTGCCCTATCAAGCAATTCCCTTCAAGATGCCTCGCAATTTCCTCCTTAATGACGGATTCCAACATTTTACCTACCACAGACGTTAAACTAACCGGCCTATAATTCCCCGCCTTTTGCCTGGCACCCTTCTTAAACAACGGCGTAACATTAGCCGTTTTCCAATCTTCCGGCACTTCCCCGGAATCCAGCGACGTCTGGAAAATAACCACCAAGGCATCCACTATAACCTCCGCCATTTCTTTCAGAACCCTCGGATGCATTCCATCCGGTCCTGGGGACTTGTCCACAATCAGCCCCTCCAGTCTGTCGAGCACCACCTCTCTAGTAACAGTAATGTCATTAAGACCCTCCAGTCCTACCACCTTTCCATCGCTAACACCCGGCAAATTATTCACGTCCTCCTCCGTGAAGACAGAAACAAAAAAGTTATTCAAGACCTTAGCCATATCCCCATCCCCTACCACTAGCTCCCCTTTCTCATCCTCTAAAGGACCAACGTTCACCCTAGCCAGCCTCTTCCTTTTTATATATTTATAAAAACTCTTGCTATCCTTTTTTATATTAAGCGCTAGCCCAGCTTCATAGCTTCTCCTACCCTCCTTTATCAACTTCTTTGTCAATCTTTGTTGACATTTAAACCTTTCCCAATCCTCTTCTCGCCCACTGCTCTTAGCTACTCTAAATTCCTCCGCTTTTAATTTAACACTTTCCTTCACCTCCTTCGTTATCCACGGCTTATTACCTCTCCTCCTACTGTCCTTTTTGACCATCGGAATAAATTTCTGCTGAGCACCAAGAAAGATCTCCTTAAAGATCCTCCACTGCTCCTCAGCAGACCTACCTTCCAACGCGCTCCCCCAGTCCACATTCGCCAATTCTTCTCTCATCCTACCATACTCCCCTCTATTCAAACAAAGGACGCGTGTCCGGGAACCCACTTTCTCCTCCTCCATCTGCAACAGAAACTCCACCATGCAATGATCACTCTCTCCAAGAGGATCCTTCACTGCAAGGTCCCTAATTCTACCCGCCTCATTACATAGCACCAGATCCAAGATAGCTCGCTCCCTCGTCGGCTCCAACACACACTGTTCAAGGAAATTATCCCGGCAGCATTCCAAGAACTCCTCCTCAAGCCCACCTCGTCCAACATGGGTCGACCAATCAATATGCAGATTGAAATCTCCCATAACTACTGCCGTCCCATTCCTGCACGCCGCACTTATTTGCGCGTTAACAGCCCGCCCCACCTCCAGATCATTATTCGGGGGCCTATAGACGACACCCACCAGCGTCTTCCTCCCTTTGCTGTTCCTAATCTCCACCCACAACGATTCCACTTTCTGCTCTTTGGCTCCGATATCATCCCTTGCTACCACCTTGATACTATCCTTAATCAGCAGAGCTACGCCACCCCCTCTTTCCTCCTGCCTATCCTTCCTAAACACTTGATAGCCCCGTACATTCATCTCCCAGTCCCTGTCACCTTGCAGCCACGTCTCTGTAATGGCCACCAGATCGTATCCATTTGTGTCGATCTGCGCCACCAGCTCATCCACTTTATTCCGAATGCTTCGTGCATTCAGATAAAGCGCTTTCATCCCAGCCTTCACCTGGACCCTATTTGCCGTAACGCCACCAATTGGGACATCCTCGGCCTCTTCCCTTACCTGTACCCTATCCTTAACTTTAGACCTCGTAGCGTCACCTACCCTCGCACCCTCCCCCCCCCTAATTAGTTTAAAGCCCTGTCTACAGTCCTCTTTACTCGATTCGCCAACACTCTGGTCCCAGCACGGTTCAGACCCACCCCATCCCGCCCGAACAAGTCCCACCTACCCCAATACTGGTGCCAATGCCCCATAAATTCGAACCCATTCCTCCCACACCAATCCCTGAGCCACCCATTCACTTCCTTTATCCTGTCAACCCTACGCCCGTCTGCACTCAGTTCAGGCATCATTAGGCCACCATCTCATTAGTGGGATCATGCTATGTACCATATCCATCCTGTAACTATATTCCTCACCCTCTCACATATCCCTTAACTCTACCTCTGCAATATAGTCACTCATATTCTCCCTCCCCAAACATACCAACTCTTTCTCCACTCCAATGTGTACATCGATTCCCCATAACCTTTCCAAATTGCGTTATGGACACAAAGATTCCCCAGCTTCACATCTTCATCCTAGCTTCCTAATTTGAACTTGGTGTTTGAACACTTCAACTGAGTGGGAAATGTCCCTTACCTTGTGACGTGCTTTATACACACTTGCTGTTGCTCCCTGTCCAAGGACATCGCTGAGTAGCCAGAGATAATTGGCTGTGCTCTGCATCCCTGATCGGAGAGGAAATCTTTCTGGATTGCCTGAAATCAAGAATAACACAGGTCAGCTGATAGGGCTGGAATTAAGTCCCAAAATCTACTAAATCTTTGACCACTGGTCAGCTGATGTACCAAATAACTAGCATTGAAATTATATCAATCAGAAAAGAACCAAATTTCAATCCTAGCAGTTTTTGCAGAGTGGTAGCAACATTACAATTAATTCATAAATCTCTGGATTCTGCGAGGTGAAAACACCCAGGATTCCACTCCGATCAGTGCCCAGATCCTTCTGTCCGACACACCCAGTAAGAATTGGACTGGACTCAGTTGGATTCTGGCCCATTGATCATCAGACGCTGACTCTGTTCACACACGGACAACAGTCACTTGGCAAGATCATGAACAAAAGAGTTCTCCGGAAGCCTCGGACTAACCAGTCACCACTAAAATACAGCTTATCCGCTGATGTGGCAACATGGTGGCACAGTGTTTAGCACAGCTGTTACACCGTGCCAAGGACCTGGGTTCGATTCCCAGCTTGGGTGACTGTGTGGAGTCTGCAAGTTCTCCCTGTGTCTGCATGGGTTTCCTCTGGACGCTCCAGTTTCCTCCCACACTCTAAACTTGTGCAGGGTTGGTGGATCAGCAGGATGAATTGATGCTCTTTCAGAAAGTTGGTGCAGACTCAATGGGCTGAATGGCCTCACTCTGCACTGTAGGGATCTATGAATTGCTTTTTATGGGATGGGATAGTCAAAGCAAATAGTTACATTTTGATCACACCTCTCATAACCTTAGGATGTCCCAAATTGTTTTTGCAGCCAATGAAATATGGTTACTGTTATAAGACGGAAAAGTTTTACACAGTAAGATTGCACAAACAGCAACATGACAAAGTCAGATAACCTTTGTAATCATGTTCATTAAAGGATAAACATCACCCAGTCTCACTCTCACTGCTCTTTACCCTTAACCTTTTTTTTCACTTTTTTGGGTATTTTTCCAATTCCTTTTGAGGTTACAAAAGTCATTAACACATTCTTTCTGAAATTCTTCCATAGGCTGTGGGTGTTGTTAGCTGAGCCAGCATTTATGCCCACCCCTAATTGCCCTTTGGGAAGGTGGTAGTGAGCTGCCTTCTCGAACCTCTGCAGTTCATGTTTACAAATGGATATTGACAGGCTAGGGGAATGGGCCAGAATCTGGCAGATGGAGTTTAATGCAGATAAATGCGAGGTTATCCATTTTGGCCTGAAAAATAAAAGGGCAAAAGACTATTTAAATGGGAAACAGGTTCAAAAGCACCTGTGCAAAGGGATCTGGGTGTCCTTGTGTATGTGTTTCAGAAAGAGGGTATGCAGGTGCCAATTGTTATAAGGAAGGCAAAGGGAGTCTTGGCATTTATTGCAAAGGATCTGGAGTATAAAAGTAGAGAAGTGTTGTTACAATTGTATAAGGCATTGGTGAGACCACACTTGGAGTATTGTGTTCAGTTCTGTCAGCTTTTTCGAAGGAGGATGTGGTGGCACTGGAGGTGGTTCAGAAGCGGTTCGCTAGATTTAAGGGGCTTTCAGATGAGGAGCAGTCGAGTAGTTTGGGCCTGTAATCGCTGGAGTACAGAAGAATGATGGGGGATTTGATTGAGGTGTATAAAATACTCAACAGGATTGATAAAGTTAACCAAATGCCTTTTAGAACAGTCTAGGACAATAGGATATAGTTGTAGAGTAAGAGGGAGGAGGTTCAAGACAGAGATAAGGAAAAGTTACTTCTCACAAAGATTGTGAATCTATGGAAGTCTGCCCCAGAGTGCAGCGGATGCAGAATCAATCAATGGATTCAAGAACCAGATAAATATTTGATCAAAAGCGGGATAAAGTGCTATGGGGAAAAGGCAGGGAAGCGGAGTTAGGATGAGATGGAAATCAGCCATGATCATTTAGATGGCATAGCGGGTTCGAAGGCTGAATTGCTGACTCTTGCTCCTAATTCCAATGCTCCTATGACTGCCAACTCATAAGGGATTGGGTAAAGATGTTTGATTAATTCTAGGCACATGCAGACATACTTACAAAGGTATAAAGCTTGACAATATCAGAGCTGCACGTATGCTGCTGAAATAAAAAATAAACTAAAATGGATTGAATGGCACACTTCCTGTTAGTGAATGGTGTACTGTTATCCCTTAAAGGCACACTAGAACAATTACAATTACATGTGCTTCCATGAGGTGCTTCCCTGTCTGACTGACGCTCTGTAATTATAAAGCTGAAAAGAAAATCTTTTAAAAGCTTCTATCTCACCGAGGTGGCTTCAGACCAATCCACATCCAACAAGTTGCTCTGAAAAATCTGCTCACGTTTTGACAGCTGTGAAAATTTTGCCACACCATCTGAGACATTCCATAACACTCTAAAACTATCCACATCATTCTGTAACAATCCGCCTACATTCCAGAATAAATGTCAATTTGCCCAATGTCCTCATGTTAACAAATCCTTAAAAAAAATTCCAAAATCTCGATCTGGATCCGTATCTCTGCTAAAAGCAACAGTGTTTTTATATAGTCATATCCTATCCATGTACTAAGTTTCACTGAAATCCATCCATTATTTTTTGAGATATTCTCTTTCAAGATGAAGAGACTAACAGGGACAAGCACATTACCTTTACCCACTTTAACTGGAGGAGGTTATTCTCAAACAAAACTTGAGAAAGAGGTGGGACTATGGAGTGTTTTAGAGAAGGAACACTGGATAGAGGTGGAAAGTTTTAGAGAAAGTATCCCCAAGCTGGACACAAGACTACCAATGGGAAAGGTGCTACAGTCTATTATAAAAGATGTGATAATAGAATGGTTAGAAAGCATGGCTGGGATTGGACAAAGCCAGCATGGGCTCATGAAAGTCTTGCTTAATAAATCTGCTAGAGATTTTTTGAGGATGTAATTAATAGATTGGATACGGGAGAACCAGCGGATGTGATGTATCTGGGCATTCAGAAGGCTTTTATAAGGTAAGACCACACCTGGAATTTTAGTCTCCCTATTTAAGGATATACTCGCCATAGAGGGATTGCCGCAGAGGTTCACTCGGCTGATACCAGGATTGTTGGGACTGTCCTGTGAGGTGAGATTGGCTTGACTGGGCCAGTATTCAGTAGAGTTTATAAGGATGAAAGGAGATCTGATTAAAACATAGAAAATTCTAACAGGGCTGGACAGACTGGATGCAGGGAGGATGTCTTCCCTGGTTGGAGAATCTAGAATCAGGGACACAATCTTGGGATACAGGGTAGGCCATTTAGGACTGAGATAAGAAAAGATTTCTTCACTCAGTGGGTTAGCTGGATTGGCCATGCTAAATTTACACGTTGGTGTCAGGGGGACCAGCTAGAGTAAAAGCATGGGGTTATGGGGATAGGGCCTGGTGGGATTGAGGTTGGTGCAGACTCGATGGGCTGAATGGCCTCTTTCTGCACTGTAGGATTCTATGATAAGCCGCTGAATGTATTAAAGAAAGAGATAGATAAGTTTTAGATTTTAATGGTACGGGGAGAAAGTGGGAGTTTGGCAGTGAGTTAGAGGGTCAGCCACGATCATACTGAAGGCTCAAAGGGCCAAATGGCCAACTCCTGCTCTTAGTTTCTATGTTTCTAATGGTGGTGGAATTCCAATCGGGGATGTGAAAGAGACCAAAGTTAGAGGAATGTTGTTAGCTGAGGATTATCAGATTGTGGGGCTGGCAGAGAAAGGGAATGTCTTCAGGCAAGACTGTTCCCTTCCTGTTGGCGAACATTTCAGTGGTCACGGGCATTCGGCCTCTGACCTTCGGGTAAGCGTTCTCCAAGGCGGCCTTCACAACACACGACAGCGCAGAGTCGCTGAGCAGAGACTGATAGCCAAGTTCCGCACACATGAGGACGGTCTCAACCGGGATCTTGGGTCCATGTCGCACTATCTGTAACCCCCGTGACTTGCCTGGGCTTGCAAAACCTCACTTACTGTACTGTCTGGAGACAATACACATCTCTTTAACCTATGCATAATGTTCTTTCCACTCACATTGTCGGCATCTTTAAGACTTGAACAGCAGGTTAGTTGTAAAGATTCGCATTCTAATCAGTAATCTGTAAACTGTCTGTGCCGTTATATTCTCTGTCTGAGGCCAGAACTCTCCATTCACCTGACGAAGAGGCAAACCTCGAAAACTAGTGAGTTTACTATCAAATAAATTGGTTGGACTTAAACCTGGTGTTGTCAGACTTCTTACTGTACTGACGCACAAACCCAGAGAGTGACACTGACCCAGAGACTGACACACAAACCCAGAGAGTGACACTGACCCAGAGACTGACACACAAACCCAGAGAGTGACACTGACCCAGAGACTGACACACAAACCCAGAGAGTGACACTGACCCAGAGACTGACACACAAACCCAGAGAGTGACACTGACCCAGAGACTGACACACAAACCCAGACGGTGACACTGACCCAGAGACTGACACACAAACCCAGACGGTGACACTGACCCAGAGACTGACACACAAACCCAGAGAGTGACACTGATCCAGAGACTGACACACAAACCCAGAGAGTGACACTGACCCAGAGACTGACACACAAACCCAGAGAGTGACACTGACCCAGAGACTGACACACAAACCCAGAGAGTGACACTGACCCAGAGACTGACACACAAACCCAGAGAGTGACACTGACCCAGAGACTGACACACAAACCCAGAGGGTGACACTGACCCAGAGACTGACACACAAACCCAGAGGGTGACACTGACCCAGAGACTGACACACAAACCCAGACAGTGACACTGACCCAGAGACTGACACACAAACCCAGACAGCGACTCTGACCCAGAGACTGACTCTGAATCACAGGAGCCTCCACTCCTCTCACAGACATTTCTCCCTAACTCTGATGAATGGTCATGAATCCTGGAGAGACATGACTGATGGAAACACAACTGGGGTCGATTTAGCCAGAATCCCAGCAGTTAAAGCTGTGAAATGCGGAGTTTCCCAGAGACAGGGGAAAGGGGCTCCCAAATTATTTGAAAGTTAACTCACCGTCAAATCCAAATTCTCAGCCGAGTCTCCACTGTCAGGTTTGAAGAAAAAACGAAACTCGCCCCATTCACTTTCGTTTCCCCGCTCCTTCCGCATCTCCAACCCCTCCGTGTGTGTCTCTCGGGAACTGCAGCGCAGAGAGCCTCTCATTCTCATGCTGCTGTCCAGCTTAGACTCAGAAAGAAGTCTCACAACACCAGCTTAAAGTCCAACAGGATTTATTTGTAGTATTTACAAATAAACCTTATATTAATTTACAAATTAACCTTACATTGTATTTATAAATAAACCTGTTGGACTTTAAGCTGGTGTTGTGAGACTTCTTTCTGTTTTTACCCCAGTCCAACACCGCATCTCTACATCATGACAGCTCACACTCAGGCTAGCTGTTCCCCCGGGGCTGAGAGGGTTCATGCCCAACAAGGGGACTGTTTGAACTTTTATTTCTGTTGGTCAATATAAAAAGTCGCATTTTCTTTTATCCATTCATGTGGGTGTCACTGGCTGAGCCAGCATTCATTGTTAAGAGTCAACCACGTTGGGAACTTTCTGGAGTGTAGGAGGCTGAGGGGTGATCTTATAGAGGTCTATAAAATAATGAGGGGCACAGATCAGCTAGATAGTCAATATCTTTTCCCAAAGGTAGAGGAGTCTAAAACTAGAGGGCATAGATTTAAAGTGAGAGCAGAGAGATACAAAAGGGTCCAGAGGGGCAATTTTTTTCACACAGAGGGTGGTGAGTGACTGGAACAAACTGCCAGAGGGTAGTAGTAGAGATGGGTACAATTCTGTCTATTAAAAAGTGTTTAGATAGTTACATGGGTACGATGGGTACAGAGGGATATGGGCCAAATGTGGGCAATTGGGACTAGCTTAGGGGATTAAAAAAAAGGGGGCATGGACAAGTTTTACACAATCTGTCAGCTTTGTAATATTATACAGAGACACTGCAATCCAGAGACTGCTGTGAAGTCACATATAGACCAGACCAGGTAAAGACAGCAGATTTCCTTCCCTAAAAGGCATTAGTGAAGCAGGTGAATTTTTATGACAATCCACAATGGTGTCATTGGTAGACTTTTATTTCCAGATTTTTTTAAATTGGATTTAAATTCCACCATCTCCCTCAGCAGGATCTGAACCCAGGCCCCCAGAACATTACCCAGGCGTTCCAATTTACTAGGCCAGTGACAATATCACTAGGCCACTGCCTCCCCTGGTTAGCTCTTTTGGAATGGACAGTGGTTTGTGATGTGGAGCAATGCCAATGGCGTGTATTCAAATCTTGTACCAGCTGAGGTTATTCATGGAGGTCTCTCCTTCCTAACCTTTCTCCTCACCTGAAGTGTGGATCCTCAGGTTAAATCATCACCACTCAGTGTGCTCTCTCTCTCAAAAAAGGCAGGGAGCATTCTATGGTGTCTTGGTGACTTTAATTTTATCTATGTTCCCCATAATCTTGTACATCTCACTTTGGTTCCCCCTCAGCCTTCTCTGCTCAAAGGAAAACAATCCCAGTCTAACCAGCCTCTCCTCATAGCTGAAGCACTCCAGCCCAGGCAGCATCCTGGTGTCTGCACCCTCTCCAGTGTAACCACATCCTTCATGTAGTGTGGGGACCAGAGCTGCACACAGTACTCTAGCTGTGGCCCAACAAGCATCCTCTGCAACTCCATCATAACTTCCCTGTTCTTATATTCTATGTCTCAGCTAATAAAAGCAAGTATCCCATATGCCTTCTTAACCACCATATTTGTACTATATGGTGGCACAATGGTTGGTATCACTGCCTCATAGCACTAGAGACCCAGGTTTGATTCCCAAGCTCAGATGATTGTCAGTGCAGAGTTTGTGTGTTTTCTCTCTGTTGTGTGGGTTTCGTCCACTTACTCCAGTTTCCTTCAACAGTCCAAAAGGTGTGCTGGTTAGGTGTATTGGCTGTGTTAAATTGCCCATAGTATACCCTAACAGGTGCCAGAGTGTGGCAACTAGGGGATTTTCACAATAACTTCATTGCAGTGTTAATGTAAGCCTACTCATGACACAAATAAGTGAACTTTAAATTTCAGGGATCTATGGACCTGCACTCCGAGGTGTCTCCGATCCTCTGTACTTCCGAGCGCCCTGTCACTTATTGTGTATTCCCTGGCCTTGTTAGTCTTCCCAAAATGCATCGCCTCACACTTTTCCAGGTTTAATTCCATTTGCCATTGTTCTGCCCATCTCACCAGCCTGTCTATATCGCACTGTAATCTTAGGCTTTCCTGGTCACTATTTATCACCAATTTTTGAGATATTTGCAAACCTACTACTGATCATATCCCACATTCCCATTTAGATCATACATGTACATTACAAACAACAAGGAACCTGGCCCCAAACCCTACGATATCCCATTGGACACAGGCTTCCAGTCATAAAAACAACCTTTGCCCATTATCCTCTGCTTTCTGCCACAAAGCCAATTCTGGATCTAATTTGTCAAATTGCCCTGGATCCCATGGGCTCCTAACCTCATGATCAGTCTCCCATGTGGGACCTTGTCAAAAGTCTTACTGAGTTCCACATGAACTACACCAACTGCACTTCCCTCATCTACACACCTAGTCACCTCCTCGAAAAATTCAATCTAATTTGTTAAAAATGATCTCTTTCCTGACAAAGCCATGCTGACTATCTCAGATTGGGCCATGCCTGCCCAGGTGGAGATTGATGTGGAGATGCTGGCGTTGGACTGGGGTGGGCACAGTAAGTAATCTCACAACACCAGGTTAAAGTCCAACAGGTTTATTTGGTAGCACGAGCTGGACTGTGGCGACTAGGGGAATTTCACAGTAACTTCATTGCAGTGTTAATGTAAGCTTACTTGTGACTAATAAATATACTTCACCTTTATATTTTTGCTAATCAATGCGCTCAATTCCTCTGCCTGAGCCATAAGACTACTGGCATTAAAATAAAGCTGCCCAGCCTTGCCATATTCCCTTGTGTCTTTGCCCGGCCCTCCAAACTGACTTGGCTTTTCTTCTATATGTCGCTGTGCATCACCCCCTCCTGTACCTTCCCTCCGTGTCCCATCCCTCTGTCAAATACGTTTAAACCAACCCCTCCCTTCAATGGCACTATCAAATCTCCCTGCAAGGTTATTGGTTCTGGTTCAGGTGCAACCCGTTTGACTTGTACAGATCCCACCACCCCCCAGAAAAGGACCCAGTGATCCAGGAAATTACAGACCTCCCTCCTGCACCATCTCTGCAGCCACTCATTCGTCTGCTCTCTTCTATTCCAATGCTGACTTGCACAGGCACTGGGAGTAATCCAGAGCTTACAACCTTTCAGCCCCTGTTTTTCAGTCTGTTACCTAGCTCCCAAAATCCTTGTTGCAGGACCTCATCCCTCTTTCTAACTATGTCTTTGGTATCAATGTGAACCGTGAACTCTGTCCGTTCACTCTCCCCCTTCAAACTACCCGGCATCTGTTCAGTGACATCCTTAACCCTGGTACCCGGGAGGTGACACACCATCCTGGAGTCATGTTTGCAACCACTGAACCACCTAACTTCACTGTTGCATCTTTTCATGCTCTTGCTTTTCCAATCTTACTCCTCCCCCACTTTGTGCAGCTGAGCCACCGCCAGTGTTGTGAATGTGACTCTGGCTGCACTCCCCCAGAGGAACCATCACTCTCACTGTTTCCAACACAGAAAAACAGTTCTTGAGTGAGATGCATTCTTGGGCTTTCCTGACTACCTGCCTGCCTCACTACATCCAACTGGTGGTCACCAGTTTCAAGAAGGGCCTTAAAAAAATCCACAACAAAAACAGCACGGTGGCACAGTGGTTAGCATTGCTGCCTCACAGCGCCAGGGAGCTGAGTTCGATTCCTGGCTTGAGTCACTGTCCGTGTGGAGTCTGCACGTTCTCCCTGTGTCTGCATGGGTTTCCTCTGGGTACTCCGGTTTCCTCCCACTGTCCGTAAGACGTGCTGGTTAGATGCATTGTTCCAAACAGATGCCGGAGTGTGGTGACTAGGGGAATTTCACAGTAACTTCATTGCAGTGTTAATGTAAGCTTTACTTGTAACTAATAAATAAACTTTGCTTTGAAAATGTTGGAAAATCGCAGCAGTTCTGACACCATCTGTGAAGAGAGAAAAGAACCAATGTTTTGAGTCTGTATGACTCTGTCACAAAAGGTCATCCAGACATGAAACGTTGACTCTATTCTCTCTCCATGTTACTTTGCTTTTATCTTAAGAAATCCCACCCCACTAACTTTAACCCTCACTCTGTCCTCCCTGTAAACCTTCCCCTCTTGCTGTGTGTGTGAGGTACCCGGGTGATGGCAACTCCTCTTTAGAAATTGCCTGCTGTGTTGGGGAAAGATCAGAGGGTTAAGTCATTGAAAAGAAATGACCAGTGTTCACAAGACTGTTCTGAAAGCAAATATCATGCTTAAATTTCATTGTCAGGCCATTGAAACGTGAAATTCTCTCTCTGCACTGGGCCCCTGTTGACCCATATCTGGAATGCTCTGTCCAGTTTGGTCCCTTGAGATGAGTCCTTAATTCACTTTAACTGTGCAGGAGAGACTGAGAGTGACAGAGTGTTTGAGAAATGAGAGAGTGAGATAGAAGAGAGAGTGAGATAGAGGGAAACTGAGGATGAGACAAGAGACAGCGCTGCGATGAGACGGAGACTGAAATTGAAAATGAGATACTGACAATGTAAGACAGATGAAGCAACAGAGTGGAAGAGTTAGGGACAAGGAAGAGAGAACTAATGGGAAATTAAAATGAGAAATAGAGGGGTGGGGGCGAGGGGAGGCAAGAGAGAGAGAGAGAGGGAAAGGGAGAAAAAGAAAGATGGGTAATGAGAGATGGAGGCTGAGAGAGAAGTGAGTTAAAGAAGGAGAGAAACTGGGTTAAAGAGAGGCAGAGACAGAAAGCATAACTTTCCCATCCCGCCCGCCTTGGGAATTGTTAGTGGGGTATAGACTGTGCAAAGCTCCGTGACCTTGGGCAGGATTTTCCGACCCTGGGAGTGAGCACGACTGGAAAATTCCGGCCGAGGTGTGATTGAGAAACAGGGCAGGAGAAAAAAGTGAGTGAGGGAAAGACAAAAAATAGGAGGATGGATAAGATTGTGAGGTAAGAGAGAGAGAGAGGCAGAGAGAAAGAGGGGTAAACTGATCAAAGCTATCTATGTCACTGTTCCACCTTGCACTGTGTTGTTGTGTTTGGCTCTGACCCTTGACCTGTCTTTCACAACTTCACAAAAGCAAAGATGGGAAATTTGAAATAAAAACAGAAAATTACTGGAGACACGCAGCAGGTCAGGCAACATCTGCCGAGAGAACAGAAAAGTTGATGTTTTGGGCGTGGAATTCCCATCAAAATTGTTTCCTTACAGAAAAGTTTAATCCAATTGCTGAATGTTGAAGTATTGAGTGCTTTGGGGAAATTTCAATCTCCTCGGTGGGGGCTGGGGGGGGTGTGGGGGGGTACGGGTTTGTGGGGGGTGCTGGTTGGATTCCAGCCCTGACAGCACAGCATGAAAGAGACCATAATATCACCACTCCTTGTCTCAAAACTACAAAAATACTTTGTTGGCTGTTAAATTCTTTGTGGCACCCTGACTTTGTAAATGGTATTATATAAACACAAGTTATTCCTTTCCTCTCCAGTTCACTTGCTGGTTTAACCCTGACTGCCTGGGCTCTGGAAGATTGGACAATCCTCACTGTGACTGTTATTCCAGCGCAGTAGTGAACCAGGACTGGAAAACGAGATGCTGGATTCTACAACTGAAGAGAATGTTGAAGATCCTGTTGCTTTATTTTTTTAAATGAATAAGAGGTGACTTGATTGAAACATTTAAGATCCTGAGGGGTATGGACAGGGTGAATGTGGAGAGCAGGTTCCTCTAGTCAGAGAATCTCAGAATAGGGATCACCCATTTAAGGCAGAGATGAGAATTTCTTTCTTTCTCAGGGTGGAGAGTCTCTGGACCTTTCAAACTCAAAAGGCAGTGGAAGCAGAGTCTTTGAATATTTTTAAGGCAGAGCTAAATTCTTTTGATTTGATTTATTATTGTCACATATTAACATACAATGAAAAGTATTGTTTCTTGTGCGCTATACAGACAAAGCATACCATACATAGAGAAGGAAACAAGAGAATGCAGAATGTAGTGTTACAGTCATAGCTAAGGTGTAGAGAAAGATCAATTTAATGTGAGGCAGTTCCATTCAAAAGTCTGACAGCAGCAGGGAAGAAGCTGTTCTTGAGTTGGTTGGTATGTGACCTCAGACTTTTGAATCCTTTTCCTGAAGGAAGAAGGTGGAAGAGAGAATGTCCGAGGTGTGTGGGGTCTTTAATTATGCTGGCTGCTTTTGAGGCAGCGGGAAGTGTAGACAGAGTCAATGGATGGGAGGCTGGTTTGAGTGATGGGCTGAACTTTGTCATAACTAGTTCCAGTTGGAGAGCTAGCATTGATACACATGATGGACTGAATGGCCTTATGTGCTGTACATTCTGTGAACCATACTGTTAAACAAAGGCTGGTGAATTGCCAGAGTTATTAAAGTGAAATAAAATTAGAATCTTGGCATTTTGACTCTGGATTCAGAATTAGCTGAGGATGAGCTGATGGTCCATCACGTCACTGTACAAGAACAAAGTCAGAGGGGTTTAGGAAGCTCGATCCACTTTCCAGAGGGCACTGAAACTGACTGGAATATGGAAAAACGCCTCATTTCATTCCGACAGGCAGCAGGGAAGGGACTGGCTGCCACAGGCAGGCATGTCCTTGGCTTTTAGGGTTTTGGTGAGGGGATCACCCTCACCACCACCTTAAAAGCCACACTGAAGTCAGAGCACCTCCCCCCACTCACCTCCTGACCAACTCTGAGTGATGTGCCCCCTTCCTGCCTCTTTTCAACTTGCCCACTCTCATCTGTGCACACATTATGGCATGGACAGCATAGAAATGTGGTCGATTGGTTTGGTAACGAGCTTAGTTGGCCTTTAATTCATTATTTCAATTGGATACACAAAGGTATCAGACTCGATACGTGTCCACTGAATTCTGGGACAGTTTGGGTGCATGCGGAAGGATGATTGGCTGAGCAACCCCATGCCTCAAACAGTGCGATGATTTAAAATCCAACTCATTGTTCATGGAGCAGGAGGAGAGATGTGACTGAGGCACATTGAACAGGCAGTGTAGAGGGAGATTTACTCTGTATCTAACCCCGTGTTGTACCTGTCCTGGGAGTGTTTGATGGGGGGACAGTGTAGAGGGAGATTTACTCTGTATCTAACCCTGTGCTGTATCTGTCCTGGGAATGTTTGATGGGGACAGTGTAGAGGGAGCTTTACTCTGTATCTAACCCCGTGCTGTACCTGTCCTGGGAGTGTTTGATGGGGACACTGTAGAGGGAGCTTTACTCTGTATCTAACCCCGTGCTGTACCTGTCCTGGGAGTGTTTGATGGGGACAGTGTAGAGGGAGCTTTACTCTGTATCTAACCCCGTGCTGTACCTGTCCTGGGAGTGTTTGATGGGGACACTGTAGAGGGAGCTTTACTCTGTATCTAACCCCGTGCTGTACCTGTCCTGGGAGTGTTTGATGGGGACAGTGTAGAGAGAGCTTTACTCTGTATCTAACCCCGTGCTGTACCTGTCCTGGGAGTGTTTGATGGGGACAGTGTAGAGAGAGCTTTACTCTGTATCTAACCCCGTGCTGTCCCTGTCCTGGGAGTGTTTGATGCTGAGATTAAGTATATGCCCATTTCTGTTCTGTCTTTTATACTGAATATAATTTCTCTTGATGAGCTGGAATGTCAATAAAAATTTACAAAAATAAGGAAACTTGTCCTGTAATAAATATTCACCATTCATGTGAAGAGGTACATTGCTGATTCACAGTGGTTTTACACCCAGGCTGCTGTGGCAGCAGAGATACAGGATGTGTGTAATTCAGAAAGTGACCTTCAGGTGGAAATGTTTCCTTTAGCAGCAGCAATAATTCAATTGTGAAACAATAAAATTATTCAGTGGAGCAGTTCCCAGAACGCTGTCACTGTCCCCCCACTCCACCATGCCCCACATCCTGACACAGTATCTGTGCCCCATAGCCCCCACTCCCACAGTCTCTGCCCCCCACACCATCTCTGTCCCTGCATTCTCCCTGTACCCCACAACCTCCATCCCCCACAACCCCACAATCCCAATCTCATGTTCTCCCTGTACCCCTCAATCCCATATTCCCCTTGTACCCTACAATCTCACATCCCCCTGTACCCCACATTCTCCCTGTTCCCCACAGTCCCACATTCTCCCTGTACCCCACAATCCCCCACAACATTGTACCTTCATTCCTCCTCCTCTGCCACCCTCAGGTGCAAATTGCTGTTGCTTCATGTGAGGCTGATTTCCCCATTTCTGCCCAAGTGTCACACTCCCTACCACACTCCCGCCCCACCCCCCACAACTCTATTTCAAAACCATTCTCCTGGAGTTACAGGGAGAGGCTGGACAGACTGGGACATTTTTCTCTGGAGTGTGGGAGACTGAGGGGTGATCTTATAGAAGTCTATAAAATAATGATGGGTGTAGATCCGCTAGATAGTCAATATCTTTTCCCAAAGGTAGGAGAGTCTAAAACTAGAGAATATAGGTTTAAGGTGAGAGATACAGAAGGGTTCAGAGGGGAATTTTTTTCAGAGTGGCGAATGTGTGGAACAAGCTGCCAGAGGTAGTAGTTGAGGGAGGTACAATTTTATCTTTTAAAAAGCATTTAGATAGTTACATGGGTATGATGGGTATAGAGGGATATGGGCCAAATGCAGGCAATTGGGATTAGTTTAGTGGTTTTAAAAAAGGGCAGCATGGACAAGTTGGGCTGAAGGGCCTGTTTCCATGCTGTAAACCTCTGACTCTATAACATCTTCATGTTTGGTTTCAAAAGCTGCTCAAATATCACTCCTTCTCAAAGAACTCAGTTATTTTTCTCACTCATTAATGTTCAGGAACATTCCTTTTACACATGTGGTGTTATACAAATTGTGTTTTTTGTCAAGCAGTCACTTGCTGACTTAAAATGGAAACAGAAGAAGTTGCCTTTGGAAGAAAGACAACTCTCGCACTAAGTGTACGATGCCATGTCTATCCTCAACCATCTGTTTCTAAAATATCATTTCTATCAAACGGTTTCCCGACTGATCTTCTCCCAGCCCCTGACGTCTATCTGTCACCAACAGGTCACTAAAAGCTGAGATCTCTGTGCTTCACTCTTTCTCACAGTCCCCACAGCAGCCTCTATTTACCGCTGATTAAAGGCAGACCCCACATTCACTTCTGGAACACGAACATCAGACAAAGCAAAGCACAAAGAGCGTCTCTGTGACAGACAGCTTTCTCAAAGGCCAGGTGTGGTGCTGAACTTCAGACACACAGACAGACAGACAGACAGACAGACACACACACACACACACACACAGGGACACACAGACAGAGTTAGTGAAACACCTGCTTACAATCCCCGGGATCTGCACACGAATATTTCCCTAACCCAGTTGTGACTCTATTGAGACATTCCCAAATGTGTGTGTGGAATTATGTCAGGATACAGTTCCACCTCCAGCCCCTGCTCACTGGGAACTGGTCCACTCTCAGTATGATGCTGGACTCACTCACCTCAATGACAGTAGACAGCAGTACACCCAACCTTCACTCGTAACCAGGATGGACACTCAGCGAGGCATCCAAGGGTGGAAGGGACTCGCGGAATGGTAACTGATCAAAGACCACAACCCCCTCACGGTAACTAAGGTTAGCTTAGCAATGTTGGGCCTCTCTTGATGTGGAGATGCCGGTGTTGGACTGGGATAAGCACAGTAAGAAATCTCTCAACACCAGGTTAAAGTCCAACAGGTTTATTTCGTAGCACAAACCACAAGTTTTTGGAGCACTGCCCCTTTATCAGGTGAGGACCTAATGAAGGGCCAGAGCTCCGAAAGCTAGTGGCTTGTGCTACCAAATAAACCTGTTGGACTGTAACCTGGTGGTGAGAGATTTCTTACTGCGCCTCTTTTGTCACAGACATCCCAAGATTCAATAGACAGCTCCCGTTGTATCCAGCTTGATGCTCTCTCTGTTTCGGTGAGGTTGAATGAAGGAGGTCTCATTCGAGGTTCCAGTAAAGATATTCTAAAGAAAAGGTTTAAGTTAGTTGAATTTTTAAGGTATTATCTATCGCTCACTCAGACGCAGAACAGAATAAAAGGTTTGGAAATTTGAGGCCCAATTTTGCAACTGAACTTTCACCTCAAAATAAATCCAACTCACACGTGCGTTTCCCTTCATTTTAACAAAAGCAGCCTTTCCCCCTCCCTGATTCTCTGGCTGAAGGGTCCCTGTTGGTGACACAGGTCAGGTAGAGAGGACAGACAGTGAGAATCACTTGTTATTTTCAGATGGATTGGTATTTCCATTGCAAAACTCAGAACCTGAGGACAAGCAAATGGTTCAGAACGCCAACTGAAGTGTAGCCAATTTTGTAATCTAGAAAACACAGGAGTCAATTTGCACACAGCAACCTCCAAGAATAATTCATTGTCATTCGAGGTGGAGACTAGTATGAGATTTATTGTTTTCAGACTAACATCTAATATTCTGCACAATACTGTACCAGGAAATGCTGTACCTTACAGTTACTGTGTAGTTACATATACACAAATACTCTGTACAATTCATTATTACAGTCTTATTTATGCATTGGCTCGAACACATAAATACTGTAGGTATTAACTCCGTCGCCACAGTGAGCCAGACTCCTGACAATGAATAACAGCAGCACACTGCTTCATACAGACACCATGCTCCTCCCGAGAGCTGCAGGGCTATAGGACGATGACCAATCCTGGATCTCATCCAACGTTGTTCTTTGTGTGCGTGTCTACAGGCTGTTCCACCGCAGGAAGCATCACATTTCACCTCCACATTACCCAATAGGAGCGATCAGCACCTGGATCAGCCTGACTGGTACAAGGAACTGAGATTAACAGCAGTGTCCCTCAGTCTCCTGGTTGAGATGACCTAACTCTGTAACCAGGGTTCAAATCTGGCCACCTTCCTAGCTTGTGGGTTCAGTACCATGTGGACGGGCTGGTTATTTGTTGGGTGGACTGTATATATCGATGGTTCAAACTGCCTGGTTGCTTATCCTGCCAGCTCCCCCTCAGTAACCCCTCTCTGTGAATGCTCCTGGTTGGAGGGAGCCCAATCCCAAAGCCAATTTCACCTGGGCCACATGACCCCCACTGAACCATGACCCCCACCCCCAACCCCTCCACATCCCCCCAGGGTAGTTGATCGAGGGTGGATTGACAGTGGGTCAGAATAGTACACAATTGGCCCTATTTCCCTCCCATTGCCCCGCCAATGACTGCCCTCAGTGTCTGCCCGCTCTGGGTGCCCAGGCCACTGGCAATCCCAGCCCACCCCATCAGCATCTACTTCCCTCTCCCTCGGGGAGTCAGCACCCCGTACAATCAGTTCCAATCAGGGTTTAAGCGTACTCACTGCTCTGCAGAGGGGGGCACCAGTCACAGTTCAGGAGAGGGGGGTACCTGTCACAGGTCAGGAGTACCCATTGCAGGGCAGGGGAGCAGGCACCTGTCGCCAGGAGGGCATACCTGTCACAGGTATGTATTGTGGGTCATTCCTTCCACCCCCCCCTCCACACACACCCAGGGCATTTTTGGTTGGTTAACTCCAATGTTTAGCTTTGATTGGTCAAAGCTGTGATTTTAGCACCTCAGCTATTGGTCCATCAGTAAGCGGTTAAAATGAACGATCGTATTGGTTGGGGAATGGGATTATTTTATATATTGTAACTTTTTTTTATTGGGTGGATGGCGGGGAAGGGAGACACTTCCTAAGATTGCTCTCGGACACTCATTAAACACTGTTTGAGGCAGAGAAGCTGCAGCGATATTGGGGGGAGGTTTCAGCTGCAGGAGGTTCCATAACTTAGAGCGAGGGAGAATTGCTGCCAACTGCAGTTGGGATACTGATGTGAGTGAATGAGGAGGTGGTAATGTACAGAAGGAGCTGGAGACAGGAAAACACTCGGTTCAGCTGGTCTGTGCAGGCAGCAACTCATCCCAGGCCGTGTCTGCCGAATGAATTCCACGGATCCTCTGTTTGGACAGTGAGCGTTCCAATACCTTCCTGTCACGGGACAGCCCCAAGCCCGCACTCATTCCAGGTAACAAAGCTAAACATCCCGTGGGGAGGAACTCTCGGAAATAAGAGTGCGTTAAGGCTTGTCTTATTTCTCTTCCCTCGCCCCGAAGCGCTGAGGCTCTATCACAGCTCCTGGCCTCAGACAACTCAACACAGACGTGGGGGGAGAGCGGCTCCTGGACTGTTTCAATCAATTTAACACTGGGTCACGTCTGACTCTCTCAGTAATCATGATGGTTTGAATGATCCTTCACATTCAGACACTAAAGAGAACACGTCACTCTCTCTCAGACTTTAGGAAATCACTGAGCACAGATATATCTTAAACAGGAACATTTCAATGACAAAATAAAAGGAATCATTGAGAATCAAAATTAATTTAAACAGTAAGATCACAAATAAATGAATGAGAGATTCAATTAGAAAAACCAGTTTGTTGATTGTGCTGTGGAATTTTCACAGTACAACATTAGAGGTTGTCTAAGTGTCTATCCCCTAAAAATATTATTTTTTCTCAGCTAACCTACAAAAACGTTTCCAGTTTTCAATACCATGAATCTGTCAAAATATAATTCACCATTTACACTGAACTGTTCACAATAAAAGTCCATTAAAAAATTAAAAATTAATTGCAGCAATTGTATTTTTTTTCTTTGTGCTAAACTCTGAAGCCTTTGACTAGGCCTCAATCCCATGACACACAAATGGGGAGGCCTTGTTTTAAGTTTAGTACTACAAATGTACTCAGCTTTCAAAAATAAAATTAAAAAATAAGGAGACGTAGCGAGTCTTGGATTACATTTTTTTTTAAAAAGAGCTGACATTTTTCTTGCATATCCCGCATCAATGGATATGACTTTTTGGTGGCGAGTCTCAGATCCAAGGCAAAGGCCCCAAAATACCCGCGTTGCCGTAACAGTCAGGAGGATTTAAGAGAAACAATAATATTCCAATTTTTGCTCTCAACGCAACAAATTATTCCATCGCTGTTTTGTTTTTCCACCATTGACCAAACGCGGATGGCACAGAACAAACGACGACTCCAGTGGGGATGCGGGCAAAGATCTGGGAAGCAACGGATTTGGAAAATTGGGAAGACTGATGGAACAAACACCGCTGCGCAGGTTTATTTGGCTTGCGAGGACTGAGTGAAGTCTGCAGTAGATATCTTCCCGGGTTCACTGCATAGACTGAAATATTACACGGCAGCTGGACTGGGCTCTGTTGGTCTAATGCATCGAGCAGCGTGGAAAGAAGATCTAAAGTCCTTCAGGAATCAGGACTGATTGGGCGGAGAACAGGACCAAAAGCCGACTAACAAAGCAAGATTGTTCTCGAGCTCAACATTGATCGATGGTGACATTTTGGTTCCCCTCTCCCCATTTCTAAACAATCAAAGAGCACTCATTCAGACATCCCGGGGCCCACGTGCAGGGCCTCACACGGTGCAAGACTTGTCTGTTGGTTGCTGCGTGGTGGGGGACCCGAGGCTGGGGGCAGTCGGATTGGTCTTTGGAAAAACCACTGGTTTGGGCCTCAGCGCCGGAGGTTTCACCTGGGCGGCTATCTTCACAGACTTCACCGGTCTGAAGGTGCACGGCATGTCACCCGATGAGCTGGCACTCCTCTGAAGGGAGGACTCCGAGTCCTTCAGAATGCGGGAATGGAGGGGGCTGGATGGTTCGGACGTGGGACCCACCGAGGGAGACGCCTTCATCGGTTCCAGAGTGTCCAACACTACATCAGGAGCGTGTTTCACTGTACTCTGACGCTCCAGTTCACGTAGCTCATTAAGGGCTGAGTTCATCGTTGCCTCAATATCCTAGAAAACAAAATGATCCGGAATGTTAGGAAATACCAAAGCAAAAGGTGAGGCTTTCCCACTGAAAACCCCAAAGACCAGTGAGGAACAGCAAACCTACCCAGCATCCTAATAACATCTGGAACTCCAACCCAACCCAGATATCTCTCCCGTGTGTGTGAACAGCTGGGCTCGGATTTCATTTCTCATTTATGATGCTGCTTTACTTTACAGCAATATTCAGGGTTACCTTTTCCAAACTGTTTAATACAACAAAGGCCGCTCCCTCAGGAATCTAACTGGTCATTCAATTCACTTCAGTGGGATCTTGCTTTGCCAGCTGACAGTGCCTACACTGAGAATGAACCAGTTTGGAACATGCGGAGGGTGTGAAAGGGATTGTATAAACTAAACCATGTCACTCTCCTAACACTTAGAATCACTCTTTTTGCTCTTTTCAGTGTCCAGATTTACACATCCCAGTTATACACAGGACAGTGCTGTGTTTACACATCCCAGTTGTATGCAGCACTGTATAGTATTTGTGCATCTCAGTTGTACACAGCACAGTGCAGTGTTTATGCATCCAAGTTGTACACAGCACAGTGCTGTGATTATACATCCCAGTTATACACAGGACAGTGTTGTGTTTACACATCCCAGTTGTATGCAGCACTGTATAGTATTTGTGCATCTCAGTTGTACACAGCACAGTGCAGTGTTTATGCATCCAAGTTGTACACAGCACAGTGCAGTATTTATGCATCCCAGTTATACGCAGCACTGTGCTGTGATTATACATCCCAGTTATACACAGGACAGTGTTGTGTTTACACATCCCAGTTGTACGCAGCACTGTATAGTATTTGTGCATCTCAGTTGTACACAGCACAGTGCTGTGTTTATGCATCCCAGTTATACACAGCACAGTACTGCGTTTTTATTCCTCAGTTACACATGTTTTGCTGACCCGCTCCTCTCTTTCAGGCCCACACAGTGGGAGACCTGGTCCTGGTTTTCTATTTGTGTTCTGAGTTACAGAATGATCGGGGAGCCCGGAGGCTGCTGGGGGTGGGGGTGGAGGTGGGGGTGGGGGGGGTAAAGATGCAAGTAATCAACAAGGAAAACAGCGCCTTGTGACTCAGCGCAGTAACCGTCAGCGTTTGGAAACGCTTTGTTGGAAGTGGGAAAATAAACAATAAATGATTGTAATTTGTAAAGAGCTTGCTGAGGGTTTGAGGTGACGGAGAATAACATTACAATGTTCTGTGGTGCCCTTAGCAACACACAGATTTCTAGAAACCAGCGATTAGAGTTAAGCTCCCAGCGTTCCTGGTCAAATCTCACTGCGTTCAGCTGTTCACAAAGTCGGAAATCAAAAAACTCCATCAACAGACACAGCATCGCGCACAGATTTCCCTGAAACCCAGTTCCACATTCCCCCTGTCCCACAGGAAGTGTGCACACCAAGAACACTGACAGGATGTCAAAACTGACAGTCCCATGGAACAAGCTGCAAATGTCTCCCTACCGGCATCCTCCCCCCCGCCCCCCCACTCCCCATCCTCCCCCCTGCCCCCCCCACCCTCCCCCCTGCCCCCCCCACCCCCCATCCTCCCCCCTGCCCCCCCCATCCTCCCCCCTGCCCCCCCACTCCCCATCCTCCCCCCTGCCCCCCCCACCCTCCCCCCTGCCCCCCCCACCCCCCATCCTCCCCCCTGCCCCCCCCACCCCCCATCCTCCCCCCTGCCCCCCCCACCCCCCATCCTCCCCCCTGCCCCCCCAACTCCTCATCCTCCCCCCTGCCCCCCCCACTCCTCATCCTCCCCCCTGCCCCCGCCACTCCCCATCCTCCCCCCTGCCCCCCCCACTCCTCGTGCTCCCCCCTGCCCCCGCCACTCCCCATCCTCCCCCCTGCCCCCCCCACTCCTCGTGCTCCCCCTGCCTCCCCCCACTCCTCATGCTCCCCCTGCCTCCCCCCACTCCTCATGCTCCCCCTGCCTCCCCCCACTCCTCATGCTCCCCCTGCCTCCCCCCACTCCTCATTCTCCCCCCTGCCCCCCCCACTCCCTACTCCTCATGCTCCACGTACCCCCCCCCCCCCCCCACCCTCATTATAAATCACTCAATGGTTATGCAAAGCGTCCAGGCAGGAACGCTATCCTCAGGATTATGTTCCTGTGGTGACGACACATCAATAACCAGAGCTTCTCTCCTCGCCTCTCTCTCTCTCTCTCTCTCACATGACAAAGCGCCGAGAGACACCAATCTGCAAAGTTTGGGTCCTTCCTGTCATTGTAATGCTTGCTGAATTTTGGGAGAAGCATTGAGGAGGCTGTATCCCCGGACTAGGATAGGGTACGGCAGAGGTGGATCTAGGGGTATGGAGTCACAAATCGTTACAAGTAGCAGGACGAGTTAACAAGACTGTCAGACTGCAAACAGAGCACTGCGGGGGAGAGAGGTTTGTGAGGCGCGGGAGAAACAGCCCGTTCCTGTGCTGCAAATTATTTGTAAAAATATAATTTTGATTTTTAATTTGTGTAAGTATAACTTTAGGGCAGCACGGCAGCACACTGGTTAGTTAGCACTGCTGCCTCACACTGCCAGGGACCTGGCATTTCAGCCTCGGGTGTCTGTGTGGAGCTTGCACATTCTCCCCGTGTCAGCGTGGGTTTTCTCCGGGTGCTCCAGTTTCCTCCCGCAGCCCAAAGATGTGCAGATTGAGTGGATTGGCCGTGCTAAACCGCCCCTCAGTGTCCCAAGATGTGTAGATTAGTGGGGTAAATACATGTGGTTACAGGGATCAGGCTTGGGTAAGTTGGTGCAGACTCGATGGGCTGAATGGCCTCCTTCTGCAGTGTAGGGATTCTATGGGTCTATAAATTAGCATAAAGCTGTTCAAACAGGACAGCTCAAAACATTTGGAAAATTTGAAATGAGGAGTTGGATTCCACAAAATTGAATTGTTGAAATGAGTCGGACCCGGTCTCAGCTCCACAGGCTTGGCCGAGTCTGGGAATTCAGTGCTGCTCCAGACACACTCCAGCCGTGGAACCAAGAGTCCCGTCTGGGAATCCTGGGGCCGATCTGCCCATCGCGGGTCCGGTCTGGAGCATCACGTGTCGGTCATTTTGTGGGAAACCGGCAGGAAGGGAGTGAAAAGGAGGCGGGGTCTATTGGGGGTGGGGTCTAGGGGTGATTGGTGGGAGTGGGGGGGGGGGGGGGGGGCAGGGCTGGGTGGGGTGGGGGCCAGCGGTGGTTGTGGGGGGAGGGTGTTCCAGGCCGGCCAGTGATTTGAGTTGGCAGCGAACGGAGAGACTGGCAGATCAGGGCTACTGCGCACGCGCAGAGTTCTGGAACTGTCAAACTCCAGCGTGAATAGGCAACATATCCGTAACGGAGTCATGTCTATTCTATCGACAGGCTGAACAGACCGCTCCTGTTCCTATCTTCTCGGAACAGGATAAAGGTTGTTATCCCCAGTAAAGCTCAGAGTACGATCAGTCCCCAAAAACATCAGCAAGTTATTGTTCCTTATGTGAGAGTTGAGACTTGAGTCTGAGCAAGATATTCAACCAAGAGAGGCAGAAGAGATACATCCCAGCCTCTGGTACCTGTGTTAATAGCTAACCTGTGCAGTTCGATGGGAGAGGGTGAAGGGATAGTGCTGTACCTGTGCGATAGACTCCGGGTCCAGTGGTTTGTGGTTACTGAAACTCCTGGATCTGCCTGCAGCCATCGCCTTCCGGACCTGAGGACTCTCGGCTCGGTTAGCTGACGGCCGGCGGGTAACCGAGTTCAGGCTGCTGTGGGCCACCGTTTGCCGCTTGTCTGCTGTTTCCTTGCTGCTGTTTTGGGTTGCCTGAGGAGAACTCCGGGGACTGACCGAGGCTTGCGGGGCAGCGTCTGCAGGCGACGATAGCAGTCCGTGTCCAGCCACACCGTGTCCTTCACCGGATCGGAACGAGCGCCTAATACTCCCGGATTCAGACTTCTTCTTCTGCCTGGGTCAACGATACAAGAGAAGCAGCTTAATAACACAGAGCAGAAAAGAGGAGGCCATTCAGCCCAGTATGTCGGTGCTTGCTCTTTCAAAGAGCAACTCTGTTCACTCCACTCCCCATTGCCCTGAAATTGTTGTCTCTTTCCTCGATTTACCCAATACCCTGTCAAATCTACAATTGGAACAGTACCAACCCCCAGAACACTAACAGCACAAAATCATTCTCCAAACAAAACCCTCTCTGTATACAGCCTTCAACAGCACTTTGAGAGTCAGCCCTATGACCTACAGTAAACTTTATTAGTCACAAGTAAGGCTTACATTAACACTGCAATGAAGTTACTATGAAATTCCCCCAGTCACCACACTCCGGCGTCTGTTCAGGTCAATGCACCCTAACCAGCACATCTTTCAGACTGCGAGAGGAAACCGGAGCACCCGGAGGAAACCCACACAGACACGGGGCAAACTGCGCACAGACAGTGATCCAAGCCAGAATCGAACCTGGGTCCGTGGCACTGTGAGGCAGCCGTGCTAACCATTGTACCGCCCCACAGTGGCAACCTGCTAGTCTCACTGTAGTTGGACAGAATTCCAAACCATTGGAGCCTCTCTCTCTGTCAGGGTCAGTGTTATCGCTGGCCCAGGTCAGACAGTTATCAGTCACACCATGGCCCAGCTCATCCCAAAACAGTAAAATTCCGCCCGAGATAAACGAACCTTCCCACGATCCACCTCTCGCCTGCTCTGATTCCCGTGGCAGGCTGGATGGTAAAATTCCGACCTGTGTGTTTGTATTTTCAGACAGTGACTGACCTGTTCAGGTTTGCTAGGTAGATGTCAGCAACGTGTCCCGTTGGCGAACTGACATTGCTCTTGGACACCGGCTGTTCCACCAGGGGGGGCGCGCTGCTCGGTTCAACGTCATCTTTTGGGCTGAGCCTGTCAGAGAATGTATCATCGCTGAGTGGGAGAGCGAGGGAGAGAGATGGGGGGGGGGGAGAATGGGAAAGAAGAGGATGGGGGGAATTAAGGGGGAGGGGGAGGAGGGGAGGAATGAGGAAAAGGAAAGTGAAGGTTGGATATTTAAGATAAGGGGAGAGGATGGATGGTTGGGGTAGGGGGATATGGAAGAGATAGCGAGAAAGAAATAAGTATAAACGTCACCTACACATAACAAACACATCAATTTAAAACTGTTTAAAGTATAAAAATAACAGTGATATTTCTAACAATTGCTGCTAGTGTCTGGGTTAGAGATTGCGGTAGAGTCATAGAATCCTACAGAGCAGAAGGAGGCCATTCGGCCCATCGAGTCTGCACTGACAACAATCCCACCCAGGCCCTACCCCCACAATACCGCGTATCTCCACTGATCACCCTGACATCAAGGGCAATTTAGTATGGCCAATCCACTAACCAAACACATCTTTTGGAATGTGGGAGGAAAACTTTGCAGACACGGAGACAATCCTGGGTTGGGTCTTTTGGTGAAGGCTAGCTGATAAAAAAACAAAATTGGGCAATTGACTGGCTATCAGCTGCTTTCCCACAGGACAGAACCTTCCCTCCACTCCCT
Source organism: Carcharhinus amblyrhynchos (assembly GCF_965287045.1). Lineage (NCBI taxonomy): Eukaryota > Metazoa > Chordata > Chondrichthyes > Carcharhiniformes > Carcharhinidae > Carcharhinus > Carcharhinus amblyrhynchos. The sequence goes on along the minus strand of NC_137345.1, from coordinate 1,715,907 downwards.
CCCCTCCCCGCACAGGTTTACTCTGCCACACTCCTTACCCAGTGACAGACCCATCCACTACTGGTTTAACTCCTGCAATGGTGGATGAGACGACGAAGATGGCATTAGTTACTCACTCCATAACCCCCCCCCCCCATGGTAAATTGTGAATCCAATTTAGCACTCAGCGTAAACAGAGGTTTGTTAGAAAGGCGAATCATTTTGTAATTTGAAGACAATGGAGAGTCTGGCAACCAGCAAGGAGATATGAAAATCCCACAGGGTGAGAGGGGGATTTGAGAACTGGGCAGGCTGGAGGCAAATACAATTAAATTAATGCAGGTGCATAGATGGCGAAATACTGCAGGAGGCCAGGACGGGAACGGGAACGTGCACTCATTGGAAAGAGGCTGGACAGTTTGGATGAACAGAGAGGTCCCGGGGTTTCAAGGACAGAATTCTGTATAAATATCCAGCATCCGGGTTTTGTGAATTGGGGCACAGAGCACAAGGGTGAAAACTGCTGATTAATTTATTCACAGCAATGGTTAGGCTCCAGTTAGAGCGACAGACGCAGCTCTGGACTCCCGGTTTCAGAAACAACTGAGTACAGATTCGCTGGGATGATGCCAGGGCGGATAGTTGAGGATGGATTTCAGATATGAGGTCTGTCTCCAGTGGAGGAGGGAAATTTGACTGAAAATTTCATGACATTTATTAAACCATGATGTGAAGATGCCGGCGTTGGACTGGGGTGGGCACTGTAAGCAGTCTCACAACACCAGGTTAAAGTCCAACAGGTTTATTTGGTAGCACGAGCTTTTGGAGCATTGCCCCTTTATTCACCTGATGAAGGGGTAACGTTCCAAAAGCTCATGCTACCAAATAAACCTGTTGGACTTTAACCAGGTATCGGGAGACAATTTATTAAAATCCACAAAGAGATTTGACAGAGTGAACTGCGAAAGGCTGTGCCCCATTGGTTGTGGAGTCAATATCAATGGATCATTATTTTAAAATTGACACAGACAGGAGTCACGAGGTTTTCTTTTTAAAGCGAGGGTTGTTGGAGCCTGTGATGTTCTGCCTCAGGGAGTGCTGGAAGCAGACACTATCACAGCTGTTAAAGCAAACCTGGAGTAATATTGCCAATGGAGGAAGATTCTGGGACAGAGGGAGAAAACAAGGATTGCTTTAGCAAAAAGCCAACACCAGGCGAGAGGAGAAAACGGTCTTTCTGTGTGGTGTAACCCCGGGTTACGCAGCTCTGTCACACGTCTACCACGGGCTTAATGAAAACTTACGTGTCTTGGACCACGATGTACTGGTGTGGGACAAGCCCGTCTATTCCATTGTGTCGACCCTCCCACCAATCTTCGGAAGCTCTGTGATAGAGCAGCAAACTGGCACCCTTTTTGAAGGAGAGTTCCCGCGCTGTGCGCCCGCTGTAATCGAACTTTGCAATGGCTTCTATCGGCTCCCCTTCTGCAAGGAGGAAGGGAAAGCAAAAGGTTGATTTTTATTTACAACACTTGCCCCCAGGCTTCCCCGGTCAGCCAGCACCCCCCCCACCCCCCACCTCCCCCACCCCCATCCCCACCACCTCCCCCTCTACTCGAGCAGCGCAGCGGGCCAGGAAAATCACAACACTGTCTCATTTCCACTGACGTACTTCAGTTATAGGATTCCTCGCCCCCACACACAGCGTGTTTTGCAGGGGTGGCCTGCTATTGACTGGCAACAGGATCGTCCAGTCCCATCGCAGTCACTGGGCCAAGATCCTGGAACTCCCTCACTAACAGCACTGTGGGTGTACCTACACCACGGGGTTTCCAGAAGGCGGCTCATCACCACCTTCTCAAAGGGAATTAGGGATGGGCAATAAATGCTGGCCCAGCTAGCGACGCCCATATCCAGAGAACATCTTTTGTTCTGAAGTTGTTAGCCTTGAAGGTGCTGCATTTAAAAAACATTGTAAGATCTTTGCTCTTGCTGGGTAGGAAAGACACGTCACTGGATGAATTGGTGAAGCGATGTTCCCATCAGACTCTGAGGGGAGGCGGGAATAATGAATGTTGGTGACAGGGGAGAAAACGAGAGGTTTTGTTCCACTGTGTGGGCTGTCAGCTACAAGCAACGCATTGTTTCACCAAGTTCAGGAGTCTCAACATTCCTGTGCTCAATATTCATGTTGGCAGAATGATTTGCATTACAGCACACATCAGCGTTTGGTGGAGAACATTCCTTCAGGCTGCGCTCACTCTCTCAGCCAGCCTCCCCTCATCACTCAGGGCATTACAAAGATGACATCATGTGTGCAGACGGAACGTGTGTGAAGTCTGTGTGTGCGTGTGTAGCTCAGGGCTGACAGAGCGGGAAATGGCCAGCTCAAACCCTGCCCCCAGTAAGATGGATTTCCTGCCAATCTCTCCCCTCTGTGGGGATGCAGCAAACATCTTCCTGTCTGACACAAAGACCTTTATCCCAAGTCAATATCCATTCATCAACCCACAGCACTGAAACACAGGTGTCCTCAGGATTTACTCCCCCAGTGACTGAGTTACGATAACCAACCCATCTGTTAGCAGGCTGGAGATCTGGGGATTTATCACATTGCTGTTCATGGGATCTTGCTGTGGCTACACCCTCTCCTTCTCCCCTATGTACTCAATGAACAGTATGCTTTACTGTATGGTGTGCAAGAAACAATACTTCTCACCGAGTCCCAGTAATTGTGGCAATAATAAATCAAATTAAACCAAACATTTTCCACATTAGGAGTGACTATACCTTCAAAGTATTTCACTGGTTCTGGGACACCCTAAGATCATGAAAGGTGCGATATGAACACAAGTGCTTGTTTCTGGAGAACCCGAGGCGCATCTGATATAAAAATCAAAATGAATTTGATTTTCACCTGGCATCTCCTTTCAATAAGCAGGAGGCCAGGGATGGTGAAGAGGGGAATGGAGACACTGACTGGCTCCTCCCCTGTCGAGAACAAGGGCTCGAGGTTGGTCTTTACATCCCTAACACTAATGCATGATAGAAACAGAGAAGATAGGAGCAGAAGGAGGCCATTCAGCCCTTCGAACCTGCCCTGCCATTCATCAATCACGGCTGTTCATCCAACTCAATAGCCTAATCCTGCTTTCTCCCATAACCTTTGATCCCATTCACCTCAAGTTCTATATCCAGCTGCCTCTTGAATACATTAAATGTTTTGCCATCAACGACTTCCTGTGGTAATGAATTCCACAGGCTCACCACTCTTTGGGTGAAGAAACGTCTCCTCACCTCCACCCTAAATGGTCTACCCTGAATCCTCAGACTGTGACCCCTGGTTCACCGTTGGGAACATCTCCCTGTATCTACCCTGTCTAGTCCTGTTAGAATATTGTAAGTCTCTTTGGATGGAGCGGCTAAGTTAACGATTGAACACTTGCTTCTCTGTCCCGTCAGCAGCTCAGCCCCTGTCCCAGTTTGTTATCCACAAGCTCAGACTGAGCAGTGACGCACCGCATTCACTGAGTGAATGTAACCACTGCCCACTGTAACTGGGACTTTGTCTCATACACAGCAATGGAAAACTAAATTCACTAAGTCTCCACGAAACAGAACAAAATAGAAATATTTAATGAGAACTGTGTTTTTTATATAAATGTTCAGTTATAAATATTGGGGGGTAATTTAAACTCATCTCTCCTGATGGGAAACTGGAAAGATAAGGCTGGCTACCTGATTTAAACAGGCCCCCACATTACATTGACATAAAGATGGGGCAGGACAGCACAATGACACAGTGGTTAGCACTGCTGCCTCACAGCGGCACTGACCCAGGTTCAATTCCAGCCTTGGTCACTGTCTGTGTGGAGTCTGCATGTTCTCCCTGTGTCTGCGTGGGTTTCCTCTGGGTGCTCTGGTTTCCTCTCACACAGTAAGAAGTCTGACAACACCAGGTTTAAACTCAGCGTTAGGTTACAGGTTGATCTGAGTGGGTTCGTGATGTGAAGTCCTTTCGGTATCTTGTCTGCTTTTTTGCCTCTCTGTAAAAACTTGATGTCGGTGTCGATATGCGCAATCTTCTTGGAGATCCTTAAACTTGGTGTTGTCAGACTTCTTACTGTGTTTACCCCATTCCTCTCACACTCCAAAGATGTACAGGTTAGGTGGATTGGTCATGGTGAATTGCCCCTTAGTGTCCCAAAGATGTGTGGGTTAGGGGAATTATTGGGGTAAATATGGTGGGTTATGGGGATGAGGCTTTGGTGGGGTTGGCCTGAGCAAGATGCTGTGTCAGAAGATCGAAGCGGTCTCGATGGGCCGAGGGGCCTTCTTCCACACTGTAGAGACTCTATGAATACATTCATTTACAGTCTGATTCAAGTCATTTACAACATGGCAGCAGGCCATTCGGCCCATCCCATTGAAGCAACAGCAGCTGACGCACTTGAATCAGTAACCCATTGGGTTAAACCAATGAGAACATGAGCCACATTCCTGTTACTGAGAGCAGGAAGGTTAAGGAGTGGCAGGTCAGGCCCGGCTGTTGAACTAAAGCTTACAGAGTCAATACGCACACTTTCACACACACACATCTCCAGCCTGCCAACTGACGGGAGTGGACAATCAGTAAGGGAACAGAGCTGATTACAGTGACTCATTCACCAGCAGAGGAACTAAAGGACACAAACCATGTTGTAGGAAGGTGACCCTTTCTTTCAGAGTGGGTCAGCTAGATGAAAAACAGCCTTGTTCCTGTTGCTGTACTGCACGTCAGAACATCACATGGCTCTCAGCGCAGTGTACGAGAGAAATCCGAGAGAGCCAGTGCGTCACAGACACTCTTGCAGTCCCACTGCACACGCCTGCTTGTGCACATCATGTACCCACACGCTGTTCCCTTCCCCCTACCCCAGACTCCGTGCCAAGAGCAGCAAAGACGGAGAGAAGAATTCCAACTATTCCCGACAGCTTTCACAAAGGATGAATTTATAATTCCAAAACGCCGCGGCTTCATTAAAACAAAAAGGAAGCCGCTCAGTCGGATCGAATCCCTCCCCCGCCTCTCGGCTTTTGTGACAGGACAGCTGCAGAGGAGCCCCCCCGTGGCTCCGAGATACTGAACCGTCTCAATTCCTCCTGTCACCCTGGGACAGGGCCAAGATGTGGAAGAGGCTCTGGGGGATGGGACAGGGATTGAGTTGTACAGTAACACTGCCTGATTCTTCCATTGCAACAACAACCTGCATTTATAGAGCACCTTTGACGTGGTTAAAGAGTCCAAAGGCAATTTTCAGGAGAATAAGTCAAACAATTTAGCGCTGAGATTGAAATAACTCGTGATGCGAAGATGCCGGCATTGGACTGGGGGTAAACACAGTAAGAAGTCCAACAGCACCAGGTTAAAGTCCAACAGGTTTATTTGGTTACAAAAGCCACTAGCTTTCAGCGCGCTGCCTCTTCGTCAGGTGAGTGGGAGTTCTGTTCACAAACAGGGCAGATAAAGACACAAACTCAATTTATAAAATAATGATTGGAATGCGAGTCTTTACAGGTAATCAAGTCTTAAAGGTACAATGTGATTGTCTGTACCTTTAAGTGACCCAAAATTGTCACACTGTCTGTACCTTTAAGACTTGATTACCTGTAAAGACTCGCATTCCAATCATTATCTTGTAAATTGAGTTTGTGTTTTTATATACCCTGTTTGTGATTGGAATTCCCACTCACCCGAAGAAGGGGCAGTGCTCCGAAAGCTAATGGCGTTTGCTACCAAATAAACCTGTCGGACGTTAACCTGGTGTTGTGAGACTTATTGAAATAACTCCTCTAGGGCCAGTGTCCCTTCACCAGAATCCTTTTACTTACAAACTTAAGTCCACTCCTTTGTACCCCTTTCAGGTACAAAGTCAGAATTCGGAGTGTCAGTAGACCCGACACACATATTTATATGTTATATATATGGTCAAGAACTTCAGGTTTTTAGGTGTCCAGATCACCAACAACCTGTCCTGGGCCCCCCATGCCGACACTATAGTTAAGAAAGCTCACCAGCGCCTCTACTTTCTCAGGAGACTAAGGAAATTTGCATGTCAGCTATAACTCTCACCAATTTTTACAGATGCACCACAGAAAGTATTCTTTCTGGTTGTATCACAGCTTGGTATGGCTCCTGCTCCGTCCAAGATTGCAAGGAACTACAAAAGGTCGTGAATATAGCCCAATCCATCACACAAACCAACCTCCCATCCACTGACTCCGTCTACACATCCCACTGCCTTGTCAAAGCAGCAGAATAATTAAGGACCCCCCTGCACCCCGGACATTCTCTCTTCCACCTTCTTCTGTCGGGAAAAAGATACAAAAGTCTGAGGTCACGTACCGACCGACTCAAGGACAGCTTCTTCCCTTTTGCCATCAGATTTTTGAATCGACCTATGGTGCATTAAGTTGATCTTTCTCTACACCCCAGCTATGACTGTAACACTACATTCCGCACTCTCTCCTTTCCTCTATGAACGGTATGTTTTGTCTGTGTAGCGCACAAGAAAGAATACTTTTCACTGTATGTTAAAGGCTGAAGCCACAGCTCCTGGATTTTGGCCACGTCCCACTGAAGGCTGAGTGTCTGTCGATGGCTGAATCGCACACACATCCCCACTTAATGCATCAATAAAGCCTCCCGCTGGCAGCCTGCGTTTGAAGTTTCTCCCTTTAGTTTTTGTCAATTTTTAAAAGATGTCTTTGGTGTGTGAGTGGACTCTGTTGAGTCAAATGTGTTTCTCATTTAAGGGGTAAGAAACACACACTTACTTTAACCCTTCTTCACCTGAATTTGTAATTCCCAAATTGATCAAGAGAATGGGTCAGGTTCACAGTAACATAACAAACAGGAGAAGGCCATTCAGCCCCTCAACCTGCCCTGCTATTTAATCTAATCACGGCTGAAAGTCCTTCCTCAGGCCAAAACTGCACACAATACTCAATAGTGAATAGTCTCACACCAGGTTAAAGTCCGACAGGTTTATTTGGTAGCACAAACTTTCGGAAGGTTGTCCTTCACTCACTTGATGAAGGGGCAGCACTCCAAAAGCTCACGCTACCAAATAAACCTGTTGGACTTTAACCTGGTGTTGTCAGACTTCTTACTGTGTTTACCCCAGTCCAACGCTGGCATCTCCACATCACTACTGCAGTAAGACATCTTTCCTCCTATACTCAAATCCTCTTGTTGTGAAGGCCAGCATGTCAAAATACCTGCAAAATGTGTATATCCCTCAACAGCCTTACTCAACAAAATCTATCCTTTCAGTCTTTACTAATTCCCAGAGAACATGAGCTTTCGGGGTGGTGTGACACAGTTAATTTACATGTTTTAGTTCTTCTCATTTTCACATTTGAGTTTAAGGAAAGCGAGTGGCAGCTGGCCTTCATTGCGAGAGGATTTGAGAATAGGAGTGAGGATGTCTCACTGCAGTTATACAGGGCCTTGGTGAGCTCACACCTTGAGTACTGGCTGCAGTTTTAGTCTCCTAGTCTGAGGAAGGACATTCGTGCTATTGAGGGAGTCCAGTGAAGGTTCACCAGACTGACAGGAATAGCAGGGCTGACATGTGAAGAAGAGACTGGATCGAATGGGCTTGTACTCACTGGAATTCAAAAGAGTGAGAGGGGACCTCATAGAAACAAAATCCTGAGGGGACTGGACAGGCTAGTTGCGGAATGAATGTTCCTGATGTTGGGGAAGTGCAGAATTAGGAGTCACAGTTTAGGAACAAGGGGGAAGCCATTCAGGACTGAGATGGGGGAGAACTTCTTCACTCAGAGAGTTGTGGACCTGTGGAATTCTCCCCCACAGAAAGCTGGTGGGACCAGTTTGTTAGGTATGTTCAAGAGGGAGCTGGATGTGGCCCTTTTGGCTAAAGGGATCAAGGGGTATGGAGACAAAGCGGAAGTGGGATACCGGAAGTGCATGATCAACATGGTCATATTGAATGGTGGAGCAGGCCCAAAGGGCCAAATGGCCTACTTCTGCATCTATTTTTCATGTTTCGATGTTTCCTAAGATGAAACTCAGCTTGAATATTAAAGTTCACAAACTGGGAAAGCCCCTCAGACTATGTGCCGCCTCTCTGCACGTGACCTACAGACTAGGAGCAGATCTGAGGAACTTCCAGACCATGTGTTATCAGATGTCCATCAACAGGGGGAGGCCATTTGCCCACCATGGCTTTGTTGACAATCTGGACCTGTTCCCCACCCTCCCTCTGGCGTCCTCCCTGCCACCATCCAGCATTCCCCAAAATCCCAATAACCTCTTCACTTCCCACCTCCCAGTTTGAGAATCTCTGCGATCGGGAGGGTGAGAGAACATAGAACATAGAACACTACAGCATAAACAGGCCCTTCGGCCCACGAGTTGCGTCGATCACATCAACACCTACCAATCTATAGACCTATCTATAACCCCCAATCCCATTAAACCCCATATACTCATCCAGAAGTCTTTTAAAAGACCCCAGCGAGTTCGCCTCCACCACCACTGACGGCAGCCGATTCCATTCACTCACCACCCTCTGAGTGAAAAACTTACCACTAACATCACTTCTGTACTTCCCTCCCCGCACCTTAAATCTGTGTCCTCTCGTAGTGACCATTTCAACCCGGGGAAATAGCCTCTGAGAATCCACCCTATCTATTCCTCTCAACATTTTATAAACTTCTATCAGGTCGCCTCTCAACCTTCGTCTCTCCAGGGAAAAGAGTCCCAGCTCCCTCAACCTAACTTCATAAGGCATGCCTCCCAGTCCAGGCAACATCCTTGTAAATCTCCTCTGTACCCTTTCAATAGCTTCTACTTCTTTCCTATAGTGAGGCGACCAGAACTGTGCACAGTACTCCAAATGAGGCCTGACAAGGGTCTTATAAAGTTGCAGCATTACCTCCCGACTCCTAAACTCAATCCCTCGATTAATGAAGGCCAGTACGCCATACGTCTTCTTGACCACCTCCTCCACCTGCGAGGCCGATTTAAGAGTCCTGTGGACCCAGACCCCAAGATCCTTCTGCTCTTCAACACTACTAAGACTCCTGCCCTTGATAGTGTACTCGTTCATCCCGTTGGTTCTGCCAAAATGGACGACTACATATTTATCCGCGCTGAAGTCCATCTGCCACTTCTCCGCCCAGTCCTGCATCCTATTTATGTCCTGCTGCAACTTTTGACATCCTTCCAGACCATCCACAACACCACCGACCTTCGTGTCATCAGCGAACTTACTAACCCATCCCTCCACTTCCTCATCCAGGTCATTTATGAAAATGACAAACAGCAAGGGTCCTAGAACAGATCCCTGGGGCACTCCACTGGTGACTGACCTCCATTCAGAAAAAGACCCATCCACAACTACTCTCTGCCTTCTGCAGGCAAGCCAGTTCTGGATCCACAAGGCCAAAGGCCCTTGGATCCCATGCCCTCTCACCTTCTCAAGAAGTCTTGCATGGGGGACCTTATCAAACGCCTTGCTGAAGTCCATGTACACTATGTCCACGGCACTTCCTTCGTCAAAGTGTTCAGTCACATTATCAAAGAACTCAACCAGGCTCGTAAGGCACGACCTGCCCTTGACAAAACCATGCTGACTATTCCTGATCATGTCAAACCTCTCCAAATGCTCGTAAATCTCGTCCCTCAGAAGCCTCTCCATCAGCTTACCAACCACTGAGGTCAGACTCACCGGTCGGTAATTTCCCGGGCTATCTCTGTTCCCTTTCTTGAAAATAGGAACTACATCCGCAATCCTCCAATCTTCCGGAACCTCTCCTGTCTCCACTGACGACGCAAAGATCATCGCCAGGGGCTCTGCAATCACTTCCCTCACCTCCCACAGTATCCTGGGGTACATCCCATCTGGTCCTGGCGACTTATCTATCTTGTTAAAATTCAAAAGTTCTAACACATCCTCCACCTTAATATCCACAATTTCCGGATTTCAAGCAAAGTCACATAGGGCCAAATGGTCTCCACTTGTCTAAGAAGGGGAGGTGATGGCCAAGTGGCATTATCGCTGGACTATTAATCCAGAAACTCAACTAATGTTCTGGAGATCTGGGTTCGAATCCTGTCACAGCAGATGGTGGAATTTGAATCCAATAAAAAAAATATGGAATTAGGAAGCTACTGATGACCATGAAACAATTGTCGGAAAAACCCATCTGGTTCACTTTTGCCCTTTAGGGAAGGAAATCTGCCATCCTTACTCAGCCTGACCTACACGTGACTCCAGAGCCACAGCAATGTGGTTGATTCTCAACTGCCCTCCAAGGGCAACTAGGGATGGGCAATAAATACTGGCCAGTCAGTGATACCCACGTCCCATATTAAAAAAAAACCTCTGATACCAGCTTTAACCGAGTTATGTGTTGTTTCAGGATGGGTCAGTGGACAGTGGGAAATGTGGATAAATCCCACATTAATTTCCTGCGCAGAATAAGGAGATTCTTTATCAGCACCAGGTACAGCAGCTATGTAAATAAACAGAGGTTGGGAATCTGACTAACTCCCTCTCTGCTGCCAGGAGCTGCAGTTTATTTACGTTTATCAATGGAACGCAGTTTGTATTTTCAGTTCCAAAGCAGCCAGCGCTCGGGAGAGGGAAAGCAGAGTAAATATTATGGAGCTTCGACATTCACACAGTGTCTCTGTTACCCTGTTTATGCTGCAGCATTTACTCTGGTCAGCAACTGGGTGACAGTCCTTCCTCTCCCAAAATCTAGAGTCTACCTATGCACCCCCTGTAGAACAGAGACAGGGAGCAGCAAAGCTGTAACGCAGGTACAAATGATCAGATGTACAACAGATAGAAAGGGATCAGAAAGGAGGGAGAGTGGTCATTGGTCACAGTGGCTCTCTTTTGGGGACAGCAATGCAGGGCCCCGCCTAATAACAGCCTCAGGATGGGAGAGGAACAGGTCAGCAGCAGAGAGATGGCTGCCTGTGATGGCTAACACAGCTGAATATCCTGCAGAAATGATTCAATTAATGGTCTGCAATCTCACCATGGCAACGAATCCTCACAAACACCTAGCGACACCCCCCCCACCCCCACACAGTGTAAACACCAACACACCCAGGGACGCCCCCCCCCCTCCCCCACTGTAAACACCAACACACCCAGGGACACCCCCCCTCCCCCGTTGTAAACACCAACACACCCAGGGACACCCCCCACCCCACAGTGTAAACACCACACATCCAGGGACACCCTGCACCCCCCCCCCCCCCCACCCCACTGTAAACACCAACACCCCACTGTAAACCCCAACACAACACGGGAACTCCCCCTGTAAACACCCAGCAAACACACACCCCCCACCCCTCACTTGCCTTGAGGTAATATTCTGGGCTCACAATTTCTGTACAAAATAATATAGAATAACTCGGATCAACAAAGCACCTTCGTTGCAGAGATCATTGTGAGTGAGCTCAGCTCTGGGAGAGCCGGGGAGATGGAATGAGAACGTCACTCCCAGGAGCTGAATTAGAGGGGTTTAGAAAGGCAATTCGCAACAGGGAGAAAGACTGAAGTCTCCCTCACTAATGGGGGAATCAGAGAATGGAGATGGACAGGGACAGCTTTGGAGGGACAACCGATGAGATTCCACCCTCCATCCGGCATCTCATCCTCTCTCAGTGATGTGGACGTGAATAACCTCCGGCTGTGATTATTCACCAGCCTGTTGTTACAGATTGACAGAGTTAGGTTGTACTGAGTGAGACGGGCAAACAGAAAACTGTCCCATTCCCCTGGCCACAACACAACACACCCTCCCAATACTGACAGTGATCAAGCATCAATCCACCCAAACTGTCCCTCCTTGGGCCAAATCGGAACTTCAATGCAGCCTGGTTATTAACCTAACAACACTATTTAAACAGTGATACAATTCCCACACTCACTTCACAGTTTTTTAATCTGTTTTCGGGATGTGAGCAGAATGATGAGCTGAGTGTTTAGCTTTAATGTCCTTTTCAGAAGGTGTGCTGCGATCTGTGTGCTGGAGGTACACCCACAGTGCTGTTAGGGAGGGGTTTAACTCACTGATGGAGAAGCACTGATAATATTTGAGTTTTGCTGGTGTGTGAGACTCTGGGAGCACTTGTTGCCTTTGCCCTTCCAGTGGTGGCACGGAGAATCTGGCACTGGATAGGGGTGGGTGCAGTAAGTAATCTCAGAACATCAGGTGAGGGACCTGGTGTTGTGTGAGGCTTCTCACTGTGTCCTCCTGGTGATGTACATTGCTACAAGAGGCAGGAAAGCAGCAGGCGTCATGGGACCCTCTCACCTTCAACTTACACACAGTCCCTGTGGGGCTATCCATCATCTCCCTCTTCACTGTCCCTGGGTCGATAGTCTGAAATTCTTTGCATGCTCGCACTGTGTGAGGTTGGTTACCAGGGCTTTTCCTGGTGTAACCGGTGTCAGGCAGGGTAAACTCACTCAGGATTCAATATTCATCTCTCTCTACAACAGCTTGCTGCCGACTACCCAGATCTCAGCTTTCCCCCGATCCCCCCCCAGGACCCTCTCCTACCTCTCCCAGCACACCCCCCCCACTGCCAATTCACGTTTAAAAAGGGCAACGTACCATCTTCACTGGTGTGAGGCTCAATTCCAACATCCTGCACAACATCTTCCACAGAGGCTGGGTCCCCGTGAGGGCTGTCACTGAAACATAAAGAGCCTTCAGAATTAACCAGAAATCATGTACGTGTGCACGCGAGGTGTCTGCATTTGTGTGGGGGTGGGGGGTGGTGTGTGTGGATGCCTGTATGTGAGAGTGTGAAGGGGGCGGGGATCAGATGTGTTGGGGGGTAGCTGTGTGGGTGTCTGGATACACCGGCATTGGAGGGGGTACAGAGGAGATTCACTCAATTGATTCCAGAATTAAGAGGGTTGGCTTATGGGGGGAGACTTAGTAGGCTGGGGCTATTCTCATTGGAATTCAGAAGAATGAGGGCGAAGGGGGTGGGGGGGATCTTATAGAAACATATAAAATTATGAAGGGAATGGAGAAGGGAGGTTGTTTCCACTGGCAGATAAAATCAGAATTAGGGGGAATAACCTCAAAATAAGGGGGAGCAGATTTGGAGTGAGTTGAGGAGGAACTTCTTCACACAAAGGGTTGTGAATCTGTGGAATTCCCTGCCCAGTTGAGGCTCCCTCATTGAATGTTTTTAAGGCAAGGATAGATAGATTTTTGAACAGTGAAGGAATTAAGGGTTATGGTGAGCGGGCGGGTAAGTGGAGCTGAGTCCATGAAAAGATCAGCCATGATCTTATTGAATGGCGGAGCAGGCTCGAGGGGACAGATGGCCGACTCCTGCTCCTAGTTCTTATGTCTCAGAGTTTCGGTGGGTGTGGGGTGAGTGTGGACCCAGGTGGGCGGTGAGGGAGAGTCCTTTAACAGGTGAGGAATTCAGTGAGGTTGGAGATGTGGAGGTTACATTGACCCCAGGTAATTATTTTCCAACTCTCACCTAACATGTACCCTGGCAGAGAGAGAGAGTGGAAACTAAGCATCAGGGACAAGAGTTGTGGAGGTTGTCCCAAAACAGGGATCAGGCTTCCCAGATAGGCCGGGCCAGAGCACTCAGCAGGGGGAGGGAGTGGGAATTGGTTGGATGGGGGGGGTGATAGTGGTTGTGGGGGAGATCTTGGGGGAGGGGGTAGAATCTTGCTTCTGTGATTCCTGACCCACAAGCAGTGCTGGAAGGAGCAGATATTTAAAACTTGCTTTGGCCAGTCAACATCTCCTGCCCCAGATCTGTTGCCAGGCAACTGATGGCGTGGGCAATGTCGAGTTCATTCTACATCACAGCAGCGTGACTCAAGTACGAGTCCCAAAGTTAACTAGGACACGGTGTGGCAGCCTCAGTGATGGCCCAAATTGAGGTGGTTAAAAAACAAACATTCAAGAAGACAGTGCGCTGGACTGGGCAGGACAGAATCCCTCTCCCACACTATTCCCACTGGGCAACAGGTTAAAACCAGGGCCTTTGCGTTATCTAAGGTTCATACACTTACTCTTTCCCCAAGTGATCAGCAGCAGGAAACAGGGCCAATTTCCACCCCACCCCCACTCCAGCACTGAGGCCAACTACAGTCCCCAGAACGAGTGCTCAGCGCAGCCTGGGATCTTCCTGTTCTCGTACTGTTCAGTTCCCACACTCAGCGAGTAACCCAGCTCAGGGGATTTTCAATTCTCTGGGGGCACGAGTAGGGCAGGAACTCACCAGTAATCCTCTGCCGCCATCCCCTTGTCGTACACAGGACCCTCCAACTCCTTCTGTCCCGGGAAGATGCTGTCATGATGGAGGATGATGGATTTGATCAGTTCATTGACATGGGCCTGACAGGAGACCTGGTCATGACCTTCCGGAACTGACATCAGGGTGGGTCCAAAGCAGATGGCCAAGTTGTACGGATCCATCATGTTTTCCTCACTGAACTGGGACAAGCTTCACAGAAAGAAAAACACAGAAAATATTCATTCTTTCTTCAAACGAGGCCAATCCATCAATAAAATCAACTAGGAAAGGAATTTCTGGCCTGTGATAACTTGGCTGAAAGTTGAGGCTTTCTTTCCAACTAAACGTTTATTATCTGCACCTGGGAAACCAATAAGACGACAACTGGTATTTACATTGTCTTTTATAATCGCACTGCGTCCAAAGTGCTTTACAGCCAATTAAATATCAGCCAAAATCCTCCCGTCTCACCCACAGTGGGAATTGTAGCAAAACAAAAAATCCGGCAGACCAAAGAGCGAACGAGCTCCCGAGGGAATCTCCGGTCTTGGAGCGTGCGCGATTGGAGAATCCCACCGTGTAGTCCATGCTGAAAGGTCAGAAACGTGGCAACAAACTTATACACAGCAAGATCCCACCAAAAGCAACGTGAAAATGACAACAGCACCTGCTTTTTGTGATGTTGACTAAGGGATAAATTCTGGCCACAAAGCCAGGGAGAGTTTCCCTACTCTTCGACACCATCCTACAGGATCGCTTACATTCACTTAAACAATCAGTCAGGGTCTCAAAGGGGCTGGAAGACAGCATCTCCAACTGTGAAACACTCCCTCAGCACTGACCCTCTGACAGTGCGGCACTCCCTCAGCACTGACCCTCTGACAGTGCGGCACTCCCTCAGCACTGACCCTCTGACTGCACAGTGCTCCCGTGATGCTACTCTGGAGTGTCAGCCTGCACTGTGCTCACACTCAGTGGTGTAGCCTTTCTGAAATCTATACACAGGACAAGGTTTAGGGACAGTCCCTCACTTCAACAGCCTGACACTCAACTGCGGAACACCTAGATAACAAAGACACTTGTGTCAGTCTCCTATTTATTGACTATAACTCAGCCTTCAACACCATTATTCCCACGAAACACATCTCCAAACTCTGTGGCCTGGGCCTCGGTTCCTCCCTCTGCGACTGGATCCTAAACTTCCTAACTCACAGACCACAATCAGTAAGGATAGGCAACACCTCCTCTACGATCATCCTCAACACCGATGCCCCACAAGGCTGTGTCCTCAGCCCCCTATTATGCCCAAGAGCACAAGGAACTACAAACAATCGTGAGTGAAGCCCAATCCATCACTCAAAACAGCCTCCCAGCCATTGACTCTGTCTACGCTTGGCAAAACTGCCAGCATAATTAAGGACCCCACGCACCCCGGACATTCTCTCTTCCAACTCCATCCATTGGGAAAAAGATACAAAAGTCTGAGATCGCACACCAACTGATACAAGAATAGCTTCTTCCCTGCTGCCATCAGACTTTTGAAAGGACTTCCTTCGCATTAAGTTGACCTTTCTCTACACCTTAGCTATGACTGTAACACTATTTTCTGCACCCTCTCCTTTCCTGCTCTATGAGCAGTATGCTTTGTCTGTATAGCACGCAGGAAACAATACTTTTAATTGTATACCAATACATGTGATAATAATAAACCAAATCAAAATTGTGAAGAACTTGCAGCCAACAGGGTCAGCAAGATTCCAAACTGAATCTTCCCCCTCACTATCAGAGGAGGGAGGCCGTCCTCACACGGGGCTTCCAGCAACAAGACAGGCGGGGAAGGCAGGTCAGAGACAACACACACACACACACACACAGGAGGCCTGTCCCCCCACCGCCCCGGGGCTGCCGTTGATACTCACTGACTGAGGAATGCGAATAGGTAACGCATCATGATGATGGTGGGCTTCGGCAGGCTCAGGAGAACTTTCCGGATTTGAAGAGCTCGATCAGCCAGGTTTTCAATCGCTGCAGGAAGTGAGAACAAAACATGTCACTGAACTTGGAGCTTCCACCTGTCAGAGCACAAGGTGGCCGATGGCAACACAATCTCCCGCCTTCCAGCCTCCCTTCTCTCTAACACCGACTCACATTGGAGAAAAGACTCGATGAGGACTGGATACCTCGTCCAAGAAACATCCTTCATGCCAGAGGCCAGACAGGATTTCGGCACATGGAATCCACCAGGACACTCACCCCACACACACACACACACACACACACAGACACAGACACACACACAGACACAGACACACACACAGACACACACACACACACACAGACACACACAGACACACACACACACACACACACACACAGACACAGACACACACACAGACACAGACACAGACACAGACACACATCACCACGTTGGTCGTCAGTTGTGATTAGGAATTCTGAGCCATTGGCTTCTCTTCCTCACTAAGTCAACAGTGAAGAGTTGAACTGCCCCAAAACAGAGAGGCTGGCAAATGGAGACCAGGTGGAAAGGATTAAACTTCCAGTCGATGAGGCTGTGTACCGGTGTGAGTGATCAAAGAACTGGGGAGAGAAGACACCAGAATTTTGAGGCCTCGCTGTGCAGCGCGTGCATACAGAGTGAGTAATTTCAGAATGGAAATCCAGTGGTTAACACCACTGCCTCACACACCAAGGACCCTCTGACAGTGCGGTACTCCCTCAGCACTGACCCTCTGACAGTGCGGCACTCCCTCAGTACTGACCCTCTGACAGTGCGGCACTCCCTCAGTACTGACCCTCTGACAGTGCAGCACTCCCTCAGTACTGACCCTCTGACAGTGCGGCACTCCCTCAGTACTGACCCTCTGACAGTGTGGCACTCCCTCAGTACTGACCGTCTGACAGTGCGGCACTCCCTCAGTACTGACCCTCTGACAGTGCAGCACTCCCTCAGTACTGACCCTCTGACAGTGCGGCACTCCCTCAGTACTGACCGTCTGACAGTGCGGCACTCTCTCAGCGCTGACCCTCTGACAGTGCGGCACTCCCTCAGTACTGACCCTCTGACAGTGCGGCACTCCCTCAGCACTGACCCTCTGACTGCACAGTGCTCCTGTGATGCTACTCTGGAGTGTCAGCCTGCACTGTGCTCACACTCAGTGGTGTAGCCTTTCTGAAATCTATACACAGGACAAGGTTTAGGGACAGTCCCTCATTTCAACAGCCTGACACTCAACTGCGGAACACCTAGATAACAAAGACACTTGTGTCAGTCTCCTATTTATTGACTATAACTCAGCCTTCAACACCATTATTCCCACGAAACACATCTCCAAACTCTGTGGCCTGGGCCTCGGTTCCTCCCTCTGTGATCCTGAGCTTCCTAACCCAGCCTTGGGTCACTGTCTGTATGGAGTCTGCACATTCCCCCCGTGTCTGCGTGGGTTTCCTCCAGGTGCTCTGGTTTATTCCTATGGTCCAAAGATGTGCAGGCTGGCCATGATAAATTGTCCCTTAGTGTCCCAAGATGCGCCGGTTAAAGATATTTTGCGGGTGGGGGTTGAGTGGGATGCTCTGACAGAGAGTTAGTGCCACCTCGATGGGCCGAACGGTTTCCTTCTGCAGTCTGGGGTTCAATGAATCTCAGAGACACAGTCAATGAAGTGGGTTCGGTGGGCGGGAGTGGGGGAGGGGGAAGGGAGCAGAGGTTGCGGAGGTGGGGGTGGAGTGTTTTGGGCAGGGGGGGTGCAGAATTGCTGGTAGAATAACTTGTGCAAGCCTGGTGTGTAAGGCGGGGGTGGGGGGAGGAGGTGGGGTGGTGCTGACCCTGGAGCTCCGAGTGAGTGACGACCTCTCTCACGGAGGGAACTGAAATTAAATCCCAGCTGCTACAGATTCCGTGCTCCAGCTCTCATCAGGTTACATTACTGCTCTGGGCCAGCTCTGCCTGCAGCGGCAGTGGAGCTGCGTTACTGCTCTGGGCCAGATCTGCCTGCAGCGGCAGTGGAGCTGCGTTACTGCTCTGGACCAGCTCTGCCTGCAGTGGCAGTGGAGCTGCGTTACTGCTCTGGGCCAGCTCTGCCTGCAGCGGCAGTGGAGCTGCGTTACTGCTCTGGGCCAGCTCTGCCTGCAGCGGCAGTGGAGCTGCTTTACTGCGCTGGGCCAGCTCTGCCCGCAGCGGCAGCGGAGCTGCGTTACTGCACTGGGCCAGCTCTGCCTGCAGCGGCAGCGGAGCTGCGTTACTGCTCTGGACCAGCTCTGCCTGCAGCGGCAGTGGAGCTGCGTTACTGCGCTGGGCCAGGTCTGCCTGCAGCGGCAGTGGAGCTGCGTTACTGCTCTGGGCCAGCTCTGCCTGCAGCGGCAGTGGAGCTGCGTTACTGCACTGGGCCAGCTCTGCCTGCTGCTGGAACGGGGTCTGGGTTAGAGATAAACTTGGACTCATTAAGAACAGCCTTTGACCCTGCTGCTACTTCAAAAACCCTTTGATAGTCATCAAAATGCCTGAACAATGCAGTCACTGTCTTGGAGTTGGAATTAAACCCACACAGAACAAAATAGACCTTCTTTCATTAAACTCAATCCTAAAGAATCAATTAGTCTCAATGGTCAACAAACGGTTTCAAGAGCAAGACAAGCACAGACTGAAAATGATAATGAGAGAGTGTGTGTGTGTGAGAGAGAGACAGAGAGGGAGAGAGACAGAGAGAGAGACACACAGACAGAGAGAGAGTGTGTGTGTGTGAGAGAGAGAGAGCGCACATGGGGGGGGTGGGGGGAGATGGATTAAGACAAATTTGAGGGGGTAGAAAGAGAGAGAGAGAGAGAGAGACAGAGTGTGGGTAGGGTGTGTGATAGAGTGAATGAGAGAAATGGGGGATCAAAGAGGAAGTGAAGTGAAAGGGATAAAGGAGAATGAGAGACAGAGGAAATAAATGGACACAGTAGGAGCAAGAGGGGAAAGGGGAAGGAGAGTGGGGGGAAAGAGAGACAGAGAGAGAGAGAGGGGGGCATGAAAAACTGGGAGCGCTGAAGGAGGAGGAAAGGTAAGTAGAGATCTAATGACAGATGATAATGAAACGAAGCTGGGGGCCCTTTAAAGTCTCATGATGAAATTTACAGAAAATTCCTGAGTGTAACTCCAGTCCAGGCTGCCTGTGGTATGTGTGTACGGGTCAATTAGCCTCCTAACTTCACTATTACTGAGACAATGGGCTGTACTGAACAGAGTTCCCAGTTCAGGGATTTATCGTGAACCCCAGTGAGTGGGGTCACTGCCCTGCGTTCCCGATACACACACAGACACACACACACAGACACACACACACACACAGACACGCACACAGACACACACACAGACACACACACAGACACACACACACAGCCCCACCCCCCGCTGTTACCAGCTGGCTTCAGTTCTCACTCAGCGATCGAGTCCTGTCACTGGGAGATTCCCTGCTCCCCTCCGCACTGATTGAGGAGACAGACCCGGCTCTCTCCAGCTGTTTGCCTCGTACTTTTTTTTAAGCTTCAAAGACGGGGAAATTCCCTCTCCAGCTCACTCAATCTCACCTTTCCTGATTTCCAGAGTGCCTCGCTGTTACAGTTCATCAATGTCCTCAGAACCAGCAGCTAAAACACCAGGTAATTGTGTGAAATGGGAGTTCCAGACCCTCTGTAATACTGTATCATTATACAGCACAGGAGGAGGCCCTTCAGCCCATCCTGCCTAGCCCAGATATCTGTTTAGTTCCTCCCTGTCTCCTCTTTCCCCAACAAATAGATCTTCAATTTCCTTCTGAAAGTTCCTGTTGAATCTGCTTCCGTCGCCCTCTCAGGCAGCACCTTCCTGATCACAGGGACTCGTTACAGAAAACCGGTTCCTCCCATCTCCAGTCTCGCTCCTGTATCAATTATGTTGAGTTTGCCTCCTCTGTTTACTGATCCTTTGGCCAGTGGGAATAAAGGCGATTGGGTACAGTGAGCCAGTACTCTGGAGTGTGTGAGAATGTGTGTGAGTGAGTGAGAGAGTGAGAGAGAGTGTGTGTGTCAGGGTAGATACCGAGAAACTGTTTCCCTTTCGCTGTAGAATCTAAAGCTCAGGGGTCTGTAATCTTAGGACACAGATGGGGGGGAATTCTTCACTCAGAGGATTTTGGATGTTTGAAGTTCTCCATCCCTGAGGATTGCCGATGCTCTGTCAGTGAGTTCAGCCAACACTGAGACAGACAGATTTTTGGATATAGAGGTCAGAATTTTGCTGTCCCGCCCGCCATGGGAATCGGAATGGACGAGGGGCTGAACACGGAAAGGTCCATTGATCTTGAACGGGTTTTTATGTTTTTGGGAGAAGCGAGGCCATAAGATCCCACCCAGAGAATCCGGGCTCATGGGGCAAATGCAGGAAAGTGGAGATGAGGTTCAGGATGAGTGGGCTGAAGGGCTCACACCCATTTTTTATGCTTTTGGTTTTATTAATTTTATCACAATTTCAAACACCTCCATTAAATCACCTCCTAATCTTCTGCATCAAAGAGAAAGCAACTCCTGTCTCTCCATACAAGTGTAGCCTCTAATCCCCAATATTCTAGTAAACTCCTCTGTGCTCTCTCTAAAGGGCTAAAGCTGGGTTCACAGACTCCAGTCTCAGAGTGACCTCAATCGCAAAACTGAGTGACTCAGGGACGGAGTCAGAGCAACATTATAAACAGCAAGGACATAGCCTCAAAGGGAGAGACAGTGCAGAGTGACATCAGGCAGAGTGACAGAGGCGACACATCACCAGGGTCAGTGACGCAGTGTGGTACTCGCTCACTGATCCTCCCAGCCCCCTGGGAGAGCCCCAACTCTGACACAGCCCCTTCCTCTGAAAGCCCATCTGAGACTGGAGTGGGGATGTCAATCCATCAGTCACTAAGATACTAACACCAATGGACATAAAGGATGATATTGGGTTCAGGTGATGAAGGGGTTAACCCTTCGACAGCCAATCACATTTAATGCAACATTGCCCATTTTGATAACCTCTTTTCCAATTCTCTATTCAATCCGTCTCTTTTCACTCATCAATCCTTTCAGCCCAATTACTTCTCAATCCTTTCAGCCCCCAGCAACCAGAGACACGTACAAACTGTAAAGTCCAGACGTCCCGGAGAAGGGAAGCTTCAACTTACTGACACAGGAAATCAGGTCATGGAAAATCTCTTTGGGGAAAAGTGGGCTGGCCAATCCTCTGAAGTGTAGTTTCAGCACTCCTGCTATCGAGTCTATATCGTGGTCGTTCTGATCTCCGGCCAAAGGATCCTCACCTGCAACCAACAGCACAGTGACTGAGTGAACTGACAACGACAGCACAATTTGAACCCAGCTTTAGTTGGCTTTGTGGGAAATTAAAATCTCCCAACTCATTTTTACCCACCTGGAACCAGCAGGAGAAGGCCATTCCCAATCACAAACTACACGGCAAAGAATTTGAGGCAGTGGAAAAGGTTGGAGGGGAGGGCAGGGGGAAGCGTGCCATTCTCCTGAAAAACTACACAATTTCCCTGAAGCACCAGGCAATTCCCATCTCCAACGAGAGAGAATCTAATCATCGCCCCATGACATTCAATGGCATTGACTGTCACTATATCCCCCACTATCAACACCCTCGGGGTTAATATTGACCAGAAACTGAACAGCCATATTAACACAGTGGCTACAAGAGCAGGTCAGAGGCTGAGAATACTGTGGTGAGTAACTCATCTCCTGACTCCCCAAAGCCTGTCCACCAACCACAAGGCACAAGTCAGGAGTTTGATAGAATGCACTCCACTTGCCTGGATGAGTGTAGCTCCTAACAACATTCAAAACATTTCACAACATCACCAGGACAAAGCAGCCCGCTTCCCATCCACAACCTTAAACACTCACTCCCTCCATCATTGGCGCACTGTGGCAGCAGACACAATGCAGCAACTTGCCAAGGTTCCTTTGACAGCACCTTCCAAATCTTTGATTCTACCATCTAGAAAGACAAAGGCAGCAGGGACGCGGGAACAAGTTTCCTTCCAAGCCGCTCACCATTCTGACGTGGAAATATATCAGCTGTTCTTTTGCCTTTGCTGGATCAAAATCCTAGCACTCTCTCCCTAACAGCAGTGGATTTACCCACACCACAAACTACAATGGTCCAAGGCAGCTCAACACCAACATCTTAAAGGCAACAAGAAGATAGGAACCAGCCATTCAGGCCCTTGAGCCTGCTCCACCATTCAACTAGATCATGACTGATTAAAATCTGTGTAATTCCCATATCCCTTGATGTCATTGGTGCCCAGAAATCGACTGATCTCTGCCTTGAATCTACTCAATGACTGAGCTTCTGGGCCAGAGAATTCCAAAGACTCACTACCCTCTGAGTGAAGAAATTCCTCCTCATCCCAGTCCTAAATGGCCTGTCCCCTACTCTGACACTGTGCCCCCCTCCCCGGTCCTAGACCCACTTCCCCCCTCCTCCACTCCGTGCCAGGGGAAGACCTTATCTACATCTCCCCTGTCTAGCTCCTTAAGAATTTTGCAAGTTTTAACCTCTCCTAAACTCTGGAGAATAGGGCCCCGTCTCCCCAACCTCTCCCCACAGGACTGTCTGGTTATCCCAGGAATTAGTCTGGAGAATCTTTGCTATATTCTATCAATGCAGATATATCCTTCCTTAGGTACGGGGTCCAAAATTGAACACAATATTTCAGCTGCAGTCTAAACAAGGTTCGATACAATAGCAGCAAGACCTCTTTATTCTTATATTCAGATTATCTTGCAATAGAGGCCAACATACCAATTGTCTTCCTAATTGCTTGCTGCACCTTTGTGTTAGTGACTCATGAACAAGGACACGCAGTTCCCTCTGGACGCCAATACTTCCCAATCTCTCACCATTTAGGAAATACTCTGTTCCTCCTACTGAAGTGAATAACCTCACACTTATCCACATTATATTCCAACTTCCATGTTCTTAGCCACTTGCTCACTTGCCTGTCCAATTAGGGATGGGCAGTCAAGGCTGGCCTTACCAGTGATGTGCACATTCCACAAAATGTGCCCACCCATTGTGCCCCAGGAGGGTGTAACCTCTAACCTGCTCCCAATGGTGCCCATTAGGATGTAAAATGGAGGAGCTGGCTCAGGATACACCTCAACCCGATCACAAGTGTAAGTGTTGGTCTGATGTATTAGTGCTGGGAGCACTCACCATGTGCAGCCAACCGACAGGATGAGCTGTGTGTGTTGGGGCACTGTAGCCCCCAGTGAAAGAGCAATTTTCCACTGGGAGCTGAGAACACCGACCTCTCACCCTCCCCACAACACCCCTCCCGCTCCTCCTCCTGCACGTCAGTGTCTCCAGACAGTTCAGTATGGCACTGAGATCCCAGTACAGCCACGCCCGATGGGGAGGAAGCTGAATCTGTCTTTATTTATTTCAGCATCTGACACATCCTGAGCACAGTTTGGAGGGAAAGAGTGTCCAGCGATTGGAGCCTCTCTTTCCACTGATCCTATCAGCTGCCTCGACCAGCGTAGCTCCAGTTAGGGCGCAGATAGACACTACACAGAGCTGCTTCATTTCCAATCAAATCTAAGGTTCAGGGAAATGAGGGCACTGAGTGTCTCCCTCTGACTGAAAGCTAAAGCCAGGGCAGTATCTGAATAAACACACCCAGGGTTGGAGAAGGTCATTAATTCCAGCACTTACCCCGCTCAAAGGCATTTTTGATATCGTTAACTTCAATTTGTGATCCTGACACTCGGAAAATTCCTTCGTGCTGGAGACCTTTGGGTAACAAGATTCAAATTAGCCACCAGTTCATTGTGATGTTATCGTTCCCTCTCCAGCCCATCCCCGGATAAAGGAATTCCATGCAGCTGTTTTCCAGCATTTCACACCTCCCTCCAGTCCAGCAAGTCTCAGTTTTTACTGGGATTGATTTTAGAGATACCTACCAGCTGGGTGGGATTGGCGTGTCCATTCTTGCTAAGCTGATGTACCGTGATTCATAAAGCTGACACGCCGTCACATTCCCACCCTGCCTGAGGTTGTCAGATCTCACTGATTACCAGGTTAACGGGCCCCATTGGCTGGTGTCATAGATCCGGAAACAGGAAATATACAAACTGCCCCCCAACACCAGCCCGGCTTCCATCTCCCTTCCCTCAACCTCAAAACCCCAAAGCTGCAACACTCAACACGCCAGGGGTAACGTCCCACCCACCTCCCCCCCCCCTCCCTGCCACCCACCCTCCACATCCCCTCCCCAATCCCGACCCACTCTCCCATCAGGGAAACAGGATCAACTGACAGCCCTACTAAAGAACAGGGACGATGGGCTGAAGGGCCTCCTCTGTGCTATCTTATTCAATGATTAGACTCTCCACATACCATTTCGGATAATGAAACGGATGCAGCTTTCCACCACCAGGGGAATGATCTGATTCCCATCCTAAAAACAACAGAATAAAAATGATCAGGAGCAGGGAAATCTCAGATTCTACAATCAACCTGGAGTTTATACAACTCAACCCCTCACAAACTCCTCTGGATAAACCCAAAATCACTCCAAATAATTACAGGCACCAGGAATATTACCCACCGTGCTCTTACAGGATGTGCCAAACCCTTTCTCAAAGAAAAAAAGACAATTTTATATTAATATTCCCTGAGACTTAATTTTGCCCAATTACTGCCTCAAAATCTGGGAGACTCTTTCAGTCTCTCCCAAACTCTTGGACAGGATGTGGTTGGGAAAACCAAAGGTTGGATTCTCTGCCCATTCATGCCAGTGGGATTCCCAAAACTACAAGCCAATCGAAACACTATTTAGTACAAATCTTTCTGATCTTGATGCAACTTCCACTGCACAGCTCCATCCTTCTAAGATACAAAATTCCCTCTTCACTCCCTCCCAGACACATCCTCCCCCTCACCCAGTTACAGATCTCAGCTGATTTACATCATTACAAAATGCGACTTTGTTGATGCAAAATTTGCCATAAAACGCGAGTGATCGGCACTTGTAGTCTTTGGACAATGACCGTGTGTATTGGCTGGATAACCAGCTGCCAGCAGTGACTGGCTGTTTGGTAACAGTGGAGTACAAACTGGGAGGAATCCCCTTTAAGAGTTTAATTTAGATAAATGTGTGGTGATGGATTCTGGTCGATCGAACCAGGACAGGACTTAGTTAATGGCACGGTGTTTGGGAGAGTTACAGAACAAAGAGATCTAGGGGTACAGATTCATAGCTCCTGGAATGTGGAGTCACAGATGGACAGAGTGGTGAAGGCAGCATTCGGCATGCTTGGTTTCATTGGTCAAAACATTCAGTACAGAGTTAGGGCATCTTGTTGAAGTTGTACTAGACATTAGTAAGGCCACACTTGGAATACTGTGTACAGTTCTGGTCACCCTATTATAGAAAGGATATTATTAAATTACAAAGAGTGCAAAAAGAATTACTAGTATGCTACCGGAACTTGATGTTTTGAGTTATAAGAAGAGGCCGGATAGACTGGGACTTTCTTCCCTGGAGCGTAGGAGGCTGAGGGGTGATCTTATAGAGATAATTATAGAGATATGGTGCAGCACATTAGCACAGTGGTTAGCACTGCTGCCTCACAGCGCCAAGGACCCAGGTTCGATTCCTGGCTTAGGTCACTGTCTATGCAGAGTTTGCATGTTCTCCCTGTATCTGTGTGGGTTTCCTCCAGGTGCTCCGGTTTCCTCCTACATTCTGAAAGATGTGCTGGTTAGATGCAATGATCTGCACAGGCACCGGACTGTGGCCACTAGGGGAATTTCACAGTAACTTCATTACAGTGTTAATGTAAACCTTACTTGTGACTAATAAATAAGCTTTAACTTTATTTTACTTTAGAAGTCTATAAAATAATGAGGGGCAGATAAGGTAGATAAGGCAACATCTTTTCCCAAAGGTAGGGGAGTCTAAAACTAGAGGGCATGGGTTTAAGGTGAGAGGGTCCAGAGAGACAATTCTTTTACACAGAGGGTGATGAGTGTCTGGAACAAGCTGCCAGAGGTAGTAGTAGAGATGGGTACAATTTTGTCTTTTAAAAAGCATTCAGACAGTTACATGGGTAAGATGGGTATAGAGGGATACGGGCCAAACGCAGGCAATTGGGACTGGCTTAATGGTAAAAAAGGGGTGGTGTGGACAAGTTGGGCCGAAGGGCCTAATTCCATGCTGTAAACCTCTGTGACTAATCCATGTTTGACTACCTAAGTGATTGAAGTGAAAGGCGGGATGTTTGATTGTACGCTGGAAATATTGTTCTGATAAAGCAGTCCCTCAGTCAGTGTGACGGGAAAGAACAACTTCAGAGTCATGGGTCTTCAGACCAGCCGTGTGCAGGATCAGAATAACTGGGCCTTTGCCATGGTCGTTCCAAGCTGGAGCTGCACCGAGGAGGTGTGGGGGCTCCACACGGGACTGCCACAGGCCCAGTTCAGAAGCTTCTAGAAACTGTGTTCCTGATGATGTAATTGACCAGTTTAATTGAAAGTATCAATAGCCCCTATAGGGCAGTTACCTGTTTCCTCACACTGGAGTTCCGTCGCCCACTGAATGGGATAGAATAAGAGAAAGGAAATTAAAGAGTTAGAGTCCAGCAAGAACATTATCCGCTCAGCGCCTGGCCGTGCAAACTCAACGCTCTCAAATCAAATCAAATCCCACCTCACTGATCACATAACAAACAACTTGCTGCAGTGATCACAACAGCACTAATCACGATGGTGAGTCAATCACACAAGACAAACCTTGCCCACACTGTGCTAATGTGCCAGCCCCAACTGCAGGGCGCCTGATGCGAGACAGCTAGCGTTCAATAGCACCCAATTCCACCCGTGTTCAGGTTCCCAGGAGGATTGGCAGGGCCTTTCTGCAGGGCTGGGGGAAAGAAGTGAAGACATCAGGCCACCCAATCACCAGCCTGGATCCTGCTGCTATAGAAACATGCAACGTAGGTACAGGAGCAGGCCATTCGGCTCTTGGAGTGCACTCCACGTCTAACTCCATAGCCTGTTCCTCCCTTCCCCCATATCCTTTGATTCCCTTCACCCCAAGAGCTATATCTAATTCCTTCTTGAAAACATACAACGTTCTGGCCTCAACTGCTTTCTGAGGAATCGAATTCCACAGGCTGATCGTTCTCTGATGAGATTTCTCCTCATCTCAGTACGAGGCAGGCCAGGGTTCAGCTGTTCCTGCCAATCTTCACCCAGGACTGTGCCCAGTTTCCATGTGTAAAACAGGTCAGCTCAGCTGAGAGGCAGCTTTATCATTCCCACTTCTAGTGGTTAACCGCGTTGGATATCCAACGGGAGGAAACACCAGGAAAACTACAAATTGTAAACTCACAGGGAAACCTACCTGGCAATGGAATAGTCCGTCCTCTGACCTAAAACAGATGGAGAGAAAACAAAAGATAAATGTTAGTTATCTGAAAATCCTGGAACTAAATGACAGGCCAATAAAACACCTGAAACTGGGTTGAGGGCAGAACCCACTTCATCCCCTTGTCTGAGGTTACTGGGGACATTAAGCTATGTTAAATGCAGGTGTGAGAAGTGTGTGTATGATGACGGGGCAGGTCGGTGCAGAGGGAGATCCACTCTTAAATCACGGAGTGTGAACAATGTAGGAATGGAGAAACTGTACAACCCATCAGAAAGGACCCAGACACCAACACTCCCAAATTATCCACCCATCAGCTACTGAGAAAACCTCCCTCAACATGTTCCCGTTTTTTTATTCAATCTGGGCCATGGGCATCGCTGGCTGGCCAGCATTTATTGCCCATCCATGGTTGCCCTGGAGGTGGTGGTGGTGAGCTGCCGTCTTGAATTGTTGCAGTCCATGATCTGTGGGTCGACCCACAATGCCATTAGGGAGGGAATTCCAGGATTTTGACCCAGTGGCTGTCAAAGAACGGTGATAAATTTCCAAGTCAGGATGATGAGTGGTTTGGAGTGGACATTGCCGATGGTGCTGTTCCCAGTATCTGCTGCCCTTGTCCTTTTAGATGGAAGTGGCCATGGGTTTGGAAGGTGCTGCCTAAGGGTCTTTGGTGAACTGCCTCTCTCTGGTCTGTATGAACTGGGAAACCAGCACCCAGCTCCCCATCTCAGAGCTTAAACTCATGAGGCTTCCTCTAGAATCTGTAGCAATTTGAAACTTCTTTTTGGGAGTCATTTGGGATAGGGTCATAGAGATCCACAACATGGAAACAGGCCCTTCGGCCCGACCCGTCCATGCTGACCAGCTTTCCTAAACTGAACCAGTCCCATTGGCCTGTCTTTAGATCTTAACACTGTATAATATCCGCTTCAGAGAAAGTGGGGAGGAAAGAAGCCCCTCCCCCGTGCCGTGTCCCACACCAACTGGGCCACAAAACAATTCCCTTGCGATGTCCTAATTTCCCATTTCCTGTGTAGGAAACGGTCTGTTTACAATCTGAGATTCTTGGGCTGGCCGATTCTGAAAAAAGTATTAACTGTAGGGAAAAAAAAAATACAACTTCTCCGAAACTCACCTCTGTGAATTTCTTCAATCAATCATTTTCTTTGAAATGATAGTCTGGTGTGTCACCCACCCCCCCCCCCCCCCCCCCCCCCACACACACACACACACACACACACACACACACACACACACACACACACACACACTCCCCCCTCTCTAACTCCGTGCAGGGTCGTACAAGGGGAGAGAGTGAGTGAACTGACAGCTGCTAATCTCCCAGTTTCTGCACCATTAGCACTGTGGTCACAGCTTGTATTGTACTCATACTCAGACCAGAGTCCGGATCACTCTCACCACTGGGCTTGTAAACCAGGGGTTATGAGTTCAAATCCCACTGGAGTCTGTGATCAAAATTCTCACTGGAGCCGATAGTTAAACTACATGGGTGGCACAGCAGCACAGTGGTTAGCACTGCTGCCTCACAGCGCCAGGGACCCGGGTTCAATTCCGGCCTTGGGTCACTGTCTGTGTGGAGTCTGCGTGGGTTTCCTCCGGGTGCTCTGGTTTCCTCCCACACTCCAAAGATGTGCTGGTTAAGTGGATTGGCCATGCTAAATTGCCTTATTCATGCCTTTGTTAGTTCTAGATTCCAACACCATTCCTATTTAACTTGTGAGATTCAGCTTGGAATGAGCGTCTACAACTTGCCAACATGACAAACCACAAACTGTCCATTCACTGAGTGTGCACATCTTGGCCCCTTTAACTGGACCTATAAACTGTAAATATTTTATTCAAAGTATACTAACGTGAGAAATGATATAATACCACAGCAGAAAGTGCAAAAAAAATTCACAAGATTGATATCGGAACTGCAAAGTTATAATTATTGAGAAGACTGAACAGACTGGGGTTGGGGGGTGGGGGGGGCTCTTTTCTAGAGGAAGTGGATGGCCTGATAGATCTCTTCAAAATTAACGAGGGGTTTGGAAAGTTAATTACAACAATGTTTCCAGTTCATAGAAACTCTGCAGTGCAGAAGGAGGCTATTCAGCCCATTGAGTCTACACCAACCACAATCCCACCCAGTCCCTACCCCCACAACCCCAGATATTTACCCTAACTAGTCCCCTGACACTAAGGGCAATTTAGCATAGCCAATCCACCACACCAGCACATTTTTCGGAGGAAACAGGAGCACCCGGAGGAAACCCATGCAGACACGGGGAGAACATGCAAACTCTGCACACAGTGACCTGAGGCTGGAATTGAAAGTGGGTCCCTGGCGCTATGAAGCATCAGTGCCACCAGTTGTGGGAGAGCAAAACTGGACAACATGAATATAAGGTGATCATTAATAAATCTCTCACGGGGAACATCTTTACCCAGATAATGTGGAGCTTGCTAGCACAGCCAGTAGCTATGGCCAATGGGATGGATAGATTAAAGGCAAGTTAGATAAACAGCAAGAGGGAGAAAGGAACAGAAGGGTCTGTTGATGGGGTGCGGTGAAGTCGGGTGGGTTGAAACTTGTGTGGAATATAAACACTGACTGGCTCTTTCACTGTGAAATTCACCGAGTATGTTCCACACGAGGTGGAATTTGGGAAAGGTGGAAGGGGTCGACGGTAGGAAACTCCATTAAGCAGCTGAGTCGGAATTTACACAGTGAAAATCGCAAATGCTGGAACAAAAGCGGAAAGTGCTGCAAACACACAGCAGGGGGTGTGAGCCCGGGGTCAGGGAACCCGTGTAGTCTTCCCAAGCTCCACGCACAGCAACAGCAGATGGAGCTGTGCTCGGCTCAGTAGGATGGGCCTGGATCGGAAGCAGCCAGGCTGGAAAAATCTCGGATCGTTCCGGAAGCCAAACACCGTCTCAGCAGATGGCGTGTGTCAGCCCCTGGCAGACTTGAAAGGAGACCTTTCACAACAGATTTTTCTCCCCTTGCTCTTCCTCACGTCTCCTGGTCTTTTTCATTTCTGTTTATTATTTCTGGAAGGAACAGGGTGCAGACTCTCTGAAGAAGGAATTCTTTATTGCAGCAGGAAAGCTGGTGTGTGAGGGTCAGCTTGGTGGGGTCCCAAATGACAAGCTCTCAGTGGGACTGTGAGTTGTTACCTTTGCAATGAGACACAGACCAAAATTGGAACCTCTGTTGTATTTTGCTTTTGAATCTGAAATCCAGGCCTGATCTGCACCGAGCAGGTGCTCTGCTGGGCTGTATCTACACCTCTACACAGAGAACTATGGAGCTAACTTTTACTAAGATCGCTGTATCATGAGAAGCAGCTTTTGTGAAACTATTTGAAGTATTATATTAACCCATGAGAAATTCTAATCAAGTTAAACTTGCAATGAATGTATAGTTTTTAGGCTTGTAATGTCCAGTTCAAATACATTAAATAAAACTGCAATCCAGAAGCTGTTTTACTCAAGCTTTGAAGGTTAGTGTGTATTCGCTCGCTGAGCTTAGATAAATCTGTTCTTTTTTGGAATGTTCCAGGATAAGATCTGACACATCCCGTCTGTTTAATATCCGAGTGAAAGCCGTTCAGTCAAAGTAAGGGAAAAGCTGTTACACTTTTATGCAAAGTCTCAGTGAGGTTTAGAAGTGAGACCCCGGGCTTAAACACGAGTCTTCTTGCTGCGAGTGTAAAACATTGAAAAAAATTGTGTCTCCGCTGATTGCTACTGCCGAATTTTAGACGGCCAAGGAGCTTTTACTGGGAGATTTTTAAAAATCAGAAAATCCGGGGAAAGATGGTTTGAGATGGAAAACGTGAACAAACTGACATCAGGCTGCACCGAGCTATAATTACACAGCAGCTATGATGTTAAAGCTCATTCCTGTCCATTCCAGGTCAATACTGAGTAATTTAAAATATTTTACCGGATTTCATGGTTAAGGAACCCAGATACTGTCCATCTCCTGACAAAGCTAAGGAAGGGTATTTTGAAAATCTACTGAAATTGCCAGCTTTTAAATTTGAATAAGCCTCTTCTTAAGAACAGTTATTCCAACGGCAAACCTCAGAATGGTTTAAAATCCTGAACCAGTCATTCTTTAAGAGATGTCTCTATCCTAATTGCCATCGACTTTCCCGGTGATGATATAACACCCACTGCAGCAGCTGACTTTAACAGCACACAGTGTAATATAAAATCTTAAAGCTGACCTTTTAAACTCCGAATTTTGATAAAAGAAGAATTAGTGGAGAGAGGTTGAAAAAAGATTTAATCGCAGCATGGATTTGCTCTAATGGGTGGGTCAGGCTTTGAAGGGATTTGGGCTAAATTATACAGAAAGGATCGCACCACTCACTGATGAGCTAATCATGGAGAAGATTAAAAGTATTTCCTACTTTCTCCCAGAGTCTTCTGTAGAAGGTCATGTTTCGCCTGCAGTTTGGTGATCAGATTTCTGCCTTCAAAATATTCCTTCAGTTTCTGTAAACAGAGTAGGAAACAACAGTGACACAGAACACCAAGACACGGTGACGCGCGGTGTGGCCTCGATACCCCTCCCCATCCAGATCTGAAGATGCACAGGCACCAGAGATCTGATGGAAAAATTTGAGTGATCGACTTCCTCTATGCTAATGAGCAACACACATTGAAGGGATCCAATCCATCAACTGGGATATCTGGGCCCCCCTACCCAGGGGCACGGGGACACACCTCACCCCCACCCAAACCCAGGGGCACGGGGACACACCTCACCCCCACCCAAACCCAGGGGCACGGGGACACACCTCACCCCCACCCAAACCCAGGGGCATGGGGACACACCTCACCCCCACCCAAACCCAGGGGCACGGGGACACACCTCACCCCCACCCAAACCCAGGGGCATGGGAACACACCTCACCCCCCCACCCCCAAACCTAGGGACACGGGGACACACCTCACCCCCCCACCCCCAAACGTAGGGACACGGGGACACACCTCACCCCCACCCAAACCCAGGGGCACAGGGACACACCTCACCCCCCCCACCCCCAAACCTAGGGACATGGGGGCACACCACATCCCCACCCAAACCTAGGGACATGGGACAGACCACACCCCCATTCAGGGGCATTGGCGCACAGCACACCCCCATCCAAACTCAGGGCATGAGTATACACCATGCTCCCACCCATGGGTACGGACACACAATGTCCCCCACCCAGGAGCACAGATATACCACGTCCCCACCTGGAGGCACGGACGGAAACATAGAAGACAGGAGCAGGAGGAGGCCATTTGGCCCTTCGAGCCTGCTCCGCCATTCATCACAATCATGGCTGTTCATCTAATCCTGCTTTCTCCCATTCGCCCCGAGTGCTATATCCAGCCATCTCTTGAATACATTCAATGTTTTGGCATCAACGACTTCCTGTGGTAATGAATTCCACAGGCTCACCACTCTTTGGGTGAAGAAATGTCTCCTCATCTCTGTCCTAAATGGTCTACCCTGAATCCTCAGACTGTGACCCCTGGTTCTGGACACCCCCCACCTGAGGGAACATCCTCCCTGCATCTATCCTGTCCAGTCCTGTTAGAATTTTATAAGCCTCTATGACATTCCATCCCCTCTGTCTGAACTCCAGTGAAAACACTCCTAACCAAGTCAATCTCTCCTCATACATCAGTCGCACCATCTCCGGGATCAGCCTGGTAAACCTTCGCTGCACTCCCTCGAGAGCAAACCATCCAGGGGCTTGGGGGCACACCACACCCCCAATGCTCCCCTCATGTCCACCCAGGAGCACGGACACACTCCGCCCAAGGGCACAAGTTACAATCACCCCACTCAGCAGGAGGGTCCTGCTGGGGCCATACACAAGGGAAGGAGTCACACTGGTCCCATGCTCTGGGGGAAGGGCTCACAGCATCACTAAGGTGAGCCTTTGGATTTAAATCTACCTGACAGAGCGTGCTCGAACCTCGCGTCATCGTACCGTGAAGTAGAATTGCTCCGTCTCCTGCTGATTGGCCCGTCTCTTGGCAATACTGGGCTTACTCATGAATGTTTCTGAAAGGGTGGATTTGACGGATTCTGTGGAGTTTGTGTACTGGAAGCAGTCAGCGACATCAAAGTCTTCGACAGTAACCATGTCCTGGATTGTCTGTAACGTGGCTTCCATTGTCTTCTTCACCTGTGGCAATCAACAAGCAATTGGAATTTATGAACTGTGAACAGTTCAGGTCACCCGATTACAGAAAGGATATTATTAAACTAGAAAGTGTGCAGAAGAGATTTACTAGGGTGCTACTGGGACTTGATGGTTTGAATTATAAGGAGAGGCTGGGATAGACTGGGACGTTTTTCTCTGGAGCGTAGAAGGCTGAGGGGTGATTTTAAAGAGGTCTACAAAATAATGAGGGGCACAGATCAGCGAGATAGTCAATATCTTTTCCCAAAGATAGGGGAGTCTAAAATTAGAGGGCAGAGGTTTAAGGTGAGAGGGAAGAGATACAAAAGTGTCCAGAGGGGCAATTGTTTCACACAGAAGGTGGTGAGTGTCTGGAACAAGCTGCCAGAGGTAGTAGTCGATGTGGATACAATTTTCTCTTTTAAAAAGCATTTAGACATTTACAAAGGTAAGATGGGTACAGAGGGATATGGGCCAAATGCAGGCCCCTGGGACTAGCTTAGGGGTTTAATAAAAAAGGCAGCATGGACAAGTTGGGCTGAAGGGCCTGTTTCCCTGCTGTAAACTTCTATGACTTGAGCCAAGCACAAAAACCAGGTGGGATTCTGCTCAGTTGCCATGTCTGCAGCTATTAAAAGCCAACAGGATGGCACAGTGACGCAGTGGCCAGGGACCTAGGTTCAATTCCCAGCTTGGGTCACGGTCTGTGTGGAGTTTGCACATTCTCCCCGTGTCTGCGTGGGTTTCCTCCAGTTTCCTCCCACAGTCTGTAAGACGTGCTGATTGGGTGCATTGACCCAAACAGGCGGGCGACTAGGGGAATTTCACAGTAACTTCATTGCAGTGTTAATGTAAGCCTTACTTGTGACTAATAAATAGAACTTTTAACTTTAACTTTTGATTGGACAGGGGCTTCTGTGGCTTTCTGAATGCATTCATTCTGAAACAAAACTAATGTCTTTTTATTTTACCACTTTGTAACTTTCCACTATTTGCACGGACGACTTGGACAGGCTACAGGAGGACAGATATACCCCAGGGTCAGTAACTATTTACCAAGACTGTGAGATTAGATGCAGAATAAAATCTATAAAGTGCTGACATCAGGAAATCAGGTACCTATGGAGAAGTCCCAGAAACTAATCAAGATGATTACTCCCTGTGATAAGTGTTTTCCTCTCCAAGATGCTGCCTGTCCTGAGTATCCATCACACAAACCAGCCTCCCATCCATTGACTCGGTCTACACTTCCCGCTGTCTCGGCAAAGCAGCCGGTATAATTAAGGACCCCCCACACACCCTGGACATTCTCTCTTCCACCTTCTTCCGTCAGGAAGAAGATACAAAGTCTGAGGTCCTGTACCGACCGACTCAAGAACAGTTTCTTCCCTGCTGCTGTCAGACTTTTGAATGGACCTACCTCACATTAAGCTGATCTTTCTCTACACCCTAGCTGTGACTGTAACACTACATTCTGCACTCTCTCGTTTCCTTCTCTATGAATGTTATGCTTTGTCTGTATAGCGCGCAAGAAACAATACTTTTCACTGTATGTTAATATATGTGTCAACAATAAATCAAATATTTCCAGCATTCTCAGTTTTTGTTTCAGATTTCTTGACTCTGCAGTATTTTGTTTTTATACTAATGAGTTTAAACACACAGAACTCAAAAGGACCGCAGACCAATTAGTCTTACATCAGTAAATGGTAAAATAATGAGGAACACAATTGAGAAGTGCCTATAATCAAAATAACCTGGTGAAGTCGCAGCTAATATTGTTTCAGTAACAGGAGCTGCTGTCTGGGCAAACTCAAATGTTTCTGACATCTTAAACATACAACGGAAAATCCTCCAATACAGGGAACCCAATCAGCCAGAAAACACTCAGTAAGATCCCATTTGAAAGGTTGCTTCAGAACTTGACACAGTGGATATCCAGGTATAATATGGTTTTGATAACACACTGGCTGGTAGACAGGATGCATTAGAATGATGTCGGGCAGCGCAGTGGTTAGCACTGCTGCCTCACAGCACCAGGGACCCGGGTTCGATTCCAGAGTCAAGTCACTGTCTGTGCAGAGTCTGCACCTTCTCTCTGTGTCTGTGTGGGTTTCCTCCGGGTGCTCCGGTTTCCTCCCACACTCCAAAGATGTGCAGGTTAGGTGGATTGGCTTTGCTAAATTGCTCCTCGGCAACCCAAAATGTTTAAGTTGGGGGGGATTAGTGAGGTAGATACGTGGGGTTATGGGGATAAGGCCTGTGTGGAATGCTCTGTCAGACAGTTGACTTGATGGGCCAAATGGCTTCCTTCTGCATTGTTGGAATTCTATGTTGTCAGGCTGGAGAGGGGTGCTGATGGGAGTGTTCTATGAGTCTGTGCGACTGGGGGTGAGGGGGGATGGAGGGTAAGGACGGGGTGGGGGAGGGTGAGGTCGGGGTGAAACGAATTGGGTGCCCCAGGGATTGGTGCTGGAAGATGATACCTCCTGAGTGCAGCACTCCCTCAGCCTCTCCACTCTGTACGCCCCAACATCCGGAACACTGCATTCAGTTCTAGTCACTGCTCCCTGGGTGGGCATATTGGCCTCAGAGGGGGCAGTGGTGGCTGCACAGTTTAGTCAGAATGCTACCAGGACACAATGGGTTAAATTAAGAGAGCAGATTGCATCAAGTGGGTTTATATCCCCTTCATTCTGCAGACTGCGGGGTTGGGGGAGTGAGGATGCAGAGAAACTATTACTTCTGATAGGGAAATCAAAAACGCAAAAACAATAAAAATTGGGAACTGAAATTACAGCATATTCTTTTCCCATTGGGAGGACAATAATTCTGGAACTTTCTTCACTGGAAAGTTCAACACGCGAGTATAATGTTAGCAAGTGTGAGGTTATCCACTTTGGCAGGAATAATAGTAGCAGGGATTACTATTTAAAGGGTGGAAAGCTGCAGCATGCTACGGTGCAGAGGGACCTGGGGGTCCTTGTGCACGAGTCGCAAAAACCCAGCCTGCAGGTGCAGCAGGTGATCAAGAAGGCGAATGGAATGTTGGCCTTTATAGCGAGGGGGATAGAATATAAAAGCAGGGAGGTCTTGCTGTAACTGTACTGGGTACTGGTGAGGCCGCAGCTGGAGTACTGTGTGCAGTTTTGGTCACCGTACTTGCGCAAGGATATTTTGGCCTTGGAGGGACTGCAGAGGAGGTTCACTAGGCTGATACCGGAGATGAGGGGGTTGGACTATGAAGAGAGACTAAACAGACTGGGTCTGTACTCGTTGGAGTTTAGAAGGATGAGGGGGGATCTTATAGAGACATATAAGATAATGAAGGGGATGGATAGGGTAGAGGTAGAGAGATTCTTCCCGCTTAGAAAGGATAGCAGGACTAGAGGGCACAGCCTCAAGATAAAAGGGGGACAGTTTAGAACAGAGTTGAGGAGGAACTTCTTCACTCAAAGGGTGATGAATCTCTGGAATTTTCTGCCTGTTGAAGTGGTGGAGGCTGCCTCGCTAAATATATTTAAGTCACGGGTAGATAGGTTTCTGACAGACAGGGGATTAAGGGGGAGAAAGCGGGAAAGTGGAACTGATCCACTTCAGATCAGCCATGATCTTATTGAATGGCGGGGCAGGCTCGAAGGGCTAGATGGCCAACTCCTGCTCCTATTTCTTATGTTCTTATATTCTTATGCGAGGAGGGGGTGGGGGGCATTGTCATCAAGATGTTCGAGACTAGAGATTGATAGATTGTGGTTGGCTCAAGGTATTGGAGGAGGTGGAGTTAAGGTGGGTAAGGACAGATCAGCGGAGTAGGATCGATGGGCTGAGTAACCTGCTGCGGCTCTTTGTTAGAACGTTCTTGACCCAAGGATTCTTGTGTCAGCGGAATGAGTCAAAACAAAAAGATTGGAAAGTGTTCGACTCTTCAGCCTTGAACAAGGATTTTTGTGACGAACAGAAAGTACCACATGGGATTAAAAAGGTTAACATTGACTCACTATATTGTGAGTCCAAATCTTCCTGATACAAAGACACTGGTACAAAGTGAGACCATCAGGCTGATGTCAGGAAGCTTTTTTAAAAATATTTGTACATGGGATGTGGTTCACCATTACACTTTTAATTCCAGGTTTTTATTGAATTCAAATTTCAACATCTGCAGTGGTGGGATTCAAACCTGGGTCATCAGAGCATCACCCTGGATTGCTGGATTATGAGTAGAGTGACAGTACCACTACGCCACCATCTCCCTATGTTGATGCAGAGGGGGACTGGAGTAAACTGGTCCCCGCCAGTTACAGAACTGATTTACTAATTTCAGCCCAGGGACCAATGTTGGAATCTGGGTCATTCAGTGTTGTACTGACCCACTGAGACACACAGTGCTGAGCTGGAGCTGCTCTGAACCACTGCAGCCCAGGGCCAGCAATCCCCAGGAACTCACCTCCTCATTCTCGATCTTCAGAGTGGCCAGCCTGGACTGCAGTTGTTGGCATCGTAAAACCAATTCTCCCTGCATTGGCTGCTGTACGCACAGATGTGAGACCTGCAGCAAGCAAACACAAGCACGTGACACATTGGGGTGAGGGAAAAGAGGCAGGGTGGAGGCACCGGAAATCTACCGCCTCACCCGCCATGGAATCGGAGAGGGTGAAGGGCAGACAACGGAAACGTTTGTTGACCCTGGGCGGAAATTTCCAGTCTCGCTCGAGTGAGGTCGTAAAATCCTGCCCATAATCTCAACCACAGAACCCAGGCCGAAAACCAGAAACAAATTCCAAATCATTCACAGACAAAGCTGGGAGACAATTTCAATGGCTACGCCAGAGAATGGATCTGTTAAATACAGGGAACACACAGAGCATTGCAATGGTGTAAACACCATCCTTTTCCCCTTTACGTTTGAGACAATGATCAGAAAGAAATCTATCTCTTGCAGCTGGCTGCTGCAGGCTCATACACTCAATGTCATTGGGACAGTTTAAAGCAATTCCACGCAGACACGGATGCACTGGTACAAAACTGACACAAGCTTAGTGGTTGCAACATTTTGAGGGGATTTTCACAGTAACTTCATTGCAGTGTTAATGTAAATCTACTTCTGACACTAAGAAATAAGCTTAAAACTTCATTTAAAAAATTCTTGTGACCTAAGTGTGGTCGGTGGGGGCAGACCTGTCACGGTATAACACTGGGGTACAGTACTGGTGGGGATGGGTCTGTCGCTGTATAACACTGGGGTACAGTACTGGTGGGGATGGGTCTGTCTCTGTATAACACTGGGGTACAGTACTGGTGGGGATGGGTCTGTCACTGTATAACACTGGGGTACAGTACTGGTGGGGATGGGTCTGTCGCTGTATAACACTGGGGTACAGTACTGGTGGGGATGGGTCTGTCTCTGTATAACACTGGGGTACAGTACTGGTGGGGATGGGTCTGTCGCTGTATAACACTGGGGTACAGTACTGGTGGGGACGGGTCTGTCACTGTATAACACTGGGGTACAGTACCGGTGGGGACGGGTCTGTCGCTGTATAACACTGGGGTACAGTACTGGTGGGGATGGGTCTGTCACGGTATAACACTGGGGTACAGTACTGGTGGGGATGGGTCTGTCGCTGTATAACACTGGGGTACAGTACTGGTGGGGATGGGTCTGTCGCTGTATAACACTGGGGTACAGTACTGGTGGGGATGGGTCTGTCTCTGTATAACACTGGGGTACAGTACTGGTGGGGATGGGTCTGTCACTGTATAACACTGGGGTACAGTACTGGTGGGGATGGGTCTGTCGCTGTATAACACTGGGGTACAGTACTGGTGGGGATGGGTCTGTCTCTGTATAACACTGGGGTACAGTACTGGTGGGGATGGGTCTGTCGCTGTATAACACTGGGGTACAGTACTGGTGGGGAC
Organism: Carcharhinus amblyrhynchos; assembly: GCF_965287045.1. NCBI lineage: Eukaryota > Metazoa > Chordata > Chondrichthyes > Carcharhiniformes > Carcharhinidae > Carcharhinus > Carcharhinus amblyrhynchos. The sequence continues at coordinate 1,676,023 of NC_137345.1, read as the reverse complement.
GGGTCTGTCACTGTATAACACTGGGGTACAGTACCGGTGGGGACGGGTCTGTCGCTGTATAACACTGGGGTACAGTACTGGTGGGGACGGGTCTGTCACGGTATAACACTGGGGTACAGTACTGGTGGGGACGGGTCTGTCACTGTATAACACTGGGGTACAGTACTGGTGGGGACAGGTCTGTCACGGTATAACACTGGGGTACAGTACTGGTGGGGATGGGCCTGTCACTGTATAACACTGGGGTACAGTACTGGTGGGGACAGGTCTGTCACGGTATAACACTGGGGTACAGTACTGGTGGGGATGGGCCTGAAACTGTATAACACTGGGGTACAGTACTGGTGGGGACGGGTCTGTCACGGTATAACACTGGGGTACAGTACTGGTGGGGACTGGTCTGTCACTGTATAACACTGGGGTACAGTACTGGTGGGGACAGGTCTGTCACGGTATAACACTGGGGTACAGTACTGGTGGGGACTGGTCTGTCACTGTATAACACTGGGGTACAGTACTGGTGGGGACAGGTCTGTCACGGTATAACACTGGGGTACAGTACTGGTGGGGACTGGTCTGTCACTGTATAACACTGGGGTACAGTACTGGTGGGGACAGGTCTGTCACTGTATAACACTGGGGTACAGTACTGGTGGGGACAGGTCTGTCACTGTATAACACTGGGGTACAGTACTGGTGGGGACTGGTCTGTCACTGTATAACACTGGGGTACAGTACTGGTGGGGACAGGTCTGTCACTGTATAACACTGGGGTACAGTACTGGTGGGGACGGGTCTGTCACTGTATAACACTGGGGTACAGTACTGGTGGGGACAGGTCTGTCACTGTATAACACTGGGGTACAGTACTGGTGGGGACAGGTCTGTCACTGTATAACACTGGGGTACAGTACTGGTGGGGACTGGTCTGTCACTGTATAACACTGGGGTACAGTACTGGTGGGGACTGGTCTGTCACTGTATAACACTGGGGTACAGTACTGGTGGGGACAGGTCTGTCACTGTATAACACTGGGGTACAGTACTGGTGGGGACAGGTCTGTCACTGTATAACACTGGGGTACAGTACTGGTGGGGACTGGTCTGTCACTGTATAACACTGGGGTACAGTACTGGTGGGGACAGGTCTGTCACTGTATAACACTGGGGTACAGTACTGGTGGGGACAGGTCTGTCACTGTATAACACTGGGGTACAGTACTGGTGGGGACTGGTCTGTCACTGTATAACACTGGGGTACAGTACTGGTGGGGACGGGTCTGTCACTGTATAACACTGGGGTACAGTACTGGTTTATTGAGGATAATAGAAATTTGAGAATGTGCATTCTCACACTATCACATTGTGTTTTAACTGTGCAGAGATTGGTTTCGAAAGAGATTCACTAACCCCGTCTCCCATGTGTGGCTGGAAGTCAAACTTTGGTGGCAGACAGAACACGGTGTGGTACAACTCCATCAGACGCTGTTTATCATTGCAGGCGTCTAGACTGTCGATAGCACTTTCAATGATTTCCAGCCCTTCGTGCTTAGATTGTTCGACATTAATCTCTGCTGATAGAAATGTCCTCATTGCTCGGTTCAGGCTGGCATGATACCCAAGGTCACAGCACTAAAACCAAAAGCAAAGATTAGAATATTTCCCCCGCCAACATCACAGCGTCTACACATTCCCCAAACTTGGCTTGGAAACGAAACCACTAACTCCCTCAAACAACGGGCTGCACACTCAGAGTATCTCCACTCCTCCTCCCTTTTCCGCTCGCTTCCCTCATCCCATTAACTCCTCACAGGCTTCCCACTCTTCCCTCCATCGTCTCCTGCTTTCCAGGCTGATCTCTCCCACCTCACTCTCCTTTTAAAGAGGTTTTGAATTTTTTTGCACTCATTTCACCCTCCCCTTGGCCAGGGCATTACACTTGGGCAGCGGAATCCTGTTGGGCTTCACGTTTGTCACTAGAAGCTCGGCGAATACGAAGGAGAGCAGTGGCAGGATAATAAAATCTGCAATATAAAGCTGGTGTCAGTAACGGTAACTATGAAACTATCATCGATTGTCGTGAAAATTCATCTGGTTCACTAATGTCCTTTAGGGAAGGAAATCTGCCGTCCTTACCCGGCCTGGCCTACATGTGAATCCTGAGCCACAGCAATGCGGTTGATTCTTAGCTGTGCTCTGAAATGACCGAGTGAAACACCCAGTGGGCAACAGGTGCCAGCAATGCCCAGATCCCAGAAACACATTTTAGAAGTGGCTGCTTTTCAGAAGGTGCTGTTTTTGATCTGGGACAAGGAGCACAATGTCAAAGCTTACGGATGCTCAGAAACAGTGAGGAGCATTGGAACAAAGCTGAGAGGAGGTACAAAAACCGGTGAAGTGGGAAGGCAAATAGAGGTTGAAACTTAACAGAGGAATGTGATTCTAATTGGCAGAACGAGAGCTGGCAATATAAACTCAATTGCATAATTTTAAACGGGGAAGAGAGAAACCTGGCAGTCTCAGTTCATAGACATCTGAAAATGGAAGGAGAAGGCGTGGAGGCCACTGAAGAACATCTGGAATCCTTGGCTTTATTGATAAACATGATGTGGAGATGCCGGCGTTGGACTGGGGTAAGCACAGTAAGAAGTCTCACAACGTCAGGCTAAAGTCCAACAGGTTTATTTGGTAGCACAAGCCACGAGCTTTCAGAGCACTGCCCCTTCATCAGGTGAGTGAGAGTTGTGTTCACAAACAGGGCATAAAAAGACACAAACTCAATTTACAAAATAATGGTTGAAATGCAATTCCATTTATAAACCACAGATTAGGTTTCAGCTAGTATAGCGTGATCAACTCAGGATGCCACACTTTGGGAAGGGTGACAAGGTCATGGAGAGAGCGCCGAGGAGGTTTCCCAGGGATTAGGGACTTTAGATATCTGGAGAGACTGGAGAAACTGGGCTTGTCCTTCTTACAGGAGGGAAGGTAAAAACAATATTTAAGGGAAGAGTTCAGAATCATGAGAGAAAACACTGGAAAACCTCAGCAGGGCCGACACATCTGTGAGGAAAGAGCTGATGTTTTGAGTCCAGATGACCTTTTGACAAAACATCCACGGTAATTTGTTTTTGTTCAGAATCAGGACTGGTTTGGGGTGAGGCGCTGGAGATTTTGAGAGGACTTGAAGAAGAACATTTTCACCCAAAGGATGGTCGGAATCTGGAACTTTCTGACTGAAAGGTGCTGGATGCAGGAACCCTCAGAACATTTACAAACAGTGAAAAAATAGGAGCAGAAAGGGGCCTTTTGGATCTTTGAGCCTGCTCCCCTATTCATCATGATCATCCAATTCAATAGCCTGATCCAACCTTCTCCCCATATTCTTTGATCCCCTTCACCCCAAGTGCTATATCTAACTGTTTGAAAACATTCAATGTTTTTGCCTTAACTGTTTCCTGTGGTAGTGAATTCCACAGGCTGACCACTGTCTGGGTGAAGAAATTTCTCCTCATCTCCCTCCTAAACAGTCTGCCTTGTATCCACAGACTTTGACCCCTGGTTCTGGACACCCCACCATCAGGAACATCCTTCTTGCCTCTACCCTGTCCAGGTCTGTTAGAACTTTAGAGGTTTCTATGAAATCCCGCTCATTCCTCTGAACACTAGTGAATATAATTCTATCCGACTCAATCCCTCCTCAAGCGTCAGTCCCGCTATTCCAGGAATCAGTCTGGGAAACCTTCTCTGCCCTCCTTCCATAGCAAGAACATCCTTCTTCAGATTCCAGGTGTGGCCTCTCTGAGACCCTGTATAATTGCATCAAATATGTAAGAAGCATTTAGGTGAGCACTTGAAAAGCCACAGCTACAAGGCTAGGGAACAAGTGCTGGGAAATGGGATTAGAATAGACAGGTGCTTGAGGGCTGGCACAAACACGATGGGCTGAAGGGCCTCTCTCTGTGCTGTAAAACTCAGTAAGGCCGAGTCAATAAGGGAAAGTATTTTTAGATGAGTCAGTAAAAATTTAAGCTGATTGGCAAAAGGACCAGGAGTGAAATGAGGAAATATTTTCTTCTGCAGTGAGTTGTTGGGATCTATGACACACTTACTGAAAGTGTGAAAGAAGCAGGTTTAAAAAAAGAATTTAATAAACACTTGGGAGGCAAAACATTCATGAGGGAGACAGTAGGAAAGTGGAACTAATTCAATCACTCTATCAAAAGAACTAGTACAGGCATGATGGGCCAAATGGCCTCTTTCTGTGCTATAACTATGATCCTATGATTCCAGCTCAATCCCACCCAAGCAATCAATACCTAACCATGATCTGGTTAACTGGATGAGAGTGTGTACAGGACTTGGGGAGCTCGACCCCTGCACTCCTCACTACTCTGAAAACAACAAAATAACCATGAAGCAGTTGAGGTTATCTCATTGAATATTTTTCAGGCAAAGATAGATACGTTCTTGAGCAGCAAAGAGATTAAGAGTTATGGTGAGCGGGTGGGTAAGTGGAGCTGAGTCCACAAAAAGATCAGCCGTGATCTTATTGAATGGCAGGGCAGGCTCGAGGGGCCGAATGGCCTACTCCTGCTCCTAGTTCTTATGTTCTCAAAACATGAATTCATTCAACATCTCAGATTGGCACAGGAGGCAGCCACGAGATCCTGACCGATCTGTATTTGAATCATCTATCTGCCATATCACCTTGGTACCTCAAATCTTCCTTAAAAACTCTATAATTCTCCATTTTGGAAATTTTAACTGACTTCAGCAACTTTTTGAAGGACAGAGTTCCAGATTCTCACTGCCCCTCGTGTGAGGAAATGCTTCCTGACATCACCCCTGAATTTCCTGCGGCTAATTTTGAGTTTCTGTCTCATCCACCAGAAGAAATAGATTCTCTCTAATCTCCACTCACAAAACCTTGTATCATCATCGAATGCTCGATCAGATCATCCCTGAATCTTCGAAACTCAAGGCTATCCAAGCCTATTCTACGTACGCTGCCCTCAAAACATAACCCTTTGAAGAGGTTGAAGCAGAGAGGGGATAGGTTGGTTGGGACAGATGATGTACTCACATCGAGGAGGTCAGACAGATCGTGGATGTAATACTTGAAGACGGAGCTGTTGGTAGCCTCCAAAGCCAGAATGTATTCATTCCTCGCCTTTACGGCCTTGAGTTTGTTCTCCGTGTACTTTGCCTGACGCTGGAAAGAAAAACGGCAACAATCAAGAGTTAAACTGTCGCTGGCACACATGGAATTGGAAAACCCAGAATTAGCAAATAACCTGAGATCAGCACGTGAGGAACTCCTCGTCCTCCCCCATCCCCACTCCTCACCCCCTCTCCTCCTGCCCTCCTCCCTGCCCCCTAACCCCCCCATCCCCCCCTCTCCCCCCAACCATCCCATTCCCACCCCTCATCCCTCTCCCCCAAGACCCCCATCCCACCCCTCGCCTACTCTCCCCCTATTCCCCCCCATCCCCACCCCTCGCCTACTCTCCCCCTATTCCCCCCCATCCCCACCCCTCGCCTACTCTCCCCCCTTCTCCCACTGCATGTGAGAAAGTGAATTTGGCATTCCAGCCAAAACTCCATTCACTCTCAGCAGCAGTGGGGGATTCCAGCACAGACGCGGAAGGAGATTTCTGGTGTAGATTAAAAGGGTGTGCATCACTGTGCAGCCTGTAATTAACAGCTCCAATTTGATGTAGAGTTTAAGGTTTTAGGCTTGCATTAACACTGCAATGAAGTTACTGTGAAAAATCCTCTAGTTGCGACACTCCGGCGTCTGTTCGGGTACACTGGGGGAGATTTTACATGGTCAATGCACCCTAACCTGCACATCTTTCGCACTGTGGGAGGAAACCCACACAGACACGGGGAGAATGTGCAGACAGTGACCCAAGTCGGGAATTGAACCTGGGTCCCTGGCACTGAAAAGCAGCAATGCTAACCACTGTGGCACCGTGCTGCCCAATTCCATTCTATAGGTTTCTCACTGTGTAGAATGGAGCTAAACAGGATAAGCAGAGTCCTGGATTTGGGTTGCATCAGCCAGAGTCTCCTCAAGTGATCTCTCTCCAATCACCCTGCTCAAAATCCTGAGGAGAGGCAGAGGCTTGGACACGGTTTGTTAACACATTCAGTGGGAGCTCACACACATGGCTGGCATGGTGGCACAGTGGTTAGGGCTGCTGCCTCACAACGCCAGGGACTCCGGTTCGATTCTGGTCTGGGATGACTCGATGAAGTTTGTAAATTCTTCCCGTGTCTGTACGGGTTTCCTCTGGGCGCTCCAGTTTCCTCCCATCAAGATGTGCCGGTGGGATGGATTGGCTGTGTTAAATTGCCCTTTAGTATCCCAAGATTTGCAATGTTAGAGGGATGAGTGGGATAAAATAGTAGGGTTACAAGGATGGGGCTTGGGTAAAATGCTCTGTTGGAAAGTCAGAGCAGAGCCCAATGGGCCGAATGGCCTCCTTCTGCACTGTGGAGATTCTATGAAACCACAGTCACTGAGACAAGCCGAAGGGTGAGGAGGAGGGCAGAACTTCAAAGGACAAACCTTTTCCTTCATTTTCTCGATCTTCCGGACTGAGCTGCGTCTCTGGTGCTTCTCCTCAAATCGAATGTTTGCCGCGGGGTCAGGGGAGCGCCCGACCAGTCGATCCTCCTGCTTCACCGAGCGGCCAATCTGCTTCTCCTCCTGTTTCTCTGCCTCTTTCAGCTTCCCCTCCGCACTAATACTGTCAGCATTGTACATGTGATAGGTCTTCATAACCTGCAGAGACATTTACTCACAATTCACATTCACAGAGAAATCTGCCTTCAACAAAGGTTGATATTTGGAAATGGAATCCTTTATAATTATCATCAAACACTCCCAGGACAGGTACAGCACAGGGTGAGATACAGAGTAAAGCTCCCTCTACACTGTCCCCCCATCAAACACTCCCAGGACAGGTACAGCATGGGGTTAGATACAGAGTAAAGCTCCCTCTACACTGTCCCCCCATCAAACACTCCCAGGACAGGTACAGCACGGGGTGAGATACAGAGTAAAGTTCCCTCTACACTGTTCCCCCATCAAACACTCCCAGGACAGGTACAGCACGGGGTTAGATACAGAGTAAAGCTCCCTCTACACTGTCCCCCATCAAACACTCCCAGGACAGGTACAGCACGGGGTTAGATACAGAGTAAAGCTCCCTCTACACTGTCCCCCATCAAACACTCCCAGGACAGGTACAGCACGGGGTGAGATACAGAGTAAAGTTCCCTCTACACTGTTCCCCCATCAAACACTCCCAGGACAGGTACAGCACGGGGTTAGATACAGAGTAAAGCTCCCTCTGCACTGTCCCCCCATCAAACACTCCCAGGACAGGTACAGCATGGGGTTAGATACAGAGTAAAGCTCCCTCTACACTGTCCCCCCCATCAAACACTCCCAGGACAGGTACAGCACGGGGTGAGATACAGAGTAAAGCTCCCTCTACACTGTCCCCCCATCAAACACTCCCAGGACAGGTACAGCACGGGGTTAGATACAGAGTAAAGTTCCCTCTACACTGTTCCCCCATCAAACACTCCCAGGACAGGTACAGCATGGGGTTAGATACAGAGTAAAGCTCCCTCTGCACTGTCCCCCCATCAAACACTCCCAGGACAGTTACAGCACGGGGTTAGATACAGAGTAAAGCTCCCTCTGCATTGTGATAAAAAATTGCATAACTTGATCCCAGAACAAGTGTGTAATGGGGGTGGGTTTAACTAAGCAAGGAGACCATTCAGTCCCTTGATGCTGCCCCACATTCAATTACATGATGACTGGTGTGTACCTCAACTCCAGTGACCTTCAATCTTCGCTCCATCAACTTCCTCCCAACCAAGATCCACCAACCTCCGTGTTAAAATGTTTAATTCCCCAGCAGCACCCACATCTTTCTTTGGGGAGGAAGTTCTAGATTTCCACATCCCTCGGGGTGAAGAAATGCTTCCTGATATCATCCCTCAGCAGCTGAGTTCCAATCTGAAGATGATGCCCCTTATTCTGGCCTCCCTCCCCAGAGGGAATCATTTCTCTCAATCAAATCCTTTCATCATCTTGAACACCTCTTCAGAGTGTGATTACACGTGTTTACCGTGTGTACTCAAGGAATTCTGCCAGTGAAGGACATCTACTCATCAGGGCATCTTATTTAACTCCAACCTGAAAACTACTGATGGCAGGTGCCAGGGTCGTGACTGCGATACAGGAGTTTCCGATAACGGGGCCATTTTAACGTGTGCGTGTGGCATGTTTCATTGCCTTTCCAAACACTTGAACACAAACCAATACTTGGTGCCATGAGACTGCGGCAGGCTGATGAGCAATCTGGGACTATCGGCTCTCTCAGGTGTGGGGGCGACAGGGAAGCAGACTCCAGGCCTGTAGCTGAGGGACAGGCCAAAAAACTGGGGCTCCCCCTTCTTCCATCTTGGGCAGATGAATAAAAAGTGGTGGTGATAAACGGCGAGGAGGAAACCCGTTAGGGCACAGGCCGATCTAGATGGGGGCGGTCTGAAGGGCAGAAAAACAGAAAATGGAATTTAACCCTGGTGATGGGAGGTCTAACAAGGCAGGGAATATACACTGAACAGTAGGATGCAAGGAAGTACAGAGGATAGAGGGGTCCATAGATTCCTGAAGACAGCAGGACAGGTAGATAAGGTGGATAAGATGGCGGCACATGGGATACTTGCTGAGGCAGAGAATATAAGAGCAGGGAGGTTATGATGGTGCTGCAGAAAACCCTCGTTAGGCCACAGCTAGAGTACTGTGTGCCACACTATAGGGAGGGTGAGATTGCGGAGGAGATTCACCAAGATGCTGCCTAGGCTGGAGTGTGTTAGAGGCTGGATAGGCTGGGATCGTTTTCCTTGGAACAGAGAAGACCGAGGGGGTATTGATTGAGGTGTATTAAACGATGAGGGACACAGATAGGACGGATAGGAAGAATCTCTTCCCCCTTCGTAGAGGTGTCAATAACCTGATTGAAGGTCGGGACAGGGGATTTGAGGAAATACTTCTTTCACCCACAGCGTGGTGGGAATCTGTAATATCTGTCTGGAAGGGTGGTGGGAACCCTCACAATATTTAAGCAGCATTTAGATGAGCACGTGAAATGCCACAGCATGTGAAACTACGGAGCAAGTGCTGCAAAATGGATTAGAATAGATAGGTGCCTGAAGGCCAGTGCAGACAGGATGGGCTGAAGGGCCTCTTTCAGTGCTGTAAAACTCTGATTCAAAGCAGGTCCTTCCTAGCAGCAGTCACACGGCCATTCTGGTTGAGGCCTAGCAGAAGTTCTTGGACATAATGGCAGAGAGAGAGAGAGAGAGAGAGAGAGAGCTGGCTTCCAGGCACAACATAATTCACCAGTAAAATAACTAAACCCCTAAATGCATTCTCCGCTTTCTTCTGCAACTAAGACAACAGCTAACACACCAAGTTTGATTTCCCATCAGAGAGTATCTCTGCTGTTTAGTGACTCTATCCCCACATCACCCCAATCCATCACGCAAACCAGCTTCCCATCCACTGACTCAGTCTACACTTCCCATTGACTCGGCAAAGCAGCAGAATAATTAAGGACCCCACCCACCCCGGACATTCTCTCTTCCACCTTCTGCCTTCAGAAAAAAAAACACAGAAGTTTGAGGTCACGTACCAACCAACTCACAAACAGCTTCTTCTCTGCTGCTGTCAGGCTTTCGAATGGATTTACCTTGTATTATGTTGATCTTTTTCTACAACCTAGCTGTGACTGTAACACTACATTCTGTACTCTCTCCTTTCTTTCTCTATGAATGGTATGCTTTGTCTGTATAGCGCGCAAGAAACAATACTTTCCACTGCATGTTAATACATGTGACAATAATAAATCAAGTGTTAAATAACTCCACCAAATGACAAAGGCTTATCTGGACTCAAAACGTCAGCTCTTTTCTCTCCTTACAGATGCTTCCTGACCCGCTGAGATTTTCCAGCATTTTCTCTTTTGGTTTCAGATTCCAGCATCTGCAGTAATTTGCTTTTATCCAGCAGATGACATGGTCTACAACAGGGCAGGACAGGGGGGTCAGTTTGAGGAAGATCTGAAGAGTGTGGGGATGGGGGAGCTCTGTATCAACTCCATCTGCCTCCAGATGGACCCGTGAGTGAGCTGGTCGACCCGTTTAGGACTAGGGGGCACAGCCTCAAGATAAAGGGGGGGCGGTTTAGAACGGAGTTGAGGAGGAACTTCTTCACTCAAAGGGTGGTGAATCTCTGGAATTCTCTGCCCGTTGAGGTGGTGGAGGCTGCCTCGCTAAATATTTTTAAGACGCGGGTTGATGGGTTTTTGATAGGAGAGGGGATTAAGGGTTATGGGGAGAGGGCGGGAAGGTGGAACTGAGCCACGACAGATCAGCCATGATCTTATTGAATGGCGGGGCAGGCTCGAAGGGCTAGATGGCCTACTCCTGCTCCTATTTCTTATGTTCTTATGTTTCAACACGTCATTCGAAACTGTTTCACATAAATAGGCTAATGACTGTACGACAACAGACACGGCCAGGAATTCAACACTGACTCTGCGCTAAATATATCACAACGAAAGGGAATTAAACTCCCAGATACCAAGCAGTTTTAGGGATATTGAGCTGGAATCTCAGTCATGGTGAAAGAAAGGTCACAGAAATTGTTTCATTTTAAAGAAATTGCTCTGGGTCATAATTTAAATTAAATCTCTGCACAGACAGCCCAGAACAATCTCCAAGCCTGAGTATCTGTGTCTTAGTGGAATACATTCTTAATTAGGTTGAGGAATTATAACTGCACAAAATGAGAACAGTTTACCATCTCTTTTCAAGAGATCATTGCTAGGTAACCCCACTGATCATTTGAAATGATGGTCTGAAAAGGACAATCACTAGTCAACCAGTTCATGGGTGGCACAGTGGTTAGCACTGCTGCCTCATAGCGCCAGGGTTCCAGGTTCGATTCCCAGCTTGGGTTGTGTGGAGTTGCATATTCTCCCCATGTCTGCGTGGGTTTCTTCCTGGTGCTCCAGTTTCCTCAGTCCAAAAATGTGCAGGTTGGGTTGATTGGCCATGTTAAATTGCTTGTTAATGTCAGAGGGTTGGTAGGGTAAGTTAGTATCATTATAGGGATAGGGGCTGGGTGGGGTGTGGGCTGAATGGCCTCTTCCTGCACTGTGGGGGACTCTATGATAAGAACATAAGAAATAGGAGCAGGAGTTGGCCATCTAGCCCTTCGAGCCTGCCCCGCCATTCAATAAGATCATGGCTGACCTGAAGTGGATCAGTTCCACTTTCCTGCTTTCTCCCCATAACCCTTAATTCCCTTGTCTATCAGAAACCTAAGATGATAAGAGTTTTCTTCCTGTGTCCTGTGTTCACTGACCCTCTTGCCCCAGTCAACTTCAAAGATGTTCAAACACCCGGTGGTGTCTCACCCAGAGAGAACTCCTCATGTATGCAGTACAGGACTATTGAACTGCAAGGGCATCACAACTAAAACCATGAATACATGCTCTCCAGCAGGGACTCCTTAAACAACCGGGAGAGGATGGACTGATGTGAATTTTATCCTCCTTTAACCAAGAGCACTGAATCCTGAAGTCCCATCTAGATAAATCAGTCAAACCCAAGCTTCTCCTGACCTCTATGTCTCACCAACAGATCAGCAGAAGATTTACCCACAAACTAGCTGAAGACTTGGGTCTCCTCCCCTGTACCACTTTTCCCAAAAGCTCAAAAGTACCACAGCCTTTATTTCCCACAACTGACTCCCCACCTAAAATCTAAAGGTTTGTAAGCTCCATCTTATAACCTCTTATCGATTCATCTCATCCACTTCCAAGGATCAGCTTGGCTCAGTGGGTAACACACTTGATTTTGAGTCAGAAGTTCATGGGTTCAAGGCCCATTACCGGACCCTGAGTACATGATCCAGGTTAACACTTCAGTACCACATGACTGCTGGAGTGCCGCTCTGTCAGAGGTGCTGCTTTTCTAGGGAGTTAAAATGAGGTCTTATTGCCTCATTCAGTCTCTTGGATCCCAACATGACAACAAAGAATTCTCTCACTCTCTTGGCCAACATTCCTCCCCTTAACCAAAACCACGATAAACAAGTTTATTGCTCATTTATCTCACTTATTGATGTTGGGGATTATGCTGTGTAATACAAGTGGTTATAGGTCATATAGAAAGGATATTACTAAACTAGAAAGAATGCAGAAAAGATTTACTAGGATGCTACCAGGACTTGATGGATTGAGTTATAAGGAGAGGCTGGATAGACTGGGACTTTTTCTCCTGGAATGTAGGAGGCTGAGGGATGACCTAATAGGGATTTATAAAATAATGAAGGGTACAGATCAGCTAGATAGTGAACATCTTTTCCCAAAGGTAGGGGAGTCTAAAACTAGAGGGCATAGGTTTAAGGTGAGAGGGGAGAGATACAGAAATGTCCAGAGGGGCAATGTTTTCACACAGAGCGTAGTGAGTGTCTGGAACAAGCTGCCAGAGGTAGTAGTAGAGGCAGGTACAATTTTGTCTTTTGAAAAGCACTTGGACAGTTACATGGGTAAGATGGGTATAGAGGGGTGTGGGCCAAATGTGAGCAATTGCGACTAGCATCAGGGTTTAAAAAAAAGGCAGCATGGACAAGTTGGGCCGAAGGGCCTGTTTCCCTGCTGTAAACCTCAATGATTCTAGTTACCTCCTGGACAACAGTAACTGCACTTCAGGACTAATCAGCGAGTTGCAAAGGTCTCGCAAACATAACCTCATGTTTCTCTGCTGTTACTGGGAGAGGAATAATCTAAAGTCCAAAAAGTGTAGCTTGTCGCTATCGGGATTTAGAAATTACTGGGAGTGGTGAAAGCACGAGAGTCTTGTTTAACGCCGGGATGCTGCGGGCTCTGACCCAAGAATATTCTGGATGCCGGTACACTGACCCAGAAATCAGCAGGGCTCTGTTCCCACTGCTTGTGTCAGTCACACAACTCTGCGCCTCCCGGTTTCCCCAGTCACAGAGTCAGGGGAGGGACTGCCCCACCTGGAGCGGTTCTTCAGAGCACATCTGCAGTGCCCACCATCCACTGAACAACTGGGTGTATCGGCCCAGTGACGCCAGCTGCCTTATTGCCAAACATTCCAACACATCCATTGGCACGGGTCATTGCTTCTGAGCCAGAGGAATGAAAGAAAACGAAGGCAGCCCAAAGCGAAACACGAGAAAAGCAGAATGTTTTAATCTGTGCCAATGCTACTCGCTGAGGGCCAGAGGCTTTTGTTGAAAGAGGGCGGCAGGGGACTTGTTCGGGCGGGATGGGGTTGGTCTGAATCGTGCTGGGACCAGAGTGCTGGCGAATCGAGTAAAGAGGACTGTAGACAGGGCTTTAAACTAATTAGGGGGGGGGAGGGTGCGAGGGTAGGTGATGTTAGGAGGTCTACAGTTAAGGATAGGGTACAGGTAAGGGAAGAGGCTGAGGATGTCCCAAGTGGTGGCGTTACGGCAAATAGGGTCCAGAAGAAGGCTGGGATGAAAGCGCTTTATCTGAATGCACGAAGCATTCGGAATAAAGTGGATGAGCTGGTGGCGCAGATCGACACAAATGGATACGATCTGGTGGCCATTACAGAGACGTGGCTGCAAGGTGACAGGGACTGGGAGATGAATGTACAGGGCTATCAAGTGTTTAGGAAGGATAGGCAGGAGGAAAGAGGGGGTGGCGTAGCTCTGCTGATTAAGGACAGCATCAAGGTGGTAGCAAGGGATGATATCGGAGCCAAAGAGCAGAAAGTGGAATCGTTGTGGGTGGAGATTAGGAACAGCAAAGGGAGGAAGACGCTGGTGGGTGTCGTCTATAGGCCCCCGAATAATGATCTGGAGGTGGGGCGGGCTGTTAACGCGCAAATAAGTGCGGCGTGCAGGAATGGGACGGCAGTAGTTATGGGGGATTTCAATCTGCATATTGATTGGTCGACCCATGTTGGACGAGGTGGGCTCGAGGAGGAGTTCTTGGAATGCTGCCGGGATAGTTTCCTGGAACAGTGTGTGTTGGAGCCGACGAGGGAGCGAGCTATCTTGGATCTGGTGCTATGTAATGAGGCGGGTAGAATTAGGGACCTTGAGGTGAAGGATCCTCTTGGAGAGAGTGATCATTGTATGGTGGAGTTTCTGTTGCAGATGGAGGAGGAGAAAGTGGGTTCCCGGACACGTGTCCTTTGTTTGAATAGAGGGGAGTATGGTAGGATGAGAGAAGAATTGGCGAATGTGGACTGGGGGAGCGCGTTGGAAGGTAGGTCTGCTGAGGAGCAGTGGAGGATCTTTAAGGAGATCTTTCTTGGTGCTCAGCAGAAATTTATTCCGATGGTTAAAAAGGACAGTAGGAAGAGAGGTAATAAGCCGTGGATAACGAAGGAGGTGAAGGAAAGTGTTAAATTAAAAGCGGAGGAATTTAGAGTAGCTAAGAGCAGTGGGCGAGAAGAGGATTGGGAGAGGTTTAAATGTCAACAAAGATTGACAAAAAAGTTGATAAAGGAGGGTAGAAGAAGCTATGAAGCTGGGCTAGCGCTTAATATAAAAAAGGATAGCAAGAGTTTTTATAAATATATAAAAAGGAAGAGGCTGGCTAGGGTGAACGTTGGTCCCTTAGAGGATGAGAAAGGGGACCTAGTGGTAGGGGATGGGGATATGGCTAAGGTCTTGAATAACTTTTTTGTTTCTGTCTTCACGGAGGAGGACGTGAATAATTTGCCGGGTGTTAGCGATGGAAAGGTGGTAGGACTGGAGGGTCTTAATGACATTACTGTTACTAGAGAGGTGGTGCGCAACAGACTGGAGGGGCTGATTGTGGACAAGTCCCCAGGACCGGATGGAATGCATCCGAGGGTTCTGAAAGAAATGGCGGAGGTGATAGTGGATGCCTTGGTGGTTATTTTCCAGACGTCGCTGGATTCCGGGGAAGTGCCGGAGGATTGGAAAACGGCTAATGTTACGCCGTTGTTTAAGAAGGGTGCCAGGCAAAAGGCGGGGAATTACAGGCCGGTTAGTTTAACGTCTGTGGTAGGTAAAATGTTAGAATCCGTCATTAAGGAGGAAATTGCGAGGCATCTTGAAGGGAATTGCTTGATAGGGCAGACGCAACACGGTTTCATTAAAGGGAAGTCGTGTCTGACAAATTTACTGGAGTTCTATGAGGATGTGTCTAGGGCGGTGGATAGAGGAGTGCCGGTGGATGTGGTCTTTCTGGATTTTCAGAAGGCGTTTGATAAGGTACCTCACAAGAGGTTACTGCAGAAGGTCAGAGGACATGGAGTTGGGGGTAGGGTGTTAGCGTGGATAGAGGATTGGTTGTCAAATAGGAGGCAGAGAGTCGGGGTCAATGGGTGCTATTCAGATTGGCGGTTGGTGACTAGTGGGGTGCCCCAGGGGTCGGTGCTGGGGCCTCAGCTATTTACCATTTATATAGATGATCTGGAGGAGGGAACCGAGTGTAGGGTGTCGAAATTTGCTGATGACACCAAGATTGGGGGAAAGGCAAATTGTGCGGAGGGTGTGGAGAGTCTGCAGAAGGATCTAGATAGGCTGGGCGAATGGGCCAGGAAATGGCAAATGGAATTTAATGTTGGCAAGTGTGAGGTGGTCCACTTTGGTAGGAAGAATGGTAGGAAGGACTATTACTTACGTGGCGAAAAACTGCAGCAGGCGACGGTGCAGAGGGACCTCGGGGTCCTTGTGCATGAGTCGCAAAAACCCAGCCTGCAGGTGCAGCAGGTGGTCAGGAAGGCGAATGGGATGCTGGCCTTCATAGCGAGGGGGATTGAATATAAAAGTAGGGAGGTCTTGCTGCAGCTGTATAGGGCACTGGTGAGGCCGCAGCTGGAGTACTGTGTGCAGTTTTGGGCGCCGCACCTGCGCAAGGATATTTTGGCCTTGGAGGGAGTGCAGAGGAGGTTTACTAGGCTGATACCGGAGTTGAGGGGGTTGAGCTATGAGGAGAGGCTGAATAAACTAGGCTTGTACTCGTTAGAGTTTAGAAGAATGAGGGGAGATCTCATTGAGACGTATAAGATGATGAATGGGATGGATAGGATAGAGGTGGAAAGACTCTTCCCGCTCAAAAAAGACAGTAGGACTAGGGGGCACAGCCTCAAGATAAAGGGGGGGCGGTTCAGAACGGAGTTGAGGAGGAACTTCTTCACTCAAAGGGTGGTGAATCTCTGGAATTCTCTGCCCGTTGAAGTGGTGGAGGCTGCCTCGCTAAATATTTTTAAGAAGCGGGTTGATGGGTTTTTGATAAGAGAGGGGATTAAGGGTTATGGGGAGAGGGCGGGAAAGTGGAACTGAGCCACGACAGATCAGCCATGATCTTATTGAATGGCGGGGCAGGCTCGAAGGGCCAGATGGCCTACTCCTGCTCCTATTTCTTATGTTCTTATGTTCTTATGAATCTTCCAGCGATTTTTGTTCCCGAGAGTCTACCATAAAAAACAATTAAAAGATCACAAACAAGGTGGAAGAGCAGTGGAAATAGCAGAGTGCAGGATATTCTGACCATGACCACAGGCCTTTAGAAAAAGAATGATGACGTCAGCAGTTATTTGATTCATTTTTTAGATTGGGGGGGGGGGGCAGACCGATGCGGGAGACACACAGCAGCCACGGCCAGATGTTATTCGAGGACCCATTTAGGCTTTAAATCCTCAGAAGCTATGACCATTGTGTGTGTCTAAGTCGTTCAAAGAGAAACTGAAGGAATATGTTTGAAGGTTTCAGGAAAAGGATCCAATAGCAGGAGGGTTCTGAGGCATTTTCCGAAAATCCCCAGTGACAGACGGATCTTACTGGGTACAACTCTTCATCCTATCGTTCAATGGACTTCTGACTCCGATCACCCAGTTAATCTCCGGATCAAAACCTCTGGAGAAAAGCTTTCTGACCCAACGTTAACCCAGCAAAACTTCCATCCATCCTCACATCTCAATTATTCACTGACCAAACTGTATTCTGAGCAATCAACTGTCCTACTCTGGAATCCTGACACTGCAGAAATAGGCCATTCGGCCCATCAAATCGGCACTGACCACAATCCTATCCAGGCCTTATCCCGTAGCCCCACATACTTACCCTGCTAATCCTCCTGACATCCTGGTCAATTTAGCATGCTAACTGCTCTAACTCTCACATCTTTGGACTGTGGGAGGAAACCAAAGCACCTGGAGGAAACCCACACAGACATGGGGAGAATGTGCAAACTCTGCACGAGACTATACTGCAGACTTAAGCACAAACGCAATGGCACACTGAGGCAGTACTGCATTGTCTGCGGTGCAATCTTATGGATTAGATATTAAATAAAGGCCCTGTTGGCTTGTATTAAAAAAAATGCAAGATAAAAAGCAGGAATTTGCAGGGAGGGAGGGAGGGAGAATGGAGGGATTTGGAATAGATGGGACACACACACACAAACCGAAAGGAGGTGGTGGTGGACTGGAATCGAAATCATGCCGCTGGCGCTGAGAGGTAGCAGTGCTAACCAGTGTGCCACCGTGCCGCCCCAAATCAGAATATCTACTCAGAGAACGAGACTACTGCTCAGGAAGTTCTGGAGGAACCACTCCGTGCAGGGGAAGTGTTTGACCTTGTTGGCCTAAATCACATCGGAATCCGAATGTCGAATTTTGACCAACCAGCAATGTGTGGATTATAATCACAGCACAAACTGTTACTTAATGAAAGGGTTTCAACTCCTCTCCCTCAAACTTCAGACAATCTAAAGGGAATCATGGAAAGATCCCTTGGCCAGAAGAGGCAAGCAGCATTTTCCACAAAACTGTCCGCCATCCATTCCAATAACTCGCCTTTCTAAAACACTCCTCGCGCACTGAGATGTCCCAGAACAAGTTCCAATGAGAAGAGAGATATGGTGAATGGTAAGTATGGGGTTAGAGGAAGGGAATTGGATAGAGTGGGGTAGGCAAAGGCAGATTGAAATGGTGGGATAGGGATTGGAGAGAGTAGGATTGGGAAAGGAGAGGGATTGAGGGAGGGAAGGATGGAGAAGGTGGGATAGGGAAAGGAGACGGATTGGGGAGGAAGGAATGGAGAATGGGGGGGGGAAAGGAGAGCTGAGACACATCCTAAGAGGAGGTCTCTGAGGGGTAGGAAGTGGGGGCAAGGTGGAGGGAAGGAAGTAAAGAAATGGAATGGGCAGCAATGGGGTGATCGAATGAATAACTGCCAGAGGCAAAGGGAAGGGAGTGGGGAGCAAGGTTTGATCTTAATGCGATTGAAATGAGGTTTGTTTTATTAGAAGAGAGGAGATTAAAGGGACAATCTAACAGAGATGCTTAAAATACCAAGTGTGGGACAGAACTAACAGAAACAGACTGATGCAGTGAGGGAGGATCTGAAACAAGAGAACTTTGTTCCAAAATTAAATACAGGATTTAGGACTAAAGAATTGTGAAAAGCCCAGCCAGAAATGAGTGATTCTAACAAAACCGTGGGTCAAATGGAAGGAAGGAGGAATAAATAAAGGAGGCACAAGGGAAAGTAAATATTGACAGAGTCCATGGACTGATTGGGCAAATGGTCTGTTTCTGGATAAAAGCAAATTACTGTGAATGCTGGAATCTGAAACCGAAAGAGAAAATGCTGGAAAACCTCAGGAGGTTTGGCAGAAGCTTTGTCAAAGCTGGGTGCCTCGCCTCCCCCCCCCCCTGCACAGCTTCTAACCTCATACTCTCCCAAACCGCGGACAGTCTGCTTCTACTGCTTCCCAAAATCCACAAAAGCAACTGTCCTGGTGGGCCCATTGTGTCAGCATGATCCTGCCGCACTGAGCTTATTTCCTCTTAGCTTGACCCCATCCTCACTCCCCTGGTCCATTCCCTCCCCACCTACATCCAGGATTCCTCTGATGCCCTGCATCATATTGACAGCTTCCAGTTCGCAGGCTCTAAGTGCCTCCTATTCACCATGGGTGAACAATCTCTCTACACCTCCATCCCGAGAGCTCTTCGCTTCTTCCTTGAAAAGAGGCCTGAATAATTCCCATCCACCAGCCCTCTCCTCCACCTCGCTGAACTCGTTCCATCTCTCAATCCAGCTTTGACAAAGGGTCACCTGGACTCGAAACGTCAGCTCTTTTCTCTCCTTACAGATGCTGCCAGACCTGCTGAGATTTTCCAGCGTTTTCTCTTTTGGTCTGTTTGTTGTGGCCCTGCCCCCAGTGGTCCACTAGAGAATTGTGTTACCAATGACCTATCGGGTTAGGAGTTATCATGTCAACATGACTCTGACAGACTTAGCGCAGCATTAAACTGGACCCTCTTCATCTGCCTTCATGTCTGGTTTGGCGTCATCACTTCACAGCAACTGTTAATCACATGGTCTTGCAAAACAACCTCAAAGTCATCGCCTCGAGGGTGATGGGGACTCGAGTCACCTATCCCCTTTTCAGCTGCTGCTAAACATCTCGTTAAAGACTGAAGTCTCAACATTGCAAACTTTCCCTTCAAACACATTCCAGCTGCCTCTCTTCTGACAGACTCAGACACTGTACATCACTTCTGGCTTTGAAGGATACAAAGCCTTGATGGATTCTGCAAAAACATCTGGAACTAGATCCCATTTGTCACCCCACATCTGCTTCCATTGTAGCAACTTGCAAGATCAAGCATTCTCGAGGTTTGAAAAGCACAAGGACTCCCCCTCCCAGCCCCTGGTGCACACCATGAGCCAACCACAGCAGGATCAGAATCGGATTCCCTCGGCCAAAACCGCTTCTAAAGCCATTGCTGGAGCGGGATTCTCGATCTGGTTACAGGCTCTGCCTCAATTCATCTGGAATAATAATTTCCCAATGTGGAGAATGGGAGACCCTTCGTTCTGGGGTAAGCTGATCATTTAAGGGAGATTAGATATTAACAAAGGTGAGAAAATTAACGTTTCATCCTTTTGTGTCATTCATTCCAAAACGATGCCAGATGGTGAGTCGTTTGATTTCTGCCACTTTAGTGAATATTTTGTGTAAATGGGATTGAGGATTCCAGTCTCGTAAACATTAGGAAATGTAGATGGAAACTGTCAGCTTCTGACTGATGGGAAATATCTGGTTTTCTCTGTCAATACTTTTCCATCAGTCTCAATAAATCACCCTGAAAGTCTGCAGTGTGTTTACATCAGAAATGCAGCTACCTCCACTTCCCGTTCACTCCAAATGTGAACGCAGAGTTCGGATTCAGCCACAGCGGAGCAGAGTCAGGCTGGCTGTAAAGCTTCAACTCAGCGTGTTCCTCAGTGCCAGAAGATCGAACTGAACATTCGAGGCAGCTCTGATGAACACTACCCCAACAGTTAGAATATAAATATTCTGAGAATAAGGAGAGGGCGTTCCACTCCTTATTCTCGGAATAGTTGAAGCTCTAACAGTTGGGATAGTGTTCATCTCCTGGACACGCAGCTCTGCGAGGAACTCTCTTGTCAATAGGTGCTTCAGATTCTCGCTGAGAGCGCAGTCACAATGTTAGACTGGAAGCTGGATTCCAGCTGTTACTCAAACACCTCAACAGAAATGGACTTTCAACACATTCCCCAGTGTGGCAGATTTCACATTCACTCACTAAGGAGTGCAAATGATTATATTCCATTTTCCCCAAACTCAGGAGATTGATACCTTCAGGAAAGAATACATCTGAACCCAGCCTGGCTTTAGCTCAATATCCCCCTGTGTGTGGCTAATAGCGAGCGCTGTCCACAGAGGGTAGGAACACTGAGCCCCATTGAGCAGCCTGTCAAGCCCACTGGAAATTAGTCAATAACATCCTTAAAATTCAGGCTGGGTTACCCAGGGGTGGAGTCAGGAAGCCCTCAAACACAAAGGGACAGCAGAAATCCGGGTCTCTCTCCCTCCAAAATATTCCGACAGGTTAGTCAGAAATTTCAAAACTGAGCGATTTTTGTTGGGTTAAGGGCTTTATGGATTATGAACCAAGGTGGATAAATGGAGTTAAGATACTAATCTTACAAACCTGTTATGGAGGGCATTAGCTATGAGGAGAGGTGGAGAAACTTGGTTTGTTCTCACTGGAACAACAGAGATTGAGGGGCGACCTAATAGAAGTCTACATGTTTATGAGGGGCACGGACAGAGTGGATAGTCAGAAGCTTTTCCCCCACCGGTTGAAGAGTCAATTACTAGGGAGCACAGGTTTAAGGTGCAAGGGGCAGGGTTTAAAGGAGACTTATGAGGCTAGTTTTTTTTCTTACATAGAGTGTGTGGTGGGTGTCATTCTTATTGAATGGCGGGGCAGGCTCGAAGGGCTAGATGGCCTACTCCTGCTCCTATTTCTTATGTTCCTATGTGTCTGGAGCTCCACTGCCAGGGGAGGTAGTGGAAGCAGATACGATAGTGAGTTTTAAGGTGCATCTTGATAAATACATGAATAAGATGGGATATGGTCCCCAGAAGGGTTGGGGGTTTTAGTTCAGTTGGGCAGCATGGTCAGTGAAGGCTCGGAGGGCCGAAGGGCCTGTTCCTGTGCTGTAATTTTCTTTGTTAAATCAGCCAAGATCTGACTGAGAGGCAGAACAAGTCTGAGGAGCTGAATGACCTCCTCCTGTCCCTGGTTCCCTCAACTGGGCCAATATTGTGATTAGCAAATAGGTACAAACTTTGGCAGGGCACTGAGCGACACAGGTGGCCACCTGGATTTGGATGAGAGCAGAAACAGCGAGTACTGTGTGCAGTTCTGGTCACCTCACTACAGGAAGGATGTGGAAGCTATTGAGAGGGTGCAGAGGAGATTTACAAGGATGTTGCCTGGATTGGGAGGCATGCCTTTTGAGGATAGGTTGAGGGAGCTGGGACTCTTCTCCCTGGAGAGACGAAGGTTGAGAAGCGACCTGATAGAGGTTTATAAAATGTTGAGAGGTATAGATAGGGTGGATTCTCAGAGGCTATTTCCCAGGGCTGAAATGGTCGCTATGAGAGGACACAGGTTTAAGGTGCTGGGGGGCAGGTACAGAGGAGATGTTAGGGGTAAGTGTTTCACTCAGAGGGTGGTGAGTGAGTGGAATCGGCTGCTGTCGGTGGTGGTAGAGGTGAACTCACTGGGGTCTTTTAAAAGACCTCTGGATGACTAAATGGGATTTATTGGGATTGGGAGTTACAGATCTATGGCTTGGTAGGTATAGATGTGATCGGCGCAACTTGTGGGCCGAAGGGCCTGTTTGTGCTGTAGTGTTCTATGTTTTGGAGTCACTGGGTAGATGCAAAGTGATAAACCACACTCACCGTGTACAGCTCGTTCAGAACCTTCATCAGATCTTCATGCAGCTGCCCGCCAACCTCCTTACTCTGTAACCAGGGAGAAAGCCGCGTTAGAACAAGGTAGAAGTTGTTCATTCTTTCTGTAGATGTTAAGCCGGGGATGGGGGGGCACCCTCTGACTCGTTCGCCCCCCCCACACACACACAACCACAGGACTCCAACACTGGCCCTGCTGTACCAGGTTAAACGACCGCTGCTCTGCAGAAATATCTACAAAGAGGTCTGACACTGATGTAATCTCTTATCCAGGAATTCAATCAGTGCAGGTGTTTTTAAACTCTACACATTGAAAAGTCCGATAAATCCAAAATTGGTTTCTGGGGGTTGCACAGTGCGATATTCTGCTCTGAAAACTGGGAGACCTGGTTTGAATTCAGCTCAGGTGAACGGGATAACACTCATCTCCAGCCAGTGGTCATCAGCTTGTGCCCAGTTTGGACGAAGGAGAATTTAAAGATGTGTCATGTTCAAGGGAGACATTATTCCTTTGGAGGTTTTCATACAGCAGAGTGCAGTCACATTCCTGCATCTGGTGAACTGCAGCAAAAGAAAATGCAGCGTACAATTTCCTCAACTTTACCCCAAAACCAGTCATATGCTCTCAGCGTGCACAGGTCGCACACAGAGGGCAGGAATGGAACTGGCCATCACTGAACGATAGTTATCACTTTGTTATACCATCACTTCACACCAATTCTAAAATGTCACAATGTAAGTCTGGGACTGGTCAAAACTGCACAGAAACTCCCACGTGAAGTGACTCCGGATTCAGATTAAAAAAAAAACAAAATACCAAAGATAAAGTAAAGTTAAAAATAAAGTTTATTTATTAGTCACAAGTAAGGTTTACATTAATACTGCAATGAAGTTACTGTGAAATTCCTAGTTGCCACAGTCCGGCACCTGTTCGGACCAATGCACCTAACCAGCACATCTTTCAGATCGTGGGAGGAAACCCACACAGACACAGGGAGAATGTGCAAACTCCACTCAGACAGTGACCCAAACCAGGAATCGAACCCAGATCCCTGGAGCTGTGAGGCAGCAGTGTTAACCACTGTGCCAGAAATCTAAATGATAGAAAATGCTGGAAGCGCACAGCAGGGCAGGCAGCATCCGTGGAGAATGAGGCACAATTAATAAAATATTCGTCAATTCAGAATGTACAGCGTAAGCACAGGGTACGAGAAACCCTGATTTTATCCATGTGAGTGAGACACAGTGAGACACACAGCGAGAGGGAGAGATCGGTGTCAGAGAGGCTCCGGGAGGGAAAAGGCAGAATTCAAGATAACAGGGTTAAAAAGGTTTCTAAAATCGGATCATTAAGAGCTCAGACCAAACTAATCCCTCCAAAGTGTGTTTTTAAATAATAGTAAAACAGAAACTAGCCACTCAACCCCACTTCCTCTTGCTGAAGGATGTCACAAACTGTGGTCGAGTTTAAAATAACAATGGAATTGCCACGGTTTTCACACTGACTTCCTGGGGACAGATTAATTGTGCATTAAATTAGTACAAGTGGACTGGCAGTGGAGGATTCAAGGATGAATTAGACCCCGACTCAATAATTCCAGCATTCCTGTCTGTACCAAGCAAGAGGAGACTGCACACAAGACAGAATGTTGATTGGGACAGTTTGGGTGAAGGAGAATTTAAAGATGTGTCACGTTCAAGGGTGTGTCATACACAAGACCACATTCCACAGGGGACATTATTCCTTTGGAGGTTTTCATACAGCAGAGTGCAGTCACATTCCTGTATCTGGTGAACTGCAGCAAAAGAAAATGCAGCGTACAATTTCCTCAACTTTGCACCAAAACCAGTCATATGCTCCCCAACTCTCAGTTGAACCAAAGCTTCCTGTGGCCTCACTCAGTGAGAGTGCTGGACAGTCAGCAGTTCTGCCCCATGGACGAGATCCAAACTGCCCCAAACCCATTGGAGATAAAACTTCCAGCAAACAGGGACCTTCCACCCCATCAGCCCGGACAGGATTTAAACCGACACTGCAGGGGTGAAAGGACAGCGCATCAACCCATAGCTCTGCGCTCACACAGGCCTCTGCGTTCCATCCAACATCCAACAGGTTTTAAATGGAGAGAGTTTCCCAAGAAAAACAAGGACTACATTTGCAAAAAAACAGCAGGAGCTGGGAGTGTGAGCCGATACCCGGAGTCAGCAATTCCATGTTCACAGCTTCCCCTTTTATAACTGGAAGCCTGAGTAACCTTTCCTTTGTACAATGTTTCAGTCAATATTCAATGCACCCATTTGCACAAAACTCTCCTTTCACTAGTTGCAGTTTTGAGTCGGATACAAGCCCGGGGCAGCTCAACACACAAAGGCTCACAGGCTTCAGAACCAGACTCAGCTATTGGCCCGTCCAGTCAAAGGAAGCAGAATGCTTTAGCATAATTATGTTGAAATGTATAGAACCCCTACAGTGCAGGAGGAGGCCATTCAGCCCATTGAGTCTGCACCAAACACAATCCTACCCAGCCCCTATCCCCATAGTCTCGTGTATTTACTTGCTAGTCCCCCTGACACCAAGGGGCAATTTACCATGGCCAATCAACCTAACTCACACAGCTTTGGACTGTGGGAGCAAACCGGAGCATCCAGAGGAAATCCACGCAGACACGGGGAAAATGTGCAAACTCCACACAGACCCAAGCTGGGAATCGAACCAGGGTCCCTGGTGCTGTGAGGAAGCAGTGCTAACCACTGTGCCGCCCTTTTGAGATACATAGAATCATACAGTGAAGAAGGAGGCTATTTGGCCCATCGAGTCTGCACCAAACATAATCCCACCCAGGTTCTATCCCCATAATCCCACGTATATACGCTGCTAGTCCCACTGACATTAAGGGGAAATTTAGCATGGTCAAGGCACCTAACCTGCACATCTTCGGACAGTGGGAGGAAACCCACGCAGACGTGGGGAGAATGTGCAGGCTCCACACAAACAGTGACCCAGGCTGGGAATTGAACCTGTGTCCCTGGTGCTGTGAGGCAGCAGTGCTAACCACTGTGCCGTCACGGTGATACAATTCACCTCATTATTACCGCAGTTTGTGAACAGTTCACCCAAACCTAAAATCAGACTATATGGTTATCATGTTGCTGTTTGTGGATCAATGGTTCCAGGTAATTAATAAAGATATTTCAACAACAAAAAATCCACTGCTAAATACAGGATTTCTTTTAAAGAGATGAAGGGTTGTTTATCAAATCAAGGCCGCAGGTTTCAATGTCAATGATTTGAGGCTATTCGGGTAATGTGGGAACTTGAAACTTATTTTCTCGAAATTGTTTCCCCGTGTGTAGCCTCCATTCATTGGATTTTTAAAAAATTCATTTGTGGGACATTGGTATCGCTGGCTGGCCAGCATTTATTACCCATCCCTAGTTGCCCTTGAGAAGGTGGTGGTGAGCTGCCTTCTTGAATCGCCACTGTCCTGTTCCGTGGGATGACCCACGATGCCATTAGGGAGGGAATTCCAGGATTTTCACCCAGTGACTGCGAAGGAACAGCGATATATTTCCAAGTCAGGATGGTGAGTGGCTTGGAGGGGAACTTTCAGGTGGTGGTGTTCCCATTTATCTGCTGCCCTTGTCCTTCTAGATGGAAGTGGTTGTGGTTTGGAAGGTGCTGTTTAAGGATCTTTAGTGAATTGCTGCAATGTATCTTGTAGATAGTACACACTGCTGCTACTGAGTGTCGGTGGTGGAAGGGTTGAACGTTTGTAGATGTGGTGCCAATCAAGCGGGCTGCTTTGTTCTGGATGGTATTCAAGCTTCTTGAGTGTTGTTGGAGCTGCACCCATCCAGGCAAATGGGGAGTATTCCATCACACTCCTGACCTGTGCCTTGTAGATGGTGGACAGGCTTTGGGGAGTCAGGAGGTGAGTTACTCGCCGCAGTATTCCCAGTCTCTGACCTGTTCTTGGAGCCAGTGTGTTTATGTAGTGAGTCCAGTTGAGTCAATGGTAACCCCAAAGATGTTGAGAATGGGGGATTCAGTGATGGTTACACCACTGACTATCAAGGTGCGGTGGTTAGAGTGTCTCTTATTGGAACTGGTCCTTGCCTGGCATTTGTTTGGCACAAATGTTATTTGCCATTTGTCAGCCCAAGCCTGGATATTGTCCAGATTTTGTTGCATTTGAACATGGACTGCTTCAGTATCTGAGGAGAAGCGAATGGTGTTGAACATTGTGCAATCATCGGCGAACATCCCCATTTCTGACCTTATGATGGAGGGAAGTTCATAGATGAAGCAGCTGAAGATGGTTGGGCCTAGGACACTATCCTGAGGAACTCCTGGAGCTGAGATGATTGACTAACCACCACAACCATCTTCTTACGTATCAGGTACGACTCCAACCAGCAGAGAGTTTGCCCCCGATACCCATTGATTCCAGTTTGGCTCAGGCTCCTTGATGCTACCCGGTCGAATGCAGCCTTGATATTAAGGACTGTCACTCTTACCTCACCTCTGGAATTCAGCTCTTCTGTCCGTGTTTGAACCAAGGCTGTAATGAGGTCAGGAGCTGAGTGACCCTGGAGAAACCCAAACTGGGCATCACTGAGCAGGTTATTGCTGAGCAGGTGCTGGGGATCGCGCTGTCGATGACCCTTTCCATCACTTTACTGATGATCGAGAGTAGACTGACTGGCAGTAATTGGCCAGGTTGGATTTGTCCTGCTTTTTGTGTACAGGACAGACCTGGGCAATTTTCCACATTGTTGGATAGATGCTGGTGTTGTATCTGTACTGGAAGAGCTTGGCTAGGGGAACAGCAAGTCCTGGAGCACAAGTCTTCAGTGCTATTGCCAACTGTTTCTTATATCACGGAGAATGAATCGAATTGGTTAGAGACTAGAATCTGAGATGCTGGAGACCACTGGAGGAGGCTGAGATAGATCATCCGCTTGGCACTACTGACTGAAGATATATACAGTGATAGATTTTGTCTCTATATTTAATATAGTGTGTAGGCTGCTAGGTGGCAGCTATCGATCTTCCTGTGGAAGGGTGTATCTACTGCAGAGTCACAACCCTGGATAAACACAAATTATCAACTGATAGGGAGGTCTATTTGCCAAGGTCAAAGCTTGGTCAACATTATGGTTTATTTGTTTTCTTGGTGAGGCCGATTACAGTGGCGCTGACGTGTGACCGGGAAGTGGGCAGTAACTCCAGAGACTAAATTACACGGAATCTTTCAACTCACTGAAAAACCAGCAGCTGAAGGATGAAAGTGATTGCCTGGGTTCTGCTGGCGATTACATTCCTGCTTTTTTTTTTTAAAATCAAATGCTTCGGAATTACGCTACACGATTTTCTCGATAGGCCACTAAATCTTTTCTCGTCCCCTCCCAGTGAGGATGAAGTTCGTTCCTATAACCCTGCTCTCACCAGGGCTAACGGCAGTTCCTCAGCACAGACCTGCTCCCGTTCAAATCAACCGACATCACATAACACAGAAAGAACCGTAGAAAATTTACAGCTCAGAAACAGGCCTTTTGGCCCTTCTTGTCTGTGCTGAACCATTTTTTGCCTAGTCCCACTGACCTGCACTTGGACCATATCCCTCCACATCCCTCTCATCCAGGAACCCGTCCAAGATTTTCTTAAATGTTAAAAGTGACTCCGCATTTACCACTTTATCCGGCAGCTCATTCCACACTCCCACCACTCTCTGTGTGAAGAAGCCCTCCTAATATTCCCTTTAAACTTTTCTCCTTTCACCCTTAACCCATGTCCTCTAGTTTTTTTTCTCCCCTAGCCTCAGTGGAAAAAGCCTGCTTGCATTCACTCTATCTATACCCATCAAAATCTTATACACCTCTATCAAATCTCCCCTCGTTCTTCTACGCTCCAGGGAATAAAGTCCTAACCTATTCAATCTCTCTCTGTAACTCAGCTTCTCAAGTCCCGGCAACATCCTTGTGAACCTTCTCTGCACTCTTTCAACCTTATTTACATCCTTCCTGTAACTAGGTGACCAAAACTGTACACAATACTCTAAATTCGGCCTTACCAATGCCTTATATAACCTCACCATAACACTCCAACTTTTATACTCGATACTCCGATTTAAAGATTATCTGGTCATTATCACATGGCTTTTGGTGAGAGTTTGCTGTGTGAGAAATGGTTGCCACATTCCCTACATCACATCAGTGACAAACACTGCACAGAACCACAAGCCCTCTCTATCTTTTTTTCTGTTCTTTCGCACTTATAGCATTCCCTCCTCTCTGTCACAAGATTTCAACTTCAATCCCATTCTAGGGCTTGAGGACAAATTTCTGCGCTGACACTCCTGTTGCAGTCCTGAGGGAGGTGTCGGGTGCATCAGTGATGGGGAAGCTTCTAGAAACAATTATTCAGTATAGAATTAGTCATTATATCAAAAAATGTAGGTTTATTAGGAAGAGCCAACATGGATTTCTAAAGGAGAAACTGTGTTTAACTAACTTGCTGGAGTTGTTGGAGGAGATAACAGAGAGGATCGATGAGGGCAATGCTGTTGATGTTTTGTACATGGACTTTCAGAAGGCATTTGATTCAGTGCCACACAGACATGAGAAGAATTACAGCTCATGGAATAAAAGGGATTGCAGCAACGTGGATACAAAACTGGCTGAATAATAGGAGTAAAAAGTCTGACAACACCAGGTTTAAGTCCAACCAATTTATTTGACAGTAAACTCACTAGCTTTTGAGGGGTTTCCCTCTTTGAAAGCTAGTGAGTTCACGATCAAATAAATCGGTTGGACTTAAACCTAGTGTTGTCAGACTTTTTACTGTGTTTACCCTAGTCCAACACCGGCACATCCACATCATGAATAACAGGAAGTAGAGAGTAATGGTAGTGGATATTTTTCAGGCTGGAGGAAGGCTCCAGGGTTGCCCCCCAGGGGTCCGTATTGGGACCTTTGCTTTTCCTGATATATATTAATGATCTAGATTTTGGGTGTGCAGGGGACAATTTCAAAGTTTGCAGCTGACACAAAACCTGGAAGCATTGTAAACTATGAGGAGGGCAGTGTAAAACCTCAAAAGGACATAGAGGAGAGTAGGCAGATGAAGCTCAAAGAGGAGATGGGTGAGGTGATGTATTTTGGTGGGAAGAACATAGACAATATAAAATAAGGGGTGCAATTATTAAAGGGGGCAGGAGCAGAGGGATAGTTCTGGGTGTCACACTATAGGAAGGATGTAAACACATTGGAGTGAGTGCAGAAGAGGTTTACAAGAATGGTTCCAGGGATGAGAAACTTCAGTTATAAGAACATAAGAAATAGGAGCAGGAGTCGGCCATCTAGCCCTTCAAGCCTGCCCCGCCATTCAATAAGATCATGGCTGATCTGAAGTGGCTCAGTTCCACTTATGAGGATAGATTGCAGAGATTGGGATTGTTCTCCTTGGAGAGAAGGTTAAGAGGAGATTTGATAGAGATGTTCAAAATGATGAGGGGGCTGGACAGACTAGATCGGGAGAAACTATTCCCCCGCCCCCCCCAATAAAAGAACCAAGAATAAGAGGGCGCAGATTTAAAGTGATTTGCAAAAGAAGCAAATGTGATGTGAGAAAAAACATTTCACCCAGTGAGTGGTTGGGGCTGGATGGAGGCAGGTTCAATAGGTGATTAATTATATTAATAGAAACAATGTGGGGGTAGGGGGGGAAAAGGCAGGGGAATGGCACTAAGTCATGATGCTCGTTTAGCGAGCCAGTACAGACACAATGGGCCGAATGCCCTCTTTCTGCATCAGAACAATTCTGTGATATTGTGTGTGTGTGTGTGTCTGTGTGTGTGTGTGTGTCTGTGTGTGTGTCTCCTTGCCCAACATGTGGTGAAGGCCATGGCACTGTAGGTCAGGGAAATGAAGACTATGCCGTCACAGTGGCACAATAACCTCCTGCTGGGAACAAAGCTGCATTCTGGGTGAAGGCCTGGATGTTCTCAGGTATTAATGTTCTGTTTGTCTGGTGTAGAGTGAAGGAAGTTTTTACAGTTCCACTTCAGATCTAATCTACTGTCCGTCAAGTGATGATCTGCCCATTTTTATTGCTAACACAGTCAACAATTCTGCTCCTCAAACCGCCCCGAGGTGGTTACAATGCTGCTCTGCCAAGGGTTTGCCCCACCAGCTCCTGCTTGTGTTCAGCAAAGCCACTCCATTCTGGGGCTGACCACGGGAGCACCATAAACATGTTATCTAAGGGGCATCCATCCAGATAGGGATTCGGAGAGGAATCCGCTGACATTACCCGTGACCACGTGTCAAAGTCACACCGATACGTCTCTGCTGGTTTGTGCTTGGACGGATACCAATTCTCCTTCAAACCATTTCTCACAATTAAAAGACCCCACAAGAGCTGAGTGGACGCTTGCAATTTACAGCGTGGCTTTCAGCCAGTGCACAGCAAGGAACTGGAGATTCCACCTCTGCTTTGTGCTGACTGAGACTGGGGGTGGTCGGATGAAGGGAGTTGCCTTTGGCTGCAGCATTGTTGGTCTAGGGAGCTTGAGGAATAAAACATCAGCTTGTGTTCCCAATCCCGGTCCCTCTGCACTGACCCCTTCTTGAAAAGCACGGGTCAGATGAAAAGGCTGGATTTTATTTAGAATGTGATCATGCATCTTCTCTATGCCTCGGGTTACACACAGAGAATGGAGGACTGGGTGGGGTCGCGGAGAGATGCCAGAACCTTTGAACTCTAACCCAGAGGAGGGAGGGAAAAAAATTGCAAAGGCCTCTCTGTGTATTCTCTACATCTGGGCAGCACAGCTGGAAAACTCAGTCACATTTAATCCACCCTCTTTCAGAGTGATAAAATTAAAGAACAGTTGTGTGTGCAGCATAATGGAATCTCAAGGGGCAATTAGGGATGGGCAATAAATGTTAGCCTAGCTGGCAAGCTCACAGGCCGAGAATGAGTAACAAGAAAATATATTTCTCCAATTATCTAATTTAAACAGGAACCTCAATCCCTTAGAACAGATGATGCCCCATAGCAGAGTGAATGTAAGAATTTCTCTGGGGTGTTACAGACTGAATAGCAACATAACTAATTTCAGAATCTTTTAGCCCCAAGACTCACACAATCCAAGCCAATCCGGCTCAGTGGATTAGAAAGTCTCTAAAGAGGATCAGGCTGGATAAAGTGTCAACCTCATTAAACTCTGATAAACTTCATCAACTTTGATTTATTTTCTTAAATCACTTTAGTCATTTTCCCTTAACCCTTTCAGACTGATAGCTAATGTTTGGGCTTCAATGAATATTTTGAAAATGGATTTATTTTGCCCTAGTTCAGGTTTGATCATCATTTATTGGGAGTTTTATTGTGACACAATGCCTCCGGTTTAATGTTCTGAAGGTTTTTTTTATTCATTTGTGGTGTTGCTGGCTGGCCACATTTAACATAGAATCATAGAAACCCTACAGTATAGAAAGAAGCCATTTGGCCCATCGAGTCTGTACTGACCACAATCCCACCCAGGCCCTATCCCCACATCCCTACATATTTTACCCATTAATCCCTCTAACCGACACATCTCAGGACACTAAGGGGCAATTTTTTAGCGTGGCCAATCAATCTAACCCGCACATCTTTGGACTGTGGGAGGAAACAGGAGCACCTGGAGGAAACCCACACAGACACGTGGAGAATGTGCAAACTCCACACAGACAGTGACCCAAGCCAGGAATTGAACCCAGGTCCCTGGAGCTGTGAAACAGCTATGCTAATCACTGTACTACCACGCTGCCCATCCCTAATTGCCCTTGGAGGGCAGTTGAGAGTCAACCACATTGCTTTGGCTCTGGAATCACATGTAGGCCAGACCGGGTAAGAACAACTGATTTCCTTCCCTAAATAACATTAGTGAACCAGATGGGCGTTTCCCAATTGAGAATGGTTTCATGGTCATCAGTAGATTCTTAATTCCAGATAGTTTTTTTTTACTGGATTCAAACTCTGCTATCTGCCGTGGTGGGATTCGAACCCGGGTCCCCAGAACATTAGCTGAGTTTTCTGGATTGATAATCTAGCAATAAGACACTAGGCCATCGCTTCCCCTAAATTAACATGATATTTTCTACAAAAATGGCACAAAATCATTTAAACTCAAAATTCTTTATATTCCTTCCATCTACTAATTCAACTTTATAGAAACAGTAAATAGGTACAGGAGGAGGCCATTCAGCCCTCCGGGCCTGCTCCACCATTCAATATGATCATGGCTGATCATGCACTTGCAGTATTCCACTCCTGTCTTCGCTCCAAACCCCTTGATCCCTTTCACCCCAAGGGCCACGTCCAGCTCCCTCTTGAATATAGGTCACCTTTGACCTTTTCTTTGTGACCCAGTTTTTGGTCTCAGCAGGTTAAGCTTATGTTTCACTCTCGCTGGTACAACACCTGCCAGAAAGGATTCTGAAAAACTTTCTCATCTGTTTTGGTTCACTGTGAGAACAAGGGGAGAGAATAATTTCCCGTCCCAGACATTTTCATCCTCTCAGTAGTCTAGAGGATTCCTGGCTCGGTCCAACTGCCTCGGGAGAAAGTTCCCACGAAGAGTTGGGGCAAGGGGCAGGTTGCAGCAGGGCCAGCCAAGGGGGAACATGTTTGGAGGCAGCCCCACGGCTGCTAGGTGCTGTTTAAAATCCCTTTGGCCCCTCACTCCCCTATGTCAGGCTGTGCCTCCACACCCACTTCCTATGAACCTCCTACCCACTATGTGAAGCTGTGGAGCCTCGATGCCTATTGGTTCGATTGAACAGATAGTGGATAATGAACCCGACAGTGACAATGGTGAGTTTAAAAGTAGCTTTAAAAAATAATTCATTCATAATTTTCCTTAAATCCGTTAAAACGATACCAAAAACATCAATTGTCTGGACCATTTGAAATTTTAACAGCAGAAACTGCAAGCACTTGAAACCTCTTAACTTTATGTAAATAATGATTGTGCAATTAACAGCAGAGATCAGAGAGTCAGAGCTGTCAATCAAGCAATGTTTCATCTGGGAATCATAGAACATAGAACATTACAGCGCAGAACAGGCCCTTCGGCCCACGATGTTGCGCCGACCAGTTAAAAGACAATGACCCACTAACCTAAACCAATCCCTTTTCGTCCATAAACCTATCCACGGATCTCTTAAACGCCCCCAAACTAGGCGCATTTACAACTGCAGCAGGCAGGGCATTCCAATCCCTCACCACCCTCTGGGTAAAGAACCTACCCCTGACATCCGTCCTATAACTACCCCCCCTTAATTTAAAGCCATGCCCCCTCGTGCTAGCTTTCTCCATCCGAGGAAAAAGGCTATCACTGTCCACCCTATCTAAACCTC
The DNA here is from genome assembly GCF_965287045.1 of Carcharhinus amblyrhynchos. Lineage (NCBI taxonomy): Eukaryota > Metazoa > Chordata > Chondrichthyes > Carcharhiniformes > Carcharhinidae > Carcharhinus > Carcharhinus amblyrhynchos. Next base: position 1,642,229 of record NC_137345.1, on the reverse strand, counting down.
TAATCATCTTACATGTTTCAATAAGATCCCCTCTTAGCCGCCTTCTTTCCAGCGAAAACAACCCCAAATCCCTCAGTCTCTCCTCATAGGACCTCCCCTCCATACCAGGCAACATCCTGGTAAACCTCCTCTGCACCCTCTCCAAAGCCTCCACATCCTTCCTGTAATGTGGGGACCAGAACTGCACACAGTACTCCAAGTGCGGCCGCACCAGAGTTGTGTACAGTTGCAACATGACGCTGCGACTCCTAAATTCAATCCCCCTACCAATAAACGCCAAGACACCGTATGCCTTCTTAACAACCCTATCTACTTGATTCCCAACTTTCAGGGATCTATGTACACACACACCTAGATCCCTCTGTTCATCCACACTATTCAAAGTCCTCCCGTTAGCCCTATACTCAACACATCTGTTATTCCTACCAAAGTGAATTGCCTCACACTTCCCCGCATTAAACTCCATCCGCCACCTCGCAGCCCAGCTCTGCAACCTGTCCAAGTCTTCCTGCAAACTATGACACCCTTCCTCACAATCTACCACACCTCCGACTTTGGTGTCATCAGCAAATTTACTAATCCACCCAACTATACCCTCATCCAGATCATTAATAAAAATTACAAACAGCAGTGGCCCCAAAACAGATCCCTGAGGCACACCACTCGTAACCGAACTCCATGACGAATATTTACCATCAACCACCACCCTCTGTCTCCTATCTGCTAGCCAATTCCTGATCCAATTTCCTAGATTACCCTCAATCCCATACATCTGCATTTTCTGCAGAAGCCTACCATGGTGAACCTTATCAAACACCTTACTAAAATCCATATATACCACGTCAACTGCCTTACCCCCATCCACCTCTTTGGTCACTTTTTCAAAAAACTCAATAAGGTTAGTAAGGCACGACCTACCCGCTACAAAACCATGCTGACTATCTCCAATCAATTCATTACTCTCCAAATAACTATAAATCCTATCCCTAATAATTTTTTCTAAAACCTTGCCCACAACAGAAGTGAGACTCACCGGTCTATAATTCCCGGGGAAGTCTCTGTTCCCCTTCTTAAACAATGGGACAACATTTGCTAACCTCCAATCTTCCGGTACTATACCAGAGGCCAACGACGACCTGAAGATCAGAGCCAGAGGCTCTGCAATCACTTATCAGGTGCTTTAGTCTCCTAATGGCTGTCTGGACTCTCAGCCTTGAATACAGAATGAGGCTTGGCTGAGAGTTCAAAAGTCATTAATCTGTTGAAACACCTTAGCCCGGGAGAAAAGCCTATTTTCTCTACAAGGATCACAAAGTGCCATAGCCTGGCACAGGGGCACGAGAAACCAGATGTGTTTTTTTGTGGGTATGCCTTGGCATGGGGGGCACAAGGAGCTATGGGGGGGGTGGAGGCATGAGGATGACCTTCTGAACTTGCCTTTAAAAGGTCTCCCTCTGCAGACATGGCACCTTGGAGGGACTGTCACCAACAACTCATCAAAAACCTGCCCGGTTCCATGATATTGTGCAGGAGGACAGGCCTATCTCTGCCAGGTCAGGATTTTGACCCAAAAACAACCCGTACTCTTAAAAGGCATTCCCGAAAATCAGAAACTCCAGGGACGCCATCCCTGCCGGCATTTTTAAAGGGCTCCCGAGTCATCCGAACCCGGTGAAAATCCAGGCCCAGGTGCCAGCTTCAGTGTGACATGTCTGGGAGGTTTGGCTCTGGATATTCCCAGTTGCAGAATGTGCTGAACTGCAGTCAAAGCTTCTCAATGACAAATTGGAAAAAGTGAGGTAGAGTTTAAATACCAGCATAAACACCCACCTCACCCCCGCGGCAGACCATGGCAGCCGTGTGTACCAGCTACAAGATGCACTGCAGCAGCTCACCAAGGCTTCCTCAACAGCACCTTACAAAGGGTGCAGGGTCACTGCGGGTCGGTTGAGGAAGGTTATGGCTCAGAAGAAACATGAATCGTTCATTCCCTGTGCCAGCCACTGACATGAACGATCACCAGCATCGCTCCCACAATACACGGAGTATGTTGGGTGTGGTGTGGTGCTCAAACAGCTTCTGAAGTCTGAGTCACATTGGCTGAATGTCACACATGGTCTCAGTGGCCCAGGGTTAGTCTGTGGGTTGGAGGCAAATACACTTTCTGATCATTCCTCCTGGAAACTGTGGCTACGGCATTAGATTAACACTGGCTTGACTCTGATCCACTTCATAATAGAAACTCTCATACACCAGGTTAAAGTCCAACAGGTTTATTTGGAATCACGAGCTTTCGGAGCGCTGCCCCTTCATCAGGTGTCTCTGAAAGTTCATGATTCCAAATAAACCTGTTGGACTTTAACCTGGTGTTGTGAGACTTTGTACTGTGTCCACCCCAGTCCAACACCGGCATCTCCACATCATGGCCACTTTATAGTGTTTTGGGGTGGGAATGGGCAGAGGGGGTGAGGAGGAAGTGGCCAGAGATTAACACCTGGGGAAGCTTAACCCAGTAAATATTATCACCCGGATGGTAAGTGGGGGGCAGGGGAACGCGCTGCAGTAGAGACAGCACCAAAATGGTGCCAAAATACAGAAACCAAATGGCAACACTTGTATTCCATGGGACCGGAGAGTCAAACAGAAACTCCTCACCTTCTTGAAGAGGCGAACAGAATCGTCACTGACTTGAGCGAAGCGTGGGATGATGTTGTTCAGGTAGATATCACTCAGTGTGGTGTGGTCCTTGCTCTCCCTCCTCACCTGATTCAGCAGCAAGTACCAGCAGTTCACAGGGGACAGGATGTTCTGATCCTTTCTGCAAATCCAAATGTGTCAAAGGAAATGTTAAAGGGAAAGGAGAAATAAGTCAAGAGACACCCCTTCCCCTCCCCCCTTGGCACCACCCCAATCCCATCCATATTACCCCTCCCCCTTGGCACCCAACTCCCCTCGACAATACCCCTCCCCGTCTCCCCTCGGCAATATCCCTCCCCAACTCCCCACGACAATACCCCTCCCCAACTCCCCTCGACAATACCCCTCCCCAACTCCCCTCGACAATATCCCTCCCCGTCTCCCCTCGGCAAATCCCTCCCCGTCTCCCCTCGGCAAATCCCTCCCCGTCTCCCCTCGGCAAATCCCTCCCCGTCTCCCCTCGGCAAATCCCTCCCCGTCTCCCCTCGGCAACATCCCTCTTTCACTTTAGGGTCTAGACAGCTGAAGGCCTGGCCGACTGCACTGAGCCTCAGCATTGCTAGACAGGCAGGAGGTGAATGGACAGAGCCTGGACTGATGCTCTTGCTCACTGCCCACTGGCTCAATACTGGAAAGTCTCAGGCAGAAGAAGATCAGGTGATAGCCTACGCTACACTGGCAGGCACAGTTACAGACGGGGTACCAGCGGATTGGTAGCCCGGGCTTGGCGAGTTGGATACCAGCCCGGACTCTGGGCTGGAAAACAGAAAACACCCAAACTCTTGAGTTTGATCAGACGCAGTTTAATGGGTTGCCTCTTGGGGAGACGGACGTGTAACACCACATAAAAATCTACTAATGACCATGCAACCCTTGTTATAAAAACACATCTGGCTCGCTGAGGAAATCCTTACTCCAGATGTCCTTCCAAAGGGCCTTGCAAGCCACCCAAACTCAAGAGACGGACAATAAATGCTGGCCCAACCAGCAACACCCCAAAAACTAATTCTTTAATCCAGCATTGGCCTGGAGTTTCCTGATGAAGGTCAAAGGAAAATTTTAATGTTTTTAAAGTTTGAAGTTTATTTATTAGTGTCACAAGTTGGCTTATATTAACACTGCAATGAAATTACTGTCAAAATCCCCTGGTTGCCACACTCCGGCCCCTGTTCGGGTACACCGAGGGAGAATTTACTGAAATATTCGAGATTGGCTGCAGAAAGGCGAGACACTGAGTGACCAATGGGGGAGGATGGGAACAGGTCATGTGATGAAACCTCCAGGAGTAACTTGAGAGAAGGTAAGAATTAAGAGTAGGCCCTCTGACCCCTCGAGCCTGCTCCGCCAATCAATAAGATCATGGCTGATCTTTTCGTGGACTCAGCTCCACTTACCCGCCCGCTCACCATAACCCTTAATTCCTTTACTGTTCAAAAATTTATCTATCATCATCTTAAAAACATTCAATGAGGGAGCCTCAACTGCTTCACTGGGCAGGGAATTCCACAGATTCACAACCCTTTGTGTGAAGAAGTTCCTCCTCAACTCAGTCCTAAATCTGCTTCCCCTTATTTTGAGGCCATGTTTCACCCACCAGTGGAAACAACTTCCCTACTTCTATTTTATCTATTCCCTTCATAAACTTATATGTTTCTATAAGCTCTCCCCTCATTCATGACACCGGAAGGGCAGGCTGTATAACTAATATGTTTTGTCTTTATTCCACAGGTGGAGGTCCACCTCGTGTCAAGCGAGGGGCATGCACACGGCGGGTTGTGCGTGGGCTGCTCTTGGAAGTCCAGGAGTGGCCTAGTACTTCATGTCGGTGTGTGTGCTTGATCCTGGACCGATAGACGGGCTCCACAACAGCTCAGTGACTAGCACTGCTAGCTGTGCAGATACATGGATTTGGGCCTGTGTCTGTGGGAGTTTGCGCATTCTCCCTGTGGTTGCGTGGGTTTCCTCCGGGCGCTCCGGTTTCCTCCCACACCCCAAAGATGTGCTCTTAGGCTAATTGGTTTCCACCAAATTGACACTATTTCTTCCCTGAATCTGACTGAGTAGGGTCCCATTCGTAGACATGCAGGGTAGGATAGGTGTAGGGCGATGCGGCGGCGCGGGCTCGTTGGGCCGAAGGGCCTGTTTCCCGTGCTGGGTTGTTCTTTGTTCTTTGTTCTTATTCTTCTGAATTCCAATGCGTATAACCCCAGTCTACTTAGTCTCTCGTCATAAGCCAACCTTCTCAACTCCGGAATCTCCTCTGCACCCCCTCCAGTGCCAGTATATCCTTTCTCAAGTAAGGAGACCAAAACTGTAGACAGTAACTCCAGGTGTGGCCTCACCAGCACCTTATACAACTGCAGCATAGCCTCGCTGTTTTTAAACCCCATCCCTCTAGCAATGAAGGACAACATTCCATTTGCCTTCTTAGTTACCTGCTACTCCTGCAAACCAACGTTTTGTGATTCATGCACAAGGACACCCAGATCCCTCTGCACAGCAGCATGCTGCAATTTTTTACCATTTAAATAATCGCCCATTTTGCTGTTATTCCGACCAAAATGGATGACCTCACATTTACCAACATTGTACTCCATGTGACAGACCCTCACTTGGAATATCTATATCCGTCTGCAGACTTCCAGCGTCCTGTGCACACTTTGCTCTGCCACTCATCTTCGCGACATCTGTTAATTTTGACAACTGCACTACACTGAGGTTGGCTGCATAAAGGGTTAACAGAACGGCCTGAAGTCTACAGATGCTCGAAGAATGGGCTGGGGTGTGTGGGACAGGTGGGTTCTCAGTACACGTGTTCTAAACATAAACTCAGCCACGAGAAGGGGAGAATCGGAACTTCCACATTCTGGTGAGATCGTCACAATCCCGCCCAGCTGCTGAGGTCAGCGATTCTCCAAATTCAGCAACATCCACAACCTCCCCCCCACAGCTGGGTGTGTTCAGGTGTCAGCAATGGTTAGGGGGTATCCACTCTCACCGCCCCCGTGTCACTGCACAGGTATCCAGGCTGACCCCTGCAGCTCAGTAACCAGGGAGTGCTGCACTGTCGGAGAGACAGTAAAACCAAGGTCCCACCTGCCTTCTCAGGTAGGTGTGAACGATCGCACAGCAGCATTTGGAGAAGAACAAGGGAGATTTTCCTGGAATCCTGACCAATATTCGCCCCTCAGCTAACACCAATAAAACAGGATTATCTGGTCATTATCACAGTGCTCTTTGTGGGAGCTTGCTGTGCACAAATTGGCTGCTGCATTTCCTACAATACAACAGGTAGTCACTTTAACCATTTCATTGGTCAGAAAGATCTTTGCCATGTCTTGAGTTGTCGAAATGGTGAACAAGTCTGTTATTGATGGCAATTTGTTGGGGTGAATTAGTGTCACATAAAACAAAATACATTAATATAAGAGTGACTCCCTGCAGTGAACATAAAACAGACCCATTGACAACCTGGAATCTATCAGCTTCTGGAGCTGGGGATTACTGAAACTGAAAGCGATTTTAACAAGATTCTTTTCCGGAAAATTGTCACCATATTTCCACAGACCAGAAACGTATAGGGTGCTTATTATTTATATTAGAACTCTGAACTCCAAGTTCATCGAGTTTCCCGGAATGAGATCACCTCTCATTATATCCTTTGGAATTTACTCTCAGAGCAACCTCTCATCCCATGCTTTAAGTATTCCCTTCCTTAGGGATGGAGACCGTATCCCAGTCTTGCCAATTGCAGCAAGACATCTTCGAGCTGCCATTTGCTTTCCTAATTTCTGGCTGTATCTGCATTCTAACTTTTCTTGTATGAGTAAACCAGCGTCTCTCTGAATATCAACATTTACAGATTTCACGCCTTTTAAAAGTACTCTGCTTTTCTATTCTTAAAACTAAAGCTCATAACCTCACACTCACATTATATTTCTACCACGTCATTGACCACTCATTTAACTAGTTGCTCTCTCTTTCTGCTGCATCTTTTTGTGTCCTCCTCATAGTTTGCAACCCCTTCTAAATTTGCATTAAACTTTGCACAAACTTCAATACGTTACTACCTCTTTATGGAAACCATTAAGACTATAAATATCACCACCCACCACCGATCCCTGTGACACTCCGCTAGTCACAGCTTGACAAACTGGAACTCCCCCCAACTCCTGGCTAATCTCTGCTTCCTGTGTGTTAGCCAATCTCTATCCATGTTAATATACCACCCCCAACTCTGTGAGCCCTTTCTTGTGTGTTAACCTTTTAATGTGATAACTTACTGAATGCCTTTTGGAAATACAAATACACCACATCCACTGAGACCCTTTTATTTACCCTACAAGTTACATCCTCAAATAAATTTGTCAAACAGAATTTCCCTTTTGTAAGACTAATTGTTCTAATAATATAATTTCCTAAGGGCATTAAGACTTCCTTAACAATAGATTCCAGCACTTGCCCGCTAACTGATGTTGCAGGGACTTGTTTGTAATTGCTAGCTTTCGCTCTTCCTCTATCTTGAATAACATTTGCTAACTTTAAATCTAAAGTTAGAGAGGAATGCAAACGGTGAGGGGGACACAAAGATGCAGCAGAGACAGAGAAACTGGTTAAATGAGTGGACACTAAGGCGGCAGAAATATAGGTGAGTGCGAGGTTATTAACTTCGGTTTTAAGAATAGAAAACCAGAATACTTTTAAATGGCATGAAACCTGTAAACAGTTGGAAAATCCTGGCCAATGCATCCACCATCTCTGCCGTTTGTTTAGAACCCTGGGATATAGACTGTTAGATCCTGCAAATTGTCAGATTTTAGCTCTTACAGTTTCTCTAATGCTTTTTCTCTGATGATCTCAATTAACTACTCTTATTAGCTCCAAGCTTAAAACTTTACTCCTGCGGGGTAACTTACGTCTTTGTGAGGATGTTTGCCATTTCCGTGTGCCTCATGATCATTCTTCCTGAAGGACTGGCATTTACTTTAGCTACTCTCCTCCTTTTTATGTAATTTTAAAAGCTTTTATAAACTGTTTATATATTCCTGGCTAGTTTACTGTCATATTCTACATTTTCCCTATTTATCAACTTTCTGTGGCTCTTTGCTGGTTTATAAATCACATGCAATCCTCAGACCCAGTAGTATTCTTTATAACATTATAAACCTGTCCTTTTATTTTAATACAACTTTAGTGAGACACAGATGGATCTTTCTCGCTGAGTTTGTTTTCCAACTAAATGTATTTTTGTAGAAAATTCTGAATTGTTTCCCATTGCTCATTTATTTCAATATTTCTTAGTCCATTTACCCAATCAACCGCAAAAAACACTCCCCTCATTCCCATGTAATTGTCCTCGAATTTGATGATTCTTGTTTGTAATTGGAGTTTTGTTTTAAACTTAACATGGGATTCAATGGTATTATGATCGCTGATATTATGATGATATTTCTAACAAACTCTGCCTCGTTAGACTGCACCAGATTGAAAACAGTTTTATCCCAAGCTGGTCCAGGAAACTGTCACAAATGCATTCTACAAACTTATCTTCCAGGTCACATTTACTGATTTGATTGGTCCAGTCTATATGAAAATTACATTTATTACATTTCCTTAGTTAAATTCACAAAATACTGCGGATGCTGGAAACGTGAAACAAAAAAGAGAAAATATTGGATAAACTCAGCAGGTCTGGCAGCGTCTGAGGAGAAAGAAACAGAATTAATGTTTTGAGTTCCACAGAACTGTGCGAGTTTCTGCAGAAAGATCAGAATCGATACAGATGCTGCCAGACCTGCTGAGTATTTCCAGCATTTTCTGTTTTTGTTTCGATAATTTCATGTTTGTCTCATTTTTCTCTTCACGTTGCATTCTGATGGCTCCTGTGTAGCCATCCCTGCCTCGACACGGTACTCTACTGTACTTCACTGGCTGCGAGGCATCTTGAGGCACTGCTGCCTCACAGGGCCAGGGACCCAGGTTCGATTCCCGGCTTGGGTCACTGTCTGTGCAGAGTCTGCATGCTTTCCCCGTGCCTGCGTGGGTTTATCCGGGTGCTCCGGTTTTCTCCCACAGTCTGAAAGACGTGCTGGTTAGGTTACGTTGACCCGAACGGGCACCGGACTGTGGCGACTAGGGGAATTTCACAATAACTTCATTGCAGTGTTAATGTAAGCCTTACTTATTTCTAATAAATAAATTTTACTCTTCCAGACAAACATTTTGATCTTTACCACATCCATTCCCAATCTCTCTGACCTTTTCATCATTTGTTCTCTCCTGTTGTCCACCCTATCACAGAGATTCCCCTTTGTTCTTTTTTGCACCCACTAAAAATGCTTCCATTTCTTTCTCGAGCTCGGGTGAAAGGTCAGCCCCACCTGAGATGTTATTTTTATTGATGGGATGTGGGTGTCACTGGCTAAGCCAGCAGGCGTTGCCCATTTCACAGGGCAGTTGTGAGTCGACCACATTGCTGTGGCTCTGGAGTCACATGTAGGCCAGGCCGGGGTAAGGACAGTAGATTTCTTTCCCTCAATGACATTAAAAGAAAACCCATCTGGTTCACTAATGATAATTGACAATGGTTTCATGGTCATTGTCAGACTTTAATTCCAGATCTTTTTACTGAATTCAAGTTTCAGCATCAGTGGTGGTGGGACTAGGGTTAGGTAGAGTGTCACCCTGGGTCATACCGTTACACCACCATTTCTCTCCACAGATGCTGCCTGACATGCTGAGTATTTCCAGATTTACTAATGAGTTTATCACTTGAAAATCTACTCTAGCATTTAGATGATGTGAGCAATTCCAGCCTATAGACAACAAAGAGCCTGCATTTAGATAGCACTTTTCACCACCTCAGGACATCCCAAGATAGAATCCATGGAATCCCTACAGTGCAGAAGGTGGTCATTTGGCCCATCGAGTCTGGACCGACCACAATCCCACCCAGGGCCTATTCCCATAACCCCACAATCCCAAGGCTGGAATTGAACCTGGGTCCCTGGCACTGTGAGACAGCAGTGCTAACCACTGTGCCACCATGCTGTCCTTAAGATGCTTTGCAGCCAGTGAAGTACAGTCTTCTGAATGATACAGCTCCCAGATATTTGTGGCACAGGTAATAATTTAGCAATTACCACCTTTTTCTTTGTTTTTCAATTTTGTCCCGAGCTGCTCCTATCCCTTTCTTAGTCCCTACGTCACGGATATCCATAACGGATCACAGCAACTGGACTCTCGCTCTCAGCTGCAGTGAACTATATCTAACCCCTGAACCGTACAGTTCCCGATTACAACAATGTTCTTTCTTATACCCTCCACTTGATTGGTTCCCGGCTCCACGCCGCCCAGTCTCCCGGCTCCACGCCGCCCAGTCTCCCGGCTCCACGCCGCCCAGTCTCCCTGCTCCACGGTGCCCAGTCTCCCGGCTCCACGCCGCCCAGTCCCCCGGCTCCACGGTGCCCAGTCCCCCGGCTCCACGCCGCCCAGTCTCCCGGCTCCACGCCGCCCAGTCTCCCGGCTCCACGCCGCCCAGTCTCCCGGCTCCACGCCGCCCAGTCTCCCGGCTCCACGCCGCCCAGTCTCCCGGCTCCACGCCGCCCAGTCTCCCGGCTCCACGCCGCCCAGTCTCCCGGCTCCACGCCGCCCAGTCTCCCGGCTCTCTCCAAGAACCTCAAAGCTGTTGGACACCCGAGATCCACTCAGCCTATCCCAGCATTGCATAGAACTCTCCCAGTCAAACGATCCCCATTCCCCCCAGCTGAGTGGAGTAACAGGCCATGGGAACAAGAAAGAAAATTGTGGAATGGCACAGAAAGTGTGCACAGATTAAAACAGGCAGTGCAATGGGGAATATCTATAATTGCACACATTATATTCTAAAACATTCCTGAATGAAACCTTGGCAGAGGTCAGCAACAGTTAAAAGCCTTTCTAATCTCCTGCACTAGTGTAGGCCTAACATACTAATGGATAAGAAACAAGGTGTGGAGAAGACTTGCTGAACTCCAGGGAGGTCTCACTGCCCTCAGGGGTACAGAATTTAAACCAACATCAGGATGAAATTTTAATAAAGCTTTTTGACACTTATTTCATAACCTTCCATTAACCCTTAACCTGCTTTCTTTCTCAATGAAACCCTCCCCCAGTTAGTTGAGATTTTTAAGGCATCGAGGTTACGAGCTGTCGAGGGGATGGAGAGTGTGGATATATTTGTGAGGCTGCAACTGTCATCTTCCAAAATAGCCTTGGTTATTTCTAACCTGCTCATGAACACATCTTTGTCTCGATTGTACATGGAAAGAGATGCGATATTATACCCTGGGTGACAGAACAAGGCTGCTTCAAGTCTTTGCATGCTGAACTGACAACAGCCAATGCCAAACCAAGACTGACGATTAGGGTCAGAGTGATCCAGTGACCTTTTTAGGTTGGCATGGTGACGCCGTGGTTAGCACTGCTACCTCACAGCGCCAGGGATCCGGATTCGATTCCCGGCTTGGGTCACTGTCTTGCGGAGTTTGCACATTCTCCCCGTGTCTGCGTGGGGTTCCTCCCATAGTCCAACACTCAGGTGCATTAGCCATGCTAAATTCTCCCTCAGTGTACCCGAACAGGCACCGGAGTGTGGCGACTAGTGGATTTTCACAGTAACTTCATTGCAGTGTTAATATAGGCCGACTAATAAATAAACTTCACGTTTTAGTTGAGTTTACAAACCGGGGGCAGCGTTGGGGAAGTCGGGAGATAAAGTGGATGAGATCAGAGAGGTGGAATCACAGAATGATTATCAGGCAGTATCTGTTTAAATCTCAGGCATTGGCTGTGTGTTTGCTTGGATACTTAACCGTTAATAAAATCGATAAGCATTTAACCCCAACTTGCTGCAGAGGAACGGGACATCAGCCTCTGTCTACAGAATCAGGAAAGCTGCAGATCGAAACCTTCCAAACCCTACCTTACCGAGAATAGCACGGTTCCTAATCGGATGGGACTGAATATTACAGTTTGGTTTGGCGGGGGGGATGTGTGTGTGTGTGTGTGTGTGTGTGTGTGTGTGTGTGTGTGTGTGTGTGTGTGTGGGGAAGGAGGGCGGGAAGGGATGTGTGTGGATGGGGGGGGGGGGGGGGGGGGGGGAGAGTGGGGGCGCCCATAGGATGTGACGACTCACCTACCCCAATCCCCAGGAACAAAAGTTAGTTCAGAGCTGACCCATTCAAGCCTCGTGCTGCGAGAGAACTAAATTCGGACAGCGTGGGACTTCCGACCCTCGCAGGAGAGGGCTTCCCATCCTTAAACACAGAGTTTTACAGCACAGAAAGAGGCCATTCGGCCCTTCATGCCTGCCCTGGCCATCAAGCACCTATCTATTTTAATTCCTTTTCCCAGCAAGAAGCCTCACCACATCAGGTTAAATTCCAGCAGGTTTATTTGGTAGCACGAGCTTTCGGAGCACTGCTCCTTCATCAGGTCAGTGATACTCCGAAAGCTCGTGCTACCAAATAAACCTGTTGGACTTTAACCTGGTGTTGTGAGATTTCTTAGCATGCCCATCCCAGTCCAGTGTCAGCAACTCCACATCATTCCTTTTCCCAGTACTTGGTCTGTAGCCTTGTACGCTCCAGTATTTCAAGTGCTCATCTAAATGCTTCTTAAATGTTCAGGGTTCCCGCCCTGACCACCCTTTCAGGCAGAGAATTCCAGACTCCCAGCACCCTCTGGGTGAAAAAGCATTTCCTCAAATCCCTTGGGAGCTACTGGCAAATCCATCAGTCTGGGTGGTGCCAAGACCCGTTAGTAGGTGCTACAGAGATGTCCCATGGACCCCAGAACCAGATAAATCCAGGGGGGTCTGCACAGATAATGAGGGGGGTGGGGGCTGCCTTTTATTTTTGCCACCCCACTACATTCCCACACTTTGAAAAAATATTTCTTTAAAAAATCGGACTGCCCACTACCGCCCGACAGCCCACACCAACCCCTATTATGGTATAGATTGGGGTCAACTGACTTGACTATTTATTCAATTATAGGCTTCTCTCTCTCTCCCCCCTCACACACCCACACCCCCACACCCACACACACCCACACACACACCAACAAACACAACCACTCCTATCCCTGGAATGAAGAGCTTGTTGTATGAGGAACAGTTGAGGACTCTGGGTCTGTACTCATTGGAGTTTAGAAGGATGAGAGGGGATCTTATTGAAACTTGCAGGATACTGGGATGGAATGGGATGGATGTGGAAAGGATGTTTTCACTAGTAGGAAAATCTAGAACCAGAGGGCACAACCTCAGGCTAAAGGGACGATCCTTTAAAACAGAGATGAGGAGGAATTTCTTCAGCCAGAGAGTGGGGAATCTGTGGAACTTTTTACTGCAGAAGGCTGTGGAGGCCGGGTCATTGAGTGTCTTTAAGACAGCGATAGATAGGTTCCTGATTAATAAGGGGATCGGGGGTTATGGGGAAAAGGCAGGAGAACGGGGATGAGGAAAATATCAGCCATGATTGAATGGTGGAGCAGACTCGATGGGCTGAGTGGCCTAATTCTGCTCCTATGTTTTATGGTCTATTGAGGGGGTGGGTTTGGGGTTGGTGGGGGTGGGGGGGGGAGTTGTGAGATGGCACCTCACCCTAATTTACCTACTGCCATCGCTGCAAAAAGCGCATCAAGTGTTCGGCCAATATGTAATGGAAGGGTTTGAGGATGTGGTAGTTGTGTAATATTACAAACCGGGAGTGAACAGGCTGGAATCCAGCCAATGGCTCTCCCTGGTTTAAACGACTCACTTGAATTGCAGGTGGTCTTTGGTGCTTCTGGTCTTGGCCATGAAACGCTCCGCCAGCTTCTCCAGGTTCCTCGAGTAATCCATCTCAATCTCCGATTTTTTCCGGAAGAAGTCCTGAAGATCTTGAAGGAGCTGCACTCGAGCCTCCGACTGCTGATCCAAACATTTCAACTGTTCCAGGAGCTGAGCCCGGATCTCTGTGGAAAATTAAAGCAATAACATCAATGACTCAGACAGACCCTAACCAGCTCAATACTCGCTCATTAGCGCAGCTTCTCATAGCCGGGCCACTTTCTCTTCAATGTGAATTCGTTCGAGTCTAACCAAATCCTGAGCCTTGTCTGCCCACCGTAAGATTATATGACATAGGAGCAGAATTAGGCCACTCGACCCATCGAGTCTGCTCCACCGTTCAATCGCAGCTGATATTTTTCTCATCCCCGTTCCCCTGCCTGTCCCCCATCACCCCTGATCCCACATTGAGTTACACGCAGCCCAGGTCACCGTTCTTGGCAACGACTACACACTGGCTGGACGACCCACCGCTTCTGCTCCAGACCAGAACCATCTGAAACATGTGAATTGAACAGAGACCCAGAATGATTGTAAAAGGTTTGACTGAAGTATTGGCCCCTGGAGTCAGGCACTGCAATCTCTTTATGGCCTTTAGGCATGTTTCATAAACTGGATTGCATTGCAACGAGACTGAAAGAAAACAACTGAGCAAAGATCAGGGCATTCCAGTTGCACGAAGCTAAACGGCAAAATAAATAACACCCCAAAAACATCCAGTTCCCTCCCCTGACAGAAACGAACCATTTTCCATCACAAGTTTAATTTACTCTGTTCTCAAAGGCCAATTGATTGGGAGGTTTCAGCAAGTTCTCCCATTTCCCTGCATGACTTTACTTAAGGGCATCTTGTAGATTACATCTTGGAGATCAAGATAATATCTAATTATTTTCTTCCCACCGAGTCTTTGAACTGTGATCTCCTGTGACCTGTGTACAATGTCAGCAGCCTGTAGCGTTCAGGCCTGTGTGAGGGTTGGAGTAGAAAGCCAAGAAACAACTCTTTCTCTGATCTGCTTTTCCCTCTCAGGAGCTTGCTGGTGCAACAAAGACCAGAATTGGGAGCTTGGACCTGGGACAAGTTGTTGAAGAATAGCTTCTTCCTCTCTCCACACAGCATTTAGTCAGTTTTCAGATCCGTCTCTGAAATAAAGCCCAGAGAACTTCATAAACGCAGAAAACTGAAGAAATTTCCAAATAGGAATTAGCTTCAGGTCCATTCTCTTTGCATTAGGCACCAGCAGGCTGACATCTACTGCCTGAGTAACATTCTTGATACAAAAAAAAACACTTTCCTGCAGACTTTAATCAAAGGCCTGACTGGAATTATTCAGCCTAATCAAAATAAATGCACAGTTAGTGTCAGGCGAGCTTGAAAACGGAGAGTTCTGGAATGACACGAGGGATCAGCGGGTAAGTGTACCTTCCTGTCTTTAACCCCTACACCAACGAGCCACCCCCACAAGTAACATCTTGAAAACTGCACTCTCTTTGAATGGGTAAAACATTCATCCTTTGGGTTCCACGAGGTTTCCAAATCGATCTTCCCGCTTCAATTCAATGGGATTTCCACTAAGCTGCAATATCTCCTGCAGTGAGATCCACCCAGACAGGGATCAAAAATATCCAGCAAAAGAAACTGCCATGGGCCAACTGGAATGATAAGTCTGGAAAACCCCACCCCGATTCTGGAATTTCTTCCATGGGAAAAGCACCATCACGGATCAAGGGTAATATCCAACATCACCGTCCAAAGACAACTAGAGATGGGCAGTAAATGTGATGTCACCCACAATTAAACAACAAAATATAATTCATTCACTGGAGTTAAAGAATACCTTCAGAGATCGGACAAAGTATCTTTAAATACTTTTCCTTCCTTTATAATTTACTCCTCAGAATTTTACAGCCTGACTGGAGGCTATTCAGTCCATCTTTCCCATGCCAGCTCACTCACAATTTAGTCCCACATTTTAATTGCAGGGTTTGGCTTACACCATAACCCTGCAAATTAATATTGATGTCCCATGTATACCCTACTGCCATTTGAAAGTTCTTGTGGAATCGGATTCCCTTTTAACAGAATGTGTTCTAGATTACAACAACCCCCTTACCTCAGAGATTGTCCCATTTCAAAAACTGATAAAAAGCCCCAAAAGGGGGCACAGATGCCGTTACGGCAGATAATTAAAAGCAGGGAACAGTAGAGATTGATTCAATGTGAGCAAACTGTTCAAGGCTGAACTTTACACAGAAAAAACATGCTCAAAAAGCGAAGATTAGTCCCATCAGGAAATCCTGATTTGGGAGATTTACACCGGTTTAATTCACATTCCTTCAGGCCAATTCCAACTAATGTTTGGACACGTTTGCTGTTTCAATCAGACATCTTTGCAATTTCTTCAGGTGTGCCCTAGGCTGAGTGGAAGTGGACGAACAAATACTGTCCCCTCCGAAGGTGTTTGGGGCAGGGGGGTGGGGTGGGGTAACGTGGATATTGTGGACACAATATTGCTCACACACTGGCCAGAACAGTCAGTTATTTTTGGCAGCCTTGGTAATGAAGCGATGTTTCCACATGGACTATTTGATCAACTGCAACCCTGAAATAAGTTCCAGCAAGTCTGAAACTAGTTTGTTATAGCATGAACTAAAGGCAAAAAAAAAAAAATCCTTTCATTTGACACAATTTAACAGATTCACTGATAGGCAGGCAATGATGTCACGGGAAAGAGAAAAATGTTCCACGGTCAAAATAGTGAGACCTCTTCCGAGGTTCAGGTGCTGTATTGCAGCAGTGTGTAATACACTTTACTCTGTCTCTAACCCTGTGCTGTCCCTGTCCTGGGAGTGTTTGATGGGCATGATGTGGAGACGCCGGCATTGGACTGGGATAAACACAGTAAGTAAGAAGTCTCACAACACCAGGTTAAAGTCCATCAGGTTTAGTTGGTAGCAAAAGCCACTAGCTTTCGGAGCGCTTGCTGCTCCTACGTTTGGTGTTGTGAGACTTCTTACAATGCTTGATGGGGACAGTGTAGGCAGCCTACAAGATGCCCTTAAGTAAAGTCAGACAGGGAAATGGGAGAACTTGCTGAAACCTCCCAATCAATTGGCCTTTGAGAACAGAGTAAATTAAACTTGTGATGGAAAATGGTTCATTTCTGTGGAGGGAGGGAACTGGATTTTTTTGGGGGTTATTTATTTTGCCACTTAGCTTCGTGCAACTGTATCTAACCCCATGCTGTACCCGTCCTGGGAGTGTTTGATGGGGACAGCATATTTTCTGGTTTTAGTATCTCTCTCTGACGAGCATAAAATTCACAAAAACCCACTCCACTTCCCCAGTGCCCACCATTTGGGTCTGATCTTTTGGGTAGTTTAAAGTCAGGATTGTCTGGGAGGTGATTCTGTAAAATCAGTGGTGTGATTGTCCCTGCGTCCAGTAATTACTGCATGTCGTTGTGGGTCAGCTCGCTGCCGTGTCCATATCAGCAGAACTGAGACGCAGCAACTTTCCGGCTCCCGGGAAGATCAAACACCTCGGAATGGGCTCACTCCCAACTTCAACAAAAAGCAGCGAGAATCACCAACACAAACAACTCACTCCATCCAATCGCAGCACAACAGACAGTGAACCTCTCGCTGCCAACAGGAGATCAAAAGCCAAAACTCGGTTAACTGACTGATTCCACACAGGAGATAACCTCAGAAATCTGCCCAGATTCCAATCTTTAACACAACAGAATCTCTGCGAATTACAGCTGTTATGGTGGGAATTGGAGGCAAAATTGCCTTTTTTGTAGGCTCACAGAATTATACTGCATAGGGGCAGGCCAATTGGCCCATCAGACCTGTACAGACTATATGAAAAGGCTAACTAATTAGTTGCAGTTTCCCTGCATGTTTTCTATGCGGCTCAGTAAGTTTACCATTAGAAAGATTTATGCAATTGGGATTTGGAAGTTACCCTCGCATCTGCTTCCAGACTTGCAAACTATTTCCAATTTCATTAAATAAGATTCAAGTACCTTTACACAGACGCAAGTACACGACCTTTATTGTCGAATGTTTCATTCTCGCTCCTGAGTCCACACAGTTAAATTGCTGTCAACCCTCTGTGGACACGAGATCTGAAGAAGCCAGACTGATGCACTGTTACCCGCTGCACAGAGAGTCACTCCCCCCCACCGGCCCATTCTCATTACCATCATTACAGCTTTCAGTTTCAGCTTCACTGGAACTTCACTTCCTCAATCAGACAGAGTGAAATTTCCTCAGTGAGAGAGAAACTAAATCTGTGCAGTTTGCATATCTAAATTCAGTCACAAAACATCCGCACTCAGCTGACTTCTGCTCAGGATCAGCGGCGACAATAAAAAATCCCACTCAACTTCCCCTAAACCCAGGCATCACCAGGTGTAATTCCAGGGTCACGTAGGGGAACTTCAGGAATCTCCCTAATTGTTAAGGAATCTCCCCATTATTAAGCAATCTCCCCACTCAACTATAGAATTGAGGGGCTGAGACTGTAGCTCGAGTGACTAAAGCTGCATAAACCATCTTGTGAATGAATAAAGAGGAATGCAAAGTCAAAATTGGCACTTGGCTAATTGCTCCTTCCATCACCCATGCTCACTCCCACTTCTTATGGGTTCTGTCTCCCCATTTAATCTCCCTTCAAAGCTCAGCTATAGCCTCTTCAGCGTGGATTCCACCCATCTTTCTGAATGAACAAAGAACAAAGAGAATTACAGCACAGGAACAGGCCCTTCGGCCCTCCAAGCCTGCACCGACCATGCTGCCTGACTGAACTAAAACCCCCTACCCTTCCAGGGACCATATCCCCCTATTCCCATCCTATTCATGTATTTGTCCAGACGCCCCTTAAAAGGTCACTATCGTATCTGCTTCCACTACCACACCCCCCCGGCAGTGAGTTCCAGCCACTCACCACCCTCTGTGTAAAAAAACTTGCCCCTGCCTTGGGGAAATTAGAAACTCGATTGGATAAATATGACCCAAGCATTGGGAAAGATGGAACATTGATAGTAATCACCCAGTCAAAGACCAGGCACGTGTTCAGGGAGGTTCAGAGATTTAGGGGGTGTAGAGGTTTGTCTTTTTGAACAGAGAAGGAAACTGGAAAGACGAATCCTGAACAGGGAATTTAACCATTTTACTCAGAGAGTAGTGAATGTGGAAGCTGCTAAATCTCAAATTCAAATGAGAGCTTGATAGATTACTCAGCAGAAATGGTGATTAATGGGTTGGAGGTCAAAGCGTGTGTGGGATTTCACCATCCTTAAGATTAACCAGACTGTCTGAAATGGACTCAGTCAGTGTTGTTCATTCCCACCTTGCCCTGGCCCTGAAGCCACAGGACAATCCTCCGAGCTCATTACTCGTCCATTCAGCCGGCCTCCCGTCTCAGTTTGGCATTTCAATGACTCTGCAATTGAGGTAGCAACGTGCTTAACGCAAAAGAAAAAACGCTGGAAAATCTCAGCAAGCCTGGCAGCATCTGTAAGGAAAGAGCTGATGTTTTGACCCTTTGTCAAAGCTGGACGCAAAACATGGTTAAAAAAAAAATTCTACAAATTAAAATTCAAGACACAGTTTACGTTGGACTTTTCAACAAGGTGGAAAGAGACAAAAATTTGCGAAATCAGTGTAATAAACAATTCAAAGCGCCGCGAGCCCAGCATTCGTTATCTGGTGATGTGTGCAAGATAATACAATAGGACTTGTTACAGTTCAAGGACAGGACAGGGAGAATGAAGGAACTTCCATTTATATACAACGCTATCAGATCCTCGAGGTGTCCCACAGCACTGTCTGTAATGAAACAGTTTTGAAGCGTAGATAGCGAGAAACAAAGCAGTCGATCTCAGAGGCGCAAAATTCCATCAGCAGCAGATGAAATAAATGAAAGGAGTTGTCGGACGCAATTTGGCCGGGGGTGGGGGCAGAGCAGGGAATGGATTAAGAAGCCAGAAGCACAGCAAATCCTGAGAAAATAAATGGATAGATCATCTTTTGAAAAACTGTGTTGGGGAAAAAAAAAACAGATAACCTCAGCAAGGCAAAAACAAACCGGTAAAAAATACTGAAAAGGCAACTCCTCAACGATTAATTATTTGATAATCTGTATTTATGTCAGATCATTTCCATCTGTTTATATCCCCAAAACCTCCAATCCTATTCCCAGTGAGATATTTATCCCGTTTCTGTAAATCAGTTAATTGTCACAGCATTAACCGGACATCTGGCCCACAAACTCACCATTCCGTGGATAAGCTTCATTTAAAACAAATATTTTTCATTCCAGCATTGCTTGAATTAATTTCACTCATTTCCTCACTTTCTGCAATATCAAAAAAAAGCCTATAAATAATTGTAATTGCACTGACTGCCCTCAGGGGCAGGGGGAGAAGGGGATCACGACACAGTAGCACCCCCCCTCCACCCCCACCCCCGGCCAGTATCTGTCTGGTTGAGTGAATGGGGTGAGAATTGTTGACCACTTGGGCCAAGTGTTGACCATCCTGGACAAAGCTGCCCAGTTGATTGGCAACGTATCCACCACATTAAACACCACTCCCTCCACCAGCGGCACACAGGGGCAGCACTGAGTACCATCCACAAGACGCACTACACCAAGGCTCCTCCAAACCTGCACCCTCCACCACATAAAAGGACAAGGGCAGCAGATACCTGGGAACACCACCCCACCTGCAAGTTCCCCTCCAAACCACACTCCATCCTGACTTGGAAATGTAATCGCCGTTCCCTCACTGTCGCTGGGTCAAAATCCCAGACCTCCCTTCCTAACAGCGTTGTGGATGTACCTACACCACACAGACTGCAGCAGTTCCAGGAGGTCGCACATCACCACCTTCCCAAGAACAACTAGGGATGGACAATAAATGCTGGCTTGGTCAGCAACTCCCACATCCTGCGCAAAGATAAAAATAAATTGGACAAGGTCCCTGGAGTTCCAAGGAATGAGATCCCACTGAAATGTACAAGGTTCTGAGGAAGCTTGGCAGGATAGACACTGAGGGGGGGGTGGGGGTTTGAATCCCTGATTGGACAATCTAGAACACGGGGCATAGCCTCAGAATAAAGCACCATTGTTTAAAATGGAGTTGAGGAAACATTTTTCACTCAGTTGCTGTGAATCTTTGGGATTCGCTGCCCCTGTGGGCTATGGATGTTTCATTGTTGAAAACATTCACATCGGAGTTAGAATTCATAGAATCCCTACAGTGCGGAAGGAGGCCACTCAGCCCATTGAGCCTGCACCAACCACAATCCCCCCTCAGGTCCTACCCCCAAAACCCCACTTACCCTGACAATCTCAGGGAGACTCTAAGGGTCAATTTAGCACAGCCAATCCACCTAACCCGCACATCTTTGGACTGTGGGAGGAAACCCATGCAGACATGGGGAGAACATGCAATCTCCACATAGACGGTGACCCGAGCTGGGAATCGAACCGGGATCCCTGGCTCTGTGAGGCAGCAGTGTTAATTACTGTGCCACCCTATTAGATTTAGGATTGCTCAAGGAATCACAGGAATATGTAAGGACTGGGCAGCAAATTGGAGTTGGAGCAGTAGATCAGCAATGATATTAAACATCAGGGCCGATCCAGGGGTTAACTCTTACTCTTACCGTTTATGTTCTTATGAAGGGCAGTTACTGTTTAAGTGGCTGGTCACATCCTCCTGAACAGACAGGCTTGTCTCACATTCTGATCCACACAGCAGCACTCCTTCAGTGCTGCGCGCGAGTGTGAGACTGTGGGGCTTCAACCCACAACCTGTGACTCAGGAGATAAGCGAGTCACCACTCGCTCACCCCCAAACCACAGCTGAATAATCTTCAACCGGAAAGAAACAAAAGCTCTGAAATTCTGACGCGTAACTTTGAGCTGTGGTGGGCAGCGATTGTTTATAAAAAGAATTGAGTGGGAGGGGTCAGGCACAGAAGTACAAATGAACAGAAAACTTGCAAAAACCTTCACTTCTGCAGCTCAGGCCCATGTAGAAAAACCCCGCCTGTTATACAGCACGGTAACAAGTGCTTAACACTGCTGCTTCACAGCACCAGGGACCTGGGTTCGATTCCTGGCTTGAGTCGCTGTCTGTGTGGAGTTTGCACATTCTCCCCGTGTCTGCGTGGGTTTCCTCCGGGTGCTCCAGTTTCCTCCCACAGTCTGAAAGACATGCTGGTTAGGTGTAATGACCCAAACAGGTGCCAAACTGTGGCGACTAGGGGAATTTCACAGTAACTTCATTGCAGTGTTAATGTAAGCCTCACTTGTGACTAATAAATAAATAAAAACATTCAGGTGGCCATCAGACAGCAGGTAAGACAAAATACGATGATCATTTTTGGACACTGCCTCTGCCCAGCCATAGTTTTACGGTTGTGCTCATTCCATGGGTCAGAGAGGGTGGCTCTGTGGCCATTCCTCCAATCTCTTATGTAATCCAGGCGGATACGTCTGTGCAGAATCCAGGGAGTAACCGGATAAACCGGGGCGCCTGCACGGCTCCGCAGGGAGATGGAGGAGATCCTGGATTGAAATTTGAGGAACGTCTCTCCCAAGACAGAAGACAAAGCAGAAACATCTGGAAATAGTAACAAACACAAATACAAGAAAGTATTGGCCCTTAACATTCCCCACGGTGACAATTAACGGCAGATTACCACTCCGACCCACCCCATCTTCCCCACTCCGGCTGGGTGAGACTGGAACAGCGAACAACATCCTGGCTCCAGGGGTAGAACGTAAATGGAGCGGAGCGAAGGCGCTCACGCAACCTTCTTACAGCACTAGCTGCCGTAAAGCAGCTGCGTTTAAAGGTGCCACTGAAAGGGAGAAGATACGTTTCTAAGGTAAGTGGATGGAATGTGGGAACGAGAGGTTGAACATTGGCTGAAGGGGGTTCGAAAATCAGGGACTGGGGGCAGGTCAGACATGGGGTGGGTTGGGGAATACCATGGGGGGGTGGAGTGTTTGACCGGATGAGACCCTGGAAGGGTCCGGTGTCCCACACGGGGCTTAAAATAATTACTCTGAAGTTCGAACTGATTTTTTTCCTTCAGAGAGTAATCAGGAGGATAAAATTGGCAGCGCGATTGTCCGGGGGAAATTAGCATATCTGAACAATTTCTGAGTAAACCCTTACATACAAACTCGAAGCAGGAAGAGGCCATTTGGCCCTTCGAGCCTGCTCCACCATTCATCTTGATCATGGAATTCAATATCCTGATGCCCCCCCTTTGCCCCATATCCCTCGATCCCTTTAGCCCCAGAAGTTATATCTAATTTCTTCTAAAAATCACACAATGTTTTGGCCTCAGCTACTTTCTGTGGGAGTGAATTCCACACATTCATCCTCCTCTGGGTGAAGAAATTTCTCCTCACCTCAGTTCTAAAAGGTTTACCCCTTATCCTCAAACTATAACCCCTAGTTCTGGACTCCCCCACCTTCGGAAACATACCTGGGAAGTTCCGAAAGGGATTTCCCTGCGCATTAATGGGGCATCCCCTAAATCCGATGAAGGGGAGTCAGGAAGTTATGGCTCAATGGGATTGACATGTTCACTCCGACTGCAAGCAAACAGGATTGGGACTTCTGGAATCAGAGTGTATGTTTATCGAAAGAGAAAGGGAGAGGGAGGAAATTGGGGTGAAGTGAAGAGGAGAGCACCAAGGTGGAGGATGGGATGGTGAGCAGAAGGGTGCAGTCAATTTGTGCACAGTAAGATCCCACCAACTGCACAATGACCAGATATGATTGGATCACAATCTTATGGCTCAAAGGTCTGTAATCCACTGAATCCCAGCTGACAGAACCCAGGTGTATCTCTGTATGCAGACAGCGCAATAGTTAACATACATTCCATTCATTGGTGTACAGCTATCACAGATAGGGGGTTGGCTCACTGGATCTGTTTAAGGTTTTGATTGTGGAATCTCTGAGACTTTGAGTGTTGTACATTATCTACTCTTTGGTGTCTCCTCCACAGAATAATCGTGAGAACACAGGGCTGTAGGGCCTCGGTGGTGAAGGAGTTTGGGCGCGTGACAGGCTACACCTACTGTCAACAACAGGACGGTGCAGCCAATCCCTTTCTGACAGGCAGGGGGGTGAGAACGCCGGCCCACAACACAACCACATTCTTGCTGACAAGTGGAAACTAATCCCTTAATTGACTGCTTGATGCAAATATTAACGACTGGTTTCTGGCTGCAAGGAAATCCTCTCACAAAATAATAAAAATAAACAATCCCTAACCTGAAACGGCCATTTTGAGCTTTACCTCACCTGGGGTAAAACCCAAAATGGATGCAGATAAAGAAAACCCAACACACGTCTGTTTTTGTGGCACAGTTTTACACGATGGAGAAATGAAACAAGAAATTTAACTCCTGGAGTTCAGTTTGAATCCAGGCCAATGTCCTCGTTTTAAACCTCCTGAATGGAGTGACCAGTGACTATAATTCTCTCTCCCTCTCTGACTCCACTCTTTGCTGAGGAACCAGATTGAGTTCTGATCTGTGCAGAGTTGAGCTGAACTCAGGTAGAGCGGGGCCAGAGGACCTATAGCGGAAACTCAGCTTCCCTCAACTATTTGGGGGAGGTGAACTGGGGTATGGTGCGAGGACAGTGGGGGAGAGACCAGAAAGTGTTCCCTAATTCAAAAGTGGGAAGGCGATGGCCTAGTGGTATTAACGTTAGACTACTAATCCAAAGCTCAGCTAATGTTCTGGGGACCCAGGTTCAAATCCCGACACAGCAGAAGGTGGAATCTCAGAAGATTAAGGAAATTTGGCATGTCAGCTAAGACTCTCATCAACTTTTACAGATACACCATAGAAAGCATTCTTTCTGATGATATCACAGCTTGGTCTGGGCTCCTGCTCTGCCCAACACTGCAGGGAACTACAAATGGTCATGAATGTAGCCCAATCCATCATGCAAACCAGCCTCCCATCCACTGACTCTGTCTACACTTCCCGCTGCCTTGGAAAAGCAGCCAGCATAATTAAGGCCACCACACATCCTGGACATTCTCTCTTCCACTTCTTCTATCAGGAAAAAGATACAAAAGTCTAAGGTCATGTACCAACCAACTCAAGAACAGCTTCTTCCCTGCTGCCATCAGACTTTTGAATGGACCTACCTCGCATTAACACTGCATTCTGCACTGTCTCATTTCCTTCTTTATGAACTGTATGCTTTGTCTGTATAGCACGCAAGAAACAATACTTTTTACTGTATGTTAATACATGTGACAATAATAAAATCAAATCAAAATTTCAATTCAATAAAAAAATCTGGAATTAAGAATCTGCTGATGATCGTGACACCATTGTCAATTGTCAGAAAAACCCATTTGGTTCAATAACGTCCTTTAGGGAAGGAAATCTGCTTACCCGGTCTGGCCTACATGTGACTCCAGATCCACAGCAATGTGGTTGACTCTCAGCTGCCCTCTGAACAAGAGCAACTAGAGATGGGCAATAAATGCTGGCCAGCCATCGACACCCAATGCCCATGAATGGATGTAAATACATCCACTTTCCTGCTGGTGCCAATGAGCGAGAACCAGCAACAATAAACACCCACGCTAGTCTGTCCCAGAATCCGAGTTTGGAAATGGTCCTTAACGGAAGACAGGAAAATGGCAATCACCAGCAACCAGGGAAGGGTAGGAGTTTAGCTGGCCTTTCACTGATTCCTTCTCCATTTCGTAGCTACAACTCCTTCCTGCTGCATCATTCCTCCCTCCGTATTAACGACCCACAAGACTGGGGGTGGGGGGTCAGGTACTCAGATTGAAATACCGACACTCTTTACAAACACTTCAGATTATTCGTGCGTCTCCGACCTTAAGCACTGACTCTGTTTCTCTCTCCACAGATGCTGCCAGATCTGCTGAGTATTTCCAGCATTCTCCGTTTTATTTGTAAAATACTAGAGTTTAGGGATTACAAAGACACGGACGGGCGTTGGGGATGAGAGGAGGAACGGGTGGAAGCAGGTGCTTCTGGCGATGGAGATAGTCCAACAGCGCGCCGCCATTGGGCAGAGTCTTCCTTAGACAGCACCTCCCACTGGGGAGGGATGGAACTGAGGGAAGGAACCTGTGCTGGGGTGAAGATAACAATTTCTGACTCTCCCACTCTCCCCCTCATTGTTAAAAGGTTCATCTAGGACCAGATGTCAGGCCAGCAGTAAGAAAGCAGAGCCAGGGCGGGGGGAGCCGGGGGGGGGGGGGGGAGGGGGGGGTAGGGACGGTGGTGGTGGGGGGTGGGGGGGGAGGAGTCAGGGACGGTGGTGGGGGTGGTGGGGGGGAGTCAGGGAGGGGGGAGAGTCAGGGGCGGTGGGGGGGGTGATGGTTTGAGGTGTTGAGGAAGTGTGCACAAGGTTTCCACTGTGAAAAGTTGCAAGTTTTAGATGACGGTTTGCGCTGTAAAATTGAATTACATGCAACCGAAAACCACCAGACTCAAAACAGTCTGCAGCGGCTTTGGCAGCTAAACCAGCAGCACAGGGAGACAGGAAACTCCCAAAGGAAGTTTGACCGTAGCCAGCTGTTTGCAATTGTATCCAGGTAAATGCTACTGGAACAGGACAGGAAAATTGCATGAATGAGAAAGGACAGGGGTTTCCCTTCTACCCCGTCACACATTTCCTCCTCCGGTATCAAAAGCTGCTAATTCCATACGGACCATGGGATTGACAGAGGGTCTGACGAAATTCCAGCCAGGGGCGTTTGAACCAATCTTTCCCTCTGTCCATTCCCCCAGGTGCGGAGACGCCGGTTGGACTGGGGTAGGTGGGTAAGAAGCCTCACAACACCAGGTTAAAGTCCAACAGGTTTATTTGGTGGCGCTGCTCCAAAAGCTCGTGCTACCAAATAAACCTATTGGACTTCAACCAGGTTAAAGAGACTTCTTACTGTGCATTCCCCAACCCTAATCCTGCAACAATCCCGCACAAACAGCCTCTGAGTGAGTCAAACTTATACCTAAACTGAGAAGAGGATTGAATAGTGAACAGGAATGAGTCAGGAGAATGATCGAGGTTTGATGTGCCGCAGTGACAGTGTATGGAGAAAGATACGGTGACACCAGTGCGTCTCCACCTGGTTCTCCAGAGCAGGCCATGCATCATTAGGAAATGCAAATAAGGGACCAAAATACATCAGTGTCAAACACCTCCTGAGGGCTTGGGATAAATACGCTGGCAGGAGTGGGAAAGCTGGCCATCCATCTGGCCTATCCACAGGGGAGGATGCAGCACACGGGGACAGTCAGGGAAATGAGAAAATAGAGAGGGGCAAATACTGCAGGTAACAAGAGGAGCGGGAGGAGGTTATCCAACACCATCCCATTCATTCAATTCGGTCACAGTCACTCTGACTCTTAATTCCATTCACTGATCCTCATTCCATAACCTTGCTTGATAAAAATCACAGCTTCGAAATTTTCTATTGACATTGAGGGTGAAGTGCCCCAGATTTCTACACAAGGTGAGTGCTTCTGGCATCACTCAATTCTTATTTTAAGGTTATGCCGCCTGTTTAAATCGGATACAGAGAAATGTTTGAATTTATCCATGACTAAACATCCTTCAGACGGTCTGACAGCACACACCATGGTTACGGGCCGAGGAAAAAGTGAATACATTAAGTCAACTGTCACCAGTTAAGATCCAAAAGCCCACATCTACCCAGAGACTGGCACAAGAGAGGCAGAACACAGATAAGGAGTGGGAGGGATCCCAGGAAAGATCCCTGGTGAAATTCCATGTGGAGTCAGAGACAAAAGCCATTTCTGAGGATGTGTCTATTGTACTGAGATTGGCACCAATCAAATATAATCTTCACTGAGCTGGACAATATAAAAGAAGCGATGATCAAACCTGTAAAATGTTAGGGGTCAAGGAAGGATAAAGCACCTCAGGGAGTCACTGAGGATTCCATCCCAGAATCGTGCTCAAATCAGTATCGACGCACTGGAATTCTAACCCACTAGGAAGCTGAAAGCAAAATACTGCGGATGCTGGAATCTGAAACACAAACAGGAAATGCTGGAAAATCTCAGCAGGTCTGACAGCATCTGTGGTGGGAGAAAATAGAGCCAACATTTCGCGTCTGGATAAGCCCCTTCATCAGGCTAGGAAGACCATGAGACACTGCAGCAGAATGAGGCCACTCGGCCCATCGAGTCTGCTCCGCCATTCCATCATGGCTGATATTTTTCTCATCCCCATTCTCCTGCCTTTTCCCCTTAACCCCGATCCCGATATTAATCAAGAACCTATCTATCTCTGTCTTAAAGACACTCAGTGACCCGGCCTCCACAGCCTTCTGTGACAAAGAGTTCCACAGGTTCACCACTCTCTGGCTGATGAAATTCCTCCTCATCTGTGTTTTAAAGGATTGTCCCTTTAGCCTGAGGTTGTGCCCTCTGCTTCTAACCTGGAAGGTGTGTTAGCTGACTGCACCATCCATTCCTCATAAAGCTTTCAAACAATTTTCCAACAGTAATAAAATACAAGGTTACAAAACAGCACTGAGCAATTCCATACACAATAAACACCCACCAACAGCAACACGGCACAGGTTACATTCTTGACAGAGAAAACGGTTTGGAAAGATGGTGTCAAAGTGGTAGAGATAAACAACAATAATTATTACCCCAAAGCAAACAAAGGGTGTGAGTGAAATACACTTCAAACACAAACCAGGAAAAATGTGGAGAGAAATGTTTGGAATGATCTTCCAGACAGAAAAGCAATTTGAAGTTGTTCAGATTCCAACAGGAAGACACAATGGGAATGTGGTTAATGTATAAGAAATAATAGAACATAGAACATTCCAGCGCAGTACAGGCCCTTCGGCCCTCGATGTTGCGCCGACCAGTGGAACCAATCTAATGACCCTCTAACCTAAACTATTCCAATATTATCCATATGCCTATCCACTGACCATTTGAACGCCCTTAAAGTTGGCGAGTCCACAACTGCTGCAGGCAGGGCATTCCACGATCTTACTACCCTCTGAGTAAAGAACCTACCTCTGATATCCATCCTACAATTACCACTCCTTAATTTAAAGCTATGTCCCCTCGTGTTAGCCATCACCATCCGAGGAAAAAGGCTCTCACTGTCCACCCTATCCAATCCTTGGATCATCTTGTATGCCTCAATCAGGTCACCTCTCAACCTTCTTCTCTCCAATGAAAATAACCTCAAGTCCCTCAGCCTTTCCTCATAAGACCTTCCCACCATACCAGGCAACATCCTGGTAAATCTCCTCTGCACCCTTTCCAATGCCTCCACCTCTTTCTTATAATGTGGCGACCAGAACTGTACGCAATACTCCAAGTGTGGCTGCACCAGAGTTTTGTACAGTTGTAACATGACCTCACGGCTCCAAAATTCAATCCCTCTACCAATAAAAGCTAACACATCGTACGCCTTCTTAACAACCTTATCAACCTGGGTGCCAACTTTCAGGGAGCTATGCACATGTACCCCGAGATCTCTCTGCTCATCGACACTACCAAGAGTCCTTCCATTAGCCCTATATTCTGTACTCCTATTATTCTTACCAAAGTGAATCACCTCACACTTTTCCGTATTAAACTCCATTTGCCACCTCTCGGCCCAGCTCTGCAGCTTATCTATGTCCCTCTGCAAACTGTAACAACCATCCTCACTGTCTACAACTCCTCCAACTTTGGTGTCGTCAGCAAATTTACTAACCCATCCTTCTACACCCTCATCTAGGCCATTTATAAAAATGACAAACAGCAGTGGCCCCAAAACAGATCCTTGAGGTACACCACTTGTAACTGAACTCCAGGTTGAATATTTCCCATCAACCACCACCCTCTGTCTTCTATCAGCTAGCCAATTCCTGATCCAAACTGCTAAATCACCCTCAATCCCATGCATCTGCATTTTCTGCAGTAGCCTACCATGGGGAACCTTATCAAACGCTTGGCTAAAATCCATATACACCACATCAACTGCCTTACCCTTATCCACCTCTTTGGTCACCTTTTCAAAAAACTTGATAAGGTTTGTGAGGCACAACCTACCCTTCACAAAACCGTGTTGACTATCCCTAATCAATTTATTTCCCTCTAGATGATTATAAATCCTATCCCTTATAATTCTTTCCAAAACTTTGCCCACAACAGAAGGAAGGCTCACTGGTCTATAATTCCCAGGATGGTCTCTACTCCCCTTCTTGAACAAGGGGACAACATTTGCTATCCTCCAGTCTTCCGGCACTATACCTGAAGCCAATGACGACATGAAGATCAAAGCCAAAGGCTCTGCAATCTCCTCCCTAGCCTCCCAGAGAATCCTAGGGTAAATCCCATCCAGCCCAGGGGACTTACCTATTTTCAGACTCTCAAGAATTGCCAACACCTCCTCCTTATGTACCTCAATCCCGTCTAGTCTACTACCTGGTATCACAGTATTCTCCTCGACTACACTGACTTTTTCCTGGGTGAATACTGACGAAAAATACTCATTCAGTGTCTCTCCTATCTCTTCAGGCTCCATGCACAACTTCCCACTGCTGTCTCTGACTGGCCCTAATCTTGCCCTAACCAATCTTTTATTCTTGATATACCTGTAGAAAGCTTTAGGATTTTCCTTGATCCTATCTGCCAAAGTCTTCTCATGTCCTCTTCTGGCTCTTCTTAACTCTCTCTTTAGCTCCTTCCTGGCTAATTTATAACTCTCCAGTGCCCTAACTGAGCCTTCACGTCTCATCTTTACATAAGCCTCCTTCTTCCTCTTCACCAGAGATTCAACTTCCTTAGTACACCACGGTTCCCTCGCTCGACCACTTCCTCCCTGCCTGACAGGTACATATTTATCAAGGACTCGCAGTAGCTGCTCCTTGAACAAGCTCCACATTTCAGATGTTCCCAGCCCCTGTAATTTCCTACTCCACCCTATGTATCCTAAATCTCGCCTAATAGCCTCATAATTACCTTTCACCCAGCTATAACTTCTGCCCTTCAGTATATGCCTATCCCTTTCCATCACTAAGGTAAACGTAATCGAATTGTGGTCACTGTCACCAAAGTGCTCACCTACCTCCAAGTCTAACACCTGGTCTGGTTCATTACCCAGTACCAAATCCAATGTAGCCTCACCTCTTGTTGGCCAATCTACAAACTGTGTCAGGAAACCTTCCTGCACACATTGGACAAAAACTGACCCCTCTAACGTGCTTTAATAAGGGGTAAAATTTTCCCAAAAATATGGAACCGGCACGTTTCTCCCAGAAACACTGCCAGGTTTTTCCTCATCAGAACTTCTGACGTTCGTTCAAAAATAAAATCGGATGACATGGATTGTGCTGTCGCGCTGGTGGGTGGGGCCTGAGAGGCGGCAAGGCTCGCTCTGCAAAAATCGGAATGGCAACCCAATCTGTGAAATAATACACTCCCTTCCACCCTCCCCATGGCCCCGAGATCCCCACCCCACAAGCTTTGGGATGTGCCCCTGCCCCACCATGGGAGTATTGGAAGCACTCACTTCTCTCTCACCCCATGCTGGTCTCGGTATGTACCCTCCCCCACAACACAAATGAAACCACTAAAGGATATGGGTACCACCCCCTCCCCAAACAATGCCCAGCTCTGCCCCTGGCACCGTGTCCCCAGCATTTCCAGGGGTACTGCCAAGGAACAATGCACAGCCTTGGCCCTCAACCCCAGATACCTCCGTGCCCCCCCACAGCGTGGTCCTCCTGACTGATTTTCGCTTTTGACAAACCTGACGAAGGTCATGCCCATGTAATGCCACGCCCCTAGGCTGGCGGGGGGGGTGCGATATACCATGGGACAAATGAAACAGCATTGAGCTTAAGAGTATGTAAATGGATTTAATTTCATGCACATCAGGTTCACGTTGCGGATTACATCACCGGTGGAGGGTGAGGAAGATGTCAAACTGAGATCTCGCTGCTGCTAGTCCCGTTACATCCCTCTCGCCAGAATTAACGGCTAGGAGGAGATTTGTACCTGTGGAGAATGGGCTCTGAGAAAGTGGTCCGTGGATTTTGATGACAGTAGAGATTAGTTTCATTGGTATAGAGTTAATGCACCAAAGCAAGCAGCTTCGATGGGATTTACTGTGGAAACCAAACCAGCTTCAATTGGAGATTTGCTCATCCTTGTTCCTGGTTTGTTTTAACAATACAAATTCTTTCTGTAAGCAGCCTGCCCACTGGGTGGATCCGAAAGGCTGATGTTAGCATTAGGTGTAAGGAGAGATCGATAAGCAAGTGTCAAACCTGAAATCTCATTTCCACAAAAGGACTCAATATTTACAACTGGTCGCCAGCGACTGGAATAATTCCCAGTTTTTAACAGCTTCACATGTGCAATTACCTCAGGACATTGTCTCTGATTGAAGACTGAAACTTCAGACCCAAACATCCCAGAATAATTACAGCGCATTTCACCAACACACTGAGGTCCAGGAAGGGGAAAAATGAAATCACAGAGGCCTTGGGTTCAAAGGAAAACATTGGTACCATGTGGTTGAAATTAATCATTACCCATTCTCCAAGAACAGAGGCAGAGTGCGAGTGACATGCAACACTAAATGTGACATGAGCTTAGCAACAGAAAACAAACCCCGATGCAGAGAGAGACATTGCTGCAACACCAGATCCTCATCTCCTATCTATCAATCAGGGGACTGTCTCGAAACACCAGGAATTCAATTAAATTCATCTTGGAACTGATTTGATTACTTAACTGGCGTTGGGCCCTCAGGAATGAGCCAATGAGTTCCTATCACTATGCAGTGTTTAACCCCATCACTGCTGGTCAAAAGACTGAGTCTAAAACCCAAGTGGAAACTCCCAGAGGTGTTGAATTGGGATATGGAGTAGCAGACCTCATTTCTATCATTGTCTTGTCTTTAATTGTATTGAAAGGCAATCCCTTGAGGGTGTCTTTCCTTCTATCCTCTCTGAGCTTCCTCAGTAACAGTGTAGGCGAGGAGGTTGAGTGTCACCTCAGTGACAGAGTTTCTTGAAGAAAGTAATTTGCTAATTCTGTGCATGAATCAGTCCAGCTGCCATTCTGGAAACAGAAATTCTCAAACACAATCAACTAACTTTCCATTTAAGAAAAACCAGTGCATTAGGTAAACGTACATCTGAGACACATAGATAGGAAACAGGAGTGTTTGATGGGGACAGTGTAGAGGGAGCTTTACTCTGTATCTAACCCTGTGTTGTACCTGTCCTGGGAGAACATAAGAACATAAGAAATAGGAGCAGGAGTCGGCCATCTAGCCCTTCGAGCCTGCCCCGCCATTCAATAAGATCATGGCTGATCTGAAGTGGATCAGTTCCACTTTCCCGCTCTCTCCCCATAACCCTTAATCCCCTTGTTTGTCAAAAACCTATCTACCCGTGACTTAAATATATTTAGCGAGGCAGCCTCCACCACTTCAACGGGCAGAGAATTCCAGAGATTCACCACCCTTTGAGTGAAGAAGTTCCTCCTCAACTCCAATCTAAGCTGCCCCCCCCTTAACTTGAGGCTGTGCCCTCTAGTCCTACTGTCCTTTCTAAGCGGGAAGAATCTCTCTACCTCTACCCTATCCATCCCTTTCATTATCTTATACGTCTCTATAAGATCCCCCCTCATCCTTCTAAACTCCAACGAGTACAAGCCCAGTCTATTCAGTCTCTCTTCATAGTCCAACCCCCTCATCTCTGGTATCAGCCTAGTGAGCCTCCTCTGCACTCCTTCCAAGGCCAAAATATCCTTGCGCAAGTGCGGCGACCAAAACTGCACACAGTACTCCAGCTGCGGCCTCACCAGTGTCCTGTACAGTTGCAGCAAGACCTCCCTACTTTTATATTCTATCCCCCTCGGCATAAAGGCCAGCAGTGTTTGACGGAAACAGTGTAGAGGGAGCTTCACTCTGTATTTAATTTGTGTTGTAGCAGCTTGATTCTGACACGGGGTGTATAAAATGTTCTATTCTCTGATCCTGGGGACAGGACAAAGTACTGCAATTTAGCACTTGTTACATTCTCCGAATGTAACTGTTTTGCGCCAGTGAATTCTTCTGGAGCTGTTCTCATGATGTAGTCAGGAGATTTGGACATTGCAAGATTACCATTGACAGCAGTGAGATAAAAGACAACTCAATCGGGTTTTGCGAATGTTGGTTGAGATATAAACATAGGCTAAGACATGGCAACTCTCCTATTCAAATAGTCCGTTCACGTTCACCTGAGGAGCCATCTCACTAACAGCTCCGTCCTAACCAGCCTCTCCGATAGAGCAGGTTGCTGCTCAGTTTGGCGTTGCAGTGTCGGCCAACATGGAGAGATTGTGTTCTTTAATCCACCAGCTTCTGAGTGAGTTCGCTGTCATTCAGCCAAGGCTGTCCCTGGCTTTTCCATTTCTCCGGGAGAGAATGGCCTTTTCCAAAGTGGAAACGGCAATGGCCCACGTGCCGCATCTGACCCGACACCAAAATCTACACATGGCAGCTGTTGGTACAATTGGCAAAAGGTGATTGTGTGGTTCATTCAGAACATTTGAGTTGTTACTCTGAGCATCAGAGAGCATTGATGAAGCAATGTCCTTCGGGTGATTAAATGAATGGAATTCTCTGTTCTACCTCAGACTCTACCCCGCCCACTCAATCTTTACATTGTGCGGGAAGTTGCAAGGTTTGACAGGCCGGATGGCCTCTTCTTGTTCTGTGCTTTATGTTCTCCCAGGACAAGTCTCAAAATTGGCCAGGATGAATTTTCAGACAGAGTTGAGGTTGTTGCCTTCCGGGTTGTCCCAGCTGGTGTATCACAGGCAGTACCCGGTATCGGCAATGCCAGAGGCCGCACTGCGCACCACCACACTCCCAAAGTATTTGTTTTGATATAAGCAGACACACACGGTAAACATCCGATGTCCAACACTCCTCCCTGTGCCCCCGTCGAGACAGGACTGTCTGCTCAGCCAATGTTCTAAATATGTAGATGAGAGGATAGAAGGAGGAATGTGAAGTGAATTAGCCACAATCCACAGACACTGGTATGCTGACTGATCCAACCCCAAAGGAAAATCAAATCTTTTTTTGTGTACAGTAATTACACACCACTCCCTGTGTCTGCCTAACACTAACCAATCATTCATTTTGGAACACAGCTCACGATTCTGGTCGTTAGTAAGTATGACAGTCCCAAAAAACAAACCAAAAAAAAAGCACTTGTGTTTTGGAATTAAACTAGCTTATAAAGTTATCCCTCTCTGAATAGTACATGCTGGAAGCATTGGCACGAGTCACTCGGGTTTCAAGTCAAGCCTGTGCCAGTTGTAGGCAGGATTCGAATTGGCCTCAGCACCTGGGACTGGGTTATAGGGTCAGAGGTTAACAGCACGGAAACAGGCCCTTCGGCCCAATACGTCCATACTGCCCTTTTTTTTTAAAGCCACTAAGCCAGTCCCAATTGCCTGCATTTGGCCCATATACCCCTATACCCATCTTACCCATGTAACTGTCTAAATGCTTTTTAAAAGACAAAATTGTACCCGCCTCTACTACTACCTCTGGCAACTCGTTCCAGACACTCACCATCCTGTGTGTGAAAAAATTGCCCCTCCAATGGCCCTTCTGTATCTCCCCCTCACCTTAAACCGATGCCCTCTAGTTTTAGACTCCCCTACATTTGGGAAAAGATATTGACTATCTAGCTGATCTATGGCCCTCATTCTTTTATAGACATCTAAGATCACTCCTCAGCCTCCTACGCTCCAGAGAAAAAAGTCCCAGTCTATCCAGCCTCTCCCAATAATTCAAACCATCAAGTCCCGGTAGCATCCTAGTAAATCTTTTCTGCACACTTCCTAATTTAACAATATCCTTTCTATAAAGGGTATTCAGTTCTGGGTGACCAGAACTGTGCACAGTATTCCAAGTGTCGCCTTACCAATGTGTTGTACAACTTGATTCTGCCTCTATCTCTCCCTTCCTGGGATGACCAGCCCAACATTTACCATCTGTGTCCTTGTCTGGAAAACAACTTTCTGGCAACATCAGAGAGCTGTCTCCAAATAAACTGCACTCCAGGGAGTCAGTAACTCCTCCAGGCAAGTGTGGGGAGTATTCCATCACATTCCTGACTTGTGCCTTGTAGGTGGTGCAAAGGCTTCAGGGAATCAGGAGGCAAGTTACTCCCTTTGAAAATTCCGACTTCTGCCCTGCTCGTGCATCCACAGTGTTTATCCACTGCACAGTGTAGGGATTGGAGTTTCAGAGCCCTGGACACACAACATTTAACTCCTTGGAAGTCCTGCATTGCTTCACTCCTGGTCTCAGCGACACCAGCCTATGAACACAGCATCTTCCAGCAGAGGGTAGATTAGGATGAAGCTGGATACCTTCACAGTGTCCACAAGCTGAGAATGGAGCTCTCATGAGCACAGCCTGCTCTTAAATACCCCAAAACATTTCAAAGCAATCTTTGTTCACTAATCTTCCACAGAGATATATCAGAGCCCGATCTCCCCTGGAGCGCGTGTGCGCACGCACATGCACACACACACACATTCTGTGTGCTGAGGGAGATCCAGGGAAGGTTGGTGAAAGGATTGTAACTGGGAAGAGTGAACCTGGGTGCGATTACTGCTCTTTAACTCAGCTGTTTCATCCTGGCTCTCTGAGCGAGAGTGACCAGTGCTCTGTCCCAGTATAAGTAGAAACTGCAGAATAAATATTGAGCAAATTCGGACAAATATCTGCCAAGGGATCAGAATCTTGAGTCAACTGTGCTCTCGGTCATTGCCTTGTGTGGAGTTCAGTGGTCGAGAGCACAGAATACAATTCCACAAATCTCTCTGCATGCAGACACTATGCGGCAATATCCATCTGCAGGCAAATGGAATCAACCCACACTCACTCAGTCTTCGCCCACAGATTTAACCTTTCCTTTCCCCCCTCTCCTACTGCAGCTGAGTCATGTTGGGGCGTGGCTACACAGCCATAGGGGGAGGCGGTGTAATGGTAATATCACTGGACTAGTAGCCCAGAGTACCAGGTTAATACTCTGGGTTCAAATCCCACTACGGCAGCTGGTGGAACTTAAACTCAGTCAATAATTCTGGAATTGGAAACTAGTCTTCATAATGGTGTCCATGAAAACTTTCATCACCTACCCGAGAAACCCATCTGGTTCATTAGTGTCCTTTAGGGAAGGAAGTCTGCCATCCTTACACGGTCTGGCCTACGTGTGGCTCCAGAGCCACAGCAATGTGGTTGACTCCTAACTGCCCAAGGGCAATGTTCAAGGGCAATTAGGGATGGGCAATAAATGCTGCTGCCCAATGTCCACATCCCATGAAAAAACTAAAAATAAGACCAAAATGCTCCACCAATCAGCCGCCACCGGTTCACATCTCCCTCCGCCACCCCGTCACATGTTCAATGAGATAGTTCAGGAACAGCTTCTTCCCTGCTGCCATCAGACGTCTGAATGGACCTACCTCGCAATAAGCTGATCTTTCTCTACATTCTGCATTACATTCTGCACTCTCTCCTTTCCTTCTCTATGAATGGTATGCTTTGTCTGTGTAGTGCACAAGAGACAATACTTTTCACTGAATGTTAATACATGTGACAATAATAAATCAAATCAAATAGTTTGTAATCTTGGTGTCACACCTGAGCCTGTCTGCTACGACTGTGTCTGTCACCAGTAACATTATCAGTGACAGCGCTCAGTTCCAAAGAGTTTCTCTGAGAGAAGCAGGACATCCAAACACTGACCAAGACAAAGGACAAGATACTGGGGGAGACCAAAGGCAAAATAAACCAAAGGGAGGGAAGTGAAGGAGCTGGTCAGGATTCTCCAGGGCAGAAGGATCCAATTCTACACTGACAGACAAAAGGTAAAAGGGGAAAGTTTAAAGGTCACTTTGTGGGGGAGGGGGAGAAAAAGAGTTCAAACTCACAAAAATCTGTATGACATGTGACCAGCAAGCCCTCTCTCATTAGAGCATCAGGTCATAATAATTATAGAGTCATAGAGGTTTACAGCATGGAAACAGGCCCTTCAGCCCAACTTGTCCATGCCGTCCTTTTTTTTAAAGCCCTGAAGCTAATCCCAATTGCCCGCATTTGGCCCATATCCCTCTATACCCATCATACCCATGTAACTAACTAAATGCTTTTTAAAAGATAAAATTGTACCTGCCTCTACCACTATGTCTGGCAGCTTGTTCCAGCCACTCACCACCCTCTGTGTGAAAATCCTGCCCCTCTGGACCCTTTTGTATCTCTCCCCTCTCACCTTAAACCTATGCACTCTAATTTTAAACTCCCCAACCTTTGGGGCAAGATGTTGACTGTCTACCTTGTCTATGCTCCTAATTATTTTATTATAGACCTCCATAAGGTCATCCCTCGGCCTCCTACGTCCCAGAGAAAAAAAATCCCAGTTTAATCATCCTCTCCTTATAACTCAATCCATCAAGTCTCGGTAGCATCCTCGTAAATCTTTTCTGCATTCTTTCTAGTTTAATAATATCCTTTCTATAATAGGGTGACCAGAATTGCACACAGTATTCCAAGTGTGGCCTTACCAATGTCTTGTACAACTTCAACAAGACATCCTAACTCTGTATTCAACGTTCTGACCGATGAAACCAAGCATGCTGAATGCCTTCTTCACCACTCTGTCCACCTGTGACTCCACTTTCAAGGAGCTATGAACATGTACCCCAAGATCTCTTTGTTCTGTAACTCTCCCCAACGCCCTACCATTAACTAAGTCCTGCCCTGGTTCAATCTACCAAAATGCATCACCTCACATTTGTCTAAATTAAACTCCATCTGCCATTCGTCAACCTCCTGGCCCAATTGATCAAGATCCTGTTGCAATTGGAGATAACTTTCTTCACTGTCCACCATGCCACCAATCTTGGTGTCATCTGCAAACTTACTAACCATGCCTCCTATATTCTCATCCAAATCATTAATATAAATGACAAATAACAGTGGGCTCAGTACTGATCCCTGAGGGACATCGCTGGTCACAGGCTTCCAGTTTGAAAAACAACTCTACAACCACCCTCTGGCTTCTGTCAAGAAGCCAATTTTGTATCCATTTAGATACCTCACCCTAGATCCCATGAGACTTAACTTTATGCAACAACCTACCATGTGGTAGCTTGTCAAAGGCCTTGCTAAAGTCAATGCAGACAACATCAACTGCACTGTTCTCATTTACCTTCTTGGTTACCCCTTCACAAAACTCAATTAAATTAGGAGCAGGGCTTGGCCAAACAAACCTGGAACCTCATCTGCATCCACTTGCCCCTCCCATCCCCATTTTCCTTCATTCCCTTTCTTGTCCAAATTCTCAATCCTGAACATTCTGGATAACCACAGCTCTCTGCAGGAGCCAATCCAAACAATCACAACCCTTGGAGGTGAGAAACATCCCAGCTCAGTCCTAAATGAGCAACCTCTAAATGGCTGACATTAGAAACCTGGTTCTAGATTCTCCAGTCAGAGAAACATCCTCTCGGCGTCTATCCTGTCAAGCTTTTAGAATCTTACATCTTTCAATGAGATTAAATCTCTCAGACTTCAAAACTCTCGAGAATACAGGCCCATTCACTCGATCTCTCTTCACTCTCACCCCAGGAATAATTGTAGTGAACTTTCACTGCACTCTCTTTGAGATAAGTGTATCTTCCTTGGGTAAAGAGACTAAACTTCACACAGTACTATAGGTGTGGCGTCACACAAGTCCTATGTAAATTCCAGATTTCCTTCCTCTTGTGCTCCCACCCGTGCACCTCGAGCTAAACTCCATCTAAAAACAGAGCTGTAAACTAAGAACACAAAGAGGCTACCTTTAAAGTTTATTTACTGGTGTCACAAGTAGGCTTATATTAACACTGCAATGAAGTTACTGTGAAAATCCCCTCATCGCCACACTCTGGCACCTGTTCAGGAGCACTGAGGGGGAATTTAGCACTACCCTAACCACCCTAAAACTGTGGGAGGAAACCGGAGCAGCCGGAGGAAACCCACGCGGACACGGGGAGAATGTGAAGATTCCACACAGACAGTGACCCAGACTGGGAATCGAACCCGGATCCCTGGCATTGTGAGGCAGTAATGCTAACCACTGTGCCACCGTGCTGCTGGCGTGACACAGGGCAGTTCAGCTTTGCCCTCATGCAGAAAGAATGATCAACTTTCTATTTTCACTGAGTCATTACATTTTTAAACCTTTTATCGGCTTATTAACGATCAAAAATACCTCTGACTGACATTAATTCAGTTTCAATTGCACACACAGTTATCGCTACAGTTTAATAAGTCACTTATCCACGTTGCAGTCCATATATCCTCAGCTGCCGACACAATGCACAGCCACTCTTACTCGCTTGCGAGTATTAGGTACACAGAAATCAGATTGCTTCTCGGCCTTTTGGCTGAAATCAAACATCAGGTCAAGCCCAGGATGGGATGCAATGCTCATCCTGTCAGCTTGGATTGTGTTTGTCTCCCTTGTGGGGGCCAGGAATTAGATTTTGAATTTGGTTTATGGAACAGGCAAGGAATGGATTTGGGTTTGCCAGGTCCACCCTGAGCACTGACTTTGTAACTTTCAGGATGGAGTAAAACATTTGTTTTTAAACAAAAAAACAGTGTCTTAAATAAGCCCCTGTAAGGCAGGAAAAGCGCCTCTGCTGAATTTAAGGAAATTTAATCGATCCCCATAATGTTCAGACTTGTTACCCTTTCAGCATCTCCTGAGAGTTAACCTAATCCATTTACCCAAATTCTAATCAGTTTTTACTTTAAAACTATTCCAACTCAAATCAATTACAAAGCCAGTCTTTTCCTCAGGAAAGCTGATCGCATCATTCCACTGATCCTCACACCAGATGTCTTTAAGTTGTAACTGCAGTTGGATAATGGCTGAAGTGCTATTTAAATCTGATTAGATATTCCCTCAATCTCCTTGTTATTCCTCCCCCTTGTACAAGAGGCAGAGGCAAGAAAGCTGCGGCCAACTTTAAGTGAAGGGGAATGGAAATAGTGTAAATTCTTGAATGCTGATATTAAATGCCCCGGCAGAACGGCCCGAGCTCAGTGAGGCCAGCTGCATGGGTGGAAATCCTGTCAGAGAGGTGGACCTGAATCAGGTTCGGAATGGACTGGAATGGGGGCCTCCAACACTGAACACATGGAAACACGCAATGTGATAATGTGGCTAAACAGATTTAATCAAACTCCTGTGTACCTATCCAGATTTCAGTGTTAATTCACTGTACTCAGAGGTCACATGGAGGCAATTAATGTAAATATATCAGCATTCCATACACAGGCCAAGGCCAACTAAAAAAACAACGGAGACGAGGCTTTAACTCTGCATTTATAAACGTGTGGCACCCGAATGGATCTTTGATGGAGAACGCGGAAGGAGCTTTACTCTGTATCTAACCCCGTGCTGTACCTGACCTGAGAGTGTTTGATGGGGACAGTGTAGAGGGAGCTTTACTCTGTATCTAACTCCGTGCTGTACCTGTCCTGGGAGTGTTTGATGGGGGGACAGTGTAGAGGGAGCTTTACTCTGTATCTAACCCTGTGCTGTACCTGTCCTGGGAGTGTTTGATGGGGGGACAGTGTAGAGGGAGCTTTACTCTGTATCTAACCCTGTGCTGTACCTGTCCTGGGAGTGTTTGATGGGCATGATGTGGAGATGCCAGCGTTGGACTGGGGTAAACACAGTAAAAAGTCTCACAACACCAGGTTAAGGTCCAGCAGGTTTATTTGGTAGTAAACGCTAGTAGCTTTCGGGGTTTGCCCCTTCGTCAGGTGAGTGGGAGTTTGATGGGGGGACAGTGTAGAGGGATCTTTACTCTGTATCTAACCCCGTTCTGTACCTGTCCTGGGAGTGTTTGATGGGGAACAGTGTAGAGGGATCTTTACTCTGTATCTAACCCCGTGCTGTACCTGTCCTGGGAGTGTTTGATGGGGGGACAGTGTAGAGGGAGCTTTACTCTGTATCTAACCCTGTGCTGTACCTGTCCTGGGAGTGTTTGATGGGGGGGACAGTGTAGAGGGAGCTTTACTCTGTATCTAACCCCGTGCTGTACCTGTCCTGGGAGTGTTTGATGGGGACAGTGTAGAGGGAGCTTTACTCTGTATCTAACCCCGTGCTGTACCTGTCCTGGGAGTGTTTGATGGGGGGACAGTGTAGAGGGATCTTTACTCTGTATCTAACCCCGTGTTGTACCTGTCCTGGGAGTGTTTGATGGGGGGACAGTGTAGGGAGAGAGCTTTACTCTGTATCTAACCCCGTGCTGTACCTGTCCTGGGAGTGTTTGATGGGGACAGTGTAGAGAGAGCTTTACTCTGTATCGAACCCCGTGCTGTACCTGTCCTGGGAGTGTTTAATGGGGACAGTGTAAAGGGAGCTTTACTCTGTATCTAACCCCGTGCTGTACCTGTCCTGGGAGTGTTTGATGCTATGATTGAGAATGAGGAAAGTTCCTAATTGAAATAGTGAAGAACATCCTTCTGGGCTCTTGCTCTCGAGAATTGTTCATTATTGAGTCCTTGGCTATTAAACGTGGACAGAGCTGAAGCTCATCTGACGCTTCTGGTGTTCAAGAATCTTCCAACACTTCCTGGGGTGGGGATAACGGAGGTGCCATTGGAATTCAATAAATAAATTAATTAATAAGAAAATAAAATCATCTTGTTCCCCTGTGCCATGAATAGAGAGTTGACATCAGCTGGCATTTTGTAAGTATCCTCCATTCAATGCACAAGTGCTGAGTAATCTGGATGCAAAGCAATGGACTCTGTAACCACACTCCCCCCTCACACCCACCACTCAAAACCCTCTCACTGAGGCTGTGAGGCATTTTGGAGGGAAGAGGAACAAAGGAGAAAGACAAAAGTGGCGGGGTGGGAGGTGGGAGGTGGGGAG
Organism: Carcharhinus amblyrhynchos; assembly: GCF_965287045.1. Taxonomy (NCBI): domain Eukaryota; kingdom Metazoa; phylum Chordata; class Chondrichthyes; order Carcharhiniformes; family Carcharhinidae; genus Carcharhinus; species Carcharhinus amblyrhynchos. The sequence continues at coordinate 1,599,608 of NC_137345.1, read as the reverse complement.
GGGGGGGCGGGATTTCCTTGCAACAGTTCTGAAAACCACTTTACCTGACTGGCAGCGTGGGACACAGAAAGGGGGTTAAATGGGAGCAGCTTTCTCAAAGAGAAACAGAATCCCATCATTCGTGCCCTCACCAGTAGGATTGGGGCGACAGCGTGGATAGTCTCACTCAGACACAGAACTCCCTCAAATTCTTACACTCAGTGCACGGTAAATTCTCACACCCCCTCCTCCAGCTGGTAAAAATCACGCTGTGCCCAGTATAACTGGCACCGTTCCCTTGGGAGTGAAATCGAGCATCCCTTCACACCCTCTTACACCCAAGTATCTAAAACTAGGGAGGAACGCAGGACAATGTGGCAACAAAGCTGGTGTCAGTGCACTGGTACAGAGAAACCATTCACAGCCCTCAAACCCAACCCAATAAAATAAACCAAGAAATATCTAACATTCCTCTCATGCTCGCCGTTCCTTAAGGGTATTGTTTGTGCTGACTGTAAGGACTCCTTGTGGAGGCAGACAGACAGAGACACACATACACACACACACACACACGTCTGCACGTATACACACATACATAAAGTTGATCTTTCTCTACGCCCTACTTATGACAGTAACACTACATTCTGCACTCTCTCCTTCTCTATGAACAGTATGTTTCATCTGTGTAGCGCGCAAGAAACAATACTTTTCACTGTATACTGACACATGCAAATAATAACAAATCAAATACATGTACATACACACACAGACATGTATACACACGCACCTGCACATACACATACATATACATACACTCCTGCATGACACACACACATATGAGTGCGTGTATATACACACACACACACACACACACACACACACAAAACTTGAATGGTGACAAATGCAAATCTTTTTAAAAATTTAAACGGATTGGAACAGCTCAATGTCCCTCTCCTGCCAATTGGGTTTGAAAAGCTGCAAGCTTTTTAATGAGAGTTGTTCTTTGCACTCATGCAGTAAGAGGCCAATTAGAGGTGCCTACTGTTTGGGCACTGCCCATGCATAGATTTGCCATCTGTTTAAAAGTATTTAAACTGCTAACTTACAGGAGTGTATCCACAGATGACAGCTGGTCTCAGGGGTGGGGTGGGCGGGGGGGTAGTGTGGGTTTGTAAAACCCAAATGTATGTCACACACAAGATCTGTAAGCAGCAAAAGGCTGTTGTGTTTTTCTTTTAATATTAAGAAATCTTGTTAAAGAGCCAAGATTCGTGGTGAAGGATGCTACCAAGGGGAAAGTCATCAGAGAACCAAACAGTCAGAGCAAATCCAGCGAGAGAGATTCGGAGATGAAAAGTAAGGACAGAGGGAGATAAGGAACCAGAGTGTTTCTGGGAAAGTGGGCAGTGACTGTACTTTGTGACTCAACCAGTTCTTTCCCGTTAGGACCGTGGGTGATTAAACAAAGGGAAGCCTCACAATGGTCTCGTTGGTACTGGCTCAGCACACGTTCATTCCCAAACAGTTAGGACTAGAATGACATAAGAGTGCAATCAATTACATCGACACAGATCAGTTCAAGGAACATGATAAGAGTCATAAATTACATCTAACTCATGACCTCTTGACCCTTCTCCATTCCCAGTCACAGTGAGAGACTCGGTCAGTGTACACACTCTGGCTGTCGCCCTGTGAGAATGCCCTTCGCAATGGTGCCAACACAGGACAAAACGCTTCTTCTTGCACAGATTACACTTTTGCACAAAGTCAGTGCTCCCCAAAGTCAGCAGTAATTAAAGAATCAACGTCCTGCCAACTCCAGATCCCAATCCTTTCCAAACAGCTGCGGTTCGCTCCATCCAAAACGTGCCAAGTAACAGTCACTGGAATAAAGCTCCCGCAATGTCATTAGTCAAGAGACGGGGGGTTCATCAGTCACAGGTTGTGTTGTATTTGGGTGGGGAGGGGTTTTGATACAGGGTTAGGACCTGTCAATACTGGGACGATCAAAACTAAATACTGCAGACGCTGGAATCAAAAACAAAAACAGAAAATGCTGGAAAATCTCAGCCGGTCTGACAGCATGTGTGGAAGAGTTGGGAGGAGTTTTTCATTCTTTCAGGATATGTGGGCATTGCTGGCTAAGCCAACTTTTATTGCCCATTCTTAATTATCCTGCAGTAGATGGAAGTGAGCTGCCTTCTTGAACCGCTGCAGTCTCTGTGATGTAGGTACATCACAGCGCCAGTGAAGAAACAATATATTTCCAAGTCGGGATGGTGAGTGACTTGGAGGGAACTTGCAGTAGTGTTCTCATGTCTGCTGACCTTGTCCTTCTAGACAGTAGTGGTCATGGGTTTAGAAAGTGCTGTCAAAGGAGCCATGGTGAGTTGCTGCAATACATCTTGTAGACATACACACGGCTGCCACTGTGCATTGGTACTGGAGGAATTGAATGTTTGTAGATGTGGTGCTAATCAAGTGGGGCTGCTTTGTTCTGGATGGCGTCGAGCTTCTTGAGTGTTGTTGGAGCTGCACCCATGAGGCCAGTGGGGAGTATTCATCACACTGCTGATCTGTGCCTTGTAGATGGTGGACAGGTTTTAGGGAGTCAGGAGGTGAGTTACTGACAATCACTATCATCTGGAAAGGACAAGATCACATGAGAACGCCACCTCCAAATCACTCACCATCCTGACTTGGAAATTATCATTGTTTCTTCAAGAGCGCTGGATGAACCTACACCACATGGACTGCAGTGGTTCAGGAAGGTAGCTCACCAGCCTCTAACCTGTTCTTGTAGCCACAGTGTTTATATGGTCAGTCCAGTTCAGTTTCTAGTCAATGGTAACCCCCAAGATGTTGATGGCGGGACATTCAACGATCAGATCGCCATTGAGTATCAAGGGGCATCTCTCTTGTTGGTGATGGCATTGCCTGGCACTCGAGTGGGGCAAATGTTATTTGCCATCTGTCAACCTGGACATGGACGGTTTCAGTGTCTGAGTCGTCGCGAATGGTGTTGAACATTGTGCAGTCATTGACAAACATCCCAATTTCTGACCTTATGATGGAGGGAAGGTGATTGATGAAGCAGTTGAAGATGATTGGACCTGGGACACTATCCTGAGGAACTCGTGCAGTGATGTCCTGGGACTGAGATGATTGACCTGCAACTACCATCTCTTCCTTTGTGCCAGGTATGACTCCAATCAACAAAGAATTCCCCCCGATTCCCATTAACTCCAGTTTTGCTGGGGCCTCTTGATGCCACACTCAGATAAATGCTGCCGTGGTGTCGAGGGCAGTCACTCTCACTGCTCCAGAGTGTCTCTCCGTGAAGGCAACACTTTCATTGCTGTATAAGAGCTAGAATACAAGCCAGGAGCCGGAGCAATCAACAAATAATCACCTCTGGGACTGCACTAGGACCAGGATCACTGCTGCAAAAATAGGGACCGGCGCTGTGTTTTCATGGAGCAGGGGGATGGAAGAGATGATACTCAGAAGCCCAAACTATGACTTGATATTTAACTAATCAAGACAGATAGTGAATTATTTTTAAGTAAATAATTGTACTCGATATTGGAGTAACAGTGGTCACAGCAACTCCCACTGATCATCAGCACTGTCTCTGCGACTCACAGGCTGAGTTCCAAACACCTCTCCATAACTGAACTTCGATGGAGATTGGGATCTTGGCAGCCATTTGTTTTTGGAACTTCTGAACGCTTTGGAAATGGAGGAAGAAATTATGGTTTACGGAAACACAGACCAGTTATTTCAATTTGTGATAAGGAGTTAAGAGTTAATTGATGTCCTCAATCACGTTTCAGCAGCAGAAAATTTCAGAGCTCCAGTCCTGATCCCATTCCCCCCGGATCCCTTCATCCAATTTACAGAGTTGGGAAAAGACGCCAACTCAATCTGTAGGGAAGATGTCACTGCAGAGATTCCAACTCAGGATTGTGTGGGGGGAGGGGGAGCGAGTATGGAGTTCCCAGCAGTCCCTCTGGATACAGCACAGATTTATCCAGGGATTTGCTCAGGAAGCATGTGGATGAAGTTAGTCCGAAATGTGTGACATTCCTGAACAAACAACTCTCAATGGGAAGAGAGGCCTGTTTGGGTGAGGTACCGGGAGATCAGATGATGCATGTTAGTGTCTTCACAAGAGAATGGGAGACAGAAAAAACAGGAAAGAAATTTGATATAATAATGTAAACAACTAAACCACAGTAAGGACTGAAGTTGGATATAATTGAAATCTTTGCTGAACCCAATGACATGTTTGCAACAACTTTATGCCTGTGTGATGTCAGGAGTTAAAACGGGGAGATTAACAGAAGGGAAAGGATGGCCCAGATCCTCAACCAGAATCTTGTTCGGGCTGGACCTTCAGATGGCAGTTTAGTTTTTGGGAAGTATCAGTCATAGTGCATCAAGTGTCTACATTAGCTCACTGCAATGTTGTGAACTCAGCTTCACAACGAGAAAACCTGCAGAGTTACGGGGTTAGAGTGGGATAAACCACACGGCTTGCTCAAACAGCCAGCACAGAAACTGAGGGCCAAATGGCCTCCCTCCACTGTACAGCAAGATCCCCACACAAGTATTGAAGTTGTACAAGGCACTGGTAAGGCCACACTTGGAATACTGTGTACAGTTCTGGTCATCCTATTAGAGAAAGGATGATATTAAACTAGAAAGAGCGCAGAAAAGATTTACTAGGATGCAACCGGGACTTGATGGATTGAGTTATAAGGAGAGGCTGGATAGACTGGGTCTTTTTTCTCTTGAGCGTAGAAGGCTGAGGGGTGATCTTATAGCGATCTATAAAATAATGAGGGTCACAGATCAGCGAGATAGTCAATATCTTTACCCAAAGGTAGGGAAGTCTAGGTTTAAGATGAGAGGGAAGAGATACAAAAGGGTCCAGAAGGGCAATTTTTTCCATACAGAAGGTGGTGAGTGTCTGGAACGAGCTGCTAAAGGTAGTGGTAGAGGTGGGTACAATTTTGTCTTTTAAAAAATGTTTAGACAGTTACATGGGTATAGAGGGATATGGGCCAAACGCGGGCAATTGGGACTAGCTTAGTGGTTAAAAAAAAATGCGACGTGGACAAGTTGGGCCGAGCGGCCTGTTTCCATGCTGTAAATCTCTATGACTCTACTTGCATCTCTTGTGGGTGTTTTTGCTGAAATTGAGTAATTGAGATTGAGCACAGAGCCCCCACAAGACAGAAGAAAGAAATGGAGTCAAATGAGACATTGCGATTAGGGTTGGTGATAAGGGTTGAGGGGAATCGATGGCCTAGTGGTATTATAGCCAGAAACTCAGCTAATGTTCTGGGGACCCAGGTTCAAATCCTACTGTGGCAGATGATGGAATCTGAACTCAATAAAAACTATCTGGAATTAAGAAAATACTCTTTTTTTTAATTCATTTGTGGGACGTGAGGATGTCACTGGCTGGCCAGCATTTATCGCCCATCCCTAGTTGCCCAAAAGGTAGTTCAGAGTTAACCACATTGCTGTGGCTCTAGAGTCACATGCAGGCCAGACCGAATAAGGACAGCAGATTTCCAGCCCTAAAGGACATTAGTGAACCAGATGGGTTTTTCCAACAAACAACAATGGTTTCATGGTCATCAATAGATTCTTAATTCCAGATTTTTTTTTTATTAATTAAATTCAAATTCCTCCATCTGCCGTGGTGGGGTTTGAACCCGGGTTCCCGGAACGTTAGCTGAGTTTCTGGATTAATACTCCAGTGATCATAGCACTGGACCATCGCCTGTTGACCATGAAACCATTGAGGATTGTTGAAAAACCCATCCGGTTCACTACTGTCCTTGTGTGAAGGAAATCTGCTTTCCTTACCCGGTCTGGCCTGCATATTACTCCACAACCGCCCTGGGGAACTAGGGATTGGCAATAAGTGCCAGCCAGGCCCATAACACCCTTGTCCCATGGATGGTAAAGAAACCGGGACATTGTGGAACTTCCACTCTGAACATCATTTCTACAAATATGTTGTGTCTCCACTGAACCATTCCCAAATTACAAATAATATTCTTACACTGAAGGTCAACATTGAACCAAGCACAAAAATGGTCAGAAAGTGCTTTAACATCAAACTTGTAGCCAATCAGGTTTCTTCACTTGAACATTCTCCCACACTCTCTCATCTCTGTATACCCAGGTATTCCTTTCTCACTCCCGTTTATCCAGTTTTCCTTAAATGTATCAATGTTGTTCACCTCAACCACTCACTGTAGCAACAAAGTCCACCTTCTAATTTCTTGCTGGTTGAAGGCATTTCCTCTGAATCCCCCTCCCTCTCTTTCTTTGGGTACCATGTCCAAGAGTGCATTGAGACAATGGGCTTCCATGTGTAGCTCTGTGGTTATGCTGCAGTGGTTTGGTGTTACATCCACAGGTTCTGGCTCACTCTTCCTGCCTGTATGAAGGTGAGTTGCAGCAGTTTCAGGTTTGGCCACAAAATGAGTGCAGCTTCCCAAACAATTCCTGGTATGGGTCAAAATATCAAGCTTCTGGCTCCAGACAGGGATACAGCCAATTACACCGAGCCCACCTCTTGCCAAATCCAGAGCCTCTTCCCAAATCCCTGCCGGATTTATTAGGGATTTTCTTCTTTATGTTTGATAGTTCAGGATTCCTCTCAAGCGGAAGCATATTCGAATTGTAACAGAAATACAGCTTTGGTGTGGATGTGGAGGGGTTAAATTTCAGCCAATTGTATGCTAATGCAGTGTATGAATATAGTCCCCCACCCTCATCACTCCCACTTCCCTGGGGGGAAAACTGCCTCAACCCTGATTGATATAGACAGCTGAAAATTGTGGTTTTCTGTCCTTCCATCCCAGCTCCCGACTGTTAATCGTGTCTGCTTTTCTTTAAAATACCAATAGATTCCCAAACACGTCAATTTGTCGAACCTTCCCTACAATGGTGTGCATGAGCGTGCACACAAGGGAAAGCACACGCAAGTGTGAGAGGGTGAGTGAATGAACAAGTGCGAGAGAATGTGTGTGAGAGTGAGTGAGTGAGAGTGAAAGTGAGTGAGTGAGTGAGTGAGAGTGAAAGTGAGTGAGTGAGTGAGTGAGAGTGAAAGTGAGTGAGTGAGTGAGTGAGAGTGAAAGTGAGTGAGTGAGTGAGTGAGAGTGAAAGTGAGTGAGTGAGAGTGAAAGTGAGTGAGTGAGAGTGAAAGTGAGTGAGTGAGAGTGAAAGTGAGTGAGTGAGAGTGAAAGTGAGTGAGTGAGAGTGAAAGTGAGTGAGTGAGAGTGAAAGTGAGTGAGTGAGTGAGTGAGTGAGAGTGAAAGTGAGTGAGTGAGTGAGTGAGAGTGAAAGTGAGTGAGTGAGTGAGTGAGAGTGAAAGTGAGTGAGTGAGAGTGAAAGTGAGTGAGTGAGAGTGAAAGTGAGTGAGTGAGAGTGAAAGTGAGTGAGTGAGAGTGAAAGTGAGTGAGTGAGTGAGAGTGAAAGTGAGTGAGTGAGTGAGAGTGAAAGTGAGTGAGTGAGTGAGTGAGAGTGAAAGTGAGTGAGTGAAAGTGAGTGAGTGAAAGTGAGTGAGTGAAAGTGAGTGAGTGAAAGTGAGTGAGTGAAAGTGAGTGAGTGAAAGTGAGTGAGTGTAAGTGAGTGAGTGTAAGTGAGTGAGGAGTGTGTTTAAGTTTGTGAGTATGAGAGATTGTCTGTGAGTGTGAATGATTGTAAGTGATTGTGAGTGAGTGTGAGGTGTGTGTAAGTGTGTGAGAGCGCGAGCGAGGTGAGCGCCCGAGAGGCTGCATCGACGAATTTTACTTTTGCTCCACAGAAATACCAAAATGCTGCAACTGTGGAGTTGGACAAATGGGAGACAGCAAACATCTGGAACAAATCAATGAAGCTTTCCTGCCTTCACTGATCGGGGGAGGGGCAACATCTGGATTAGTGACTCAACCGGAACCAGAAACGGGGAAACCGCTAAAGGAGACAAGACTAAAACAGTGACCCTTTTGTCTGAAGAATTCCAAACCCCTTTTGAAGGAGGGCAGCAGTTCTTCAAAGAAAACCCGATTTTTTCAAATGTATTGAGAGATTTTAAATGAAATGGGACACGGGGACACAGAGCCAGTTAGAGAACGGAATCTAACTCCGTTCACAGGGGAGGGAGGGAGGGGGGCTTTGATGAAAGATAATCCATCAATTCTAAACGAGATGTGGGAGTTAACAATCCCATTGGCCCCCTCAATGGAGGATCAAGGTTAGGGATTTTTAATCCAATATCAACTCAAATTACAGAAATGAGCCCATGCGCTGATAACGCTGCCCACTGCAGCCTGAACCATGGTGCTAACAGCTTGACTAAGACTTCTAAAAATAAGTCATGTTTTCATGCCTGTTGGGTTTTGTTGTGAGGCTGTGCAATGTTCCTCTGCCCAGTGGTGCAGGTCTCCTCTTGCCCAGTGGCACCGAGTGGTTGAAAAAGGCACCCAGACACGTTCACTCCCATTCAGCTGCCTCTCCACATCGATTCTCCACAAAAGATCAAACAAAGCAGGGACGGGGGTGGAAAGCAGAAAAGGGGAAATGCAAAACTAAAGAACACAATCGAAAGAGGAAGAGAACCCGAGGGGAGAAAAAGAGAGAAAAGATTTGGAAAAGATAATCACATGATTCAGCAGGCATCTTGAAAGAACCCTCTATAATTAGCGCAGATGAGTTCCAGTCACACTGTGAGATGTTCTGTATCACATTGCATTTGTTGTCACAAACCAGTTCTATTTACCACAGAAGTGGCTGTCTATAGTCTGGTGTTTTTTTTAATTGATATTTCTACAGGGAATGATACAGGTTTCCCTCCGATTAAACTCACCCATCTCCCCCTCCTCTTCCAACATGTCTCAGAGCTTGTGTCTTTCTCTGCCTCAAGGCTCCCAGTGGGTTCTCAGAAGTTTTCAGTGGGAAAGAAATAGGAACCATAAGAAATAGGATCAGGAGGTGGCCATTTGGCCCCTCGAGCCTGCTCTGCCATTCAATGGGATCACGGCTGATCCAACATTCTCCACATCCACTTTTCTGCCTTTTACCCATTACCTTCAATTCCCTTACTGATCAAAAATCTATCTACCTCAGCCTCGAATATACATCAAGACAGTAAGCAACAGAATTTAGGTGTCCATATGTATACTGCTTATACACCTGTGTGGCCAAATTCCCCTCCAAATCAATTTTCAAGTTTACTGACGCCACCACTGTAGTGGGTCAGATCTCAAACAATGATGACACAGAGTACAGGAATGAGATAGAGAAACTGGTGCGGCAACAATAATCTCTCCCCCAGTGTCAACAAAACAAAAAAGATTGTCATCGACTTCAGGAGAACATGCCTCTGTCAACATCAATGGGAACAAAGTAGAAAGGGTCGAGGGCTTTAAGTTTTTAGGTGTCCAGATCACCAACAACCTGTGCTGACAATATAATTAAGAAAGCCCACCAATGCCTCTACTTTCTCAGAAGACTAAGGAAATTTGGCATGTCCGCTACGACTCTCACCAACTTTTACAGATGCACCATATAAAGCATTCTTCCTGGTTGTATCACAGCTTGGTCTGGGCTCCTGCTCTGCCCAAGACCGCAACGAACTACAGAAGGTCGTGAACGTAGCCCAATCCATCACGCAAACCAGCCTCCCATCCATTGACTCTGTCTACACTTCCCATTGCCTCAGCAAAGCAGCCGACATAATAAGGACCCCACGCACCCCGGGTATTTTCTCTTCCATCTTCTTCCGTCAGGAAAAAGATACAGAAGTCTGAGGTTGCGTACCAACCAACTCAAGAACAGCTTCTTCCCTGCTGCTGTCAGACTTTTGACTGGACTTACCCTGCATTAAGTTGACCTTTCTCTGCGCCCTCGCTATGACTGTAACACGACATTCTGCACTCTCTCGTTTCCTTCTCTATGAATGGTATGCTTTATCTGTACAGTGCGCAAGAAACAATACTTTTCACTTTATGTTCATAGATGTGACAATTATAAATCAAATCAAAATCAAAATCAAAATCCCACCCAGGCCCTATTCCTACAACCTCACATATTTACCATACTAATCTCTCTAATTTACACATCCCAGGACACTAAGGGGCAATTCAGCATGACCAATCAACCTAACCCCCATATCTTTGAAGTACACTGGAGCAACCGGAGGAAACCCGGGCAGACTCAGGGAGAATGTGCAAACTCCACACAGACAGTGACCCAAGCTGGGAATCAAACCCAGGTCCCTGGCACTGTGGAGCAGCAGTGCTAACCACTGTACCACCCATTCTGAGCCAGCACAGATAAAATGGGCTGAATGGCCCCTTTCCACAGTACAAACTACTGATTCTGTAATATAGAAATATGAGTCGGTAAAGGTTGACAAGGAAAACAGTGGGTGAACAGCAGGCTGCACTCAAAGGTGACAGAGTTCAGGCACAAAGTATATTCCCTCAAACGGGAAAGGTACGGCAACAAGTCCCGAGCTCCCTGAATAATAAAAGAGATGAAAAAGTGTGCTTATGACAGACTTAGTAAGTAATACTGTGGAAAACCAGCCTAAATATAGAAGGTTCAGAGGGAAAGTCAAAAAGCAAATAAAAGCAAAGAGAGTGACTAAAAAGAGACTGGCAGCTAAAATAAAGGAGAATCTTTTTTTATTCATTTATGGGATGTGGGCGTCACTGGCTGGGCCAGCACTTATTGCCCTTTTCAGAGGGCATTTGAGAGTCAACCACATTGCTGTGGCTCTGGAGTCACATGTAAGCCAGACCAGGTAAAGGTGGCAGATTTCCTTCTCTAAAGGGCATTAGTGAACCAGATGGGTTTCATCCTAAAATCTTCCATAGGCAAACAAATAGTAAAAGGGTGAGAAGAGTGTCCATTAGGGATTTACACAAGAGAGCAGAGGGCATGGCTGAGGTATTCCCTCTTTACCAAGAAAGAAGATGCTACTCAGGCCAATGTGGAAGAGACGGTGATCAATACACACAGATTTAAAATTGAGAAATAAGTCGAATTGGATACATCGATCGGGCATCAGGACTGGATGGGATGCATCCAATGATACTGAGGAAGCCTGGAAATTGCGGAGATGATTGTCCACAATTTTTCAGTCTTTCCTAGACTTGAGGGGAGGTGCCAGAGGACTGGAGAATTGCAAATGTTTATATCCTTGTTCAAAAAAAAGTGTAAAGATAAGCCCAGCAGCTAAGGTCAGTGAGTTTAACATCGCTGGTGGGGAAGCTTCTAGAAATGATCTTTCAAGACAAAATTAATAGTCACATGGACAAATATGGACTAATTAAGGAAAGCCAGCATGGATACGTTACACAAAAATTGTGTTTAACTAACTTGCTGAAGTTTTTGGAGGAGGTAACAGAGAGAGTCGATGAGGGTAATGCTGTTGATGTAGTCTACATAGACTTTCAGAAGGCATTCGATACAGTGCCACAAACAGACTTGAGGGAAAAAATTATAGCTCATGGAATAAGAGGAACAGCAGCGACATAGATATAAAATTGTCTGAATAATAGGAAGCAAGGAGCAATGGTGAATGGATATTTTTCAGGCTGGAGGAAGGTTTGTAGTGGAGTTTGTAGTGGAGGGGTCTTTATTGGGATTCTCACTCTTCCAGATATTTATTAATGATTTAGATCTTGATGTGCAGGGGGCAATTTCTATATTTGAGAATGATACGACACCTGTTTGTTCTGTAGTTTTTCTATGATTCTATGAAACTTGTTAATAAGTTTCATAGAATCATAAGAGTTTAATAAGAGCTGTTAATAAAGCATATAGTCCTTCGGGGCTTTATTAATAGCGGCACAAAGTACAAGAGCAAGGAGGTTACACTGAACTTGTACAAAGCACTAGCTTGACCTCAAGTGGAACATTGTGTCCAGTTCTTGGCATCACACTTTAGGAAGGATATGAAGGCGTTGGAGAAAGCGCAGGAAATATTCACAAGATTGGTTCCAAGGATGAGGAATTTCTGTAATAAAGATAAATTGAAGTTGCTGAAATTGGTTGTTTTCCTTCGAGAAGTTTGAGAGGAGATTTGAGAGATGTATTCAAAATGGCGAGGAATCTGGGCAGAATAGAGAAGGTATTTCCACACAGGAACTGAATGAGAACGAGAGGACACAGATTTAAAGTAATTAGTAAAAAGAAACAAAAGTGAATGAAGAGAAACAGTCTCACACTGTGGGCGTTTGGGGTTTAGAATGTTCTGCCTGAGTCTGGGGTGGGGACAGGATCAGAAGGGAATTAGAGCGTTATCTGGGAAGGTGCAGGGTTACAGGGAGAAGGTGAGGGAATGGTGAATTACTCAGTTTGGAGAGACAATGAGCTGAATGATCTCCTTCTGCTCTATAACCATTCTGTAATTAATATGGGGAGGTGACCATTCAGCCCTCATTGCTAACTGTGAATTTCGGCTCATTTCAAGACTGCTGTTAAAGCACCAGCTTCCTTCATCCAAACCCAGATCCCATGTTTTCCTTTTACCTATTTATCTGGTATCTTTATAAATGTTTCAGCAACAACCATTATTTGTGGAAAAGTATCCCACATTCCCGCAACCCTCCACCGTCATAGGTTTCTTCAAGCTTCCCTTTGTGTACCCACTGCTAATCTGAAAATCATCTCGTCTTCAATATACCCACTAGCGTACATCATATCAAAACCAATCTGCTATAGATGGTGTACCAGTTGGAACAAGAGTAAATGTTTGAGATGACTCCACCTGGAAGACTACTACATGCTATTAATCAGAACTGGATTAGGAGCTGCTCAAAGTGCAGCTATGGAATGAATTAACCCCTGACCTTTGCCCCTTGGGACTCTCTTTAACCTCCCACCCCCTGAGATGATGGATAACTCACCCATCCTTTAATCTATCTATTGATTTTGAGTGGGTCCTTACAAAACAGGAATACTTACAGCCATGGCTGAATTGCTCTGTGCAAAAGAGATGAAACCTACATTCCAGTTCAAATGTTTTGCTGATCAGGAAAATTGGCCCGATTTCTTGAGCTAAAAGATATTTGAAATCAGCATTGAACGATAGCTTCCTGGCAAAGGTGACAGAGTTCATCCTCAGGACGCCAAGTCCAATATGGCAGACAAACAACCAAATCTTTCTGTTCATTAAATCTCCAGCTTAAACCTGCATTCATACTGCACTGGCACATCTTGTTATTGGCAATGCAATGTAAATGCTGCAGTTAATCTGTGCCAGGGTCAGCTTGCCCAGTGGGCACAGAACCAAAGCCACATTGCTGACAAACCGCACCCCAGCGTCAGAACGCACAAGCCTGCACACAAACACCGTGACATCACAACCCAATACACATGGCTGACAGAACAGTACCCGGACTGACACCTGGGTAACCAACTAGAGGAGAACCGGTAGACGTTCGCTGCTCATGTCTGACATGTTTTAAGCCCCATGACTGGCGGCCAATACACAACCCGTGCTAGCTTAGGGGTTTAAAAAAAAGGATGGCATGGACAAGTTGGGCCGAAGGGCCTGTCTCCATGCTGTAAACCTCTATGACTCTATGCCTGGGAGGGGTACAACAGATCATCCATCGCCGGGGAAACACTTGGAAGTAAATGGGAGGAGGGAGAGGGGTTTGGCGCACAGGTTGATCAAACAACACCAGATGCTTTCCTGAGCAAAACACGTCAAGTGTAGACACATCCACACGCAGACAGCTGTGTATAATTTCCAAGGCGGGCCCTGCCATTATCTGTGACAATTTGTCACAAAATTGTAGTTTTGCTTAAAAGAAGAATTTGAAAGAGCAACAACATGTTCAGTCAACTCAGACAACAAAGGAATATAATCTATTCCTCCCGACACGGGAACACTGATCACTGCTGTGAATTAATTATCTCATTAGGATCACACAAAGACTTTGCAGAAACCATTCTTTTCACTTCAAGTTCTGATTGAAGAAAGCTATCAGCATGTTTCAGTGAGATTGCTAGGTTCAGAGACATCTCAGGAAGCTGTGGACTGAGCCCAAGTGTCTGCTCCTAACATTCATAAAACTAAATCCGATTCCCCATCCCAGCTTCTCAACAACTTTCCTCGGATACTGCGTGCTTCCCATCATTGGCTCCTGGGGTGACTGCCTCAAACATCACTGGTCCAGGGATATTGAAGAACGCAGATAAACACAAAGGCTTTGCAGTTCAAATACATAATCCCCGGAAAGTGTAGCAAAAACTACACGATAAAAAGCTTTTATAACAACCAGCACAGAGTATAAGAGTAAAGAGATAAACATGTAACATTGCTCAGGCTACAGATTGGGCGCTGTGCAGTTTTGGATTCCATTACAGAAAGAACATTGAGGTCATCAAGAGGATTCAGTGTAGATTCACCAGCATGATGTCAGGAACATGATACTATAGTTAGGAGAAAGGACTCGAGATTCCAAGACTCTTCCCCCTGGAGTGGAGATGACTAATAAGGAAAATAATCAAATCTCTTCAATATCCAAAAGCTTTGATTATTCTGATTTATTGTGAGATTGGGATGATGAGTGATATAATTCCAGTTACAATCTCTCTCCAAATGTCACTGTCTTTAACATCCACTTCCCTTAGAACCCCATTGACTGATTACATTAAAACACTGATTAGTTTGTTAGGTTTCAGCTGTGAAGTAGACCATGTCTGGATCTTTTGAATATTTGCCATTGCAAATTCCCCTGACTCTCCCCCCAAAACCTGTCCACCATCTACAAGGTCACAATAGGAGTGAAATGGAATAATCCCCACTTGCCTGGCTGAGCTTGGCTCCTGCAACACTCAAGAAGCTCAACACCATCCAGGGAAAAGGGAACCCGAAACAATCAGGTGGAGAAACTTGTTCCCACTGGAACAACGGAGGTTGAGGGGGTGACCTGATAGAAGGCTACAAGATTATGAGGGACATGGACAGAGTGGATAGTCAGAAGCTTTTTCCCAGGGTGGAAGAGTCAATTACTAGAGCCCGTAGGTTTAAGGCATGATGGGCAAGGTTTAAAGGAGATGTACGAGTTAAGTTTTTTTTACACAGAGTGGTGGGTGCCTGGAATTCACCGCCGGGGGAGGTAGTGGAAGTGACTTTTAAGGGGCGTCTTGACAAATCCACGAATAGGATGGGAAGAGAGAGATATGGTCCCCAGAAGGGTAGGGGGTTTTAGTTCAGTCGGGCAGCATGGTTGGTGCAGGCTTAGAGGGCCGAAGGGTTTCTTCGTTCTTTTGAAACCAACACATCGACTTGTCCAAACTCCCGACGGATGTTCACAGCTCCCTCTGCACTGGCAGCATTTTCCAAATACCAAGTGTTCTCAGGAGTGCTTTGTTTCTATAAGTACACAGGCCTGCACCCATTGATTTTGGGTAGACCAATTGATTTGGGGGTAATTTAATGATAAATTGAATTAATTAAGTGCATTTGAAATGCTTTAAGCCATTGACAAAATGGGAGAGATGCTGATTAAATACCAATTCAGCATCTCATTAGTGTCAGCCTGGACAAACCGCTCAGCATTGGGTCCTCTTCCTGACTAATGAACTGGACAGCAAATAGCTATCAGATTACAAAACTTAATAGAACCGTCAGACTGATGAATGAGCGAGTGAGAGCCACACATCAGAAATAAACATGGGAAAGTGAGGAGAGGCACAGCGCTTGGTCAGTACCCTGATATAGCTGAGATAGGTTAGTCTTCCAGGAGCAGCTCTGTGGCAGGATAAATGGATCGTACACACAAACTTTCCAGAATATTCCATTCTTGTTCTGCACAACCAATGGCCATGTTGACTGTAACCATTTCCATATACAAACTGTACCATATCTTTGACATGTTCATGAATATTTATCATGTGTATGAATATTTATGAGGCCTCAGGTGGCTGTGTGAATTGTTGAGTGGCTGGTTAATGTGTTATACGCTCCTTCTCCTGGAATTGATTAAACACTTTGTTAACAAAATATCAGTCAGAGATTTACAGTAAGAAAAACCATGGACAGTATCACAGGTTATTGCCGAGAGTGCGACATTCCAATAACTCCTCAAACAGAGACGGGTGCAATGGTTCGCAGTGCCCAGAGTCCTCACAGCAATGAGGTGAACACATCCAAACTGGTGCCGATCCTGCTTCCTGGCCCTCACTCACCTCTGGCTGCAAAGCAGCTTCACAAAAAGAATGTCTCATCTTGAAAATAGCCCAAAATATCCCACAGCCAGCTAATTAATTCATGAAGGGCTGTCATTGCAGTTACAGTGATCACATTTCAGATAAGGTTTCAGATCAGTGAATGGTTTGATCGGTTCAGATGCAGTCGGATTGGAGGAGGAGTGTTCAGGATTCCTGACGGTAAGAAGTCTCACACACCTGACAAAGGAACAGCGTTTCCGAAAGCTCGTGGTTTACTATCAAATAAACCTGTTGGACTTTAACCTGGTGTTGTGAGACTTCTTGCTGTGTTTATCCCAGTCCAACACCAGCATCTCCACATCATGACTACCATCTTTTCCTGATAGGGCAGTGGGATCTTGTTTGAACAGCTGGGCACATCCTTGGTGAAGATGTCCTCAGATAGTCCCTCGGCAGCATCCATACACTCAGTACTCTAGTGACTTGTCAGCCCAACACCCTTCATACAGAATTGACAGACACATGGTATAAACAAACCTGGCTCTCCACTGGACGTGACCATTGCCCTGGCACCTCACTGAGACACAGAACAGTTGGTGTCGAGAATAGAGATGACAAATTGCAATTAGGGGGTATTTCTGTGGTTGCATTTAAAGAATATTATTCTGACAAAGAGATAGCTTGACTCTGTATCTAACCCCGTGCTGTACCTGTCCTGGGGAGTGTTTGATGGGGGGACAGTGTAGAGGGAGCTTTACTCTGTATCTAACCCCATATGCTGTACCTGTCCTGGGAGTGTTTGATGGGGGACAGTTAGAGCATTTATTGCCCATTCCTGAAGGCATTTCAGAGTCAACCACATTGCTGTGGCTCTGGAGTCACATGTAGGCCAGACCAAGAAAGGCAGATTTCCTTCCCTAACGAACATTAGTGAACCCAATGGGTTTTTGTAACAACAATGCTTTCGTGGTCATTGGTAGACTTTTAATTCCAGATTTTTATTGAATTGAAACTTCACCATCTGCGGCAGTGGGACTTGAATCCGAATCCTCCGAGCATTCCCCTGGGTCTCTGCATTACTGGTCCGGATAAATACCACCATCTCCCTTTAGAAATATTAAAATCAGTCATCGATGTTGAGAAAACGACCTTATTGGTGGTTCCACTCACTAAACCTCAAGTTTGAAACAAGTTAAAATACAACATGAAGTTTTTAAATCTATTAATTTTACGGTGAGGTGATGGTGTAGTCGTATTGTTGCTGGACTATGGTAACGGTCTGGGGACCAGCGTTCAAATCCCACCAGAGCAGCTGGAGAGTTTTAAATTCAACAAAAATCTGGAATTAAGAATCTACTGATGACC
Source organism: Carcharhinus amblyrhynchos (assembly GCF_965287045.1). Taxonomy (NCBI): domain Eukaryota; kingdom Metazoa; phylum Chordata; class Chondrichthyes; order Carcharhiniformes; family Carcharhinidae; genus Carcharhinus; species Carcharhinus amblyrhynchos. Next base: position 1,582,061 of record NC_137345.1, on the reverse strand, counting down.
TTGAAACCATTGTCGATGTTGTAAAAACCCATCTGGTTCACTAATGCCCTTTGGGGGAGGAAAGTTGCCTTACCAGACCCACAGCAATGTGGTTAACTTTTAAATTCTTTCTGAAATGGCCTAGCAAAATGGCAACAAATACTGGCCAAGCTAGCGATGCCCACACCCCATGTGGCACGGTGGCACAGTTAGCACTGCTGCTTCACAGCTCCAGGGACCTGGATTTGATTCCCGACTTGGGCCACTGTCTGTGTGGAGTTTGCACATTCTCCTCGTGTCTGCGTGGGTTTCCACTGGCTGCTCCGGTTTCCTCCCACAATCCAACGACGTGTGGGTTAGGTTGATTGGCCATGCTAAATTGTCTTGAGATGCGTAGGTTAGAGAGATTAGTGGGTAAATGGGTAGGGATATGGGAGTAGGGCCTGGGTGGGATTGTGGTCGGTGCAGACTCGATGGGCCGAAGGGCCTCTTTCCGCACTGTAGGGATTCTATGATTGCTCTATGATAATCAATTTTTAAAATCTGCTGGAACTGTGGTGAGGAAGGTAAGGGAAGGGCCCTGGGGTATGGTGAAATAGCCCATCCCTGGACAGCACAGCTCACGGATGATCAGGGTATCAGAGTCCAGCCCAATCAACCCTCAGCATGTTGATCACAGCTTATCCAGCCATAACCAGTGGCTGCTTGTGTTAGCAAATCCTGCAGGACTGTACTGGAATCTCTAGGAAGAGTAATCTCCAGGATACTACTGGGGCCTATCCAGAAAAAGAATAATAAATCTCCCAAGACATTTGTTGCAAAAATGTTGGGAAAGAAATGTTTTTTTGAATGAGTCGTGACCGCCTGCCAATTTCATATTGAAACGCCTTCTCACTTTCCAACTGGCCACGATTTGAGCTTCATGTATCTGTCAGGCGACCATGACAGGGATGGGAGCTGCGAGGTAGTTGGAGGAAAGGAACTTTCAAGAATACATGCAGCAACGGTCAGGACCCTTGGCTACGCTGGAAGAGACATCCCCCTTTCTAGCTGAACTCACTGAAGGGACTATACCTGCCACAGGCTGAGGGCAGCTGATACAGTAACATTAGGGAATTGAAAGCAGAAGCTATGGTCTCTCCCTCTATCTGCCAGTGGCACACCAACTGAGCCAGCACAGCTAGTGCAAGGCTGCTATTTAAATACAAGCAGGAATTCTTTGCACAAGGTGGATTCTGGAGATTATCCACAAATATTGATTTTTAAGAAAGTTAAACTGTTCAGCCGTGTTCTCAAAAACCTCCAGTGTTGCAGTGAACAGCTGCAGGCACCAACTCGAGCAGAACTTCCTCTTGTTACTCGGGTTGGTGACTAAATTTGGGCCGGATTCTCCAGCCTTGTGTGCAACTTAGAACCCAAAGGGACAGCTGTGATTTTAACTCTTAAGATGCCTAACCTCTCAACATGATGCTTCACCAATCACTACTCGAGTGTACACAGTGATTGGGGTTGGGAGAGCAGGGTTGTGTGTGTTTGGGGGGGGGGGGGGGGGGGGGCGGGCGGGATTTATTGGAAAGATTGACGAAGGACAGGCTAATGAGAACAATATATTAGACATCTATCACTTATCTGATGCCTCTGTTTAATGTTTCTGTTGGAAAGGTGGCACCTTATACTATGCGGCGTTCCCTCGGCACCGACCCTCTGACAGCGCGGCGCTCCCTCGGCACTGACCCTCTGACAGCGCGGCGCTCCCTCAGTAATAAACTGGAAATCTCAGTCTGGATTCTCTACTGAGGTCCCAAGCCCATAACCTCTTGGCTCAGAGAAAAGTTTCTAGCAAAAGCCAAGCTATCAATCGTAAACATATAGATTGAACAAGACTAGTCTTTTACAAATCTGTTCCCTCAAGGGAAATATGGCCACTTTCTGCCTAGCAATGGTCAGAGTTATTACAGCTCGAGTATCCTTCATCCAAAGATCCAAGTACACACTTTTACTGAACCTCTCTGACCATTAACGTGAGAAATCTGGTTATTTAGCTATATTGTTTACCTTGTCAGTTTTGTGATGAACTTTTCAAAAAACAGATTATTGATAATCTGTATTTATTACTTCTTACTTTTCCAACTATTTTGTTTACTTTCGATAACACTCGCTCAGACTATTGTAACTGCTATCTGCAATATCCAAAAATATCCAAAATGTAATTCATCCCAAGGGCTTTGGGTAAAGGATATTCGACCTGTAATCAGAGATTGATTGGTCAGAGAATGAAAGCTAAACCCACATCTTGCAAGACCTGGAATTGAAAAACTAATTAAAATCAGAAAATGAATAATTGAAAAGTGATTGAAAGGTAAAGATTATTTTAGCAATGCAACTTTGGATGAGGGCAGCAAGTTAACGCAAGATCAGATTGTGTAAAGTTAGTTAGACCCAGATGTCTGTACCCAGTGACTTCTGGAACATGTGCCAATCCAAAATTAAACCAGTCATAGAGCTTAACAACACAGAAAGAGGCCCTTCAGCCCATCCTGTTTTCACTGGCCATCAAACACCTATCCATTCTCATCTCACCTTCCAGCACTCGCTACGTAGCCTTGCGTGCTATGGTCCAAGTGCTCCCCTAAATGCTTCTTAGATGTTCTGAGGGTTCCTGCCCCTATCAGCCTTTCAGTCAGCGAGTTCCAGATTCCCAACACCCTCTGGGTGAAAAAAAGGTTTCCCTCGATTTTGACACCTCTGCAAAAGAGAACATTTCTTCCCTTCTATGCTACGTCCCTCTAAACTTTATATACCTCAATCAGGTCGTCCCTCAGCCTTCTCTGCTCGAAGGAAAACATGGTAAATAGTCTTACAATACCAGGTTTAACTCCAACATGTTTGTTTGGTAGCATGAGCTTTCGGAGCGCTGCCCCTTCATCAGGTGAGTATCTCAATATCTTGAGTATCTTGGCACTCACTGGATGATGGAGCTGCACTCCGAAAGCTCGTGCTACCAAGATAAACCTGTTGGACTTTAACCTGATGTTGTGAGACTGCTTACTGTGCCCACCCCAGTCCAACGCTAGCAACTCCAAACCAAGGGAAACATGCACGGGACTGATTTTACATTCGCCCACACAGGGATGGACCCCTCAACCTTGGCTTTATTAGCATCGCACCCTAACCATCTGAGTTAACCAGCCACTAATTATCTGGTATACTCCTACTTCCCTTCTCGAGTCGACATTAGCTGTCCTTCCTGCGCAGAGAGAGGATTTAAAACCTGATTAATCCTGACAACTCCCAAGGATATGTGAAAAGATCTCAGGAGGATATCACAGGTGTTTCTGTTGTCCATTTCCACTTAATGTCTGAGTCATTACTGATAACATGCGGATGTGCGGGAAGAGTGGGGAAGAAAGCAAAAAGGTTGTTCGAGTAAGGAAATCATGCAATGGCAGCTTTAGGAATATTTTCAAGATTTGCCAACTCTTGGGAAGCACCAGGGATGTTCTGTGTCCACAAAACGCTGCCCACACTCTGCTCATGCTCAGTATTAATAACGAAGCTTCACAACCCAGGGAAACGAAAGAGAAATGGAAAAATCTCACACTAGCTCCAGCGCTCATACTTTTCTCAGTAGTACTCAGTACAAACACCTCTTGCTCAACCAAATGTAAAACTGTCTACAAAAAATGGTTATGGGGCAGCACGGTGGTTAGCATCACTGCCTCACAGCACCAGGGACCCAGGTTCAATTTTAGCTTCAGGTCACTGTGGAGTTTGCACGTTCTCCCCGTGTCTGCATGGGTTTCCTCCCACACTCCAAAGATTCAGTTGATTGGCCGTGCTAAATTGATCCTAGTATCAGGGGGATTAGCAGGGCAAATATGTAGGGTTACAGGTACAGAGCCTGGGTGGGATTGCAGGCTTGATGGGCTGAATGGCCTGCTACTGCACTGTAGGGATTCTATTCGGAAGCTGTTTCTGCAAGTAAATCTCCACCGTGCATTCCAAACCCTCCAAACATCCAAACAAAATACTGTTGTTAGAAAGGAATCCCATTCAGCTCATCCAGTCTGGAACAGCTCCCTGGGTAAAGAGGCAAGAGATTCCAACTGATCCAATCCTCCTACTGAGTACGCTAGGTGACATTGCGACCTACCAGCCAACCTCAACAACACACCCAAACCACCCCCACCCCACCCCCACCCCACCCCCCCCCCCACCCACCCCCCCCCCACCCCCCCCACCACCCCCCCCCCCCACCACCCCCCCCCCCACCACCCCCCCACCCCCCCCCCCCCACCCACCCCCCCCACCCCACCCCCCCCACCCACCCCCCCACCCCACCCCCCCCCCACCCCCCCCACCCCACCCCCCCCACCCACCCCCCCACCCCACCCCCCCCCCACCACCCCCCCCACCCCCCCCCCCACCCCACCCCCCCCACCCCCCCCCCCCCACCCCACCCCCCCCCACCCCCCCCCCCCACCCACCCCCCCCCCCCCCCCCACCCCCCCCCCCCCCCACCCCCCCCCCACCCCCCCCCCCCCACCCCCCCCGCCGAGGCTCAGTAACAGAGCAGGGGTCAAACCTGGCACTGTCCCATCGCGGCACAATGATGTCAGACTTCCTGATAGAAGTCTACAAGGTTAAGGGGCATGGACAGAGTGGATAGTCAGGAGCTTTCTCCCAGGGTGGAAGAATCAATTACCAGGGGGCACAGGTTTAAGGTGTGAGGGGCAAGGTTTAAAGGAGATGTACGAGGCAAGTTTTTTTTTTACACGGAGGGTGGTGGGTGCCTGGAACTCGCTGCCAGGGGGAGGGAGTGGAAGTGGATACAGTAATCAGTTTTAAGGGGCATCTGGACAAATACATGAATAGGATGGAAATAGAGGGATATGGTCCCTGGAAGGGTAGGGGGTTTTAACTCAGTCGGGCAGCATGGTCGGAGCAGGGTTGAAGGGCCTGTTCCTGTGCTGTAATTTTTTTTGTTCAGTGTCTGGTATTATAGATTTACTCCTACGCCCACACTCGATATTTATATCCAACTAACTTCCCAGGGTTCCCTCTGCTATTGTCAGCCACAGCAACTTTGTCGGGTTTCGAGTCATTATCCTTTCTTCATTAACCCTCTCAATGGCACCACTGTAGGACATGCCTCCCATTTATTCAGATTAACTGAACTGAGATCTGAGCTCTCGAACTGACCAGACGCTCAGCGGCTTTAAGTTCCTTTCCCCTGCCACCCCAAGCAGCCTCAGTGTAACACAGTTAACATTCCGGGTTTCAGCATCACGTTTCCCCCAGGAAGAAACTGCATTCTAAACACTGGCCCTTCAAACCACAAAGAACCACAGTATAACAAACAGCCAATGAAGTGCTGCAAGACCATGGGTCTTGTTAATCACTGGGTAACAGTCGCCTGAGCCCACATCCGGTGACACTGTCCAACCTCCAAGAACTTTGTATTTTTAGTTGAATAAGTTTCATGAAAACAGGTTTTCCCTCTGGCTTGCGGTTCACCCACATTAGCTGAGAAGAACAAGAAGCAACAAGTCTAGTGACAGGCCAGGCTCACTCACAAACAGTACCAGCAAACTGTTACAGCCATAAATGTCACCTCCAGCGTGTTCCTGGGTCATCTGGCAGCCACGGCAACAGATAAACAAGCCGGTTCTCAGCTCCTTGCCAACGATTCTCTAACTGGCTCCAAGTTGGAGTGTGATGTAGCCTCTCTATTTGGTCTCATGCAGAGAAGGCTCCACACACACACAATGTTTCAATATCCCATCAGATACAGATCCAGCCACCCATTGTAAAACTTCACAACTACAGCTAGACTCTTAGTCAACCAATAATCTGGGACTCAAACTCTCGTATTTCACCCGCATCGGGTGAGGCTGTTCACCAAAACAGAAAACTGCTTGGCAAAAAGGAAACAAAGAGTAGGAATTAATGGGTGCTTTTCAAATTGGCAGGCAGGAACTAGTGGGGTGCCACAGGGATCGCTGCTAGGACCCAGCTATTCACAATATATATTAATGATTTGGATGAGAAAACAAAATGTAACATCTCAAAGTTTGCAGATGGTACCAAGTTGGGTGGGAGGTGAACTGTGACGAGGGTGCAGAGACCCTTCAGCAGGATCTGGACAGGTTGGGTGATTGGGCTAATCAATGGCAGATGCAGTATAATTTGGATAAATGTGAGGTTATTCACTTTGGAAGCAAAAGCAAGAAGGCAGATTATTACCTGAATGGCTGTAAAATGGGAGAGGGGAGTGTGCAGAGGGACCTGGGTGTCCTTGTGCACCAGTCACTGAAGGTAAGCATGCAGGTGCAGCAAGCAGTAGAGAAGACAAATGGTATGTTGGCCTTCATTGCGAGAGGTTTCGAGTACAGGAGCAGGGATGTGTTGTTGCAATTATACAGGATCTTGGTGAGGCCACACCTAGAGTATTGTGTGCAGTTTTGGTCTCCTTTTCTGAGGAAGGATGTTCTTGCTCTCGAGGGAGTGCAGTGAAGGTTTACCAGGCTGATTCCAGGGTGATGGGATTGGTGTACGAGGAGAGATTGACTAGGTTAGGACTGTTTACGATATAGTTCAAACAAATGAGGGGGATTTCTTGAGAGGCTTACAAAATTCTAACAGGAGTAGACAGGGTAGATGCAGGGAGGATATTCCTGATGGTGGGGGAGTTCAGAATAAGGGGTCACAGTCTGAGGACACAGGGTAGACCATTTAGGGCAGAGGTGAGGAGACATTTCTTCACCCAGAGTGGTGAGCCTGTGGAATTCATTACCACAGGAAGGAGTTGATATTCAAACATTGAATGTGTTCAAAAGGCAGCTGGATATAGCACTCGGGGCGAGTGGGATGAAAGGTTATGGGGAGAAGCAGGATTAGGCTATGGAGTTGGACAATCAGCCATGATGGTGATGAATGGCGGAGCAGGTTCAAAGGGCCTCTTCCTGCTCCTATCTTTTATATTTTTATTCAGACCCTCCTGCCTGCACTGGCCTGGAATTTCTGCAATTCTCACTTTCCCCTTTTTTATTTTAAGCGGGGGGGTGTAAGATTAGTAATCGCCCTCTGGCACTGCTCCCATTTCAGAGACTGGTTGGCAGACTGTGGTCAGGACATCCTTTATTTCCACTCTTACTTCCCTCAGCAAACTCCAGAGAGAAGCTTTTTTCTCATTTCAGGACTGCCAACTTTTTAAGTTCCTTGTCTTCATTTATTTTTAATCTTATGCAATATATGAACGGGAATCAAAGGATTTGGGGAAAGGCAGAATTAGACCATTGAGTTGGGTGATCGGCCATGATGATAATGAACGATGGAGCAGGCTCAAAGGGCCAAATGGCCTCCTCCTGTTCCTATTTTCTATGTTTCTATCTCTATTACTGCCTTCTCCTTTGCTAAAACATCAGCAGTATCTGCTGTTTCAGAGAAGGCAGATACAAGGTGTTTATTTAGTATTGATCACACCCTCTGACCCCAAAAGATAGCCTTTCAGTCCCTAGTGGGAGCCTCCCTTCCTTTAACCACATTTATAGAAGACTTGGTTCCCTTTTCTTACCTGTCAATCTACCCGCTACAATTCTCTTCTCCCCCTTATTCCCGTTTTACCCTTCCTGTATTTGACATTCATGTCGAGTGGTTAATTAGGTACTGATTCAATAACTGAAAGTTTTGCATTTACACTGAACCCTTTCACCTCAGTTTGCTACCTAGGATTGATTATGCTGCGGACTCAGAGAATCAACTCGTCAGAACTGGAGCACCTCAAACACACACACACCCAATGGGAAGCCACGCTTTCTGACCCTAATCCTCTAGCCGCTCTTCAACATGGGAGGGGGAAGAGTTATAATTCCTGAGATTAAAAGTGGGGGTGGAATCTCCCCGATCCTAGCTGTGACCCGCACATTTTTGAATTTAGCTCCTTGCCCAGTTGCAGATTTACCCCGAAATCCAGGCAAAACCTCACAAAGGCAGGGAGTGGGCGCAGAAAGGAAAGATTGTAAAAATTACAAATGTTTTTAATTAATTGGGCAAAGCTGAGGCGGTTCAGAGAAACCGGAGCTGGAGGGACACGGGGATCTGTTACCTGCCCTGCTGGTAAAATTGGATTCACAACAGTGAAGATAACACATTCAATCACTTCAACTTCAGTAAAGTATAAACGGTTATCTCAGCCTTGGATAGAATCAGTGTGTCGCTGGATGGATTGTGTAACAACCCCTTTCCGAACATCTGACAGCATGCCAAAAGTATTAAGTTTTACTGCAAAAGGTTGGGAGGCGAGTTTGGGGCTGGGGGGGGTGTTGAGAAGTGGTTGTTGAGCAGCCAAGAATTGGAGGGGTTTTGGCAGCTTGAAAGGAAAGAAACAAGAAGTTTTTGGGACTGATTATTACAATAACCACACAGCTCAGTTCCAGTCAAGCTGAAGGCACGGGATTGAGGCATTCAGACACTATTCCAGGACCATCTATAGACAACTTCCCATCCGCCTCTGGGAGAATCACTGTCCCAAGGCCATGAATCATGCCTTGCCTGACTGCGGAAAGTTTCCTGCATCATCTCAGTCTACAGTGAAGCATTCCTGAGAGCAATTCTTCAGCAAAGCACTGGGTAGGCCAGCGGCCTTTGATTGCGTGACAATGCCCCGAGCTGGCTGAACAGAACCTCACAGCAAGCACATCACACAGCCAAACATGGAAGGAAATACTGATAAGCCTGTCCCTTCCCAGAGGTTCCGCGGTCACCACCTTTACACACAGGCGAACCAACGGTTAACTGCAATCGCAAAAACACCAAACAGGAAAGAGTGGAGGGAAATCTGCCAGGAAGATAGAAAGGACGGAGCTTCCATCGTAAACAGACTGGGGACAGTGTGCTGGGCTGGCCATCACTGTTTGTGTTGGCAATATGGTCACTGACCTTACCGCTGTGACACGGGGAGACGGAAGGGGAAAACGGTTTTTCGCTGGTAACAGGGGGTCTGGCCACCACACAGTGCAGTAACATAGAGGTTCACAGCATAGAAACAGGCCCTTCGGAAAAACTTGTCCACGCCGCCCCTTCTTTTTTAAACCCCTAAGCTAGTCCAAACTGCCCAGATTTGGCCCATATCCCTCGAATTTAACATTACAATTAAGCTACTGTGAAAATCCCCGAGTTGCTACATTCCAGAGCCTGTTCGGGTACACCGAGGGAAAATTTAGCATGGCCAATGCATCTAACCAGCACATCTTTCAGACGCTGGGAGAAAACCGGAGTACCCGGAGGAAACCCACGCAGACATGGGGAGAACGTGCAGACTCCACACAGACAGCGATCCAAGCCAGGAATCGAACCCGGGTCCCTGGCGCTGTGAAGCAGCAGTGCTAACCACTGTGTCACTCAGTGTAACCGTAAATCCTTTCGGGGATTTACAAATTTTCCTCCTTCATTGCCCCCTCTCCCCTGCAGTTCCCACTGAATCTGCTTATTCTATCCAATGTTTAGACTCCTTTTTCTGGAGATGAAATCCACAGTCTGACTCTGACTACTCACCCAGGAAGCCATCGATCAACCAGACAATCAACCACTGAAGCATCACAGCTGAGGCCACATCCTAACTCTGGCCCATCTGTCAGGCTGATGAGGTGTCACTGAGTCAGTCAGGAGCCTGCACGCTTATGCACATTAAATCAGCGGGGAGTCTGACAAACAGAACCTGCTCTGGGAGGCGATAGTCTAGCGGTATTATCTATTAATCCAGAAACTCTGGGGACCCGGGTTCGAATCCCGCCCTGGCAGACAGGGGAATTTGAATTCAATGAAAAAAATCTGGAATTAAGAATCTACTGATGACCATGAAACCATTGTCGATTGTTGGAAAAACCCAGCTGGGTCATTAATGTCCTTCAGGGAAGGAAATCTGCCGTCCTTACCCGGGTCTGGCCTACATGTGACTCCAGAGCCACAGCAATGTGATTGGCTCTCAGCTGCCCTCTGAAATGGCCCAGCAAACCACTCAGTTCAAGGGCAATTAGGAATGGGTAATAAATTTTGGGCAGCCAGTGAATAAAAGTTGCCAAGGCCTGGCAGAGCGAGTTTTCAAACTTTCGTTTGCAGGGCCGACGCGATCAGTTGGCTGCAGCGAGCTGGGCAGGGATTTTCCCAAATGTTGACCTCTCCACAACCCAGTATCCCATCCGCCCCATTCCCAACTCCGGGTCCGGTTGGTTACCTCAGGATCCACATCTTCCCGCCAATTTGAGTGACTTCACCCCTCCTGTGGATGGAGGAGCTGACCAATGGCACATCAGTGAGGTACAATTCCATCCTTGAACTTCCATCCCACTGTCTCCTGTTCTACTGACACTCTCTTCCTTCATCACCTTCTTGTTAATGCTGTTATCCTGAATCCAGTGGCAGTTTTCAGGAGAGTCAAAAAGGTAGGACAGCACAGCACTTTCGGGAGGGAACTCCAAAGCTTGCAGTTTGGGTGGGTGGGGGTGGGTGGGGAGATCCCATGTCAACTGCCCCCTTTTTGTCTTTACTCTCATGTACCAACCAATCTTGAGTCCACTCTCAACATGTGCAAATATTAGTGCAGATTTGACCCAACGCCCACGTTCCATTCCTTGGGGATTCCGGCTGGGAGGTATTCTACCTCCTGTCAGCACACCGTACGGAGCTGCCCGACAGCACTCCATTAACAATCTGATTTGGGTGGGTGGAGTGTGGGAGGTTGGGGGGGGGGGATGGAATTGGCAGCACACCAGGATAACTGCATTAACAAGAAGGTGATGAAGGAAGAGAGTGTCAGTAGAACAGGAAACAGCGGGATGACAGGGGAGGTAGCATTGTGACCTGGGAGCAGGGTAGGCCGTTCCATCCATTGCACCTGCTCTGTCATTTAGTAAGATCATGGCTGAGCTGTATGTGGTTTTGTTAACCATCTACCCCCCCCATCCCCACCCCCACCCATAACCCTTGATTCCTTGTCCATTCGAAAACAGAGGCGTGCTGGAGGAGGTGCAGCAGGAAGTGGAGTGTCGGGGAAGAGAATGCCATGTTGAATTGAAGGGTTTAAAGCAAGAACATGATGGGGGTGGGGTGCGAGGGTAGTATGTTTGTGTAAGGTGTGGGAGGGGGTAGATGGTTAACAAATTGAACGGCACAAAGAGAATCCCACTTTGAATGGTATCGGGGTGAGGAGTTAGATGTTAGATGTGTTCAGATGTTTCTTTTCTCCAAGGGATCTTGGCTATACAGATCATGACGTAACTCATTCTCATGTTACACACTGAGTTATTCATGTCAGCAGCCAGTTTTTGGGGCCTTAAGCGGCTTTGTGTAGTTGGTGACTGATTTTGAGTGCGTTTTCTAGGTTGATAAGACTGGGTTCATTTGAATAGATGACGTGAATGACTAATCAATGTTTCTCATCATTACCCAGTGACTCTTGCTGGTGCTTGTGAGGGTGGGTTCAGGATTAACTGCAAACCCCCCAGCAATCAAATCGTCAACATTCAGCATGCACTGTAACTTGCACAATAAACAGAATGACAACGCAACAATCAACGATCACTCCACTGGAGTTTAGAAGAGTAAAAGGCAACTTAATTAAAATATTCAAGATTCTGAGGGATATTGAAGGGTGGATGTAGAGAGAGCACAATTCCTCTTGTAGCAGAGTCGAGGACTTGGGGTCACTGTTTAAAAATAAGGGGCTGCCCATTTAAAACACAGATAAAGCAAAATTCCTTCTCTCGGAGGGTTGAGTGTCTTTGGAATTCTCTACACGAAAAGATGGCGGAAGCAGAGTCTCTGAATATTTTTGAGGTGGAGGTAGACCGGTTCTTGGTAAGCAGGGGGGGAGGGCTGATGGGCTAATCGGGGGTCAGTGGAATGCAATGCAAGTTAGAGGTTACTATCAGATCAGCCATGATCTTATTGAACAGCGGAGCAGGTTAGAGGAGCCGAATGGCCTATTCCTGCTCCTTGGTCAGATGTTCAGCAGCAACATCTGTGCCGAGAGCGTTGGGGGGACTGCCCTGAGGTTTCTGGTGGTTTCATTACTGACCTGGCGCTAGTGCACCGTGGGAGTGAGCGCCGCAGTTCACACACTCTCAATGTTTCCTCTGTTGGACTCGAGCCCAATTACTCCATCACAAACAAACACAAAGGATACAACCATCAGCCCAAGAAAATTAGACAAGACATATCGGTTAGTGGTTTAATTGCCGTCTGGTGACTTCTATAAATGGGATAATTGTGCTCCATTAACACACACACTGACAATGCTTGACAAGTGCAGATGACCTTTGTCCCTTCCTTACTGAGCCTGACGCTCTTGTTCTCTTTTCCCCTCCTCTTCAGCGAGCGATGACTTCCCCCATCCCAGTCTTTCTCACTCAGAATGTCTTCGTGGTTTCAGTATCCAAGCTATTTCATTCCATTGCAGCTACATAACTGTCCGCGGAGAACGGGACAGCAGCAACAGAAGCATCTGAAATGAATCAAGTGGAGAAAATGTGGAATGGAGCGTTGAATCCAACATTCCTCACTCGTGGTTCCACACTCAGCACTTTGATTTATTGCCTGACTTGTGCTGAATGCTCGCTGTAAAGAAACGAAGGCGTCCCAGGAGTGAGGGACCATGTGACTGGGTGAATCATCAGCCTTTATTCACAGTCTAACTACCTAGTGGACCGGTAAAACAGGGCATTCATTGTTGGACACCCAGCAGCCACAGGGTAAACTAAACGCCATCCCTCCAGCTCAGTCAGGCAGGCGACGGGGAGAAGCGTGATTTCATCATGAAGGATTTACACCATCAGCCTGGACAGCCTAAACACATGGATTCCTTGCAAGCGGAATAATCAGTGAAATAGTTTTAAAACAGCTCATGTGTGAAAAACCACCCGCTGGTTGCTTTGACTGTATTTTGACAATTGCCCAACTTTCAGAGGCAGGCCCAGGGTAGCTGCATTGTCAAACAGGAGCGGGAACCACAGCAGGCAGACAGGAGGGTGGGGAGAGGAACCAAAAGACAAAGGCAAATCTCTGACATAAAACCAACTCTTGTTTTTCCGTCTCACCGCACCGAGAATGTGTGAGCGCAGTCTCACTGCACCGTGATTGATTATTGCTCCCGGGTTCTGGAATTCTTAGCACTGTCTCCATCATCTCTCCCAGTTCTAGCTCCCTCAGGCCAATGAGGGCAGACGGGGAATCTACTCAATGTCTTTACTGCAGAGGGCCTGAGTCAGACTCACAACAATGGCCCAGCCTCAGGCTCTCACCCCATCCCACCACTGATTCTTCCCATTTCCCTGATAGAGGAACATGTAGCATCCCCCCCCCACCCCATAATCTTCTCCTGACCCTACCCCCACATTTCCTCTTTCCACTTCCTACCCTCATCGCACTAACCTTCCTTCTACAGTAAGCTGTTGGAGGAAACAGTTCCAAGAAATAGGAAGCTCAGCAAGAAGGTGAACTGACCTTCCAGCAACACACACTTTCCAAAGTCCAGCCCTGCCACAGTGACTGCTGCACACACGTGGGTAACCATGATAAAGGAGTGGGAATATCTCACCACACAGGAAATCTTGGGGAAGGGGGCACTCGGATAGAATCTCAACCCGAAATAAGATCCGCCAGCAACTGAATAGGTTAAAGCAACAACAAGGGGAATTACAGCTGCCTCAGTCAGAGTGAGACAGCACAGGGTGAGAAAGGAGAACCAATGGATCCAATTTTAGATGCAACAAGAACAACAAAGAATTGATAGCAAGTCGTTAAAACATCATTCTTTAGAAATCAGGCTGTAAGGCGATTAGAGAACAATGAGCAGCAACCAATCATAGTGCATTAAGACATTTAACAAAGTATTGAAAGTGTCTAGCCATCCGGACAAGGGTCAGCGAGCGCACAGATTTCCTTCAATCCGCAACCAAAGACACATGATCCGTGTCTGCACAGTACTCAAAGACAAAGATCCCGCATAAAACTTAAGAGATTCCGCTCACATATATAGTCAAGAATATAAGAAATAAGAAGGGGCCATTTGACCCCTTGAGCCCACCATTCAACACAACCATGGCCAAGCTTCAACATCAACTCCATTTGCCCACTCACTTCCCGGATTCCTTCCGTGTTCAAAAAATTATTGATCCCTCTCTCTCTCTCGAATATATTCAACAACTCAACATCCGCACCATCCTAACCTGGATGTAGTGATTGTCTCTTTAAGGACAACACAGCCCAGTAAAGGTCACCGGGCCTGGGTGATCAATTGGGAGTGGGGAATCACCCCTGGGGGAGGAGTTCTCCTGGGCAGATGCATTCCGGAATGAGCTGCAGACGTACTGCTGCTCTTGTAGATTCTGGCAAACCCATCCTTGGTTGTTCTGCAAGTGCATCATTACACTCAGTGAAGAAACATTTCCCATCTCAACCCTAAATGGCCAATCCTTTATCCTGAGATTATGAGGCAATAAAAGGAAGCAGCCTCTCAGCATCCAACCTCGATCAGAATTTCATATGTTTCAATGAGATAAACTCTCATTCTTCTAAGCTCCAGGGAGTATTGACACATTTTACTCTATTTTTACTCTAAAGACAATTGCCATGTCTCAGGAATCAGTAACAAAGTGACAGGTTAAATTCTTACTTAACAAACCACAGACTATAACAAAACGCAGCAGAATTAGGCCATTCGGCCCATCGAGTCTCCACCACCATTCAATCATGGCTGATATAATTCTCCTTCACATTTCCTGCCTTCTCCCCATAACCCTTGATCCCCTTTTTGATCAAGAACATATCTCTCTCTGTCTTAAAGACAATGATCTGGCCTCCACTGCCCTCTGTGGCAATGAATTCTACTGGTTCACCACCCTCTGGCTGAAGAAACTCCTCCTTATTACTGTTTTAAACGAGTGTCCCTTCACTCTGAAATTATGCCCTTGAGTTCTCCCACTAGTGGAAACATTCCCCATCTACTCTATCTATGCCTCCCAGTATTCTATAAGTTTCGATTAGATCCCCCCTCATCCTTCTAAACTCTATCAAGTTTAGACCCAAACTCCTCATCGCTCCTCAGATGACAAACCCTTCTTTCCTGGGATCATTCTTGTGAGCTTCTTCTGCACCTTCTCCAAGGCCAGTAGATCCTTCTTTAGGTGTGGGGATCAAAACTGTTCAGGAAGATGGACCCTGAAGTTAATCTTCCTAAACAGATGAGTACTTTCCCATTCGTTTGAGGGAGTGTCAGGGGGGCTTGTGTTGCCACCCATCACAATTTCCCATTCAGGAACACAGCACAGCTGATTCAGCTGGGCAAACTGACTGCTGTTTGGCAAATGTTGTACCCATTTGGGCAGAGGGGAGAGATCAAGGAGCAGCAGGATGTGTGTGGACTTGATAGAAATACACCGGCTGCGTTTTCGGAAGAGTCTCGTCGACAGGGAAAATCTTCCCCGAAGATGGAGAGTTAACATTGCTAAAAACGATTGGTTGGATGGAGGTGGGAATAGATAGAGCCAGTCAAACAATCAGCAACACCTTCTCCCAGATTCTACTTTATAAAAGAGCATCTTCCTCAAATAAACTAGTTCAACAGCAAGTTACACCCAGTGCAAAACTGCTTAGAATATTTACTCAAGTGAGATTACCAAAATGATTTTTAAAGGGATTCCAAAAACCCTGAGTTAGACTTGGGCAGCTGATGGATTCCAGGAAGAAATGGATTCATCACAGTATCTCATTCTGGAGCATCCTTTTCCAAATAGGTTTTTCCTGACAAGTGAATTCTTCCATCCTTCAGGAATTAAGATTCTCAGGAATTTCTGATTAAGATGGGCTTGACTCAGACCGTAGCTTTGGTGGGTTTAAACCCCCCACTCTGGGATTTGAGCTTGTTACCTGGGCTAACAGTGCAGTGCAGGAGTGAGGAGGTGTCACCCGAGGCCTGTTCAATTGTGTGGCATTCTCCTAAGAAAAGCAGAGTGGGGGCAGGATTCTCCTGGTCAATATTCCTCCCCAAACACACCCAATGATGTGAAGGTTAGGATGATTGGCTCAGTGTCCCGCAGTTAGGGGGGGGTTAGGAGAGGTAAATACACGGAGCTACAGGTCAAGCCTGGGTATCAGTCAGTGCAGACTCAATGGGCCAAATGGCCTCCTTCTGCACTGGAGGGACTGTATGCTGTCACTTTTTCTGATATACAGCTGTGACTTGTACACATAAAACTTGTACACACATTGGCTGGAAAGTCCTTTGGTCTGTCTTGCAGATGTAAAAGAAGTGTTAAATAAAAGCAACTCTTCCTTCTCAAAATATCTCTAAAATTACAGCACAGATGGTGACAAAAGGTCCAATCACTCGTGCTGTTTTCAGCTGACAGAGCAGTCTACTGCAATCCTATTTCCGCTCCTCTGTATCCTTTCTTGAATATCTGCTAATCCAATTAACTGACGTTCTCCTCAATAGCCACTTGTCGTAAAGCATTACATGTTCCGACAACCCTCTGTGTGAATAAAGATCTAACCTCCCTCTTCATTCAAGTGATAATCCTCAGTCTGTGCTACATATTCACCAAGCACTGGAACCATCGTTCATTATTCATCGCTCATTATGGGCAGGATGGTGGTACAATGGTTAGCACTGATGCCTCTCAGCGCCAGGGACCCAGGTTCGATTCCTGGCTTGGGTCACTGTCTGTGTGGAGTTTGCACGTTCTCCCCGTGTCTGCATGCGTTTCCTCCCACAGTCTGAAAGACGTACTGTTTAGGTGCATTGACCCGAACAGGCACCGGTGTGTGGTGACTATAATGTTAATCTAAGCCTTACTTGTGACTAATAAATAAATAAACAAACTTTCTTTAACCCCCTCATAAATTTATACCATTATTAGATTCCACCCTGATCTGTTCTTTCATCGTATGTTTTGGGCTTTCTTTGTAAGAACCACCTAGTTCCTGAAACCATTTCTCATGAATCTTCACCAATCCCTCCTTCCTGTAAGATGGTTCTGGAAAGGCTCACGCAGTCCAGCTGTACCCAAGATAATGGCAAATATTCTGCATGATGTGGGAGGGAACGGGAATCTCAAACCCACTTTTCCTGATTCTGCATTCACCAGGCCATGGTGATGGACCGTTAGATGTGGGAACACCAGCTCCTGCCTCGGCAACTTTTAGCCATTAGCAGCAGCAGTTAAACCCTGATAATGGTTCAGCAGACAATGATATTGCCTGACCCAGAGGTAGGCCAAACAAAACAGTAAGTTCCCAAGTGCAATTCTCTACAATTTATTGGTATTAGATTGTCGGTGACTTCCATTTAGTTTATAACCGAGGTTCAGAATATTTCATTTTGTCAAAAGTCCGTTGTCCAAATCATTCACAAAGAAAGACACCAATCAAAATGCAGGAAGCATCATCTCCGTCAGTGACATGGGAAACAATCCCAGAGGTTTTGTGGTGCTTGCCAATAAATTTATTGAACTCAATTTCTGAACTTATTACACTACGATTTAAACTTGTGACCTCCAGGCTGCCGGATCATAACCACCATATTCCCCCGGCACAGTAGTTCGCACAGCGGCTACACAGCAGCCAGGGACCTGGGTTCAATTCCAGCCTCGGGTCACTGCATATGTGGAGTCTCCACATGTCTACGTGGGTTTCCTCCGGATGCTCTGATTTCTTCCCGCAGTCTGAGAGCCGTGCTGGTTGGGGTGCATTGGTCGTGCTAAATTCTCCCTCAGTGCACCCAAACAGGCGCCAGAGTTTGGCAACTAGGGATTTTCACAGTAACTTCATTGCAGTGTTAATGTCAGCCTACTTGTGACACTAATAAATAAAACTTTTAAAAACTTCTCCCAATGGGATTATTATTAAACACAAACACATGAAGCGTAATGGAGCACATACAGGTCATGTCGCAGAGGAGAAAAGATGGATTTTTTAAACAAAGTGACAAATATTTTACTGATATAGCCCCTACCCTAATTGGGAGATGTCCACACTGCCAGTGGTATTCTGGGAGATGTATATTCTGTTGCTGGTGTCTCTCAGTAATCACATTAACGTGTTTTAGGTTTGCTGTGAAGAAGTAACCCACAAATAGCCATTTTACACAGATTTCCCACTGGGTGACATCACTGAGTTCCACATCAGTGAGGTTACTGGCAACAGCTGGCAGGATTCAACAAGAGGAACAGAAAGTGAAGATGTTGGAAATTCTCAGATCTGGCAGTGTCGGTGGAGAGAACAAACAGCATTTCAGCAGCGCATTCTCTTGTCAATACTTGGACTGAAAGGAATACTCATACAGACAGAGTGAAAGTTCTCCATGTCTTCCAGCTAGAGTTCCTACAAAATCTGGCTGCAACTTCAACTTTGTACGTAGCAAGCTTTACTCTGTATCTAATCCCATGCTGTACCTGTCCTGGGAGTGTTTGATGGGGGGACAGTGTAGAGGGAGCTTTACTCTGTATCTAACCCCGTGCTGTACCTGTTCTGGGAGTGTTTGATGGGGGGGGACAGTGTAGAGGAAGCTTTACTCTGTATCTCACCCCGTGCTGTAAAGGGATATTTTAAATGAGACATAATCTAAGTAATTCAGGAGTGTCCAATGCAGGTGTGTGTGTGTGTGTGTGTGTGTGTGTGTGTGTGTGTGTGTGTGTGTGTGTGTGTGTGTGTGTGTCTGCGCGCACGCGCACACACGTGGTGGTGTTGGTGGGGTGGGGTGGGTGGTGGTGGTCAGATGCAGACTGACATCACCTTCTACTGCTGAATAAATGTGCAGCAAAGAGGAATCAGCAGAAGGTTTAACAATCAGTGACTTCAATAATCCTCATCACTGACAGTCCCTGCACTCATTTCCCCAATTTCAGTTCACAGCCGATGGTTTGTGAAGTAAAATAATTGGATGTTGCAATTTCTGAAGTTGCTAAATTTGATATCAAACTCCACCCAACATGCCATTGAAACATCCCCGAGAATGGGCAATGATCCACTGACTGAAGCTTCCAGGGTAACAATTATTCCCAGACATCCTGCTCCCTGCTCCGTCTCTGTGACCCACCCACAATGCAATCTGTGACATTAGTGTGTCAGACACTAACTCGCTGGTCACACTGCTTCCTGACCGAGCCATCGCTAAGTTGCCGCTGCAGGAACAGAGCCAGGGGAATCTGTGCCTGCTGGTAATCGTGGTTAATCACGCTTTCCAGCCAATACTTCCTTTGTGTGGTTAGTGCTGAGGATTGTTTGCTGTCAGTGGGCAGTGATGCGCTCCCCTAGGGATCAGGCTGGAGGGTGTTCCACTGCCAAATAGAGGCTGGTCATGGAAAAAATTACTTTCAAAATTGAAAGTGATGGGGAGAGAATGTGGTCCATCTTGGTTTTAGCTGCTGTTTTTGGAGAATGCAGATGAGAGATGTTTACTTCAGCCTTCATGGCCAGTTTATTTAAACCATCTGCCTTTAGTTCAAAGAACCAATTAGGCCCATCACCCTGGTAACCGTTCTTCACATCAAGTCCACACCCCTGTGTCAGACCCCACTCTACAATAAAGTCCACCTTACAGACCAGCCTCTACATGTTAACACTTGGTAATGAGAAACCAGTACTGTCATACTCCCACCATCACAATACAGATAACACAGGGTAACATTCTAATGCAGCGCCGAGGGAGCGCCGCACTGTCAGAGGGTCAGCGCCGAGGGAGCGCCGCACTGTCAGAGGGTCAGCGCCGAGGGAGCGCCGCACTGTCAGAGGGTCAGCGCCGAGGGAGCGCCGCACTGTCAGAGGGTCAGCGCCGAGGGAGCGCCGCACTGTCAGAGGGTCAATGCTTCTCCCAGTTTCAGGGTCATTGGTTATTGCTAAATCCAGAGTGGCAAGAGAACTGAACTGGTCCGCGCTTCACTGCTCCTTATACAAGATATCGCTGTCCACACAATGACCTCCACATTTGCTTCTATAAGATCTGTCACTGCACTCCATGTAATTCATCTGAAGTGAAGCAGTTGAGGGGTTTTGAGGCTGGGAGAAGGTTCCCAAAGTAAAAGTATTTATTAGTGAGGCAGAGTGCACGGGTTTCACATTCGAACCAACACAGAGGCTTTGCTGGATCTCTCGTAACTCTCACATGACCACATCTCCTCCCGTCACACCAACTAACATTTACTTTCCTTTCAAACATCCATCTCATTTAGCAGTTGCCTGGAGTCAGTGTGTGAGCTCTTGGCTTTGCAACATTCCAGCAGCTCCAAGATCACTGACTCCAACTGGATAGGATCCTGCGGTTCCAACTGGGCATGTATCCCCAGTTACAACTCTGGAGAACAAGCTTCTCATTAGCATTCTCCCCCCCACAGGGTCTCAGCAAGGAACACCAACTGCAAGGGGGGGGGGGGGTGCCATGGACTTGTGCGTTCACAGTAACAGATCATTTCCAATCATTTCACTGGGTTGGGGCTGATGTTATTATTGGAATAGGAAGCTGTTCTCTCTCAGCCTGCTGCCTCGAAAGCTGGTATCTGGGCCAACAGCAGCAGCAGAAGACATTTATCAACTGGTCAGTCATTGCATTCAGATTTCTGGGATCTCGCTCAGTGCAAAGTAGCTGCTAACATCAGACTTCAAAACAGTTAATGGTCTGTGGAGTGCCTTGGGACAAAGTACTGTGTATATAAAGTCTTCCTTCCTGCCACCACCCAATACTCTGGGATCCTCTCTCATATCCTCGCTGAGAATCCAGTGCACAGACTCTGGATTCCAGAGATAGCGACCTTGTGACACGAGATAAGCCCTTGTTTGAAGTGCTGTCACTGTTAAAGGTCTGACTGCAAGCTCTCCTCCTGTGTCACACCCCGGCTCTCACAATGACAGTCGGAATACATTAGCACAACCCCTCTGGGCTACAGGTCAGGAATTCTGCACAGGAATCACTCATTAAACAGCTCCTTCATTCAAATGCATTCACAAATAATCACATCAAGCTAAAGGCAGGATGTGGTATAGTTACCTCAGCATGAACCCAGTCACAATACAAAATCCAGACTCGCAGGAATCCAGCTTTGAGGTTGGAACTGATCGCTGGTACGCACTTAACTCTGAACTCATATCATTAATGGATGGAAAGTGGGCCAATGACAAGAGGCAGGCATGCTGTTGGTTCAATCCCTGCTCGGTGCTCTAATATCCGATTCCAGCCCGGGAGGGGAATGGATACAATGTGATTGGCTTCGATTTCCCAGAGCTTGGGAAAAGGGAGATCAGATCCCCAGGATTCCCAGTCCCAATCAAACACTGGAGAAACTGCCTGGAAAGTAAGCGAGCTGCAAACGTCGGGTAAAAAAGATAAACATCAGTTTTGGATGCAAGTCTCTCTCTTATTAAATTTAGAATCATAGAATCCCTACAGTGCAGGAGGCGGCCATTCGGCCCACCAAGTCTGCACCGACCAGAATCGCACCCAGGCCTTATCCCCGTAACCCCACATAGTCACCCTGCTAATCTCTCTAACCTACGTATCTCGGGACACTAAGGGGCAATTTTAGCATGGCCAATCCACTTAACCCGCACACCTTTCAGACTGTGGGGGGAAACCGGAGCACCTGGAGGAAACCCATGGGGTGAACATGCAAACTCCGCATAGACAGTCACCCCCAAGCCAGGAATTGAATCTGGGTCACTGGCGCTGTGAGGCAGCAGTGCTAACCACTGAGCCACCCAGGTCAACTGTCAAAAATGATGTTTCTCAGAATTACAGAATTGTTACAGCACATAATGCCATTCAGCCCACTGTATCTGTGCTAGCTCTTCTAAGGAGGAATTCATATACAGCCACCCCTCACTCTGTCCCCCGAACCCTGCACCTTCCTTCTTTTTGGTCAATTAGAACGGTTAGAAAATGTGGAAAAGTTTACAGAAAGGTACAGAAAGAGACCACTCTGCCCATCGCACCTGCACTCTGATAAAGGAGCCAACCAACTGATCCTGTTTCCAGCGAGGGAGGTGGGGCAGGGGGCATTGGGCAATGGCAGGGCCAATGGACACAACTGGGACAAGATGACACAAGAAGGACGGAGACAATGCAAGGAAGCCCAGGTACCCGCAGCCCTGCCAGTTACAGCACTTCAGACACAGACACCTTTTCGAGTTGAGAGTTTCTGCCTCTATTCTCCTTTCAGTCAGTGCGTTCCAGGCTCCCAGGAGCCTCTGGGTGCTCTATCCAGGCCCTTCACTATTCTGTACATCTCAATCCAATCGGCCTCCTCTGCCGGAGGTTTATCCCAGCCTACCCAATCATTCCTCATAGCTGCAATTTTCCAGTCCTGACAACACCCCCATCAGTCTCCTCCGTATCCTCTCGAACACAATCACATCCTTTTAGTAATGAGGTGACCAGAACTACACTCAGTACTCAGGTTGTGGCCCAATTAATATTTGATTTGATTTATTATTGTCACATGTATTAACAGTGAAAAGTATTGTTTCTTGCGTGCTACATGGACAAAGCATGTCGTTCATAGAGAAAGAAAGGAGAGAGTGCAGAATGTAGTGTTACAGCCATAGGTAGGGTGTGTAGAAAGATCAACTTAATGCAAGGTAAGTCCACTGAAAAGTCTGACAGCAGCAGGGAAGAAGCTGTTCCTGAGTTGGTAGGTACGTGATCTCAGGCTTTTGTATCTTTTTCTCGATGGAAGAAGGTGGAAGAGAGAATGTCTGGGGTGCCAAGGCAGCAGGACGTATAGACAGAGTCAATGGATGGGAGGCTAGTTTGCGTGATGGATTGGGTTACATTCACGACCTTTTGTAGTTCCTTGTGGTCTTGGGCAGAGCAGGAGCACATACCAAGCTGTGAGACAACCAGAAAGAATGCTTTCTATGGTGTATCTTTAAAAGTACTTCCAGCAAAACCTCCCTGCTCTTATATTCCATGCCTCGGCTAATAAAGGAAAGGATTGCATTTGCCTTAACCACATTACTGATGTGATCTACTACCTTCAGGGATCTGCAGACATTCACTCCAAGATGCCCCACTTTCTCTACATCCTCCCACTCAATCCTTTGCCCTGTCTGACCTCCCCAGTGCAACACCTCTCACTTCTCTGGGTTGAATTCCATTTGCCACTTTTCTGCCCAAATGACCAGTCCGTATCTCCCAGCAGCCTGTAGCCATCCTCCTCGCTGACAAACACGGCCAATTTTAGTGCCATCAGCAAATTTATTGATTAAACCACTGCACCCCCCCCCGCCCACGGATGTTCAAACGGGGGTGAGAAGGTGACTGTTCTCTGTGGAATCCCAACTTGAGAGTTAGCACTCCGGGGTCAGGGAGGAAACAACACATTTGTAATTTAAACCAACCCCAAATCAGGTGCACAAGTACAGACCATTCTCGAAAGGAGAAAAGCAGCGGGAACCCTCTCGGTTCATCATGTGACTGGCAGATCTGCCAAGTGGGCTTGCTGTACAGCTGCTGCCCTGATCATTAACCGTGTCCCTAATTAACCCTCATTAAAGCAGCTAAAGGGTCCTTTGAAAGAGGAAGTCATTAAGTATTATAATTAGGAATATCCAAACAGTAAACTTGCATGGTCTTGACATGAGAAAGAGAAACTTGACCTCAGAATCCCCGCCATTAAACAAAACCACTAACTCCTTCATGCAAAATGTCACAAAATAATTACCAGCATCGAGTGCCGAACCTCCTTTGAAATTATGAATCTTTGTGACGTTAGGCCTGAGCGAGGGGGTGGGGGAGTAGGTGATCCCGCTCCTCGACCCTCGCTCCAGAAGAAGGCATGTGTAGTTGCTGAGAGAAAGTAAGATCAGGCTGGGCAGCCATGCCATCTTTTACACAATCAAATAACCAGTGCTTATATCAAGTGGACAAATCGTTGAGAGCTGGGAGAAGCAGTGTCCCCTGAGGGCATCAAAGCCTTCAGGAAAAGGTGAAAGACAACAGGACTTTTCCCATCCTCAAAACAAATCAGAACTTCATGCCTGCGATCCGATTTTTTTTATTCATTCCTGGGACATGGGCATTGCTGGCTGAGCCACCATTTATTGCCCATCCCTAATTGCTCTTGGAGGGCAGTTGAGAGTCAACCACATTGCTGTGGCTCTGGAGTCACATGTAGGTCAGACCGGGTAAGGATGGCAGACTTCTTTCCCTCAGGGGACATTAGTAAACGAGATGGGTTTTTCCAACAATTGGCAATGGTTTCATATCTAATATATTTCTATATCTAAAAATATCTAGATTCTTAATTCTAGACATTTTTTATTGGATTCTAATTCCACCATCTGCGGTGGTGGGATTCGAACCCAGGTCCCCAGAACTTTAGCTGAGTTTCTGGATTAATGTTCTAGCAATAATACCACTGGGCCATCGTCGCCTCCCCATAAATCCTATTGAATTCAGCAAGGCAAAGGTTTACCAGGACGTGGCGATGTTGAGTGGGTGATGAGGCCCAGGATCAGTTGGTTGAATTTTGCCGTGTTGTCAACAATTTCACGCAACAGCGTGATGTTTGGTGGCGCCATGTTTGGATGGCACCTCAAGCATGGATGTTCCAGAGTCAGCAGGATGCCAATTAGGTCCATTTAGCAGCCAATCACGTGGTATTTGTCATCTGCGCAATGTTGTCAATGGTGTAGAGGCCTTGCTGTGTCGGGAGTCTTAATGCAGCAGGGATGGCATTGCAGTTATTTGCCGGTGGGAACCCACAAAGTGGATTCATCCTTAAACATCAGGGACACCCTGCACAGAGACTGATTCCTCCATTAACATTTCTCTTGCTGCATGGTGACTACTCCTTGCCACTGAAGGTGCCTCCTTGGCACCGGTACTGTTGATGGTCAGGCATTGCCCACATGGCGAGGGTGGCTGGTGTTCCCACCCACTGGCTCTGCCATACGGATCTTCCTACACTAGAACCAAGCCACTATCCCGGTCTAGATCGCAGGCAGTTCCGTGAGTGGCTGCCTTCGGTAGGGCAACGTCCATCATACTATTGCAGCCACATCATTTCCTTGCCGAGGAAATGGGGTTAAAGTGAGAAAACACAGGTGGGAATTTCGTCCCCTCCCAATGGAGTTGGTTCAATTGGGAAATGGTCTGAAGGACGTTCTCCAGAGTATCAGCTTCTGACCACTTCCACCATCGCGATCAGAAAATAAAAAGAATTAGTACACAGATATCACAAACGCTTTTCAATGTGTATCGACAGTGTTACAGCAACAGTCTAAACCGACCTTCGCTCCAACACCAACCCTCATTAAATTCTCATTCCAAAGGAGAGTCATTGTGAATGAGAAACTCGGTTTCTTTCGCCACGGATCCTAAATAGTAAAAAGTAAAGTTTATTTATTAGTCACAAGTAAGGCTTACGTTAACACTGCAATGAAGTTACTGTGAAATTCCCCCAGTCGCCACACTCCAGTACCTATTCGGGTTAATGCATCTCCCAGACAGAGAGGAAACCGGAGCACCCAGAGGAAACCCACATAGACAGGGGGAGAATGTACAAACTTACACACAGACAGTGAGCCGAACGGGGAATCGAACCCGGATCCCTAGCACTGTGAGGCAGCAGTGTTAACCACCGTGCCATGTCGCTGCTAGACCTGCTGGATTTTTCCAGCACCCACAGCATTTTGCTTTTACTGAATTCAGCTGCGTTTGAGCCATTATTGTGATGATCCTTTCCATCCCCTCCCAGTCCCTTCACTGTTTGTATGAAGGGTGTGTCTGAGTAACCCCTGAACTCTGATTGCAAATAACAAATCACAGGAAATGTCCCCCCGTGTAGTGCAGAGTAAATAGCTGTCAGCACACAACTTCAATGTTGCTGATGTTGAAATGTAACACAAAGACACTCTGTGAGATATTGGCTATCCCAATTCAATCATTGCTCGCTGTATATCACACTAACTATTGAACTGGCCTTAAACCGTCACTTACAGCACTGAAAAGTGTCGATCTCAGATTATCCTGGAACGGTAACATTAAAAATAGGAGCAGGAGGCCATTTGGCCCTTCCAGCCTGCTCTGGCATTCACTGTAATCATGATCCCACCTTCTGCCCATATCCTTTGATCCCTTTCACCCCAAGAGCTGTATCCAACTCCTTCTTGAAAACATTCAACATTTTGGCCTCAACTACTTTCTGTGGGAGTGAATTCCACACGTTCACCACCCTCTGGGTGAAGACATTTCTCTTCATCTCAATCCTAAAAGGTTTACCTCGTATCCTTAAAACCGTGAGCCCTGGTTTTGGACATCTGCCCCCCGAATTGAGAACATCCTTCCTGCATCTATCCTGCCCAGTCCTGTTAGAATTTTATTAGTCCCTATGAGGTCTCCTCTCATTCTGCTAAGCTCCAATAACTATCATCCTAACCAACTCAATCTCTCCTCAAATGGCAGTCCTGCCATCCCAGGAATCAGTCTGGTAAAACGTCTCTGCACTCCCTTGAGAGCAAGAACATCCCTTCTTAGAAAAGGAGACCAAAACTGGACACAACATTCCAGGTGTGGCCTCACCAAGGCCCTGTATAATTGCAACAACAGTAAAAAGTCTGACAACACCAGGTTTTAGTCCAACCGATTTATTTGATAACAGACTCACTGCCGGCGTTGGACTGGCGTAAACACAGTAAAAAGTCTGACAACACGATAAATCGGTTGGACTAAAACCTGGTGTTGTCAGACTTTTTACTGTGTTTACGCCAGTCCAACGCCGGCATACCCACATCATAATTGCAACAACACATCCCTGCTCCTGTACACGAAACCTCTCACAATGAAGGCCAACATACCACTTGCCTTCTTTACTGCACCTGCATGTTTACCTTCAGCAACTGGTGCACAAGGATACCCAGGTCCCACTGCACACTCCCCTCTCCCAATTTATACCCAGATAATAATCTGACCTCCTGTTTATGCTACCAAAGTGGATAGCCTCACATTTATCTACATTATGCTGCATCTGCCATGCAGATGCCCACACACTGAGCCTGTCCAAATCACACTGAAACATCTCTACAGCCTCCTCACAGCTCACCCTCCCACACAACTTTGTATCATCTGCAAGTTTGGAAATATTACATTTACCTCTTGCAACTAAGTCATTTATATGTATATATTGTGAATAGGTGGGGTTCCAGCACCGATCCCTGCGATGCCCCACTAGTCACTGCCTGCCATTCAGAATAAAACCCATTTATTCCTGCAAGCTACCCTAAATATTTCAGCAGTGGGTAAAGCTAGCTGCTTCACACTGCGATGTGCAGCAGCAACACAAGTGTTACTCATCACCAACAGGATTCTGCTTATCACACAATTAATAATGCGGGGTATGAATTTCAATGTCCGTCTGATGCCAGGTATGTTGGCTGTACGTCCCAAAGAGTGGCAAACCTGTTTGCAACAGGCAAGGTACAGGACCTGTACCCAACAACCCGTGCTTGCAACACTCAGAACATTAGATGTGATTCCACGACTGGACAATATTTGCTAAACAATCCTAAATGTGCTAAAAATTATGTTAATGACCAATTTAAGATTGTAGGTCAGGCTCACAACGTGGCAGATTTGCATGTGCTGGAAGCTACATATATTATTAACACATAGGGCCCAGTACTTTGCAGACAGAAAGAACAGGAACACACATTGCGCCTGTTTCAGCTAAACACAATATGTGATAGCCATTTGCTGGTTCATCCCTCAGCGAAATACCACGATCATCAAATTCAAGCTGCCTGGTTTAAATTTCAAACAATGCTTGGCAGTTAACTATCAGCCACCATCGACTGAAGCATTCTCCACGGCAATGTCTCTATCAATCAATCAGCACCCTCTTCTCATACAATATAAACTTGTTTCTCCTAACATTGGCATTCTTGTGATTGCTCTGATGAGTGCAGGATGTGAAACTTCAACAAAATGTCTTTTTTCAGAATTGTTGTATAGTAAGTGTATATAGGATACAGTAAGTGACAGATAGCAATGGTTTTGCAACACACAAAGTTACCACCACCAGCCCCCACACACATCTGTAAGTACTGACCCCTAACAGAGACCCCATGGAAATGCTGACCCATCAGAGGCCACCCATAAACATGGAGTCCCTGCAACTATCATCAGCGACCCCCACATAACACTGACCCGTACTAGGGACCCCAGAGGAGGGCACCGACATTTACGTAAGCACATAAGAAACAGGAGCAGGAGTAGGCCATCTGGCCCTTCGAGCCTGCCCCGCCATTCAGGGGAATTAAGGGTTATGGGGAGAGAGCAGGAAAGTGGAACTGAGCCACTTCAGATCAGCCATGATCTTATTGAATGGCGGGGCAGGCTCGAAGGGCTAGATGGCCTACTCCTGCTCCTATTTCTTATGTTCTTATGTTCTTATTTCTGCCAAAGTGGATAACCTCACACTTGCTAACATTATACTCCATCTGCCAGGTCCTCGCCCACTCGCTCAGCCTATCCAGATCCAGATTTGTAAGGGACTCTGGGAAGGTGCCAGCAGTTGCTGGGGATCTGTACATAGGCATCAATATTTGCACAAAAGGAATATCGGTGGACCTGTTCAACTGTTGAAGGCATCACTTCCCAATTCTAATCCTGTCCTTTCCTGCTCCCGATAAAGTCATTACATTATAATGAAGGGTTGCCTGAACGAACACATTGTCACTCTCTCACTATGCAGTTAGTCTAGCTATAAACTGTCCAAAACCTTTGAAATACATGTAGATTCCAGACTAGCTTACAGCAAGCACTTGCAAATTGGTTCAGTTGCCATGAAGCAAACTGTTGTTCCCTGCAGAAGTCCTGCGTTTGCTGCTTCTTCCCTCATTGTGAAGATAAAGCCCAAATAAATGTAGGAAAGTGCAGAATAGTCTCCCCATCACTCACTGAACTACAGCATCCTCAGAGTTCTTTAAGATATCTCAGTTTTTTTGCCTCTTTGCATCAAATACTGGGACTCGCAGCTTGCTGGAGAACCATTAGCTTATAATCTCTTCAATCTCCAACTTCGAAATCACAGAGCAAGGGAGAGAGACAGTTTGAGGATAACTCTTGCCTGCCCTGCTTGTGGTCTGTCAAGGCAAAACTAGGTTTGATGCACCCAGGTCCCTGACTGAAGCCAAAGTGAGCTGATCACAGTTAGGATCTCAGTCAAAGTGGTACAAGGGACATCTCTGAGCTAGGGAGCATCGATGGTGGGTGGGTGGCCATTGGGGCAATGAAAATCAGTCAATGCTCCCACCTCAGAAACTTTCCACATGGGACTTTCAGCTAGTTGTCTGTTTTTGGGATGTGGGCAGCATTGAGGAGTCTGCAGTGTAGGAGTGATATATAGGTCAGGACTTCCCTTCCCCGATGGACACTAGTGATCCAGTCGGTTTAGGACAACAACAACAGCAGCTTTCAGGGGCAGTGGTTCCAACCTGTATATTCACAGATATGTTAAAAATATATGATTTCACAACTTGTTATGGTGGAAACTGAACTCTCTGATCCCAAGGACAGTATAATAACAAGCAGGACTTGACTGGTGGGCTATGAACTGAATAGATTACCCATCCTCATTTCCCGGGGCTCACAACAAGATCTATCTGCGAGAAAGCAATTCACATTTCCAGGACCAGGGAGAAAAATGAACGAGGTAATTAAGGAGGTCAGTGAAGAGAAGATACTTGTCCATCTCGAAACACTTCTCATATCCCAGAGAATTTTGCACCCTCACCATCACCACAAAGAGATTCTACCTCTGGCTGATGAATATGAGCTTGGCATCACTCAGCTATACCGAGAGATGGAAGAGATCAATGGGAAAGAATGGCAAAGCAATCTGCAGCAAGAAAGGCCATAAACATTCACAGCACTTAAAGGTTCCCTTTAAGTTGGAGAGGTTCTAGAGATACCTTATTCCCATTTTAATCACAAGTGACAGTAATTTATTTCATTCAATCTGGGTCATAACAGAACAGGAACCAGAAATCAATCATTAAACTCAATTAAATTTTAATCCTCTACTACTTGACTGAAATCTCAGAAGGTCCACAGATACACAACGGGCCAGTGAGTGCTTTTCCAGGGTATGGACTGGCAATCACTAGGATTATAACAGTACGTGTCGAGTACCTTTCATCCACAAACTAAAACTATCCAAAACCAATACTTGTTTTTTTAACCTCACTGACCTTTAACACAGGAAGTCTAGTTGTTTATCTGCACTGTTTACCTTGCCAGATTTGTTTTAAAGTTTATTTATTAGAGTCACAAGTAGGTTTACGTTAACACTGCAATGAAGTTACCGTGAAAATCCCCTAGTCTCCACACTCCGGCGCCTGTTCGGGTACACCAAGGGAGAATTTAGCACCTAACCAGCACGTCTTTCAGACTGTGGGAGGAAACCCACACAGACATGGGGAGAAGATGCAAACCCCACACAGACAGTGGCTCAAGCTGGGAACTGAACCTGGGACCATGGTACTGTGAGGCAGCAGTGCTAACCCACTGTACCACCGTGCAGTCACCATTGTAATGCAGAAAACAGAGTGACCAATCTGCACACAGCAAATTCCACAAACAGCAATGTGATCATCATCAAATAATCTCTAATTAGATAATATAAAATATTGCTGTGGGCACTGAGAACTTCCCTGATCTTCCTCAGATTAGTGCCACAGGGTTTTTAACTGCAAATGAGGGGCAGTCAGTGCCTCAGTTTAACATCTCATTCAAAAGACAGCACCTCTGACATTGCAGCACTCCTTCTGTACTGCAGGAGTGAAATATCAGCAAGCTTTCCCATTCTACACCCTAATTAGCCAAACTTAACACAGGGCAGAAACTGAGATGAGGGCTGCAGCAATCATTTGCACTGTGCATTTAATATTCGCACTCCCACTACAGTCAAACATAGGGATCAGTACAACAGAGCGACTAATTCTGTGTCACAGGCTGGAATACAGTGGAGGTTTTACTTTGATCATTTTCAAAGGAACACTTTCCTTTGTATAAAACCTACATTTTGCGGCTTGACTTCAATACATTCTATTCTCGGAGAGTGTACCCTCAGTACTCAGACCCTCAGTACGCAGATGCTCTGTGCATTAAACAATTCCTGCTGTTTTGAGTTTGTTTGATGAGACAAGATCAGCTCTTTATTAATTTTATTTTTGTTATCAAGCAGGTTCTTTCGACAGAAAACTGGCAGGAATACCAGCCAAAAAACATCATGTAACCATGCACAAAACCAACTGCATGATGAGCTCAGCTGGGGCACTAACCTTCCCCCACCTGGGTTAGATAAGTGATTCAGTAATCGGTTAGCTAAGACATACCTCTCTCATCTAAACAATCCTCTGATCACTGTCCAAAGACTCAATAAGAAAGAACCCGCCAGTAAATATCAGGGAAAACAAGACCAGTAGCAGGGATCAAGCATAACCTTTAGAAAATTCATTTATGGGATGTGGACATCACTGGCTGGGCCAGCATTTATTACCCATCCCTAACTGCTCTTGAGAAGGCAGTGCTGAGCTGTCTTCTTTAATTGCTGCAGTCCAGGTGGTGTAGGTCCACCCACAGTGCAGTTAGGGAGGGAGTTTCAAGATTTTGATAGTGAAGGAATGGCGATATATTTCCAAGTCTGGGTGGTGAGTGACTTGGAGGGGTTCTTGGAGGTGGGGGTGTTCCCAGATATTGCTGCCCTTGTCCTTCTAGATAGTAGCAGTCATGGTTTAGGTGATGCTGTCTAAGGATAACAGCCACCAGGATGCGCTCAGTGTCTGACAATCCCTATTCCCAGTCAGAGAATCAGGAAAATAGGAGTAAAGCTCGACTAAAGACCAATGGGTGGAGGGAGAGAGGATGGTAGAGAGTCAAGAAGAGAATGAGAGTAGATTAAATTCCAGACCACTTCCCGATCCCTTATTATTCCTATCGCAGTGCCTGCTCAATGTGATTGGCTAGAGGAACTGGAGATCTATCACAATCTAGGGCAAAGTTAAGGTTGATGTACTGCCATCCACGTGATTCAGTAATCGGTTAGCGAAGGTAAATCTCTCTTGTCTACACAAGACGACCATGAAGTACTCCTTTTTGCAAGTTGTTATGTTCATCAGAGCAAAGTATTTCAACACTATAGGCACCAGGTATTAACTACTCCCAGGCTAAGAACAACTGAGCCACGAGCCCCATAGCTGTCGTCCCCCCCCGAATGAGCCTTAATCCCCAGCTCGATGCTCCTGTACCAGTGAAGCTTTTGTTATTTCCCACACAAGTCACTCTGGGTAAGATTGCGAGGGCAGAATTAACATATGATGTTTGCCTGGATGAAATTGGATTGCAATTCCTTTCACACAGGATGTGCCCAAGAGAAGAAAACAATCACCCTCCCTCAGCCTAGGATTGATTTAAACCAGAGTTTCAAAGATGAAAAAGGCTAGCTGGCTAACCCACGGACTAGTAATCATTAAATCTCTTTAATACATGACAGAGTGTATTTGACATTCACATCTGTAGCAGGAAGGAACAGATTATGGTCTTATGCCTATTAATTCAGAGTCAGGTTTTCTGCTAAAATATTCTCATTATCCAATAATTAAAGTAAATGAATTAACATAAGACTGCATAGAAACCTTCAACTGTTAGCCCAGGATTGGAGAATTTAACACCGCTTTGAGCACAGCGATTGAAGCTGAGAGAATTTACTATAACCACCAATTATCCCTGCAGTTTAATCCAAATAATGTTGGGAGTATAAACATTATTAACCCAACATTTAGATGCTGCTCTTAGCCTCTTGTACCATATTGAAAAGTAAGAGAGAGAACATATAGGTGTGACGCACACACAGACACAGACAACTTTGCAACACCAAAGCACAGGAAGCTTATGGCCAAACTGGAATTACTGGGTCACAAATGAAAGTTATCCTGACTATGTTGAAACTGGCCTCATGCCACTGGCAATATAATCCCTGGAATCGAGACACTTTACAGTTCAGAGGTGAGGACCGCCTTAGAAGAGGTTCACCTGCATGGCGATGGCATGTGTGGGTAGAAGCACAGGAGGTGGCACTTACAACCATCTTATTTGTTGGCGCTGCCCTCAGTGAAAACACAAACTGAAGCCAAACTTTTCAGGGCATTGGCTGCCTGCATTATTCTGGGTCAATCTATTTGTCTCCTGCTCCCTGTCCTCACAATTGGCACTGCACGGCCCAGCACGCCTCACCACAGCAAAAGTCCTTCTACTCAAAAGCAGCAAGTGCAGCCCAATGTATTCAGCGAGATCACTTGTATTATACAATAATGCAATACTACATACTATGGGCGGCATGGTGGCACAATGGTTAGCTCTGCTGCCTCACAGCGCCAGGGACCCAGGTTTGATTTCCAGCTTAGGTCAATGTCTGTGTGGAGTTCGCACATTCTGTGTCTTCATGGGTTTCCTCCGGGTGCTCCGGTTTCCTCCCACAGTCTGATAGAGGTGCTGTTTAGGTGCATCAACCCAAATAGGCACCAGAGTGTGGTGACTAGGGGAATTTCACAGTAACTTCATTGCAATGTTAACATAAGCCCTACTTGTGACTAATAAACTTTTACTTCTCAATGGACCATCTACACCCAGCCCAGAGTCAACATAGACACCAGATAATAATGTAATTTATTCAAATGTGCAATGAAAACATCTTACCAATGTGTTGCCTATTAGAGACATAGCCTTATCAAAGTCTATTACACAATCATACAGTGTGGGAAGAGGCCATTTGTCCCATTGTGACAATGTTCACTCTTTGAAAGGGCCCGATTAGGCCCATTCTCCCCACCTCGTTCCATAGTGCAGTAATATTTTCCCTTTCAAGTGTGATCCTGTATCTACGTAGCAAGATCTGTTTAATGGGAGTGTGGGGAAGGTCGTGGAGAGAAAAGGTGACTTTTGTCTGTGAGGGATTCCCAAACTCAAACAACAAACATGGACATCAGATGCCGGGTTTGACCATTAAATCCTGGGATATCTCCCCTGGTGAAGGGAAAAATAAAGTAATACAGAGAAAGATGCTGAGGAAGGAGGGAGTGGGAATTGCAGAGGCACTGGTGATAATCTTCCAGTCTTCTCGGACCCAGGGCTGGTGCCAGAGGACTGGTGATTTGTGGATGTTGCATCCCTTTCTGAACAAGAGTGTAAGGATAAAACAGACAACTACAGACTGATCAGTTTGAATATAGTGGCAAGAAAACTTCTGGAAACTATAGTTCGGGACAAAATCAACAGTCACTTGGACTAGCTTAGGGGTTAAAAAACAAAAGGGCGGCATGAACAAGTTGGGCCGAAGGGCCTGTTTCCATGCTGTAAACCTCTATGACTCTAAATGCAGGGCAATTAAGGAAAACCAGCTTGGATTCATTAACAGAAAATCACGTTGAACTAATTTGCTGGAGTGTTCCTGAGGAGGTAACAGAGAAGGTTGATAAGGACAATGGTGTTGATGGGGTCTATATGGATTTTCAAAAGGTATTTGATACAGGACCACACAACAGACTTGACAGCAAACTTCTAGTGCACGGAATAAAAGGGAAAGTAGGCAGCTGGATAAGAAATTGACAAGAACCCAATGGCCTCCATCTGTACTGTAGATTCTATGATTCTTTGAGTGACAGGAAACAGAGTAATGATAAATGTTGTTTTTTCAGACTGGAGGAAAGTGTGTGGTGGATTTTCCCAGGGACCAGTGCTGGGACCTTTGGTCTTCCTGATATATATTAATAATTAGATTGGGGCATTCAGGGCATGATTTCAAAATCTGCAGATGATATGAAGAATAATCTTCAACTCAGGACATAGATAAATTGATGGATTGGGCAGACTGGGGGCAAATTAAGTTCAATGTTGAGAAATGTGGAGTGATTCATTTTGGCAGGAAGAATATGGAGGGATTAGTATAAAATAAATAGAGAAACTCTAGAGGTGCAGGAACAGCGGGACTTTAATATATATGTAAATAAGTAATTGAAGTTTGCACAGGATGTTGAGAGAGCAGTTAATAAAACACTTGGTATTTTAGGTTTTATTAATAGGGATATTGAGTAGAAGAGTAAGGTAGTCATGTTGAACTTGTGTAAGACACTAGTTAGGCCTCATCTGGAATACTGTGTTCAGTTTTGGACGCCATACTTGAGGAAGGATTGGAGAAAATACAGAGGAGATTTACAAGAATGATTCCCCAGAGATGAACTGTAACTATGAGGATAGATCGGGGAGGTTAGATCTGTTTCCTTGGAGAAAGGGCAGCTGAGAGGAGACTCAGAAGTACTCAAGATCTTGAGGGATATGGACACGTTAAATAATGGGAAACTGTTTCCACTCAAGACAACATCAAGAATGGGGGGCAACAGATTAACAATAATTGGCAAAAGAAATAAAAAAGTGATTTGAGGAAAAACGTGGTTACAGTTTGGAATGAATTTTCTGTGAGGCTGGAAGGGACAGGTTCGATTGAGATACTCAAAAAGAAATTGAATTGCTATCTAAAAAGAAAGAATGTGCGAGGTTACGGGGATAAGGCAGGAGAGTGGTATTATGTAGAGTTCTCTTTCAGAGAGCCAGTACAGACTCAATGGGCTGAATGGCATCCTTCTGTGCTGCAAGGATTCTGTGATTCTGTGAACTAGAAATTTATTCCCTAAGCAGACAGGAATTGATCCATTAAATGTAACGCTAAGATAAAAAAAAGACTTAAGAACATTTTGGTACTAATTATTGTTGACCAACAAGCAACTGGGAACGAAACAGAGAGAAATCAAGGCAAAGTCTCTGGGGTAAATAACAGGAAATATTGAATGCAGCAAGTCTGGCAGCATCAGTGGAGAGAGAAACCGAATAAATATCTCAAGTCTATATAACTTTTCTTCAGGACTGTCATACTGGGCTCAAAATTATAATTCTGATTCTCTCGCCACAGATGCTGCCAGATCTGCTGAGTATTTCCAACACTTTCTGGTTTTTATTTCAGATCCTTATGGCATTTTGCTTTGTTATCCGGTCTCTGAAGCTCTGCTGGTTCCAAGACAAGATATGGAGTTCTTCATGGTGGACTCCCTAGGTCTATGTGTGGAGCTAATAATATTTATAATCCCAACATTATGCTGGGTTAAACTGCAGGGATCATTGGAATGTGCCATACACTCAGAACTTCAAATACTATACTCAAAAATAATAGATTGTCCAATCTTGGACCATGTCTAACAGCTGAAAGTTTGAGCAGTCCCATAGAATCCCTACACTGCAGAAGGAGGCCATCTGGCCCATCAAGTCTGAACCAACCACAATCCTACTCAAGCCCAATCCTTATAACCCTACTTAGTTACCCTGCCTGACACTAAGGGGCAATTTATTATGGCGAATCAACCTAACCCGCACATCTTTGGACAGTGGGAGGAAACCGGAGCACCCAGCGGAAACCCACATAGACATAGAGAGAATATGCAGACTCCACACAGACAGTGATCCAAGCCAGGAATCGAACCCAGGTCACTGGCACTATGAGGCAGCAGTGCTAACCACTGTGCCACCCTTGTCTCCAGTTACTTAATTACTGGACAACAAATATTTTAGCAGAAAATCTAATTTTAAATGAATAAGCATGCACTGTAAACTTGTTTCTCCCCGCTATGTGAATGTTAGATACATTTTGTCACAGATTAAGAGTGTTAATGATTACAACTGTTGACAATTAACCACAGAGCCTTCCTAACTCACTCGTTCAAAGCATAGACCCATCACCAAGGTTGCAATTTCTCCCAGTCAGTTCTGGAAAAATCCCACAATCAAATTCCCCAATGGGGCAAAGTGGTCGTGGTTGGATATGTTGTCAGTGGGTGGGTGGCGGGGGGATGGCTTGCTGCAGTTGACCTGGATATCATTCTGCGGTCTGACACGGTTATGGCTCTCTGAAGTTTAATTTAACAGAATAACAAGTTTCCATGCATTGGGACATTGGGAATAAAACTCATCTTGAATATCAGAATTAAGTGAGTTATTAAACCATTGAGGGACTTCTGCATACTTGCTGCCCGAGATCCCGGAGTTAAATTAGAGAGACTTGAGTAAACACACAGTGAAACTAGCTCCAATTGTCCTCATTGTCAAACATGCTGTGTGTTTTTAGGACACGCAGTGCAAGGTTACAGAAACACCCAAAGCAATACTGGTTGAAGGAAACATTACTGACCAAACTCAAAAACACAGGCACTGCTGAGGATTACTCAACATTTTAAATCAATGTAACATGTTTTGCAATGTCTTCCAGATTTTAAATAGTCCTTCAGAAAGCTGGACACTCTCATTTCTCCAGTCTTGCTCTGTACCCTAATCCCAGCAGTGTTGAGGGCAAGGAATTCCAACCACAATGCATCAAACGGCATTCAGATAAAACAAAACACTAATTGTCCCCCTCCCCCCCGCCTGCTCCCTATTTCCTGCCCTGCCTTCAGACAATGTGGGTGAGACTGGCCTTGTTCAGAGCACAATACGTGTCAGCAAATTGGCAACACCTTTCTAGCCCCCAGCCCCCAGCCCAGCACATTCTAGTTCCCACTGGCTAACCGAATGGAAATGGGCCACCCGGTTCCTATTGCCTCCTTTCTGCTTCTTCAAGATCAAGTTCACCCCCACTGACTCTTGGGGGCTGAGTTCAATAATCACCCCACAGATTTCTCCCCCGACCTACTTGTGCTGGGAAAAGCCCAGGCAGCGAGCGCAAAGGCAATTCAACCATCACTGGCATCACAGAAGAGTCTAATTCCAGTCTCCCCAACATCAGCCAACGCACTTCACACCAAGTCACTGGTGAGGGAACAGGAGGGAAATCCGTGGGTGATTTAGTGTCGGTCTCTCGGGATGGCACACCACCAACCACTGCATTATTCCACCTGTTGCCTGACTGGAGTCCAGGGCTGAAGCAGACATGCCCTAGTGCTGTCCAACGCCTTGAGGGGAAGGGGACATTTCTGGAAGGTGTCACACGGTCACATCCTGCAAGCTAGGAAAACATGTTGCTTTTGGCTGGATGATGGAACTGCAGTGACTTGACCCCTAACCCCACTGCTGCAAAAGCCCCAACAATGTCTCTCCCTCAGCAATCCCACCCTAACCCTTGCTGTGGCTCACAAACATCTCAAATCGACCTCATGAAGCCTGGCTTGTTTTTTTTTCCTTCCCCAATCTCAAACTCATGGCTGCTTTGTAGAATAATGTGTCTGGCTGAGAGAGAGAGAGATGAGACAGACATTGTCACAGGAATTTCACACCGTGCCAATCAGGATACCTTACAGAGAAAGGGGGGACAAACGCATTTTACCAGCGGATTTTACCCAGGACCATTTGAAAAATTAAATTTGCTGGAGATTATTTTTTCAGGCATTAAAAACAGGGTGGGTAGCAGCATTCATTTGCACGGTTAACCCTGTGTGAGGCTCAGACTGCTGTCGTTTTCCTGGGATTAAAACTCTGCTGTACACAATACTGCAATCTGAATGAAATAGGGACCTACCCTTGACTTGTGTGTCATACTCGGTGATTATCTCCTTGTCTTTCTTGAATTTAGCAGGCGATGTCATGGCTGTCCGTCCACAAAATGTTCACCAAGGAAGAATTTGCAGAGGCGGTGATGAGATTCTAATCCTGTTGCTGGCCAGTCCTTCCCCACCCAGCCTTTCCGAGCTGCCTCTCGGTGCGAATCGCTGCAACTGAAACCGACAGGGAAACTGACCAGGGAGGGAAACAAAAATAAAACAGATTTGAAATATCTATAAATATAAAGAGCGAGAGACAACACCTCTAACTCAAACCAGCCTCTCGAATCAGTGACGGCTGTTCAATCCGGGAAGGAGGGAGGGAGGGGATGGGTTAGGAAAGAATTAAAAAGCCTCCAGCCGCTGGCAATGCCAGGGAGAGGGGGAGTGTGCGAGAATGTAAGGGCAGTGTGTTTCTTTGTATCTCAGCTCAGCGGATTCCAACACACTCCGGGCTGATCCGTCTATTTTTAAATGAATGGATTTTGTTCCCAGATCATCGGCGCTGGGAGTAAAACCGCAATTACTACAGGGTTTTTTAAAAAAAGAAAATGGAATAAAAGTCTTGGTAATGGAGGGGGGGGGGTGAAAATAACTGAAGTTTTTCTCAAATTTCTCCCTCCCCAGAGAGGTGATCCACAGCAGAGAATTCCAGCAGGAACAATGAAATGTCCCACTTTGGGGTTAATTTGTATCTGTAACAATCAGCGGAGCTGGAATGTATCCAGGGTAGAGGCAGAATGGAGAGCCAGGCACCCACATGTATCCCCTTCCTCCTGCCTCTATTACAATGTTTAAAACCCTTTACAGTAAAGATAACTCGCCTCGGAATGATCCTCTCTGAGGGATAAGGAGGAATTCTTCCAGATTGAAGGAATCGCAAAGGTGGTGGAGGAAAGAAAAACCTTCTCCAAACGACCGAGCTCCCAACAAAAGCAGTCCTTATAAAATCACAATCTCTTTCTTCAGACCCGCAGGAAACTCCAGGCGAGATTCCCGCTCCCCGCAAACTTCCACCACACTGACATTTTATTGTGACCAAGTTCGGGAACTCTTTCAAACTTTCCTGTATCGCTTCCCTTCCTCTGCCGCTTCCTGGATCACATCCCTGAGCGAGTCCCGCTTTGCCTGCTCCAGATACTTCCTCTCATTTCCCCCCCTCCTGCTCGCACAGATTTAATTTGCTGCGAGGGATCTTTTTTGACCCACTGCAACTTGCTGAACGAGAAGCAGCAGATTTAGACAAGAGGCACCTCCACTCTCCCATTCCAGAGGTGGGAGAACTGATCCTTAATATTTGCTGCAAAAAAATATACCTTCTGATATAGTGAGCAGCGCTTCCTTCTGTCTCGGAGTGGGACTGTAGCAATAGAATAAACCCTCCCCAAACTCAAGAGTGCCAAATCGTTCAATGTTCTGATTGCTTATCAAAGCACCAACTTATCAGGACAGTGTAAACTTCAATGGCAGTTTTTATCTCCTTTAATTTATTTATTAGTGTCACAAGTAGGCTTACATTAACGCTGCAATGAAGTTACTGTGAAAATCCCCACACTCTGGCACCTGTTTGGGTACACCGAGGAAGAATTTAGCATGGCCAATCCACCTAATCAGCACGTCATTTGGTCTGTGGGAGGAAACCCATGCAGACACGGGGAGAACATGCAAACTCTGCACAAGCAGTGACCTAAGCCAGGAATCGAACCCCAGTGCTGTGAGACAGCAGTGCAAACCACTGTGCCATCCCACTGCAGAGAAAAGCAAAAACAAGCCTGACCCCATCAATATCACATGCAAGTTTTATAAGGAATGTTAGTTTCTACTTCCAGCCCCAACTAGAAACTCTTTCAATATATCTGTCTCTTTGGCAGACTGAAAACTTTCTGATTTCAGTTTCATATCTGTCACCGTGTCCCAGTCAGGTGGTGTTAGGTTTGAGTGGCAGCTGTGTGGCCTCACTGAATGAAATGGGTCTTATTTTTAATTGAGTGAATTGCAGCTTTCTCTAAGACATCTTTCCCACACATAGTCATCATTCCTGCTCCTAAAGCCCAGGGAGAGTCCAACTTCTGCACAGATTCCTCAACAACAACTGTTTATAATTAAATAGTGCTTTTAATCTACACAACTGTCCCAAGGCACTTCACGGAGTGTTAGAAAATGAAAACATGACTCTAAGCCACATAAGAAGATGTTAGAGCAGGTGACTTTATCAAGGTGATAGGTTTCCCAAGGATCTTAAAGGAGGACAGAGAGGCAGAAAGGTTTAGGGAGGGAATATCCAGGCAGCAGAAGACACAGTCGCCAATGGGGGAATGATTGAAATTGGGGATGTTAAAGAAGCCGGAATTAGAGGAGTGCTGATAACTTGGAGGATTGGAGGGCTGGAGGAGATTACAGAGATAGGGAGTGGTGAGGTCATGAGGGTCTTTGAAAACAAAGATGACATTTTTACAATCACGACATTTCTCTCTGGGAGACATGGGGCCAGTGTGCACAGGAACGACAGGGGAATGAGATTTGGTGCAATAGGCAGAGAAATTCACGGACACTGTGTTAATTTTTCAGGTTTAATCTGAGTGTTCAAATGTCCAATATGGTGGGTGGGGTGCAT
Organism: Carcharhinus amblyrhynchos; assembly: GCF_965287045.1. Lineage (NCBI taxonomy): Eukaryota > Metazoa > Chordata > Chondrichthyes > Carcharhiniformes > Carcharhinidae > Carcharhinus > Carcharhinus amblyrhynchos. The sequence continues at coordinate 1,540,849 of NC_137345.1, read as the reverse complement.
GCTTCCCATACAATAAGTGCATCACCAACATATTACTAAAGGTTCCAGTGTCTGAGCCCAGCTCATTCAGCTGAAGCAGACAGGATTTTTATTTGATTTGAATTGATTTATCATTGTCACATGCATTAACATACAATGAAAAGTATTGTTTCTTGCATGCTCCACAGATAAAGCATACCATTCATAGGGAAGGAAGCAAGAGAGTGCAGAATGTAGTGTTACAGTCATAGCTAGGGTATGGAGAAAGATCAAATTTATGCGAAGTAGGTCCATTCAAGTCTGGTGGCAGTAGGGAAGAAGCTGTTTTTGAGTCTGTTGCTACGTGACCTGAGACTTTTGTACCTTTTTCCCGATGGAAGAAGGTGGAAGAGAGAATGTCTGGGGTGCATGGAGTCCTTAATTATGCTGGGAGACACCTTTGTAGATACATTTTGGGGCCCCAATGCCTGTCGTAGAACATTGATCACAACCTGTGCTGAACCTGCTGTGTTCTGGATAACCTGGACTCCGCGTGACGTAATCAATGCTCCTTAAATTATAGCTCGAGGCCACGACAATAAAGGTACCATTGTAAAAAGAATTGAATATAGAACAAGACTTGCATTTATGTAGCACCTTTCACAACATCAAGATTTCGCAAAGTACTTCACAGCAAGTTAAACATTTAATGTTGAAGTGTTGTCACTGTTGTAATCAAACCTAAAAACTTATTCCTCTTCTGTCATATATGAATAACATATCTCCTGTATCAATTCTTTCTCTAAAGCACCTTGAGAGGTTTTATTACATTAAAGGTGCTATATAAATGTGGGTTACTATTGCAAAGTAGTTCTTACAAAGGAAATTTCTCATAGAATCACAGAATCCCTACAGTGCAGAAGGAGGCCATTCAGCCCATTGAGCCTGCACCAACCACAGTTTCACTCAGACCTTATCCCCATAACCCCATGTGTTTATCCTAGCTAGTCTTCCTGACCCTAAGAGGTAATTTCTCATGGCCAATCCAGCTAACCCACACATCTTTGGTTCTGCAAACATCAAAGAGGTAAAATGACCAGAGAGCCTACTTTTAATGATGTAGTTTGAGAGATGGATATTGGCCTAGGATATTTGAGATAGAAGTTCTAAATAGTCTCACCAATATCCACCTGAGGGGACGGACAGAGTCTTGGTTTTCCCTAATGCAGCGCAGAAACAAACCATTGAGACCAGCTGGTTCAAACTCTCCATAAACCTTCCTTGATCTCAATTTCACCTAACTCCATCAGCATATTCTTATAAACTTGAAATTGTTAGATATTTACTAGCCAAGTTATTCTGATAAGTTTAATACCTCATTCAAAAGGGACAGCTCCAACAGTACAGCAATTCTCCAATACTGCACTGGGGAGTGTCAGCCTGCATTTGTCAAATCTCTACAGAGGTCAAATCTCAAGAAAGGGGGCAGTCCTGGACTTAATTTCAGGTAACAAAGTTGGGCAAGTGATTGAAGTATCAGTGGGGGAGCATTTTGCTGACAGTGATCATAACTCAGTTAGATTCGAGATTATTATGGAAAAAGACAAGGTGGGTCAGAAATCAAAGTTCTAAACTGGGGTGGAGGCTGATTTTAATAAGATCAGATCTGATTTGGCCAGAGTGGACTGAGAGCAGACACATTTAGGTAAATCTGTGACAGGATAGTGGGACACATTCAAGAAGGAAATAAGGAGAGTACAGGGCCAACATGTTCCAACAAAGAAAAACTGTGTGACCAACAAATTGAGTGAACCCTGGATATTGAGGGATATACAGCATTGGATAAAGAGAAATAGGGACGTTTATGGCAGACATCGAGGGCTCAAATCAACAGAAGCCCTAGAGCAATATGGAATGTGCAAGAAGGAACTTAAAAAGGAAATTAGGAGAGCAAAAAGGGAACATGAAGGATACTAGCAGGTGAAATCAAAGAAAATCCTAAATTGTTTTACAAGAACATTAAGGGTAAAAAGATAACCAGGGAAAGGAGAGGGCCCATTAAAGGCCACAGTGGTAATTAGTGTGTGGATCTGGGGGATGTTGGTAAAGTTCTAAATGAATGCTTTGTGTTGGTGTTCATTCATGAGAGAGGCAATATGGATATAGAAATCAGGGAGAAGGACTGTGATATAATTAAAGAAATTAACATCAACAGAGGGGAGGTTCTGAGTGGTCTGGAGGCTTAATAGTGGATAAATCTCCAGGGCTGGATGAAATGCATCCCAGGTTGTTCAGTGAGGCAAGGGAGGAAATAGCAGGACCACTGGCAATAATTTTCAATTCCTCTCGGGCTTTGGGAGAGGTCCCGGAGGGCTGGAGGACAGTCAATGTGACCCTGCTATTCAGGAAGGGAGGAATGGATAAACCAGGAAACTACAGGCCAGTCAGTCTAACCTCAGGTGGGGAAACTGTTAGAAGCAATTCTGAGAAACAGAATTAATCTGCATTTGCAGAGGCAGAGATTAACCAAGAACAGTCAGCATGGTTTTGATAATGTCTGACCAACTTCACTGAATGTTTCAATGAAGTGATGAGGTGTGTAGATGAGGGTAATGCATTTGAAGTAGTCTACTTGGTCTTCAGCAAGGCTTTTGATAAGGTCCCACGGGGAGACTGATAGTGAAGGTAAAAACCCATGGGATTCAAGGAAATTTGGCAAATTGGATCTAAAGTTGGATCCAGGAAGCAGAGTGTGATGGTCGAGGGGTGTGTTTTACTGGACTGGAAGACTGTGTCCATTGTTTCCCACAGGGATCAGTATTAAGCCCTTGCTGTTTGTGGTTTATATAAATGATTTAGACTTGAACGTAGGAGAGCTGATCAGTAAGTTTACAGGTAATACGTAAATTAGTAGGGTGGTAAATAGTGAGGCTAGCCTTAGATTACAGGAGGATACAGGTGGGCTGGCCAGATGGACTGATCTGCACACAGGAAATTCTTAAAGACAAAAGGAAAATGAGATTCATTTCAAATCAATAGAATGGGTGGAGAAATATATCAGCTTATCCAAACCTCTCCTGCCCATGTTCTAACTTACAGCAAATCCCATTCACCCCAATACCCTGTACTCACTGACCCACCTGGGCTCCTAGTCCAGCTATACCACAATTTTAAAACTCTCCTTCTTATTGTCTCAACCTCCTCCAGCCTCACTCCATGCTGAGGTCTCTGCACAACACCACTGCTGCTCTCTGTTGCATCCTCAATTTTCATTGTTTCAGATCACTAAAATCTAGCATTCAGATGCAATTTCCGGGTCAGCACAGTGGCACAGTGGTTAGCACTGCTGCCTCACAGCGCCAGGGACCCGGGTTCAATTCCTGGCTAGGGTCACTGTCTGTGGGGCAAATGGAATTCAATCTGGATAAATGTGAGGTGATGCACTTGGGCAGGACAAACAAGACAGGGGAATACATGATGAATGACAGGATCCTGGGAAGCACCAAGGGTCAGAGAGTTCTTGGTGTGCATGTACACCAATCCCTTCAGGTAACAAGACATGTGGATAAAGTGGTTAAGAAAACATAGGGTATATTTGCCTTTAGGAGCCGCGGCATTGCGTTTAAGAGCAGGCAGGTTATGCTGGAACTGTATAAAATGTTGATTAGGCCACAGCGAGAGTATTGTGTGCAGTTCTGGAATCCGCATTGTCAGAGGGATGTGATAGCACTGGAAAGGGTGCAGAGGAGATTTACCAGGATGTAGCCTGGGCTGGAGAGTTTTAGTTATGAAGAGGGATTGGATGGGCTGGGCTGTTTTTCTTGGAGCAGAGGAAGACTGGTGACTGAGGGGGGAGATGATGGAGATGTGTAAAATTGCGAGGGGCATAGATAGAGTAGACAGGAAGAAACTTTTCTCCTTTGTGGAGGGATGAATGACCAGGCGGCAGAGATTTAAGAGACAGGAGGTTTAGAGGAAATGTGAGGAAAAATCTTTTCACCCAGAGGGTGGTGAGCATCTGGAATTCACTGCCTGAAAAAGTGGTGGAGGCAGAGACCCTCATAATGTTTAAGAATATTTAGATGTTCACTGGTGATATCAAAGCATATAAGAATTCTCACAACACCAGGTTAAAATCCAACAGGTTTATTTGGAATCATAGCTTTTGGAGCACTGCTCCTTCATCAGGTGAGTGGGGAGGTAGGTTTCACAAACATGGCAAATATAGACAGAGAATCAATTGCAAGATAATGGTTGGAATGTGAATCTTTACAGGTAATCACGTCTTTCCAGGTACAGACAATGCGAGTGGAGAGAGGGATAATCACAGGTTAAAGAGTGTGAATTGTCTCAAGCCAGGACAGTTAGTAAGTGGAAACTCCTCCGAGAACTTCCTCCTCTTTCCGTTGATCCATGTTCTGGTGTTGCTTCATTCGCTGAGCAGGAACTGTTCCTTGGGTGAGGCTGAGATCTGATCCGTGGTCAGGAGATTTCTGATAAGCAATAGTTTCTGTCAGGGTTTCCCATTCACCTCAGTGTCACACCTGGCAGATAAAATGGATCTTGGTACAATCCTGCACACAGGAAACTCTTAAAGACAAAAGGAAAATGAGATTCATTTCAAATCGGTAGAATGAGTGGAGAAATATATCAGCTTATCCAAAACTCTCCTGTCCATGTCCTAACTTACAGCAAATCCCATTCATCCCATTACCCTGTACTCACTGACCCACCTGGACTCCTAGTCCAGCTACATCACAATTTTAAAACTCTCCTTCTTATTGTCTCAACTCCCTCCAGTCTCACCGCATGCTGAGATCTCTGTGATCCGCCACTGCTGCTCTCTGCTGCATCCTCGATTTTCATTGCTCCAGATCACAGATCACTAAAATCTAGCATTCAGATGCAAATTCAGGAGTGGCACAGTATTTATCACTGCAGCCTCACAGTGCTATGGACCTGGGTTCGATTCCCGGCTTGGGTCACTGTCTGTGTGGAGTTTGCACGTTCTCTCCATATCTGTCTGGGTGCCTCGGTTTCTTCCCACAGTTCAAAGGTATGCTGGTTAGGTGGATTGGCCATGCTAAGTTCTCCCTCAGCGTACCCAAACAGGCACCAGAGTGTGATGAGTAGAGGATTTTCAGAGTAACTTCATTGCAGTGTTAATGTAAACCTGCTTGTGACTAATAAATAAACTTTAACTTTAAAAAAAAATCAAAAATGATTGAATGTTAGCCAGTGTAATAATAGGGCAGGAATATAAAGCGGGTGTAGGGGTGGATTTTGCGACAGTTGTATGAAGCCCTACTTACACAACATCTGGAATACTGGGTACAGTTCTGGGCACCAAACACTGGAAAGTTTATTTCACTTTGCAAAGTAAGAGATTACATAAGCTAGACGTGTTTAACTGGCAAAATGGATGTTAAGGTTAAGGGTTGAGATATTTCAGAATTTGAAAGAAATTGTTGGGGTAGTTAGAGATTGCCAGTCTATTTGGGAGAGAAGATCTGAAATATAGAGAGTGACACTAGAATTGTGGAACTCTTCCCCCAAAACATGGAAGATTTTAGCACAATTAATAATTTAGTATCTGAAATCAATGGATTTTTTGCTGGATAAGGATGTGAAAGGACATGCATTGAAGGTGAGTAAATGGAGTTGGATGCAGATCAGCCACAATCATATTGAATGGTGGAACGGCCTTGAGGGGCTGAATGGCCTCCTTAGCTGTAGCCAGCAGAGGCGGAGGAATGGGGGAGATACAACAGCATCACCTAGTGTCAGGAGGCCCCTACTCCCAGCACAGCAAACAAACACGGGGTCTACAAACATATAAAATTGACATGAAAAGCTTAATTCAAAAACTGTGGCATTAAAGGCAAGGCTAATGTAGACAAACAAACACATACTTTTTATAACTTTTAATATTTTCTAGATGGATTGAAACAAAGTTGTATCAGTGACACATTATCCCTCTCTTTAACATCATCATCCTCCTTCAGTGTCTCTCTCGATTGTCCAGTTGTGAGTGACCTGCTCTCACCTGGTCCCATCATTACCCATCCAAAAATAGTCAGAGCATCTTCAACAAGATCCCTTTCCAATGTTTCCTGAGATCTCATCATTTTCTTTAATCTTTCACTGGATGGTGGGGAAGAGGGGTGGGGGTGGTGGGAGTGTCACTGGCAGGTCTAGCATTTATTGCTGATAACTGCGCTTCAACTGAGTGACTTGTTTGGCCATTTCAGAGAGCAGTAGAGAGTGTGGCTCAGGAGTCACATGTAGGCCAGACCAGGTAAGGACAGCAGAGTTCCCTAAAGGGAAATTGTGTTTTTAATGCAATGGTTTCTTGGTCATCGTTACTGAGACTGGGTTCTAATTCCACATTTATTAAATGAATTCCAATTCTACCAGTTGCTGTGATGGGATTTGAACCCATATCTCCACAGCATTAACCTGGACCTCTGGATTAGTAGCCCAGTGACATTACCCATTACATCAACGCTTCCCATTAATGTTTAAACATGTATCATTCACATGATACACACAGCAGCAACATCATCAACATATATGTCACATAGTTGGTCATACAGCACACAAGAGGCCCTTCAGCCCATTGCATCTGCACCATCAAAACTACACTGAATTTATACTAATCCCACTTTCCAGGATTTGGCCTATAGCCTTGAATGTTATGTTATTTCAAGCGCTCATCCAGGTACTTTTTAAATGTTGTGAGGGTTCCTGCCTCTACTACCCTTCCAGGCAATGCATTCCAGATTCCCACCACCCTCTTGGTGAAAGAAAATCCTCAAATTTCCTCTAAACCTTCTGCCTCACACCTTAAAACCATGCCCCTTGTTGTTGACCTTTCAATCTGGGTGAAGAGCTCCTTCCTACTCACTCTGTCCATACCCCTCAATCCTATACACCTCAATCATGTCCCCACCCCCCCCCCCCACCCCCAACACAGCCTTCTCTGCTCTATTTACAAGGGGGCACAGGTTCAGGGTGAGAGGGGGAAGGTTTAGGGGAAATGTGCGGGAGAAGTTTTTCACGCAGAGAGTGGTGTGTGCCTGGAACACGCTGCCAGAGGAGGTGGTGGAAACAGGCACATTGGCGACATTTAAGATGGGCACATGAATAGGGAGGGAATAGAGGGATGCAGACAGAGTTAGGGCAGAAGTTTTTTTTTAGTTAAGTCAGGGCATTATGATCGGCACAAGCTTGGAGGGTCAAAGGGCCTGTTCCTATGCTGAACTTTTCCTTATTCTTTGTTCTAAAGAAAACAATCCAAGTCTATCCAGTCTCTCCTAAAAGCTCAAATGCTCCATCCCAGACAGCCTCCTCTGTACCTTCTCTAGTGCAATCACATTCATCCTATAGTGAGGTGACCAGAACTGCACACCGTACTCCAGCTGTGGCCTAACCAATGCTCTGTACAACTTCAACATTACCGCCTCACTCTTATACTCTAGACCCTAACTGATAAAGGCAAGTATCCTATATGCCTTCTTAACTAACCTATTAACCTATCTTGCCACCTTCAGGGATCTGTAGACAAGTATCCCAAAATCCCTCCATTCTTCTGAGCAACCTAGTGCCCTGTCATTCATTGAGTACTCCCTTTGTCTTGTTATTCCTTCCAAAGTGCATCACCTCACACTTTTCAGGGTTAAATTCCACCTGCCACTGGACACCAGCCTTCACTCACACAAACAGCCTTCAACCACCCCCCTCTGTCTCCTACCATGAAGTCGGCTTTGGATCCATCTTGCCAAGTTACGCTTGTTCACCAGTAACACCCAGATCTGCCGCTTAACCTCCTTTAATCCTTTGATAGCCTCTGTAATGCACAACTGCACCTCCCACCTGTAGTCTTGGATGAGTCACAACTTCTTCTGAAATTTCCATTCATGACATTATTCTACACAAAATAAGATCCAAAATAAATGTGGCAAAGCTGCTTTTCAATTTTTTAAAAGTATATTGCATGCAGTAGGGGTAAAAGAGGCGCTAATATCTCAGTTTATAAGATTTTGACCCTTTTTTATGAAGTTATACCAGTATTTTATCAATCTGTTGATTGAAATGAAGATTTCCTTGTTCAGTTGCTCCCCTAATTCACACATGGAATTTTTCCAGTTTCAGAAACTGAATCCAGTCTTGTGATCAATTAATTTTCTAGAATTGCGCTGTGGAGCTAACAGTGTGGATTTGACCATTTTTAATTGAAATTGAAGTACATCATTTGTTGGGATCCACCCTGAGACACTTTCAAAATCCTATGCAAAACTCATCAAATCAGTATTTTCAGCCCCTATCTTCTCTGCCCTGACAGGGTGGCATGGTGGCACAGTGGTTGGCACTACTGCCTCACAGCATCAGGAACCCAGGTTTGAATCCTAGCTTTGGGTCACTGTCAGTGTGGAGTTTGCACATTCTCCCCATGTGTGCGTGGGCTTCCTCCGGGTGCTCTGTTTTCCTCCCACAGTCCAAAGACATGCTGGTTAGGTGGATTGGCCATGCTGAATTGGGGGTTAGCAGGATAAATATGTGGGTTACGGGAATAGGGCCTGGGTGGGATTGTTGTCAGTGCAGGCTCGATGGGCCTCCTTCTGTAGTGTAGGGATTCCATGAGTCTACAATCCCTTTCCTTCCCCAGCTGTTATCCGATGTTGTGAATCTGTTCGCTGTTTTGATTATCCTGAACATTCCTACCCTGGTCTCAAGTCCCAGACTGCACTGAGCTCTCCAATCTCAGCTAGATTGGTTCCGGGTTAAAGAGAGAAAGCACTGGAATTTATCTGAGCCTTTCATGAACTCAGGATATCCTAACGCTCCACAACAAGCTGCTCCGACCTTTCCAGCTGCAGGAGGAGAGGGGCACATCGCAATTCTCTCTCGCTCAAGGAGCTGATGATCAAATTTCAGTAAGATAAGGTTTCACACAATGTTTAACATTAATTTCCAAAATACCAATCTCAAAGCAATAAATTCAATGAAATAGTAACTGATAAAAATTCCCATTAAAATGTGCCAAGCAACAGAGTTCATCAATAAACCCATTTGTTTCCCTTTCAGTTGAAGAAGGAAGGGTAGAGAGAGACAAACTAGGCCCCAGGCCACTGGGGAGGGGGCGGGGAACAGCCCTGAGCTGAGGAATTGGGTTTAACAAACACTGACCTTGCACTCGCTCTGGTGGCTCACATTCCGTGCTGGCCTCGGAGGAATTCACACAAAAGCAAGTGAGGGAAGCAGGTTACTTTGCAGCCTGGATTCTGCCTCTCCTGACCTGCTTTGGAGATAGATTTTTGGCAGGGTGGATGAAGAAGGTTTGCTGTTTCTCTGACTCACTCCAAGTCTTGAGGTTCACACAAAATCACCCAGAGTCACCCGCACACACTCTGTCACGCACACAGTCACACACACACATACACAGATCCACACACACAGACATACACACAGTCACACACAGAGTCTCTCACACCAGATAAACCCTTTCATATACAAGGCTCACACACACACACACACACACACACACACACACACACACACACACACACACACACACACACACACACACACACACACATACACACACACACACACACAGATGTTCAAAAATAGCCCATACTTCAAAACAAAAATGAATGTAGGTAGAATTACAGTCAGAAACAGAACAATTGGTAACAGAATCACAGAATACCGCAATGCAGAAGAGGCCCTTCAGCCCATTGAGTCTGCACGACACACAAAAGGCCCTCACCTGCCCACCTAACCCCACTTGCCAGCACTTGGCCCATAGCCCTGAATGTTATGACATGCCAAGTACTCATCTACTTTTTAAAGATGTGAGGCATCCCGCCCCCACCATCCTCCCAGGCAGCACATTCCGACCATCACTACCCTCTGAGTAAAAGGGTTTTTCCTCAAATCCCCCTAAACCTCCCGCCCCTCACTTTTAACTTGTGTCCCCCCGTAACTGACCCTTCAACTAAGGGGAACAGCTGCTCCCTAAACACCCTGTCCATACCCCTCACAATCTTGTACACCTCAATCAGGTTGCCCCTCAGTCTTCTTTGCCCCAGAGAAAACAACCCAAGCCCATCCAACCCCTCTTCATAATTTAGATGTTCCATCCCAAGCAGCATCCTGATAAATTTCCGTATCCCCTCCGGGACATTCGTGTCCTTGCTATGACGTAGCGACCAGAACTGCACGCAGTACTCCAGCCGTGGCCTCACCAAAGTTCGATACAACTCCAACATGACTTCTCTGCTTTTGTAATCTATATCCCAATTGATAAAGGCGAGTGTGCCACATGCCTTTTTCACCACCCTATTAACCTGCCTTCCCATCTTCAGACATCTATAGACAAACATGCCAAGGTCCCTTTGCTCTTCGGAACTTCCCAGTGCCAGACTTTTCATAACAGGGAATAAAGAAATGGCTAAGGAATTAAATTTGTACTTTGCTTCAGTCTTCACAAAGGAAGACATGAATAATGTACCAGATGTTCTGAGAGAAACTTGTTTTAGTCAGGAGCTGAAGGAAATCAGCATTAGTAGAAAAATGGTTTTGGGGAAATTGATGGGATTGAAGGTGGATAAATCTCCAGGTTCTGATCATCTTCATCCCAGAGTACTTAAGGAAGTGGCTCTGGAAATAGTAGATCCATTGGTGATTATTTTCCAAAATTCTTTGGATTCTGGACTAGTTCCTACTAATTGGAGGGTAGCTAATGTAAGCCTGCTATTCAAAAAGGGACGTGGAGAGAAAACAGGAACTATAGACCAGTGAGCCTAACACCAGTACCGGGAAGTTGTTAGAGTTTATTGTGAAGGATTTCATAACTTGGCATTTGGAAGGCAGTGGTAGAGTCAGACAAAGTCAGCATGGATTTACAAAAGGGAAATCATACTTGATGAACCTATTGGAATTTTTTGAAAATGGTTCTCCAAGGAGAACCAGTGGATGTGGTTTATTTGGACTTTCAGAAGGCTTTTGGCAAGAATTCACATAACAGTGGCACAGTGGTTAGCACTGCTGCCTCACAGTGCCAGGGACCTGGGTTTGATTCGCGGTTTGGGTCACTGTATGTGTGGAGTCTGTATGTTCTCCCTGTGTCTGCGTGGGTTTCCTCCGGGTGCTCCAGTTTCCTCCCACAGTCCAAAGATGTGCGGGTTAGGTGCATTGGCCATTAACCCTCAGTGTACCTGAACAGGTGCCAGAGTGTTATTTAACTACTCTTTCCTCATCCCGAGCCTGAGTCTAATTCCTGAATAGAGGTATGTGAGAACATCTGGCTGAGCACTGGGAGGTACAGTAGAGCGGTCCTGTTTAGCTTTCACCAGGATCTTCGCTCTTTTTTCCAACAGGGAACTGTGGAGATTCTCCCCAGTGAGCTGTGTGCAAACTCCCGATGCTGGAACCAAGTCCGTGCAATCAACAGAGTGGGGAACCCCTGGCAGGAACCCAATCTTTGCAGTGTTGAAGCAAGCCAGTCTGCTGCACTCCACTGAACTGAAGCCTGTTCTGTGAGAGCCACCAGCAGGAAAATACAACTTTTACAGTCAGATCCTGGAATGTGCAACTCCAGGGAATTCCAGCTGCCAGCTTATAAAAATAAGCACAAGCTCGGAAAGCCTAAATGAGAATTTCTAGCGGAATGTCTCCAGTGTAATGTTTTAAAATTACAGCATGTTTTCTAGATGAAAAGAATAGCGAACCATTGTGAGACCCCACCTTGGAAAACGAATGGTTTGTATTTATTGAGTTGCTGTTTCCTTTCTTACAAACACAGGCTGGAGCAGACGGCCTTACCCCTCACCACCTGAGAAATTGCTTCAGTTTTGATTCAGCCTGGTTGCTCTTTCCCGGCAGCTGGTGACGCTGCCATCTCCTGTGGTGGAAGTTTTGGTGAAACCCGTCAGTTGGCAACATGCACCGGGCCACATTGCACAGAGTCAGATTGTGAAAGGTTCAGTAACAGAAGTCTGGTCAGACCAAGATCTGCACAATGTTAATAACACTGTCATCAGATCACATTTGTTCATTTATTTTACAGTTTCGGAAAGTAAATAATCCCACAGACTGTCCTCGTGTTGGATTATCCTGGATTCTGTCACTAGTGTTCTCTCCAAGTCCCATGACATTTTATAATTTATTAAACAGTTATTAAATGCCCACGGTGTACGATGGATCATTCCTCTGTCAGCCCTCACTATCACACAGTGACCCCCCCCACATCCCCACTTCATCAGTATAACAATTCTTCTTGTTCCAGTTTTGTCACTCAATGTTTATAGGTGTAATAAGTCCTTGGAGGCAGAAGTCCTTCCACCAAAATCCTTTATTCTCAGGTCTGACAGCAGTATACAGCCTGTGACCGACAGTAGGAGTCCCAGAGGAACTGACACTCCTGCTTCAGTACAAAGCAAGAGGCTCCCTGATTGGCCCATCAATTTGGCCCTTAATCAGGGACTTCATATTCTAACAGGCCCACCTCAATTGCCTGATTAAAGTCATTACAATGGGTTATACAACAAGGGACTTGGGTGGGGTGGGGGGGGGGGGGGGGAGGGGGGGGTGGTGAGGTGGGGTTCGTGGTTGGGGGGAGGAGGGGATTGCACCGTCAGGGTCAGGAACACTCACCATTTGAAAGCACAGTCTGCAGCAGGGGTCACTCCATAATAATCTGCAGTAAGACCCCTGGTTTGATTTTCGTTTCTCTGTTGTTTCCCCCCCACCCCCACCCCCACCCCTTCCCAATGCCCTTACATTTAGTCTGGGAGTGAGTGTGATGGGCTCGCTCTGATAGACTGCAGTCAGCAGGGTCTGTAAGCTGCGCTACTGAGTGCATTGAGCATTGTATCTATTTACATATTTTCTAAACAGATAGATGAGACTGTCACCACTCAGCACTCTGCGCTTTACAGCACTCTTTAATAATTCCAAGTGAGTGACCCTGCGTGTGCACTTTGTCACGTGACGATGCATGTTGAGAAAGCACCAGGCCAATCACACGGGGAAATAGTGAGGTGTAAATGAGCACATTCAGGCTGATGAAAGGTAATAACGACCACCGTGAAACCTCTCTGCACACTAATGGGGGTCATGTTCTCAATGTTTCTCCGACGATATTGAAGCACCTCAGAGTGCAACATGATGTCTGTAAAAAAACCTCAATATTATTACACTTCCTGTGTGATGGTCACTCTAAAATGTTTGTAATGTTCTTTCAGATATTTTACAAATAAAGTTTATTTTTGCAAAAAGAAAATTACTTGTGTTCACCCCTCTATGGGTATCTGGCTGTGAACAGCTTTGAATATAAGTGCAGACATGGACGGCACAGTGACACAGTAATTAGCTCTGCTCCTTCACAACGCCAGGGACTTGGGCTCAATTCCCAGCTTGGGACACTGTCTGTGTGGAATCTGCATGCTCTCTCCGTGTTGGCATGAGTTTCCTCCGGGTGCTCCGGTTTCCTCCCACAATCGGAATGATGTGCTGGTTAGGTGCATTGACCCGAACAGGCACCAGAGTGTGGAGCCTGGGAGATTTTCACAGTAACTTCATTGCAGTGTTAATGCAATGCTTACTTGCGACTGATAAATAAACTTTGCTGTATTTACATTGATGTTTTTACATTGCTTAACTTCAGTTTCTGGGAAAGACACATCTGCCATTCACACCGCTGTATCCAGGTATCAAAAGTGTTCCAAAAGGTCGTAATGGATCCAAACTTTTAACTCTGTTTCTCTCTCCACAGACACTGCCAGACTGGCTGAGGTTTTCCACCAGTTTCCGTTTCTTCATTACAACAGATTATTAAACCCAATTTCCCAAGTCAGTACTGGGATGAAGGAGCTGGATTTATTGGTGGCTTAACTTTGTGACTTAATTTCAAGAATTCTTATTAAACATTGTGAAAGTGGTTAAAATTAGACTGCAAACTAATCAGTCAGCGGGTAGTCCTCACTTTCGAGTTAGGATGTTTTGAAGTCCACTTCAGAGACTCCAGTGGAGTACAGAGGGAATGCTGCTCAGTCAGAGGAACCGTCTTTCAGGTAAGACACTTTCAGGTGAGGGATTTCTCTCGCAGGTGGATGTAAGATGTCCCATGGACTATTTGAAGAGGAGCAGGAGAATTCTCCCTGGGGTACCAGCCAATATTTATCTCTCAATCAATCAATCTGAAGCAGGAGGAAGCCATTTGGCCCTTCGAGCCTGCTCCACCATTCATCTTGATCATGGCTGATCATCGAATTTAATATCCTGATGCCCTTTTCCCCCATGCCCCTTGATCCCTTTAGCCCCAAGAGCGATATCTAATTTCTTCTTGAAATCAGACAACGTTCTGGCCTCAACTACTTTCTGTGGGAGTGAATTCCACACATGCACCATTCTCTGGGTGAAGAAATTTCTCCTCATCTCAATTCTAAAAGGTTTACCCCTTATCCTCAAACCATGACCCTTTAGTTCTGGACTCCCCCACCATTGGGAACATTCATTCTGAATCTACCCTGTCTAACCCTGTTAGAATTTTATATATTTCTACGAGATCCCCTCTCACTCTTCTAAACTCCAGTGAATATGATCCTAATCGACTTTGTCTCTCCTCACATGACAGACCTGCCATCCCAGGAGCCAGCCTGGTAAACCTTCACTCCACTCCCTCCGTAGCAAGGACATCCTTCCTCAGATAAGGACACCAAACCTGCAGACAATACTCCAGGTGTGGCCTTACTGATGCTGTATGCAATTGCAGCAAAACATTTTTGTCTGAACACTCAAATCCTCTTGCTATGAAGGCCAAGGTACTTACTGCCTTCTTTGCTGCCTGCTATAGCTGTGTGCTTACCTTCAGAGATTGATCACCTGGCCAGAGCGGGTGAAATGAGGACGGAGAGGCAGTCAGCAGCACCTAGAAGATCAGGTAAAAGCGAGTGGCAGTGGGCGAAGGAGCAGGCCAAGATCAAAGAGCTGGGAGGGAAGCTACAACAATCCTGTAACATCAAATGAACATATCAGTGTGATATCACCGGTTATCTCGGATTGCAATGGGATCTTGATCAATTGGGCCAGTGGGCTGATGAATGGCAGCTGGGCTTTAATTTAGATAAACGCGAGGTGATGCATTTTGGTCGATTGAACCAGGGCAGGAATTACTCAGTTAATGGCAGGGCACTGGGGAGAGTTATAGAACAAAGAGATTTAGGGTCACAGGTTCATAGCTCCTTGAAAGTGGAGTCACAGGTGGACAGAGTGGTGAAGAAGGCATTCAGCATGTTTGGTTTCATCAGTCAGAACATTGAATACAGGAGTTGGGACGTCTTGTTGAAGTTATACAAGAAATTAGTAAGGCCAACTTGGAATACTGTGTACAGCTCTGGTCACCCTATTATAAAAAGAATATTACTAAACTAGAAAGAGTGCAAAAAAGATTTACTAGGATGCTACCGGGACTTGATGGTTTGAGTTATAAGGAAAGGCTGGTTAGACTTTTTTCTCTGGAGCGTAGGAGGTTGAGAGGTGACCTTATAGAGGTCTCTAAAATAATGAGGGGCATAGATCAGCCAGATAGTCAATATCTTTTCGCAAAGGTAGGGGAGTCTAAAATTAGAGGGCATAGGTTTAAGGATCCAGAGGGGCAATTTTTCACACAGAGGGTGGTGAGTGTCTGGAAGAAGCTGCCAGAGATAGTAGTAAAGATGGGTACAATTTTGTTTTTTAAAAAGCATTTAGACAGTTACATGGGTAAGGTAGGTATAGAGGGATAGGGGCCAAATTTGGGCAATTGGGATTAGCTTAGGGGTTTATAAAAGGGGCAGCATGGACAAGTTGGGCCGAAGGACCTGTTTCCATGTTGTAAATCTCTATGAGTCTCTGGCTCTATGAAGTGGTTGGGAGGTGAGTACTTCACTCTTCTACCTTTTCTGATTTGTTTTAAGATTGAATGCTAGGTAGAAAAAGTCGAAGAGTGAAAACTAAAGATCAGTAGTAAACTTAAAAACAAATTGAAAATCTAATTAGGTAAAATAGGGATGCAGGGCCAGGTGTGTTGTAGCTACAGCATGTGGGAGTTGCTGGACTCAGCTGTGAGTCACAACGACCATGTCTACAGCAAGTTTTGGTTGCTTGAGAAACATTGGCTCAGAGTTAATGAGTTGGGGTTCGAGCTCCCAACACTGCGACACAGCAGGGAAGGGGAGAGATACCTGGTTGCTGTATTTCAGGGGGCAGTCACACCCCTGAGATTAACTAGCTTGAATTCAGTCAGTGATCAGGGACAGGAGGGTGTGACTGTGAGTGAGGCAGGTAGAGGGATGGCACTGCAGGAGACTCAGCTCCTGTCCTTGTCTAACAGTTTCGAGATTCCTATTCTTTGTGTGACTGAGAGCAGGGGCTGGAGGGAGAATAAGCATTATTCAAGAGAAATGTTGTAATTGGGGATAGTATAGTCAGAGAATGGCCACTGTTCTCTATAGCCAGGATTGAGAGTCCCAAAGGTTGTGTTACCTGCCTGGTGTCTGGGTTAAGGACATCTCATCTGGACTCTGTCTGGGATCACTTGTCTCCAAATCTATGTCAAACTAGATTTGATTTGATTTATTATTGTCACATGTATTAACATACAGTGAAAAGTATTGTGTCTTGCATGCTATACAGACAAAGCATACCATACATAGAGAAGGAAAGGAGAGGGTGCAGAATGTAGTGTTATAGTCATAGATAGGATGTTGAGAAAGATCAACTTAGTGTGAGGTAGGTCCATTCAAAAGTCTGATTGCAGCAGGGAAGAAGCTGTTCTTGTGTTGGTTGGTACGTGACCTCAGACTTTTGTATCTTTTCCCCAATGAAAGAAGGTGGAAGAGAGAATGTCCGGCTTGCATGGGGTCCTTGATTATGCTGGCTGCTTTTCCAAGGCTGCGAGAAATGTGGACAATGGATTCTGTCTAGATTGAGAGAGGCAAGGGAGGATATTGCTGGGGTCTTGAGGGAAATCTTTGTATTCTCACTGGCTACAGGGAAGGTCCCAGAGGATGGGAGAATAGCCAATGTTGTTCCTTTGTTTAAGAAGGGTAGCAAGAATAATCCAGGTAATTACAAGCCAGTGAGCCTTACATTAGTGGTAGGGAAATTATTGAAGAGGATTCTTGGGCGGAAAGATGTCAGATGGAGTTTAATCCAGACAAATATGAAGTAATGCATTTTGGAAGGTAGAATACAGAGAGGAAATATACAGTAAATGGCAGAACACTTAAGAGTATTGATAGGCAAAGGGATCTGGGTGAACAAGTACACTAGTCACTGAAAGTGGCAAGACAGGTGGAGAAGTAGTCAAGAAGGCATATAGCATGCTTGCCTTCATCCGTCAGGGCATTGAGTTTAAAAATTGGCAAGTCATGTTGCAGCTTTGTAGAGTCTTATTTAGACTACATTTGGAATATAGTGTTCAATCCTGGTCACCACACTACCAGAAGGATGTGGAGGCTTTGGAGAGGGTACAGAAAAAAATTACCAGGATGTTGCCTGCCATGGAGGCCATTAGCTATGAGGAGAAGTTGGAGAAACTTGGTTCGTTCTCACTGGAACGATAGAGGTTGAGGGGCGACCTGATAGAAGTCTACAAGATTATGAGGGGCATGGACAGAATGGATAGTCAGAAGCTTTTTCCCAGGGTGGAAGAGTCAATTACTAAGGGGCATAGGTTTAAGGTGCGAGGGACAAGGTGCAAAGGAGATGTACGAGGCAGATTTTTACAGAGGGTGATAGGTGCATGGAACTTGCTGCCGGGGAGGTAGTGGAAGCAGATACAGTAGTGATTTTTAATGGGTATCTTGACAAATACATGAAAATGATGGGAATAGAAAGATATGGTCCCCGGAAGGGTAGGGGGTTTTAGTTCGGGGCAGCAGGTTTAGAGGGCTGGTGGGCCTGTTCCTTTGCTGTAATCTTCTTTGTTCTCTTTGTTGTTTGGATGGGAGGCTGGTTTGCATGATGGACTGGCCCAAACATTGACACAGAAACAAATAGCTGAAGAGAAGTGTGAGTGACTGCTGTTGACTCTGGGGCTGTGTTTCACTGTCTGTGACACCAAGGAATCCGAACATAAAGTGAAGGCAATCAAGATGAAAATAAAATCATCCAATGTTTCATGGTTGATAGAATGGTTACAGCACAGAAGAAGGCCATTCTATCTGTTGTGTTACTGCTGGTACTCAGGGGGAAGAGGGCCAGGCCTAGGCATTGCCCCATGGTGAATGACTAATATTGCTGTCAAACCACCACACGCCCAAAGAATTCCTGCTGGCTTTCGATTGGTACATTGGCTTATGGGCGTGTCATCACTGTCCCTTTTCTTGTCTGGTGAGGAAAGTGAATGAAGACAGAAGTGTCCCCCTTAGGTTCAGTGAGAGGTTATTCTGCAGTGGGCTCAGGAGCGCCTCCACACCAACAAATGTGGAACTGCAGATTACTTCATTTCCCCTGTAAATCTATTCCAAAATATATGGACTATTTAAAAGCTACAACATTAAAAGCTTTATTTAAGGTGTATGTTGTAGAGCAAGATAAATAAATACAAAATGCTGGAAGTACTAAGCAGGTCTGGCAGCATCTATAGGGAAATGAAACATAGTTATGGTATCATGATTTTTCTTCACGATATGTTGGCCATAGAATAGCAGATTGCGATGTAATATTTTCCTGACGAGGTTCCAGTTTTTGGACATTATTTTCCTTCGGCTCAAGGTGTTGGGTTTTTTTTTCTATTTGTTGTGGGGATGTGTAGATGCAAACAGTAAGAAGTCTCACAACACCAGGTTAAAGTCCAACAGGTTTATTTGGAATCGCGAGCTTTCGGTGGGCAGACCCTTCATCAGGTAAGTGGAAAGAATGTATCACCCGAGGTGTGGTACATCGGCGAGACCATGCAGATGCTACGACAATGGATGAATGGGCACTGTGTGACAATCACCAGACAAGAATGTTTCCCCTTGCAGTTGGGCAATACTTTAGCAGTCAAGGATATTCAGCCTCCAATCTTCGGGTAAGCTTTCTCCAAGGCGGCCTTCAAGACACACGACAACGCAGAATCACTGAGTAGAAACTGATAGCCAAGTTCCGCACACGAGGATGGCCTCAACTGGAATCTTGGGTTCAAATCACACTACACGTAACCACCACCATTTGCCCTGGGCATGCAACATCCTTCTAGCTGTCCTGGCTTGGGACAATTCACACCTCTTTAACCTGTGATTATCCCTCTCTCCACTCGCATTATCTATAGTTGCAAAGACATGATTATCTGAAAATACTCGCATTCCAACAATTATCTTGCAATTGCGTCTTTGCCTATAATGTGCCGTGTTTGTGAACCCAACTCTTCACTCACCTGAAGAAGGGGCAGTGCTCCGGAAGCTCATGATTCCAAATAAACCCGTTGGACTTTAGCCTGGTGTTGTGAGATTTCTTACTGTGCCCACCCCAGTATAACGCCAGCACCTCCACATCATGACTTTGTCCAAAGTTGTTCTGGCTGGAAACAATATACATCTCTTTAACTCGTGCTTGGCCCTCACTCCACTTACATTGTCTATATTTTTAAGACTTGATTATCTGTAAAGACTTGCATTCCAAGCATTATCTTGTAAATTGAGTTTGTGTCTCTATATGCCCTGTTTGTGAACACAAGTCCTCACTCATCACTTTGGCAGAAATAATAGTAGGAGGGATTACTATTTAAAAGGCAAAAAGCTGCAGCGTGCTACGGTGCAGAGGGACCTGGGGGTCCTTGTGCACGAGTCGCAAAACCCAGTCTGCAGGTGCAGCAGGTGATCAAGAAGGCGAATGGAATGTTGGCCTTTATAGCGAGGGGGTAGAATATAAAAGCAAGGAGGTCTTGCTGTACAGGGTACGGGTGAGGCCGCAGCTGGAGTACTGTGTGCAGTTTTGGTCACCGCACTTGCGGAAGGATATATTGGAGGGACTGCACAGGAGGTTCACTAGGCTGATACCGGAGATGAGGGGGTTGGACGATGAAGAGAGACTAAATAAACTGGGTCTGTACTCGTTGGAGTTTAGAAGGTTGAGGGGGGGATCTTATAGAGACGTATAAGATAACGAAGGGAATGGATAGGGTAGAGGTAGAGAGATTCTTCTCGCTTAGAAAGGATAGCAGGACTAGAGGACACAGCCTCAAGATAATGGGGGGGGGGGAGCGGGGGGGCAGTTGAGATCAGAGTTGAGGAAGAGCTTTTTCACTCAAAGGGTGGTGAATCTCTGGAATTCTCTGCCTGTTGAAGTGGTGGAGGCTACCTCGCTAAATATATTTAAGTCACGGGTAGATAGGTTTCTGATAGACAGGGGAATTAAGGGTTATGGGGAGAGAGCAGGAAAGTGGAACTGATCCACTTCAGATCAGCCATGATCTTATTAAATGGCAGGGCAGGCTCGAAGGGCTAGATGGCCTACTCCTGCTCCTATTTCTTATGTTCTTATGAAGGAGCGAGACTCCAAAAGCTTGTGCTACCAAATAAACCTGTTGGACTTTCACCTGGTGTTGTGAGACTTCTTACTTGTCAGAGGCATCCAGATCCCATGAACAAATGAACACAAATGCAACTCAGATGCTCTGCTATGTACAGTCGAAATAAAGCTTTTAATGTTGTGGTTTTCAAGAGTCCATCTACTCTGGAGTAGATGCACAGCATTGTTACAGGAATAATGAAGTTAGTTGCAGTTCCACATTTGCTGGTGTGGAGGCGCTCCTGAGACCAGGACAACCTCCCGGCGGGGGCGGAGGTGCTGCGCCTGTCTCAGAGCCTGTGCACCAATCAGAATGGAGGAGGCATCCCCTGGGCGGGACGCTGGTCTGATTGACAGCAACATTGGCCTATCGATGCGGAGTTTGTTGGTGATTGACAATACGAGAGGCCGGATACCGAGAACATAAGAACATAAGAAATTAGTTTGTCTTATTGCTTTGTAAATCCGCACCGAGTGGCTTGGTAATATTTAATATTTTAAATATTAACTCAATGGACATAAACACACTATGAATGTTTTAAAATGTTCCCTCGCTTGAATTTTGAATGATTGTGGCGTTGTTGATAGTTGTATTTATTTTAAGCTACAATTTGAGACTTGCGTTAGTATGAAGGCCAAATTCCGCCTCGGACCCGCACCGTTAGCGCGCCCCGCTCCTAATTAACAGACGCCATTTCACCACCTCCACCCGCCGTTACCACAGGTCTGAGCGGATCTGCCGATGACGGCTGTATTTATATGGTACAGCAACAACCAATCAGGGCCGCTGCCGTGATAGAGCCAATAGGAAGCGGGCTCCCGGATTTGAACGCCGCGAACGTTCCAGGGCTAACGGTCAAAGGGGCGGGGCTAAGAGAGAGCCTAAGATTGCTGCAGGCAGTGTGTACCAGAGAGTGTGCACTGAGGGGCAGGCAGGGTGTACCAGAGAGTGTGCACTGAGGGGCAGGCAGGGTGTACCAGAGAGTGTGCACTGAGGGGCAGGCAGGGTGTACCAGAGAGTGTGCACTGAGGGGCAGGCAGGGTGTACCAGAGAGTGTGCACTGAGGGGCAGGCAGTGTGTACCAGAGAGTGTGCACTGAGGGACAGGCAGGGTGTACCAGAGAGTGTGCACTGAGGGGCAGGCAGTGTGTACCAGAGAGTGTACACTGAGGGGCAGGCAGTGTGTACCAGAGAGTGTGCACTGAGGGGCAGGCAGGGTGTACCAGAGAGTGTGCACTGAGGGGCAGGCAGGGTGTACCAGAGAGTGTGCACTGAGGGGCAGGCGGTGTATACTGAGGGTCAGTTAGACTTAATCAGTTAGTGTACTGAGGATTAGTTGGCGTATATCAGTCAGTCAGTGTATTCCGGTCAGTGTATACCAACGGGTCAGTCAGTATACATCAGTTAGTGTACTCTGAGGGGACAATCAGTATATTCCTGTCAATGTTAAGCAGTCAGTGTGTACTGAGGGGTCAGTCAGTGTATATTAGTATATACTGAGGGGTCAGTGTCTGTAGAGGGTTTGGTCAGAGTATATCAGTCAGTGTACACTGAGATATTGAGATGTCAGCCAGTGTATACTGACGGAGATGGATGTTATACTGGTATCTGCATAGAGAAAGGGGCCAGCAAAGGCTGAAGGGCAGAACGCAGGGAGACAGAACTGAGGGAAATAAGTCCAGCAAAACTGGTCAGTTCTGGACAGATCCCCAGTGTTGGGCAATCAGGCTGTGTACACAGAAAGGGGGTTGGAGGTACAGTGTAGCAACAGACAGCTATTGCGAGAGAGATCCAGGCAGGCACACGTGATTATTGAAAGGCAGGGAGACTAGCCAAACATGCATTAATGGTCAGAGATACAAGGACAGTCAGGAGTGTGAGCCCAATGTATAGTGAGAGTGCTGTGATTACAGTCCTGATGGGTACATACAGATAGTGAGAGCAGGCCAGGCTATCCCAGTGAAACAGCTAGCAAGGCAAAGCTAACTGTCTGACATTTTAAATTTTAATTCTGAGTGAAAGTTTGGCTTTGAAGAAGTGAGATTGTGTGAAAGTTGAGTGTTAGATTGAAACCATTAGTGGGGTGTGTTCTGAAATTCAGCTTGTTTATTGGGGACAGATGCAGCGTGTGTATGAATCATAAAGAACATAGTAATCAGGTTTAATCATTTGGAGTCACTGTGGCAAATCAGAGAGGCAGATTTAAAAGTACACCTTTTAAAGTAAGTTATTAAGTTCAGAAACAGAAGTTGGAGATGTCGACGCTGACATTTAAGAATAAACTGGTTGTGTTGCTATGCTGCAAGTTCTGTGATAACATACTGTGTGCCCGAGGCATGAAGGCAGTCCTGCTTGCTGACACAAATGTGGAACTTTATTCCACTGATATCCCCCCAACAAGGTAAGGATCAGACTATGATTGGTCTCACTCTATCTGCTATTGTATGTGTACCATTTGTAGTTCTTATGTTTTAATGATTCTCAACTTCTTTAAGCAGAGAGTGGTAAGAGTGTGGATCTCACTGGGAATGATTGAGATGAACTATATCAATGCATTTAAAGGGACGCTAGATAAGCACAGTAGGGAGACAGGAATAGAAGGCTGTGCTGTTCGGGTGAGATGAAGAGGGGGTGGGAGGAGGCACCTGCAGAGCAGAAACACCAGCTCAGAGAAGTTGGATTAAATGGTTCTTTTCTCTGCTGAAAATCTTATGCAATGACATGTTTACAGTTGCACAATTTGTTCTAGCTGTGACTTAGTCACTTTCACCTTTTGAGTCGGTCGTGGGTTCAAGTTTCACTTCAGGGATAACAATAATCTAGGTTGGCATTCCAGTACTGAGTGGATGCAATCTTAAACCAAGGCCCGATTTGCCTTCTGAGATGATTGTAAAATATCTCATCTCACTATTTGAAGAGCAGGGGGAGCTCCTAAGTGTGCTGGCCAGTAATTATTCCTCAACCAATTATCATATCGCTGTCTGTGGGATCTTGTTGAGTGCAAATTGGCTGCCACATTGCTCACATTATGACAGTGACCACACTTCATCAGTATATCATTAGCTGTAAAGAGCTTTGGGATGTTCTGAGTCCATGAAAGCTGCTCTATAAATGCAATTATTTAAACTTGCATTTTTTGTCACTAACTTGATCAGAACTGGTTTAGAAACTTAGAGATGGCGCATTTGATGGCTTCGGGATGAATATTCATTCCAGCAGAGATGCTGAATTATTTTGATGCTGAGTCTTAATGAGTACTTTGTATTGGTATTCACCAAGTAGAAGGACATGACAGATGTTGGCATCAGGGATAGGTGTGTGAATGCTCTAGAGAATGTCAATATATCACAGGAGAAAGTATTGAGTGTCATAAATTGTATTAAGGTAGACAAGTCCCCGGGGCCAGATGGGATCTATCCTGGGTTACTGCTGGAGGCAATGGTAGAAACAGCTGGGGCCTTCACAGATACCTTCATATCCTCTTTGACCACAGGCGAGGTTCTAGAAGACTGGAGAATAGCCAGTTTGTTTCCTTGTTTGAGAAAGGAAGCAGGAATAATCCCACAAATTATAAGATAGTGACACCAGTAGTGGGGAAGCTTTTGAAGAAGACACTGAGGACAGGATATATACATATTTGGAGAAAAATGGCCTAATTAGTGACAGCAGCATAGTTTTGTATGGAATGGTCATGTCTCACCAACTTAGTTGAGTTTTTTTGAAGAAGACAAAAAAAAAATTATGAGGGAAGGGCTGTGGATGTTGTTTATCTGGATTTTAGTAAGGCATTTAACAAAGTCCCACATGGCAAACTGGAGAAACTAAAATCACTTAGGATTCAGGGTGGAATGGCTTGGTGGATTCAGAACTGGTTTGGTTATATATCCCCATGACTTGCCTGGGCTTGCAAAATCTTGCTAGCTGTCCTGTCTGGAGATGATACACATCTCTTTAACCTGTGCTTAATGCTCTCTCCATTCACATTGTCTATATTTTAAGACTTGATTACCTGTAAAGATTTGCATTCCAACCATTATTTTGTAAATTGAGTTTGTGCCTATCAACAAGGCACTGAGTGTCTTTTCACCAAGAAATCCCATGTACTATTGCCAAAATGCAAATCATTTGCAATTTTTTTCTCCTCCCTGTATACTTCAGTTGGCAACTGCAGTCCCCTGGCACCTCTCCAAATTACTTACCCTTTGTGTGGTTGATTTGATGAGGCTACTGTAGCTGAAGCCACTTCTACTCAGATCCAATGTCACACCAGTAAAATCTCATGTGAGAACACCATCCACCAGGTACACGGTACGTACATTTGCAACTCGGCCAACATTGTCTACCTGATATGCTGCAGGAAAGGACGTCCCGGAGCATGGTACATTGGGGAGACCATGCAGTGCTATGACAACGGATGAATGAACATCACTCGACAGTCACCAGGCAAGAATGTTCTTTTCCTGTTGGGGAACACTTCAGCGGTCACAGGCATTCAGCCTCTGATCTTCGGGTAAACGTTCTCCAAGGCGGTCTTCATGGCACGTGACAGTGCAGAATCGCTGAGCAGAGACTGATAGCCAAGTTCCGCACATGTGAGGATGGCCTTAACTGGGATCTTATGTTCATGTCACACTATGTGTAACCCCAATGACGTGCTTGGGCTTGCAAAATCTCAGTAACTGTCCTGGCTGGAGACAATACACATCTCTTTAACCTGTGCTTAACCCTCTCTCCATTCACATTGTCTGTACCTTTAAGACTTGATTACCTGTAAAGACTTGCATTCCAAACGTTACTTTGTAAATTGAGTTTGTGTCTTTCTGTGCCCTGTTTGTGAACTGAAATCCCACTCACCTGATGAAGGAGTGACACTCCGAAAGTTAGTGGCTTGTGCTACTAAGTAAACCTGTTGGATTTTAACCTGGTATTGTGAGACTTCTTACTGTGTTTACACTAGTAAAACCCATAGCGCAGGTTGCTGGATGGCAATCAGCAAAAGAAACTCTGCAGACTAAGTCAAGATGGGCACATGTACTGGGCTGAACATAAGAACATAAGAAATAGGAGCAGGAGTAGGCTATCTAGCCCTTCGAGCCTGCCCCGCCATTCAATAAGATCATGGCTGATCTGAAGTGGCTCAGTTCCACTTTCCCGCCTTCTCCCCATAACCCTTAATCCCCTTACCTATCTACCCACGTCTTCAATATATTTAGCGAGGCAGCCTCCACCACTTCAAGTGGCAGAGAATTCCAGAGATTCACCACCCTTTGAGTGAAGAAGTTCCTCCTCAACTCCGTTCTAAACTGCCCCCCTTTTATCTTGAGGCTGTGCCCTCTAGTCCTGCTATCCTTTCTAAGTGGGAAGAATAGAACATAGAACATAGAACATTACAGCGCAGAACAGGCCCTTCGGCCCACGATGTTGCGCCGACCAGTTACAAAAACAATGACCCACTAGCCTATACCAATCCCTTTTCGTCCATAAACCTATCCAGAGATCTCTTAAACGCCCCCAAACTAGACGCATTTACAACTGCAGCAGGCAGGGCATTCCAATCCCTCACCACCCGCTGGGTAAAGAACCTACCCCTGACATCCGTCCTGTAGCTACCCCCCCTTAATTTAAAGCCATGCCCCCTCGTGCTAGCTTTCTCCATCCGAGGAAAAAGGCTATCACTATCCACCCTATCTAAACCTCTAATCATCTTATATGTTTCAATAAGATCCCCTCTTAGCCGCCTTCTTTCCAACGAAAACAACCCTAGATCCCTCAGTCTCTCCTCATAGGACCTCCCCACCATACCAGGCAACATCCTAGTAAACCTCCTCTGCACCCTCTCCAACGCCTCCACATCCTTCTTGTAA
Organism: Carcharhinus amblyrhynchos; assembly: GCF_965287045.1. Classification (NCBI taxonomy): domain Eukaryota; kingdom Metazoa; phylum Chordata; class Chondrichthyes; order Carcharhiniformes; family Carcharhinidae; genus Carcharhinus; species Carcharhinus amblyrhynchos. The sequence continues at coordinate 1,514,486 of NC_137345.1, read as the reverse complement.
TGCGGGGACCAGAACTGCACACAGTACTCCAAGTGCGGCCGCACTAGAGTAGTGTACAGTTGCAACATTACACTGCGACTCCTAAATTCAATCCCCCTACCAATAAATGCCAAGACACCGTACGCCTTCTTGACAACCTTATCTACTTGATTCCCAACTTTCAGGGATCTATGTACACACACACCTAGATCCCTCTGTTCATCCACACTATTCAAAGTCCTCCCGTTAGCCCTATACTCGACACATCTGTTGCTCCTACCAAAGTGAATTACCTCACACTTCTCCGCATTAAATTCCATCCGCCACCTCTCGGCCCAGCTCTGCAACCTATCTAAGTCTCCCTGCAGACTATGACACCCTTCCTCACAATCTACCACACCTCCAACTTTGGTGTCATCAGCAAATTTACTAATCCACCCAACTATACCCTCATCCAGATCATTAATAAAAATTACAAACAACAGTGGCCCCAAAACAGATCCCTGAGGCACACCACTCGTAACTGCACTCCATGATGAATATTTACCATCCACCACCACCCTCTGTCTCCTATCTGATAGCCAATTCCTGATCCAACTTCCTAGATTACCCACAATCCCATACATCTGCATTTTCTGCAGAAGCCTACCATGGTGAACCTTATCGAACGCCTTACTAAAATCCATGTATACCACGTCAACTGCCTTACCCCCATCCACCTCTTTGGTCACCTTCTCAAAAAACTCAATAAGGTTAGTAAGGCACGACCTACCCGCTACAAAACCATGCTGACTATTTCTAATCAATTCATTACACTCCAAATAACTATAAATCCTATCCCTAATAATTTTTTCTAAAACCTTGCCCACAACAGAAGTAAGACTCACCGGTCTATAATTCCCGGCAAAGTCTCTGTTCCCCTTCTTAAACAATGGGACAACATTCGCTATCCTCCAATCCTCCGGGACTACACCAGAGACCAATGACGACCTGAAGATCTGAGCCAGAGGCTCTGCAATCACCTCTCTAGCCTCCCAGAGAATCCTAGGGTAGATCCCATCCGGACCAGGGGACTTATCTATTTTCAGCCCCTCAAGAATTTCCAGCACATCCTCTTTATCAACCGTAATACTGTCTATTTTACACCCCTGCAACCCAATGTCCTCCTCAGCTATATTCATGTCCCCCTGCGTGAACACCGAAGAGAAATATTGGTTCAATACTTCTCCAATCTCCTCCGGTTCCACACACAACTTCCCCCTGCTGTCTGTAACTGGCCCTAATCTTGCCCTGACCAACCTTCGGTTCTTGACATACCTATAGAACGCCTTAGGATTCTCCTTAATCCTATCAGCCAAAGTCTTCTCATGTCCTCTTTTAGCCCTTCTCAACTCACTCTTCAACTCCCTCCTAGCCAATCTAAAGCTTTCTAGTGCACTATCTGAGCCCTCCAATCTCATCCGAACATAAGCCTCCTTTTTCTTTTTAACCATCGACTCAACTCTTTTAGTGCACCACGGTTCCCTAGATCTACCAAATCCACCATGCCTGACAGGGACATACCTATCAAGGACTCGCAGTAGCTGCTCCTTGAAAAAACTCCACATTTCAGACGTTCCCAGTCCCTGTAATCCCCTAATCCAATCCATGCTTCCTAATTCACTCCTGATAGCCTCATAATCGCCCTTACCCCAGCTAAAATTGCTGACCTATATTGGAATCTCTCTACCGCTACCCTATGTATCCCCTTCATTATCTTATACGTCTCTATAAGCTGAGATTAGCTACAGAGAAAAAAATATAGCTGATAATGGGTGTGTTGCTTTGGCTCCTATATTGGTATGAATACTGGTGTGACAGACTATAGACATGTTGTTGGGTCAAGTATTCTGGTTAGAAACATCTTTCTAAGTGATGAAGATTGCAGCCAGCTCTTACTTCATGTTAACTTGTTCTCAATTACAGGGCCGTGGACTTTGTTGGAAATTGCTATTCCACAGAAAGCTGCAAGTGTAAAATAAAAGACATTGCATGTTTAAAATGGTAAGTTTGTTCTCAGCTGTAACTGGAATTCATAAATGAATGACCACTGAAGAATGAATGTCTAGATTCTGCAATATCTCGTGAATGAATGATCACAGTTACAGTAACTCTTCTATAGGGATGTGAGGTAGGAAGGCTACCAAAATGGTGCAGCAAGGCAGCAGGTAGCATTCCTGCTGCCAGTTAGTTTTGTCAGCGCCAACAAAAGTGGCAGATACGCTGCCTGCCCAGAGGCAATTGTAGCCACTTAAGTGGCCAGATTGGAGGCCCCTCCTCTGCTCCATTGATACTTCATTATCTGCCGGGGGACCCTCCACTGTGTGGGAGGATGTCTGGTGAACCCAGCGGGCTCTGGAGGGGGTTATTCTTTAGATATGGAGTGGCCCATGGCATCAATGGCCAGTCCCATAGCTACAGAGCCTTCTGTCTTCAACCCCTTGCCCCTCCTCTGCTGGAACCTGCCTGCCTGGCACTGGCAAGAGGGGCCATAAAATTCCACGTATAAGATGATGAATGGGATGGATAGGATAGAGGTGGAGAGACTCTTCCCGCTCAAAAAAGACAGTAGGACTAGGGGGCACAGCCTCAAGATAAAGGGGAGGCGGTTTAGAACGGAGTTGAGGAGGAAGTTCTTCACTCAAAGGGTGGTGAATCTCTGGAATTCTCTGCCCGTTGAAGTGGTGGAGGCTGCCTCGCTAAATATTTTTAAGAAGCGGGTTGATGGGTTCTTGATAAGAGAGGGGATTAAGGGTTATGGGGAGAGGGCGGGAAAGTGGAACTGAGCCACGACAGATCAGCCATGATCTTATTGAATGGCGGGGCAGGCTCGAAGGGCTAGATGGCCTACTCCTGCTCCTATTTCTTATGTTCTTATGTATCTGTTTCCAAATGCTGGCCTCTCATTTGATAAAATTGCTACTAAAGCTTCCATAAATAATCTCTCATTTTTTTTAAAGCTTCTAAGTCACACCTTTTTCACATGTTTACTATAAATGGTGCTTTATTCATAGAACCATTGAAGCCCTGCAGTGCAGAAGGAGGCCATTCAGCCCAATGAGTCTACACCATCACAATCCCACCCAGGCCTTATTCCCGTAACCCCACATATTTATCCTGCTAATCCCTCTAACCTACATATCCTGCGACACTAAGGGGCAATTTAGCATGGGTAATGCACCTAATCCACATATCTTTGGACTGTGGAAGGAAACTGGAGTACCCAGAGGAAACCCACTCTGACACAGGGAGAACGTGCAATCTCCGCACAAATAGTGACCCAAGTCGGGGATTGAACCCAGGTTCCTGGAGCTGTGAGGCAGCAGTGCTAACTACTGTGCTACCGCACCACCCCAGTTTTGACTCCAGTTTTGCTTGGACTCCTTGATGTCCTTTGCCTGGGTGTGGCATCACGGAGCCCGAGCAAACCTGGAGTGAATAGGAATTGGTGAAAACTACCCTGGTTGGAGTCATACCTAGCACAAAAGAAGATGGTTGTGGTTGTTGGAAATCAATCATTTCAGTTCCAGGACATCATTGCAAGAGTTCCTCAGGATTGTGTCCTAGATCCAACTGTCTTTAGCTGCTTTGTCAATGACCTTCATTCCATCAGAAGGTCAGAAATGGGGTTGTTTGCTATTGATTGCTGCTGAACATTGCGCAATCACAACTCTTCAGGTTCTGAAGGAGTTCATGCCCATATGCTGCAAGACCTGGACAATATGCTGGCTTGGGCTGATAAGTGGCAAATAAAATTCAAACCACACAAGAACCAGGCAATAACCATCACCAACAAGAGAGAATCTAACCATCTCCCCTTAACATTCAATTGTACTACTGTCTCTGAACCCTCCACTATCAACATTCTGGGGTTAACCATTGATTGGGAACTGTACTGGCATAGCTATATAAATATTATGGCTACAAGAGCAGGTCAAAGGCTCGGAATCCTGGGTGAATAACTCACAATCTGACTCAACAAAGCCTTTCCATAATCTACAAGGCACAAATCAGGAGTGTAATGGTGTGCTCACCACTTGACTGGATGAGCACAGCTCCAAGAACACTCGAGAAGCTTGACATCATCCAGGACAAAGCAGCCTGCTTTATTGGCACCCCATTCACCACCTTCAGCATTCACTCCATCTAATCTATCTAACCTACACATTTTTGGACGCAAAGGGTGATTTAGCATGGCTAATCCACCTAACCTGCATATCTTTGGAGTGTGGGAGGAAACCCATGCAGACACGGGGAGAATACGCAAATTCCACACACAGTGCAAATTCCACACAGACAGTAACCCAAGGCAATATCTGGCAGCAGTGCTAACCACTGTGTCACCGTGCCAGTGGTCTTTAATGCCTGAGATAGTCAGTTACTCTGAAGTGTAGTGATGTGTAGGCAAATGTGGTGCCTATTTTGTGCAAAACAAGATCCCATGTTGACATACGTAGATCCAATCAGCAATGCATTGAGTTTGAAATTTTCCTCAATGGCCTTACTACATCCTTTCTCCAATTCTAGCTCCTTCAGTTCAATGATTCAAAAATGTTGTGCTTTCTGACTTTCTTACTTCTCTTTAGTTCTACCCACCCCCTCTCCTAATCTCTCCATCTATCCCAAACATTGGTGGCAGAGTCTTCACCTACCTGGTCCTGTTGTCTTGTATCTCCACTTCCTTTTCCACTTTCAGTCTATTTCTGTGATTTGACCTTTACTTGATTCATCCTTTTCCTGGTATAACCTATCTTGGTATGCTGAATATTCTGTAGATGCAAATTATTAAATGTAGGTGTGGGAGCTTCAGTTCTAAGCTTTAGGGAGCAAATGCTGCTGCCCACTTTCATCTTCTCTTGTCTTGAGGATGCTGATTCTGTGCTGGAGTGAGTTGCAGGTTTGTTTCCAGAGGTATTAGCTACTGTAGCACTCCACCCATTTCTCTCATGTGAGTGTTACCAAGCTATTCAGCCATAGAAAGCAGCACAACTCTGTCTAGTCCTGTTCTCAGAATAAGCTCACAGAGCAACTTGATATGGAATTGAAACCCTCTGGTCTGTGTGGCTTAAATTATACCAGGCCGAGCCATATGCAATTGAACTGGTCCCTCAGTACCTGTGGAGCTCGGTTTTCAGTTTTCCTTAGTATTGTGTGTATATTTCAGGATGCTTGTCAAATGTCCTACTTTAATTATATTATAGATTGGTTTTCAATTTTCTGTCACACAAGAAGTTCATGACTGAGTTTTATGTGTGAGAAATGGGCAAGATGTGGTTTGGAAGCATTTTATTTCAACAGCGGAGGAAGTAGATCGTAAACAATCATCACTTTTTTCTCATTTTCAGTGGTAATGCTGTTGGCTACCATGTGGTCGTCCCATGCAAACCATGTTTGCTGTCCTGTAACAATGGCCATTTCTGGATGTTTCACAGCCAGGTGATCTATGCTGTCAACAGACTGGATTCCTCTGGTAAGCGTATTATCAAGCTGATTGTGGAAAACCACAGTATAGTGCTTCCATTGTCCAGACAGCTAGTGTTATATAGGTGTAGGGAGCTGATAGCCCAGTTATTACTGGTGTGTGAAAGATTATTTTGTAAATGTTGTCCTTGAACTCAAATGCTAAAGCATTGCAGACTGTAAATGTTTGCAGGGTGCACTTCATCACGTGGAGTAACACCTGGTAATCTTGAAGAGCCACCTGTGTTAAAGGTATTGCTTCAAATGTGACAACATCAGATTACTGAGCCCTTACAAAATTCTGTAACTATTTACAAAATGTGATTTATCACACCTGAGACGTTTTTAATTATTGTGCCACTATATTGCTGAGGTAATGAATTCCTGACTGCATGTAAAGAGTGAGTCTCCTTCCTGGCTTTGAAAGGAACCTGGAATTGGTTGGGAGACTACTCTATGATTCTGTGTTATCCATCTGATCTACTGCTTACTGACCACCATTGTGCACACCAGAGAACAGAGCATTTGACCATGAGAGACCTACGTATGTGACAGAGAACTAAAAAACTTTCTGAAATCTGATGTTTAAAATATGCAATTGCTCTAAGGATTATATATTATCATTTAACCCCTGGATTCACCCCACTGCACATTACTAATTCAGGACTATTTGATATTTTTACCAGTTTTAAAAATGTTATGGGGTAAATTTACAAATTTTCTGGTGACTTAGTGTGTGGTATGGTACGGCGCTGAGCCTCACAGATCAGGGAGAACTGTGTTCAATCTGTTGGCTGCTTTGATATATGAGAACACTAAGGCACTATAATTAGCTCAGGATGCTTCAGCTAATCAGGAAATGAATCACCTTGCTTCCCATTCCTGATTACTACTGAGTTGTCATCTGCTATCGCTCCATTTGAGGATGACTTTTACTCAGGGTGTTGAGTTTCTGCAGTAGGTAGCCATGTGACTGAACAGGCTGATTCTCCACCCCGCTGATCTTTGGGCACATGGAGTGGAATATCCAATGAGCTGATTGACCAATGACCAGGAGTTCAGGATTTTCTTCCTTTTCTCTTTTGTCTCTGCTCTGCCTCATCATTAAGATGCTGGGACACTGTATGATTCAGCTTGATGGACAAGTAGTCATCATTCTGAAAGATTGTAGCAAGTTCCTCCCAGTCATTAATGTCAATGTCCCTGTGCTTCAAGGAGATCTTCAGAGCGGTTTCCTCATCCTTGGCTGGAACTGCTGGGAAGGAGATGGATTTTTTGCCATCTGAACACAATGTCCAGTCTATTGAAATTGATTTTGCGGGAGTTTTGCCAGAATGCTCATGGACTTGTCAAGGAGTGTCTGTTCAGTGATCTGCCTCTCAAATCCAGAGGAAGTGGCAGAGGCTTTGCTGATGGAATTGCTCTGTGCCGCTATTACACAGTCCAGGTCTCATTGTAGTACAGTAGTTGTGATGACAACTGCTCTGTACATGAGGATTGTTGCCAATTTACAGATGTCTTTATTGCCAAACACTTGCTGCTGTGGTTTTCAGAAGGCTGAACTGGCACAACTGATCTAGTATTGGATCGCTTGTCAATGGTGATCTTTTGAAAGAAGTGGCTGCCAAGTTATGGAAAGTGATCAATGTATTCCAAAGTCTCCCATTCAACATGTATGAGAGCTGGAATATTTGGCTGAGCAGATCTGGGTTGTTATGAATTACTACTGAGGTGACCCCTGCTGGAAACGGCATGTGAAGAGATTTACTGGGGACAGAATTGGGCTAAATTTTAATAGCTGACATTACTGGTGAAACATTAGCTCAGAATGAATCAATGTCTTCAGTCTGAGGTGGGGGGGAGTCATTTAAAATAAAACTTGATTTTTTACATGTTAAAGGGGTGTGTCTTTTAAAAGATTAGTGTTTCTCTTGCAATCTGAATTCCAGATAGATTTAATGATCTACAACATACAACAGAGGTGACCTCCATTTCACTGTAGCAAAGTTAAAGAAAAATACAATTTTTCAACATCTTTGCTCCATAGTAGTGCAATCCATTCATGTTGATCCCAAATCCTTTCCTCAAAAATGAATGATGTAGTAATTGAAATGAAACATTTAAAAAACAGTACTTGTTTTCCCTGAGGAAGATTTTGAATTAATGGGCATAACTAGATGGAGGGAGCGAGTTCCATGGGCCCCGGGTACAATGCTGAAGATCTTGTTCCCAGTAGTTCAGGAATAGGGAGTGTGACAGAAGTTTTGGGGCTGGGCATAATATGGGTAAGATGGAGCGAGGCCCAGGAAGGATCTCTAGATTAGGATTTTAAACCAGTGCCTTGGGAGATGGTGACTCAATGGTAAGCATAATTGGAAGACTCTAGGATAGTTATAGAATCATAGAATTGTCACAGAACCAAATTTGAGATGGCAGTGAATGCCCTGGACATCAAGGCAGCATTTGACCGAGCGTGGCATCAAGGAACTCTAGTAAAACTGCAGTCAATGTCAATGGGAACCTGGAGGTAAACTGTCCACTAATTGGAGTTGTACCTGGCACAAAAGAAGATGGTTGTGGTGGTTGGAGGTTAAAAATCTCAGGCTCAGAACTCCTCAGAGTTCTAGGCCAAACCATCTTCAGCTGCTTCAGTAATGACCTTCCTTCCATTATTAGGTCAGAAGTGGGGATGTTGGCTGATTGCACTATTCATGACTCTTCCAATAATGAAGCAGCCCAGCCCGTTGAAGCAAGATCTGGACAATAGGCTTGAGCTGCTATGTGGCAAGTGACATCTGACCCACACAAGTGAGCTTCTCAACAAAAGAGAATCTAACCATCTCCCCTTGACATTCATTGGCTTTACCTTTGCTGAATCTCCCATTATAAACATTGTGGAAGTTACCATTGACCTGACACTGAACTAGACTGGCCATATGAATACTTTAATGTTTTTTTTATTTATTAGTCACAAGTAAGGCTCGCATTAACACTGCAATAAAGTTACTGTGAAATTCCCTAAGTCGCCACACTCTGGCACCTATTCTGGTCAATGCACCTCACCAGCATGTCTTTCAGAATGTGGGAGGAAATCCACGCAGACACAGGGAGAACATGCAAACTCCATACAGTGACCCAAGCTGGGAATCAAACCTGGATCCTGGGCACTGTGAGGCAGCAGTGCTAACCACTGTGCCATACTGTAGCTACAAGAGCAAGTCAGAGCCTGGGAATATTGTGGAGAATGACTCTCCTCCTGATTCTGCAAAACCTAACTACCATTTCCAGAGCACAAATGGGTAGTGTGATGGAATGCTCTTTGCTTGCCTGGATATGTACAGCTCAGATAACACTCAGGAAGCTCAACACCATCCAAGACAAAGTAGCCTGCTTGATTGACACCCTATCCAACATCGTCAACATAAACTCCCTTCACCACTGATGAACATTAGCAGCAATGTGTACCATCTACAAGATGCGCTGCAAGAACCCATCAACGCTATTTAGCACCATCCAACCCACAATCTCTACCACTAGAAGTACAAATGCAGCAGATACCTGGAAACACCATCACCTGGAAATTCCTTCCCAGCCACTCACCATCCTGACTTGGAAATATATCATCGTTCCTTCACTGTTGCTGGATCAAAATTCTGGAACTCCCTTCCTAAGAGGTGTAACATGGACTGCAGCTTTTCATGAAGGCAGCTCACCAGCACATCAAGGACAATTAGAAATTAGTAATAAAAATGCTGACCTAGCCAGCCAAACCCACACCCTGCAACTGAATCAAAATAAAGGAGGCCCTTCAACCCATCATGTCCATGCTGGCTCTCTGCAGTCATTGCTCCACTCCTTCACCCTTTCCCTCTAACCCTATAATTTTTTTTCAGTTAGTTATCCAATTTTCTTTTAAAGTCTCTATTGAATCGGTTTCCACCATACTCTGACAGTGCATTCCAGATCCTAACCACACACTTCTACAAAAAGTGCTTTTTCATTTTGTTGATTCTTTTGCCCATCATTTTAAATCTGACTCTTGACCCTCTCACCTTTGGGAAATTTCTCTTTATCTACACTGTCTAGCCCCCTCATCTTGAACATCTGTAACAAATCTCACAACCTTCTCTATGGAGAACTTCTCAATCTATCTAGATAACTGAAGTTCCTCATCCTGGAACATTCTTGCAAATTTTTTCTGAACCCCCTTGTTTTCAGATCCTTCCTAAAGTGCAGTGCCTAGAATTGGACACAGTACTCCAGTTGCAGCTGACTAAGTATTTAATGAAGCCTCCCCATAGCTTCCTTGTTTTTGTACACTGCCTTTATTTTTAAAACCTAGCATTTCATATGCCTTTTTAATCTCCAATTCAATGTGTCTTTCCACCTCAATGAATTGTACACATATACCTCCAGCTCTCTCTCTGTTCTTACACTCCCTTTAAAATTGAACCCTTTATTTTATACTGCCTTACTTAGCGTCACAGAACCATAGAATCCGTACAGTGCAGAAGAGACCATTCGGCCCATCGAGTCTGCACCAATTCTAACAGGGTATCTTACCCAGGCTGTCTTCCCCCACCCTATTCCTGTAACCTCACACATTTACCATGACCAATCCACCTAACCTGCACATATTTGGACTTCTCGGCATCCAAGGACCCCAGACACCCTGGATGTTCTCTCTCCCACTTTTTTCTGTCTGGAAATAAAGATGAGGTCATGTATCAAATCAGGACTTTTTCCCTGCTTGCATCAGACTTTTGAATGGACTTACCTTGCATTAAGTTGAGCTTTCTCTACACCCTAGCTATGACTGTAACACTGCATTCTGCGCCTCTCCTTTCTTCCCTCCCGCCCATGTATTCTAAGTACGGTATACTTTTTTGTAAATCATGCAAGAAACAATACTTTTCACTGTATACTAATGTGATAAATCAAATCAATTGGACCTGCTTGTTATATCATCTTAAATTAATCATTATCCTTCTTAACGTTCACAATACTGCAAGATTTTTACTTCTCGGTAAATTTTGAAATTGTGCCTGTACATCCATGTTTAGGTCATTAATATATATCACAAAAGGCAATGGTTCTCTGATCCCGGATGTAGGCAGTAGAGTTATGGATCCTGTGGATTTCTTTCTCCTGTTGTGTAAGGAGTATCCTGGGGAAGCTGTATGCTAGTATTACAGTGTGATTTACTTTATTTCAGGTGTTGACCTGCTTTTGTGGGGGAATTTACCAGATACAGAAGATGAAGAGGATGTATATAATCTATCTGAAGAAGAGTATATCAGATGAAAGAAATCAAGAACTTTGTGCTTTTTTTTTAAAAAAGTCCTCGTTTTAAAGTTTCTAAACATTTTTGAAACTGCCACATGAGTTTCCTGCAATTTGAACTGGAGTTAGCTTGTTTGGAGTTTTTTTCACCAAAGAAGGATGTCAACTGTTGCACCCTCCAAGTTGTCAAGTGAATACCAGGAAGGATTGGTGAGCTGGTGCACATTTTTATGCTTTGCAGCGTTCTAGACACTTGTGGTGGATGCCTCCAAAGCCCATCATTGAACATGAACATTGATTTGCACTTACACTGGATGGGCTCTGCACAGCTAATACCAGATTCCACATCAGATGTGACTTACAAATGGAGAAGTTACTTTGGCTGCACATACTGTAAGATTGGAAACTCTGTGATACCTCTCCAAACCATGTTCTCAATGATTAATCTGATGTAAAAGCTGCTTTTTATGCAGGCGACCTATTTGCACTCAAAATAAGCCAAAGATAGAAAACATGTTTTAATAGGGATGCTGAACAGGAAGTTGGATTTATTTTAGGAGCAATTTTCTCTGGAAATTATGGTTAAATTGCCTGTCAGAGTTCTCCACCCACGCTAATGTGAAAACAAATAGCCACTTGTGCAAGGCTTCCAAGCATGGCCGCTTTAAATGGAGCTGCTCCTGCCCCTGCACCCTGCCGTACCCCCCCACCCCAACCCCCTGCTGCATCAATAAATTCTGTTGGCATGTGAAATATGGAGTTTCCACCATCTGATAGGAAAACTATTTCTGGTTTGTTTGAAATTACAGGCCACATAACATTCATACAGATGTCTATCATGTATATTTTTCAATCTCTCTCAGAACGCGTAGCTGCGAGTTTAGCTGTTAATTCAAGTTGCTTTAGTTGTTCTTTGCTTTACAGTTTTCTAATGCGTGAGGACATTTTGCCATGAATGTTGAGTGAGGTTGATAATCTTCAAGATACAGTGATTAGAGATTCCAGGTTTGATTTCCTGGTCTGCATTGAACCAGCTCATCTATAGGGATGAAATAGTGATATAGTGACATTGTCACTGGACTAGTAATCCAGAGGTCCAGGTTTATGCTATGATGACGTATTCAAATCCCACCGTGGCAGCTGGTGGAATTTACATTCAATTATTTAAATTTTAAAAAAAATCTGGAATTGAAAGTTATTCTCAGCAATGGCGACCATGAAACTATCACCAGTTGTAAAACCCATCTGGTTCACTGATGATCTGAAGAAAATCAACTATTCTTATCTGATCTGATCTACATGTCACTCCAGACCTACAGCAATATGATTGACTCTTAACTGTGCTTCATGACAGTTAAGAATGGGCAACAAATGCCCACATCCAATGAAATAAAGAAAACGATCACAACAGAATTATATGGAGGCTATCAGCAAAGGTTCTTTCTCCTGATTATTACTCAGCAAGTAGGCGTGTGTGAATGGTTTAGAAGTACAATATTGTGTTGCACTGTTTCTCCTCTTTTGCTTTTAGTAAAATAACCATTGCCACTCAGGGTTTGGTCATATTTGAGAACAATAATAGGATCATCATAGCTTTGAGACGGAATCCAGTTCTGTTGACATTCCCAGGAGAGGGGGAGAAAATTGGTGTGAAAACACTCTTCTAGATTCAGAAATTGGCACTTGTTCATTATCTCATAGCTCTCTTCAAGACTCAGCTGTAAAGTGCTCGCACAAAGGTGATCTGATCTGGAAAGAGCTGATGAATTTTTTTGGCAATGTTCTGCCTATTTTCTTTTATTAGCCTTTTGTTTTGGAAGGGGATAACATTTTAATAAATTTTGTATTTGTATCGAGTTTTTTGGATTGAATGGCGTGAGGGAAGAAAATCTTTGAATGAGTGAACTGGAGATGGTAGAGTGGGAGTGAATGAAAGGTGTCTGGTGATGTGATTTTTTAAAATTTATTTGATGTGAATATGTGTGTGTTTTTTTTTCTAGTTGGCTGGGCTATTTGGAGCCAGTATTCCACGAGTAGCATTAGACTGTTTGTACACCAGGCAATTTCAGATATTTTTCCCACCATTTTCTTTTTTTTGATTGCACTGAATTTATAATAATGAGTCCTTGAGACAATTACTAAACTGTAATAGATTGAAAAGTGCACAGAATGCACTTATTGTGAATTGTTTTAAATAATATATTCTATTTTGTGAATGCCTTGATTAGAATCAGCTGCTTTGAATTTCAAGGAGAGATCCCAACGTTGTAATGCTTGAACTTTTCAAGAGGGCATTAAAACTCTTCCTAACGTTCTTGCAGTTTTATCACAAGGAAATTATAATGTGAGTGTTATTAGCTGAAATGGTGAATTCCGACACATTAAGAATTACAGTTTTGCACTGCAGGGATAATTTATTCTTCCAGTTCAGGTTTCCACAATTTTTTTGCTTTTGTTGTTTTTCTTTTAAACACAATGTAATCTTCCACTGTGATTGTCTGTCTGGACTTGAAGTTTCCTAGTTTTGCTGCAGTTGTATTCATTCTGTAGGAACAGTAGCATTTTTTGTTTAAAGTACATGGCTTTTTGCTGTACATTTCAATAAACATTCTTTGCATTCCCAAGATTGAGCATTATTTATTTATTAATTTCCCCATCCTTCCTCTTTATTAACCCTTTCCCCACCCCTCAGCCATCCAGTAGCCTATTATAACAATTCAGTAGCTCTCATGCTCCTGCTTTTGGCACGAGTGCAAATGATCAGATTCACTGATGTCAGTCGATCAGCGTGGGAGCTGGTAAGATCATGGGAGAGGTGAAAAACTGGGTTTGTGCCTGGTTTCTCACCTCATGGTGATATTGGCCCTGAATTGCTCACGTAATCAGCCTCATGCCTAGGACTTTAATCGTCCGGGCACATTTCCTTTCACAGGCTTGTCGATATAGGTCTTCACCGGTGAGGATCACTTATGGACCCCAGCAACGAGGACCTGACATAATGGCCTCTCTGGTGGGACCAGCGGCCATTGATGTCCCCCCAGGGAGTTGGGGGATGGGGTGGCAGTGCCCCAGTCTAGGACCCTGGCAGCCTGGCACTCTGGTCCAACTGGGTACCAGACAGTGCCAAGGGATGGGACCTGAAGAGCAGGCAGCATGCTGGCAGCTGCGTATTCTGCAATCAGGGATGCTGGGGCAGCGATTGGTCAGGGCAGGCGAATGGGGGTGGCGATGGCTGGGATGGGGTAAATGGGGGACGCAATATGCGGGGGGGGCCATGATCATCTGGAAGAAGTCACAATTGGGGCTGGGGGGTGGGGGCACATGACGTCCAGGGAAGTGAAAATCTCCCAATACACTATGTACTGTTCTACGTAGTGCATTGGGAAATCAAGCGCGTATGCAATGGTGCCCTCTAGCAGTCAGCAGCCGGTTTCCTGGCATGGATAGACTGTGCACTCCCCCTACTGGCAAGAATCACACTTTGTCTCATGCTTTTCTTTAAGTGTCATAAGATAGCATCTGAGAGCTCGTCCAAAACAATGAGTGCGATCCTCTCCTGTTTTCATACTTGTACGTCACTTCGTCCCTGATATCTTTTTTTACAGTTAAACCTCTTTCTCCAAGGCACAGCTGCCTTCGAGTTTGTAGAGTTAGGAACATAGAAAATAGTAGCAGGGTGTAGGCCATTTGGCCCATCAAGCCTGCTCTGCCATTCATTATGATCAAGGCTGATCATCCAACTAGTTAACTTGTTTCTGCGTTTTTCCCCCCAGTATCCTTTATTCCTTTGGTCCCAAAAGCTATATCTAACTCCTTCTTGGAACCATACAATATTTTGGCCTCAGCTTCTTTCTGTGATAGCAAATTGCTAGAATGGTTAGAATTTTATTGGTTTCTATAAGATTTCCCCCCTCATTCTTCTAAACTTCAGTGGATATAATCCTAAATGACACAGTCTTTCCTAATACGTCAGTCCTGCCATCCCAGGAATCAGTCTGGTGAATCTTCACTGCACTCCTTCCATAGCAAGTACATCCTTCTTCAGACAAGGAGACTAAAACTGTGCACAATGTTCTAGGTATGGCCTCACCAAGGCCCTTTAAAACTCCAGCAAGGCATCCCTGTTCCTGTACTTGAATCCTCTTGCAATGAAGGCCAACATTATCATTTTCCTTCTTCACTGTCTGCTGCACCTGCATACTTAACATTGAAACCGCAGCACAGAAACAGGCCATTTGGCCCAATTGGTCTATGCTGGCTTTTGTATTGCACTGAAATCTCCTTGCTTTCACACTCTTCCTTTTTTCATCTCAAAGATCTGTCTAATTTTTAGACTTCCCACTGAATTAAGAGTCTACAACCAGCAAAAATGGTGTCTCTTCATCTACTAAGGGGAGATGGTGGTTGTGTTATTGGTCTAGTGATTCAGAGGCCCAGGCTAATACTCTGAGGTCATAGGTTCAAATCCCACCATGACAGCCAGTGAAATATAATGTAATTAGTAAAATCTGGAATGTAAAGCTAGCTCCAGTAATGGTTACCATGAAACTGTCATCAATTGTCACCTGTCTGGTTCACTAATGCCCTTCCCCTTTGGGAAGGAAATCTATATGTGACTCCAGACCCCAGCAACGACGCATACCTACCCCCTGAACTGGCCTAGCAAGCTACTCAGTGAAGGGGAATCCCATGAACGAATAAAGAAATCCTATCTGTCCTCCTTAATAGTGTTTCAACCTTTAATTAAGTCACCCTTCATCTTCTGAATTCCAGGGAATACAACTGTAGTTTGTTTAACATAAGAACAGAATTGAGGATTTTAGAATTCTGAATAAAACAGAAAATGTTGGAAATACTCAGTTGGTCTGACAGCACCTGTGGAGAGAGAAAGATGATAAAAAGATCATAGACCTGAAATACCAATGCTAGTTTGTGTGGCTTCACCCTGATAAATCTACGCTGCACACCCTCTGTATCCTTCACAGTAACTATAGGGGTGGGACTTCCTGGTTACACTCACCCCAAGATCCCACCCAAAGTCAACGGACCTTTCCTGTGTCCCATCTGCTATGATTCCCGTGGTCGGCACGCGACAGAAAAATTCCACCCTAGGTGTGGCCTTACCAGAGCTTTGTATAACTAAAGCATGATTTCTTTCCCCTTGTACTTTAGCCCTCTAGACAGCCTTCTAGTGACTGATCACCTGCGATCTGTGAGCAGTCAGGACCCTGATCTTCTAGTTGCTTGCCATTTTAACACACAATCCAGCTCCTGTGCCCACATATCTGTCCTTGGCCTGCTGCAATGTTCCAGTGAAGCTCAACGTAAACTGGAGGAACAGCATCTCATCTTCCGGCTAAGCACTTTACAGCCTTCCCGTCTCAACGTCGAATTCAACAACTCCAGATGATTTGCTCTGTCCTACATCGAGCACTTTGTTTTCATTCTATTTTATTTAGTTTTTTTACTGTTCTCTACCTTCTATTTCTTTGTCTGTCTTCATTTTTCTTCCCCCCCCCCAACTCTTTCCTTCTACTTTACCCCCTTCCCTTACCTTTTCTCCCCCTTTGCTTCCCCTTTTCTAAATTTTACCTCCATCCCATCCATTTCCACCCCCCCCTCCCCCAACATCTACATTTTGGTTTCTCTGCCCTTTGGCTATTCACACCTTTATTCTCTATGTGGACAGATATTAGCAGCCTTTTCTCCTGGTTTCTGTGGCCATGACTCATCTTTCATTCTCTCATCCTGAAAGATATTTATCTTCCACATTCTGTGCCTTTTAGTTTTGACAAAGGGTCGTCTGGACTTGAAACGTCAGCTTTTTTCTCTCCTTATAGATGCTGCCAGACCTGCTGAGATTTTCCAGCATCCGCAGTAATTTGCTTTTTTTCTATTGACTTATTCTATTGACATAATTATGAGGTGCCTGGATTGAGTGGATTGGAAGAACCTCTTTACTTCGGAGATCAGTGACTGGGGGGCACAGGTTTAAAGTCATTGGTAGAACGACTAGAGGGGAGATGAAGAAAAATGTTTTCACCCAGATGGTTGTGGGGATCTGGAACTCACTGCCTGAAAGGGTAACAGAAGCAGAAACCCTCAAATCATTTAAACAGTGAAAGCAAAATATTGCAGATGTCGGAAACCCAAAAACAACCAGAAAATGCTGGAAATCTCAGCAGGTCAGGTAGCATCTTTGGAGAGAAAAACTGTGTTAACACTTCGAGTCCGTATGACTCTCGGTTCTGGCCATACAGATTCGAGACTTTAACTATGCTTCTTAGATGCTGCCTGACCCGCTGAGATTTTCTAGCATTTTCAGTTTTTATTTCAAAGAACAAAGAAAATTACAGCACAGGAACAGGCCCTTCGGCCCTCCACGCCTGCACCAACCATGCTGCCCATCTGAACTAAACCCCCCACCCTTTTGGCGACCTATTCCCATCCTACTCATATATTTGTCAAGCTTCCATTGCACCCCCCCCCCCCACCCCCGGCAGTGAGTTCCAGGCACCCACCACCCTCTGTGTAAAAAAAACTTGCCTTGTACATCTCCTTTAAACATTGCCCCTCGCACTTAAACCTATGCCCCCGAGTAATTGACTCTTCCACCCTGGGAAAAAGCTCCTGATTATCCACTCTGTCCATTTAAAGCATGCTTGAATATGCAAGTGCTGCACCCTGTAGGACTATTAATTTTAATATTTATCCCTCAATCAACATCACTAAGAAGGATTATCTGGTTATTATCAATTGCTGTTTGTGGGAGCTTGCTGAGCACTTGCTGGTTGACGTGTTTCTTACACTACTTTAGTGACTACAGTTCAAAGATACTCAATGAGCTAAACACTTTGAGACAGTCAGTCGTTGTGAATCAGTATTTTAATGTCTTTCTTTGTCTTCCTTTTTGCAATCTCATACTCTCGAGGATGAGAGACTGTGACATGGTGAGCAGACTTGAGACATTGCAATCAGCGGGCAGGAGGATAGTAAATCGTAGTTAGACATCTGGAATTGTTCTTCAGGATAAGAGAATTGCAGGACTTGGTCACCATTCAGTATCTGGAAAACAGAGGACAGAGTTACACAGACAGCAGATAGGGAATCAAACCTAGATTAATTAGCATCCAGCCTAATCTAAACACAACTCTGCATCAGTAAGGAGACTGATCTGGAATTTCTGTCGAGTGAATGTTCAGCTTTCAAAGAGTTAATACGATGAGAAAAGAAATCACATTTCCAATCGCACTGTATTGACTGAGTTTAATGGGAGTGAAACATATGCTCATGAATCTATTTACATTCAGAAAATATTCCACCCCCATGGCCAGCTCCTGTGCAATTTAAATACAATTTCACAAACTGATTAACTATATCCGGAAGATGATACACTTGCTGGTTACAGACTGAGTACAAGGTGCAGATGCACACATTTTGTGTGAAAGAGGGTAAGTCGAATTAGTTACAGAGAATCAGCCCTGAAGGCCTAGTGTGTTCCAGCCCTATAATCCTCTGAGATTCCAGCCTCCTGATATCCCCGTTTTTAAACACTCCATCACAGACAGTCTTTCAGATGTTTTCATCCTAACTCTGGAATTTGCTGCCTAAACATCCCTGCCCATCTCATATGAACATATGAATTAGGAGCAGCTGTAGGCCATTCAGTCCCTCAAACCTGCTCCGTTAAGGAGACTAGCAGCTTCTTTCCTGCTTCCATCGGATTTTTGAACGGGCTTACCTCGCATTCAGTTAATCTTTCTCTGCACCCTAGCTGTGACTGTAACACTACATTCTGTACTCTCTCATTTCCTTCTCTCCTAAGTACTCTATGAAGGGTATGCTTTATCTGTACAATGCACAAGAAACAATGATTTTCATTGTATCCCAGTACATACGACAATAATAAATCAAATCAAATCTAATTGTTTTAAAGTTCTGTTTTTTACCATAGGCAGTTCAGATGTTTGGAGGGAATATACCTCAAATGTTGAGAAAACATAATTTACTCATTTTAGCCATGTAATATTTATTTAAGAGAGAGATTCACTAATGGGCTTTTGATTACAAAAACAAAAGGTCCCCTGGGGATTTTGATTAAAGGAATGGAAGATGGGTTTAGGCATGCAGAGCCATGTGATAATGTAGTTAATGGGAGGAGCTATCTATGTAGCAGAGGGAAAAAAAGCTTTCACTTCTGGCTAGGACTTGTTTGGAGACAAAGATCTGCAAGCTGCTTTCTTCATGGAATTTTCCTGAAAGTTTTAAGGTTATTTACACCCCTTAAAGCAAGTATATTTATGGTTGCTAACTGTATTTAAAGTGGTTTATGACTCTGTAAGAAGAATGTTGCTTATTTGGAACTGAAACAGTGATAAGTTAGAAATTAGGCACAAAGGTTAGCCCTGCTGCCTCACAGTGCCAGGGACCCAGGTTCAATTCCCAGCTTGGGTCACTGTCTGTGTGAGTCTGCACCTTCTCCCCATGTCTGCGTGGGTTTCCTTCAGGCCCAGTGAAGGGGGGTTCTCTGCTCCCTCGGTTCACTGTGGTTGGGGGGGGCACAGTAAGTAGTCTCACACCAGGTTAAAATCCAACAGGTTTATTTGGTAGCATGAGCTTTCATAGCACTGCCTCTTTATTAAGTGAAGGGGCAGCACTCTGAAAGCTTGTGCTATCAAATAAACCTCTTGGACTTTAATCTGATGTTGTGAGACTACTTTCTGGGGTAGACAGTGACCTTCCCCATTGCGCCTCTGCAGTGGCTGCCAGCTTTAGTGTGTGCCCCAAGCTTTAGTGTGTGCCTCAGGGTGTAGTCCTGGGTTTGGGTGAGTGTCGGTCTATAACCCATTACATAGCCAGCCTTCCTGTCTCTGAAGGGCTGGGGAAATTCAGCTCCAAGTTATTGGGGAGGGGGTGATGGGCAGTGATCCATTTACAATAACTTGCCCTCCTTTAGTCCAGTTGGATTTCTATCTCGACTTGGAACAGGAGGTGCTTCACCCGCATTTCACTGACATAGAAGCCAGATGTAAGAGCAGCAGTTCCTTCTCATCAAGCTCAACGCTGTCGTTGTCTCAATGGTAACCATCCTTGTGAAAGTGCAGTATTCATCGCCTTTCCTGAAACTGCAAATTGCCACCATTCCTTTTGATGCAGAATGATTGCAGGTTCCCAACATTTGCAAATCTCTTTATTTAAATGAATTCTCATGCTGTGGGTTGTTTACAGTAACAAATGGTGTAGTTTGAAGAAGGTTTCACAAAAAAAGAGATGTCAGTTATTTACGTGTGAATCCACCAGCTGCTGTTTGATTCTGTCTGGGCCACAGTTCTGATTCTGTCTTTACAATTCTGTTGAAAATAATGAGAGGCTGTTTCTCTCCTCAATCCCATCACAATGAAATCTTGATTGTTGTATTCAGTTTACAAGTTATTTTCTGCCCTCACAATTACACAATTTATATAATACCTTTAACATAACAAAATTTCATTTGATTTGATTTATTGTCACATGTATTAACATACATTGTTTCTTACACGCTATACAGACAAAGCACACCGTTCATAGAGAAGGAAACGAGAGAGTGCAGAATGTAGTGTTACAGTCATAACTAGAGTGTAGAGAAATATCAACTTAATATAAGGTAAGTGCATTCAAACTGACAGCAGCAGGGAAGAAGCTGTACTTGAGTTGGCTGATACGTGACCTGAGAGTGTTCTGTATTCATCCTGGCAGAGGAAGGTGGAAGAGTGGATGCCTGGGGTATGTGGGATCCTTAATTATGCTGGCTGCTTTACTGAGGCAGCCGGAAGTGTAGACAGAGTCAATGGATGGGAGGCTGGTTTGCGTGATGGATTGGGCTACATTCACGATCTTTTGTAGTTCCTTGAGGTCTTGGGCAGAACAAGAGGCATACCAAGCTGTGATATAACCAGGAAGAATGCTTTCTATGGCGCATCTGTAAATGTTGGTGAGAGTTGGAGCTGACATGCCAAATTTCTTTAGTCTTTTGAGAAAGTAGAGATGTTGATGGGCTTTCCTAATTATAGCGTTGGCATGGGAGCATCAGGACAGGGTTGTTGGTGAACTGGACATTAAAAATGTGAAGCTCTCGACCCTTTCTACTTTATCCCCGTTGATGTAGACAGGGGCATGTTCTCCTTTATGTTTCCTGAAGTCGATGACCATCTCCTTTGTTTTGTAGACATTGAGGGAGGGATTATTGTTGCTGCACCAGTTCACCAGATTCTCGCTCTCATTCCTGTTCTCTGTCTCGTCATTGTTTGAGATCCGACCCACTACGGTGGCGTCATCAGCAAACCTGAAAACCGTATTGGAAAATCGAAATGTCCCAAAATCAACAAGTATTTGTTTAGTGCTTTATTATAATTGAATATCCTAAACATTTCACTGCAGTGATGATTCATGGAAGTTTATTGGGTTGGAGAAGGGTTTGTAGTGGATTTCCTGAGGAGTCAATGTTAGGACCCCTGCACTTCCTGATATTTTTGGAAGACCTAGATCTTGGTGTACAGAGCAACATTTCAACACTTGGAGATTTTTAAAAGGTTTATTTGTTAGTCACAAGTAAAGCTTACATTAACACTGAAATGAAGTTACTGTGAAAATCCCCTATTTGCCACACTCCTGTTCGGGTACGCTGAAGGAGAAGTTAGCATGGACAATGCACCTAACCAGCACATCTTTCAGACTGTGGGAGGAAACTGGAGCAGACACAGGGAGAACATGCAAATTCTGCACAGACAGCGACCCAAGCCACTCAAAATACTCAATCAAGTTGGTGAAACGTGACCATTCCCGCACAAAACTATGCTGTCTGTCACTAACAAGTCTATTTTCTTCTAAATGTGCATATATCCTACCCTTCATATCTCCTCCAAAAGCTTCCATGTTAACCTGACATATGGTGGTAGCTGAGTCAGAATTTTCCACTGCTCAATATCAGTAAGTCCGAAGCCATCCACCTCACCATCTATTGGGCACCTTAGACGTCCTCCTATATCCCTTCCTTGGCTGTTCATTCACATTGAATCCAATGATATGCCACAATCCTGAGTGTCCCAGTTAACCATAAAATCTGGTCCATTCTCTACAGTGTCACTTCTCCCAGCTTCCCAAATATACCACACCTTCCACTGCGGAAAACCTTTGTCACTACCACAGAATCATAGAGTCATAGAAGTTTACAGCATGGAACCAGGCCATTCGGCCCAACTTGTCCATGCCGCCCTTTGTTTTTAAACCCCGAAGCTAGTCTCAATTGCCTGCATTTGGCCCATATCTCTCTATACCCATCCTACCCTTGTAACTGCCTAAATGCTTTTTAAAAACAGAATTGTACCCTCCTCTACTACTACCTCTGGCAGCTTGTTTCATACACTCACCACCCTCTGTGTGAAAAAATTGCCCCTCTGGACATTTTGTATCTCTTCCCTCTCACCTTGAATCTACACCCTCTAGTTTTAGACTCCCCTACTTTTGGGAAAAAGATATTTACTTTCTAGCTGATCTATGCCCCTTATTATTTTATAGACCTCAATAAGATCACCGCTCACTGTTATTTGTCATTTATATTAATGGTTTGGATGAGAATATAGGAGGCATGGTTAGTAAGTTTGTAGATAACACCAAGATTGGTGGCATAGTGGGCAGTGAAGAAAGTTATCTCTGATTGCAACGGGATCTTGATCAATTGGGTCAGTGGGCTGATGAATGGCAGATGGAGTTTAATTTAGACAAATGTGAGGTGATGCATTTTAGTAGATTGAACCAGGGCAGGACTTAGTTAATGGTAGGGCGTTGGGGAGAGTTACAGAACAAAGAGATCTCGGGGTACGTGGTCATAGCTCCTTGAAAGTGGAGTCACAGGTGGATAGAGTGGTGAAGAAGGCATTCAGCATGCTTCGTTTCATTGATCAGAACATTGTACAGGAGTTGGGATGTCTTGTTGAAGTTGTAGAAACTATTGGTAAGCCCACACTTGGAATACTGTATGCAATTCTGGTCACCCTATTATAGAAAGGTTATCTTACCCATATACCTGTCTAAACACTTTTTAAAAGACAAAATTGTACCCGCCTCTACTACTACCACTAGAAAGGATATTATTAAATTCGAAAGAGTGCAGAAGAGATTTACTAGAATGCTACTGGGATTGATGGTTTGGGTTATATGGAAAGGCTTGACAGACTGGGGCATTTTTCTCTGGAGCATAGAAGATCTTTTAAAAGTTTATTTATTACTCACAAGTAGGCTTACATTAACACTGCAATGAAGTTACTGTGAAAATCCCCTAGGAGGAGGTGACAAGATGGGCCTCAGACAGATTTCTTTCCATCGATATCTCTTGTTGTAGTTCAACCTCCCGTCTCCCTGTGGTATATAAGGAGTTGCTGCTCATCATGTCTGGTATATACAGGATATTACTGCCTCCCCCCCCTCCCCAGCGACATCTTATTGAATGTTTACGAAGAATGAATTCTATCAGAGATGGATTTCTTACCTTATTTAGGTCTTCATGTTTTAAAAGGAAGTGTCTTATCTAAAAAGTAACTTTGTGGAAGGCCAAATTCCCCTCTGATCTTCTCCAATGATTTTATGATATCCTGCTGTGATAGCTGGTGAAGGAAAATGAAACATTCAGTAAATTTCTTAAAACCCTCATCATGCATGGAGGGCACAAGATTGTATATAGACCAATAGTGATCAGAGCCGAGATTGAACCCAGTAAATCAAAGGTTCCCTGAATTTCTTTCCAAAAAAAAATCCATTCCCTCATTCTACAGTCCCCGATGTTGTTACTCATAAATGGTGGCACTATAAGTGGAAGCTGGTGTGTAAATTTCTCCAGGTTCAGCCGTTGCGTTTCCACTCTGCTAAACAAGCTATCATAGATTTTAGTTGAACTACCCAAAAATAGGGGAACGCTGTAATACTGTAATGTTTTAAATCACACTTTGGGTCATTCTCCTCGCCAAATAAAACCAGAGATCAGACAGTTCGTCAAATTCCATTTCGAATTAAATAGGGAGCAGCTGGAACAGGTACAGCAATCTGGGAAGGATGTTCATTCTGATAACTTCAATCTGCCCTAACACAGAGAGGGACAGAGATAGCTACCAATCCAAGCTGATTGGAGCAGGCATTGCACCTTCTCCAAGGCTTGTTCTCATTTGCAGCTTAGCCAAAAGTCTGAGCTGCCGCTTTTGAAAATTGCTTCAAATGAAGCCTCAGTGTAAGCTCATGACTTCAACCAAATGCAGGACAGTAAAACTATACTTGATCTTAGCCAAAAGGCCGAGAAGCCTTTAGAAAATATAGAAGTTGCAGGGTCTGATAAGCACAGACAGGCATCATCAGCACACAATGACAACTAATGCTCTTCTTCTCCAACTATAACAACTTTAATATCCATTATGTCTCACCGTTAGTGCTCAGCGTTCTATACATATAACAAACAGAAGGGGGGGACAGAGGACAACCCTGTCTTGTCCCCACCTCTAACCCAAAGGCTTCAGCTATACGACCATTCACTCTAACAGGCCTGTAAATTTGAATAAAGTTTCTGGACCCATCTCACAAAGCATGGTCCAAACCCCATGCCGTCTAAAGTCTGAAATAGGAAACTCAGTCAAACGTCTTTTCAGTGTCTAAAGATAAGATCATGGCCTCCACTCCATGACTTTGGGCATGAGTCATGATATTGAGGAGCTTGCGGAGACTGTCCCAGAGTAAGGCCCCATTATAAACCCTGTTTAGTCTGGGTGTATTCTTGCAGTTATTATCCTATTTATTCTATGGGCCAGTATTGATGTTAGAATTTTCAGTTTGCAGTGACGTGGGGCCGATGTGACCCCCGCTCTGTTGGATCACTACCCTTAGGAATGAGTGTTCCGACTGCATCTCTCCACAAAGCAGCCAATG
Source organism: Carcharhinus amblyrhynchos (assembly GCF_965287045.1). Taxonomy (NCBI): domain Eukaryota; kingdom Metazoa; phylum Chordata; class Chondrichthyes; order Carcharhiniformes; family Carcharhinidae; genus Carcharhinus; species Carcharhinus amblyrhynchos. Next base: position 1,489,781 of record NC_137345.1, on the reverse strand, counting down.
ATTTGGTTTTTAGTGAGAGATGTTAGGCCAATTGGAGTAAAGGTGTAAGAATGTCTTTAAGGTCCTACTATATTTATTTATGTAGCCATCAGGCCGGGGTTATTATTATTCTGTGTCTATCACTTCATCAGTTTTCATTCAGTGATAGATTTGCTTGATTCCTTCGTGATATTTTCTGACAATCTCATCATGTTGATTTGTAACTTTTTGTCCTGTTTCGACAGGCATCAGAATCATAGAATCCCTACAGTACAAAAGGAGGACATTCGGCCCATCGAGTCTGTGCCGACAACAACCCCCACTCAGGCCCTTTTCCTGTAACCCCACACATTTACCCTGCTAATCCCCTATCACTAGGGTCTATTTAGCATTACCAATCAACCTAGCCCATATGTCTTTGTATGATTTCCAATAGAAGACCACAAAAGCAGAAGAGATTTCCTCTGGTTTGGCCAAAGCGTGATGGGATGACTCTGACTTATATTTTGGAAAGGTGTTGTGTGATTGCTGTTTTCTTAATTGAAAGGCCAACAGGTGGGCCACCCTGTTATCAGGCCTGATTTTACCATTTCCATTCTAAGTGCTGAATCTGGGCATAATTCAGATCCGATTTGGAAATCTGCTTTCAGGTGCTCCCGTATGCACGCAGGCTGGAAAATAAATCGTGGGTCTGAATCGCGCTGTGGGTGGGGTTTATCGCACCCGAAATGCCACAACTCCAATTGGAGCCTACAACTGCACATATGCAGTAAAAAAATTTGAAAAACAAGCCCCTGTCACATCGCTCCTGGGCCACAAAAAGTGGATAAAGTGGGAGCGATGGCACCCACAGACACTGCCCCAACTCCACAACATAACCGTCCCTCTTATCCACCCCAGCCCCCAGCTACCAGTCTGATCGTGACCCTTTGCCCCCTTCCTCCCCAACGATTGCCCGCAGAGTGGCAGCAGACTCTCCCTCCCCCCCATCAGAGACCCATCTAGTCTCCCTCCCTCACTCCTCACCAGACAATGATCAGGCCTCCCCCCCCCCTCCCCCCACCCCCTGCCAGAGAGTGATCTGGTGTCCCGGGTCCCTCCCGCTCACCAGAGAACTATCTGGCCTGCCTCCACCACCCCTCCCCCTCCCCCCCCCCCCCCCCAGTCTGAGTCAGGGAGCCGTTGGAAGCTCTGAACTTATCTCTTCAGAAGCTGGAGGGCCCGAAACAGACCTTTGCCGAGCATGTCTGTTTTGCGCCCAATCTGGACGGGCGAACGCTATGGTAAAGGCAGAAATGCTGATAAAATTGGGACGGCAGTTCATTAATTCAATTTAAATACATGCAAGTGCATTTAAATCACTGTTGTGCCCGTTTCGGGTGCTGTTCAAATCGTGGCCATTTTTGGGCCTTGGTTCAGTGAGCGTCTGCGCGGATGCGGGCACAGATCGCATTAATCGCCTCATGCCCGACTTTACCAAGTTTTCACGCCTGTTTTTGGTAAAATCAAGGCCATCGTGTCATCATATCTTTGCCAAATATGAACACCTTCAACCTGTTCTGAAAGTAAATTATCTAAAGTTCTGTGATCCTTTGTGAGGGAAGGTCATCAGAGCTGGCGAGAGCTCCCTTTTGCATTGCTGTTCTCAATTCTGAATTCCCATCCTCATTTGATCCATTTTACATTTTTCTTTCTTTTGACACAAGCGAATGAGATGATGTGACCTCTTTAATGTGCCTTTGTGCTGTCCCATAGGGTGCGGGATGAGGTGTCCATCTTTGACTATTTTTAAATGAGAGGTGGATAGATTTTTGTTAAGCAAGAGGAGGTGAAAGGTTATCAGGAGTAGCTGAGATGCAGATTTGAGATTATGATGTGATCAGTTGCAATCTTGTTAGATGGTGGAGCAAGTTGGAGGGGCCATTGGCCTGCTCCTGCTCCTTGTTTATGTGTAAGCATGTACTGTTCAGATCCCGATCTGTAAATCTCCTGAATTTTTTCCCATGGTGTTGCCGTTCCTGTTCCTTTTGTATAATTTCTGATCCTGGGTTTCTGTCTCTTGGAGACTTGGAATCAATCTGATGAAAATGTGAAGAGATTTCTCATACGAAAACTGACACTGCCCTCTACTGATTGATAGGAAAGTCTACAGACAGCTAATGTCATCGCAATTTCTCACTGAATAGTTCTGTGCAGTAGTCAGTGAGTTGATGGAGCTCCCCTGTTGGAAAGGAGATGGATGACGTTTGTTGTACTTAATAAAAAGAAAGGAGAGATCTCAGCTCCTTCATGCATAAATCACTCAGTTCGACTCTTTAAGACATCCCACAGATTCAAACAATTTGTTATAAAAAAAGAAGAAAAGAAAGACTTGAATTTATATAACACCAATCTTGTTTCTCAGAAAAGCACTTCACAAGCAACAACAACTTGCATTCATACAGCACCTGTAATGCTTCAAATATCCCTGAGAGTTTGAATGAAGTGTGAGCCAGCAAAGTTTGAACTGAGTTATTTGAAGACACATTTGGATAAGTGGAAAAAATCTTAGTCAAATGGATAAGTTTTAAGTGGAGAATGGGGTAGAGACGTGGAGAAGATTTGGGAGTGAATCTGGAGCTTTAGAGCTTTGGAACAGGAGGCATGACTGCCAATGGTGAAGTAAAGTATGGCTTACATTAATACTGCAATGAAGTTACTGTGAAATTCCCCTAGTCGCCACACTCCAGCGCCTGTTCAGGTCTTTTGGACTGTGGGATGAAACCAGAGCACCTGGAGGAAACCCATGCAGACACAGGGAGAATGTGCAGACTTCACACGGACAGTGGCCCAAGTCAGGAGTCAAACCCGGGTCCCTGGTGTTGTGAGGCAGCGGTGCTAACCACTGTGTCGCCGTGGTGGAGGGTTTAATGTTGGGCATGCTCAGGGGCTGGAATTGGAGGGGTACAGAGATCCCGGAGGGTTGTGGTACTGGAGGAGATTAGGGAAATAGGGAGGGACAATGTAAGAGAGGAATTGGGAATAAAAGGTGGGGATTTTAAATCTGTGATGTTTCTAGATCATAAGCACAAGAGTGATGGCTGACCCGAACTTTGTGAAAGCTACAGTGTGGGCAGCAGAATTTCCATATGTCTGGTGTTAATACAGGGACAGCAAGTATGGAACATTGATAGTGAAAGGGAATTGGATTTCTCACCTCACTCAGGTTAGCCGAGCCATGTTTCCAGTGGAATATTCCAACCCATTCGCAATGTCACGGGCAGCACAGTGCCACAGTGGAGGTGGCACGGTGGCACAGTGGTTAGCACTGCTGCCTCATAGCTCCAGGGATCCAGGCTCAATTCCCATCTTCAGTCACTGTTTGTGTGGAGTTTGCATGTTCTCCTCATGTCTGCATGGGTTTCCTCCAGGTGTTCCAGTTTCCTCATACAGTCCAAAGATATGTGGGTTAGGTGCATTGGCCATGCTGAATTGCCCCTTAGTTCCGGGATGTGCATTTTCGAGGGATTAACGGGATAAATATGTAGGATTATGGGGATAGGACATTGTTGTCGATGCAGACTCGATGGGCTGAATGGCCTCCTTCTGCACTGTAGGGATTCTATGATTTCTATGGTCACATTGCATTGGATGGAGAAGGGTCTTCAACTCATTTGATTCCATTCTTTCAGTATACTAGCCCTATGATAGGGCCTCAGCGATCACTTTTACTGAGTTATCCAGCATTAACTCAGTTATAATGACTCATTAAACTTTTGGATCACCTTAAAGCTATCAAAGAGTGAGTAATATGCAACTTGTCATATGGCCAATAATGACCCACATGAGTATTTATGTTGAAGATAAGATGCCTGCCAATTTAACTGTGTTGTTTTGGAATGGTAATAACAATAACTGGGCTCAAACTCAATTCAGAATGACAGACTTATCAGAGTTCAATATTTTATGCATCATTATACAGTACAAATTTTGGATCTCTCTAATCTTTTGTATGCATTGTGTTTTGGGAAATGAGGATATAATAAAGTGTTATCAAGATTATGGTTTTGCAGTTTATTCAGTGAGGTAGTCTGTTCTTTTTTGTTCAACTCTGCAAACATTTCTGTGGCAAAGAGCCAGCACGAGGACAATAGACTGAATGGCCTCTTTCTGAGGAACGTGCCTGTGTGATTCTCTTTCACTGATTAACTGCTGCTAGGGTATGTTTTCAATAAACTGTATATAATTTTCCTTTCTCAAACTGGTGAATTGAACCGTCGGCCGTGTGTTCCTCAGAGTGTGGGAGACTGAGGGTGATCGGTGGGAGAGATTTAAAGGATTTGATCGGGTGGATTTGGAGAAACAGTTTCCTCCGGTGGAAGAATCGAGAATGAAGGAATATAACCCTAAAACCAGAGCTCGGCCATTCATTAGTGAATTCAGGAAGCATTTCTTCAGACGAAGGAACATGGACATTTGGAATTCTCTCCCTCAAAGAGTTGTGAATGATGGGGCTCGACTGGAATGTTCAAGACTGAGGTTGATAGAGTTTTGTTGGGTAAATGATTGGGAGACAGAGGGTAAAATGGTGCTGAGGTGCAGATCAACCTTAATCTAATTTAGTGAAGGCAACAGCGAGACACTGAATGGTATACTGCTGTTCCAAACTGGAATAACTCCACGGAGGTGAAAGTCCCGTCACCAAGTTACTTTATTTACACCGTACATCTGTACACAGCCAGCTCTCCAGTTGCTCCCTGTTGAACGCAGGCTGGGAGTCACATATCTGCTTTAAATAGGGAGCGTGAGGCTCCCTGGGTTTAACCATCAATTAGGATTCATCAGGCAGTTCATGCTCCAGCAAGCCAACCTCATTAGCCTGGCTGAAGTCATCACACAAACCAACAGGCCCTTGGGGCTGAATGACCTCCTCCTGACTCTACCATTCCTATGTCACTGCCTTCAGGAAGCAGTCATGCTCAAAGGGAAAGTGTTTTGGACAGTCGGTGTTACATTGCCACACTCCAGTCACTGATCATTGCTGTTGAGTAAGGTTTCTCACTGGGAGCTCAGGAACATTGAGTTCACCCTGTCCTGGTCACTTTTGCTCTTTTTACTGTCGGGCTTTTGAAGGAAACAGTACTGGACACAATCTCACATTTATTTATACACTGCCTTTGACCTGTTCCTGTACTGTACTGTTCTTTATTCTTTGTATCGAGAGATTTCCTGTGTACTATCAGATGGACTTTCACAGTTACATTCATCTGTAAATATGCTTGTGAGAGATCAATCTCGCTCAATTTCTGTTCACCCAATAACCCACAATAAACGTTTATTTAAAGGAAGTGGATATTGATCAGTGCACAACGCTGGATTAATGGCTGTTTTAAAATCACCACAATTAGAAACTAAACAATCTGGTTTCCTGACAGGTACGATTGGAGTAGCCCAGTCACTCATTATAACCGGCTCTAACATACTCATGTTTGCAGGTCATACTAATTCTTCTTCGACTTTAGGATGAATTGCATATGGTACTGCTCTTGCTTTGAGACTTTTTAGTTGATTATTAAGCTTCATCTTGAGTTTCACTTGAACTTCCTTCATTAAGGCAAGTGTCTCTTTGAATACACTCTTGTATTGATCCAGTAGGTGCTATAGGTGTGTTTTAACATTGACCAATTTGTTGACAGAACTTCAGTTAAGCTGCACCTTCTCCAACCATGATCTCCCAGATAGAGATGGAAAATTATTATGGACCACACGAAGAGTCAACTCCGCTGTTTGCCTACTCAACTCTATGTTGACTATAACCCTCTAATAGCACAATGTTTTCTGCGTATGTTCTTAAAATCACCTAGTTTTAAAGGGAGATGCTTCAGCTTTCATGTTGTAAATTATTTTGCAGAATGCAACTTGTTCTTCTTCTTGAAGGCACCCAGATTCATCTTTTGAATATTTTTCTCAAGGAAAGCTGGTCTAGCCCAACAAGCTTTTCCAATGTGATCCGATTTGCCACAATTCTTGCAGTAATATCCTTGTATTCACTCACTGAATGGCCTATTTTTGCACATCCGTAACATGCTTGTGGCATTTTGACTTCTTCTGGGCTATTCCGAACTTATGGATCTTCATTCCTGCCCCAAATTCTTTAGCAGCCAGTTCCATCAACATTGAGATTTCTACTGCTGTCTTAAAGTCAAAACTTGTTCAGTGTGCAATCTTCTTTTGATAGCTTCATTTTGGAGACCACAAACTAGACGATCTGAAAGAGCATTTTTTAATAAATCACCAAACTCAGAATATTGTGCCAACCTTTCTCAGGTTGTTTTCACCTGCTGCTTGACGCCTTCAGTGGAATCTATCAGTGGCTTTGGAGAGTGATCCTCTCCAATGATCTTTGGCAAGTTTTTGTAAGTTTTGCTTCCTGGCTTTGCTGAATGATGTGGATGTGCTGGCGTCGTACTGGGGTAAACACAGTAAAAAGTCTGACAACACCAGGTTTTAGTCCAACCGATTTATTTGATAGTAATTTGATTTATTTGATAGCTTGTGCGTTTACTATCAAATAAATCGGTTGGACTAAAACCTGGTGTTGTCAGACTTTTTACTTTGCTGAATGGACCAAGATCGTGAGCAAATTAAAGGTTTTACTTCCTATTGTACTGAGAAAAAAACGTACAAACAATGTTATTCACTTCTACGAAGTAGTGAAAACACTTGGCATAGGAACTCCAGAAGTCAATTTGTTCATTGGATGTACCCATGGATCCTAATTGAGCCACTATTTCTCTTGAAGGCAGTTGCAACTCGAATCTGCTCAGTACATATATTTTTTACTGTCTTCCCAGCGCTCCTCTTTTAACACCGGAGACTGGTGACTTGATGTTTTTTGTTTTAAAATGACGCAAAGCCATAAAACAGAACATCTCTCTTTTCAAATATACCAGAAACTGCCTGGAATCTTATTTTTTATTAAATTTATTTATTAATTACAAGTTAGGCTTACAATAAAATGGCAATGAAGTTATGATGGAACTCCCCCCAATTGAGTGCCTGTTTGGATCAATGTGTCTAACCAGCACTGTGGGAGAAAACTGGAGCACCCAGAGGAAACCCACACAGACACATAGAACATAGAACATAGAACATAGAACATTACAGCGCAGAACAGGCCCTTCGGCCCACGATGTTGCGCCGACCAGTTACAAAAACAATGACCCACTAGCCTATACCAATCCCTTTTCGTCCATAAACCTATCCAGAGATCTCTTAAACGCCCCCAAACTAGACGCATTTACAACTGCAGCAGGCAGGGCATTCCAATCCCTCACCACCCGCTGGGTAAAGAACCTACCCCTGACATCCGTCCTGTAGCTACCCCCCCTTAATTTAAAGCCATGCCCCCTCGTGCTAGCTTTCTCCATCCGAGGAAAAAGGCTATCACTATCCACCCTATCTAAACCTCTAATCATCTTATATGTTTCAATAAGATCCCCTCTTAGCCGCCTTCTTTCCAACGAAAACAACCCTAAATCCCTCAGTCTCTCCTCATAGGACCTCCCCACCATACCAGGCACCATCCTAGTAAACCTCCTCTGCACCCTCTCCAACGCCTCCACATCCTTCTTGTAATGCGGGGACCAGAACTGCACACAGTACTCCAAGTGCGGCCGCACTAGAGTAGTGTACAGTTGCAACATTACACTGCGACTCCTAAATTCAATCCCCCTACCAATAAACGCCAAGACACCGTACGCCTTCTTAACAACCTTATCTACTTGATTCCCAACTTTCAGGGATCTATGTACACACACACCTAGATCCCTCTGTTCATCCACACTATTCAAAGTCCTCCCGTTAGCCCTATACTCGACACATCTGTTGCTCCTACCAAAGTGAATTACCTCACACTTCTCCGCATTAAATTCCATCCGCCACCTCTCGGCCCAGCTCTGCAACCTATCTAAGTCTCCCTGCAGACTATGACACCCTTCCTCACAATCTACCACACCTCCAATTTTGGTGTCATCAGCAAATTTACTAATCCACCCAACTATACCCTCATCCAGATCATTAATAAAAATTACAAACAACAGTGGCCCCAAAACAGATCCCTGAGGCACACCACTCGTAACTGTACTCCATGATGAATATTTACCATCCACCACCACCCTCTGTCTCCTATCTGATAGCCAATTCCTGATCCAACTTCCTAGATTACCCACAATCCCATACATCTGCATTTTCTGCAGAAGCCTACCATGGTGAACCTTATCGAACGCCTTACTAAAATCCATGTATACCACGTCAACTGCCTTGCCCCCATCCACCTCTTTGGTCACCTTCTCAAAAAACTCAATAAGGTTAGTAAGGCACGACCTACCCGCTACAAAACCATGCTGACTATTTCTAATCAATTCATTACACTCCAAATAACTATAAATCCTATCCCTAATAATTTTTTCTAAAACCTTGCCCACAACAGAAGTAAGACTCACCGGTCTATAATTCCCGGCAAAGTCTCTGTTCCCCTTCTTAAACAATGGGAGAATTAAATTAAATTAAATTAAATTAAATTAAACGGGGAGAATGTGCAGACTCCACACAGACAGCGACCCAAGCCGGAAATCAAACCCTGGTTCCTGGCACTGTGAGACAGCAGTGCTAACCACTGTGCCACCGTGCTGCCCCCTTCTCTGATCAGTAAAAAATCTCTTATAAAACCACACAGAGACCTTTTTTTGACACTTGTCTTCCTGCACTGGCACTTCAATCTTTAATCCAATTGTTGCTTCTCCCCAGCCTTCTAATATTCAAAGGACCCACAATGATTTTTTTTAACTCTGGATCTTTTCTCGATGTTCGCAGTGAAACTAAATCGCGTTTTTCATCAATTTTCTTCCTGCTCTATGCCCAAACTGTGTTAGGGGTTGTGGGATTTAACAAAAAGAAAAGAATATGGTTTGCACATGTAACTTCAAACTAACACACAGCAGGCTTTAATAAAACTGAGGTTCTCTTTACTGCAGAGTTCAAAGTGAAAGTAAAACAGCAGCCTGTGGCAGCACCCTAATGACATCACCATCAACTCATGTCATTTGAAAGCAACCCGGTACCCATTTGAGTATGCAACAGATATATTTCCAAGCTGGGATGGTGTGTGGCTTGGAAGGCAACTTGAAGGTTGTGGTACTCGCATGCATCTGCTGCCTTTGTCCTTCTAGGTGGTAGAAGTCGAGGGTTAGGAAGCTGCTGTCTCAGAAGCTTTGTAAGTTGCTGCTGAGCATCTTGTGGATGGTACGCACGGCTGCCAGTGTGCGCCAGCTGTAGAGGGAGTGAATGTTTAAGGTGGTGGATGAAATGCCAGTTGAGTGGGCTGTTTTGTCCTGGGTGGAGTCGGGTATCTTGAGTGTTGTTGGAGCTGTGCAATGGTCAGTGGTCAACAGAGTAGAATCCAGGCATTGGGCCCAATTGCTCTGCATCTGTATTAATGCGCGATACAAACCCTGTTCCAATCTACTTCCTCTCCCTCCTAATATTACACCCTTTTATTGTTTTCTTCCTCATGTATTTATCTAGCTCTCCATTAAATGCTCTGTTGGTATTTGCTTCGACCGCTCCCAATGGTAGTAAGTTTCGTATTCTCACCATCTTTGAATAAAGATGTTTCTGCTGAATTCCCGATTGGATTTATTAGTGACTGTCTTATATTTATTGACCTAGTTCTGCTGCTGCTCACAAGTGAATCATTTTCTCTACATCTACCCTATCAAACATATTCATAATGTTAAAAACCTTTAGTAGGCCACGCCTCAGTCTGCCTGTCCGCAGAGAGGAGTTCGATTTTTCTTGATATTTATAAACTTTCAGCTCTGATATCTCTGCCTAGTAATTTTTTTTTTGCACATTCTGCATTGTTTCTATCCCCTTGTTGTAATTTGGAGAACTGTGCACCCTAAGTGTGAACTAACTAAGGCTCTACGCAATTTGAAAATAATTACTCTGTTTTCAAATTCTATCCCTCAAGAAATTATGTCCTATATTCTGATTGCATTTGATGGCCAGTGTTGTTAATTCTAATGCTTCTTGTTTATTGCAGACAGTGTGGACTGAAGTGACAGTAAGAGGTCTCACAACACCAGGTTAACCATGATGTGGAGTTGCCGGCATTGGACCTGGGGTAGGCATGGTAAGTAGTCTCACAACACCAGGTTAAAGTCCAACAGGTTTATTTGATAGCGCAAGTTTTTGGAGCGTTGCTCCTCATTAGGTAAATGTACACTCCCTGAAGAAGAGGCAGTGCTCTGAAAGCTCGTGCTACCAAGTAAACCTGTTGGACTTTAACCTCACGTTACAACACCAGGCTAATGAAGTGAAGTCTAGGAGTTCACTGGTTGTTTTGCCGAAAGCCTCCCAAACTCATGTTTAATTCCACATATTTACACATCAGTCTCTATTAGAATGACTGAGTCATATTTCTTTAGTAAGAGGCTCTCATGTGTTGAATGGAAAGATACTGATGTTCTTTCGATGCTGAGCAGCAAACTGCACACATCAATCAGATTGTGGTGATGGAAGGTGCTGCCAGACTGAGATTGTTTCTGGTATAACTGATAGTTGGCAGATTCCAGGAGATTATCTTACTGTCATTTCAACTGTTTAACAGCCTGGAGGGATGTGCAAGACCAATCCAGAAATCTTTCATTCTCTTTAGAGTCAGAGTCAGAGAGTCATAGAGGTTTACAGCAGGGAAACAGGCCCTTCAGCCCAACTTGTCCATGCTGCTCTTTCTTTCTAACCACTAAGCTAGTTCCAGTTGCCAATGTTCTTATCCTTTTTTTTCTCCACTCTTCACTCCTACCCCTTGAATCTTGCCCAAGTAGCTTTTTCTCATTTGAGGAGCTAGAATATTAGGCAATGGGAGGCTTCACAATTTCCCGTCCAACTCGCATCCAATCACAAGCTCTGTTTCCAATAGGAGTCGTTGATTAGTGATTGGAAACAAATTTCTGGCTGATTCATTCCCCTCCCAACCATCGCACCCCCAACATTCAACCCCTGCCACATCCTCCCAAACACTGCCCTCCATCCCAGTCTGTGTCCGACCTCAACCCACTCCTGGCTCAGTCTGGGATCAGCCTGACTGAGAATTGACTGTGGGAAATTTCCTTATCTGATTGGCCCAGTAGATGTACAGCAAGCACTGTGTTTCAGTGATTGATTATTTGGAATGTAGCTCGGGCTGTTTCTAAGCGACGTGATCAGGTTTGTTACAAACCCATACTCGTGCAGACAACGGGCTTAACCTACAGCACAGAAAGGGGAATGTTACAAACTGGAGTTGGACAGAATGTGAAAAGGTGGATCACTCGACCAACACACTAGCATCAAATCAGAACATGATAAATGCAAACCCAGCCCAGTCAATGCTGCAAATTCTTTCTCATTAACATCTGGGAATGTCGTCTCACAGCCCAATCAAATCGCAGCCTAAATCTTCAACCTGGAGGTGGGGAGCAGGAGTCAGGAAAATTCCCAACTCACCTGCTTCAGGAGAAAGTGCCCAGGAAGCTGGGGAGGAGGGGTGGCTGGAGTGGGGCCAGCTGACCCAGGAACAAACTTGGAAACAGCCATAGGGACTGCAGGGTGCTCAGTTTAAAAAAACACTTTCCAGTCTTTAACCCTCAGACCGTACACATTCCCCATGCCCCATCCATGCCACCTCATAACCCCATGCCATACTATAGCATTCCCATAGCCATTGACCCAGTACACATTCTATAGAACCAATGAACCTTATAGTGATAATTTCATATGTTATATAGTCATCAAGTTATAGAGGTCTACAAGGACGGAAACAGGCCCTTCGGCCCAACTTGACCATGCCGCCCCATTTTTAACTCCTATGCTAGTCCCAATTGCCCACATTTGGCCCATATCCCATTATACCCATCTTATCCATGTAACTATCTAAACGCATTTTAAAAGTCAAAATTGTACCTGCCTCTACCACTATCTCTGGCAGCTTGGTTCGTACACTCACCACCTTCTGTGTGAAAAAATTGCCACTCTGAACACTTTTGTATCCCTCCCCTCTCATCTTAAACAATGCCCTCCATCTTTAGGCTCCCCTACTTTTGAGAAAAGATATTGACTATCTAGCTGATCTATATCCCTCAACATTTTATAGAACTCAATAAGATCATCCCTCAGCCTCCTACACTTCAGAGAAAATAGTCCCGGTCTATCCAGCCTCTCCTTATAACGCAAACCATCAAGTCCCGGTAGCATCCTAGTAAATCTCTTCAGCACACTTTCTAGTTTAATAATATCTTTTTTGGATATTATCTGCTAGGGGACATGCAATTTCCCCCCTTGCCTCCCACAATGTCCTGGGATACACTTCATCAGGCCCCATGGTTTTATCTACCTTGATGCGCTTTAAGACTTCCAGCATCACCTCCTCAATGATATGTACACTCCTCAAGACAGCAATATTTATTTCCCCAAGTTCCCAAACATCCATGCTTTTCTCAACAGTAAATTCTGATGAGAAATATTCATTTAGGATCTCACCCATCTCTTGTGGATCTGCACATAGACGACCTTGTTGATCCTTAAGAGGTCCTACTCTCTCCCTAGTTGCACTTTATGTATTTGTAGAAGCTGTTTGGATTCTCCCTTGCCTATCTGCCTAAACAATCTCATGTTCCATTCTTATCCTCCTGATTTCTCTCTTAACTCTACCCCAACAGCCTCTATACTCTTCAAGGAATCAGTTTGATCCCAGCTGCCTATGCATGTCATGTGCCTCCTTCTTCTTGACCTCACTATCCCAAGTCATCCAGGGCTCCCTACTTGTATCAGCCTTGCCCTTCACTCTGAGAGGAATGTGCTTATCCTGAACCCTAGTTAACACACTTTTGAAAGCTTCCCACTTACCAGACATCCCTTTGCCTGCCAACAGATGCCCCCAATTAAGTTTTGAAAGTTTCTGTTTGATACCATCAAGATTGGCCTTGCCCCAATTTAGAATTTTAACTTTAGGGCCTGACCTATCATTCTCCATAGCTATCTTAAAACGAATGGAATTATAGTCACTGGTCCCAAAGTGATCCCACACCAACACTTCTGTCACCCACCCTTCTTTATTTCCCAAGAGGAAAAAAAATATTAATTCACTACTTTCCACTATGTTAAGTAAGTAATTTCACTGCAAGGCAATAAAAGTATCAACCATTTAGACCTTTGAAAGCACCAGCAATAAAACCATAAACATTTGAAACCACTTAACATTGTGTAACCAAACACTGTGAAATTGACAGCAGAGATCAGAGAGTCAGAGCTGTCACTCAAACAGTGTTTTCTCTGGGGCACAGCCCCAGTCTGCCCAACCCGCTGAAAATTTAACCCAGCCATACAGAATCAAGATTCCTTTGACAGCACTTCCCAGACTTATGACACCATCACCTGGAGAGACAAGGGCAGCAGATGTATGGGAACACCACCATGACCTGTAACTATATTATCATTCATTCACAGTCACTGGATCAAAATCCCTCCCTAACTGCACGGTGGATACACCTGCACCCCATAGACCACAGAATTTTTAAAAAGGCAGCTCATCATCATCTTCTCATGGATAATTAAAAGTAAGCAATAAATTTTGACCTATCCAATGATGTTCACATCTGAAAATAAATATTAGAAACAAGCATCAGTGTGGGGTTTGTATGTTCCCCCCTCTACACGTGTGGGTTTTCTCCAGGTGCTCTAGTTTCCTGCCACAGTTCAACAGTGTGTGGGTTAGGTGGATTGGCCGTGGTAAGTTGTCCCTTTGTGTCCCACAATATGTAGGTTAGGATGATTAGCAGGGTAAATGCGTGGGGGGTACAGGGATAGGGTGGGCTTAGATAAGATGCTCTGTCAAAGAGTTGTCCCAGACCCAATGGGCCAAATGGCCTCTTTCTGCACTGTAGGGATTCAGTGATTCTAACTGTTCAGGGCTATGTCAGAAATGAGTTGCTGCCCTCTACCTGCAGTCTGTATAAATGACTCGATTTTGCTTTTCACTGATTATTTAATAAATCACATTTTCTCTCTTGTTGCATCTCACTGAATGCTGCTGACAGCAGCTGATTAAAGTGTGTGCTGTGTAATTTCTCCAGAATTTGTGCTTTACAGGAGGCATTTGCTCTGGTGTTTGTTTTCCTTGAAAACTCAGACTAAGTGTGTTGAATGCAGAGAGACAGCAACTTCCACACACAGCTCCTCATACGATTGACACTTTTACTGCAATGCTCCTTCATTATTGTTGGAACCAGACAGAGTTCACACATGGAGAGGCATCAGGAACAGGGACTGAGGCCGTTTGGTAAGTTCTTCTTGCCACCTTGGCCGTGGGCAGTGAGGGAAGGATTTGCAAATCCATTCACAGTCTCACCCCATCCGAGCTGAATGAACACCTCGTGGCAGAACATCTTACCATCCAGTCACCCGGATTATTGCTCATGCCCTGCTCCCTCCATCAAAATCATCCATTCTGTTGCTCCAATGCAGTACTGGAGAATGCTGCACTGCCAGATGTGCCATCTTTCACATAAGATGTTAAACTGAGGCTCTGGTGAACATGAAAAATGATGTGGAGATGCCGGTGTTGGACTGGGATAAACACAGTAAGAAGTCTCATAATGCCAGGTTAAAGTCCAACAGGTTTATTTGGTAGCAAAAGCCACTAGCTTTCAGAGCGCTGCTCCTTCGTCAGGTGAGTGGGAGTTCTGTTCACAAACAGGGTATATAAAGACACAAACTCAATTTACAAAATAATGGTTGGAATGTGAGACTTTACAGGTAATCAAATCTTAAAGGTACAGACAGTGTAAGCGGAGAGAGGGTTAAGCACAGGTGAAAGAGATGTGTATTGTCTCCAGCCAGGACAGCTAGTGAGATTTTGCAAGCCCAGGCAAGTTGTGAGGGTTACAGTTAGTGTGACATGAATCCAAGACCCCAGTTGAGGCCGTCCTCATGTGTGTGGAACTTGGCTATCAAGTGGAACTTGGCTGGAGACAATACACATCTCTTTAACCTGTGCTTAACCTTCTCTCCACCCACATTGTCTGTACCTTTAAGACTTGATTACCTGTAAAGACTCCGTTCCAACCATTATTTTGTAAACTGAGTTTGTGTCTTTACATGCCCTGTTTGTGAACTGAAATCTCGTTTACATAAGAACATAAGAAATAGGAGCAAGAGTAGGCCATCTAGCCCTTCGAGCCTGCCCCGCCATTCAATAAGATCATGGCTGATTTGAAGTGGATCAGTTCCACTTACCCGCCTGCTCCCCATAATGCTTACCTGATGAAGGAGCAGTGCTCCGAAAGCTAGTGGCTTGTACTACTGAATAAACCTGTTGGACTTTAACTTGGCGTTGTAGAACATTAAAAATCTCATGACATTTTTTCAAAGGAGGGTAGGGGTTTGTCTTGGTGTTCTGGCCAATATTTATCCCTGAATTAAGCTCACACCCACCCGTTACTGTTGCAGTTTGTCAGAACTTGTTTCCTGAAAACTGATTGTGTTTTCAGCATTGCAACAGAGATGACCTTTTACAAAGTACTTCATTAGCTGTGAGGAGCCATGTGATATCACGAGGTTGTGAATGATATTTAATAAATTCTGTATTTTTCCACCTCACCAACTTGTACACTTTCATCTTCTTTTCTGATTGGTCTAACAACAATACCTTAATTTTCAGATTCTTACACACTGAACACCACAAACAGCCTGTGTTAAACATGGGCTGCTACCTGTGTCAGAGACCAGGTCAGAAACTCCAAAGGTCCGTTATGAAATTTACCTAGACCCCAACCTTTTTGACTTTGGCATTAGTAGGAGCATGTTTCTCTCTGGGGGCGATTCTAGTGACAGTAGAAAGTTTTTATTAAAACAAACTTTATTTAACAATGCAGTTAAAATATAACAATCACTTCTCAGCCTTTTGGCTAAGGTCAAGCGTCAGATCAAGCCCAGGGTGGGGGATGGGGGGACAATATCTTTTCTTGTCGGCTTGCTTCATGTTTGTCTCTCCAATGGGGACAATGAATTGGATTCAATTGGATTTTGAGTTTGGTTTTTGGGGCAAACAAGGAAAGGATTTGTGTTTTCCAGGTCCACTCTGAGCATTGACTTTGTAACTTTAAGGATGGAGTAAAACAATGGGAGAAAACCCCAAAAGTATTAGCACCAGAACGCAGCTAGGCTGCTGGTGAGAAAGGTCAGATCCTTCCTGCACACCCGAGTCTCACCCCCTCCGCACGATGCCCTCGAGGTATCTGTGTTGGGTTAGAGACTGCTGTCCACCTATTTGTTGGATGTGCCTTTGCAAAGAAAGTCTGGAGAGAGATGAGATGATATTTGTTGAGGTTCATCTTGAGCAATAGTACAGGCTGTTCATAGGGACTGAGACAAAGATCAGATGTTTCTGGAGGATCTTCAACTCAGCGAAAGACACTTCTTGGTCTATCGGAAACTCGTTGGTCTTCCAATATAAGAAGTTGTCCTCAAATGTGTGTTACAGACTGGCACATTCCAAAACCCAGGACTACGTGCTGACTACACACTCAAGCTTGGGGCAGATGCCGCAGAGACGCAATGGGGAAGAAGGTCGCTGTTTAACCTGACCTTTCAATCACAATGAATCAAGGGAGCCGAGACCACCACCACCACAACACCCACCCCCTACCACCTACCCCCCCCCCCCCCCCCCCCGCCCCCCCAACCAGGCTGAGTGACTCAATGAATGTTACATTTGTATCTCAGTTGTAGTGAAACAGCTCAGAGTGTAAATTGTTCTATGTAGACAAACTTTAAATACCTTTGCAACATTTGTAAAGGCCATTGTAAAATGTCTGTGACATTTCCTTTACCATATTGAAGCACCTCAGAATGTTGCTTGATGTATGTAAAGAGACTGAATAATATTGTACTTTGCATGGTGGTCATTTTGGAATGTTTTTAATGTTCTTGCAGATTTCTTATGAGAAAAGCAACAAAATGAATTAGCACAACATAAACCAATTGAAATATTCAATCATGACAAGGTATAATTCATAACTGCTATCATCTCAATCAGTTACAATTTAAGTAATATCCCCATAGATATAAACTATACTTCAAAATCAGTTAGCAAGACATACAGGATTTGTCAGTTCTCCAGCCTTTTAACTCTGCTGGGCAGAGATACCGAGAGACACCTGTCCTCTGACTGTCAGGCAGCAGCCTCCAGAGTAAGACCTGTCTTTACACAGCAGAGTTCCAGAGAGAAAGAAAGAGAGGGAGGGGAGAAAATACCTCTCACTTTTTGGAGAGATATATTCATTTTCCAGCAGGCTCCAGACTTCAATTTCCAGAAATAGAGAGAGAGAGAGACAGAGCCAATGCTCTAATCAAATTCTCTGTAAGCCTATCTCCACTTATTCACGTGATTTTCTTCTTGTCGATCCACTTAATTAAACCCTACCCTGAAATCCTAGGCGGATAACCTTAAGAATAACAAAAATGCTCAGATTAAAACAAACACTCTGATAATTAGGATCAGTTATCTTTCTGCTTGCTCAGCATGTGAGCTGCTGGTTGTAGACAGCTTGACATCATTAAACAGAGCTGCCTTATAGACACACCCTTCATCAGAAACATGAAATAAAATACATTTCCTAAAGGCACTGTATCGTCACACATGAACATATGTCCATACTTGCCATGTATCATTCATCTATTACCCGCTGTGCTCGCTGACTTACCCTGGCTCCCCATTAGGCAATGCCTCAGTCTTACAATTCTCATCCCTCTTTTCAAATTGACTCACCCTTCTCCCTCTTGGGTAACCTCTTCCTGTCCCACTACCCGATTGGAACTCTGCATTCCTTCAATTCTGGCCTATTGAATATGCTGCAGTACACTGTCACACTGATCAGGTTTCATTGCTAAATTGCGGACTTCAATGTCTTCAGCTGCTTAGGCTCAAAGCTTTGGAATTCCCTCCCTGAACCTCTCTACTTCTCCACCTTGCTTTCCTCTTTTAAGATGCCCCTTTAAAATTCACTTTTTGACCAAGTTTTTGGTATCACGGCAGAATTTATATTAAAAAAATTCTTGGAATGTGAATATGGCTGGCTAGACCATTATGTAAAAAGTCTGACAACACCAGGTTTTAGTCCAACCAATTTATTTGATAATAGACTCACAAGCTTTCGGGGTTAGCCCCTTCGTCAGGTGAATGGAGAGTTCTGGCCTCAGACAGAGCATATAAAGCACAGACAGTTTAGAGATTACTGATTAGAATGCGAATCCTTACACCTAACCTGCTGTTCAAGACGTGAAGTGGCCGACAATGTGTGTGGAAGGAGCACTGATCACAGGTTACAGAGATGTGTATTGTCTCCAGACAGTACAGTAAGTGAGGTTTTGCAAACCCAGGCAAGTCACGGGGGTTACAGATAGTGCGACATGAGCCCAAGATCCCTGTTGAGACCGTCCTCATGTGTACGGAACTTGGCTATCAGTCTCTGTTCAGCGACTCTGCGCTGTCGTGTGTCGTGAAGGCCGCCTTGGAGAATGCTTACCCGAAGGTCAGAGGCTGAATGCCCGTGACCACTGAAGTGTTCGCCAACAGGAAGGGAACAGTCTTGCCTGGTGATTGTCGAGCGATGTTCATTCATCCGTTGTCATAGCGTCTGCATGGTCTCCCCAATGTACCATGCTTCGGGACATCCTTTCTTGCAACGTATCAGGTAGACAATGTTGGCCGAGTTGCAAGAGTATTTACCATGTACCTGGTGGATGGTATTCTCACGTGTGATGATGGTATCCATGTCGATGATCCGGCATGTTTTGCAGAGGTTGCTGTGGCAGGGTTGCGTGGTGTTGTGGTCACTGTTCTCCTGAAGGCTGGGTAGTTTGCTGCGAACAATGGTCTGTTTGAGGTTGTGTGGTTGTCTGAAAGCAAGAAGTGGGGGTGTGGGGATAGCCCTGGCGAGATGTTCGTCTTCATCAATGATATGTTGAAGACTCCGGAGAAGATGTCGTAGCTTCTCCGCTCCGGGGAAGTACTGGACGACGAAGGGTACTCTGTCCACTGTGTCCCGTGTTTGCCTTCTGAGGAGATTGGTGCGGTTTTTCGCTGTGGCGCATCGGAACTGCTGATCTATGAGTCGAGCACCATATCCTGTTCTTATGAGGGCATCTTTCAGGATCTGGAGGTGTCTGTCATGATCCTCCTCATCTGAGCAAATCCTGTGTATACGGAGGGCTTGTCCATAGGGAATGGCTTCTTTAACATGTTTAGGGTGGAAACTGGAGAAGTGGAGCATTGTGAGATTGTCTGTGGGCTTGCGGTACAGTGAGGTGCTGAGGTGACCGTCCTTAATGGAGATGCGTGTGTCCAAGAATGCAACTGATTCTGGGGAATAGTCCATGGTGAGTCTGATGGTGGGGTGGAATTTGTTGATATCATCATATAGTTGTTTCAGTGATTGTTCACCATGAGGCCAAAGGAAGAAAATGTCATCGATGTATCTAGTGTATAGCATTAGTTGAAGATTCTGTGCAGTGAAGAAGTCTTGTTCGAACCTGTGCATGAAGATGTTGGCATATTGAGGTGCAAATTTGGTACCCATGGCTGTTCCGTGTGTCTGGATGAAAAACTGGTTGTTGAAGGTGAAGACATTGTGGTCCAGGATAAAGCGGATGAGTTGTAAAATTGCATCTGGAAACTGGCAGTTGTCAGCATTGAGTACTGAGGCAGTCGCAGCAATGCCATCGTTGTGGGGGATGTTGGTGTAGAGCGCCGAGACATCCATTGTGACGAGGAGTGTCCCTGGTTCAACTGCTCCGTGTGTGCTGAGTTTCAGTAGGAAGTCCGTAGTGTCGTGACAAAAGCTGGGGGTTCTTTGTACAATGGGTTTCAGGATGCCCTCGACGTAGCCGGAGAGGTTCTCACACAGAGTCCCATTGCCCGATACGATGGGACGGCCAGGTGTGTTTGCCTTGTGTATCTTTGGGAGGCAGTAGAGATCTCCAATGCGGGGAGTACGTGGAATGAGAGCACGGAGGGTGCGCTGAAGGTCCAGATCAAAGGTCTTGATCAGATTGTTGAGTTGACGAGTGTGTTCTTTGGTCGGATCTGTGGGTAACTGTCTGTAGTGTTCCTCATTGTTTAGTTGTCGGTACACTTCTTTACAGTAATCCGTTCTGTTCAGTATGACGATGGCCCCTCCTTTGTCCGCTGGTTTGATGACAATGTTGCGGTTTGTCTTGAGAGTGTGGATGGCGTTGTGTTGTGCTTGGGTGATGTTCGGGGCTGTCTTGTGAGTGCGGCTGATGAATCTGGTGTTAACGCACCTCCTGATGGTTTGGGCATACAAGTCCAGTCGAGGGCAGCGGCCTTCCGGAGGAGTCCAATTGGATTCCTTCCTCTTAGGTTTTTGCACTGCGGATCTCTCTGTCGGCTGTTCTGGTTCATCGGCTGTCTCATTGTGTTCGCTGCTGGCCTCTTGGGGTTTGTGGAAAAACTCCCGCAGCCTCATTCGCCTGATGAATTCCTCTGTGTCCGCTGCGAGACTGATGGGGTCCATTTTGGTGTTGGGGCAGAAATTGAGTCCTCGGCCGAGAACTTCGATTTCATCTGGTTGAAGTGTGTAGTCCGACAAGTTAACAATAGACCTCCCTGCGGTAGCGCTGTTTTCTACTGTGGTGCCGGGGGAGGCTTGGTTGTTGCTGGCGGCTATGCCGAGTTTCTCAAGTTTCCTGTTCTTGGTGTGCATGTAGGTGGTGTAGTTTCTTTGTCTCATCTGCTTGGCAGAGTTTTGCGGTTGGTCTGCATCCTGAGCTCAAGTTGAGAATATGTATTCCATTTTAGTTTCCAGGGTGCGGCGTTTGCTGTAAAGCTGGTGTATGAGGTGGTTGAGAAGTGTGAGAGAGGTGCGATGGCAAAGTCTCTCAGCGTAGTCTGACCACTATGTCCATCCTTAACTGACCTCAAGAGAGGTGGCACAGTGGCACGGTGGTTAGCACTGCTGCCTCACAATGCCAGCAGTGAGGTTCCCAGCTTGGGTTACTGCCTGTGTGGTATTTGCACATTCTTTCCTGTGTCTGTGTGGGTTTCCTCCTGATGCTTCAGTTTTCTCCGGAGTTAGGTGCAGGTCAGGTTGATTGGCCAGGCTAAATGGTCCCTCAGTTTCAGGGAGATTGGCAAGTTAAATATTTGGGGATATGGGGATAAGCCTGGGTAGGTTTGTTGTTGGTGCAGGCTCAATGGGATGAATGGCCTCCTTCTACACTGTAGGGATTCTAGGATTCTAGGATTTGAGGTGAGGTTGAGGTGCTTTCTTGAATCACTGCAGTCCATATAGTGTAGGTACACCACAGTGCTGTTAGGGAGGGATTTCCTGGATTTTGACCCAATATCTACTGTGGCATGGTGGCATAGTGGTTAGCTCTACTGCTTCACAGTGCCAGGGATCTGGATTTGATTCCCAGCTTGGTCTCTGTCTGTGTGGAGTTGGTATGTTCTCCCTGTGTCTGCGTGGGTTTCCTCTGGGTGCTCTGGTTTCCTCCCACATTCTGAAAGATGTGCTGGTAAGGTGCACTGACCCAAACAGGGGCTGGGGTGCAGTGACTCAGGGAATTTCACAATAATTTCATTGCAGTATTAATGTAAGCCTTATTTGTGACTAGTAAATAAACTTTAATATCAACTAATTTATCTTAGTGCAAAGCACTTTGGGACATTTTAATATATTAAAGGTGCTATATGAATTCAGCTGTGGAAAGAGATTGCCTGTATACATTCTTCAGAAACTAGCCCCATTCCCTGCCAAAAGGATGTTCTACGATATCCAAGCTGTCATATCTCAGTCAGTCCACTTTATGTATGGGTGTGCAAGGACCTTCTGTATCATTGCTGACACAAAAAGATTAGAAATGAACTAGGATCCAATTGGATATCGAAAAAGCATCCAGAAAAAATGATAAAATGCGAATTCGAGTGGCAGAGACACCCCTGTGACACTGCACTGCTGGAGATTTCTAGCTGTGCCCTTAGTTCTGTCCTGGGACTAAGTTTGGAGCAGAGAACAGGACCATTCTGAAGACATGCCTCAAGCAAGGGAAGCTGCTCAGTGTTACAGCGCACTGCACAGCCCACAGGGCAGAGATCCCACCCAATATTCAATAGAATGTTGACATTATTCTTTTGCTCACACAGATTGACTTTGACCACTGCGCCCCCCCCCCCACCAACCACCACCACCACCACCACCACCGACATGTGCATTCAGCTCTCTCCCAGGGAGCGAGGGGTTAACAGCAAGCACACCATAATCTACTCTGGATTTCTTGGAGTTGGACTGTTAAATGGTTCAAAACTTTTATAATAAGCCAGGTAACAAGCTCCAACACATCCAGATGACGTTGTCTTAGTAAGGGCAGACCCCAGGAGTTATGGGTGCCGGATGTGTTTGATAAGGATTGAGGAACACTGGCATCGGTACGTTGTAAGTGAGATTTATTCAAAATAAAGAATCAAAGGGTCTTGTCGTTCTGTCAGTGCATATATTCAACACAAAAATATGTCGCTCAGTTATACAACTAACTACAAGTGTCAGTGCGTTTACACCCCTGTATTTCTCAGTGTGTTTACAGTGATGTGTTTGTTAGTGTGTTTACAGTGCTGTGTTTGTCAATGTGTTTACAGTGCTGTATTTGTCAGTGTGTGTTTACAGTGCTGTATTTGTTAATGTGTTTACAGTGCTGTGTTTGTCAGTGTGTGTTTACAGTGCTGTGTTTGTCTGTGTGTTTACAGTGCTGTATTTGTCTGTGTGTTTACAGTGCTGTATTTGTCAGTGTGTGTTTACAGTGCTGTATTTGTTAATGTGTTTACAGTGCTGTGTTTGTCAGTGTGTGTTTACAGTGCTGTGTTTGTCTGTGTGTTTACAGTGCTGTATTTGTCTGTGTGTTTACAGTGCTGTATTTGTCTGTGTGTGTTCACAGTGCTCTATTTGTCGGTGTGTGTTTACAGTGCTATATTTGTCGGTGTGTGTTTACAGTGCTGTATTTGTCTGTGTGTTTATAGTGCTGTAGTTGTCAGTGTGTGTTTACAGTGCTGTGTTTGTTAATGTGTTTACAGTGCTGTGTTTGGCAATGTGTTTACAATGCTGTGTTTGTGAGTGTGTGTTTACGGTGCTGTATTTGTCTGTGTGTTTACAGTGCTGTATTTGTCTGTGTGTTTACGGTGCTGTGTTTGTCAGTGTGTGCTTACAGTGCTGTGTTTGTCAATGTGTTTACAGTGCTGTGTTTGTGAGTGTGTGTTTACAGTGCTGTATTTGTCTGTGTGCTTACAGTGCTATATTTGTCAGTGTGTGTTTACAGTGCTGTGTTTGTCAATGTGTTTACAGTGCTGTATTTGTCTGTGTGCTTACAGTGCTATATTTGTCAGTGTGTGTTTACAGTGCTGTGTTTGTCAATGTGTTTACAGTGCTGTATTTGTCTGTGTGTTTACAGTGCTATATTTGTCAGTGTGTGTTTACAGTGTTGTGTTTGTCAATGTGTTTACAGTGCTGTATTTGTCTGTGTGTTTACAGTGCTATATTTGTCAGTGTGTGTTTACAGTGTTGTGTTTGTCAATGTGTTTACAGTGCTGTATTTGTCTGTGTGTTTACAGTGCTGTATTTGTCTGTGTGTGTTTACAGTGCTCTATTTGTCAGTGTGTTTACAGTGCTATATTTGTCGGTGTGTGTTTACAGTGCTGTATTTGTCTGTGTGTTTATAGTGCTGTATTTGTCTGTGTGTTTACAGTGCTGTAGTTGTCAGTGTGTGTTTACAGTGCTGTGTTTGTTAATGTGTTTACAGTGCTGTGTTTGGCAATGTGTTTACAGTGCTGTGTTTGTGAGTGTGTGTTTACGGTGCTGTATTTGTCTGTGTGTTTACAGTGCTGTAGTTGTCAGTGTGTGTTTACAGTGCTGTGTTTGTCAGTGTGTGCTTACAGTGCTGTGTTTGTCAATGTGTTTACAGTGCTGTGTTTGTGAGTGTGTTTACAGTGCTGTATTTGTCTGTGTGCTTACAGTGCTATATTTGTCAGTGTGTGTTTACAGTGCTGTGTTTGTCAATGTGTTTACAGTGCTGTATTTGTCTGTGTGTTTACAGTGCTATATTTGTCAGTGTGTGTTTACAGTGTTGTGTTTGTCAATGTGTTTACAGTGCTGTATTTGTCTGTGTGTTTACAGTGCTATATTTGTCAGTGTGTGTTTACAGTGTTGTGTTTGTCAATGTGTTTACAGTGCTGTATTTGTCTGTGTGTTTACAGTGCTGTGTTTGTTAATGTGTTTACAGTGCTGTATTTGTCTGTGTGTTTACAGTGCTGTGTTTGTCAGTGTGTGTTCACAGTGCTGTGTTTGTCACTGTGTGTTTACAGTGCTGTATTTGTCTGTGTGTTTACAGTGCTGTATTTGTCAGTGTGTGTTTAGAGTGCTGTGTTTGTTAATGTGTTTACAGTGCTGTATTTGTCTGTGTGTATACAGTGCTGTGTTTGTCAGTGTGTGTTTACAGTGCTGTATTTGTCTGTGTGTATACAGTGCTGTGTTTGTCAGTGTGTGTTTACAGTGCTGTGTTTGTCAGTGTGTGTTTACAGTGCTGTGTTTGTTAATGTGTTTACAGTGCTGTATTTGTCTGTGTGTTTACAGTGCTGTGTTTGTCAATGTGTTTACAGTGCTGTGTTTGTCTGTGTGTTTACAGTGCTGTGTTTGTCAATGTGTTTACAGTGCTGTATTTGTCTGTGTGTTTACAGTGCTGTGTTTGTCAATGTGTTTACAGTGCTGTGTTTGTCAATGTGTTTACAGTGCTGTATTTGTCTGTGTGTTTACAGTGCTGTGTTTGTCAATGTGTTTACAGTGCTGTGTTTGTCAATGTGTTTACAGTGCTGTGTTTGTCAATGTGTTTACAGTGCTGTATTTGTCTGTGTGTTTACAGTGCTGTGTTTGTCGGTGTGTTTACAGTGCTGTGTTTGTCGGTGTGTGTTTATAGTCCTGCTTTTCTCAGTGTGTTTACAGCGGTCTTGCTGTGTTGGAGTGTGTTGACAGTTCTCTAGCTGTCTGTGTGCAGAGTGCAGTTTAGCAGTGTGTACACAGTGATGACTGTGTGGACTACAATCCCCAGCAGCCTGTGTTTCAGGCTGGGTGACAGCAGCTCCCTGAAACTGACTCGGATCAGCTGCAAGGGGAAAGATTGCGTCAGTTTCAGTAAAAGCCACTTTCCCTGGCGGGGAGGGAGCAGGAATCCAAACCGCAGCCGCCAAACAGCTCAGTGCACACGGGAGCCGAGTGCTGACCTTCAGCGGGTAAGTGAGAGCTGCTGAGAGTGAAGGGGATCCAGAGAGAAGCTGCTACTCCCGGGTTACAATGTAACCAAAACAACTGGTTACATGGCGCAGAGTAACCAGCCCCGCTACAGTGTAACCAGGAGCTGCAACCTTCCTCCTCAACCTCTCCGCAATGTTATCCTCCACTCTTTGATAAGATTGAGGCCAACTCTCAGAGTAGATAAACACCCGGAGGGAGATTTAAAACCGAGGCAGATCCGCCTCACCCACAGTAAAGATAGAGATGGCCAGGAATTGGCCAACGAGCAGCAAGTCAGAGAGCAGAATGTGGAGAAACAAGTTAACCTCATGTTGTTTCATCTCCCGCTGCTCACAAATCCCAAATTCCTCCCATGAACTATTTATAATCCCCCCATAACCCTCTACACCCCCTCCCCCCTCCTCAAAGCTCACATCTGACAAGTGAGTCAAAGGCAGGGTCCTCCAGAGGTGGTTGTTGACTGGAGCCCTGACGCTAATCCCACAACAAGCAGCATATGAACATTGTGGAAACGAATCCCTCCCCTCCTGCCGTCTGCCAGTTTACAACAAAGTTAATTTAATTTTCATTGACATTCCTGGGACTCTGCAGCAGATTGGTTGCGGGTTACAGCTGATCAACTTCTTCAAAACTCTGAAAGTCACTTTGAAGAAATAGCTCTTTTGAACTGGTCACTACTCAGGGAGTGCAGTCAGTGTGGTGTCCCTGGCCCCGTGGTCAGGATGTGGAGATGCCGGTGTTGGACTGGGGTAAGAACAGTATGAAGTCTCACAACACCAGATTAAAGTTCAACAGGTTTATTTGGTAACAAAAGCCACTAGCTTTCAGAGCGCTGCCCCTTTGTCAGGTAAGTGGGATTTCAGTTCATAAACAGGGCAGATAGAGAGACAAACTCAATTTACAAAATAATGGTTGGAACGTGAGTCTTTACAGGTAATCAAGTCTTAAAGGTACAGACAATGTGAGTGGAGAGTGGCTTAACCCTCTCTCCATTCACATTGTCTGTACTTTTAAGACTTGATTACCTGTAAAGACTCACATTCCAACAAATATTTCATAAATTGAGTTTGTGTTTTTATATGCCCTGTTTGTGAACAGAACTCCCACTTATTTGACAAAAGAGCAGCCAGCGCTCCAAAAGGTAGTGGCTTTTGCTACCAAATAAACCTATTGGACTTTTACCACCAAATAAACCTATTGGACTTTTAGCTGGTGTTGTGAGACTTCTTTCTGTGGTCAGGAACAGGGAGGTGAGACTGACTCCTGGGCAGGCTGGGGAGGAAGGGGCTGAACTGGAGGAGGACAAAGTCTCAGGTGAAGCAAACTGGTCCCAGCATCCTGGCACTGGAGGCCATTCAGGAGTGTGGGGGGGGCGGTGTTGCAGGTGCAATGCAAAGAAATGTAGGAATAGGGGTCAGTGTCATGAGGGAGATCTGTGATTGCTGAGGCCTTGGCCAAAATCTTTGTATCCTCTTTAGCCACAGGTGAGGTACCAGAGGACCGGAGAATAGCTAACATTGTTCCTGTATTTAAGAAGAGCAGAAGAGACAATCTGGGAAATTACAGGCCTGTGAGCCTTACATTATTGAAGAGTTACTTAGGGACAGGACGTACTCACATCTGGAAGAGAATGGGCTTAATAGCAATAGGCAGCATGGTTTTATAAGAACATAAGAAATAGGAGCAGGAGTAGGCCATCTAGCCCTTCGAGCCTGCCCCGCCATTCAATAAGATCATGGCTGATCTGTCGTGGCTCAGTTCCACATTCCCGCCCTCTCCCCATAACCCTTAATCCCCTCTCTTATCAAAAACCCATCAACCCGTGTCTTAAAAATATTTAGTGAGGTAGCCTCCACCACTTCAACGGGCAGAGAATTCCAGAGATTCACCATCCTTTGAGTGAAGAAGTTCCTCCTCAACTCCGTTCTAAACCGCCCCCCCCCCCCCTTTATCTTGAGGCTGTGCCCCCTAGTCCTACTGTCCTTTCTGAGCGGGAAGAGTCTCTCCACCTCTATCCTATCCATCCCATTCATCATCTTATACGTCTCAATGAGATCTCCCCTCATTCTTCTAAACTCTAACGAGTACAAGCCTAGTTTATTCAGCCTCTCCTCATAGCTCAACCCCCTCAACTCCGGCAACAGCCTAGTAAACCTCCTCTGCACTCCCTCCAAGGCCAAAATATCCTTGCGTAAGTACGGCGCCCAAAACTGCACACAGCGGGGGTCATGTCTCACAAACTTGATTGAGTTCTTTGAGGAAGTGACAAGAAACATTGATCAGGGCAGGGCAGTGGATGTTGTTTACATGGACTTCAGGAAAGCCTTTGATAAGGTTCCTCATGGCAGGCTGATACAGAAGGTGAAGCCATATGGGATCCGAGGTGAGCTGGTAAGATGGATACAAAACTGGCTTGGGCGTAGAAATCAGAGAGCAGCAGTGGAACAATACTTTTCCAGCTGGAGGTCTGTGATGAGCAGTGTTCCACAAGCATCTGTGCTGGAGCCTCTGTTGTTTGTAAGATATATAAATGATTTGGAGAAAAATGCAGGTGGTCTGATTACCAAATTTGCAGATGATTCAAAAATTAGGCAAGTAGCCGATAGTGAGGGATATGGACCAGGTAGAGGCAAGAAAATATTAGATCAGGGGGGCATCTGTGTCAGCATCGACTTGGTGGGCTGAAGGGTCTGTCCTTATGCTGCACTGTTCTTTGTTCTTTGTGGCCGGGAGTTCTGAAAGTTATGTGTTGGTGCCATGGTTAGTGACATCTTGTGGCTGGATTTGACCTTGAAGTGGGAGGGGCAGAATATCAGGTAGATCTGGGAATGATGTCCTGTTGAAGGAGTTTAAGGAGTTGGGCTTCAAGTTAAAATACAGAAACTCAAAGGTTCTCTTGATTGTTACCTGAATCACATACCTGTTGGTGAAGGGATTTCAATGCTGGAAGAATGATGTGGGAGGCAGGGGTTACTGGCACCAGGGCTCGGGGAAAGAGGGAACTATTCCTATGGGACAGACCCCAATTAAACCAGGTTGGGATCAACAACCTGACATAAGACCATAAGATATAGGAGCAGAATTAGGCCAATGGGGCCCATCACATCTGCTCTGACATTCAATCATTGCTGAGCAGTTTCTCACCCCCATTTCTTCCAGCTTTTCCCCTGAACCTTTGATGCCCTTACCAATCAAGAACCTATCTATCTCTGCCTTAAATACACTCAATGACTCTATCAAATCACTGGGTCTACGTGTGACTCCAGATCCACAGCAATGAGATTGACTGTTAACCACCCTCAGGGGTGGCCCAGCCAACAACACCCACATCCCATAAACAACAAATAAAAACTACAATAGGAAGGATCTTAGCCTGTTTGGGAGGACCCAAGGATTACAAAAAAACATTGGTTCTCGGTCCCCTAACAGTAGTTAGACTATCAGGCAGAGAATACATCCAGACATTAGAAATTCATGTGGCAAGGATTTTTTTGCGGGGAGGGGGCTGAATTTAATTTTCTTTGAAATTGGGTAAAGCAAATTTTCAATTATAAAGTGCTGGCCAAGTTCATGGAATGTGTACAAGGTTATTTTTCCTGACCAGTATGCCAAGGTACTGATCAGGGATGTATTACCTTCCATCCAGTATTATGCAATGAGATGGAGTTAATTAACAACCATGTGATAGAGGAGTCTTTTGGAGAAGAGTGATCATAACATGAGAGAATTTTACATTGAGTTTGTGAGTGATTTAGTTAAGTTTAGGTAAGTTCTTCAATCTGAGCAAAGCAAACTGTGCAGCTATGAGGAGAGAGTTGGCAAAGAAAATAGAAACAAGGATAAAATATATGACAGTAAATAGCAACGGTAAACACATTAGAGATTGATTCCTAACTTGCAATTCATTTAAGGAATAAAAATAAATTTCTGTGGGAAAAGTGATCCAACTGTGGTGAACAAGAGAAGTTCAAAATAATATTAAAGGAAGATGTTTAAACTGCTGCTAAAAGGGAATAAGGAGGGAGGACTGTGAAAATATAAAAACCCAATAAAAGGCAATAAGGGCATTGATAAAAAATAAATGAGAAATGACATAAAAGCAGATTGTTAAAACTTGTATATGAGCATCTAAAGGAAACAATTAGAGAAAGTGAATGTGGATCCCTTACTGTAGGCACAAAATATAGTGGAGATTAATAAAAAAGCAAAGCCATCAAGCACATACACTGTAGCTGTATTCATGGTGTCAGACACAAAAATATTCCAGAAAGAATAGGGAAGTGGCTCGGCAAGAATGAGGAACTTAAAAAAAATTAGCACTGGTAAAGAAACAGTACTGGAGACATTAATGGTGCTAAAAGCGGCCAAATCCCTGAACCTATTCACCCACCCCACAGGGTTTTGAAAGAGGTAACTTTCAGGACAATGGGTAATCTGGCTTTGATCTTTCACAATTCCTTAGATTCTAGATTAGCCCTGGTGGATTGGAAGGAGCAAATATAATCTGCTCTTTAAGAAAGGTTAAGAGAAAACTGAGAACTGTAGGACAGCAAGCCTGACATCAGCTGTAGGCAAAATACTCGAGTCTATTATTAGGGATGTGGTAACAGAGTGCTTAGCAAATCATATGGTGAGGCCAAGTGAACACTGATTTCTGGAAGCAATATTGTGTCTGACATTTCTGTTAACATTTTGTGAGGTTCAAACTAGCAGGGTAAGTGAAGGGAAACTAGTCAATGCAACATATTTGGGTTTTCATAAAGTATTCAATAAGGTGTCACACCAGAGGTTATTAAACAAAACTGGGGCTCCTGGGATTAGGAAATTACTACCATGAATTGAGGTTTGGTCAATGGACAGAAACAGAGATTTGATTTGATTTATTGTTGTCACGTGTATTAAACATACAGTGAAAAATATTGTATCTTGCACGCTATACAGACAAAACATACCGTTCATAAAGAAGGAAATGAGAGAGTGCAGAATGTAGTATTACAGTCATAGCTAGGGTGTAGAGGAAGATCAACTTAATGAAAGCATTGTTAGAGAGTTTAAAAGAGTTAGAATGAAGTTTTAGAAGCAGAGAATGAGAGTAAAAGATAGAATTAGAAGGTCTGCTGGGCGCAGCTTGCAAGAAGTCACCTCACTCCGGCGCCATCCTGGCCTCATGGTCACGGTCATAGGAATTGGGGTTGGTAAATCCAAACACATTCAGTGCAGGAGGAGGCCACTCGGACCCTCGAGCCTCCACCATTCAATAATTGGCTGATCTGATTTTAACCTCAGTTTCTCATTCATACCTGTTCCTGATAACCTTTCACCCCCACCTTGCACATTAAGAATCTATCTAGCTTTGCCTTAAAGATATTCAAGGATTCTGCTTCCAGCACCTTCTAGACTTTAGGCTGTAACTAGCGGAGAACTTGATTGCCGCGTAACTTCTTTATAATCTATACTCATGACTTCTGAGGGAGATGTGATGTGTCTCAGTTTACTGACAATGAAAGGTTTGGTGGGAAAGTCAGTCATGAGAAGAACACACAGGGTGCTATTTTACGTCCACCCAGGTTTCACACCCTCCCACCCGAGGCCAACAGAGAATGCCGTTTCCCGAGTCCCGTCACCCCCAGAATCGGGGTGGGCGTGCCGGGAAAACTTCAGCCAAAGTGACTGCAAACTGCTACCTGAGGGCAAAGAACAGAGAACAGTACAGCACAGGAACAGGCCCTTCGGCCCTCCAAGCCTGTGCCGATCATGATGCTTGCCTAAACTAAAACTGTATACACTAACGGAGTCCGTATTCTTCCTGGTGGGAGCAGGTACGATAGTGGCATTTAAGGGGCATCTAGACAAGTACATGAATAGGATGGGAATGGAAGGGTATGGGCTCCGTAAGTGCATATGGTTTTAGTTTAGGTAAGCATCATGATCAACACAGGCTTGGAGGGCCGAAGGGCCTGTCCCTGTTCTTTATTCTCTATTCTGTGTCTTTGTTCTTTAGATGTGGACAGGTTAAGTGAATGGGTAAGAATCAGAAATGTGGCAGAGTGTAAAATTATCCACTTGTGGAAAACTGGGAAAGCAGAATATTTTTAATAGATGAGAAAGTGGGAAATGTCAATTTTCAAAATTACCTGGATGTCCTGAAACACAGCAGGATGGTACAAGAAGCAATTAGTGATGTGTTAGTCTTTATTACAAAGAGTTCAGAGGATAGAGCAATTATATTGGGCTTTGGTAAGACCACGCCTAGAATGCTGCCTGCACTTTTACCCTTCTTACCTCAGGAAGATATACTTGCTTCAAGTAGAAGCAAATCTAAGATTCATGAGATTGATTTTTGAGGAGACTGTAGACTTGACCTATATTCTCAGGAGTTTAGCAGAATGAGAGACCATCTCATTGAAAGATATTACAATTCTTAAGAGGTTTGAGTGCAGATGCTGGGAGGTTGATTTCACCTGGGTGAGAGAATCCAAAACAGAGGGGCATGGTCTCGGAAGAAGAAGTTATAGAATTATAGTACAGAAGGAGACCATTCAGCCCATCAAGTTTGCACTGACCACAATCCCATCCAGCACCTATTCTCACAACCATATTCATTTACCCTAGCTAGTCCCCCTGACACTAAGGGGCAAACTAGCTTGGCTAATCCATCTAACCTGCACATCTTTGGACTGTGGGAGGAAACTGGAGCACCCGGAGGAAATCAACACAGACAGTGGGAGAATGTGCAGACTCTGCACAGGCAGTCACCCAGGGCTGGAATTGAACCTGGGTCCCTGGCGCTATGAGGCAGCAGTGCTAACCACTGTGCCACCATTCTGCCATTAAGTTGACCATTAGGGTGAGATGAGGAAGTGTTTAACTCAGGGCTAAAAGTGAAACAATTATTTTCAGAGTGACTGATATTTGAGGCAGGATAGTGAAGTTTAGGATTCTGGACACATTCCAGGGGTGATTTGATGCCAGGAATGGGGATTGGAAGTTTCTGTGGAAGGAGTTTGGAACTCTCACAGCTTTGATCTTTCTGCTGTTCTGCTCTTGACCTGTTGTACTGATCCTCAGCTGGAGATAGTTTCTCCTTTCAGTTTCCTTCCCTCTTCCTCTTGCAACCCTCCTTCTGCCCCTCATCATCTGCCTCATCAACATATCCCTCTATTCCTCCCCCCCACCCTTTGGTGTTTATTGAGTTTGCTCTTTAATTAAATTGGAACAGATAACTCACAATTCAAACAATTCCGCTTATTGACCCTGAGGGCAGTGAAATAGAAAGCTAATCAAAATGAGAGTTTCAGCATGGCTTGAAACTGGAAGTCTCTGTCCTGGGGGAGCGAGCCGGGGTGGGGGGGTTTTTGAAGGGGACTCGAGCCTGCACAAACTGGAGAAGTGCCTGTTTTTCCTGGATCCTTGTGTACTGCAGTTATTAATGTGTATGTTTGTGCAATGTGAATGGGTGGTAACACGCTGAGTGTTTACTATACACAGCGTCAGTGCTCCAGCTGCAGTGTGGAGTTTAGCATATTGACTTACACGGAGCAAAGACTGAGTCAGGTCAAAGCTGTAAGTTTTCAGTGTGGGCGAAATCCCAGTGGATATTACTGCTCTGCTCCCCTGGATGTTAATAAGCCCCTGGGAGCACACACACACACTGACACGCACACACACACTGACATGCACACACACACTGACACGCACACACACACTCTGACACACACAAACTCACACTCACTCACGCACTCATACACTCACACAGGCACACTGATACACACACACATTGACACTCACACACATTGACACTCACACACATTGACACACACACACACACACACACACATTGACACACACACACACACACACACAGATACACACATCAAACAGTGGCTGTTGTTGTACAGTGTGAGAAACAGGAGCACTGACTGGTTATTTTGCTATATCTAGCCCAGGATACTGAGGCTAAAGGCCATGGGCCAATTGACCCACACCCAGATCAGACTGACTATTGACTGTGGGACCATTGATCCGGCTCACTTTCCTCTGACCGTGTGGATTATCAAATGAATCATTGAGCTCCCTCGCTCTTGAAATAATTGATTAATTGCTAATTCTAAACATTAATGTCTGATGATATCGCTGTCATTGGGGGAATGGCCAAGAGGCATTGCTACGTTAGAGTGTATTGGTAACATGTGCATTGACCAAGTTAAGGGCTCCATCACTGGTGTTAGGCTGAGCTCAGTAACATCTGCTTTCAGGTGATGATGTAGCAGCCACTGGTTACTGTCTGAAACAAAATATTCATGGCAAGGCTGGGGAGGGTGAAGTTAGAGAGCAGCCATAAGCTGCATAAGTGGAGGGCAGATATTGCACTGTAAGGACAGGATGTTACAGCCCCGCTTGTCTCAAAACCATAAAATCCTGTCCGAGGTCAAATGACCTTCCCAAGGTCCACTCCTTGGCCGCTCCGATTCCCGTGGCGGGCGGACAGTAGAATTCCTGCCTAAACATCACATTGCACCAGCAGATCTCCAGTGGCATTGCTCACATTAATCCTGACCATGCACTGATATATAATCAGAGGGATGGAGATTATACCATGCTGCACATCAGTATATTACTTTGCAGTTAAGGTGGATGTGTTACCTGGTCCTGCACTTTAATGTGGCAAAGACTAACTGTGTTATTAGGAAATCCCTAACATCGTGTTGAGATTATTGCTGTTTGGTGGTCAGATCCCAGAATGAGTTTGAGGTTATTTGTAGATTGATTGACACATTCCAGTGAATATCCCACAACACGGCAGAACACATGGGATGAAAATGTCTTGTTTTGCATACCTGACATTCTGATGTGTGAAGGAAGCCTGGTGGATTGATACCCTACAAAAAACTTTTGTTTTGAGGATTGTTGATCGTGTAGAGAATGATTTATTTTGAGTTGGAGTGAGGGGGGAATATCGGGGTGCCTGCAACAATCAAAAAATACTTATTCCATCGCTTTCGTGGGGTGAGGGCAATTGTCGGGTGGGTGAAGGTGTTTGGAAGATGAGCAGTTGCAGAGGGTGTGTTTGTACGTAGAATAACAGATTCTCAGGGGTGAGTTTTCATTTATTTATTAGTCACAATTAAGGCTTACGTTAATGCTGCAATGAAGTTACTGTGAAATTACCCTAGTTGCCACAGTCCAGCACCTGTTCGGGTCAATGACCCTAACCAACACATCTTTCAGATTGTGGGAGGACACTTGGAGCACCCTGAGGAAACCCACGCAGACATGGGGAGAATGTGTAGAATCCACACAGACAGTGAGCCAAGCCAAGAATTGAACCCAGGGCCCTGGCACTGTGAGGCAGCAGTGCTAACCACTGTGCCACCGTGCGGCCCTGAGTTATTAGCTGAAATAAACAAGGGACTCGTGTAAAGTGTGAGTTCCGTTTGAAGGTGAGCTACTTGCACAGAACTGGACAAAGATTCTGACAAACAATTCTTTTCATTCATGTAGCTTCAATGTGTGCCAACCCACTGAGTCCCACAATATTTTCATAACGGCAGTTAATGCCAATATTACATCTGAGTTGTGAGGTTGCACAGTTCGGAGAGTGTAAAGCCTGCCTCTACCCAGTGTCAGGATGTTTGTGAGGGTGATTATCAGTGCTGGTTCTGCTCACTCCAGCTGTCCATTTTGTTGCTGTCCGTCAAGATAAGATTACTTCTGACACAGTTTATAACCTGCAACAGATACCTTCAGCGAAAGAATAAATGTTTGGCAAGGTTTCAAGTTAGAAGGGCTATAGGGCCCTTATTACTATTATAATACACAAAATGCACTGCTGCAGAGGGTCAGTGCTGAGGGAGTGCCGCACTGTCAGAGGGTCAGTACTGAGGGAGTGCCGCACTGTCAGAGGGTCAGTACTGAGGGAGTGCCGCACTGTCAGAGGGTCAGTACTGAGGGAGTGCCGCACTGTCAGAGGGTCAGTACTGAGGGAGTGCCGCACTGTCAGAGGGTCAGTACTGAGGGAGTGCCGCACTGTCAGAGGGTCAGTACTGAGGGAGTGCCGCACTGTCAGAGGGTCAGTGCTGAGGGAGTGCCGCACTGTCAGAGGGTCAGTACTGAGGGAGTGCCGCACTGTCAGAGGGTCAGTGCTGAGGGAGTGCCGCACTGTCAGAGGGTCAGTGCTGAGGGAGTGCCGCACTGTCAGAGGGTCAGTGCTGAGGGAGTGTCGCACTGTCAGAGGGTCAGTGCTGAGGGAGTGTCGCACTGTCAGAGGATCAGTGCTGAGGGAGTGCCGCACTGTCAGAGGGTCAGTGCTGAGGGAGTGCCGCACTGTCAGAGGGTCAGTGCTGAGGGAGTGCCGCACTGTCAGAGGGTCAGTGCTGAGGGAGTGCCGCACTGTCAGCGGGTCAGTGCTGAGGGAGTGCCGCACTGTCAGCGGGTCAGTGCTGAGGGAGTGCCGCACTGTCAGCGGGTCAGTGCTGAGGGAGTGCCGCACTGTCAGCGGGTCAGTGCTGAGGGAGTGCCGCACTGTCAGCGGGTCAGTGCTGAGGGAGTGCCGCACTGTCAGCGGGTCAGTGCTGAGGGAGTGCCGCACTGTCAGCGGGTCAGTGCTGAGGGAGCGCCGCACTGTCAGAGGGTCAGTACTGAGGGAGCGCCGCACTGTCAGAGGGTCAGTGCTGAGGGAGTGCTGCACTGTCAGAGGGTCAGTACTGAGGGAGTGCCGCACTGTCAGAGGGTCAGTGCTGAGGGAGTGCCGCACTGTCAGAGGGTCAGTACTGAGGGAGTGCCGCACTGTCAGAGGGTCAGTGCTGAGGGAGTGCTGCACTGTCAGAAGGTCAGTACTGAGTGAGTGCCGCACTGTCAGAGGGTCAGTACTGAGTGAGTGCCGCACTGTCAGAGGGTCAGTACTGAGTGAGTGCCGCACTGTCAGAGGGTCAGTACTGAGTGAGTGCCGCACTGTCAGAGGGTCAGTACTGAGTGAGTGCCGCACTGTCAGAAGGTCAGTGCTGAAGGCGTGTCACTCACCGGAGGGGCTGCACAAGGGGAGCACAATACTGTCTGAAGTGCTTATTTACGGATGTTTTATTAAACTGAGGGCCTGTCTGCGTGTTCAGGTGGCTGTAAAGATCTGGTGGCATTATATTGAAAAGCTGGAGAGTTCTCCCCCAGCATCCTGCAGCAGGATTTATCCCTTAATCAACAACACTTTTGCAACAAAAACAAAAAATGCTGGATGATTTCTGAGGGTTTGGCTGCATCTGTGGAGAGAGGAACACATAAACAGTCTGAATCCATATGTTCTGTTGAAGAGTCACACAGACCCAAAATGTTATGTGTTTTTCTCTCTCCACTGACGCTGCCAAGCCTGCTGAGTTTTTCCAGCATTTTCTGCATCCGGAGTATTTTGCTTTTATTTGACACGTATAACTGTAAGATCATTGTTTTTACATTGTTTGTCTCCTTCTGTATTGTATAGTTCTAAGCTCTTTCTTGTGACAGATTTCTTAAACAGGCTTAGTGACAGATGTGTGTAATTTTGCGTGCTCTGTATCATGTTACAAGCACTGACCCTGGGATCAATTGCAGAAGTGTACACACACTTCTGTGTTGGGTTTTGGGATTCAGCCCATCAAGTCTGCACCGACAATCCCAGACAAACCCTGTTCCTGTAAACCCACATATTTACCCTGGCTAATCCCTTTGACACTAGGGTCAATTTAGCACGGCTAATCAACCGAACCCACACATCTTTGGACCACGTGGTGATCACCAATTTCCCACTGTCACCAAAAGTGATGAATGACCAGTTAGCCTTGATGATGCTGGTCAGGAGTGGAATGTTGGCCAAATCAACAGCTCCCACCCTGTTTGAATAATGCCATGGGTTCTCAGTAAAGTTAACTTTTTTTTAATTAATCACAAGGCTTACATTAACACTGCAATGAAGTTACTGTGAAATTCCCCTCGTCACCACACTCCAATGCCTGTTCGGGTCAATGCACCCTAACCAGCATGTATTCAGACTGTAGGAGGAAACCGGAGCACCCGGAGGAAACCCATGCAGACTCCACACAGACAGCGACCCAAGCCAGGAATCAAACCTGGGTCCCTGGCGCAGTGCTAACCACTGTGCCACCCTGCTGCCCATACTGACCCTTTGACAGCTCCCTCTGTACTGTCCCTCGGGTGGGTGTGGCACTCCGTCCGTACCTTCCCTTGGAGAGTGTGGTGCTCCCTCTGTAACATCCCTTGGGTTGTGGGGGGGTGGTGCCACCCTCCCTCTGTACTTTTCCTCAGAGGGTGTGGCACTCCCTCATGACACCATCCCTCTTCTGTATCGTGCTCCCTACCTGGCCTGACAGTTTAGTGCTCCCTCCACGCTGCTCCTTCGAAGGTGCTGCCAATGGAGCAAGGCTGATTATTTAATACAAATGACAGGATGTATTTGATTGAAGCAATTAATAAGACTGTAGTTTCCTCCACTTCCTCCAATCTGAGAAGCAAAGGCAAAACAAAACATCATTTAGTTACAGAGAATGCAGAAATAAAGTCAATGCAAAACTAATATTTTTATCATTTTTGAAAAATATCAAAGTGTATTTAGAAAGTGAATGATGTGGCACTAATGACCATCCCTCCGTTTCGATTTCAGTGGCTTTGTTGATTATGTGAATGTTCTCCTGGTGCTAGAGTTACACCAGAGGAACCCTCTGTCAGACAGAGAGACCAGGAATTATGCAAGTGTTAGTGAGAGACATCAATATTCGTGTAAATGTTGGTGAGAGACCCCAGTATTTGTGCAAATGCCGGTGAGAGACATCAATAATAGAGCAAAGGTCGATGAGAACTGTCTCAATTTAACTCTTCAAAAATACGAGCTTGCAACATAGAACTGGCCTTAATTTAGTTAGAAACACTTGAGCTTCCTTTGGCAAACTTTAAAAATGATTTTGATTCCAGGTTTAATTCAGCTGCGAACCCTGTTAAATAACACACACTGAAATTTATACACCCATACTTAAAGCCCTAAAGTATCAAACCCATCTAGATCACGGGATGGCTCGTGTGGAAAATGGAAAAATCTTCCTGTGTTGCCTGAGGGTTTGTTGTGTGAGTGAGGCTGGAGACAGAACGTGGGGGCAGAGTCAGGGGAAGTGAAACTGGGCAGCTGGAATGAGCTGATGTTTCTATTTCCCAAAGCTGATCTCATTCACCTCGAGGAATGATTGTCCGTGGACACCCCCAGAGGAAACAATGTCGGGCAAAATACTTAACAATCTGCAGATAGTCAAAGAATATCTGTCAGCTGATGGAATATATCTGCAGCTGATGATAACTTCTCTTTTTGTTAGCCAAGTGTTGTGATTTGGATGTGTGGAATTTTCATCGCAGTGATTCTTTGCAAAAGGAAGAGGAGGCCATTCGACCCTTCCAATCTGTCCCCCCGTTCAACAAGACCATGGCACGTCTGTATCAGTTCCCAATTATTGTTTTTGCCCCATATTCCTTGATTATAATTAGCCAGCAAAAATCCATCCATACCAGTCTCTGAAGCTCCCAACATCCACACACTCTTCAGTGAGTGAGTTCCAGATATTGATTTGATTTATTATTGTCCCATGTATTAACATACAGTGAAAAGTATTGTTTCTTGCACGCTATACAGACAAAGCATACCGTTCACAGAGTAGGAAGGGAGGGAGTGCAGAATGTGGTGTTACAGTCATAGCGAGGGTGTAGAGAAAGATCAACTTAATTCAATAGCAACAGGGAAGAAGATCCTCACTGTAATAACTTGCTATGTAATGAGGCGGGTAGAATTAGGGACCTTGCGGTGAAGGATCCTCTTGGAGAGAGTGATCATTGTATGGTGGAGTTTCTGTTGCAGTTGGAGGAGGAGAAAGTGGGTTCCCGGACACACGTCCTTTGTTTGAATAGAGGGGAGTACGGTAGGATGAGAGAAGAATTGGTGAATGTGGACTGGGGGAGCACGTTGGAAGGTAGGTCTGCTGAGGAGCAGTGGAGGATCTTTAAGGAGATCTTTCTTGGTGCTCAGCAGAAATTTATTCTGATGGTCAAAAAGGACCGTAGGAGGAGAGGTAATAAGCCGTGGATAACAAAGGAGGTGAAGGAAAGTGTTAAATTAAAAGCGGAGGAATTTAGAGTAGCTAAGAGCAGTGGGCGAGAAGAGGATTGGGAAAGGTTTAAATGTCAACAAAGATTGACAAAGAAGTTGATAAAGGAGGGTAGGAGAAGCTATGAAGCTGGGCTAGCACTTAATATAAAAAAGGATAGCAAGAGTTTTTATAAATATATAAAAAGGAAGAGGCTGGCTAGGGTGAACGTTGGTCCTTTAGAGGATGAGAAAGGGGACCTAGTGGTAGGGGATGGGGATATGGCTAAGGTCTTGAATAACTTTTTTGTTTCTGTCTTCACGGAGGAGGACGTGAATAATTTGCCGGGTGTTAGCGATGGAAAGGTGGTAGGACTGGAGGGTCTTAATGACATTACTGTTACTAGAGAGGCGGTGCTCGACAGACTGGAGGGGCTGATTGTGGACAAGTCCCCAGGACCGGATGGAATGCATCCGAGGGTTCTGAAAGAAATGGCGGAGGTGATAGTGGATGCCTTGGTGGTTATTTTCCAGACGTCGCTGGATTCCGGGGAAGTGCCGGAAGATTGGAAAACGGCTAATGTTACGCCGTTGTTTAAGAAGGGTGCCAGGCAAAAGGCGGGGAATTATAGGCCGGTTAGTTTAACGTCTGTGGTAGGTAAAATGTTAGAATCCGTCATTAAGGAGGAAATTGCGAGGCATCTTGAAGGGAATTGCTTGATAGGGCAGACGTAACACGGTTTCATTAAAGGGAAGTCGTGTCTGACAAACTTACTGGAGTTCTATGAGGATGTGTCTAGGGCGGTGGATAGAGGAGAGCCGGTGGATGTGGTCTTTCTGGATTTTCAGAAGGCGTTTGACAAGGTACCTCACAAGAGGTTATTGCAGAAGGTCAGGGGACATGGAGTTGGGGGTAGGGTGTTAGCGTGGATAGAGGATTGGTTGTCAAATAGGAGACAGAGAGTGGGGGTCAATGGGTGCTATTCGGATTGGCGGTTGGTGACTAGTGGGGTGCCCCAGGGGTCGGTGCTGGGGCCTCAGCTATTTACCATTTATATAGATGATCTGGAGGAGGGAACCGAGTGTAGGGTGTCGAAATTTGCTGATGACACCAAGATTGGGGGAAAGGCAAATTGTGCGGAGGGTGTGGAGAGTCTGCAGAAGGATCTAGATAGGCTGGGCGAATGGGCCAGGAAATGGCAAATGGAATTTAATGTTGGCAAGTGCGAGGTGGTCCACTTTGGTAGGAATAATGGTAGGAAGGACTATTACTTACGTGGCGAAAAACTGCAGCAGGCGACGGTGCAGAGGGACCTCGGGGTCCTTGTGCATGAGTCGCAAAAACCCAGCCTGCAGGTGCAGCAGGTGGTCAGGAAGGCGAATGGGATGCTGGCCTTCATAGCGAGGGGGATTGAATATAAAAGTAGGGAGGTCTTGCTGCAGCTGTATAGGGCATTGGTGAGGCCGCAGCTGGAGTACTGTGTGCAGTTTTGGGCGCCGCACCTGCGCAAGGATATTTTGGCCTTGGAGGGAGTGCAGAGGAGGTTTACTAGGCTGATACCGGAGTTGAGGGGGTTGAGCTATGAGGAGAGGCTGAATAAACTAGGCTTGTACTCGTTAGAGTTTAGAAGAATGAGGGGAGATCTCATTGAGACGTATAAGATGATGAATGGGATGGATAGGATAGAGGTGGAGAGACTCTTCCCGCTCAGAAAAGACAGTAGGACTAGGGGGCACAGCCTCAAGATAAAGGGGAGGTGGTTTAGAACGGAGTTGAGGAGGAACTTCTTCACTCAAAGGGTGGTGAATCTCTGGAATTCTCTGCCCGTTGAAGTGGTGGAGGCTGCCTCGCTAAATATTTTTAAGAAGCTGGTTGATGGGTTCTTGATAAGAGAGGGGATTAAGGGTTATGGGGAGAGGGCGGGAAAGTGGAACTGAGCCACGACAGATCAGCCATGATCTTATTGAATGGCGGGGCAGGCTCGAAGGGCTAGATGGCCTACTCCTGCTCCTATTTCTTATGTTCTTATGTTCACAGAGGTGAAAGTCCTGTCACCAAGTTACTTTATTTACATCATACATCTGTACACAGCCAGCTGTCCAGTTGCTCCCTGCTGAATGCAGGCTGGGAGTCTGACACACCTGCTTTAAATCAGGAGCGTGAGGCCCCCTGATTTAACCATCAATTAGGACTCAGTTCAGACTCTGGCAAGCCGACCTCATTAGTCTGGCTGAAGTCATCACACCCACTCGCCTCTGAGTGTGGCCAAAGTGCTTCCAGATTTCACAACTATTAATAACCTGTCTCAATAACGTGTTTGAACACGAGTGCATGAAATAAAAATGTTCTAAATGCAAAGAGCAATTAAAAAAAACATTATTTGATGTTCCCAGTGACCAAGCACCATGGACTGTTTGACTATGGATTGCAGCATCTCTGAGCTAAATGAGTTAAGAGTATATATCTACTCTATCTTTGAATCTTTCCCCTGATTGGAATCGGTCACTCATTCTCAATTATTTTATTTCTTTATCTCTGCAAATGAAATCCTCCATGCTGAGATAAAGGGAAAATCTTCCCATGCAGCACAGCTGCTAGTCCGGGCATGTTTCCTTGGCCTACTTCAAGCTGAATTATCTGAAATCTGGTCATCAGTTTGAGTGCGATGTGTTTCTCACTTTATTCATTCTAATCCCGAGCTCTAGGTTTGTTTATCAGAGAAAGGGTTATATTTCGATTTTTGCGAGTGGTTTGGATTTGTCATGCACTGTCACATAGCAGAATGGGTATATATTCTATCACAGCCTTCCAAAGGGAATTGGATAAACCCTTGGGCAAAAAAGCATTGCAGTACGATGGGGTAAGAACAGGTAGGTAAAACTGGA
Organism: Carcharhinus amblyrhynchos; assembly: GCF_965287045.1. NCBI lineage: Eukaryota > Metazoa > Chordata > Chondrichthyes > Carcharhiniformes > Carcharhinidae > Carcharhinus > Carcharhinus amblyrhynchos. The sequence goes on along the minus strand of NC_137345.1, from coordinate 1,447,415 downwards.
CAACACTTTGAAAGGCCCAGCACAAACACAACAAGCAGAATGCTCACCTTCTGTCCTGTAATACTCTATAATTCTTTGCATATAGCCCCTTTCTCAAAATTATGATGTATAGATGCTGGTGTTGGACTGGGGTGGGCGCAGTAAGAAGTCTCACAATACCAGGTTAAAGTCCAACAGGTTTAATTTGGTAGCACGAGCTTTCGGAGCGCTGTTCCTTCATCAGGTGAGTGATACTCTGAAAGCTTGTGCTATCAAATAAACCTGCTGGTCTGGTATTGTGAGACTATTTACTCTTTCTCAAAGTCAGAACATCCCAAAGCTCTTAACAGATCGTTGCAATGTAGAAAGCGCAGCAGCTAGTAACTGCAGTTCCCACAGACAGCAACGATAAGAAATGTTAATCTCTCTAACATCTTTTATGGGGAAGTAGGTGTGAATAAAATATTTAAAAAAACACTGAGCTACTGGAGATTAGGAATAAAAACAGGACTCCGATTCTACAATATCTGTGGAGAGAGACGATTGTCCTGATGTTGGGGGGGGCCGGGCTTTGCTGAGTGGGAACTTGGATGGGATTTTCATTGGGCAGGGTTTGGGTCTCTCCATATCTCCACATGATTTTGCAACAGAGATCCCCTCCTGAGATTGGCTGAATTGGGATGTTCTGGAGCAGGATGGGAGCACGTGTGTTGGAGAATTGTTAGGGAGGGGGATGGAGGAGGCTAAAATGGAGATCAGGACTATTCACCTTGGACCAATTGAGATCTAATCAAGATTCTATGAACATGTCTGCTTTGCAATTCTATACCTCTGCTAGAATTCTATCCCTCTGATTGTGTTTGCGTTGTTTATGACCTTGTCAGCCTGCATTGTCAGAATGAATGATTTGTGAATTTACACCCTTAGATGTCTCAGCCTCTGCTCTGTTTAGACTCTTACTTTCCAAAGCATCTGTTACCTTTTTATTCCTTTGAAGAATTCACTGCCCGACACTTCACATTGAAATTCATTATAATTCTCAACTAAATCTCGGAGATGGATGGAATTGTACCGGGCTTTGGTGAGATTATACCTTGAGCACTGGACCCAACTTCCCCAGGTTTCCTCTGAATGCTCCGGTTTCCTCCCACAGTCCGAAGGACGTGCTGGTTAGGTGCATTGGCCATGCTAAATTCTCCCTCAGCGTACTTGAACAGGCACCGGCAACTTGGGGAGTTTCACAGTAACTTCATTGGAGTGTTAATGTAAGCCTACTTGTTACACTAATGAATAAATTTGAGTTTGAAATTTGAATTTGAGCTCTGGTCACCGTGAGACAGCCACTGAGCTGATCTTTGACTTGGGGATTATGATGATATCTGTACTCAGAGAAACTACCCTATCATGCAGCCACTCCAGCCCGGCAAGTTCCTGTTTCACACTCTGGGGGTGAAATGAGTGCACAGTTGCGGAACAGAGAGAGAGAAAGAAGAAGTTTTATTTGCTTCCCTCTTGTGCAAGAATTTATTTCAAATGCTTCACATTAAGGAGGGGAAATCACAGCCCGTGATGGATAATTGAAGAAAGGAGTTGGGCAGGGTTTGCACTGAGGCAGGGGAAGAGTGACAGAGAAAGATTCTTATTGAGCCTTCTGCAAGACAGAAGAGTGAGACAGAGGGAGATAGGGAAGAGTGAGCACCAGAACCTCAGCAGTGGTGGAATGGAATGCAGAGACAAGCCTGATATTAGAGCAATATTTTGTACAATGTCTTCAGTTGGTGATGATCCCTCTGGTGGAGTGGAGTGTAGCCATGCAAGGAGCTGAAGACAAGTTTGAGGATTTTGATGTTGACTCAGAGAAACGGCGTCCTTGAGTTGAAATGAAGTGACTGCCGTCATTTTCAATACTTTTTCTCCTACTCAGTTCTGCCACTGACATTGTTAAGGCTCACAGCTTTGACCCTGCTCCGAAAATAGGCTCCATTTTGTTTAACTCTATTAATTTTCATTTTTATTGGTTTGATAAATAATTAAGGAATGACATACTGGCATCGGAGGCACCCCGGAGAAGGCCCACCAGTTTGAAGAGTCAGTAGGGGAGCACGGTGGCACAGTGTTTGGCACTGCTGCCTCACAGCACCAGGGACCCGGGTTCAATTCCAGCCTCGGGTGACAGTCTGTGCGGGGTTTGCACATTCTCCCTGTGTCTGTGTGAGTTTCCTCTGGGTGTTCCAGTTTCCTCCCACACTCCAAAGATATGCAGGTTAGGTGGCTTGGCCATGGGAAATATGTGGGGTTTCTGGGATAGGACAGGGGAGAGAGCCTGAGTCAGATACTCTGGTAGAAAGTTGATGCAGACTTGATGGGCTGAATGGCCTCTTCTGCACTGCAGGGATTCTACAATTCTATGATCCTGGGTAACGAGGGATTTTTTTATGAGGGGAGGTTGAATGGGTTGGGGCTGTATTCATCGGAGTTTAGAAGAATGAGGGCCTAACTTACTGAGACACATAGGATTCTCAGGGGGATTGACAGGGTCAATGATGAGAGGTTGTTTCCTCGTGTGGGAGAGCCGAGGGCCAGAGGCAAAACCTCAGAGTAAGGGGCTACCCATTTAACACAGAGATGAGGAGGAATTTCTTCTTCCAGAGGGGAGTAAATCTGTGGAATTCTTTATCACAGAGAGCTGTAGAAGCTGGGTCGCTGAGTGTGTCCAAGGCTGAGATAGACGGATTTTTAAGGGACAAGACAAGAAAGTGCAGTTGAGGATTATATCGAATCAGTCATGATCTCAATGGATGGGCCGAATGGCCTACTGCAGCTCCTATGTCTATGGTTTTAACTTTGTTCTCTGTGAAGACTGCAGCCAGTGCCAGCGATCATCAACCCATCCATTTTGTCAACCGCCTAGAGAGCAAATCTCTAACTTCATCGAAAAATTCAAAAGTTATCCCCATATTACAAGAATGAGGGATGGGTAATAAATGTTGGTCAGTCATCGACGCCCATGTCCCGCAAATGAATTGAAAAAATGTCAACGAGAGATGCTGGTAGTGGTGCAAAAGGTGTGGAGAGACCCGATTAAAGTTTATTTAATAGTGACACAAGTAGGCTTACAATAAAATTACTGTGAAAATTCCACAGTCGCCACACTCCAGCGCCTGTTGAGGTACATTATTGGAGAATTTAGCATGGCCAATGAACCTAACAAGCACGTTGTTTGGACTGTGGGAGGAAACCAGAGCACCCGGAGGAAACGCATGCAGAGACGGGGAGAACATGCAGACTCTGCACAGACAGCGACCCAAGCCGGGAATCGAAATTGGATCCCTGGCACTGTGAGGCAGCAGTGCTAACCACTGAGTCACTGCCACCCAGCAATAGTGCAAATGCTGGTGAGACTCGTGTAAAAGTCAGTGAGAGTCTCAAGTTTCTGCTTCCTGTTTAATCAGCTGGTTAGATTCAAATCCTGATGGTGAAGTCTTACCTTGGAACATTCTGACCAGAGGGCTGAAGAAACTGTTGGGGAAGTTAAGGTGACTTTATACATTTAGAAGTTAATGAATGGCTTAGGACATTATTCAGGGGACTGGTCAGTCAGGGCCATTTCTCTGCTCTTGATCTGATTAGCACAGCAGTAACTCCCCACTACTGAGCTGGTTAGAAGTAGTTAGCTTTAAATGTGTATTCTTATCCCTCGCCCCCGTTTCTGCTCGTTATTTCCTCCGCCTCTTCTGCGCTCCAGTTGTGAATTCCATCCTGTCCTGGCAGGAATCAAAGGTGAAGTTTCTGTGGACGGTGGAAAGAGTGGATTTGAAGTTAGGCACTGCCCTTCACAACCTCAATCTGTCCTAAACACTCGACAGAAATATTTCAGCAGTGTCGTCATCGTTTTAACGGCAGAAACGCAGCAGGAAGTTTGTACACAGCAAGCTCCCACAAACAGCATGGTGATAATGACCAGACGATATATCTTAAAAAGTTGTTTGAGAGATGAATATTGGCCGGAATACCCGGGGCAACTCTCTGCTCTGCTTTTAAACAATGCCATGAGATCTTTAACATCCATGAGAGGGCAAACATCAACGTCTGATCTGAATCATAGAATTCCTGCAGTGCAGAAGGAGGCCGTTCGGCCCATTGAGTCTGCACCGGCTACAATCCCACCCAGGCCCCATTCCCGTAATTCCAGTTATTTACCCTGCCAATCCCCTGACTCTAAGGCCAGTTTATCATGGCCATTCAACCTAACCCGCACATCTTTGGACCGTGGGAGGAAACCGGAGCACCCGGAGGAAACCCACGCAGACACGGAGAGAATGTGCAAACTCAGCAGAGACAGTGGCCCGAGGCTGGAATTGAACCTGGTCCCTGGCGCTGTGAAGCAGCAGCACTAACCACCGTGTCACCCGGAGGGGGGGCTCAATTCCTCAATTCCTTCATGGGATGCGGGCTTCGCTGGCTGGACAGACAGTATTTTTGATTCCTGAGCCAACATTCATCCCTCAATCAACATCACTGAAACAGATGACCTGGTGGTTATCACATTGGTATTTGTGGGAGTTACTGTGCGTAAATTGGCTCCTGTGTTTCCTACAATACAACAATGACTAAGTTTCAATCATAAGATATTTTTGAATACTGTTTGATCAGGAAAAGCTCAACATAATTACAAGAAATTATTATTTTATTATGAAATCTCGAGAGTGGAGCTGGAACTTTCAGACTCAGAGGGCAATGCCACCCACTGAGCCATGGCTGGCACCAGCTATGAGCATTAAACTGGTAGAATTGAGACAAAATATATTATGTCACGGAATTGGAGCGTGCAGGTGAGGTCAGGGTAAGGTCAGGGCTGTTTATCAGAAGACTTCCCTCGTTATCCAGTGGAAGAATATAAACTGAAAAGGAGTTTGCCACTTCTTCACACTTCATATCCTATGATCAGACAGTTGTGACGGTCATTCCAGCTATCGGTGACCAGGGCGTGTCATTAGAGAAGATTAGAGAGGGCTCTGGAGGATGAGGAACATTCTGAACGATGAGGAACACTCTGGAGGGTGAGGAACATTTGGGAGAGTGAAGAATATTCTGGAGGATGAGGAATACTCTGGAGGGTGAGGAACATTTGGGAGGGTGAAGAATATTCTGGAGGATGAGGAATACTCTGGAGGGTGAGGAACACTCTGGAGGATGAGGAATACTCTGGAGGGTGAGGAACATTGTGGAGAATGACGCTGACTCTGGAAGATTCCGGCCCTGCGTTGAGCTGGTGTTTCTCAGTTGTCTGGGTGTTTGTTGAGATGTTGGCAGCATCAGGTGAGTGTGGGTGTGGGCGCAGCCCCAGGAGAGACTCCAGTGCCGGGTTTCTGATCCGCAGCCTTTGTTTTTGCTCAGGTTCTTAGGCCAGGCAGCAGTCATTGAGTGTCAGCAGTTTATCACTTGTTTGTAAAGCTTTCACACTGGAAACTAATGAGCCTTTTGAGATTATTGCTGAGAGGAATTACTGTTTGCACATTTTCGAATGAACTGCCTATTTTCCTGAGTTGAGAAGGGGCCACCTGTTGGAAAGAGGGATCTCGGCCACTTCTCCCTCCTTTAGACCAGCTCTCACCCTTTTCCCGTATTAACCTGTCAGGGCTGTCGGAACTATCAGATAACTAGTTATTTTGTTTCTGTTTTTAGCCCTCTCCCTCATTGGATAATCTCACCAAACTGGTTTGCAAGTCCCACTCACTCCTCTCTTCACAAAGAATCAGCAGATTCTCCAGAGAGACAACAGCTAAAGACAGAAAGATTCAGAAAGTTAGACAACAACTCGGTCCAAACCTTGCTCAGGGAGCATTTTAAAGAGATGGGGAGAGGTATGGGGGGGAATTAGACTTTAGGCCCTCGGTGTTTGAAGGCAAGATCAGCAAGAGTGGAATGAAAGAGCTGGGTGATACTGAACTTCAGGAATGTGGGGATCTTGGATAGGTGAAGGACTGAGGGAGGTTACCATTGGATAGGGAGGGGCTATTCCGTGGAGGGATTGATAGGGAAGGGCTATGCTGGGGAGGAATAGATAGGAAGGGGCTATACCTCATTGTTGGATAAATCCAAATTGGGAACCTCAATCAGGTTGCAATCAGGATCCTGATCTATTTTGTTTTAATGTTTTACTGTTCTCTAACTTTTATTTCTTTATGGTCTTTCTTCATATCTCTTCCCCCCTCACTCTTTTTTTCCATCTACTTCATCCTCCTTTCCTTTTCTCCCCCCCACTTCCTCTTTTCTGCATTCTACCTCTGTCCCATCTCCACACACCCCCCAACATCTTAATCTGTAACAGTTTATAGTTTCTCTGACCATTCACACCTTTTATTCTCTCTGTGGACTGCTGTTAGCAGTCTTTCCCCCTGGTTTCTGTGGCTAGGACTCATCTTTCATTCCTTCCCCCTGCAGTATAAATATCTCCCACTTTCCATGCCTTTTAGCTTTGACAAAGGGTTGTCTGGACTCGAAATGTCAGCTCTTTCCTCTCCTTACAGATGCTGCCAGAGCTGCTGAGATTTTCCAACATTTCCTTTTTTGGTTTGAGAACCCCAAGATCTGTTAGTATCAGGAATGGGGGGTGTGTGTGAACAAATTAATTTGATTTTAATTTTTCTTCTTTGCCTCGAGTTGGGTTGGTGAATGGAGAGTTGTTGTGTGAGGACCTCACACTCTCTGCTCTCACCCTGATTGAATCGAATATGGTTTACAATGCAGACTGCAATGAGCTTTTTTCCAAACAGCTTTCCCTCTTTAAATAGATCAGGTTCTGACGATGCCCTGGTTCCCAACGACACTAAATTAACCTGAGATTGGAAGCAGGGAGGGTGGAGCAGAATGGACGATGGGTTCTCTGGCAGGGCAATGCCATTGGGCACCACATCATCATCCAGAGGGGGTTTGAGTGCACAGACAGGGAATATCGGGATGGTATTCCACCATGGTGGGGGGGTGGGAAACAACATGAAAACAAAACCCATCCTGTTTATCTAGAAGGATCCAGAGGTTGCAAAAGGAAAAATGGGAGATGGAGTTTCCTAATGTTGAACTAACGGGAAAGGAATAGTTTGAGTGAAGGATGGTGCAGTTGGTGTTGAGGAGGAATGGGGAGGTGGGGTTACTCAGAGCTCAGCGAGCACAGAGTTGAAAGATGCACTGACTTTATCATATCAATAAAATACAGACAAGAAGACATTTATCTTAACGAGTTAATTGCCCAGCTGCTCTCTGAGTAAGTTAGGCCAACACACACAATGGGACTCTGTTAATCCGCACAGCGCAAAAGGAAAGCATTGCACTAAATTCTAAAAGGATGTCATAAGGTTCCAAAATAATAGGTACAGTTAGGCTCCTGTTAACATTTTGCCCAGTAAAGAATATAAATTAATCTGTTGTTCAAATTGATTCCAATTATTCCATTTCAATTTGTCAGCTGTGTGACTGTAATTCAGATCAAACCCGAATTAATCAATGTTTTGAGTGAGGATGTGCGGTTTGTAACCTCGGTCACCCAGCACCAATGTAACTGGGGACTGGGCTCCAAGAGGCTGCCGGTCAGGTGAGCAGTGTAGTATGGTAAATCGATCCCCAGCCTACAACCCATTTGAGAACTACTGCCACCAAAGCAGGAGAGGTCACTAAATATAATCATTGCTCAATCTTTTTAAATCATAACACAGCCAGGATTAAGCTGAGTTGCCCGTAGGATATTTAATGTTCCTCCTCTATCCAGTCCATGAGCACGGAGCAGAGATTCTGCCCTCTGCTGGACAGGAGGACTGACTGTCAGTGTGACAAAATCTCCCAGCTACTTGCATATCTATTTAACTTTAAACCTCTTCCTGAAATGTTTACAGTGCCTCATTGTTTCAAATGCTGCAAAATGTATTAATTCATCAAAATTGGCAATGGTTTTTATTTAACTCTGGCCTGGAATCTCTGCTCAGTTGATTGAATCAGCGCACAAAACAACAAGGACAATCACAAACAGAGGGTTCCAGATACTTTACAGGAGCAGCATCAACCCAAAAGAAACATCTAAACCACACGAGGAGATATGAGGACAGGCAACTAAAAGTGATAATTTTTAATGAGCATCTTAAAGGGGGGAAGTGAGGTGGATAGGCAGACAGGTTTAGAGAGAGAATTCCAGAGCTTTGAGCCCACACAGCTGGAGACATCACTGCTGGTGGGAATGGATGGAACTAGAGGACAGAAATCACAGAGGGTTGTAGGGGCTGGAGGAGCTGACAGAGATAGGGAGGGGGTGTAGGGGCTGGAGGAGCTGACAGAGATAGGGAGGGGGTGTAGGGGGCTGGAGGAGCTTACAGAGATAGGGAGGGGGTGTAGGGGGCTGAAGGAGCTTACAGAGATAGGGAGGGGTGAGGCCATGGAGGGATTTTAAAAAAGGATGAGAATTAAACATTGGGGTGATCTGGAGTCAGTTACTGTCGGCCGGTGAACATGGGGAATGAGACTTGATCCAAGTGAAGACACCAGCAACCATTGTTTGGATGACCTCAGGGTCGTGAATGTGGGAGAGCAGTCAAGAGTGAGTTGATTTAATCATTTGAGGGAAAAATGCTGAAAAATCTCAAGGCAGAATTCGATAGGCTTCTAGATACCAGTGCCCTGGGGATTTCCCCACAACAGGTTCACGTTGGTGTTAACCTGTTGAAACCACGCTGATGCTATGTCACATTGGAGCAGATATGGGGGAGTGGGGGGGGGGGGTGTTTAATTTATTAAAATATATGCATATCCATGCAAAGCAAGTTCATGCCCTTTGTGGATGTCAACCTGATGATGTCACTAGCAAAAATTTTAAATTTATTTATTAGTGCCACAAATAGGTTTACATTAAGAACATAAGAACATAAGAAATAGGAGCAGGAGTAGGCCATCTAGCCCTTCGAGCCTGCCCCGCCATTCAATAAGATCATGGCTGATCTGTCGTGGCTCAGTTCCACTTTCCCACCCTCTCCCCATAACCCTTAATCCCCTCTCTTATCAAGAACCCATCAACCAGCTTCTTAAAAATATTTAGCGAGGCAGCCTCCACCACTTCAACGGGCAGAGAATTCCAGAGATTCACCACCCTTTGAGTGAAGAAGTTCCTCCTCAACTCCGCTCTAAACCGCCCCCCTTTATCTTGAGGCTGTGCCCCCTAGTCCTACTGTCTTTTTTGAGTGGGAAGAGTCTCTCCACCTCTATCCTATCCATCCCATTCATCATCTTATATGTCTCAATGAGATCTCCCCTCATTCTTCTAAACTCTAACGAGTACAAGCCTAGTTTATTCAGCCTCTCCTCATAGCTCAACCCCCTCAACTCCAGTATCAGCCTAGTAAACCTCCTCTGCACTCCCTCCAAGGCCAAAATATCCTTGCGCAGGTACGGCGCCCAAAACTGCACACAGTACTCCAGCTGCGGCCTCACCAATGCCCTATACAGCTGCAGCAAGACCTCCCTACTTTTATATTCAATCCCCCTCGCTATGAAGGCCAGCATCCCATTCGCCTTCCTGACCACCTGCTGCACCTGCAAGCTGGGTTTTTGCGACTCATGCACAAGGACCCCGAGGTCCCTCTGCACCGTCGCCTGCTGCAGTTTTTTGCCCCGTAAGTAATAGTCCTTCCTACGATTCTTCCTACCAAAGTGGACCACCTCACACTTGCCAACATTAAATTCCATTTGCCATTTCCTGGCCCATTCGCCCAGCCTATCTAGATCCTTCTGCAGACTCTCCACACCCTCCGCACAATTTGCCTTTCCCCCAATCTTGGTGTCATCAGCAAATTTCGACACCCTACACTCGGTTCCCTCCTCCAGATCATCTATATAAATGGTAAATAGCTGAGGCCCCAGCACCGACCCCTGGGGCACCCCACTAGTCACCAACCGCCAATCCGAATAGCACCCATTGACCCCCACTCTCTGCCTCCTATTTGACAACCAATCCTCTATCCACGCTAACACCCTACCCCCAACTCCATGTCCCTCGACCTTCTGCAATAACCTCTTGTGAGGTACCTTGTCAAACGCCTTCTGAAAATCCAGAAAGACCACATCCACCGGCTCTCCTCTATCCACTGCCCTAGACACATCCTCATAGAACTCCAGTACACTGCAATGAAGTTACTGTGAAAATCCCCTAGTCGCCACACTTTGGTGCCTGTTTGGGTACACTGAGGGAGAATTTAGCATGGCCAATGCACCCAATCAGTACGTCTTTTGGACTGTGGGAGGGAACCGGAGCGCCCAGAGGAAACCCACGCAGAGATGGGGAGAAATGTGAGATTCCGCACAGACAGTGACCTAAGCCGGAATCGAACCTGGGTCCCTGGCACTGTGAGGCAGCAGTGCTAACCACTGTGCCGCTGCATGGCAACTTCCAGACCTTGCAATGCTCTCAGCAACCTCGCAGTCAGCAAACGCGGCCTCAAGATTTTGCCCATAGTCAAGTAACCAGTCTATGTAACCATTCGGACCCAGGCTGGGACAGGGACTGGGTAGAGGGTGTGTAGTTGTGGCTGGAATAAACTGCGTGTCAGTGTGAACGACTAGAATCCTTCTCGTTCTCACTATCTCGTCTTGCATCGGGACAGACCCCCTGAGATTGACATTGAGACCCTCAGCATGTATGCAGACCACATGGGAACATGCTAACACTGACCTGAGGCCAGCTTGTGGCTGTGTCCTGGCCACCAATATCTACATTAAATAACACAAAACATTGGACACTTCCTGCTATTCTCTCCCCTCTTCTTTCACTGTCAGCAAACTTTAAATAACCCTCTGAGTCACTAGAAAAATCTGTCAGGGCGAAAGGTCACACGTGATATTTTTCAGTTCCAGGCTTTAAGTCCTGACAGTAAAGCTTCAGTAATCCAGTAAGAGGCTGGCTCATGTGGACAACCCTTCGTTTTCATATCTTTCCCCTTCACAATGTTCCCCTCCTCTCTGGAAGGTGCAAACTCTATAGGTTCCTGCTGCTCACTTACCCACTCAAACAGGCAATTCAACTGCTGAAGCATCAAGCCTGATTACAGGTCTTGATCAGCCTTCACACATACGGACCTCCCAGTAATTTCTATGTCATAGCGTCACAGAGGTTTACAGCATGGAAACAGGCCCTTTGGCCCAACTTGTTCATGCCGCCCTTTTTTAAAACCCCTAAGCTAGCCCCAGCTGCCCAAATTTGCCTCCATATCCCTCTATACCCATCATACCCGTGTAACTGTCTTAATGCTTTTTAAAAGACAAAATTGTACCCGTCTCTACTACTACTTCTGGCACTTGTTCCTGACACTCACCACCCTCTGTATGAAAAAATTTCCTTCTGGACACTTTTGTATCTCTCCCTCTCACGTTAAACCTGTGCCCTCTAGTTTTAGACTCCCCTCCTTTGGGAAAAGATATTGACTATCTTGCTGATCTGTGCCCCTCATATTTCATAGACCTCTATATGATCACCCCTCAGCCTCCTACGCTCCAGAGAAAAAAGCCCCAGTGTACCCAGCCTCTCCTTATAACTGAAATGTCTTTCATTCATTTAATTTTTCTTTCCTTCTTTTTCCTTTCATTTCTTTCTCCACTATTTCATTCTGTTTATTCTCATCCCAGTCTCCCTCTCCCATTCTTTCATCTTTTATTTTCCCTTTTCCTCTCTCTCTCTGGCCCACTTTTGACTCTCTTATTCTCCCTGCCAGGCTTGATCTCTCTTTCTCTCTCTCTTCCTGTCTCTGTTCTGCAATCTGCATCTCTGTGTGATTAGGACCAGGAATTGGAAATCTGGGCTGGGATTCTCCCCCCAAAAAATCTAACTTCCCAACCTGCAGGAAAGTGGGAGTAGTTCCTGCTGATTTTTTAACGTACTTACCGGAGCAAATCTCCAGCGCTCTGTGCAATGCCGAGTGCCTCAGCGGGATTCACGCTAGAGAAAAGGGGTTGGAGCCTATTCCCATCCGAGAGGTCGGCAGCACAATGCTGAGTGGGCCACTGTGCATGTGCCGGTGTGTCAGAGTGTGGATCGGTACAAGCGTAGTGGCCCACCCCACCCCCAACATTGCCGGTCTCCGATTGCTGGCCAGTCTCGTAAATCACCACCCCCAATCGCTGGCCTCCTGATCCTCCACGGGCCAGCCCTGATCGCCCTCCCCCCTGATGACCAGCCCCTACCCCCCAAACAGCCCTGACCCCCACCCCAATGGCCAGCCCTGATCACCACCTCTCTCTCCCCCCCAGTGATCCCACTTGTGGAGTGGCAGCCGATTTCCCCCTACCCGATTGGCTCCGCAATAGGCCCTTTCCCCCCTGACCCCACCTCTATGGGCAATGCCAGGGTGCCAGGCTGGCACTGCCAGGCTGGTAGTGCCCAAGCAGCACTCCCCTCTAACCCCTGACCTCTCTGGGGGGGGGCCTCTATGGCCCCTGTTCCCTCCAGTGGGATCAGGTGTCTGTTCCTCATTTGTGGGGAGCAGTCATAAACACCACTGGAAGGAACCACTCCCAATGGGGAGGGGCTGAGTGCTGTGGGTAGGATGGAGATTCTCGCGGGCCTGGAGAATACCATCCTGGGTTCGCTAATCCTATTGGAAATGCTGATTTCGGTTTGATAATCAGCTCAGCACCGATCTCGGGTTTGACCCTGGTGTGGACTGTGCGTAACTCTGGTCTTCATATTAAATAAAGAATATTAAAATGTTGGAGAAAATGCAGAAAAGATTTCCAGGGAGTGTTGAGAAGGTGTAACTATTTAGAGAGAGTGTCAGACTGGAACAATTTTCACCAGAAAAGATCAGATTAGGAGGAGACCTTGCTCAAAGTTAATAATTATTTGGGTTGGATTGGATGGATATGTTTCCACCTGTGGGTGAGTCGAGGCCGAGGGGGTGTGTATACAGGAAAAAAACAACCACCAGGACAAATAAATGGGTTTTGAAGGAATTCCATCACATGGACTGCTGAGAATGTGGAACTCATTGCCATATGGAATTGTTGACGCAAAAATCACTGACACGTTTATGGAGAGATTTATCTTTCTATGGGTGTGTCTTCCTCTGACCCACTATTCTATTTTCTCAATCCGTTCTCTTGTTTCTTTCCATATATCTGTCGCCTGCCGCACATTCTGTTTTAACCCTTATACGGTGGACAAATAACTACGAGTAGACGTGTTGTTAGTACAACCAATATTTATTTAAACCCACACAATCAATAATCACCCACCTGACCAACAATAAATTATCTTACCGAAAATACTAGAATTCAAGTCCAATACAAGACCTTGACTTAACTTTGCGTGACTGGCAAGTACCCAAGCAGACATTGGCCATTATCTGTGTGCTGGACTTGGTAGTCGTTTGCATAGTCTGGTCCTTTGGTCTGGTCTGGCACTCTGGCTCTGGTCTTCCTTTGCGGGTGTGGAGGCTCTCCTCATGCTGGCGATGGTTACCATTGTTGTAGCTTGCTCGTGGGGTCAGAGAGAGAGAGAGAGACCCCTAGTTGTGCAGCACTCTTTACACCCCGTTTAGTTTCACGCCCCTTTTGGCTATTGCCAATCAATCGATCAGGACTTGATCACCCTGACCGATAAGGGTCCAATCAGGTGCTACCACACCAATCTCTGGGTGTGTCCCCAAAGGCCATGTCTGTAGGTGTTGGAGGCACAGGTCACATTACCTCCCTCCTAAACAAAGGTTCACGGTGCCCTTATGTCTGGTACACAACCCAATGTGACCAGAAAGTCTCTTTCATCCTGGAGATGAAACAAGCCAGTGTGACTATAAAGTCCCTTTCATCCTGGAGATGACCCTTATCCTGTTTATTCACTTGTCAGGGTTCCGGCCTGTTTGTCTTTAAACTGCAGCCTGTTGTTTAGTTTCTTGCCCAACTGTCCCAGGGTCCTTTACAAAACGCCATTTTAGATGGCTCATTTGGCCACATGTCTAATAATCACTCAATGTTTGTGTCAATCCTCCCGTCCAGAATAGCAGGTTCATTTCTGTAGGTGTTTGCAGCTCGCTTACCTGCTCAGACAGACAACTCAAGCATTGAAACATCAAGCACAAGCCTCAACCAAGTTCCTGACACACGTATCTCCCAGTAATCTCAATACGTCTTTCATTCATTTTACTTTCTCTCTTTTTCTTTCCTGTGTGTTGCTGTCCCTGTTTTGTCAATGCTTGTTCAGGAGCTGGTCCAGAATACATCAGATTTCTAGCTGGTTCCCAGATCAATGTTATCAAAGTGAAATGTTTTAGATTTCATAGTAGGCGTGTAGCTTTGTACAGAGGATGTGATAGGGCAGTGTCATACTATTGTATCAGGATAATTTTAAACACATGGATGACAAACTAGAAACAGGCCATTTGGCCCATTGGGTCCAAGTAGTCATAGAGGTTTACAGCATGGGAACAGGTCCTTTAGCCCAACTTGTCCATGTCACCCTTTGTTTTAAATCCCTAAGTTAATTACAATTGCCTGCATTTGTCCCATATCCCTCTATACCCATCATAGCCATGTAACTGTCTAAATGCTTTCTAAAAGACAAAATTGTACCCGCCTCTACTACTGCCTCTGGCAGCTTGTTCCAGTAGACTGAGAGCATTGAACAGTGGCCAGCAGCTGGGGCCAGGGTTCTTGGGCTTCCTTGTGGTGACAGATAGCGAGAAATATTGCACCATTCAGAAGTTGTGTCAGAACCTGACCAATGAGGACACAGATTCCATTCCCGGTGAGTTGATGGGATTAGGTCTTTCCCAGGATGAAGTCTGAGGAGGAGGGAGGAGGGTTATTGGGGAAGGTTTCTTCTGAACTGTAGCACAATCTCTCACTCTTTCTGCCTTTGTCTATCTCCAACTCGTTATCTCTTCCTTTTTTCTCTCTTTTGTTCTGTGTATCTCTCTCTGCCTCTCTTTGTGAGTCCCTCTGTCTCTCTCTCTCTCCATTTCTCTCATCTGTCTGTTTCTCTTATTATCTTTTCCCCTCTGTTTGCCTGTCCCTGTCTTTTTCTCTCCTTCCTCTTCCCGTCTCTCTGTCTCTGAAATCAGTGAGTTTAGTTTGCCTTCTGTCAAAGGCAGTGGCGGGAGTGCGCGAGGTGGGCAGTATTTGTGCTGCGATTGCTAATCCTGAGGAAAGGATTCCTGTGTGGATTGCAGCACTGGCCTTTGGAATTGCAGATTTGTGACGGTCACACTTGGCTGGACTGTACAGTTAAACAATCTGCTTCCCAGTTTGCCATGCTCAATGGAATTTGCTACGTGCAACAGATCGGTTTAAAAGCAAAAGTGAAATCATCGAATAAAGCTTCTTTTCCAACTCATGAGCAAACTCCCTGGTCTGCTGCCTCACTAAAGAGCAGCTTCCTGAGACACTGGGAGAACACCAGGAAGTCACTCCAAGGGCTACGCTGTCACCATCCATGGGAAATTCCTTAGTGGAGTCGGATTGAGTAGTTCACAATCCTCTCAAAGTGCTAGAGGTTCCTGCCATAGTATAAATGTATGGGTGGCACAGTGGTTAGCACTGGTGCCTCACAGCGCCAGGGACCCGGGTTCCAACCTGGGCCACTGTCTCTATATGGAGTTTGCACATTCTCCCCGTGTCTGCATGGGTTACCTCCAGGTGCTCTGATATCAGAGGGACGTTTTTTACACAGAGGGTGGTGGGGGCCTGGAATGCGCTGCCAAGTAGGGTGGTGGAGGCAGACACGCTGGCATCATTTAAGAATTATGTGGATGGACACATGAGCAGCCTGGGAATGGAGGGATACAAATGAATGGTCTAGTTGGACCAATGCATAGCACAGGCTTGGAGGGCCGAAGGGCCTGTTTCCTGTGCTGTCCTGTTCTTTGTTCTTTGTTTGCTCCCACAGACTGAAAGACGTGCTGATTAGGTGCATTGACCCAAACGGGTGTCGGAGTGTGGGTACTAGGGGAATTTCACAGTAACTTCATTGCAGCGTTAATGTAAGCCTTACTTGTGACTAATGAATAAACTTTAAAACAAATGAAACTCAGTCATCAGCTCGAACAGGCCCCAGATCTGAATCCCTTTCACTCTCTGCATTGGGCAGCTTCCAACTCCTCTGGCAAGTAAAGATTAACCTTTCGAACATTGTTCTGAGCAATCTCAGCACAAAGTTATTAAAAAGAAGAGTGTTGGTCTCATTCTCTTTCAGGTTTTGCTGTCAGATCATTGCCCGTAAAGGAGGGTTGGGCATTTGGATGATTTTTGACTGTCAGTCAGTCGGTGAGGAGTATTTGTTCACATTTCAATGACGGACGTGTCACACAGCCAATGGTGAGAGTGAGGGGCTGGGGTTACTGCAGGCAGAGGGTCATGTGAGGAAACTCCAGAGAAATATCCAAGTTGAATTGGCGACTGGAGAGATGTGGGTATTGTTGGCAAGGTCGGCACTTGGAAGGGACTCTTTCTCCTCACTGTGGAAAATTGAGACAAATAGAACCACAGAAACCCTACAGTGCAGCAAGAAGCCATTCGGCCCATTGAGTCTGCACCGACTCTCTGAAAGAGCCCCCACCCTGTCCCCGGAACCCCATGCATTTACAATGGCCAATCCAATGCACCGACACATCGAGAAATGCACTGATCTGTCCTTCATTTAGCTGTTAGTGAAATCAGTGTTTTGAATATTCCATAATCTAATGGTATGAGACCACAATAAAACAATTGTCTTCCTGCTGGATGCTTGGGGTGATATGTGGGAGGGTCATTCAGTATCTATGTGGAAGGTCTGAAGTAAAATATGCAGAATTTTTGCCTATGTGTGTTCTGGGAGAGTCATTCAGAGTTTTAATTCATTCGTGATGTGGGTGTCGCCTGCTAGGCCAGCACTTATTGCCCATCTCTAATTGCCCTTTGAAAGGTGATGCGAGCTGCCTTCTTGAACCACTGCAGTCCATGAAGTGTAGGTACAGCCACAGTGCTGTTAGGGAGGGAGTTCCAGGATTTTGATCCAGTGATAGTGGAGGAATGGTGATATATTCCAAGTCAGGTGGTGTGGGTCTTGGAGGGGAACTTCCAAATGGTGGTGTTCCCAGGTATCTGCTGGCCTTGTCCTTCTAGATGGGCTTGGAATGTATTGAATAAATCAATTCAAATCATAGAATCCCTACAATGCAGGAGGAGGCCATTTGGCCCATTGAGCCTGCATGGTCAACAATTCCACTCAGGTCCTATCCCCGTAACACCATGTATTTACCTTGCTGCTTCCCCTGCTACCAAGGGGTAACTTAGCATGGCCAACCCATCTAACCCACATCTTTGGAGAGTGGGAGGATACTGGGGCATCCAGAGGAAACCCACACAGACACAGGGGAGAACGTGCAAACTCCACCCAGGCAGTGACCCGAGGCCAGAATCGAACCGGGGACCCTGGCACTGTGAAGTGGCAGTGAGCCCCTAATTCTGTTGCTCTCTCTGTCTCACTGTCTGTCACTCTGCATTTTGTCACTTCATCTTGTGCGCAGGGCATTTTTACTCTGTTAAAGGCGCTATATAAACACAGTCTATGTTTTCCTCTACCTCCTTCTCCCTCCCTTTCACTGCCTTAACCTCTGCCTTACTTTTCTTTTGATGCACAAACTCTTTCTCTTTCCTTTCTTTCTGAAGTTGCTCCTCAAACCCAATTCCAAAGGGGCTGTGGGTGTTTTGGTAATTTATCCAGGAGACCATTTTAACGGTATCTGTGTATGTCATTTGACCAATGGAGGAGTCACAGATGAATCCCTTCCTGTAATTACACCATTTCCAAAACTCTCGTTGGCCTGGAGCCAGAATCCTGGCTGGTTTGTGTCTCTGAACTTCTCCCACGGTGATGAAGTTTACTGAATTTCTGCAGCGATTCACTCTGCACCGCCTTGATTTGGAGCCTGGGATTTCCTTGCAATTAGCAGCTCTTTCCTAAACCACATGCTGTCTTGGTAAGCCTTTTGCACAATTTCTCAAACCACTCCTGATGACTCAGAAAAGTCACGTAAGAATTTCCAGAGAACAGAAAGCTGGCTGGGATTTGCAAATACAAGTTTGGTGGTGCAGTGGTTGTGTCAGTAGTTCAGAGAACCTGTGTCCATATTTCTCTGAGGTAGCTGAACTGGAAATTAAATAAAAAACTGGTGTCAGCAAAAGTAACCGAGACTATCATAAGAATGTCATGTGCCTGCACGTGTTTTTAAGGAAGATTGCTACAGTTAGGGAAGGAAATCATCAATTGTGTCTCATGAATTTGATTGAGTTTTTTTGCAGGGGTAACCAAGTAGGTAGCTGGGGGCAGTGCAGTTGAGGTTGTCTACATGGACTTTAGCAAGGCCTATGACAAGGTATCGCATGGTAGGTTGTTGCATCAGGTTAAAACTCATGGGATCCAGGGTGAGGTAGCCAATTGGATTCAAACTTGGCTTGAAAACAGGTTACAAGTGTTGTTTTCAAAATGGAGGCCTGTGACCAGCGGTGTGCCTTAGGGATCGGTGCTGGGCCGACTGTTATTTGTCATTTATGTTAATGATTTGGATGAGAATATAGGAGGCATGGTTAGTAAGTTTGCAGATGACAGCAAAATTGATGGCGTAATGGAGAGTGAAGAAGGATTGCAATGGGATCTTGATCAATTGGGCAAGTGGGCTGATGAATGGCGGATGGAGTTTAATTTAGATAAACACGAGGTGATGCATTTTGGTAGATTGAACCAGGGCAGGACTTACTCAGTTAATGGCAGGGCTCTGGGGAGAGTTACAGAACAAAGAGATTTAGGGTCACAGGTTCATAGCTCATTGAAAGTGGAGTCACAGGTGGACAGGGTGGTGAAGAAGGCATTCAGCATTCTTGGTTTCATTGGTCAGAACATTGAATACAGGAGTTGGGACGTCTTGTTGAAGTTGTACAAGACATTGGTAAGGCCACGCTTGGAATACTGTGTATAATTCTGGTCCACCCTATTATAGAAATGATATTATTAAACCAGAAAGAGTGCAGAAAAGATTTACTAGGATGCTACTGGGACTTGATGGCTTGAGTTGTAAGGAGAGGCTGGTTAGACTGGAACTTTTTTCCTGGAGCGTAGAAGGCTGAGGGGTGACTTTATAGAGGTTTATAAAATAATGAGGGACATAGATAAGGTAGATAGTCAACATCCTTTCCCAAATGTGAGGGAGTCTAAAACTAGAGGGCATAGGTTTAAAGTGAGAGGGGAGAGATACAAAAATGTCCCGAGGGGCCATGCTTTCACTCAGTGGGTGGTGAGTGTCTGGAACAAGCTGCCAGAGGTAGTAGTAGAAGTGTGTACAATTGTGTCTTTTACTGAGCATTTAGACAGTTACATGGGTACGATGGGTATAGAGGGATATGGGCCAAATGTAGGCAATTGGGACTAGTGTAGTGGTTAAATAAAACTAGGCAGTATAGACAAGTTGGGCCGAAGGGCCTGTTTCCATGCTGTATGACTCTATGAAATAAAGCTGTCGTCCTTATCCTGTCTCGGCTTAGTACTGAACCTAGTCCTACATGATTGGCCCTGCCTTCCCTCTGAATTAACTGAACAAGTCTCTTAGTTTGGTCAAACCTCCTACAGAAAATGACCAGTGGACAGCAGGGGTTCTACTTTCTCTCTGGCGCTGTTGGCAATAAACTCTGGCCTTATCAGTGACATCTACACTAATTCCCTGGTTACACTGACTAAGCAAACACCTGTAGGGATGAGATGTCCCTGTATTCACTGCAATCTCTCATTGCCAGAGAGACAAAGCCTCCTTGCTGACTGGAATGTTTTAGAAAGAGCTGGAAATTCTTCCACACGGAGAGTTTAACTTGCTGGCTGCTAGAATTCTCTGTTCGAAACTCCTCATTCCTCTGCCTTCAGAAAAGATCTGTGTCTCTCAAAAACCTCTGATAAGGCAGCCATGGCTGCTATTAGTGTTGATCCTGGTGGAATGTCAGGAAGGCAAGAGGTCCTTGCTGGTATCGTCAAAAAACACAAAATGCTGGACGCTCTCAGCAGGTCTGGCAGCACCTGTGGAGAGACACAGAGTTAATGTTTCAGATCGAGGACCTCTCATCAAGAGCTGGAAAATGTTTAGAGATGCAGTGGATTTTGGGCAAGTTCAGAGGCAAAGGTGGAGGGGGAGTCAGGAGGAGATATCTGGATGAGCACCTGAAGCATCATAGCATTCGAGGATATGGGACAAGTGCTGGAAAATTGGGATTGGTGTGTCTTTATTGGTAGTTATTGCTGGGCCGAGGGGCCTTTTCTGCAGTGTGTAGCCCCTGTGATCTCTGTGAGGGGGAGCGTCTGTGAAAACCAGAGAGATTAGCTAATGGAAGAGTTGATGGCAATAGATAAAGGAAGTGGCAGTAAGACAAAGAAAGTCCCACTGCAGTGAATGGAGATTTGACTGAGTGCCAAATTCCCCATCCTCACTGGCAGCGGCAGTGGGACTTTGAACGACAGGAGAATTGTGGACACGCTCTCCAGTAACACAGAATCATCACCAGCAGCTGGATGTTGGAGGGTCTGGGGAGGGTTTGAGGTGCGGTGTGTGTGCTGTCCTGACCTTAGGGCCACAAACTCCAGATTCAAGTCCCATTTCAGGACTTGGACAGTTATGGAATGTGCTTGGACCGAACAGGCTGATTATTCAAAATAAAAAACAAATAAAAACAGAAACATGAAAATCTCAACAAAAGTCTGCTGCGAACTCAGTTACTAGGCAGTATCTGTGGAGAGAGGCACAAAGTTAATGTTTGAGTTCTCAGCCTGTCAATCTTTCCATTATATCTGATGATAGACAGTGAGAGTGGGAGAGTTTCCTGGTCCTTTAGGGTCGTCTGGACTCGAAACATCAGCTCTTTTCTCTCCTTACAGATGCTGCCAGACCTGCTGAGATTTTCCAGCATTTTCTCTTTTGGTCTCAGATTCCAGCATCTGCAGTAATTTGCTTTTATCCAGGGTGAGCAACAGTTACGGTGCGGGGAGAGGGGGAGTCACAGTGGGGACAGGGGGAGTGACGGTGCGGGGAGGGAGAGTTACGGTGCAGGGAGAGGGGGAGTTACAGTGGGGACAGGGGGAGTGACGGTGCGGGGAGGGGGAGTTACGGTGGGGACAGAGGGAGTGACGGTGGGGATGGGGGAGTTTCCGTGGGGACTGCCGGAGTGTGTTGCAATGCTCAGAGTGCTGAGGAATGCTGGGGGTGGTTGATGGGTGTAGAGGTTACCGGACCTGGAAGAATTGCAGTTCCCAGTGAGGGGCCGGCACTCAGGGTTGGCAGGCCGGAAGCCTGGGAAGGTATAAAAAGGGAAGGTAGATGTTGGAAAAGCTTCTCCAATATCAGCAGTGAACCTAACATTTGAGGAAAGCAGGGATCTGGAGTTGGGAGAAGGGATCAGCCATGAGCTGCAGGAATTATGGAGTATGCTCGGTGGCTGAAGCTCGTTGGAATGTTCCAGTTACTCTGTACATCATAGAATCAGTGCAGAAGGAGGCCATTCGGCCCATTGAGTCTACACCGACAACAATCCTACCCAGGCCCTATCCCTGTGACCCCACACATTTACTCTGCTAATCCCCCTGACAATAAGGGGCAATTTATCATGGCCAATCAACCTAACCCACACATCTTTGGAGTGTGAGAGGAAACCCATGCAGACACGGGGAGAATGTTTAGACTCTACACAAACAGTGACCCAAGCCGGGAATTGAACCCGGGTCCCTTGTGCTGTGAGGCAGCAGTGCTAACCACTGCGTCACTGCTTTATGTTTGACTGTGAATAGCTCACCCTGTCTACAATCTGGTTTTTCTAAGTCTCAGTCGAGGTTTTTTTGTGACAGAGAGTAGGCCACTGACTGACGCAGTGAGTGAGAGGCTGGGTGATCTGGGCCATGCCTGACTGTCCATCACCCCTGTGCTTGCTGACCTACAGAGGCAGCCAGTTAGGCAACACCTTGATTTTAAAACTCTCACCCATGTTTACAAATCCCTCCATGACCTCACTCTTCCTCCAGTCCCACTACTCCCCGAGATAAGGAACATAAGAACATAAGATCTAGGAGCAGGAGTTGGCCATTCAGCCCCTCGAGCCTGCCCCGCCATTCAATGATCTTTTTGTGGACTCAGCTCCACTTACCCGCCCGCTCACCATAACCCTTAATTCCTTTACTGTTCAAAAATTTATCTATCCTTGCCTTAAAAACATTCAATGAGGGAGCCTCAACTGCTTCACTGGGCAGGGAATTCCACAGATTCACAACCCTTTGTGTGAAGAAGTTCCTCCTCAACTCAGTCCTAAATCTGCTCCCCCTTATTTTGAGGCCATGCCCCCTAGTTCTAGTTTCACCCGCCAATGGAAACAACTTCCCTGCTTCTATCTTATCTATTCCCTTCATAATCTTATATGTTTCTATAAGATCCCCCCTCATTCTTCTGAGCTCCAATGAGTATAGCCCCAGTCTACTCAGTCTCTCCTCATAGGCCAACCTTCTCAACTCCGAGATATCTGCACTCCTTTCATTTTGGCCCCTTACTCATTCCCGATCTTAATCACCCCACCATTGGGTGCTGTGGCTTTACATAAGAACATAAGAACATAAGAAATAGGAGCAGGAGTAGGCCATCTAGCCCTTCGAGCCTGCCCCGCCATTCAATAAGATCATGGATCTGGGCCCCAAGATCTGGAAGTTCTTTCCCTGAAGCCCTTCACCTTTGGTGTTTTTACACAGAGGGTGGTGGGTGTCTGGAACTCGCTGCTGGGGAGGGGTGTAGTGGAAGCAGATACGATACTGACTTTTATGGGGCATCTTGACAAATACGTGAATAGGATGGGAATAGAGGGATGTGATCTCCGGAAGGGTAGGGGGTTACAATTCAGACAGGCAGCATGGTCGGTGCAGGCTTGGAGGGCCAAAGGGCCTGTTCCTGTGCTGTAATTTTCTTTGTTCTTTGTTCCACATCTCAAACTCCGAACCCCCCCAATTCCTTTAGAAAATGCTTCTTGCAAAACTTGACTAATAAATATTCTATCGCTGAGAGCAAACTCTGACAACAATCCCGCAAAGTGCCTGGAGATGGTTTACTATATTAAAGGTTCCATCCGGTCCTGGGGACTTGTCCACAATCAGCCCCTCCAGTCTGTTGCGCACCACCTCTCTAGTAACAGTAATGTCATTAAGACCCGCCAGTCCTACCACCTTTCCATCGCTAACACCCGGCAAATTATTCACGTCCTCCTCCGTGAAGACAGAAACAAAAAAGTTATTCAAGACCTTAGCCATATCCCCATCCCCTACCACTAGGTCCCCTTTCTCATCCGCTAAGGGACCAACGTTCACCCTAGCCAGCCTCTTCCTTTTTATATATTTATAAAAACTCTTGCTATCCTTTTTTATATTAAGCGCTAGCCCAGCTTCATAGCTTCTTCTACCCTCCTTTATCAACTTTTTTGTCAATCTTTGTTGACATTTAAACCTCTCCCAATCCTCTTCTCGCCCACTGCTCTTAGCTACTCTAAATTCCTCCGCTTTTAATTTAACACTTTCCTTCACCTCCTTCGTTATCCACGGCTTATTACCTCTCTTCCTACTGTCCTTTTTAACCATCGGAATAAATTTCTGCTGAGCACCAAGAAAGATCTCCTTAAAGATCCTCCACTGCTCCTCAGCAGACCTACCTTCCAACGCGCTCCCCCAGTCCACATTCGCCAATTCTTCTCTCATCCTACCATACTCCCCTCTATTCAAACAAAGGACACGTGTCCGGGAACCCACTTTCTCCTCCTCCATCTGCAACAGAAACTCCACCATACAATGATCACTCTCTCCAAGAGGATCCTTCACCTCAAGGTCCCTAATTCTACCCGCCTCATTACATAGCACCAGATCCAAGATAGCTCGCTCCCTCGTCGGCTCCAACACACACTGTTCCAGGAAACTATCCCGGCAGCATTCCAAGAACTCCTCCTCGAGCCCACCTCGTCCAACATGGGTCGGCCAGGACTGGATGGAATGCATCCGAGGGTTCTGAAAGAAATGGCGGAGGTGATAGTGGATGCCTTGGTGGTTATTTTCCAGACGTCGCTGGATTCCGGGGAAGTGCCGGAGGATTGGAAAACGGCTAATGTTACGCCGTTGTTTAAGAAGGGTGCCAGGCAAAAGGCGGGGAATTACAGGCCGGTTAGTTTAACGTCTGTGGTAGGTAAAATGTTAGAATCCGTCATTAAGGAGGAAATTGCGAGGCATCTTGAAGGGAATTGCTTGATAGGGCAGACGCAACACGGTTTCATTAAAGGGAAGTCGTGTCTGACAAATTTACTGGAGTTCTATGAGGATGTGTCTAGGGCGGTGGATAGAGGAGAGCCGGTGGATGTGGTCTTTCTGGATTTTCAGAAGGCGTTTGATAAGGTACCTCACAAGAGGTTACTGCAGAAGGTCAGAGGACATGGAGTTGGGGGTAGGGTGTTAGCGTGGATAGAGGATTGGTTGTCAAATAGGAGGCAGAGAGTGGGGGTCAATGGGTGCTATTCGGATTGGCGGTTGGTGACTAGTGGGGTGCCCCAGGGGTCGGTGCTGGGGCCTCAGCTATTTACCATTTATATAGATGATCTGGAGGAGGGAACCGAGTGTAGGGTGTCGAAATTTGCTGATGACACCAAGATTGGGGGAAAGGCAAATTGTGCGGAGGGTGTGGAGAGTCTGCAGAAGGATCTAGATAGGCTGGGCGAATGGGCCAGGAAATGGCAAATGGAATTTAATGTTGGCAAGTGTGAGGTGGTCCACTTTGGTAGGAAGAATGGTAGGAAGGACTATTACTTACGTGGCGAAAAACTGCAGCAGGCGACGGTGCAGAGGGACCTCGGGGTCCTTGTGCATGAGTCGCAAAAACCCAGCCTGCAGGTGCAGCAGGTGGTCAGGAAGGCGAATGGGATGCTGGCCTTCATAGCGAGGGGGATTGAATATAAAAGTAGGGAGGTCTTGCTGCAGCTGTATAGGGCATTGGTGAGGCCGCAGCTGGAGTACTGTGTGCAGTTTTGGGCGCCGCACCTGCGCAAGGATATTTTGGCCTTGGAGGGAGTGCAGAGGAGGTTTACTAGGCTGATACCGGAGTTGAGGGGGTTGAGCTATGAGGAGAGGCTGAATAAACTAGGCTTGTACTCGTTAGAGTTTAGAAGAATGAGGGGAGATCTCATTGAGACGTATAAGATGATGAATGGGATGGATAGGATAGAGGTGGAAAGACTCTTCCCGCTCAAAAAAGACAGTAGGACTAGGGGGCACAGCCTCAAGATAAAGGGGGGGCGGTTCAGAACGGAGTTGAGGAGGAACTTCTTCACTCAAAGGGTGGTGAATCTCTGGAATTCTCTGCCCGTTGAAGTGGTGGAGGCTGCCTCGCTAAATATTTTTAAGAAGCGGGTTGATGGGTTTTTGATAAGAGAAGGGATTAAGGGTTATGGGGAGAGGGCGGGAAAGTGGAACTGAGCCACGACAGATCAGCCATGATCTTATTGAATGGCGGGGCAGGCTCGAAGGGCCAGATGGCCTACTCCTGCTCCTATTTCTTATGTTCTTATGTTCTTAAGGTGCTATATAAATGCAAACTGCTGCTGTTTTTACTGGAAATACTGAGTCTCCCAATTGTCAGCTGATTGGAAAATCCCCTAACAAGTTAAATGGGGCTATCTGGAAGGATGCCACCACCTTCACTTGTGCTTTTAACATGGGGACTGCCCGGGTTCCCAGTTTTTGTTATTCTTATGAAATACATTAAAGGGAATTTTTTTGTTGTTGCTTCACTTCTGAAGTTTCTTTATTTTATTTCCAGTCACTTTTCAAAAGCAAAATCCAGCTTTTCCTGATTACAATCAGGACGCCTTGTTGTTGTTATCAGACAGCAATGATTCACTGGGTAACACTTTTCCTCCTGAGTCATAACCTTGTGGATTGAGCCCTCACTTGAGGCTTGAGCACAAGTTCCAGACTGAGACTCCCAGTGATTTACTGAGGGAGTGCTGCACTGTCAGAGGGTCAGTACTGAGGGAGTGCCGCACTGTCAGAGGGTCAGTACTGAGGGAGTGCCACACTGTCAGAGGGTCAGTACTGAGGGAGTGCCGCACTGTCAGAGGGTCAGTACTGAGGGAGTGCCGCACTGTCAGAGGGTCAGTGCTGAGGGAGTGCCGCACTGTCAGAGGGTCAGTACTGAGGGAGTTCTGCACTGTCAGAGGGTCAGTACTGAGGGAGTTCTGCATTGTCTGAGGGTCAGTACTGAGGGAGTGCCGCACTGTCAGAGGGTCAGTGCTGAGGGAGTGCCACACTGTCAGAGGGTCAGTACTGAGGGAGTGCTGCACTGTTAGAGGGTCAGTACTGAGGGAGTGCCACACTGTCAGAGGGTCAGTACTGAGGGAGTGCCGCACTGTCAGAGGGTCAGTACTGAGGGAGTGCCGCACTGTCAGAGGGTCAGTACTGAGGGAGTGCCGCACTGTCAGAGGGTCAGTACTGAGGGAGTGCCACACTGTCAGAGGGTCAGTACTGAGGGAGTTCTGCACTGTCAGAGGGTCAGTACTGAGGGAGTTCTGCATTGTCTGAGGGTCAGTACTGAGGGAGTGCCGCACTGTCAGAGGGTCAGTACTGAGGGAGTGCCGCACTGTCAGAGGGTCAGTGCTGAGGGAGTGCTGCACTGTCAGAGGGTCAGTGCTGAGGGAGTGCTGCACTGTCAGAGGGTCAGTACTGAGGGAGTGCCACACTGTCAGAGGGTCAGTACTGAGGGAGTGCTGCACTGTTAGAGGGTCAGTACTGAGGGAGTGCCACACTGTCAGAGGGTCAGTACTGAGGGAGTGCTGCACTGTTAGAGGGTCAGTACTGAGGGAGTGCTGCACTGTCAGTGGTACCATTTTTTGGGCGAGATTTATAACTGAGGCTGGTGGGTGTGTGCACTCAGGAATATGTGAAGTGTTTTGTGGTGGAATGCACCCGTGCCATTGTGCTTTTCCTTCTGTCCTGAGTAATGTGTCGATCGCTGTGAGGTCAGGAGGTTGAGTTGAGGCATGGAATTCCACAGCAGTAACCTGTCTGCTGCAGTTATTGAGTGGGGGAGCTCAGGAAAGAAACACTTCTATCTTTCTGAATGAAAGTGGGCAGGAATCTCTGTGTTTCAGTGTCACTGCTGCAGTTGTGAAGTCAGTAATTGGACCTTGTGTCAGAACTTGTTGACACTGAATACTTGAGAGAGAGAGAGAGAGGCTGGCAAATGCTGTCCAGTTTAAAAATAGATCCTTGAAAAGCAACGAGATATTCCTGGTATATACTCGCTGGCAATGGCATCTGTGCCTACTTTCCAATCCCCTCCATTGCCCATCCCTCTCTCACACACCCGAGTGGTTTGATTGGTGGTGAGATTGGGTTTACGGTTCACAGAGACTCCACCTTCTGCCCTCAGCGGGCAGGACTGAACACTTCACCCAAACAAAACAAAAACCACACATCGAGCAGATCAAGCTGTGACAGGGCCTTCTGGGGCGGCCGGGGCGGTGGGGGGTGGTTTATTGTGCCGCAAAGATGTGGCTGCCACCCCAGCGCACAAGGAGTTAACTCATGACATGACAAATGGTCAGGCTTCCTTTGGTTATGTCGGGATTTTGACTGCTGTCATTGTGGCATTTTGAGAAGAGGGAAGGTGTTGCGCCGTTTCATCATTTAAAAACTTCCCGTGACCTTGTGAAGCAGCAGCCACAAGCAGATCGCAAAGGCACAGAAAGGAGATCGTTAGCCCCTGCGTTCCCAGTCTCACAAGTTACACCCTCTAAATATTTCTTTGACAGCAACTGTGGATTTCAGAGTGGCAGAGTCACACAGGAGAGGAATATCAACGGGGAACAGCACTGAAATCATCAAAACCTGCAGCTCAAAGTGGAAAAAAGAGGTAATTGTTTAGTGATTTTTTTTAAGTGCAAGTCTGTATCCGGGAGCGCAGATCTTCACTGAGTTAAATACCGTGCATGTTGCATATACAGAGTGCCTTTCGCTGCCTCAGTGTACCAGTGAAACCACTTAGGTACTTCTCAAGGGCAGTTGTTGTTGTGGAAAACCTGGCAGCCAATAGATGCATTGCAAACTTTCACACTCAGCAATGAATTAGATGAGGCAGATAATTTGTTTGTGTTGATGTCGGCTGGGAGGTAAATATTGCCCTCGGCACTGGTGAGAACTTGAATAGAGGCATGGCATGTTTCACGTCAACCTGAGAGGGAAGACAGGGCATCATTTCAGTATCTCGTCACAAAGACAGCGCCTCTGACAGTGCAGCATTCTCTCAGTGGGAGTGTGAGCCTGGATTATCCGCTTAAATCTGCCTTAAAGCTGCAAGCTCCTAACTCCAGCAGCATTCCCTCACTTTCCTCGCGTTCAGTGAGTTCTGTGGGAAATGGATGTGTCGGGATGTTGGATGAAAACAGGAGTGTACTGAGCTGTGATGCCCTCTACAGTTGAATAGGCAAAGGCAGATCCCTGGCCCAGCTTGCACATGTAGTGCAGTTACTTAGGAATGGCCATAAGAGTGCCAACAAAACTTGTATGTTGTCAATCAATCAACTCTTAGCCCGCAAACTAAACACCAATCTAGGATTGTGCTGGATATATCTTACTAAGGAGAGGAGTGGATGTTCACAGCAGATGTGGTTGGTGCAATGCAGAAGTAGCTTCACACATTGCGTATGTGCTACTGCACCTGTGCCTTCCACAGATCTCTATCTTTAAACCAATAACACCACAACAGGTGAGTTGGTCAGTATCAGGTTGCTGTTCCTGGGATCTTGCTGTGTGTCATTTGCCCGCTGTGTTTCCTACACTGACTACACTTCAAAAGAACTTCACCTGCTGGAAAAAGCTTGGGAAATGCAGAGGGTGTGAAAGGTGCTATAGGAATGTAAACCCTATTTCTCAATAGTTCATGCTCTTGCCTATAACCCGCAGGACATCAAAAGTAAACTTGCCGAATGAGGATGCTGATTTTCCACATTAGGCCAAAGTGTGATTTCTAATCAGTGTGGAGCTGGATTCTTGCAGCAACTCAGAGAGTTGACCTGACAGAATGTTAATTTTTGTAGTTGTTGCTTTCTCTGTAATTTGCCCTGAATACATTGTGAAATCATGATTGAAATTGTTGCATTTTGCTTCAAGCATTTATTCAATGTGAATTTTCATGTAAATTCTTTCTATGTTTCCCAGGTGAAGGTTGTTAGGGCTGACAATCACAGTCTCCCATTTAATTCTCATCAACAGGACAGGTACAGCACGGGGTTAGATACAGAGTAAAGCTCCCTCTACACTGTCCCCCCATCAAACACTCCCAGGACAGGTACAGCATGGGGTTAGATACAGAGTAAAGCTCCCTCTGCACTGTCCCCATCAAACACTCCCAGGACAGGTACAGCATGGGGTTAGATACAGAGTAAAGCTCCCTCTGCACTGTCCCCATCAAACACTCCCAGGACAGGTACAGCACATAAGAACATAAGAAATAGGAGCAGGAGTAGGCCATCTAGCCCTTCGAGCCTGCCCCGCCATTCAATAAGATCATGGCTGATCTGTCGTGGCTCAGTTCCATATTCCTGCCCTCTCCCCATAACCCTTAATCCCCTCTCTTATCAAAAACCCATCAACCCGTGACTTAAAAATATTTAGCGAGGCAGCCTCCACCACTTCAACGGGCAAAGAATTCCAGAGATTCACCACCCTTTGAGTGAAGAAGTTCCTCCTCAACTCCGTTCTAAACCGCCCCCCCTTTATCTTGAGGCTGTGCCCCCTAGTCCTACTGTCCTTTCTGAGCGGGAAGAGTCTCTCCACCTCTATCCTATCCATCCCATTCATCATCTTATACGTCTCAATGAGATCTCCCCTCATTCTTCTAAACTCTAACGAGTACAAGCCTAGTTTATTCAGCCTCTCCTCATAGCTCAACCCCCTCAACTCCGGCATCAGCCTAGTAAACCTCCTCTGCACTCCCTCCAAGGCCAAAATATCCTTGCGTAAGTACGGTGCCCAAAACTGCACACAGTACTCCAGCTGCGGCCTCACCAATGCCCTATACAGCCGCAGCAAGACCTCCCTACTTTTATATTCAATCCCCCTCGCTATGAAGGCCAGCATCCCATTCGCCTTCCTGACCACCTGCTGCACCTGCAAGCTGGGTTTTTGCGACTCATGCACAAGGACCCCGAGATCCCTCTGCACCGTCGCCTGCTGCAGTTTTTCTCCATGTAAGTAATAATCCTTCCTACCATTATTCCTACCAAAGTGGACCACCTCACACTTGCCAACATTAAATTCCATTTGCCAGTTCCTGGCCCATTCGCCCAGCCTATCTAGATCCTTCTGTAGACTCTCCACACCCTCCGCGCAATTTGCTGTTCCACCAATCTTGGTGTCATCAGCAAATTTCGACACCCTACACTCGGTTCCCTCCTCCAGATCATCTATATAAATGGTAAATAGCTGAGGCCCCAGCACGGGGTTAGATACAGAGTAAAGCTCCCTTTACACTGTCCCCCATCAAACACTCTCAGGACGGGTACAGCACGGGGTTAGATACAGAGTAAAGCTCCCTCTACACTGTCCCCCATCAAACACAGTAAAAAGTCTGACAACACCAGGTTTAAGTCCAACTGATTTATTTGATAGTAAACTCACTAGCTTTTGAGGTTTCCCTCTTCTTCAGGTGAATGGAGAGTTCTGGCCTCAGACACAGCATATAACAGCACAGACAGTTTACAGATTACTGATTAGAATGCAAATCTTTACACCTAACCCGCTGTTCAAGTCCTAAAGTGGCCGACAATGTGAGTGGAAGGTGTAAAGATTCGCATTCTAATCAGTAATCTGTAAACTGTCTGTGCTGTTATATGCTCTGTCTGAGGCCAGAACTCTCCATTCACCTGAAGAAGAGGGAAACCTCAAAAGCTAGTGAGTTTACTATCAAATAAATCAGTTGGACTTAAACCTGGTGTTGTCAGACTTTTTATGGTGATTACACCAGTCCAACGCCAGCAAATCCACATCATGACTTCCATCAAACACTCCCAGGACAGCTACAGCACGGGGTTAGATACAGAGTAAAGCTCCGTCTACACTGCCCCCCATCAAACACTCGCAAGACAGGTACAGCACGGGGTTAGATACAGAATAAAGCTCCCTCTACACTGTCCCCCCATCAAACACTCCCGGGACAGGTACAGCACGGGGTTAGATACAGAGTAAAGCTCCCTCTACACTGTCCCCCATCAAACACTCCCAGGACAGGTACAGCACGGGGTTAGATACAGAGTAAAGCTCCCTCTGCACTGTCCCCATCAAACACTCCCAGGACAGGTACAGCACGGGGTTAGATACAGAGTAGAGCTCCCTGTACACTGTCCCCCATCAAACACTCCCAGGACAGGTACAGCACGGGGTTAGATACAGAGTAGAGCTCCCTGTACACTGTCCCCCCATCAAACACTCCCAGGACAGGTACAGCACGGGGTTAGATACAGAGTAGAGCTCCCTCTACACTGTCCCCCATCAAACACTCCCAGGACAGGTACAGCACGGGGTTGGACTCAGAATAAAGCTCCCACTGTTCACTCTACATACCTTGGACCAAAGTTAGAAGCATTCACTGCTGGATCAATATAGCATGTGTCCATTTCCTATACGTCCATTTTTCTGGTTTTGTGGAGTAAGGACTCCAATATGAGTAAATCTTGTTAAATATCAGGTGTAACTCTGACTGGGGAGGATGGGAGTATAGATTAGAGAATTGGTTGCAGTAATTTGTACATTGCATCCTGGCCCCTCAGATATATGGTTGTTAAAATGGATGGATGGTAATATTGAGGTCATTGAGAGTGGTGTGTGCAGACCTGGTCTCCATGTGGAGCAGAATTCTGCAGACCTCCTTCTGTTGTATCTCTTTGTTGCTTTGTAACAGTTAAGACTGACTCTCCAGCGCAGGACTGATGGGAGTGCTGCATTGTCAGTGGTGTCATCTTTGACTGGGATGCGAAACAAAGGCCCTGTCTGCCCCCGCAGGTGGGTGTAGCACCGTGTCCCTGTTTCACAGAAGAGTAAGGGAGTTATCTGTGGTTACTGGACCAATACTTAACTCGATAAAACACCACAAAAATAAATGTTCTGCTTATCTATCATGTTGTTATTTGTGGGAGCGTGCTGTGCGCAAATTGATTGCCGAATTTCATATATTACAGCAGTGATTACACTTCAAAAATACTTCATTGGCTGTAAAGCACTTTGAGTCACTCAGTGGTCATGAAAGGTGCTATATAAATACATGTCTTTTCTCTAAAAAAAGCAGCTGGGAAAAATTCCCCCAAACTCACTTCAGCAACAACAAGTTGCATCTATATAGTGCCTTTTAAGATAGTCACATGTCCCAAGTTGTTTCTCAAGAGCGATTCCACTTGGAGGTTCCCCTTCAAGTCACCCATTATCCTGACTTGGAAATATATCACTGTTTTTTCACTGTCGCTGGGTCAAAATCCTGGAACTCCCTCTCTAGCAGCACTGTGGGTGTACCTACACCACATGATCTGCAGCGATTCAAGAAGGCAGCTCACCATCACCTTCTCAAGGGGCAATTAGGGATGGGCAATAAATGCTGGCCCAGCCAGTGACGCCCATGTCCCATAAATGAATGCTGAACCACAGAAAAAATATGTTTAAGGAGGTGGTTAGTGCCTTAGAGGGGGAAGAGAGGCTCGGGGAAGGAATTACAGAGCTTTCAAGTTCATACAGCTGAAGACACAGCTACCAATGGAGGAGTGGTTGTATATGGAGATAGAGGGCAGGTGAGACTCACTTGATGAAGGGGCAGCGCTCCGAAAGCTCATGCTACCAAATAAACCTGTTGGATTTTAACCTAGTGTTGTGAGACTACTTTTTGTAGATTCCCAGAATGTGTTGGGATCTGCAATTGCGAAATCTGGACATACTGGGAGCTGGTATTGGAATTTTGCTTGTTGTCTCTGGGTGATATGCAGCTGTGATGTTCATGATGACTGAACTGGGACACCCTGTTTTAATCGAAAACAGTGCCCAGTTTCCCCACTTCTTTCCCCAAAGTCTAAATCTTTCTTTGCCGTGTTGAAATGCTGTGTTTTTTTGAAGCAGCGGAGGTTGGGTTAGATTTCCTCTGATACTTGTGTGATTTTTCTCTGTCAGGTGCATCTGCCACGGTGTTCAGTTTTTAAAAATTGTGCTTTTTTTCTCCCCAGCGGCCTGTCTTGCTGCTGATTATAACTGCATGTAGCTTCCTCTATGTAGGTTGCAAACTAAAAAAAGGTTCTGTTGACTTTGAGAAGAGGAAGTGTTGCATAAATCTGATGGGCCAGAAATGATTTGCTTATTAACGCTGGCTGAAGATTCTAGCTTGTTTAACAGAACCAGAATTCCAGCCGCATTGATTTTATTCAATATTTTAACTTGGTTATTTTTTCTTCATGCCCAACCTTCATTCTCACCAATGTTCTTGTTTATCCGTTTCACCACACGATGTACACATGTGAAACATAGAAACTGGAAGCAGGAGGAGGCCATTCAGCCCTTCGAGCCTGCTCTGCCATTCATTTTGATCATGGCTGATCATCAAATCCAATATCCTGATTTCCCCCCCCTCCATTATCCCTTGATCCCTTTAGCCCCAAGATCTAGGTCTAATTTATTCTTGAAATCACACAATGTTTTGGCCTCAGCTACTTTCTGTGGGAGTGAATTCCACACATTCACCACCCTCTGGGTGAAGAAATTTCTCCTCACCTCAGTTCTAAAAAGTTTACCTCTTATCCTCAAACTATGACTCCTAGTTCTGGACTCCCCCACATTGGGAACACCCATTCTGAATCTACCCTGTCTAACCCTATTAGAATTTTATAAGTTTCTATGAGATGCCTTCTCACTTTTCTAAACTCTCTTGAATATAATCCTAACTGACTCAGTCTCCCCTCATACGACAGACCTGCCATCCCAGGAATCAGCCTGGTAAACCCTTGCTGTGCCCCCTCTATAACAAGGACATCCTTCCCCAGATAAGGACTCCAAAACTGCACACAATACTCCAGATGTGGCCTCACCAATACCCTATACAATTGCAGCAAAATATCCCTATTCCTATAGTCAAATCCTCTCGCTTTGAAGGTCAGTATACCATTTGCCTTCTTTACTGCCTGCTGTACCTGTGTGCTCACCCTCAGTGACTGATGCATGAGGACTCCAAGTTCTCGTTGAGTATCCACCTCTCTCGATTTACACCCATTCAAGTAATAATCTGCCTTCCTATTATTGCTCTCAAAGTGGATAACCTCACATTTATCCACATTATACTGCATCTGCCCTGCAGTTACCCATACTCTCAGCCTGTCCAAATCACGCTGAAGCATCTCTGTATCCTCCTCACAGCTCACCCTCCCACCCAACTTTGTATCATCAGCAAATTTGGAGATAATACATTCAGTTCCCTCTTCCAAATCTTTAAAATATAATGTGAACAGTTGGGATTCTAGCACAGATCCCTGCCGAACCCCACTAGTCACTGACTGCCAATCAGAAAAAGACCCATTTATGCCAACTCTTTGCTTCCTATCTGCTAACCAGCTTTCCATCCATCTCAAGACACTCCCCACAATCGCATGTGCTTTAACTTTACATAATAGTCTATTATGTGAGTGCTTGTCGAAAGCCTGAAAGTCTAAATAAATCACATCCAAGGGTTCTCCTCGGTCAACTCTACTAGTTTACATCCTCGAAAAATTCCAACAGATTCACCAATCATGATTTTCCTTTTGTAAATCCATGCTGAGTTTGTCTGATTATCCCACTGCCTTCCAAATGCCGAGTTATGAAATCTTTGATCATAGACTCTAGCAACTTCCCCAGTGCTGACGTTAGGCTCACTGGTCTATAGTTCCCTGTTTTCTCTCCGCCTCTCTTTTTGAATAATGGGCTTACATTAACTACCCCCCAATCAATAGAAACTATTCCAGGATCCAAAGAATTTTGAAAAATAATCACCAATGGATCTACTATTTCCAGGGCCACTTCCCTCAGTACTCTGGGATGAAGATTATCAGAACCTGGAGATTTATCCAACTTCAATCCCATCAATTACCCCAAAACTATTTGAAATATACAACCTTACACACACTTCCTTCTCCTTTTGTATTCAGAACTTTATGCACAATCTCCTACCCTGCACACCTCTCAGTTCCTCCGAACTGTGACATTTTTTACATTCCTTCTTATTCCAATTTACAGATTTCTGAAACTCAGACTCAGCATCATTTAACTTATTGATATTGAACAGAAGATTACTCCAGCACCTTTCACATCTTTATTTATTAATGTCACCAGTAAGCCTTACATTAATACTGCGATGAAGTTACTGTGAAATTCCCCTAGTTGCCACACTCTGGCGCTTGTTTGGGTTATTACATCTAACCAGCGTGTATTTCAGACTGTGGGAAAAAAACTGGAGCACCCAGAGGAAACCCATGCAGACATGGGAAGAATGTGCAGACTCCATACAGACAGTGACCCAAGCCAGGAATTGAACCCAGGTCCCTGGGGCTATGAGGCAGCAGTGCTAACCACTGTGCCACCTTTCAGATATTCCCAAGCACTTTATGACCATGGAAGTACTTTTGAAATCTAATCTCATTTGTAATGTGGGAAATATGGCAGCCAATATTTGTACAAAGCAAGACCCCACAAACAGCATGGTGTGACTGATCAGATACTCATTTTTTGTGACATGAACCGAAAGGCAGAGATTGGCCAGAGAACTCCTACTCTTCAAAATTGGGCCAAAGTATTCATGGTGAAAGAATGAGAAGCAAGTTTTGTTCTTGTGTTGCAGACACAGGCATGTAGCAGGGAGTGGCTGGGATGTAAGCAGGGATAAATCACCCCTCCCCCCACCCCTACCCACCCCCCCCAGGCCAGCTTTTCACCTCAACACACCTGGTGCTGTGAGAAATTGAAATATCTGAGTCAACATCCAGCCAGGAGACAGTGGGATCTTTCTTGCTGGTGTGACTTAATGTTGCCCTGAATTTACCAGCCATGCCATCGCTGCACTGCAAAAGAAATACTCGGGATTTTGCTTGTTGGGCCAGCATTAATTGCCCATTCCTAATTGCCCTCGGGGAGGTGGTGGTGAGCTGCCTTCCTGAACTCTGCAGTCCCTGAGGGGTAGGTACACCCACAGTGCTGTTAGGGAGGGAGTTCCAGGGCAGTGAAGGAACGGTGATATTTTTCCAAGCCAGGATGGTGAGTTACTTGGAGGGAACATCCGTGTGGTGGTGTTCCCGTGTGACTGCTGTCCTTGTCCTTCTAGATGGTTGTGAGTTTGGAAAGTGTTCCCTCAGTTGCTGCAATGCATCTTGCAAATGGTCCACAAGGCTGCCTCTGTGCGTCAGTGGAAGAGGAAGCGAGTGTTTATAGTGGTAGAAGGGAATTGAGCAGGTTGCTTTGCCCTGGATGGTGTTGAACTTCTTGAGTGCTTTTGGATTTGCACTCACCTAGACAAGTGAAAGATTATTACTCAGTGATGCTGAAACAACACGAGAGCTTACTTGCTCCTTTGGAGAGTAGGTTTTGCGTTCAGAACTTTAACATGACACAATATGTACTCGATGCAGTGAGGTCTACGTCTCACTGTCCATTAATTGAGCTCTGTAAGGTGAATTCTGATAAAACCTTGCAGCACATCGTCAATGATGTAACATTGGCCTTCCTGTAAAAAGAGAACATTCCCCTGGTGAATCTCCTCTGCACCCACTCTGGTGTAATCACATCCTTCCAATACTGGGCTGACCAGAACTGCACACAGTACTCCAGCTGTGGCCTCACCAAAGTTCTATACAACTCCAATACAACTTCCCTGCTTTTGTAATCTCTGCCTCGATTGATAAAGGCAAGTGTCCCATATGCCTTTTTCACCACCCTATTAACATTCTGCCCTTCTGCCTTCAGAGATCTGTGGACAAACACGTCACGATCCCTTTGTTCCACAGAACTTCCTCGTGTCCTACTATTCATTGAATACTTCCTTGTAAAATTTCTCCTTCCAAGGTGTATCACCTCACACTTTTCAGGATTAAATTCCATTGCTACTTAAGTGTTCATTGGACCAATGGGTTGTTGGAAAACCCATCTGGTTCACTAATGTCCTTTAGGGAAGGAAATCTGCCATCATTACCAGGCCTGGCCTACAAGTGATTCCAGAGCAAAATGTTTGACTTTCAGGGGCAATTTGGGATGAGCTATCAACGCCCACATCCCATTTTTAAAAACCTTACGATGTCTGTTACTGAGGGAGGATCTGGTCCTTGTTCTTTCTGCTGGGTTAACTTTTCAGACCAACTCTTCATTTATTATGAGAAGTTATTTAAAACTGTTACAGACACCGTTCTACACGGGAGGAAATTTACCAATGACTTCTTTCAAAGGGATGCAGGGAAATTGTGCCGAGGGAAAGGAAACTTAATGTAGAAAGAGGGAAGACAATGGAAAGCTCACACACACATTGGAGCTCTGTTAACGAACAAAGACAGAAAATAAAAATATTTGGGTGTGACAATTCAGTGAGAGTGTATAATTGTGAAGCAGTCATCAAGAAGCAACCCAGGTGCTGAGTTACAGTGTTTGATTCTGAAACCTTTCCAATTAATTTCAATCCTCTAACTCATTAGTAAGGCCACGTTGGAAGTTTTGTTTTCTGTTTCGGGCTCCCTGCCACTGATTCATGGAAAAGTTCAAAGAGACACCTCTGAGAGTCTCTGATATCAGGGGAAACTCAGCAGAGGAATACAACACAGACTTTAAATGATGCATAGCTCAGATTTTATGACTGGGATGAGCAGAACTCCACAAAGAGAAGACAAATTAAATGAGAAAGTGATATGTAGATAAGAAAGAATTTCTATAATGTTCTTTCATGTTCATGGAATGTTTCAAGATGTTTTTCAGCAAACAAATTACTTCTGAAGTGTTGCCTTTGTAATAAAAATAAAATTGTCAAAGTCCCAGATAACCATAGGCTGCTCTGCCCTTTGAGGGAGAAAGCTGATTGGTGGTGATTTAACCTGAGGGTCATTACATCTCGGGCGAGGGATTGAGGAGGTGGGGCCTTCATCAATAACCTCAGCCAGGGAATTGAACCCACGCTGTTTTTGATTTGATTTGATTTATTATTGTCATATGTATTAACATACAGTGAAAAGTATCGTTTCTTGTGCGCTGTACAAAGCATACTGTTCATAGAGAAGGATAGGAGAGTGTTACAGTCACAGCGAGGGTGTGGAGAAAGATCAGCTTAATATAAGGTAGGTTCATTCAAAAGTCTGACAGCAGCAGGGAAGAAGCTGTTCTTGAGTCGGCTGGTACATGAACTCAGACTTTTGTATCTTTTTGTCCGATGGAAAAAGGTGGAAGAGAGAATGTTTGGCATGCGGTGGGGGGGGGGGAGTCCTTAATTATGCTGGCTGCTTTGCCAAGGCAGCGGGAAGTATAGACAGAGACAATGGATGGGAGGCTGGTTTGTGTGATGGATTATAGTACCTTCATGACTTTTTGTAGTTCCTTGCAGTCTTGGGCAGAGCAGGAGCCCATACCAAGCTGTGATACCAACCAGAAAGAATGCTTTCTATGGTGTTGGTGTCATTCTGCATCATTAACCAGCTGTCCAGCCATCTGAGCAAAACTGACCCCATCGTTGTAGTAACAGAAGAAATGACACAGCAAGATCCCACAATCAACAATCAGATAAATGAGTAGGTTTTGGTGGTGTTGTTTGAGGGATGAATGTTGACCAAGAGTGTGATCCTGCTGAGTCCTGGCTGAAAGATGAGAAAATAATGTTCATTCTGATTTATTGTGGCCGTTTAGTTAATGTCCAGAAGGTCACTGCGTTGGACAGTCAGGTGGTTGTGGGAATGTTGGAATCATGGACGAGGGAATGTGTGCTCTTGGTTCACTTGCCCACTTCTGCAGGGTTAGAAACATTACTGGGGCAAGATTATCAATCTGATTTTGCTTGGGTTTTTTGCAGCGATCTGTTTGATTAGCAGTTAAGTTGCCACTTTTCCTGTTTTGCATGGAGCAGACCTTTTTTTAACCTTTGAATAGAGCTGTGGGAGATTTGACCTAAGATTAGGAGGACGGATATTGATTTTCCATCTTATCTGACACAATGTGGTACGGAGGAGTGCCGCAGGAGCCTAAGTTTGGGCTGCTATTTTCACAGAGTTGTGAGGACTCCAGGGCCATTGTACTTCTTCCAGGATCTCCCATTCTCATTACCCTCCATTTCCATGGTGCGGGATAATGGTAGGGATAGCAAGCCCTACTCCCTGGACTCCTGGCTGGCTCTGTGGCAGTGGGGAAGCAGCTCTGAGCTTCTTTGTAACTGGTGGTTCATAGCTAAGAGGAGTTGTGAATCCTAGTTTGAATTTAATTCTTATCCGTGCCCTCCACCTATCATGCCAACTCATCACACTTCAAATCCCATCTTGGTAATGTAAATCTGACCTTTAATCTCTGAGTAGGGCTTGACCTGCTGACCAAGAGCTGAGAGTGCGAGGGTTATAATCGATAGATGTCAGAAAGAGATGGATCAGTCAAATAGCCTGTTCTCATTGCATATACCTACTCTTCCCACTGACTTTCACTGAACCAGGTGGAGTGAATATATAATCTGTCATCTTCCAACAGCATTGGTACAGTCATGTTAGAGATTTGGTTTGATTTGAGTGATGGGACAAATCAAAGGCAGGTTAAGACTTTATCTCCATCCACTACTCTCAGAAATACAACCTGATGGGCAAACAGCCAAATAACAGGTTTGAAAGAAAGTAAGATTTGCATTCCACAATCTAACTGAGTTCTCTCACAGAGAGCTAGTGTGGCTGCTGAGGGCTGAATGGCCTCTTTTTCTGAGCTTTTCCTGTGATAGGATGTCCCAAACTGCTTCATTGTCAATGAAATACATTCCAAGTGTTGCCATAGCTGTGATGCGAGGCACATGGCAGCAAGTCCCAGCAGGCAGCAATGTGAGAATGACCAGAGAATTTGTTCTGTGTTGTTGATGTGGGGCTAAGTATTATCTTGGACAGCATGGCCATCCCCTACTTTTCTTGGAAGTGTTTTTAGCATCTTTTACATCAACCTGAGAGTTCAGATGGAGCCTCAGTTTAATATCTCTTGCAAAGGGCAGTACCCCCTACACTGCTGCACACCCTCAGTACTGGAATGGGATGCCGGTGATGATATTTCACTGGAGGGGGATTTAAAAGTACACCCTGCTGAGCCGGGGCAAGAGTGTGATCCTGCTGAGTCCTGGCTGAAAGATGAGAAAATAATGTTCATTCTGATTAATTGTGGCCGTTTAGTTAATGTTCAGAAGGTCACTGCATTGTACAGTCAGGTGGTTGTGGGAATGTTGGAATCATGACAAGGGAATGTGTGCTCTTGGTTCACTTGCCCACATCTGTGGGGTTAGAAACATCACTGGGGCAAGATTATCAATCTGATTTTGCTTGGGTTTTTTGCAGCGATCTGTTTGATTAGCAGTTAAGTTGCCACTTTTCCTGTTTTGCACGGAGCAGACCTTTTCTTTTAACAGACATAACAGTGGCATGTGGGTGGCACAGTGGTTAGCACTGCTGCCTCCCTGTGTCACGGACTCAGATTCAATTCCTGGTCTTGGGTCACTGTCTGTGTAGAGTCTGCACATTCTCCCCGTATCTGCGTGGGTTTCCTCCGGGTGCTCTGGTTTCCTCCCACAGTCTAAAGATGTGCGGGTTAGGAGGATTGGCCACACTAAATTGCCCCTTAGTGTCAGGTGGACTAGCTAGAGTAAATGCATAGGGTTATGGAGATAGTCCCTGGGTGGGATTGTGGTTGGAGCAGACTCAATGGGCCGAATGGCCTTCTGCTGTACTGTAGGGATCCTATGATTCTATTCTATCACATTATTTCCATTTCTTGCGTGGTGGAGCTGGGAATATGGCAATTTCCTGAGCCGCTTAAATCAGTGGCAATCTGGACCAGTTTCCAAAGCCTGACACACGCCAAACTTGGCAAACAGCTTGCTCAGCCTTTACAGCACTTTCTTTATCACCGTCAATTGGGAATGGGCTACGTTGAGACTTTTCATTGAAATAATCTTTAGTGTGGGAAAACACTTGCTACAGAGAGCAGAACAAGCAAGTGAGCACTGTGGGTAAATGCTGACTTCCCCAAAACACTGCTTACACAACTCGTCAGAGTTCTGCATGAATGCAGCACTGTTCCTGCATCAGATCTCCATTCTACTTGCCTTTCACGGCATGTGGACGCGCTGCAGTTAGGCTCACTGCTGCAGAGGCCCGAGGTCAGTTACTATTGTCATTTCCACTCACAATGGCTGCACTGTTCTGGCACTGATCTGTATTCTGGGTGTAGCCCCTCTTAGCCATGTTCTTTCGCAAACACCCAGAGCGCTGAGATCCAGCAACCCTCCTCATTCTGATCACCCTGATTCCGAAAGCTTTCACGCAATTTTACAACAACAGGAGGCCATTCAGCTCATCTTGCCTCTGCTGGTTCCTTGAAAGCGTTATCCAATTAGCCCCACCCTGCCTGCCTCTTCCATCGTTCTGCAAAACATGTTTTCTCCAACTGTTTATTCAATTCACTTTTGAAAGTTTCTTTTCAATCTGCTTCCACTATCCTTTCAGACAGCACCTCCCAAGTGGCAGCAACTGGCTGAGTGAAGGAATTCCTCTCACTTCCTCTCTGTCCTATTGCCAGCTATCTTAAATCTGGTTACTGACCTTTCAACCAATGGAAGCAATCTCTCTTTGTTTAGCCTCTGAAAACCCTCAGTGATTTTGAACATCTCGATTAAACCTCCCCTGAACCTTCTACATTCTTACCAAAACAACCTCAGTTTATGGAGGATTACAATGCACATGGTGGCACAGAAACGGATCATTCAGCACAGCTACTCCATGTCAGTGTTTCTGTTCCACCACAACCTCCTCTCTTCAATCCTCATCTAAATCATATATATATATATATCTCTGGTTTCTTCCTTTAAGTTAAAAAGTAAGGCTTGTGACTAATAACACTGCAATAAATTTACTGCGAAATTCCCCTGTGGCCACACTCCGGCACCTGTTCAGGTCAATGCACCCTAACCATCACGTTTTTCAGACTGTGGGAGGAAACCGGAACATCTGGAGGAAATCCACGCAGACATGGGGAGAATGTGCAAACTCCACTCAGACAGTGACCCAAGCCAGGAATCGAACCCAGGTCCCTGGTGCTGCAAGAAGGCAGTGCTAACCACTGTGCTACCGTGCCACCCCTTTAACTGAAGCCCGCTGTTGCTGCTACTATTTTAGTACATCTCTGCTGCACTCTCATTCTTCCTGAAGTGTGGTGCCCAGAATAGAACACAGTATTCCAGTTGCGGTTCATTAATGAGTGATTTTGTACATTAATTCTAAATTAACAGAGACTTGTACAAATATGGATTAATTAAGGACAATAGCATGAACTTGTTAAAGACAAATTGTGTTTAATTAACTGAATGAGGGGTCTTTTGATGAGGTAATGGAGAGGGTCGATGTGGCTCCAAAATTGTGTTTGATAAAGTGTCATGTGACCGGCTTGTCAGCAAAGTTAAAGGTCATAAAGGACAGTCACAAAAACAGAAAATGCTGGAAAATCTCTTGTCCAGCAGCATCTGTGTAGAGAGAAACACAGTTAACGTTTTGTGTCTGTACGACTCTTCTACAGAACTAAAGAGAGGGAGAGATGAGTCTTAGAATCCTACAGTGCAGAAGGAGGCCATTCAGCCCGTGATTCTGCACTGACCACAATTCCACCCTATCCTTCGAACCCCATGTATTTACCCATTAATTCCCCCGACACTAAGGGCAATTTAGCATGGCCAATCAGCCTAACCCACACATCTTTGGCTTGTGGGAGGAAACTGGAACACCCAGAGGAAACCCACGTAGACATGGGGAGAATGTGCATATTCCACACAGACAGTGATCCAACCCAGGAATTGAACCCGTGTCCCTGGCAGTGTGAGGCAGCAGTGCTGACCACTGTGCCAGTGTGCCACCCCACGTGATGGATTTTATTCTGTACAAGAGGCTGTTCCCAGGAAATTTCACATCGGGATTGAAAATCCGGCCTGATGGATTTCAGTTATGTAGCAGGGCTGGAGACACTGGGGGTGTCCTCCTTAGAGCAGAGAAGATTGATTTGATTTGATTTGACTTGATTTGCCCCTGAGTTCTCCCAATATTTACTGCAAAGCGCGTGAACAATGGTGGAGAGGAAAAATCTCTCTGTAACAGCCCGCGTGTTGTTATATTGTCAGAATTTGTGTGTTACTCATTTAAAATCACCAGGCCCTCCCCAGGAAGGACGAAAATAAACCATAAAAACACAAGCCAATTTGTGGGG
This sequence comes from Carcharhinus amblyrhynchos, assembly GCF_965287045.1. Classification (NCBI taxonomy): domain Eukaryota; kingdom Metazoa; phylum Chordata; class Chondrichthyes; order Carcharhiniformes; family Carcharhinidae; genus Carcharhinus; species Carcharhinus amblyrhynchos. The sequence continues at coordinate 1,403,890 of NC_137345.1, read as the reverse complement.
GAACAAAATCTGGAAATTCTTCTCCGAACCATCAAGGCAATTAATGCCAGCCCAGGTGATTTGATTTGATTTATTATTGTCACATGTATTATTATACAGTGAAAAGTATTGTTTCTTGCGTGCTATACAGCCAAAGCATACTGTTCATAGAGAAGGAAAGGAGAATGTGCAGAATGTAGTGTTACAGTCATAGCTAGGGTGTGGAGAAGGATCAAATTTTGCGAGGTAGGTCCATTCAAAAGTCTGACAGCAGCAGGGAAGAAGCTGTTCTTGAGTCGGTTGGTACATGACCTCAGACTTTTGTATCTTTTTCCTGAAGGATGAAAGTGGAAGAGGGAATGTCCGGGGTGTGTGGGGTCCTTAATTATGCTGGCTGTTTTGCTGAGGCAGTGGGAAGTGTAGACAGAGTCAATGGATGGGAGGCTGGTTTGTGTAATGGATTGGGCTACGTTCACAACCCTTTTGTAGTTCCTTGCGGTCTTGGGCAGAGCAGGAGCCCATACCAAGCTGTGACACAACCAGAAAGAATGCTTTCTATGGTGTATCTGTAAATGTTGGTGAGAGTCGTAGCTGACATGCCAAATTTCCTTAGTCTTCTGAGAGGAGATTTGATAGAAATGTTCGAAATCATGAAAGATTGGACAGAACGGATAAAGAGAAATTGTTATAAGAACATAAGAACATAAGAAATAGGAGCAGGAGTAGGCCATCTAGCCCTTCGAGCCTGCCCCGCCATTCAATAAGATCATGGCTGATCTGTCGTGGCTCAGTTCCACATTCCCGCCCTCTCCCCATAACCCTTAATCCCCTCGCTTATCAAAAACCCATCAACCCGCGTCTTAAAAATATTTAGCGAGGCAGCCTCCACCACTTCAACGGGCAGAGAATTCCAGAGATTCACCACCCTTTGAGTGAAGAAGTTCCTCCTCAACTCCGTTCTAAACCACCCCCCCTTTATCTTGAGGCTGATGATGGATCGGGAATCAGTGACTATTGATTTATAGGGAATGTCAAAACATCCTGTGGGGGAGAGCAGTGCTGGGGGGGTGGTGGTAAGGTGGGGCGGTGGTACAGGTACCTTTTAGACAGTGAGTAGTTAGGATCTAGAATACATTGACTGTGTGCAGTGGGCAGATTCAATCATTTGAAAGGGAACTGGATAATTATCAGGATAGAAAAGTATTTGAAATGCTCTGGGGAAAGGGTGGGGAGTGGGACTAGAGGAGTAAGGGCTAGCACAGGCATACCAGGCTGAATGGCCTCTTTCTGTGCTGTAATCAGTCCGTATTTCTGCCATGAAAGATCAGGATCTCACATACTTTTTTTAAACTCCCTTCTTGACATTGGGAAGATTAAGGTATCGGAGATGTTGGCAGCCTTAAATGTGGACAAATCTCCAGGTCCGGATGACTTGTGCCCCAGGCTGCTGTGGGAAGCAAGGGAGGAGATTGCGGGGGCTCTGACCCAAATTTTCAATTCCTCTCTGACCGCGGGGGCGGTGCCAGACGAGTGGAGAACAGCTAATGTGGTTCATCTATTTAAGAAGGGTTGTAGAGATAAAGCAGGGAACTACAGACAAGTGAGTCTCTTTCAGTGGTAGGGAAACTATTAGAGAAACCTCTGAAAGAGAGCATCTATCTCCACTTGGAGAGGCAAAGCTTGACCAGGGAGAGTCAGCATGGCTTCTTCAGAGGGAAGTCATACCTAATAAATTTGTTTGAACTTTTTGAGGAGGTGACCAGGTGTGTAGATGAGGGGAGTGCAGTCGATGTAGTTTATATGGATTTCAGCAAAACCTTTGACAAGGTCCCACATGGGAGATTTGTAAAGTAGGTAAATTAACATGGGATACAGGATAATTTGATAAAGTGGATTCAAAATTGGCTGAGTTGTAGGACTGATATGGAGATGCCGGCATTGGACTGGGGTAAACCCAGTAAGAAGTCTTACAACACCAGGTTAAAGTCCAACATGTGACTCACCTGACAAAGGAGCAGATCGCGCTCTGAAAGCTAGTGGCGTTTGCTACCAAATAAACCTGTTGGACTTTAACCTGGTGTTGTAAGACTTCTTACTCAGTTGCAGGAGACAGAGGGTGATGACAAAAGGCTGCTTTAGTGACTGGAAGCCAGTGTCCAGTGGCGTACCACAGGGATCTGTGCTGGAATACCCTATTATTCATCATTTATATAAATAGCATTGATGACTATGTGGGGAGTGGGATTAGTTTTCGGATGACACAAACATTGGACGGGTGGTTAACAGTGAGGCGGAGTTTATTGGGCTACAAGAAGATATAGACAGAGTGGTCAAATGGGCAGATAAGTGGCAGTCGGAAATTAATCCTGAAAAGTGTGAGGTGATGCACTTTGGAAGGAGTAATTTGACAAGAAAGTATTCAATGAATGGTAGGACACTAGGAAGTTCTGTGGTACAAAGGGACCTTGGTGTGTTTGTCCACAGATCTCTGCGGAAGGGTATGTTATTCGGGTGGTGATAAAGGCACATGGGACACTTACCTTTATCAATCGAGGCATAGATTACAAAAGCAGGAAAGTCATGTTGGAGTTGTATAGAACTTCGGTGAGGCTACAGCTGGAGTACTGTGTGCAGTTCTGGTCGCCACATTATAGGAAGGATGTGATTTCGCTGGAGGGGGTGCAGAGGAGACTCACCAGGATGCTGCCCTGGGATGGAGCGTTTAAGTTATGAAGAGAGGTTGGATGGGCTTGGGTTGTTTTCATTGGAGCGGAGAAGACTGAGGGGCGACTTGATTGAGATGTTTAACATTATGAGAGACACGGACAGAGTGGATAAGGAGCAGCTGTTCCCCTTAGTTGAAGGGTCAGTCACGAGGGGACATAGGTTCAAGGTGAGGGGCAGGAGGTTTAGGGGGGATTGAGGAAAAACATTTTTACCCAGAGCGTGGTGAGGGTCTGGTATGTGCTGCCTGGGAGGGTGGTGGAGATGGGATGCCTCACATCCTTTAAAATAAACCTGAATGAGCACTTGGCACATCGTAACATTTAGGGCTATGGGCTCAGTGCTGGCAGATGGGATTAGATGAGAATTCTGGTGTTTCTAATGTGTTAATGCAGGCCCGATGGGTCAAAGGATCTATTCTGCACTGTATAATTCTTTGATTCAATGGCTTATCCCATTACCTTCAAAGATTTGTGACTGCAAGCCTCTGGATGTCTCTGTTGCTGCACAGCTGTTAATATTTTATCATTCAGTTTGTATTGCCGCCTCGTTCTCCCTGTTCAAATCCAGGACTTGGCATTCATTCCTGCTCCGAATATTCGGAATGGGAATAAGCTGTTGATATTTTTTAATGGTTTCCTTTCTTTCCATTCCACGTGGATTCCAGTCAGATCTGGGGAAAAAGTTACATTCAAAAGACCTTTTAAAGTTGACATTTAGTTTGTTCTTAGTTCTGCACATCTCAAAGTGGCGAAAGAATTGAATTGATTTGTCATGAGAGAGAAAGTGAGATTTTTGCTTCCTGGTTCAGTGTGAAACCGTTGATTGAGAAAGACTGAATGAGCTGCTGTGAACTCCGAGCATCTTTGAGTAGCTGCAGTACTGTGAGCTGAAAGGCATTCCTGGGACCAAGCTACTGACTGTCATCCTGAAGCGATGGAACTGGCAACCTGTCTCCGGAATTTCCCACTCTGTTCCACGTAAAAGGATGGGAATTTCACTGACTTACTTGTGAAAGTGCAGCTGGGGAGGTGGGTGGAAAGGGGAGGAGGCAGAGAGGGAGGGTAGGGGAGAGGAGGGAGAGGGGAGGGTGAGGTGAGACTGGGCTGCTTTTAGAGGGGAAAGGGACATTGGGTCAATTTGATGATGCAGCTCAGCCGGAAGCGATGATGGAGTTTAATCAAGAACAGGAATCTCTGAGTGTAAAAGGACAGGAATTTCACCGTCCACCATCCCGACAGTCACATGATGTGAAAATAACGGAGTCATTCCCTAATCACAGAAATCCATTAGCTGATAGTAAGGATTGGGCGAGGCCGGATTCCCTACTTGTTATTTTTAAAGCAGTAATTGTCGCTTTTGTTAAAGGAAACAAGATACATACAAAGAAAGATCCCACAAATAGTAATGAGATGAATAATCAATGAATTTGCCTTTATTGTTTGTGTTGGTTGAGTGGGGAAAGCTGGCCGGAACACCAGGACAATTCTTTGCTCCACTTTGGAAGCATCAAGACAGACAGACGCAGCTGAGGTTTAATATCCCCCCCACCCCGAGGGCAACACTCCTTCGATTGGTAACTGGACTGTCAACCTGCACTGGGATCTGAACCTGTTACCCTCTGGCTTCCAGATGAGAGACCTAGCAGCTGAGATCAGCTGGCATCTGTGCCTTGTTTTTAACGAGGGTTTCAATAAGATGGAGCAGTTTGTTGTGACAGGAGGGCCCAGGAGACACAGGTTTCAGGTATTTGACAAATGAGGAAAGGTATGGGTGGAATTTCCCAGTTTCTGACATTAAGTGTGATATGAGTGGGCGGTGATGCTGGAGCCTTGTAGGTGACATGATGGCACAGTGGGTTAGCACTGCTGCCTCACAGCACCAGGGACCCGGGTTCGATTCCCGGCTTGGGTCAGTGTCCATGCGGAGTTTGCACATCCTCCCCGTGTCTGCATGGGTTTCCTCCGGGTGCCCCGGTTTCCTCCCACAGTCTGAGAGCCGTGCTGGTTAGGGTGCATTGACCGTACCAAATTCTCCCTCAGCGTACCCGAACAGGCACTGGGGTGTGGTGACTGAGGGATTTTCACAGTAACTTCATTGCAGTGTTAATGTAAGCGGTTTTGTGACACTAGTAACTAAACTTTAAAAAGAGATCCTGACGCCAGATTCTGAGCTTGGAATCTCATTAATTATGCCCAGTGAATTCCTGTCTGAATGACCTGATAGGCTGGCAGCTGATTAATCAGCCCGCCCTCAGCTGGCAGGGTCAAAGGTCCCAGCGCCCTGTTTAAACACCAGTCCGGCACTCATATCACTCTCTCCTGCCCACCTGTCTTCAGGAAACCCTTCGACATGTCAGGGAAACCAAGGAGCAAGTGGCCTCAGTGCAAACGCCGTGCCAGCTGTCATTATCAGGGACCTCGAGGCTTGGGCCCACAGACATGTTCTCTACTCCAGGGATGGCTCAAGAAAACACTCAACCTCACTCCTCCAGCCTCGGAGGCCATTGCCCAGGAGGTCAGCATAGCTGGCACCTGCCCACAAAGCACCAGATAGTACAGGAAATGGATGAATGATCTAATCTGCTCTGCCAGGGTAAATCCTCTTTCAATTTCCTCCACTATCAAACTCTCAGCATGGCATCATGCACTGATGTGGAGATGCCAGATGTGGACTGGGGTAAACACAGTAAGAAGTCCCACAACACCAGGTTAAAGTCCGACAGGTTTATTTGGTAGCACGAGCTTTCGGAGTGTCGCTCCTTCTTCAGGTGAGTGAGGAATTGTGTTCTCAAACAGGGCATGTAGAGACACAAACTCAATTTACAAGATAATGGTTGGAATGCGAGTCTTCCACACACATGAGGACGGCCTCAACCGGGATCTTGGGTTCATGTCACACTATCTGTAACCCCCACGACTTGCCTGGGCTTGCAAAATCTCACTAATTGCCCTGTCTGGAGACAATACACATCTCCTTAACCTGTCTTTAACCCTCTCTCCACTCACACTGTCTGTACCTTTAACGCTTGATTGCCTGTAAAGACTCGCATTCCAACTATTATGTTGTAAATTGAGTTTGTGTCTATATATGCTCTGTTTGTAAAACAAATCCTGATCTGCTATACTGTGCTACCAAATAAACCTGTTAGACGTTAATCTGGTACATTGAAACTTCTTATCATGCATTGACACAGCTACTTCACACAGGCCAAACTTATGCACAACATTGAGAGTGAGCCCAGACTGGAGGAGAGATTGTGGCCCTCAGAAGGAGTTTGTTGTACAGGTAGCCTGACTGATAGTCTCCCAAACCAAGACACACAGTTCAGGATGAGAACCCTACACTGGTTTGCATTTTTTGTTAGCTATTAGTGTCTCTCCCCTCCTCCATGCCAGATGTGAAGGGCACAGCAAACCCTCTGCGGTGTATATTGCAGAGACCACCTGAGTGGTCCCAGCATCTGAAACGCATCTTCAGCAGATCTATGGGCTGCTGTATAAGAGGGTGTGGGGTGATGTGGGAACCTTTCCTTGGCTGGAGTCCCAGGGCGACCCACCAGAGTGAAGAGCTCGTGTTAAAGAGGGTAACCCTTACCCCTAACAATCATCTGTGCAGACTTCCTGACCTCTCCAAAGATCCAGGCATCTGGGAGTGATTGAAGCTGCTGGAGTCATGACATTTCCGGGGAATCACACACACTTGCAGGATTTGCTTCTGATGGGCACACACCAACTACTCGTTGATGGAATGTAAAATTTTGGAGTGGTTAATGAACATCACAGGCTGCTGCCAGGGAGTTTGTAGAGCCAATGGATGCAGTCTATTGCTCCCTGGAATCTTGGGAATGTGGAGATATCTGTGATGTCCGTGAGTCTGGCTATCATCATCCTGAGCAAAGTTACAGAATGATGGCCACTCTGTAAAGGGCATTGGTCACCTCTTGAATGCACCATTGTGTTGCCAACTGAGGAATGCTGTACCGGTCCCCAGCTGCTTCCTGGAAAGACCCAACGGCAAATAAATTGTATGCTGCTGGCAAATTGGTAGGAGGAAGCCTCAAAACCCACATGGCATCAGGTCTTTGCAGAGGATGTGGAAGGTGTGGCAGACCAGATCCCACCTTTGCCTTGCACTGCCTCAAACTTGGGTAGAAAAGACAGTCCCATTAAAAGCTCAGTATTAGAATTCTGGCTTATTGTTGCCTCCTGGTCACTGGGTTCTGAGCCCTGAATTATTGACCTGGACCCTGCCCACTGTAGTGGCACCAACAAGTGAGTAGGTGTCACAAGAGGGAGCCCAATTAGTGCTGCTCCCACACTTCATCATATCCTTCCCAGGCAAAACCAATCTGACTTTCAACTTCAGAAGACACCATTTTATCTTTGTGTTTTTTATTGTAATTTACAGGGATTCCCCCCACATTAACTTCACAAACTCCCATAATGTAATAAGTCTTTGGAGGCAGACATCCCTTCACCAAAATCCCTTTATTTACAAACTCTAATAGCAGTACACGGGGTGCTAACCCTCTAATACACAGGGTGCTAGCAGTTGACCTCTGGGGTGGGGAGGGTGGTGGGGGGGTGGGGGGGAAGGTGGCGGGGGGGTGGGGGGGGTTGGTGGTGGGGATGGGGTGGGGCTAGAGGAACTGACACTCCTGGTTATGTATAAGGCAAAGATTCCCTGATTGGTCCATCAATTGGATCCTTAATCAGGAAGCTCATAGACCAACCTCAATGGCCTGATTGAAGACATTACAGTGCAAGAAAGGCCATATTGCAGCTCATCTCAGGTTCCAAGAGATGAGCTGAGGTCAGCCTTGTGAACACCACTCTTTATCAATTGAGTTTGAGACCAGCATAAGTCCCTGTTGGCGGGACACAAGATAGGAATCCTGATGGGATTCTAGCATCCAGGTGTTTTAATGAGCATTCGTTGGATGCAAATAAATGCAAATGCCATTCACACCACCAGCCAGCGGGGAGAGTGAGCCGCCATTAACCTGCTATTGGGGAAAATTGTAACATATCTTTTCACTGCCGGGTTTCTGATTTATTGACTGCCATTAGATTCCCCACTCCTGGTATCATCAAACCCGCCATGGGGGGTGGGGGGGTAGAGGGGAGAGTTTCACATATTGTTCATGCAGCAAGTTGTTATCTGCGCTTCACAACGTGAAAAGGTGTTGGAAGCAAATTCAAAAGTGACACTCAATAGAACTGGATGAATAGTTGAGGGTTTGGAGAAAGAGCAGAGGGGAATGGGACAGCTCTTTAAAAGAGGTTGCATGGCACGATGGGCTGAATAGCCTCCTACTCTGCCATATGTGATTTGATATCAGGAGATGATAGAATTCAGAGTGATCATCAATAGCTTCTTATTAACTCGTAAGCTGCAGGTCGGGGGCCTCCTATGATCTCTGAATCCCTGGTTATTTTGTCACAACCTCTTAATGGCACTGGTGTTCATTATGTTGAACTGATCCAGGATGAAGCAGAACTTTACTGGGACGTTCACCCAGCAGTAATGTGCATTAAATTTGAGTGAAATAAGTTAGTTTCCTCGCCAATGACAAGTACATGTTTGAATTGGTGTATGTGAAGATGAACTTAACTTCAAAGATGTTTTAAGCTCGTGTTATTTAATCACTATTGATACTTTTACATTACTCAGCCTTGTTCATTAGTAATCAAATTGATCCAATCAGCTTACTGGAAATTAAAATTATCTGCTGCCATTCCCTCCACCTTGCCCACTCAGTGAGCACCCCCCCCCCCCCCGCCCCCGAGCTCCAACCCCATCCCAGTCCCAGACCTGTGGCTCTCTCTCTTCCATCTGGAATGTGCTGCCTGAAGGGCAATGAAAGTAATTTCAATAATAACGTTACAAGGAACTGGATAAATAACTGAAGTGGAAAATTTCAGAGGGCTATGCAGAAAGAGCAGAAAGTAATTGAATAACTCTTAAAGAGCCAGCACAGGTGTCATGGGCTGAATGGCCTCCTCCAGAACTACAATCCCTTTTTGAAGCTCGTTGATTTCATCTTTACTTCCTGTTTCCTTGATCCTATTCCAGCTGAACTGCGGGGCACTCACCTTTCCCCCCTGACCGTCACAATGCCTGACATTGTAGTCTCCCCATGGGGACTATCTCCCTCCCTCTTTTATCAAAACCGCTCTATAATCATAGAATCCATGCAGTGCAGAACGAGGCCATTTGACCCATTAAGTCTACACTGACAACCATCCCTCCAAGGCACTATCCCCATAACCCCATATATTTACCCTGCTAATCCCCATGACACTGAGGGGCAATTTAGCATGGCCAATGCACCTAACCAGCACATTTTTGAACTGTGGGAGGAAACCAGAGAACCCAGGGAGATCCACGCAGATATGGGGAGATCGGACAAACACAGACAGACACCCAAGTCTGGAGTTGAACCTGGGTCCCTGGTGCTGAGAGCCAGCAGTGCTAACCACTGTGCCACCGTGCTGCCCTTTCCCAGTTTCCATAATCCATACTCTATCCTGGCAGCTAAGTTCAATTTCCAGCTTTTCTTTTCTCTCCAAAGTTCTTGAACATGGTGTCCATGGGAAATAGGAGCAGGTGCAGACCATTTGACCCTTTGAGACTACTCCATCATTCAATACAAACATTGACTCACTGTTCAATCCCTAGATCCATTCATTCCAAAACCTATTTCAGCCTTGAATATAAGGGCTTGTCTTTCCCAAAATTCAATCTCCCACCTTTTCTCAGCTCTGTCTGAATTTCCCGAATCCCTGAAGTGGGATTAACCAGAGTCAGGAATGAGATTCTCTGAATCCGTGACTGCAATGTTTATCCTTCCTCAATCTTTCAGCAGTTTTTGGCATCTGGCATGCCGTGGGATGTTTTGTGTGAAAATTGATATATCAGTAAAAGCTCTGCAAATGAAGACACAAAACACATGGTCATGAATTGACGCACATCCACCATGCAAATATGTGGATTCTATGTATGAATTCTATGGATGGATCCCACGTATGGACCCCATGTATGGATCCCATGTACAGATCCCATGTATGGACCTATGTACGGCTCCTATATACGGATCCTATATATGGATCCTATGTATGGATCCCATGTACGGATCTCTATACAGATCCCATGTATGGATCCCATGTACGGATCTATGTACAGATCCCATGTATGGATCCCATGTATGGATCAATGTACAGATCCCATGTACGGATCCTATGTATGGATCCTATGTGTGGATTCTACATATATGGAACCTATGGAACACTATGCTTTGTAACATAGTTGTTCTGCTGTTGAGGTGGGTCAGGAATGATGGTACTAAGATCCCACCTATTAGGAATGCACCTTATTTGCCTGTTTAACTCAATGTTCCATAATGGTAGCTGAAAATAAACACAGACCGCAATGTTACCACCTTTCATACTGTTGGGATTTTCAGAGATTTGACTGGGCACCAGATTCTCCAGCCCCGCTGCAGCATGAATGTGGTGTGAACAGCCAGTAAGATCTCGCTGGCAGAAAACAAGAAAAATCCCCTTTATATCCCCACCGAGTCTCACTGGACAGATGTCAGCTGTGGCTCACTGGGGCGCCGTCTTGCCTCTGAGTCAGAGGATTATGGGTTCAAGTCCTCCTCTAGACACTCGAGATGATCATTCAGCCTTGAGGCTGCACTGGAGGACTGAGAAGATGGACTGAGGCTGCATCCACCCTCTCGATTGGATCTCAATGATATCTGGGTGGCTATGGGAAGAGGAGCAAAGGAGTGTTTGATCATGGTTACATATTAAATACCAGGGTAAAGTATGAGTGAGGAAGATGTTTTGCAATGTGATGGGAGTGGGCCCCGGTTGCTTACTTTGCCTTTAAGCTTTGTGCAATGATGATGTGGTTTTGTTGCAGAAGGTGGCCAGTTCATGTTGAACAGAATCAAAAAGGGGAACAGGTTGCCGAGGTTATAAAAATACAACCTGTGGTTTGCTTACATTTCCCCTGTGCAATCACCCTTTTGCAGTGTGGAATCGGTCTGTGTGGGACACACTCACTAAACACTAACTACCCACTCACGTTTGCCACTCTGGACTTCATTTACATATTTCACCAATCCTCTGCCTCTGGGTTCCAGATGCAAAATTATAAATACCACAAAGAAGAAAGGTTTTATTTCTGAGCATTAATCCTTTGCTTGTGTCCAGTTGGTAATGGCTGCCCCCAAAACCCCTGTCCGGACAGAGACAGTGAGTGACAAGAGGCAGTCAGCAGGAGAGGATCTGTCCAGACTGACTGTCTCTGTGTCCAGACTGCCCATCACTGTGTCCAAACTGACTGTCACTGCCCAGACTGCCCATCACTGTGTCCAAACTGACCGTCACTGCCCAGACTGCCCATCACTGTGTCCAAACTGACCATCACTGCCCAGACTGCCCATCACTGTATCCAAACTGACCATCACTGCCCAGACTGCCCATCACTGTGTCCAAACTGACCGTCACTGCCCATCACTGTGCCCAGACTGACCGTCACTGCCCAGACCGACCATAATTACCTGGACTGACCATCACTGCTCAGACTGACCATCTCTGCCCAGACTGACCATCACTGTCCAGGCTTCCCATCACGGCCCAGACTGACCATCACTGTCCAGACTGACCATCACTATCCAGGCTGACCATCCCCACCCAGCCTGACCATCACTGTGTCCAGACTGACCATCACTGTCCAGACTGACTGTCGCTACCCAAACTGACCATCACCGTGCAGCATCCACACAGCAGTGATAAGGAGCTGCAGAATTTAGTGATTTCCCTTTGAACCCAGTCAAAGGCCAGTTGGAATCTGTGGTCATCTGAAGCTCTGCTCCTGTATCCCGAGTCACACTCAGTCCACTTACTCCACAAACCACATTAAGATTCACATCCTTGTTTTCAAATACCTCCATAGTCTGACACCTCCCTATTTCTATCAACACATCCCAAGAAGATTATAGGGCTCTTCAATCATGGACTGTAATACTGGGGTACAGTACTGGTGGGGATGGGTCTCTCACTGTATAACACTGGGGTACAGTACTGGTGGGGACGGGTCTGTCAGTGTATAACACTGGGGTACGGTACTGGTGGGGACGGGTCTGTCAGTGTATAACACTGGGGTACGGTACTGGTGGGGATGGGTCTCTCACTGTATAACACTGGGGTACAGTACTGGTGGGGATGGGTCTCTCACTGTATAACACTGGGGTACAGTACTGGTGGGGACGGGTCTGTCACTGTATAACACTGGGGTACAGTACTGGTGGGGACGGGTCTGTCACTGAATAACACTGGGGTGCAGTACTGGTGGGGACGGGTCTGTCGCGGTATAACACTCGGGTACAGTACTGGTGGGGACGGGTCTGTCACTGTATGACACTGGGGTACAGTACTGGTGGGGACGGGTCTGTCGCTGTATAACACTGGGGTACAGTACTGGTGGGGACGTGTCTGTCGCTGTATAACACTGGGGTACAGTACTGGTGGGGACGGGTCTGTCGCTGTATAACACTGGGGTACAGTACTGGTGGGGATGGGTCTGTCACTGTATAACACTGGGGTACAGTACTGGTGGGGACGGGTCTGTCGCTGTATAACACTGGGGTACAGTACTGGTGGGGACGGGTCTGTCGCTGTATAACACTGGGGTACAGTACTGGTGGGGACGGGTCTGTCGCTGTATAACACTGGGGTACAGTACTGGTGGGGATGGGTCTGTCGCTGTATAACACTGGGGTACAGTACTGGTGGGGACGGGTGTGTCACTGTATGACACTGGGGTACAGTACTGGTGGGGACGGGTCTGTCACTGTATAACACTGGGGTACAGTACTGGTGGGGACGGGTCTGTCACTCTATAACACTGGGGTACAGTACTGGTGGGGACGTGTCTGTCACTGTATGACACTGGGGTACAGTACTGGTGGGGATGGATCTGTCACTGTATGACACTGGGGTACAGTACTGGTGGGGATGGATCTGTCACTGTATAACACTGGGGTACAGTACTGGTGGGGACGGGTGTGTCACTGTATAACACTGGGGTACAGTACTGGTGGGGACGGGTCTGTCACTGTATAACACTGGGGTACAGTACTGTTGGGGACGGGTCTGTCACTGTATAACATAAGAACATAAGAACATAAGAAATAGGAGCAGGAGTAGGCCATCTAGCCCTTCGAGCCTGCCCCACCATTCAATAAGATCATGGCTGATCTGTCGTGGCTCAGTTCCACTTTCCCGCCCTCTCCCCATAACCCTTAATCCCCTCTCTTATCAAAAACCCATTAACCCACGTCTTAAAAATATTTAGCGAGGCAGCCTCCACCACTTCAACAGGCAGAGAATTCCAGAGATTCACCACCCTTTGGGTGAAGAAGTTCCTTCTCAACTCCGTTCTAAACCGCACCCCTTTTTATCTTGAGGCTGTGCCCCCTAGTCCTACTGTCTTTTTTGAGCGGGAAGAGTCTCTCCACCTCTATCCTATCCATCCCATTCATCATCTTATACGTCTCAATGAGATCTCCCCTCATTCTTCTAAACTCTAACGAGTACAAGCCTAGTTTATTCAGCCTCTCCTCATAGCTCAACCTCCTCAACTCCGGTATCAGCCTAGTAAACCTCCTCTGCACTCCCTCCAAGGCCAAAATATCTTTGCGCAGGTGCGGCGCCCAAAACTGCACACAGTACTCCAGCTGCGGCCTCACCAATGCCCTATACAGCTGCAGCAAGACCTCCCTACTTTTATATTCAATCGCCCTCGCTATGAAGGCCAGCATCCCATTTGCCTTCCTGACCACCTGCTGCACCTGCAAGCTGGGTTTTTGCGACTCATGCACAAGGACCCCGAGGTCCCTCTGCACTGTCGCCTGCTGCAGTTTTTCGCCACGTAAGTAATAGTCCTTCCTACCATTATTCCTACCAAAGTGGACCACTTCACACTTGCCAACATTAAATTCCATTTGCCATTTCCTGGCCCATTTGCCCAGCCTATCTAGATCCTTCTGCAGACTCTCCACACCCTCCGCACAATTTGCCGTTCCCCCAATCTTGGTGTCATCAGCAAATTTCGACACCCTACACTCGGTTCCCTCCTCCAGATCATCTATATAAATGGTAAAAAGCTGAGGCCCCAGCACCGACCCCTGGGGCACTCCACTAGTCACCAACCGCCAATCCGAATAGCACCCGTTGACCCCCACTCTCTGCCTCCTATTTGACAACCAATCCTCTATCCACACTAACACCCTACCCCCAACTCCATGTCCCCCGACCTTCTGCAATAACCTCTTGTGAGGTACTTTGTCAAACGCCTTCTGAAAATCCAGAAAGACCACATCCACCGGCTCTCCTCTATCGACCGCCCTAGACATATCCTCATAGAACTCCAGTAAATTTGTCAGACACGACTTCCCTTTAATGAAACCGTGCTGCATCTGCTCTATCAAGCAATTCCCTTCAAGATGCCTCGCAATTTCCTCCTTAATGACAGATTCTAACATTTTACCTACCACAGACGTTAAACTAACCGGCCTATAATTCCCCGCCTTTAGCCTGGCACCCTTCTTAAACAACGGCGTAACATTAGCCGTTTTCCAATCTTCCGGCACTTCCCCGGAATCCAGCGATGTCTGGAAAATAATCACCAAGGCATCCACTGTCACCTCCGCCATTTCTTTCAGAACCCTCAGATGCATTCCATCCAGTCCTGGGGACTTGTCCACAATCAGCCCCTCCAGTCTGTCGAGCACCGCCTCTCTAATAACAGTAATGTCATTAAGACCCTCCAGTCCTACCACCTTTCCATCGCTAACACCCGGCAAATTATTCACGTCCTCCTCCGTGAAGACAGAAACAAAAAAGTTATTCAAGACCTTAGCCATATCCCCATCCCCTACCACTAGGTCCCCTTTCTCATCCTCTAAAGGACCAACGTTCACCCTAGCCAGCCTCTTCCTTTTTATATATTTATAACACTGGGGTACAGTACTGTTGGGGACAGGTCTGTCACTGTATAACACTGGCGTACAATACTGTTGGGGACAGGTCTGTCACTGTATAACACTGAGGTACAGTACTGTTGGGGACGGGTCTGCAACTGTATAACACTGGCGTACAGTACTGGTGGGGATGGGTCTGTCACTGTATTACACTGGGGTACAGTACTGGTGTGGACGGGTCTGTCACTGTATAACACTGGGGTACAGTACTGGTGGGGATGGGTCTGTCGCTGTATAACACTGGGGTACAGTACTGGTGGGGATGGGTCTGTCACTGTATAACACTGGGGTACAGTACTGGTGGGGACGGGTCTGTCGCTGTATAACACTGGGGTACAGTACTGGTGGGGATGGGTCTGTCACTGTATAACACTGGGGTACAGTACTGGTGGGGATGGGTCTGTCACTGTATAACACTGGGGTACAGTACTGTTGGGGATGGGGCTGTCACTGAATAACACTGGGGTACAGTACTGGTGGGGATGGGTCTGTCACTGTATAACACTGGGGTACAGTACTGTTGGGGATGGGTCTGTCACTGTATAACACTGGGGTACAGTACTGGTGGGGATGGGTGTGTCACTGTATGACACTGGGGTACAGTACTGGTGGGGACGGGTCTGTCACTGAACCACTCGCAGTTCTGTTAATTTGAATTGTGGACATTCTGTTGAGGCTCCAGAATCGAGCCTGAGGAAGTCCATCATCTTCTTGAGCTCATTGTGATTGGGAAGGAGCCTGGGGCAGGAGTAAGGTTGTAAACAAGTCAACATTTAGCATCGAATTGAGAAGTCAGTTGTTGGGATTGTTCTTGTGGAAAGGACTCCCCATGGTTCATTGGCCATCGCTGGAACTTCCTGCCAATCCATCCATTTCTAGTGACTGCCACATGCAGACTGGTGGTTCACCATGTCTGCCTGGCTCCTAATCACATCCACCACAACCTGTAGACTTGATCTGATCTGAGATTTCTCGCTGAGGAATTGATGTAACTTGAGCAGCTAACAGCAGGATGTCCAATCTATCTGTTCCCCAACTCCCTTTCTCTTTCTCTCTCTCCCCCCAACCCTTCTCTCTTCCCCCTCTTGCTCTCTCTCCCCCCTTGTTCTCTCTCTCCCCTCTTTTCTGTTCTCTCTCTTTCTCTCTCTCTCTCTTCCCCCCCGATATTCTATCTCTCTCTTCTCATTCTTTCTCTTCCCACTCAACTCTCACTCCTGCCCCCCCCCCATTTTCTCTCAGTTCCATTTGCTCTCTCCCCTGCTCTTGGTCTTTTCCCCGGCTTGCCCAACAACCACCACCTCTCCACCACCCCCCCCCCCCCCCCCCCCCCGCCCCCAGTCCCCCCACCCCACCACCGTCTCTCTCTCTCTCTCTCTCTCTGTCTGTCTTCAGAATTTCTTTGCTATGCGGGAGGTATCTGGAATGGGGAATGTGTCACCACAATGCAAATTTGAACCACAGTCCTTGTAGTACTTTTAAAGTGTTTGTTTACATTTATTGGTCAGTTGCTGTGAGAACAGAAGGAGAAAGGCTTTTTGCTGAGAATGTTTTGGTAGATCTTCTTGGCAAGGCCTGGGGATAGAGTGGACATGGAGAAGATGGAACCACTAGTAGAAAAAACTAGAACCAGAGGGCACAACTTCAGACTAAAAGGATGATCCTTTGTAACTGAGAAGAGGAGGAATGTCTTCAGCCAGAGAGTGGTGAATCTGTGGAACTCTTTGCCGCAGAAGGCTGTGGAGGCCGGGTCATTGAGTGTCTTGAAGACAGAGATAGATAAGTTCTTGATTAATAAGGGGACCAGGGGTTATGGGGAAAAGGCAGGAGAACGGGGATGAGAAAGGTATCAGCCACGATTGAATGGCGGAATAGACTCGATGGGCTGAGTGGCCTCATTCTGCTCCTTTTTCTTATGGTCTTTGGCTTACTGGACTGGTTCACAGAGCAATGGGTGATCCAAATCATTGGGATGATGGAGGAGGGGGAGGAGAAGGGAGTGGGCAAGAGGAGGGAAAGGTGGGAGGAGTGCAGGTGGAGTGAGAGTTTGGAGGACAGGGAGCAGTGAGGGAGGGGGTGTCAACATCACTCTGTGTGACGTCTTTCTGATGAGATATTTGTCTGAATATTTTGCAGTGATTGATTTTTGACGGCGAGCTGAGAGACATGGCAATGTCATCTCGCACCGGACTGCGCATGCAGCTAATGCGGGAACAGTTGCAGCAGGAGGAGCAGCGAGAGAGGGAGCAGCAGCAACAGGCAGCACTGCATTACATGCAGCAACGCATGGCCGTTACTGCCACACCTGCAATCAACGTTACCAACACTGCTTCCTACCAGCCTCGGCCACAGGTTCCTGTTGAGGTTCTAAAGGTAACATTCAATCTCCAACTCCCTCCAACGGTCATCTCTTTCTTCAGCACACTGCACCCAGGGCTCTGTGACGAGCAGGGTCTGGGTGCAGTTAAACTTGAATGTGTCCACCCCTTCTCTGACTTCCTTCCCCTCAGTTCATTTCCCAGTTCCACCTCCTTCCTCTCCCTCCCTCTCTCTCATTTTCACTCATTCCTTTTTACTCTCCTCTTTTGTCTTGGCACGGTGGCACAGTGGTTAGCGCTGCTGCCTCACAGCGCCAGGGACCTGGGTCCAATTCTCAGCTTGAGTCACTGCCTGGGTGGAGTCTGCATGTTCTCCCCGTGTCTGTGTGGGTTTCCTCCGGCTGCTTCTGTTTCCTCCCACTGTCTGAAAGGTGTGCTGGTTATGTTCATTGGCCTGAGCAGGCACTGGAATGTGGTGACTTGGGGAATTTCACAGTAACTTCATTGCAGTGTTGATGTAAGCCTTACCTGTGACTAATAAATAAATAATAAAATAATAATAAATAAACCCAGGTTCAATCCTAGCCTTGGGTAACTCTCTGTGCAGAGTTTGAATGTCTTCCCCGTGTCTGCATGGGTTTCCGCCGGGTGCTCCGGTTTCCTCCCACACAAGAAAGATGTGTAGGTTAGGTGGATTGGCCATTGTAAATTGTTCCTTAGTGTCCCAAGATGTGTAGATTAGGGGGATTAGGAGGGTAAATGTGTGGGGTTACGGAGCTAGGGCCGGAATAAGATGCTCTGTTGAAGGACTGGTGTAGACTTGATGGGCCAAATGGCCTCCTCCTGCACTGTGGGGATCCTGTGATCCTCTCTGCCTCTACCCTCTCCTCATTCCCCCCTTTTCCTCCTCCTTCTCCAGCCCTGCCTCCTCTCACTCCGTCTCTTCCTCCCTCCCCCACCCCTCATTGAAACTGCTTTGAGACCGACTGGCCAATAAATGTGGGGTAGGAATGGAAATATACAACATGGAGGTGTGTCTGTGAGGGAGGAACGGGAGCTCGGGTCCGGGGATGGATGGTGTGGGAAAGGCTGGTGTTGGTGCTGCTTCAGAGATTGGTGTGATCCTGGTGTTGACAGTTCTCTCACACTGTCAGTATTACAGCTGCCTTTCCTCATTGTGTCTCCCAGAAACATCTCAAATACTTGCCATGAAATACCATTGCTGTTGCAGTGTGGGCAACCACAGCAGTGCACAGCAAGAGCGTACAAACAACCGCACGAGCAGTGTGTTTTATTTTGGCTTTGTTTGAGGGAGCAGCGTTAGACCAGAACTTTGGGGGAACAAGCTGTCTGCTTATCTGCGGGTCTCTTCACATTCCTGTGTTTAGGTGAGACAATCTTTCAGCTCAGGACAACACCCCTGACATTTCAGCATTCCCTCACCCACAGAGGAGTCTGCCTGGGTTATTGAGCAGATACCTGTTTGGAAAAGAACTCAGTCTTAACACGTGGAGAGCACTTCTGAGATTCAGCCGTGAATATTTAACACTAAACGAGAAAGCATGTGGAAAAGATTAACTAAGATGCTACCAGGATGTTTTGAGTTATAAGGAGAGGCTGGATAGACTGGGACATTTTTCTCTGGCATGTAAGAAGCTGAGGGGTGACCTTATGGAGGTCTATAAAAAGTGAGGGGCACAGATCAGCTAGATAGTCAACATCTTTTCCCAAAGTTAGGAGAGTCTAAAACTAGAGGGCATAGGTTTGAGGTGAGAGGGGAGAGATACAGAAGGGTCCAGAGGGGCAACTTTTTCCACACAGAGGGTGGTGAGTGTCTGGAATAAGCTGCCAGATATTGTAGTAGAGGTGGGTATAATTTTGTCTTTTAAAAAGCATTTAGACAGCTACATGGGTAAGATGGGTATAGAGAGATATGGGCCAAATGCAGGCAGATGGGACTCGCTTAGTGGTAAAAACTGGGTGGCTTGGACAAGCTGGGGCGAAGGGTCTGTTTCCATGCTGGAAACCTCTGTGACTCTATGACTGAGAGGGGATGAAACAAAAGGTAGGACTCGTGTTTGAGATGATTTCTGAGAAAGTGTCACAACTTCAACTCTGACCTTCTGAACTGATGTGGAGCTGCCGGCGTTGGACTGGGGTAAACACAGTAAGAAGTCTGACAACACCAGGTTTAAGTCTAACCGATTTATTTGATAGTAAACTCACAAGCTTTTGAGGTTCCCCTCTTTGTCAGGTGAACTTCTGAACCGTAACACATGGAATGTTGTGCTGAATATCTGCCCAGTGTGCAGTAGGGATTTGGATCAGGAATGGTGGCGATTTGATTTCAGTCTGTCCCCTCACTGCCTGTTTGCATCAATCCAGAAATTCACATGTCATTACTTTAGGTCCATTTATAATCCCAGATCCAATGATCCATTTTCCTCTCTCCCATCTTCCCCTGAAATCCTGTTCAACTGGATAAAGGATAAACAAGATAATGTTAGTGTGGGAAATCAAACTGCCAGTCAGTGATTAACCCACTCGACAGCAGGGGATGCTGGTTAGGGGAGAAGTTAAATTGCCCAGCTTTTTATAATGGCCAGGTGGTGTGGGAACTCAACATTCTGGACCTTTAGTTTCTCAGAGGGTTCATCAGCTGATTTCCTGAGCATCATGGATTTCTAATTTACCTTTGTCCCCTCTTTAAACCACCCTCAGCAAACACTCCCAGGACAGGTACAGCACGGGGTTAGATACAGAGTAAAGCTCCCTCTGCACTGTCCCCATCAAACACTCCCAGGACAGGTACAGCACGGGGTTAGATACAGAGTAAAGCTCCCTCTACACTGTCCCCATCAAACACCCCCAGGACAGGTACAGCACGGGGTTAGATACAGAGTAAAGCTCCCTCTACACTGTCCTCTGACCTTCGGGTAAGCATTCTCCAAGGCGGCCTTCACAACACACGACAGCGCAGAGTCGCTGAGCAGAGACTGATAGCCAAGTTCCGCACACATGAGGACGGTCTCAACAGGGATCTTGGGTTCATGTCGCACTATCTGTAACCCCCATGACTTGCCTGGGTTTGCAAAACCTCACTTACTGTACTGTCTGGAGACAATACACATCTCTTTAAACTGTGATCAGTGCTCCTACCACTCACATTGTCAGCCACTTCAGGTCTTGAACAGCAGGTTAGGTGTAAGGATTCGCATTTTAATCAGTAATCTCTAAACTGTCTGTGCTTTATATGCTCTGTCTGAGGCCAGAACTCTCCATTCACCTGACGAAGAGGGTAACCCCTCGAAAGCTTGTGAGAATATTATCAAATAAATAGGTTGGACTAAAACCTGGTGTTGTCAGACTTTTTACTGTGTTCCCATCAAACACCCCCAGGACAGGTACAGCACAGGGTTAGATACAGAGTAAAGCTCCCTCTGCACTGTCCCCCCCATCAAACACTCCCAGGACAGGTACAGCACAGGGTTAGATACAGAGTAAAGCTCCCTCTGCGCTGTGCCCACAATATTCTTGTCTTTGAGTTGGAAACCCTGCCTTGCTGAATCAGTGAGATATTGAAGATAGGCATTTTAACTCTTGGCTCTGAGTGGCGGTGTGTTGTGGTGCTGGCTGCACTCAGTTTCACTAAGAACCGGAGTGATTTTGCCGTGCTGTTTAGTTTGTTCTGTCTAAAGTCCTGAGTCAGAGAGTTGCTCGCTGTGTAAAAGGTCAGTGTGGGAGGAGGAAGAGTTAGGCATGAGTTCCCGAAACAGGACAAAGCCACACTGACTAATCTGAGAGTGACATTTGATTATAAAATGAAGAACTTTTGTGACCACAGAAATGTCTGGGGGAAGGGCTGTTCGAATGCAATGAAGGAAGTTTGTGTTGGGAATTTACTGTTGTGCAGTAATGTGTCTTTCTAACAAAGCACAGTGTCCTTCTCCGTCATGCTGCTCATTTCATTACTGCTAGCAGTAAAGGAGCTTTCTCTCCTTCCCTCCTTTACCCACCACCCTCATCCCCTCACTCTCTCATCATCCATTCCTTGTCACCCTGTCAGTGGTGGCTCAGTGCGCAGCACCCACTCCCTCATTTCAGAGGGTCAGTGCTGAGGGAGCGCCGCACTGTCAGAGGGTCAGTGCTGAGGGAGCGCCGCACTGTCAGAGGGTCAGTGCTGAGGGAGCGCTGCACTGTCAGAGGGTCAGTGCTGAGGGAGTGCCGCACTGTCAGAGGGTCAGTGCTGAGGGAGTGCCGCACTGTCAGAGGGTCAGTGCTGAGGGAGCGCTGCACTGTCAGAGGGTCAGTGCTGAGGGAGCGCTGCACTGTCAGAGGGTCAGTACTGAGGGAGTGCCGCACTGTCAGAGGGTCAGTGCTGAGGGAGTGCCGCACTGTCAGAGGGTCAGTACTGAGGGAGTGCCGCACTGTCAGAGGGTCAGTGCTGAGGGAGTGCCGCACTGTCAGAGGGTCAGTACTGAGGGAGTGCCGCACTGTCAGAGGGTCAGTGCTGAGGGAGCGCTGCACTGTCAGAGGGTCAGTGCTGAGGGAGTGCCGCACCGTCAGAGGGTCAGTACTGAGGGAGTGCCGCACTGTCAGAGGGTCAGTGCTGAGGGAGCGCTGCACTGTCAGAGGGTCAGTGCTGAGGGAGTGCCGCACCGTCAGAGGGTCAGTACTGAGGGAGTGCCGCACTGTCAGAGGGTCAGTGCTGAGGGAGCGCTGCACTGTCAGAGGGTCAGTGCTGAGGGAGTGCCGCACCGTCAGAGGGTCAGTACTGAGGGAGTGCCGCACTGTCAGAGGGTCAGTGCTGAGGGAGTGCCGCACTGTCAGAGGGTCAGTACTGAGGGAGTGCCGCACTGTCAGAGGGTCAGTGCTGAGGGAGTGCCGCACTGTCAGAGGGTCAGTGCTGAGGGAGTGCCGCACTGTCAGAGGGTCAGTGCTGAGGGAGTGCCGCACTGTCAGAGGGTCAGTACTGAGGGAGTGCCGCACTGTCAGAGGGTCAGTGCTGAGGGAGTGCCGCACCGTCAGAGGGTCAGTGCTGAGGGAGTGCCGCACTCTGCTCTTTTTTAGTAGTCCCACTGTTCGGAAGATGGTTGCGGTGAACAAGAAAATCCAAGACTTAACAGAATGAGCACCAAGTGTTTTTGTGTTTTCTGGTTTGTGACTTGGGGCAGGTTATTGGTGCTGGAATAAAGGGACATGGCGCCATGGGGGTTTGTTTAAGATGACCTTTGTAGCAAGGAGCCATGTCAGTCGTTCCATTCTCCCCAGGGCAGCCTCTCATCTAGGACGTGTTGCTTAGATTTCTCATTGTGGCCATCACAGAGAGTTACCTGAGCTGGTCATACATTCGGGGAATAGTGAGGAATGTCTGGCCTGCTTCACCTTCAGACAACATCCCCCCCTCTGGGCAGCATGGCCCCCAGGGACGCAAACTGTTTTCAATCCATGAGTTGTGAGTGGTGGGGCCTAGGGTGGGTGTGGGTGGGGTGGGGTTGTATATGGGTCATTGGAGGAAGGTAGGGGTAGGGAGGGGGTAGTGAGAGGAAGGTAGGGGTAGGGAGGGGGTAGTGGGAGGAAGGTAGGGGTAGAGAGGGGGTAGTGAGAGGAAGGTAGGGGTAGGGAGGGGATGTGGAAGGGGGAAGGGATTAAGTGGAAGGGTGATGTTACCGTTCCTGCTCTGCTGGAGCTTGCTTCCAGATATTCACCACCCTGAGCACTCAGACCTTCCCAGGAGTGTGATTGAAGTGGGTGGTAATAGGTAGACTGTCCAGAGCTTCCTCTCAGTTACTGCAAGTGAAACCTTCTGACAGAAATACTTCTTTCCCTGTGCCTGCAGGTTGAGACTCACCTGGAGAATCCCACAAAGTACCACATCCAACAATCGCAGAGGCAGCAAGTGAAGCAATATCTATCCACCACTTTAGGCAACAAGTTTGCTGCACAGCCCCTGTCGATGGGTCACTCACACCCTGTGCAACCTTCAGCTGTCTCGCCCGCCCTGAGGAATGACCATGTGATATCCAGTTCTACTGGAAACAGTGCTCCAAACAGTCCCATGGCCATGCTCAACATTGGTTCAAATCCTGAACAAGAGGTAGGGGCTATACACCGTCTACAGAAAAACATTGGAGATTGGGGCAGGAGGAGGCCATTTGGCCCTTTGAGCGCCGCCATTCATTACAATCATAGCTGATCATCCAACTCAATAGCCTAATCCTGCTTTCTCCCCTTAATATTAGAATCATAGAATGATAGAAATCATAGAATCCATACAGTGCAGAAGGAGGCCATTCAGCCCATTGAGTCTGCACCGACCACAATCCCACCAGGCCCTATTCCCTTAACCCCATGCGTTTACCCTAGCTAGTTCCCTGACACTAGGGTCAATTTAGTATGGCCAATCAACCTAACCTCTGATCCCATTCACCCCGAGTGCAATATCCAGCTGCCTCTTGAATACATTCAATGTTTTGGCATCAACTACTTCCTGTGGTAATGAATTCCACAGGCTCACCACTCTCTGGGTGAAGAAATGTCTCCTCACCTCCATTGTAAATAGTCTACCCTAAATCCTTAGACTGTGACCCCTGGTTCTGGACTCCATCAGGAACATCCTCCCTGCATCTACCCTGTCTAGTCCTGTTAGAATTTTATAAATCTCTATGAGACCCCCCCTCCTCATTTGTCTGAACTCCAGCGAAAACAATCCTAACCTGGTCAATCTCTCCTTGTATATCAGTCCTGCCATCCCCGGAATCAGCCTGGTAAACCTTCACTGCACTCCCTCGAGAGCAAGAACATCCTTCCTCAGAAAAGGAGACCAAAACTGCACACAATACTCTCGGTGTGGCCTCACCACCAAGGCCCTGTATAATTGCGACAACACATCCCTGCTCCTGTATTTCGAACCTCTCGCAACGAAGGCCAGCATGTCATTTGCCTTCTTGGAAAAGAGACTTGTGTCCACTTTACCCATAGTCTGTGTATTCTCCCCTGTCACACATGACTGGATAGGGTTTGATTGAGATAGAATTTGTGTTATTGATGTGGAGAGGACAGGCTGCAGTTACACTGATCCTCTTATTGACGACCCTGTCTGTTTCTAGATGGACGATGTAATTGACGATATAATTAGCCTTGAATCCAGTTACAATGATGATGTCCTCGGCTATACGGATCCTGCTCTACATGCACCAAATACTGTAAGTTCTCGGAATGTTAACAAAGCCTCTGAAATGGGACTGGGAGGTTTGCACTTTGTAACAACTTGCAGAATGGTTTGAGTTTCGTGCTCTGCTGAGTTAACCATAAGGTGTATTTCCTAAATGCGAATGCTGTGGCACCAGTGAGGAATATTTTCAGCTAAATGTTACGAGGGAGTGGAAATAGACACTGCCAGGCCTCCAGTCCGATCCCGTCATTAACGGATAAAGTTTCAACACTCATTCATTGGTCAGTTCAGTGATTTCACCAGAAATTCCAGGTTGAGTGGATGCTAAAGGAGATTGATCCGTTTCGCTGGTTTATTGTCCAATCAGTGAAGACGATGGTGTCTTTAATGATTGGTGAATGGTCATCTCCAAAGGTCGGGTAGCGGTTAGTTGTTGTCCTTATCTCACAGTCACTGTTTTTGGCTTTGCAATGTGATTTCTTTGTTGGTTGATTCTCTCTCTGATTGTGATAGGTTATAACTTCATAAAATGATAATTAAAGTAATCAGGAGTGAGTGACGCAGACTCTGAAGTGATACAATTGGTGCAAAGTTTATTTCTCACCCGCTGGTGTCTTACAGAAAGGGGCAAAAATTCTCTTGGTTTGGTTTCAATGGCACGTGTAGATCGTCAGCAATCTAATGTGTTTGGATCTTGTAAGTCTCTTTTTTTAGACCTGCAACTGCACAGTACAAACTTTATATTAAAAACAAAATATTAGCAAGAATAAAAAGATTTTCATCTCCTTGATAGTCCCCAGATATTCATGTTCATAAGAGATAGGAACAGAATTAGGCCATTTGGCCCATCGAGTCCATTCTGCCATTCGATCATGGCTGATATGCTCCTCATTCCCATTTTCCTGCCTTCTCCCCGTAAACCTTCACCCCATGACAAATTAAAAATCTGTCTCACTCCTCCTTCAACATACTCACTGTCTCAGTGTCCACCACACTTTGGGGTAGCAAATTTCACAGATTCACAAGCCTTTGGGAGAAGTAGTTTCTCCTCAGCTCTGCTTTACCTTATCTACCCCTTATTCTAAGACTATGACCTCCCATCCTAGAATGCCCCACAAGAGAAGCATCCACTCCCCATCTACTTTGATCATCTTGTATACCTCAATTTGATCACCCCTCATTCTTCTAAATTCCAGAGAGTATAGGCCTAAACTGTTCAATCTCTCTTGATTTGGTTTGATTTGATTTAATGTCATAGGTATTAACTTACAGTGAAAAGTATTGTTTCTTGCGCGCTATACAGACAAAACAATCTGTTCATAGAGAAGGAAAGGAGAGAGTGCTGAATGTAGTGTTACAGTCATAGTTAGGATGTAGAGAAAGATCAACTTAATGCGACATAGGTCCATTCCAAGGTCTGACAGCAGCAGGGAATAATCTGTTCCTGAGTTGGTTGGTATGTGATCTCAGATTTTTGTATCTTTTTCCTCACGGAAGAAGACAGAGGAGAGAACGTCCGGGGTGCGTGGGGTCCTTAATTATGCTGGCTGCTTTGCCGAGGCAGCGGGAAGTGTAGACAGAGTCAATGGATGGGAGGCTGGTTCAATCCTTCATCCCTGGAATCAGTCTAGTGAACCTCCTTGAACTGCCTCCAATGGCACTCCAGTCAGACTCCAGACTGCACAAATTGGGGTTAAGGAAACCACTTGCAGAGAAGTTTTTGTCCCTTACATTGTCAGGAGTGTCATGGTGTCAGTTTGAAGATGTGTTCATGGACAGCAGTCTCCCTCAGCGGTTTACATGTCCTCCACACTCCATTTGGATGCTATCTCCTGCACTGCCTTCTACCTGTGAACCTGGCGTACCGCTTCTGTTCAAACCTATTTGACCTGTCCACTCCATCCCAGTGATAGCCAAGGGTAGAGGTTAAACCTATTGGAGGGTGATGTAGGGACACCATACACTGACTTTTCATTTTTATTCTTGGACCCCCTTTCCTTCTTGGTCCTGATCAGTCCTGTGGTGGGTCTCCATCTGTCTCTTCCTCACAGAGGAAGCGATCCTTCACCATTGATATGTCGTGTGAGTGGTTTCTGTGTCTCGAGGAGCATCCATGACGTCTTTTCTCTGTTGCTCCTCCTGAGCCACTCCTTTGCCCACGGTGCACATTTCTCTTGTTTTGTCACTTTCTCTTCTTCCTTCAGCTTTCTCACACAGTGAGTGTTTGGGATCTGGAATGTTCTGTTGGGAGCATGGTGGAGGCAGCTTCAATCAATGTATTGTAGCGGGCATTAAAGGATTGTCTGAATAGAAACAGTCTGCAGGGATATGGGGAAAAGGTAGGAGAATGGCACTAAATAACGATGCTGTATTGGGGAGCTGGTGCAGATGGGATGGGCCAAATGGCCTCCTTCTGCATTGTAACAATTCATTGATTCTGTGATCAGCTATGTGGCCAGTTACTATTGTGCTGATTATGACTGACACGCAGTAACATGCCAATCCAAAAGTACCATGTGGGGGCCCTATGGAAGTCATAGGACCCTGGTTTAAATAAAATGTCTTTTGCCAACTCCAGACAGACGTCTGGTTGCGTTGAGGGAGCTATTTTGACAGAATGGTGCTGGCTACAGGAAATGGTAAATCATACACTCATCATTTTCGGGGCAGTAATACCCCATTTCCTTTGGGTCCTCCCCCGAAAGTCAGGACAGGTTTTGAAAGCCATTGTGTGGGGCTGGCTTTGCGAAGGGAACTGTGACAATTTGTTGCTCGCAGGCTGAGGGTTTGCACACGCACATTCTGAGAAATTGCCCCCTGTGTGCTCATCAGCCGTTTTGTCTGTGTGCTCAGACTCAGGGTTAAACCCGGAAAATTGCCCCGGAGAGTGAGGGAGACGTTCCAGTGCTGCTGTCAGCAGCACAGCCAAGATTTGTTCAGTCTGTCATTCTGAGACAGATCCTCAGTGTTGCAGTTACCAGTCTGTGCCAGCCAACACTTGTTACATTTATCTGATACTCTCACTGCTGCCAAAGAGAATTGATCTCAATTTATTAAAGAACTTCCATCCACTGATGGCGTGGAAAGATTCTGGGTTCGCCATCATTCCTTTGGATGAAGGATATTCATTTTGGAAGGTCAGTTTTCCAGCTCAGCTTGACATGGGAAGCCACGCCTCGATGACTGTTCCTTTAAAACCTGAATCATCCAACCCCGTACCTCCATGTTGTCAGCCTGACTGGCTAACATTCATTCTTGGAAGAACAGACTTCTCCTCTAGTGGAACATTGCATAGACTGAAGCTATTTGTGTGGAGTTTGCACACTCTCCCCGTGTCTGCATGGGTTTCCTCCGGCTGCTCCGGTTTCCTCCCACACTCCAAAGGTGCGCAGGTTAGGTGGATTGACTATGTTAAATTGCCCTTTAGTGCCCAACAATGTGTAGGTTAGATGGATTAGCCATGGTAAATGTTTGGAGTTACAGCGATAGGATAGGGGAGAGGACCTGGGTAAGATACTCTGTCAGAGATTCTATGCAGTCTCGATGGGCCAAATGGCCTCTTCTGCACAGTAGGGATTCTGTCATTCCACGACACTACAATCTCTGTAACTTTACTCTGGATTGCACTCCCCATTCTGGTCCCTGTCTAAGCCCAAACCAATAAAGTCAATTAATGATTGCACAGTGAAACAACGGAGATTGGAGAGGGCAAACCAGACAGATGAATTGGAACTGGAAATTAGACACTGACTAGGAAACAGCCACAGAATAGTTGTAATATTACAGCACGCACCAAACCCTAATATTACAGCACGCACTAAGCCCTAATATTACAGCATGCATTAAGCCTTAATATTACAGCGTGCACTAAGCCTTAATATTACAGTACGCACCAAGTCCTAATATTACAGCACACACTAATCCCTAATATTACAGCACGCACTAAGTCCTAATATTACAGCACGCACTAAGCCTTAATATTACAGTACACACTAAGTCCTAATATTACAGCACACACTAAGTCCTAATATTGCAACACACACTAAGCCCTAATATTACAGCATACACTAAGTCCTAATATTACAACACACACTAAGCCCTAATATTACGGAATGCACTAAGCCTTAATATTACAGCATGCGCTAAGCGTTAATATTACAGCATGCACTAAGTCCTAATGTTACAGCATGCGCTAAGCCCTAATATTACAGCACGCGCTAAGCCTTAATATTACAGCACGCACTAAGCATTAATATTACAGCACGCACTAAGCCCTAATATTACAGCACGCACTAAGCCTTAATATTACAGCACGCACTAAGCCCTAATGTTACAGCACACACTAAGACCTAATATTACAGCACGCACTAAGCCATAATATTACAGCATGCACTAAGCCCTAATATTACAGCACGCACTAAGCCTTAATATTACAGCATGCAGTAAGCCCTAATATTACAGCAGGCAGTAAGCCCTAATATTACAGCACGCGCTAAGCCCTAATATTACAGCACACACTAAGCCCTAATATTACAGCACGCACTAAGCCATAATATTACAGCATGCACTAAGCCCTAATATTACAGCATGCGCTAAGCCCTAATGTTACAGCACGCACTAAGCCCTAATGTTACAGCACGCAGTAAGCCCTAATATTACAGCACGCGCTAAGCCCTAATGTTATAGCACGCAGTAAGCCCTAATATTACAGCACGCACTAAGCCCTAATATTACAGCACGCACTAAGCCCTAATATTACAGCACGCGCTAAGCCCTAATATTACAGCACGCGCTAAGCCCTAATGTTATAGCACGCAGTAAGCCCTAATATTACAGCACGCACTAAGCCCTAATATTACAGCACGCACTAAGCCCTAATATTACAGCACGCACTAAGCCCTGCATTTGATTGTCCAACAGAGATGAACAAAATCTGAGACTCTCTAAATTCATTGGATGAATGTTTCTATATTGAAACCAATGCTCCTCTTCTCATCCGTGTGGTAGGAAACAAATGATGGATCAATTTAATCCCAAACCCCCGAGACCTGGAGAGCCCCTCTGCTGACCCACCTTCTCAGGATGTCTGTTATTTTTGTTGACCAGCAGCAGAGGTCTTGTGATTCACAAGCTCCGTCTGTCTAATGTGGACTTGAAGAACCCAGAATCGGCCAGGCCCGAGCTGGGCACGTTTCCAGGTGACTGACCCAGGGGTGTAGTACCACAAATTTTGCAGTCGAGTATCCCATATTTGGGGACATCGCAGGTGTCAGCACACCCGGAGTGCAATGGGATAGCCTCGTCCGGGGCAAACCACCTGCTTGATCTTGGTTTCACCCCTGCCAGGCAGCACAAAATATAGCAATACAAAAAGGTTGGATGTTGTAGGAAGTTCACCAATCAGATGGTGACGTCTTCCTTGTACCTTGTCTAGGTGTGTGAGGTGGATGTGAGGTGTGTCAGCACATTCACAGGGAGCAAGATATTGGATCTGGATGGCTTTTGATTTCTTGGGGGGGGGGGGCGGGGAAGAAACGAAGAGGATGCGGAATTTCTTGTGCAGTTCTTTGCTTTTAATCTGAGCAACTCAGCACAATCTTTGACCCGTTGCAAACCAGGGACGTGCTTAATCTCAGCTCCTTTTTTTTGCGAAAGCTTCTGATGTAAACATTAACAATGTTGCTTCCAGAGGTTAGTCTTTAAACTGCTGGGAACAAGCTAAAATGTCATGCTGTTTCTACACATCCAGTAAAGAGCTGGGAGTGTGAGAGAGGGGGGTGGGTGTGTGAAGGTTAAAGTTCTCTCTCATTCTCCTCAATGTGACCGTAGCCTTGAGCTGCTCCCCACCACAGCAACCGCACCCCCCCCACCCACCCCCACCATCCCCAGCAATGCCTGTCTCTGAAAACAGTGAAAGCGTTCAGGAGAAAAGCAAAATCAGGGGCATTCTCCAGGTTCCAAACTCTCCAAAATTCCAGCAGGTAAGATCTCTGCCTGAATACTGCACACAGTAAATGTAGCATTGATCCATTGGATTGAGATAATCCAACGGCACTGTGTGTGTGTGTGTGTGTGTGTGTGTGTGTGTGTGTGTGCATTCTGATAAAGATTGCTCCAGAGAGTCAGGTTTGGAGTTCCCTGTGCATTATTATAGCGGGCCTTATGTTGCCCACTCTTAGTAGATGGAAAATAGATTTTTACTCTCTCTGTTTCTATTTTTTCCCACTCGAATTTTCGCTACTTTTCTTGAAGGTTCTGCCAGGAACCAACCTTCTGCTTCTTTGTTCTGGATCTTTCTCTTTCTCTCTCCTCCATTCTCTCTCTCTTTCACTCATTCCCTCTCTCCTCCCCCCATTCTTTCATTTTCCCATTCTCCTCTGTCCTTTTCCCATTCTCTCTCTCTCTCCCCCATTTTCTCTCTCTTTCCCCCATTCTCTCTCTCTCTCTCTCTCTCCCCATTCTCTCTCTTTCCTCCATTCTATCTCTCTCTCACTCTTTGCCTATCTTTCTACAACTTTTCCTTTTTTTGTTCTTGTTTCTCAGTAATCCTCTATTTCTCTCACTCTTCCTGATCTGTCTGTTTCATGTTTATGGCTTTCTCTGTCTTTCTATATTTGTTAATGTCTCTTTCCCTATTTCTCTTTGTCCCTTCCCCATTCACTCTCTCTTTCCCCATTCTCTCTCTCTTTCCCCCACTCTCTTTCTTTCCCCCATTCTCTCTCTCTCTTTCCTCCACTCTCTGTCTCTTTGCCTCTCACTCTCTCTCTCTCTCCCTGTCTCTGACCATTTCTCTGTGTGCTTCTATTTGCTGATAATAAAATTGTCTTGGTTCACCGTTGCTGTCTGACCAGAACTGTTTACAGATCTGTTGAAATATCAGATTAAACCGTCTGACATCAGTGAAGAGATAGCGAACACACTGTTTTTTTGAGAAGTTTGAAATACTGATGTTTCTGAAATTTGGTGCATGCTGTTTGCAACTGTAAAGGAGGGAGATTGGAGATGAAGTGCTGTGAGACACCCTGATATTTGCTACCTACATGCAATGCCTTCAGTTGTGTAATGGAGTTACACTGCACTCTTGTGTGTAACTGACCCACGACTGAGTGAAACCTTTATCACCACAGTCCAGCTTTGGTAATGTAAATGATTAGGTCACAGTTTATAACGGGCCTCACAGTAAGCTTACGCAGAATCTATCTCCTTTCTTGTCTCTTCGTATCTTGATCTATTTATCAAGGGGTCAATGGTGACTCAATGGATGGTGCATTCTTTGCTGAGTCAGAAAGTGTGGGTTCAAGTTCCACGCAGAGACTGACACATATTGCAAGCTGTCACTCCGCACTGCCAATATTCAGAAGGGACTGAGGGAGTGCTGCACTGTCACAGGGTCAGTGCTGAGGCAATGCTGCACTGTCAGAGGGTCAGTACTGAGGGAGTGCTGCACTGTCAGAGGGTCAGTACTGAGGGAGCGCCGCACTGTCAGAGGGTCAGTACTGAGGGAGTGCCGCACTGTCAGAGGGTCAGTACTGAGGGAGTGCTGCACTGTCAGAGGGTCATTACTGAGGGAGTGCTGCACTGTCAGAGGGTCAGTACTGAGGGAGTGTCGCACTGTCAGAGGGCAGTACTGAGGGAATGTCGCACTGTCAGAGGGTCAGTGCTGAGGGAGTGTCGCACTGTCAGAGGGTCAGTGCTGAGGGAGTGCCGCACTGTCAGAGGGTCAGTGCTGAGGGAGTGCCGCACTGTCAGAGGGTCAGTGCTGAGGGAGTGCTGCACTGTCAGATGGTCAGTACTGAGGGAGTGCCACACTGTCAGAGGGTCAGTACTGAGGGAGTGCTGCACTGTCAAAGGGTCAGTACAGAGAGTGCTGCACTGTCAGAGGGTCAGTACTGAGGGAGTGTCACACTGTCAGAGGGTCAGTACTGAGGGAGTGCTGCACTGTCAGAGGGTCAGTACTGAGGGAATGCTGCACTGTCAGATGGTCAGTACTGAGGGAGTGCCACACTGTCAGAGGGTCAGTGCTGAGGGAGTGCCACACTGTCAGAGGGTCAGTACTGAGGGAGTGCCGCACTGTCAGAGGGTCAGTACTGAGGGAGTGCCACACTGTCAGAGGGTCAGTACTGAGGGAATGCTGCACTGTCAGAGGGTCAGTACTGAGGGAGTGCCGCACTGTCAGAGGGTCAGTGCTGAGGGAGTGCCACACTGTCAGAGGGTCAGTACTGAGGGAGTGCCACACTGTCAGAGGGTCAGTACTGAGGGAGTGCCACACTGTCAGAGAGTCAGCGCTGATGTTCAGCACTGTTGTTTCCTTTGGATGAAATAATAATAGCAACTTGTATTTGGAACCAAGGCCCCATTTGGTCTCTCAGGAGATTATGAAATATCCCATAGCGTTATGTTGAAGAAGAACAGAAATTAAAATCCTTCCCTGGTATCCTGGCCAGTATTGGTGTTTATGGGATCTAACTGTGCACAAAAGGGCTGCTACATTTGTTACATTACAACAGTGATAATAGATAAAAATACATGTAGCTATATATGAAAAAATGAGCCAGATAAAGTGGCACAGAAATGACGCAGAGAGACAGATAGAGATAGAGAAAACAAGAGATAAATAGAGAGAGAGAGATGGGTCTGGAGAGAAGTTGATGGAGAGACTTGAAGAAGCAGTGAGGCTGAAGGAGCGACAGGAAGAACTGGAGCGATTGAGAGAGACATTCATGGAGATGAAAATGTGAATGAGATAAAGAGAGACAGACTATTGGAGATAAAATGAAAGAAAAGTAGAAATGGAGAAATAGAGATCCAGAGGCAGAGAGGAGAGAGATCAATGAAATTGATCCAGATAGAGATGAAAGCGTGGCATAATGATTGGCACTGCTGCCTCACAGTGGCAGGGACCCAGGTTTGATTCCCGGCCTGGGTCACTGTCTGTGTGAAATTTGCATGTTCTCCCTGTGTCTGCGTGGGTTTCCTCCAGGTGCTCCGGTTTCCTCCCACAGTCAAAGACGTGCTGGTTAGGTGCATTGACCATGCTAAATTCTCCCTCAGTTTACCTGAACAGATGCCAGAGTGTGGCAACTAGGGGATTTTCACAGTAACTTCATTGTGGTGTTAATGTAAGCCTTACTTGTGGGACGAATAAATAAGCTTAAGACTTAAAATGTTAGAAGTGGTGAGCAATAGAGATGCAGAGAGAGAGCACCAGAAAGGGAGGTGGAGAGAGACTGATGGAAAGAGAGAGAGCAAAAAGGAATGACATCCCAGTGATCCATCAGATTAGCTGACGGTTATGAACAGTGTTAGCTGGGTTTGCAGACACTGAACATTTAGATTCACTTTATCAGATAGTTTATCTGGGTCAGATACAGTGTGATCGAGCTCACCTGGGAGAGTTGTATTTTTTGTAGAAAAGTAGCTGATGGAACATTTTCTGGATCGCTGACCTGGGCGTGTGAAGAAGCTGTGTCAGGATTCATTGACCCGGAGCCCAGGAGCCGGTTGGATCTGGCTTTAAGTCTGATTTTTTTCCTTTTGCCCTGAAGGTGGTGAATCCGTGTGAAAGTCATGGGAAGGATCACCGCCCCCTCTCTAGATAGGCTGAGGGGCCATTCACCAGGAACTTGGTGAGCAAGTGTTAGTGTGTTGTTTAACCGTGGAAGGCATTACGGCTGTGCCAGATCCCACTGTAGCCCCAAGGCAGTTTGGGAACAAATGGTTTGAGAATCATGGGATTGGAAATCCTCACGCAGGGTGTGGCCCGGTGGTTAGCACTGCTGCCTCACAGCACCAGAGACCCAGGTTTGATTCCCAGCTTGGGTCACTGTTTGTGTGGAGCCTGCACATTCCCTCAGTATCTGTGTGAGATAGAAGGAAATTTGGCCGATTGGATAAGTAACTGGCTGTCTCATAGAAGACAGAGGGTGGTGGTGGAGGGAAAATTTTCAGACTGGAGGCCAGTTACCAGCGGTGTACCACAGGGATCAGTGCTGGGTCCTCTGCTATTTGTGATTTTTATCAATGACTTGGAGGAGGGGGCTGAAGGGTGGGTTAGTAAATTTGCTGACGACACGAAGATTGGTCGAGCAGTGGATGAGATGGAGGGCTCTTGTAGGCTGCAAAGAAACATTGATAGGATGCAGAGCTGGACCGAAAAGTGGCAGATGGAGTTTAACCCTGATAAGTGGAGGTGATTCATTTTGGTAGGACAAGTTTGAATGCAGATTACAGGGTCAACGGCAGGGTTCTGAGGAATGTGGAGGAACAGAGAGATCTTGGGATTCATATCCACAGATCTCTGAAGGTTGCTACTCAAGTGGATAGAGCTGTGAAGAAGGCCTGTAGTGTGTTAGCGTTTATTAACAGGGGGTTTGAGTTTAAGAGCCGTGAGGTTATGATGCAACTATACAGGACCTTGGTGAGACCACATTTGGAATATTGTGTGCAATTCTGGTTACCTCACTATAAGAAGGATGTGGAAGCATTGGAGAGAGTGCAGAGGAGATTTACCAGGATGCTGCCTGGTTTGGAGGGAGGTCTTATGAGGAAAGGTTGAGGGAGCTGGGGTTTTTCTCTTTAGAGCGGAGGAGAACGAGAGGTGACTTAATAGAAGTTGATAAGATGATGAGGGGGATAGATAGAGTGGATGTTCAGAGACTATTTCCTCGGGTGGATGTAGCTGTTACTAGGGGGCATAACTATAAGGATCATGGTGGGAGATATAGGAGGGATATCCGAGGTGGATCCTTTACGCAGAGAGTGGTTGGGGTGTGGAATGCACTGCCTGCTGTGATAGTGGAGTCGGACACTTTAGGAACTTTCAAGCGGTTATTGGATAAGCACATGGAGCACATCGGAATGATAGGGAGTGGGATAGCTTGATCTTGGGTTTGGACATAGCTCAGCACAACATTGAGGGCCTAAGGGCCTGTACTATGCTGTACTGTTCTATGTTCTATGACTGGAGTTGAGATACAAATCAGTATGATCTAACGGAATGGTGGAGCAGGCTCAGGAGGAAGAATGACCTCTGCATCTATGTTCCAATGGGATAATAGATACTGATTTAACAGTGCAGGAAGGTCAGACAGGAGCAGTGAGCAAGGTTGGATTTGAAGTTGAACTCACTGTAAACAGTGTAAATGAAGTGAATGAACATTGCGGGAGTGTTTGCTGATTCACAGCAACAGTTTGCCGTTAACAGGATTGTGTACATCATTTTGTACCTGGCGTGAAGCTGCCCAGTTTGGTGAGTTTTTGTTTATTCTGTAGAATAGGTGAGAGTTTTATGGGATGTGGCTTGTCAGTGAGACCCGAAGCAGAGGCTCTTTCACATCACTGTGATTTGTAAAAGGAATGGGCTCGCCTGCGTCCTGCACCCTGCGCCTGCACCCTGTGCCTGTACCCTGCGCCTGTATCCTGCACTTGTATTCTATACCCTGCCCTTGTACCTTGCACCTGTACCCTGTACTCTGCATCTGTACCCTGTGCCTATACCCTGAACCTGTACCTTGCACCCGTACTCTGTACCCTGCACCTGTACCCTATACCCTACACCTGTACCCTGTGCCTTGCACCTGTACTCTGCGACGGTACCCTGTGCCTTGCACCTGTACCCTGCGCCTGTACCCTGAGCCAGTACCCTGCGCCCATACCCTGCGCCCGTATCCTGCACCTGTGTCCACCTCATTGAAGGCTGACACTTTGGCATCATTGAGTTGTGCTTTATCAGGTTCTGCTGCCAGGCTGATACACAGAGTGAGAACCTACAGGGAGAGGAAAACGCAGGAACTGATCAAACAGCAAGAGACGAGGCTGATGAAGAAACCTTGAGCTTCCCTGCTCTTCAAAGAGGCCACTCATTGGTCTAAGCTGATGTTTATGTTCCACACAAGCCTCTTTCCAGCCCGATCAGCGTATCCTCTCTTCCATTCCTCCCTCCCCCGTGTTTATCCAGCGTCCCCTTAAACATGTTGGTGTTTCAGCTCAGTACCCCCTGTGACACTGAGTTCCAGATCCTCCCCACTCTCTGGCTGACATTTCTCCTGAATTTTCATTTGGATTTGTTAGTGACTATCTTGTAATTGTGGCTGGCCTACATTAGCCCTCAATATATTTTAAAGACCTTCATTGTGTCACATCTCGGCCTTTTCCTTTCAAGAAAGCAGAAGCCCAAACTCGATCAGTCACCCCTGATAGCTTGTAACCTCCCGTTTACATGGATGATCAGAGAACTGTTTCCTATCTCTTGTCCAGTGTGCTTGTATATTTTTGGATTTTTTTATCCTGATGGAGAAAGAGGAGACTGAGAGAAGGGAGGAACTTCCCAAAGTGACAGGGGTAGGATCGTGGAAATGTCCGTTCAGATATAACCGAGATTATCTTGGAGTGACTACAGTCTGTTGGGGTTCAGTTGGTTTGGGAGCAAGAAAACTCACAACAACAGCAATGTGATAAAGACCAGATAATCTGTGTTATCGATGTTGGTTCAATGACTAACATTGGCTGGGACACTGGGGAGAACTTCCCTGATCTTCAAAGAGAGTGATGGGGATTTCCAAACACACCTCAAAGAGCAGAGCACTTCATTTAACATCTCATTTCATTCAGTGCCTTCAATAATGCAGCACTCTCTCAGAGCTGTGCTCAGAGTATCACTGTATGAGGTGTTCAGGTCTTTGGGTGGGAGTTTAACCCACAACCTGTGACTCTGAGGTGAGAGTGCAACCCACTGAGTCACAGCTGATATTCACAAAGTGAGCCAGGATTTCCTTCATCTGATTTGATTTGATTTATTATTGGCGCGTGTATTAACTTACAGCGCAAAGTATTGTTTCTTGTGCGCTATACAGACGAAGCATCCCGTTCATAGAGAAGGAAAGGACAGAATGCAGAATGTAGTGTTACAGTCATAGGTAGGGTGTAGAGAAAGATCAACTTAACGTGAGGTAGGTCCATCCAAAAGTCTGATGGCAGCAGGGAAGAAGCAGTTCTTGAGGCAGTTGGTACGTGACCTCAGATGTTTATATCTTTAATGATGTGATTTTTGATCTGACTTATGCCAAAATTACATAAATACTTTTGTCAGATTCTAAGCAACTGTAATGACCTCAACGAGGCCCATGAGGTGGGGCTTCTGGAGTATGAGCTCCCTGATTGAGGTAATGATTGTCTGCCATATATATATATTGAGATTCTGACTGTGTACCTGGGGCACTCTTAAGAATGGAGATTGGTTTGTAAATAAAGGGAACCTGGTGAGGGGACGCCAGCCTCTGAGGAGATATTTCAGCCACCAATGCTGCTTATTTCCGGAGAAGCTAAAGCGGGTCTGGAGGACAGTCTGGAACTTTGCCCCCCTCCTCTTTATCTGACAGATGTTATGAAAGCTGCAAACTGAGGTCAACATTTATGGAGATCAGCCATCACCCATCGGAGAAAAGGACCCATGGGGACAAGGGTGGAGATGGAGCTGTTTAATCCTGATCGTTGCCACAACAACAATAAATTTTATTTAGATAGTGCCCCAGTGAAATCGAACATCTCAAGCTGCTTCTCATGGGCTGTTTAACTCTGAGTCACAGACAACGATGTGAAGAATGGTAAGCTGGGTCACTGAGGCTGCTGGTGCGTTCCTCTCCACCGTGGGTAGGATTGTGTGGCTTTATTCAAATTCCAGCATTCCAGACTGATTATTGACATGTTTTCTCTCATTTCCTTTCCTTCAGTTGCCTCTTTCCACGAGTCATTTGGAAGTTTATTCAGGCCATGGGATTCCAGCACCCACCAGCACTTCATGCCCAGCCAATATTGCCATTAAAAGGGAAATGTCAGGTAAACTGTAATGTATTAACACAGCGTAGAGGGAGCTTTACTCTGTATCTAACCCCGTGCTGTACCTGTCCTGGGAGTGTTTGATGGGGGGACAGTGTAGAGGGAGCTTTACTCTGTATCTAACCCCGT
Source organism: Carcharhinus amblyrhynchos (assembly GCF_965287045.1). Classification (NCBI taxonomy): domain Eukaryota; kingdom Metazoa; phylum Chordata; class Chondrichthyes; order Carcharhiniformes; family Carcharhinidae; genus Carcharhinus; species Carcharhinus amblyrhynchos. The sequence continues at coordinate 1,365,678 of NC_137345.1, read as the reverse complement.
GTTGTACCTGTCCTAGGAGTGTTTGATGGGGACAGTGTAGAGGGAGCTTTACTCTGTATCTAACCCTGTGCTGTACCTGTCCTGGGAGTGTTTGAGGGGTCACTGGGTCTTTGAGATGTGAATCTGAGTTATTCCTGTTACTAACAACTCATACCCTGATCAACACAAAATGACAAAGAAAGAACCAAACAAACAAATATCTGTGTCTCAGTGAGATGTTCCCCTCCTGCTGGCCCAGCCCCAAGAATTAAATATAAAATAAAAAACTAGGCTCAGCAAAAGTGACCATGAAACCATTATTGACTGTTGTAAAAACCCACCTGGTTTTGTTAAGTCCTTATGTTGTTTGGGGAGCGAAATCTACCGTCCTTACCCAGCCTGAGACTCCAAAGCTACAGTAACTTAGTTGAGTTTATACCATCCTCTGAAAGGGCCAAGTGAGACACTCAGTTGTGTTTAAGGTGACGGTTCACCACTACCTTCTGGAGGGCAACTGGGAATGGGCAGTAAATACTGTGCTCTGTCTATTCCTTTCATTGTTTTAAATACTTCAATTCCCAAAGCCTGAGCTTTTTAACCCGAACCTTATCTCCATTTCCTTCAATTTCACCATTCCACCTTCTCACCATGTCCCTTAATCCCAGACTTTGGCAGAAATTCCTCAATGGCTGTTTGAGTTGCTCTCTCCGATCACTTCCTAAGTGATTGCAGCTAATGCTCAGTCATCCTTTCGTTGCAGAACTTCTCTGTGACTTCCCCCTCTCTCTCTCCTCACTTCCTCATTTTCTCTTGTGTTCTACTGGATCTGAAGCCTCAAAAATATCCATTGGAACAATTCCAGCTCCGCCTGTCTCCGAATATCATCAACCCAATTCCTGCAATCTTTGCTGGTGCTTTCAATTTCAGACAGACTGCGGTGAGCGGGGTGCCGGGAACTGGACACAGGAAGTGGTGGGACCGGAATTTCCAAAGTTCCCCTGATCATAAAATCATGGAAGGTTACAGCACAGAATGAATGTAGACAGACTGCCCAGCGTTGACCCAGGCAGTGACCAGCCCAGCCCTGTTCACCTTGGAAAGTCCCCCTTACTAACATGTGGGGGCTTGTGCCAAAAGTGGGAGAGTTGTCTGATAGACTAATCAAGCCTAACATAGTCCAGGTCAAACACGGGCAAGGAAACCTCCTGCTGAACATCACATACCGTCCCTCTGCAGCTCAGAATCAGAACTCCTCCATGTTGAACGTCACTTGAAGGAGACACTGAGGGTGGTGAGGGCCCAGAATGTACTCTGGGCAGGGGACTTCCAGCACCAAGAGTGACTTGGTGGACACAACAGACCGAGGTGACTGGGTCCTAAAGGACATTGCTGTTAGACTGAGACAGCAGCAGGTAGTGAGGGAAACAACGAGAGGAAATAACATACTTGACCTCACCCTTATCAGTCTGCCGGCTGCAGATGCATCTGTCCATGACAATATCGGTAAGAGTGACCATCGCACAGTCCTTGTGGAGACAAAGTCTCACCTTCACATTGAGAATAACCCCCATCGCGTTGTGTGACACTATCACCGTGCTAAATGAGACAGGCTTAGAACCGATCCAGCAACTCAAGACTGGGCATCCATGGGGTGCTGTGGGCCATCAACAGCAGTGGAACCGTACTCCAGCACAGTCTGTAACCTCACGGCCCAGCACATCCCCCACTCAACCATTACCATCAAACCAGGGGATCAACCCTGGTTCAATGGAGAGTGCAGGAGGGCATGCTGGGAGCAGCACCAGGCAGACCGAAACATGAGGTGTCAACCTGGTGAAGCTACTAAACAGGATTCCTTGTGTGCCATGCAGCAAGTAATTGGCAGAACCAAGCGATTCCACAACCAACGGATCAGACCTAAGTTCTGCAGTCTTTCCACATCCAATTGTAAATGGTGGTGGACAATTAAACAAGAGGAGGCTTCACAAATATCTCCATCCTCAATGATGGAGGAGCCCAGCACATCATTGTAAAAAATGAGTCTGGAGCATTCACAGCAATCTTCAACCAGAAATGCCAGGTGGATGATCCATCTCCGCCTCCTCCAGTGGTCTCCAGCATCTCAGATTCCGGTCTCCAACCAATTCGATTCACTCCCCGTGATATAAGAAACAGTTGGAGTCACTGGCTGCTGCAAAGGGAATGGGCCCTGATAACGTTCCGGCAATAGTACTGAAGACTTGTGCTCCAGGACTTGCTGTTCTCCTAGCCAAGCTCTTCCAGTACAGATACAACACCGGCATCTACCCAACAATGTGGAAAATTGCCCAGGTTTGTCCTGTTGACAATAAACAGGACAAATCCAACCCGGCCAATTACTGCCCAATCCGTCTACTCTCGATCATCAGTAAAGTGATGGAAGGGGTCATCGACAGCGCGAACCCCAGCACCTGCTCAGCAATAACCTGCTCAGTGATGCCCAGTTTGGGTTTTGCCAGGGTCACTCAGTTCCTGACCTCATTACAGCCTTGGTTCAGACACGGACAGAAGAGCTGAATTTGAGGGGTGAGGTGAGAGTGACAGCCCCTGGCATCAAGGCTGCATTCGACCGGGTGTGGCATCAAGAGCCCGAGTGAAACTGGAGTCAGTGGGAATAGGGGGCAAACTCTCCACTGGTAGAAGTCCTGATACATAGGAAGATGGTTAGAGGTCGATCATCTCAGCTCCAGGACTTCGCTGCAGGAGTTCCTCAGGGCAGTGTCCTCAGCTCAACAATCTTCAGCTGCTTCGTCAATGACCTTCCCTCTGTCATAAGGTCAGAAATGGGGATGTTTGCTGATGATTGCACAATATTCAGCACCATTCGCGACTCCTCAGATACTGAAACAGTCCATGTTCAAAAGCAACAAGTTCTGGACAATATCCAGGCTTGGGCTGACAAGTGGCAAGTAACATTCGCGCCACACAAATGCCAGGCAAGGACCAGCTCCAACAAGAGAGAATCTAAGCATCACCCCATAACATTGAATAGCATCCCTGAATCCCCTGCTACCAACATGGGGGTTACCAATGACCAGACACTGAACTGGACTAGCCATAGACATACTGTGGCTACAAGGCAGGTCAAAGGCTAGTAATTATGTGATAGTAACTCACCCCCCAACTCCCTGAAGCCTGTCTTTCATTTACAAGGTTCAAGTTAGGAGTGTGATGGAATACTGTCCACTTGCCTGGATGGGTGCAGCTCCAACAACACTCAAGAAACTTGACACCATCCAGGAGAAAGCAGCCCTGCTTGAGTGACACTTCATCTACTGCCTTAATCATCCACTCCCTCCACCACTGATACACAGTGGCAGCCGTGTGCACCATCTACAAGATGCACTGCAGCAACTTAACCCTCAGTCAGCACCTTCCAAACTCACAACCACTACCATCTAGAAGGACAAGATCAGCAGATAAATGGGAACACCACCACCTGGAAGTTCCTCTCCAAGCCTCTCGCCATCCAGACTTGGAAATATATCGGCATTTCCTTCACTGTCACTGAGTCAAAATCCTGGAACTCCCTCCCTAACAGCACAGTGGATGTACCTATACCACATGGACTGCGGCGGGTTCAAGAAGGCAGCTCACCACTACCTCCTCAAGGGTAATTAGGGATGGGCAATAAATGCTGGCCAGCCAGTGATGCCCATGTCCTGGAATGAATACTAAAAGGCCATTCAGTTCTTTGTGTCTGTGCTAGCTCTTTGATATAGCCATTAGTGCCACTCCCCTGCTCTTTCCCCATAGTTCCACAAAGATTGCCCCTTCAGTTATTTATCCAATTCCCTTTTGAAAGTTTTGATTGAATCTGTGTCCAGCGCCCTCTCAGGCAGCGCCTTCCGGATCACAACCCGCTGTGTAAATAAAATCCTTCCCCTCTGTCCCCCGCCACCCACCCCCCCCCCCTACCCCCCCCAACCCCTCCCCCCACCCCAACCCCCACCCCCCGGCTCCTTTGCTTATTGCTGTAACTCTGTGTCCTCTGGTTACTCAGCCTCCCGCTCTGGCAACAACTCCTCTTCGTCAACTCTGTTCAAACCCTTCAGTATTTTAAACATCTCCATTCAACCTTCTTTTAAATAACCCGTTCTCAGTGAATTACTCCAGCCCCTTTCATTACTCTGATCTCTGCATGAAGAGTATTTTTTGGGAGATTAGTGCCTCAGGTCGGCCATGTCCTTCCTCTTTACTAAAGCTAATGTTCGTTCTATCCCCTGATGGGCTGAATTCCTCGAGATTCCTGCCTGGCACCAGAGACCCACCCCCCAAACTCCCAGTCAGCTACCGTCACCTCTCTGCCAGCTGAAAATGGAGCAATAGTGCCACCCTGTGGATTGGCCAGTTGCCCTCTTGTGATTGTTCCAGCGATAAGCAGAACATATCTCCCTTCAGCCTTACTGTAACCCAGTGTCCCCCCCACCGCACCCCCCACACGTACGTACACTCACACACACGCACACACACACACACACAGAGCAGTATGGGTGCACAGCAGACCAGTCTTTTCCCCAGGGGTAGAGAATGCCAGGTCAGTATGTCTGGGGTTGGTGATGAGGTACTGTGGGGCGATGGTTGATGTTTCCTCTCTGGAGGTTTGGTCCAGGCACAGCTGCTGCTGCCACTCAGCCTTTCAAACCAACCTCCAGAAACCTGAAATCCCACTCCAAAATATTGGTGTTCCTTCCTTAACCAATGGGCTGGGTGCATCATCAAACATCCTGTCAGAGAGTTGGTGCAAACCCGATTGGCTGAATGGCCCAAAGGGTGGCACGGTGGTACCGTGGTTAACACTGCTGCCTCACAGCACCCGGGACCCGGGTTTGATTCCCAGATTGGGTCACTGTCTGTGTGGAATCTGCATGTTCTCCCCGTGTTAGCGTAGGTTTCTTCCGGGTGCTCCAGTTTCCTCCCACAATCCAAAGATGTGCAAAGGCGGATTGGCCATGATAAATTGCCACTTAGTCTCCCAGGATGTGAAGGTTAGGGGGATTAGTGGGGTAAATACATGGGGTTATGGGGATAGGGCCTGGGTGGGATGCTTTATCAGAGAGTTGATGCATACTTGATGGGCCAAATGGCCTCCTTCTGCACTGTCGGGATTCTATGAGCAGCCCAGGGGAGCCATGTTTTAATATAATTTGATCAGTTTCTGTTAAAAGTTTTGTGTTTCTGTTACATTGCTCCTTTAAGGGGTTGGTAATGAGTTTATATTCATTTGTTTTACAAAAGAGTAGAGACAGAGTCTCTGTGACCCAGGGGGTGTAGTTAGGAGGCAGAGATCTAGAATCCTGTGAGTGAACTGACTCTGTGCTTTGTTCTGGACTTTATTCACTGTCTGACTTGAATCTGTTCACTGACACCTCTTGAATCACTTTTCCCTTTTGCTGCTCACTCCTGCCTCTTGCTCCCAACACTTCCTCTGGCCTCTCAATCAGAAAGTTGTGGGTTCAAGCCCCACTCCTGGGGAATTCCCTTCTGCCGCTCGGTCAATATTTATTTCTCAATTAACATCACAAAAACAGATAGTCTGGTCATGGACATGTGAGAACTTACTTGGTGCCAATTACTGGCCATGTTTCCTACATTAGAAGTGTGACTACACTCCAGAAGTAGTTTATTGGTAATAAAGTGTTTTATTGTGCTGTGATTGTGAAAGCTGTGATAGAATTATGAGAGATTCTTTTCTTGGACCTCTTGTCTAACACAACACAGCTATTACCTACTGGACTCCTGTCCGATGACCATTACTTCACGTTTCCTCCTTGTCATGTTTAATTCCTCCTTCACTGCACACACATTCTCACACATTCTCTGCTGTCTGAGAACTTTGAGAGATTTTCTAAAAGTATTTCTTTGTGTTTAGAAGGAAATGATGTTGGTTAGGGTGCATTGGCTGAGCTAAGTTCTTCCTCAGTGTATCCACACAGGCGCCGCAGTGTGGTGACTAGGGAATTTTCACACTAACTTCATTGCAGTGTTAATGTAAGCCTACTTGTGACACTAATTAAAAAAGCAAGAATAGAAACAAGTCCACAATCAGCTCTGCAACTCTTCAGGATCAGCCTGGTGTTTCCAGAAACTGAAGGTTTATCCCCCAGACGCTGGCTTGAATAAGACCTGGGAAAGCAAAAAAAAACCCAATGCTTTAATCTTTAATTATTAATTATAAAAATATTGGAAATGAATCAGGCAGTTGGAGATCATGCAATGAAATGTCTGACCAGGAGGTCCTCACATCTCCTAGTTGGCATGGTTCTGATTAAAGGTCTGGAACCCTCACAGTGTCACTTCTCCACTTGCGTCTCAAGCCTCCTAATCTCCCTCTCCAACCAGAACATTTGCTCTGTAATCCTCTGTGTCCCTTAGCGGAAAACAACTCTCCTTTCCCCAATCGTCCTTTCCTCACACTTCGCCCACGTTCCAGTTGTTAAAATACCAGGACTGGGATTTTCCAGCTGCGCTCATTCCAACACTGGAAAATCCCACCCGAGGTCAACGGAACTTTGCATGATTTGCGCCCCTCCCTCCCCAGCCACTGCGAGTCCCATGGTGAGCAGGATGGGGAAGTTTCTCCCTCTGTATCCGCTGTCTCAGGTCTCATAGCGGAACAGCGAGTACTTTCCCTCCAGACTGTACTGACCCTTTTCATACAATCTCAGCATCATGTAGCAAATAAGGAGGCCACTCAGCCCACTGTGACTGTACTGGCTCTTTCAAAGGGCTATCTAATTGGTCCCACTCTCCTGATCTTTCCCAATAGCCCTGTGAATATTCCCCCCTTCAATTATTTATCAGTTCTGAATCATAGGATCCATGGAATCCCTATAGTGCAGAAGGAGGCCATTCGGCCCATCGAGTCTGCACCGACAACAATCCCAGCCAGCCCCTACCCCTTAACCCTCACCTAGCCACCCTGCTGATCCCTCCAAGCTATGCATCCCGGGACAGCAAGGGGCAATTTAGCGTGGCCAGTGCACCTAACCTACACATCTTTGGAGTGTGGGAGGAAACCGGAGCACCCGGAGGAAACCCATGCAGGCACGAGGAGAACGTGCAATCTCCACACAGGCAGTGACCCAAGCTGGGAATCGAACCCAGGTCCCTGGAGCTCTGTGCAGTAGTGCCACCGTGCTGCCGGGAGTCAACTTCCACTGCCCTTTCAGGCAGATCATTCCATGCAACCATAAGACCGTAAAACATAGAAACAGAATTAGGCTGTTCGGCCCATCGAGTCTGCTTTGCCGTTCAATCATGGCTGATATTTCTCTCATCTCCATTCTCCTGCCTTTTCCCCATAACCCCTGACCCCCTTATTAATCAAGAACCTCTCTATCTCTGTCTTAAAGACATTCAATGACCTGGCCTCCACAGCCTTCTGGGACAAAGGGTTCTACTTCCACATTCAACATCACAACTTTCAAAAAATTCTCCCCATTTCACCTCTGGTTCTTTGTTGATTGTCTTTGACTGCTCCACCTGCCTTATTTACTGGATTGAAACACCTCCAAACTTGGAACGCCTCTATTCTCTTCTAAGAATGATTTGTGCTAAAAGGCATTATCTGAGTGCGGTATCCCAGAGGATATTTACTCAGAGGCCCAGGGTGAGTTTTGTTGTGGGCTGTAGGTAGCAGTTGTGGCGTTGTGTGATCGGGTGTCTGCTTTCGGTGATCGTGCTGATGCTTATTTGTCTTTGGCTAGATGCAGAAGCTCGAGCTTTGGCTAAAGAGCGACAGAAGAAAGACAATCACAACCTGAGTGAGTAACCATCTCCCCGACTGACCCTTTACCAATCTGTTCACTTACTGCGAGTCGGGGGGGGGGGGTGCGTTGGGGGGTGAGGTTTGAACCCCATCCAGTGGGAACTGTGCATGAAGACAGGGTTAGGTGTGACTCACTCAGGGTCTGGAGTTCGAGATGTTCCAAACAGCCGACATCTCATCTTTGCCGAATTTCCAGAGTGCTCACTCAGCGCTCTCTGAAGAAGGCCTTGAACCCATAAGCCACTGACCTCTAGAGAACAGAACTGGCATCAAGGGGGCATCTGCTCTGCTTGATATTACTGCAGCTCTGGACTGCCCAGTTTGTGGGCAAGGTGAGGGAGGGAGGCAGAGTGAAGGAGGGGGTACTCAGGACTGCAATTGAAGATTGGCTGTTCCCCTTTGTAGGGAAATCTTTTTTAAAAGAATCTGTTTTTATTTATGCCGGGATTTGGTCATTTTGTCCATCGGCCACTGGGTGAGAGGGGACGCCTCCGAAAGCTGCAGTGTCTGTGCTGGGTCAGAATGAAGGCTGGGTCACAGGGAGACCGAGGGTCAGAGAGCCCCTACCCTCAGCTCAACAACCCCCATCCCTCCTACCCTCCTCCCTGCCCCGCCTACGATAATTACAGTGGCTATGTTCCAAATGGCGTTTGATTTTCAAGGCTTTTGTAAGCGTCTTTTCATTGTAAAAGTGTTTTCATTGTTTGGACTCAGTGATCGATATTGTTCGAACTTTGACACAGATCTGTAGGTAAATAGGCTGAGAGAATTAACACGACCAAAAGGAAAAGTATCAGCAGCAAAATACACAAATAAAATAGAACTGCTCGTGTTCCGGGGCCTTTTATTCCGGCCTTGGATAGCAAATTGATGAGAATGTAACAATCGCCTACCCTTACTGCCCCACGTGTCTGAAGCAAAATGGCACGGGCAACATAAACTCGGTGTTACGAGGCTTTTTAATGGCCTTAATTATCAGCAGGAAAGTTCTGACTCCCCTGGAATGTCCACTAACCTCATGATGTCAGTGTGTGAGATGACGTTAGGATGCGCACCCAGTTTCACTCGCGCAGTTTTCAGGTGGGGTGCGCACCCAATCAGGCATCGTAAAATTCTGGCCCACCTCTTTTATTCGTTGAGATGATTTGGGATATTCGGATACGGGGGGGGGAGGGGCGGGGGGGGGTCACTGGTCCAGGACTCAGACTGTCTCTTTCAACCTGTCCTCATTGGCTGTGCCATCGGGAATCCGCCAACCAATGGCAATGCTCCAGAAAGCCAAACCACGGAGAACTGGAAAATCCCGGCCATCGTTCCCAGAATTTCCAAAACCAGTCAGTCCTGGGAGACTGGAATCTGAGAATTAAATTGAGGTGATGGGGGTGGAGGGTCTATGAAACTGAACGGTGGGCTGACTATCTGGTGTTAATTGAATGGGGGAGTGCGTGTTGGCAGAGGTGTCAAGCCCACACTCAGTTAGAAATGTTACTGTCTCACTGTGAGGGGAGCTGGGCAGAGAGCAGAACACCCACACACAAAAGGGGGTGGTCTCGGCTTCCTGCTGTCCCCTGGTGACCCTCATGGGGGTTCTATAGCAGTCTCAATCTCCTGCCTCAGAGAGGCCATGACCTTCACTGCAGGAATACAGAACCAATTAAGCTGTAGAAATGTATTCAAAGTCCACATTTTCACCTTGATTTTGCTTTTCTCACCAGTCGAACGCAGGCGGAGGTTTAACATCAACGATCGGATTAAAGAGTTGGGAATGCTGATCCCCAAATCCAATGACCTGTGAGTAGACACTTACTCTGCTGATGCCTGGTACTGCTGCTTACGTTTGCTGGAGTGTCTACAAGATGCCCTGCAAAAATTCACCAAAGATCCTTAGACAGCCCCTTCCAAACCCACAACCACTTCCATCTAGAAGGAAAATGGCAACAGATAAATGGAACATCACCACCTGCAAATCCCCCTCCAACCACTCACCATCCTGATTTGGAAATATATCGCCGTTTCTTTGCAGCTGCTGGGTCTGATAGCCTACGTGGAGGGAGAACAGAGCCATCGTTTTGGGTCTGGATGATCCTTCATCAGACTCGGATTTGTCCTCAGTTTGGGCTGGAGCTCAGAGCTCAGGAATTGCAAAGAAGCCACGACAGGATGGATGAGGCATCTCATTGGCCCAGATATCAATAAAATATGATTCAACGTGACAGTGTGTCAGAGAACATGCATTAACATAATTCCATTCGTTAAAGGATATTTTAATGAAAATATGTATAGAGGAGATATTTGGAATGTAAAATACCCTGGTCCAAACTTAAAACTTTCACACTATGTTTTCATGTATTTAGTAGTTATAGACCACAAAGGAGCAGGGAAAATTCAACAAAATACCCTTATCCATCCTTGTCGCTGGTGAAATTCAAATATCTGAACAAGAGGTTGGTCAAGAGAAACTCGCCATCTTAATATTACTGGTCTGCCAATGTCAGGACCATTTTTAAAAATTCATTTGTGGTTCATTGGTATCGCTGGCTGGCCAGCATTTATTGCCCATCCCTAGTTGTCCCTGAGTAGGTGGTGATGAGCTGCCTTCTTGAATCGCTGCAGCCCACGTGCTGTGGGTTGACCCACAATGCCATCAGGGAGGGAATTCCAGGATTTTGACCCAATGACTGTGAAGGAATGATGATATTTCTGAGTCAGGATAGTGACTGACTTGGCGGGGAACTTGCAGGTGGTGGTGTTCCCATTTATCTGCTGCCCTCTTCCTTCTATGTGGAAGTGGTTGTGGGTTTGGAAAGTGCTGTCTAAGGATCTTTGGATGAATATCAGGAGTGCATCTTATAGATAGTCAACACTGCTGCTACTGACTTGCTATTTTATCTTTTTCTACCACCTCCTCTGGCAGCATATTCCAGGCACTTGCCACCCTTTGTGTAAAAAAGCTTGCCTCTTATATCTCCTTTAAGCTTTTCCCCTTTTTCGATAAACCTAGTAATTGACATTTTCTACCCTGGGAGAAATAACTCCGAATATCCAGCCTATCCATACCTCTCATCATTTTGTACAGCTCACCCCTCAGCCTCTGACATTCAAGTGACAACAAACCAAGTTTCTTTAACCTCTCCTCATAGCTAATGCCCCCCAAACCAGGCAACATCCTCGTAAATCTTTTTGCACTCTCTCCAAAGCCTCCACATCCTCTGGTAGTGTGGCAACCAGAACTGTGTGCAATATTTCAAATGTGGCCTAACTAAAGTTCTATACATCTGTAACATGACTTGCCAATTTTTATACTCTATGACTGGATTGATGAAGGCAAGCATGCCATAAGCCTTCTTGATCATCTTATCCACTTGTGTTCCCTATTTCAGGGAGTTGTGGACCTGTACGCCCTGATCCCTCTGTAGGTTAAGGGTTCTGCCATTTACTGCATACTTCCCTCCTGCGTTACAGTGCAGTATGATATACATTTGTGTATTTTACACAAATTCACTATCTCTTTCTGGGACATATTTTATCTGATAATGCCGAAAAGCATTTATTATTCCCCTTGACCCTTCTGGCTATCAGGATGTTTTAGTGATGATTGTGTTTGTTACAAGGTGGTGATATTGTTGGTTTGCAGTTTTCACCTTCACTGAATGCTCAGTCATTGCTTCTGCAGAGATGTCCGCTGGAACAAGGGCACAATATTGAAAGCCTCAGTGGAATACATCAAAAGACTCCAGAAGGATCAGCAAAGAACCAGAGAGATGGAGGGCCAATCAAAGAGGCTGGAGTTAACTAACAGTCACCTCCGCTTTCGCATTCAGGTAAGAAAAGGAAACCACCCCCCCCCCCCCCCCCACGCTGGTCCACAATCATTCGCAATGAAATCCCCCCCACGCTGGCCCACAGTCATTCACAATGAAATACCAGCTGAGGCTTGGAGATGGCTTTCTCTTCACTGGGACACTGATTCATCTCCCCTGCTAGATACTGAAGTACATAATCACAGTTGCCACCAGGAAGGCAGTAGCAGTGTGGTACTGTCACTGGACTTGTAATCCAGAGATCCTGGGTAATGCTCTGGGGACCAGAGTTCAAATCCCACCACGGCCAATGGTGAAATCTGAATGAAATAAAAATCCTGAATTAAAGTCTAATGATGACCATGAAACCGTCTTCGTAAAAATCCAGCTTTGACAAAGGGTCATCTGGACTCGAAATGTCAGCTCTTTTCTCTCTTTACAGATGCTGCCAGTCCTGCTGAGATTTTCCAGCATTTTCTTTTTTGGTTTCAGATTCCAGCATCTGCAGTAATTTACTTTTATCTCATAAAAATCCGTCTGGTTCACTAATGTCCTTTAGGGAAGGAAATTTGCTGTCCTTACCTGATCTGGCATACATGTGACTCCAGACCCATAGCAATGTGATTGACACCCTCTGAACAATTAGGGATGATCAATAAATGTTGTCCTAACCAGTAATGCCCACCTATAAATGAATTTTACTGAGGGAGTGCTGCACTGTTGAAGGTGCTTTTCAATGAAACACTAAACTGAAACCTTGTCTGTTCTGTCACTAAAAGATTACACTGCTTCTATTCTAAAGAAGAGCAGGGAGTTTACCTTGCTGTCCGAGGGGATATTTGTCCTCATCCAACATTACATCCAGATAATCTGTTTTTAGTTATGTGTTAGGGGTTGTGGGTTTTAAGTGAAAAAAAAATTTGGTTTGCACGTGTAGATTCAAAGTAACACACGACAGATTTATTGAAAGAGATGTTTTCTGCGCAAAACAGAAACTGAAACTAAACATCTTAAAGCAATCATGCAACCACTTAAATATTTAACACTGGTCATTATCAGTTTGTTTATGGGACCTTACTTTGTGCAAATTTGTTGCTTGTTTCCTATGTTGCAATAGAGTACATTAAAAAAAACACTTAATTTTCTGTAAGGTACTTTGGGACATCCGGAAGTCACAAAAGGCAATGTGACTTTTATTAATATTCTTCCAATATTAATAAAATTTCTAATGGCAGCCATTTTGTTTTGGTGACCACACGCAGGAACTGGAGATGCAAGCTGAGGCACATGGATTACCCACCATCTCACCATCGGGGCTAAACACAGCAGAGCTCAGTGGCCCCTCCATCAAACATGAGGAAAACATCATGGACTCCTTTCAGCAGCAGCACCACCTGCAGCCTCCTCAAAGCCAACTGGATTTTACTCAATCCCTTGAGCTTTGTGACAGCTCGCTGGGTTTCACTGACCCCATCAGCCAGTTTACTGACCTCACCTTCAACATTCCCGGCAGAAAGCAGTACCAGCTGGACGACATGCTGATGATGGACAACACGGTTTCCCCCCTGGGCAGAGACCCCTTGCTGTCCTCGGGGTCACCTGGGGCTTCCAAAGCGAGCAGCCGAAGGAGCAGCATCAGCATAGATGACACTGACATCCTGTGACACACAATGTTTGGCAACGCCTGAAAGCACACACATACAGAATATAACTATCGGATGGGTGAGACGGGCTACGCTCGCCTTCTGAGGTTTGGGAGTTGTTGTCCTGAACTTCTACTGAATTTTAAGAATGTGTCAAAAATTTTTCTCCTTCTACTGGATCTTCTGGGCTTGAAGACTTTCATATTCTCATGTCATTTTGCAGACCATATTTTACAGTAATTTTGTGTGGCTAAGCTTCCCTCCCTATTGAATAGTGACATTGGTGGCCAGTGTAATTTATATGGATGATTCCCGTTCCTGAGAGCAGCATAAACACCAAGAGTTTACACTCCTTTCCGGATCTCTGAGATATTCCTTTCTAAGAGATGCCATGGCTCCTACCTTCTGTTCACTGTTTGAAGTTGTAAAAACCTCCCAGATTTCAGTGAAATGTTTATGTGGGGATGAGGGGGAAAAGGTTTCCAGGTAACATTTCAAAATTGAATTTTCAGGACACTTCTCCAGGAATGGTTAAAATTCCCAAAGTGTGTTTGTGCTGAAGAAGCTTTTGGTTCTGTAACTGAGCCATACAGAATAGGAAGCCTTAGATTGCGTCTCTTGTCTACCCGCCTCAGCTGAGTTGGGTTGGGGGGGAGACAGTTGTGCTTGGTTTCTCTGGGCTTGTTCCTGATCATTACCCAGTGACTCCTCAATACCCATACAGTGCAAAATGGGGTGAGCCCACATTCTCCTGCTTCCTGCTTCTGCTCTTTATGTTCACCCATCTCTGCTCCTTAGGTAACTTGCCTAGTCAGTGGTCACTTCACAAGTGAGCTTGTCACTTCACCAGGTCAACCGAGAAAATTGGAAATTTCAGTGGCTCTGTTAATATGAAATTGAGACCATTGTGTTTCAGAGCAAAAGCAGGGGCTGTGGGAATGGGTCGGGATGTGTTTGCTCTGCATTTTCCTGCGTCGTTTGCCAAGTTAACTTCCCTGAATTTAGGCAGAGAAAAGTCACCAGCTGTGAGGAGCAGGTGGGGGCTTTAATCTCAACGGCAAAGTTGCATCTGTTAATGCAGTTTGCACATAATTTTAGTGGCTGGTCCAATCTCTGAGCAGCAAGGATCCCAGCCAGGTGAGGCTCAGGTAAGTGACAAAATAATTTCTGTGAAAGCGATTTGAGGACGATCAGGAGAGAGACCTGGAAAAGTAGGAGAGCCGTATTTATCCAATTCCAGTTTGAAAGTTCACCCGTCCCTGCTCCTTAGGTAACTTGCCTATTCAGTGGTCACTTCATAAGTGAGCTGGTTGCTTCACCACCCTTTCAGGCAGCGCTTTCCAGATCACAACTCGCTGTGTAAACAAACAATTCTCCTCATTCTCCCCTCTGTCTTTTTTGTGAATTTGCCTTAACTCTGTGCCCTCTGACCTTTCTGCCATTGGGAACAGTTTCTCCTTATTCACTCTATCAAAATTTTCATGATTTTTACATCTTTGAGGAACATTGCTGTTCCTTCACTGTTGATGGGTCAAAATCCTAGGATTCCTCGCCAATGGCACTGTATCTATCGCTTTGCAACATAGATTGCAGCAGTATAAAGAGGCCACCACCTTTTAGGCCTTACCAGTGGTGCCCACGTCTCATGAATGAATTTTTTAAAAATTAAAGAACCTCCTCTGCCCCCTCTCCAAGGCCAAGATGTTCTTCCCAAAACTGCAGTGCCCAGAACTGGGGCCAAATGAGTGTTTTAGAATTTTATAATCTTTGAAATTTGTCTCCTACTTTTGAGTCCTGCTGACTAAAGGGTGAATGTACTGAATATCCCAGGAATATCAAACCCTGGAACACGAGAATTTGCCAACAGCAACAAGAAATGCTGGAAAATCTCAGCAGGTCTGACAGCCTCTGTGGAGTGAGAATACAGCCAACGTCACCCAGACTCGAAGAGTCATCCAGACTTGAAACATTGGCTCCAACCTCTTCCCCACAGAGGCTGTCAGACCTGCTGAGATTTTCCAGAATGGTAGGAAGGACTATTACTTACGTGGCGAAAAACTGCAGCAGGCGACGGTGCAGAGGGACCTCGGGGTCCTTGTGCATGAGTCGCAAAAACCCAGCCTGCAGGTGCAGCAGGTGGTCAGGAAGGCGAATGGGATGCTGGCCTTCATAGCGAGGGGGATTGAATATAAAAGTAGGGAGGTCTTGCTGCAGCTGTATAGGGCATTGGTGAGGCCGCAGCTGGAGTACTGTGTGCAGTTTTGGGCGCCGCACCTGCGCAAGGATATTTTGGCCTTGGAGGGAGTGCAGAGGAGGTTTACTAGGCTGATACCGGAGTTGAGGGGGTTGAGCTATGAGGAGAGGCTGAATAAACTAGGCTTGTACTCGTTAGAGTTTAGAAGAATGAGGGGAGATCTCATTGAGACGTATAAGATGATGAATGGGATGGATAGGATAGAGGTGGAAAGACTCTTCCCGCTCAAAAAAGACAGTAGGACTAGGGGGCACAGCCTCAAGATAAAGGGGGGGCGGTTCAGAACGGAGTTGAGGAGGAACTTCTTCACTCAAAGGGTGGTGAATCTCTGGAATTCTCTGCCCGTTGAAGTGGTGGAGGCTGCCTCGCTAAATATTTTTAAGAAGCGGGTTGATGGGTTTTTGATAAGAGAGGGGATTAAGGGTTATGGGGAGAGGGCGGGAAAGTGGAACTGAGCCACGACAGATCAGCCATGATCTTATTGAATGGCGGGGCAGGCTCGAAGGGCCAGATGGCCTACGCCTGCTCCTATTTCTTATGTTCTTATGTTCTTATGTTTGTGTCTCATATTGCAGAATCTGCAGTATTTTGGCTTTTAACTTTCTAACAGAATAGCTCAGGAATATCAGGTTCCCAATAATACATAATTTGTCATCAGTTGTACACAATTCCGTGTGTGTGTTTGTGCATGTTTATGTATGTGTGTGTGTGCGTGTTTGTGTGTGTGTATGCACGCACACGTGTGTGTACAGCTTACACATGGATTCATGTGTACACACATCCCTAAAGCAATAACATTCTCCTGGCATAGTATCATCAAAAATAAGCACAAATTCCATTGAATTAAGAGTTTTGTGCTGCATTCCATGTAAATATCACAAGTGGGACATTCTGTGCCTCCCCCACAACCTGTGGAACATTGTCAGTAATTCCACAAGACAAGGAAAGTCCGCTTTGGGACCTCAATCCCAACAGCAGGATGTGTGGATTTATGAGCTGCTGCCAATTTACTAAAACCTCCCTCAGTAAGCAGCCTCTAATTGGCCTCAGGATGTGATCAGAATCAGAATTGAGAAGTGGGATTGATGAGGTTGAATGTAAGTGTTCCAGGTCTCGGATGACTCTAAGCAATGTCACAGCCATCTAGCTGGTTTACCAAAAGAAATGCCTTATAAAGACAGCTTTAAAATGGAATCGTCTCAGTGAATTGTCACATCACTAAGAACACTGATTTTCAATGTTGGAGAGCTGGAAGTGATTCACCTTAAATTAACAGATTGAAGTCTCTATGTGTTTAAGCTCAGCCAAGGAAAAAGTGATTTGTAATATTACCCTCATATGTTGTTGAGTAAATTGTTCCATTCCCTTGAGGAAAATGGTAAATTGCAGAAGCCTGAGGGTGGAATCATAGATTCTCACAACACAGAAGGAGGCCATTCAGCCCATTGTGCCTATACTGCCTCATTGAAGGATCTCTCCAATTCGCTTCCTCCCACCCCTCCAGCTCTTTGCAGAATATTTCAATATTTCTTGTTTGGAATGTTTACTTGGTTTGTGTTGTCCTCTTGTGCTGACAGATGACCCTGCAAACTCTCACATCTGTATGTGGGAGTACCAAGGTGCATCACGTAAATATCTGCAAAATATGGTCTGAAATTGTTTCTCCTGCCAGTTATCTGAGGGTAGCTCACACCTGTTGGTCGGTTAACCTGCTGCCAGTTTCTTAGTGACTATTCAAAAGCAGTTTAAACCTTGCTACAGGAGAAAATAAGCCACGCAGGGAAGCTGATGTCCCTAGAATTCTTTCAAACTTTGCAAAGCTGTAAAAGTTGGGTATGTGTTGGTGCGTAGTGGCACAGTGGTTAGCACTGTTGCCTCACTGGGTCACTGTGTGGAGTTTGCATGTCCTCCCCGTGTCTGTGCCAGTTTCCTCCAGGTGCTCCGGTTTCCTTCCACACTCCAAAGATGTGTGGGTTAGGCGGACTGGCCATGCTAAATTGCCATTTAATGTCAGGGGATGAGCAGTGTAAATCCATGGGATTATGGTGATAAGGCCTGGATGGGATTGTTGTTGGTGCAAGCTCGATGGGCTGAATGGCCTCTTCCTACATTGTAGGGGTTCAATGATTTTTATTCTTTTGCAATGGAATGAACAAGTCCAGGTCTGATATTTCTACTTCAGTGCTGAGGGAACGAGTCATCCAGAGCATCAAGGAATGGAGTCCAAAAGGCTGAATCTCTTATTGAGTAGAGAAAGTATGTCACAATACAAGCTAAATGTGGTCTGTTTTGGAGGGACAGCTTTGTGCCTTGTCTCCTTTCTCAGTCCCTGTGTTGGTAGCAGTTTGCTTTGAATGGGAAAATTGTGTTTTCACGTTCCACACTCGAGGTTATAGTCTAGGCTGACATTCTGAAAGAGTGCAGAGAACACACTAGACTCATTGACCAGATGAGATATTAAACTGAAGACCCCTCTGACCTTCCGGGTGGATGTAAACAGCTGTCCCATCATTGTTCTGGCCAATATTCATCCCTCAGTTAACACTACCAAAATCAGATTATTCATCTGTTTGTGGAAACTTGCTGTGTGAAAACTGGATACTCACATTGTAACTATTTCTTCCTTGGCTGTGATGAGCTTTGGGCTGCCTGAGCATCTCTCTCTAACTTGACATGTTCCAAAAATGTGCCCAGTGTTTGCAAAGAGGGTGTTGTGCCTGTTTAATGTGCCTGATAACTGGAGATGGGCTGTTTTTGTAACATGGCCAATCCAATATTTCAGAAAGTTTCGAGTTGGTATCAGGCAGGTTGTGACTATCACCATTCATTGCGATTGTTTACAATCTGTGCCACACCCTCTCCTCAGCAAATCTTAAGCATTGCCAGTCATTGTGTTAATAGTTGGCAGGCCTGGATTCATTTTAGGAAATAGTATCTGTGTTTGGTGACACCCATTCACTGTTAGCTCAGGGGGCAGGAAAGATCACCGCAGAGCAGCAATGATGAAAGGCTAGGAATACGTCACAAAGCATTAACACCAAGGATTCGCACTGTCAGAGCTTCACCTGTCTTGATGTTTGAGGATTATAATCATTGTCTTATGTCAACTGAAGAAAGGGAGTTTTGGTTGCACTGATTGAGGGATAAATTGGCCAGTGAGTGTTCTTAAAAAATTATCGTCAGGGTTTGGGAGTTACTAACACGGCTGACACCTATTGCCCTCAATTTTCCATTGGGAAGTTGATGGTGAGCTGCCTTCTTGAAATGCTGCAGCCTGGGTTTGCAGTTTCAGTACTTGCACAGTGTGGTTAGGGATGAAGCTTCAGGATTTTTACCTGACGATGATGATGTGAAGGGTTTATGTCCGAGTTGGGATAGTGTGGGTGAGACTTGGAGGGGAATTTGGAAGTGATGATCTGTTGCACCTCAGAGTTTAGGATTTAGAAACAAACATGTGGCCTTTTGGTTCTGTTCTGCCATTCAATAAGATCATGGCTGATTGTGATATCAACTCTTCCTTCCTGTCTGCCACCCTTAAAGCATGATTCTCTTTAAGAATCTCTTTAACTTTGATTAAGTTCAATGCCCCAGCCTCCACTACTTTCTGGGGAGAAGAATTTCATCGACTAATGGATCTGTAAGTGTAGAAGAATGAGAGGTGGTCTTACTGAAACCTGATAGGGTGGATACCGAGGGGATGTTTCCTCTTGTGGGAGAGGCAGTTTAAGAATAAGAGGTAAGGGAGAAAACATTTTGCCTCATCTCTGTCTTACCTCTTATTCTTAAACTGCCTCTCCCACAAGAGGAAACATCCCCTCGGTATCCACCCAATCAGGTTTCAGTGAGACCACCTCTTATTCTTCTACACTTACAGATCCAATCTATTCAACCTTTCTTCAGAAGAGAAGACCTTCATCCCAGGAATGAATCAAGTGAACCTTGTTGGAACTTCTTGAGCATAATCATGACCTGCTACTTTTAGCCTACTAGATGATGAATAACGCAAGGATGCTTGTACAGTGTCTGCCTGGTCTGGTTTGAGTGATGTGTGGACTATTCAGCCAGAATTCTCCCATCCCGCCCACCATCGGGATTTTAGCGGGTGGGTTCTGGATAATGTGAAACACCTTTAACAGTCGGGAGGGATTATCAGCTTTTAGATCAGTGCGGCTGGTTACTTATAGGCTGTTGCACCATAGTATGTGATGGCCAGAGGCAATCGAGTTGCCAGGCAATGGTACTCATTTTGTCCCAGTGAACTGTCGCAGCATTTTTGGGATTAACCGGAGAGACTGTGTTGCCGCTCTCTTGCTGCCTAAACACTACTGGGCTGAACACATTGGAAACTTCCCCTCCCATGAAGTCCACACTTCAGAAACTGATGCGTCAGAGTTCAAAGCACAAAGTGTACTGAATTGTCTGGACTTTGAGAAGTGGGTTACCCATCCCTCTGGAGATGAACCCCAAACTAACATTCACAGCAATGGTTTCAACAAGTTCAGTCACTTATAGTTGTGAAGAGGACAGAATGTCGCAGAGTAATGGAACCATTTCGATTCAGCACCTGGTCTTTGTTTCCTCCTCTGCTCCCTTTCCTTCCCCTGAATTTCGACAGTGAATATTTTTACCCTGTGTTGATTTTTGTCTGATTTTTACCCCTGCAATTTGCCTTTAGATATTTAACTACATTCGAGTGCTATATAAATGCAAATTGTTGCAGGTCAACAATGTCACCCCTTACAATATGCATTTCTGTGTCTCTCCAAACTTTAACAGAAATACCCAGATGGTGACAGTATCTCTGCTTTCCTTCCACATTCTGACACTTTGTCACTCTTCCAATGTTGATAGCCCCTCCCTCCCTCTCTCCGTCCGTCCCTCCCTCCCTCTCTCCGTCCCTCCCTCTCTCTGTCCCTCCATCCCTCTCTCCATCCCTCCCACCGTCCTCCCCTCCCTCCCTGCATGTTTGATGGAAGTGAAAATGCACATTTGGTTGTGGTTTAATCCCAGTGTATCTAGTTTCACTGCTGAAACCCTGCACGTTACTTTTTTTGCCCTTTGACTTACTGTTAGTCGGATAACATTTCGAGTAGTGAGGTTCAGATGAAGCAATGGATCAAAACAATAATAATGTGCATTCATATAGCACCTTTACTGGAGGAAACTGTCCTAAGGTGCTTGGCCAAATAGGTCATTCTACAGAGGAAAAACAACGTGCAACTGTTGAGGGAAATATTTCCAGAGTGGAGGACTGGGACAATTGACGGCAAGGCCACCAATTCAAGCTGGGGATTGGAAGAGCCCAGAATTAGAGGAGATCTTGGAGGGTTGGAGGAGTAACTGGGACAGGGAGGAGTGAGGCCATGGGTTGATTTGAACAGGAGGTGAGAATTTTAATTCCAAGGCATTGGCAGATTAAGAACTAATGTGAACCATTGAACACAGTGGAAATGTGTGAATGCAACTCACTGCAAGTTGGAGTACAGACAGCAGGATTTGAATGAGCTCGAGTCCTTTCAGAATGGTGGTAAAGTCAAGCCTCGTCGCAATGTTTAAAGACGAGAAGTGTTGTTTTCAGAGTGGGAGAAACCAGGTTTTGAAACAGAAACTGCTAGATACAGCAGATTGGGCAGCATCTGTTTGGAGAAAGAAATCAAAGATACAGGAGGTAAATTCTTACCAGTTGAGTTTAGAAACATAGATATTAAAGGCAGAAGGAGGCCACTCAGCCCTTTGAGCCTGTTCCACCATTCAGTATGATCATGACTGACCATCGAATTCAATATCCTGATTCCCCCTTCCCCCCATATCCCTTGGTCTCTTAAGCCCCAAGAGTTATATCTAATTTCTTCTTGAAATCAGACAGTGTTTTAGCCTCAATTACTTCCTGTGGTAGTGAATTCCACACATTCGCCACCCTCTGGATGAAGAGATTTCTCCTCACTTCAGATCTAAAAAGTTTACCCCTTATCCTCAAACAATGACCCCTAGCTCTGGACTCCCTCACCATTGGGAACATTTTTTCTGAATCTACCCTGTCTAATTTTAGCCTGTTAGAATTTTTCTATGTGATCCCCTCTCACGCTTCTAAACGCCAGTGAATATAATCCTAACCAACTTAACCTCTCCTCATATGACAGAGCTGTCATCCCAGCCTGGCAATCCTTCGCTGTGCACCCTTTATAGCAAGGATATCCTTCCTCAGGTAAGGACACCAAAACTACACACAATACTCCTCTGGCTTCACCAATGTCCTATACAATTGCAGCAAAACATCCCTACTCCTATCCTCTGGTTATGAAGGCCAACATACCATTTGCCTTCTTTACTGCCTGAAGTTCTGATGAAGAGTCTTTTTGTACGACTTTGGGAATAGATGAGTTGCATTTATGACAAATATGGAAGATTTTATGATCTAATATGCACAGTCAATGTTACTGGAGGGAGTAGACTACCCTATCCTACTGATAGCAATAAGGAATTCCACTGTTACAAATTGTTCAAAGCCAAATAATTCTCAACAGCTAATCGAATAGAATTCTGAAATATTGGTGAAATGTATTTTGCATTGTAGAATTTATTTTTGAAAAGTAAAATGTTTGTAAATGTTATTCCTCTTGTACATTGGTGAGAAATGCACACTGCCTTCATAATGGAAACCTCTGAGATAACCATCAGCCAATGCCAATGGTCCCAGAGTGAACCACCCCCTCGCTGCCCCAGACTCCATCACCCCACTGGCCAGCCGGGGTTAGGAATTATGGATGTACAGTCATGTCCCGGTATTATACAGACCAGCAACACATTTCACGAAGAGTCCTCCATATAGTTACTGACCTGATTATCATTGGCGTGAGGTTGCTGTACCTAAGCCTGTGCTATTTTGATGAGCATCTCCTCATTGCCCTTCATGTTTTTTGTGTCATTTAGAAATGAAACTCTTAACTGTGTTATTGTCAGTCTTGGGTTGATCTGAAGCTAATGACCATCCCACCTATCAGATTGGAATCCATCACTCGATTTTAACCCAAGTGGACAGGTTCAGGTCAAAGGCTGCTTCCACCTTCTTCACTTGTAGACTTGCTTGAAACCAATGGAGAATAAACTTGTACAGAGTGTAATACGAGTGTCCGACCTGTTCTCCTGGACGGGTTGAGTTAAAATTCAGGGCTTGGTGCTGGAGTCACTATTTTAAGGTTTGCAATGGAAATGCCATCTGCCATCATGCCCTTCAACCCAAGAAAATGTTGAGGGGAGGTGTGGCAAATAATTATTTTTGTTTCTTAATATTTATTTTAGATTTAGATGAACTAAAAGCAATGCAAAAATGCAATTTTTTGATGCAAGCAGAAGAAGCAATGTTTAAATAAAAAGTGCCTTTTAATTTTTATTTATATTTCAATGTCCTTATTAGGTATCAGTCTCAATGTGGCAGAACATGCTTGGGGTTTGGCAGTTGGCAAAGCATGGGTGAAATTACTAGAGTGGATTCCAAATTTTGCGGGAATCATAGTTACACAGAATACAGAAGGAAATTTTCCACAAAGGACCAACCAAACAAAATTTCAGAGGCCATTCAGCCCCTCAAGCCTGTTCTACCCTTCAATGAGAGCATTATTGTATTCTTTTCTCCATTCACCTGCCTTCAGTCTATAATCCTTTTAGATTCTCTGACTTAAAGTTGTGACAGTTAAGTTAGTTATTCAAAAAGCACTTGGCAAAATGAATTGGGGCGTCTCGGTGGCACAGTGGTTAGCACCAGGGACCTGGGTTCAATTCCAGCCTCAGGTCACTGTCTGTGTGAAGCTTGCACGCTCTCCCCGTGTCTGCGTGGGTTTCCTCCAGATGCTCCGGTTTCCTCCCACAGTTGAAGATGTGCTGGTTAGATGGATTGGCCATGCTAAATTGCCTCTTAGTGTCAGGGGCACAAACAGTGTAAATATATGTGGGGTTACAGGGATAGGGCCTGGGTGGGATTGTTGTCAGTGCAGGCTCAATGGGCCGAATGGCCTCCTTCTGCACTGTAGGGATTCTATGAAAATACATGGATCGGAATCAAATTTGTGTCAGGAGAAGAAGAGAATTGGGAATAAGATGAAGAGGTTTAAATACCTAGTGAAGAATGATGGTTTCTGCACTGTGTGTTGTGAAGTGAAAGGTGGGTCAATGTGACCAGTTTGCATTTTCGCTCAGGTGCGCTACGCAGTGAGATAAACAAACGGGACAAGAGTCGGTGAAGGTCAAACACAACTTTATCAAGGAGAAACAATATTTATCAGGCTCAACTATTGTACTTTAATTAAACTCTCTATTAATCTCTTCAGTAAACAATTTTAGACCTTTAATCTACACTATCTACTTCTGAAACACAATTCCGATCACTGGATTGAACTGTTGCATAGAAACAACTAGAAGCAGGAAGAGGCCATTCCACCCTTTGAGTCTGCTCTGTCATTCACTATGATCATGGCTGCTTGGCTGCAAATATTGGTAATACTTGCTCAATAAGGTTGGGACACGCTGTTCCTCAGTCTCTGGGGGTTGGCTGATGTTCCAGGATCTCGAGTCATGGATTTGGGTTTCCTCTCTCATCCAGAGCTGGTTCTAGTCTTTGGAACGTCTCACTGGGGAGGTCTTCTGAGTCTGGTCAGTCTGATGATGCTCACCACGA
This sequence comes from Carcharhinus amblyrhynchos, assembly GCF_965287045.1. NCBI lineage: Eukaryota > Metazoa > Chordata > Chondrichthyes > Carcharhiniformes > Carcharhinidae > Carcharhinus > Carcharhinus amblyrhynchos. The sequence continues at coordinate 1,341,521 of NC_137345.1, read as the reverse complement.
GGTACAAGGAGCTGGAGATGCTGAGCTGAGCTCCTGGTCTGTCGGATTTTGATGGGAAATTGAGTGTCTAAGGCTTTGCTGCATGAAAATTGTATGAAAAATGGATGAATTAGTGGCACAGGTGGATGTAAAGGGGTATGACACGGAGACGTGGCTCCAAGTGGCATTACGGAGACATGGCTCCAAGTGAGCAAGGATGGGAACTAAACATTGAGGCTATTCAGTTTTAGGAAGGACAGGCAGAAAGGAAAAGGTGGTGGAATTGCATTGTTGATTAAAGATGATATTAGTTCGATATTGAGGAAAGATATTAGAATAAATGATGTGGAATCTGTATGGGTTCAGGTAAGAAACAACAAGGAGCAAAAACCATGAGTGAGGGTGGTATACAAACCACCGAACTGTAGTGGTAATGTTGGGAAAAGCATTAGACAGGAAATCAGAGATCATGTGTTAAAAGAACATCTGTGATTATGGGTGACTTTAATCTGCATATAGATTGGGAGGGTCAAATTAGTGACAGTGCAATAGTGGAGGAATTTCTGGAGTGCGTACGGAACGCTTTTCTGGAGTAATACATTGAGGAATAAGGAAGCAGGCTATCTTACACTGTTGTGCAATGAGAAAGAATTAGTTGGCAATCTAGATGTGAGAGAACCCTTGGGGACGAGTGACTGTAATATGGTAGAATTCTTTGATTCTGAGATCAGGGTCCTGAATCTCAATAAAGGGAACTATGATGGTTTGAGGCATGAATTGGCCACGATGGACTGGGAAACATTACTGAAAGGAAAGACAGTCGACAGGCAATGGCAGGCATTTAAAGAATGAATTGGCGAACTCCAGAAGGTGTTTTTTCCTGTTTACTGCAAGACTGATCAGGGAACTGTGGCCAAACCATGACTTGAAGGGAAATTAGAGATAGTATCAGATTCAAGGCAGACGGATTCAAATTGACAAGAAAAAGCAATAGACCTGAGGATTGGGATTAGTTTAAAATTCAGCAAAGGAGGACCAAGGGATTGATTAAGAAGGGGAAGATAGATTATGAAAGTAAACCAACAGGGAACGTAAAAACTGACTGTAAAAGCTTCTACAGATATGTAAAGAGAAAAAGATTGACAAATGTCAATGTAAGCTCCTTACAGTCAGAAACAGGAGAATTCATAATGGGGAATAAAGAAATGGCCGAAGAATTAAATTTGTACTCTGCTTCAATCTTCACAAAGGAAGACATGAATAATGTGCCAGAAGTGCTGAGAGAAACATGTTTTAGTGAGGAGCTGAAGGAAATCAGCATTAATAGAGAAATAGTTTTGGGGAAATTGATGGGATTGAAGGTGGATAAATCACCAGGTCCTGATTACCTTCACCTCAGAGTACTTAAGGAAGTGGCCCTGGAAATAGTAGATCCATTAGTGGCCATTTTCCAAAATTCTTTGGACCCTGGTATACTTCCTACATATTGGAGGGTAGCTAATGTAAGCACACTATTCAAAAAGGGAGAAATAGAAAAAACAGGGAACTATAGACTAGTGAACCTAACATCGGTATTGGGGAAGTTGCAAGAGTCCATTATCAAGGATTTCATAACTCAGCATTTAGAAGGCAGTGGGATAATCAGACAAACAGAGCATGGATTTACAAAGGGGAAATCATGCTTGGCAAATCTATTGGAATTTTTTGAGGATGTAACAAGTAGAGTGGACTGAGGAGAACCAGTGGATGAGGTTTATTTAGACTTTCAGAAGACTTTCGACCAGGTCTCTTGTAACAGACTATGTAAAGTTAAAGCACATGGGATTGCAGGTAATGGGTTGAGATGGATAGAAAGCTGGTTAGCAGATAGGAAGCAAAAAGTTGGCATAAATGGATCTTTTTCGGATTAACAGGCAGTGACTAGTGGGGTTCAGCAGGGATCTATGCTAGGACCCCAACTGTTCACATTATAGGTTAATGATTTGGAAGAGGGAACTAAATGTATTATCTTCAAATTTGCAGATGATACAAAGTTGGGAGAGTGAGCTGTGAGGAGGATGCAGAGATGCTTCAGAGTAATTTGGACAGGTTGAGTGTGTGGGTATCTGCATGGCAGATGCAGGATAATGTGGATAAATGTGAGGTTATCCACTTTGGTAGCAATAATAGGAAGACAAATTATTACTTGAATGGGTGAAAATTGAGAGAGGTGGAAACTCAGTGAGACCTTGGAGTCCTTGTGCATCAGTCACTGAAGTTAAGGGCATAGGTACAGCAGGCAGTAAAGAAGGCAAATGGTATGTTGGCCTTTATAGCGAGAGGATGTGAGTATAAGGATAGGGATGTTTTACTGCAATTGTACAGGGTGTTGGTGAGGCCACACCTGGAGTATTGTGTGCAGTTTTGGTGTCTTTATCTGAGGAAGGATGTCCTTGCTATAGAGGGAGCACAGTAACTGTTTACCAGGCTGATTCCTGGGATGGCAGGTCTGTCATACGAGGAGAGACTAAGTCGCTTAGGATTATATTCACTGGAGTTTAGAAGAGTGAGAGGGAATCTCATAGAAACTTATAAAATTCTAACAGAGTTAGACAGGGTAGATTCAGAATGAGTGTTCCCAGTAGGGGAGTCCAGAACTAGGGGTCAGAGTTTGAGAATAAGGGGTAAACCTTTTAGAACTGAAGTGAGGAGAAATTTCTCCACCCAGAGGGTGGGGAATGTGTGGAATTCACTCCCACAGAAAGTAGTTAAGGCCAAAACATTGTGTAATTTCAAGAAGAAATTAGATGTAGGTCTTGGGGCTAAAGAGATCAAGAGATATGGGGAAGGAGCGGGGAGGAGGGGAAGCAGGATACTGAGTTCGATGATCAGTCATGATCAAAATGAATGGTGGAGCAGACTCGAAGGGCTGAATGGCCTCCTCCTCCTTCTCATTTCTATGTTCCAGCTCCAGTCTGTAAATTACAGAGATTGGCTGGGTTTAAACTTGGCTTCCACATTTTGAGGTTTTATATCAGGTTAGTAGACAAATAGGTTTGAGGTTTTAAAAATACCAATATTTCTGAAGCAATCCTGGAGGTCATGGGTCATGTGACCACCTATGGGATTGGGAATGGGAAGAGAGCAGGAAGGTAGGACTCAATTGTGGAGATGCACAAATGGATGAACATTCCTGAGATTTTACTCAATTTACTTTGGGAATTAAAGACTATTTATAAAGAACATTTCCATGTGTTTAAACGGATGGAGTCAGTGACGGTGATTGCTACTCTGTGGAGGCACTGAGTGTCGTATCCCTGTCTCCGATTCATACTCCCAGTGAGTGTGGCTTCCTGACTGGGGTTGGGGAGTCATGGACCCCGCGGTAAAGCAGAGAACATGTCTTTCTTTCACAGCTCAGAGAGAGTTTTGGTAGCTTGTTGCAAGTTGAGTTTAATATTGAAACCAAACTGGAGCTTGTTGCTAAGGTCATCTAATCATCTAGCTTCTAATTCAGCACAAAATACCAGAAGCCACTTGTCTGAAAACGGGAACAGGTTCCGGACACAAATCCCTTTAACTTGGACACAAAACAGATTCAGCACATTCCAAAGCAGCTGGATTAACTAACCAACAATATTCCCTTTTAAATGGCTGAAGGAAACCCTCAGTCAAAGGAATGCCTCACATCTGTTCTTCCTGCCAGAACGTCCCTGGCACAGTGTCCAAAACTCCATTCAAATTCTGATGCAAGAAGATGAGGATATAAGAAACAGGAACATGGTAAGGCCATTCAGCCCATCGAGACTTCTGTGGCATTCAATATGATCATAGAATTCCTACAGTGCAGAAGGAAGCCATTCGGCCAATCAGGTCTGTACCAAATCTCCGTAAGAGCATCTTACCAAGACCCCACCACGAGCCCGCACATTTAGCATGGCCAATCCACCTAACTTGCACATCTTTGGAGTGTGGGAGGAAACTGGAGCATCCGGAGGAAACCCATGCAGACACAGGGAGAATGTGTGAACTCCACATAGATAGTCTCTCGAGGCAGGAATTGAACCTGGGTCCTTGGCACTGTGAGGCAGCAGTGCCACCCACTGTGCCACCATGCTGCCCTTTACTCCACTGTTGTTTAATGTTGGACTTCCACTCCACCTTCTCGTCCACTCCCCAAACTCCATGATCCGCTGAGGGAACCCAAAAATTCATCGATCCCAGTCGTAAATCCCGAATCAACAGTGGAGTATCCATCATGTTCTGGGGTGGAGAATCCTGGAGATCCGTAACCCTTAGAGTGAAGAAAATTCTCCACATCTCAGTCATAATGATTGGTCTCTAAACCTGAAACTGTGCCCAGTTATTCTGGACTCCCCAGCCAGGAGGAATGGCCTCTTGGTATTCATTCCATCAAGCTCATTCTTAACCTTGAATGTATCAATAAGTTTGCCTCTCACTCCCTTAAACTCCAGGGAATATAGATCCAATTTATTCAGCCTTTCATCCATGGAACAACTCTCCTACAGGTTTATCATTGCACAGGTTAAAGCTCACGTGATACTGGAATCTGGTTCCCTGGGTTGAATGCTGATTTCAAATGATCTTGAAAACTCAGAGCAGTTTGTAATCAGATCAGCTCACCCAACATCAATACACAGATTCTTTTCTGCATCATAGCAACAAGCCTTTCTTTCAGCTAACTGGTAAATCTTTCAAAGCAAAACAGAGAGAAAAATAGACTTCTTTTCCAGCTTGCTTCTAAAACTGTCTCTAATCCTACGGCCAAAACAAAACTGAAGGCTGGAAAACTTCAGTCACCTGACCTGCCCATAATTATATTTCTCTTTCCAAAAATGACATCAGCCAAGGCTGTGACCTGATTTAAAAAAAACCTCTTAAAGATACACTAACCTTTAATTAACAGAGCCACGCCCCCACTTTTTCCTAGTTTCCCACGCCATGCTGACATGGTCCGTTTGTTTATCCACCCTTCAGTCACCAGCAAAATCAGAGTCAATGGGAATCGGGGGAAAACTCTCTGCTGGTTGGAGTCATACTCGGAATAAAGGAAGATGGTTATGGTGGTTGGAGGTCAATTATCTCAGCTCCAGGACATCACTGCAGGAGTTCCTCAGGGTAATGTCCTAGATCCAACCATCTTCAGCTGCTTCATCAATCACCTTCCCTCCATCATTAGGTCAGAATGGGGATGTTTGCTGATGATCGCACAATGATCCTGTCACTGGGGGAAGCAGGGGCAAATGGGATCCAGTCCCGTTCAGTCCCTGGGACGATGCAATGGCTCCAAAGATGGCAAAGTCACCCAGTGGTAAAATAAAATCTTCCTATTCTTAAAAAAAAATTGCTTAGGAATTAATATTACACATCTGTCAGGGCTGGGCCCAGCACAGGGAAATTGTGCCCTATTTCCTGTCACTCAAACTTATCTTTTTGGGGCTTTTTTGGTGTGGTTATTACGTTTTGTAATAAGCATCCACTGTGACCCCGCTGATCTTCAGACAATCTGCTCAACTCGCTCAGAGGGGAAAGTAGCGGAGTTTCCTCCCAGGTTGTGTGTGTGGGGATTCGAGGAAACCCAAAAGGATGAATTTACACGAAAGGCATTGTGACGTGAACATCAGCAATCCGAATAATTTTACTTCTTTACAAATAAACATAATCATTTTATTTTAACTTTTCTCTTGCTCTTCCACTGTGAGTTCTGGGTCAGTGAGTTGAAGGTTTGGATTCTGGGGAAGAGCCTGGTTAAAGTTCCTCAACTCTTCCAGCTTGGATTGAGAAGTCCAGTTATGGAAGGGCAGCTCCTGGTGTCAGTTACGTTTAATATTCCTTGGGGCAAATCCTATCCTGGGTCGGGCAAACTGCTGTGTTTTTGGGGGAATTCTCCTGTTCCAGGGAAACTCCCTTCTGTCCCAGGAACGCTATTCTGAGGTCTCTGGAGCTATGGACTATGTTTGGGAATGTATACCTTACATTGGAAATGAACATATCTTCTAGGATGTTCGTTTGTTCAAAACTGACCTCCATTGGTCCTTTCAACCCTCCAAAGATATAACTAGAATTTAAATTCAAATGAAGGAAGCTGGAATTGACAATCTGATGTAGGTTAGTAGGTGGTCTCTTGGTGGAATGGGTCACTTCCCTACCTCCGGGCCAGATACACTAGCTCAATTCCTGCTTCAGGATTTGATGGCTATGGAAGGTGTGCGCATCATCAGATAATCATAGATTCATACAGTAGAGAAGAGACCCTTTTGCCCATTGAAAATGCACTAACATGTATGAAATACTTGACCTCAAGCCTAAGCCCATCTGCCAGCTCTTGGCCCATAGCCCTGAATGTTATGATGTGCCAAGTACTCATCCAGATACTTTTTAAAGGATGTGAGGCATCCCGCCTCCCTCACCCTCCCAGGCAGCACATTCCAGACCCTCACCACCCTCTGGGTAAAAAGGCTTTTACTCAGATCCTCCCTAAACCTCTCCAAGCCCCTCATAATCTTGTACACCTCGATCAGGTTGCCCTTTATTCTTCTCTGCTCCAAGGAAAACAATCCAAGCCTATCCAACCTCTCTTTATAACTGAAACGTTCCATCCCAGGCAGCATCCTGGTGAATCTCCTCTGCACTCCCTCCAGTGCACTCCCATCCTTCCGATAATGTGGTGACCAGAACTGCACACAGTGCTCCAGCTGTGGCCTCATCAAAGTTCCATACAACTCCAACATGATTTCCCTGCTTTAGTAATCCATGTCCTGATTGATAAAGGCAAGTGTCCCATGTGCCTTTTTCACCACCCTATTAACATGCCCTTCAGCTTTCAGAGATCTGCGGACAAACACTCCACAGAATTTTCTGATGCTGTTTCATTCATTGAATTCTTACTTGTCAAATTACTCCTTCCAAAGTGCATCTTTTCACACTTTTCAGGATTAAATTCCATCTGCCACTTATCTGCCCATTTGACCATTCCATCTATATCTTCTTGCAGCCCAAGACACTCAACCTCACTGTTAATCACCCATCCAATCTTTGTGTCATACGTAATCCTACCCTCACATAGTCATCAATGTTATTTATATGATGAATAATATGATGAATAGTTGGGGACCCAGCGCGGATCCCTGTGGTCCACAAACAGGTGATCCTCAGCCTGTCAATCGTTCCAATGCACTTGCTCGCAGGAGGTGAGGGTGGGAAAGGTTCCTGGTCGGCCAAACTGCAGAAGACAACAGCAAACCACGGCCAAGCATAATCATGTTCCAATCCAATGGCAGTCCCTGGTCACCGACAGCTGCTGCTTAGAACCTGGAACCTGAAGAAAGGGGAAAATGTGTAAGGGTGACCGTGACATTCTTGGATTGTCACAAAATCCCCGCTGGTTCACTGACGCCCTTTTGAGAAGCAAATCTGCCCTCATTACCCAGTCTTCATCAAACGAAGGCGGTTCAGGCAGTGTAATGAAGGACATGCCCCTGTCTACATCAATGGGGACAAAATGGAAAGGATCGATAGCTTCAAGTTTTTAGGTGTCCAGATCACCAACAACCAATCCTGGTCCCCCCCCATGCTGATACTATAGTTAAGAAAGTCCCACCAACGCCTTTACTTTCTCAGGAAGCTAAGGAAATTTGGCATGTCAGCTACAACTCTCACCAACTTATACAGATGCACCATGGAAAGCATCTTTCCCAGATTTATCACAGCTTGGTATGGGCTCCTGCTCTGTCCAAGGCCACAAAAAACTATGAAATGTTGTAAATGTAGCCCAATCCATCACGCACACCAGCCTCCCATCCATTGACTCTGGCTAGACTTCCCGCTGCCTCGGCAAAGCAGCCAGCATAATTAAGGACCCTAAGTGTCCGGGGCATTCCCTCTTCCACCTTCTTCTGTTGGAAAAAAGATACAAAAGTTTGAGGTCACGTACCAACTGACTCAAGAACAGCTTCTTCCCTGCTACTGTCAGACTTTTGAACTGATTTACTTGTATTAAGTTGATCTTTCTCTACACCCTAGCTATGACTGTAACACTACATCCTGCACCCTCTCCTTTCCTTCTCTATGAACAGTTTGTAAAATGCACAAGAAACAATACTTTTCACTGTATGCTAATACCTGTGACAATAATAAATCAAATCAAAGTCTGTTCCATAAATGACTCCAGACCCATAGCAATGCAATTGACTCTTATCTGCACTCTGAAATGGCTCAGTGAGACATGTCATTGCCGTGATATAAGAAGACAATTCACCCAATACCACGAGACCTGGGATGCACAAGAAATGCCAACTATGCCAACACCTATATCAGGAGAACAGGGAACCCCCCATGAACATCTCAATCACTGATTCTCTCCGATAATATCCACTGGTATTTATCTAACACCTTTAACTAAATGAAACATCCCCAAGTTCCTCACAGGAGCATAAAAAAAAGTTTATTTATTAGTGTCACAAGTAGGCTTACATTAACACTGCAATGAAGTTGCTGTGAAAATCCCCTAGTCGCTACACTCCAGCACCTGTTTGGATACACTGAGGGAGAATTTAGCATGGCCAATTTACCTAACCAGCACATCTTTCAGGCTGTGGGAGGAAACTGGATCACCTGAAGGAAACCTGCACAGACACGGAGAGGACATGCAGACTCCACACAGACAGTGACCCGAGCCGGGAATTGAACCCAGTTCCCTGGCGCTGTGAGGCAGCAGCACTAACCACTGTCCGAGCCTAACAAAGTACAAAACTGAACTACACAAGGAGATGAAAAGCTTGATCAAAGAGAAGGTTTTAAGCAATGTCTTCAAGAAGAAAATTGAGCTGATGAGGTGGAGAGATTTAGGGAAGGAATTCCAGAGCTTGTTTCCAAGCCTATTGAAGACATGCGCTGCCAATGGAGTAACGAGAGATTAGAATACACAAAAGGCCAGAATCAGAGGAGTGCAGATATCACAGAAGCTCGTGGGTTGGTGGAAATCTCAGAGATAGGGAGGATTGAGACCAGGAAGAGATTTGAAAACCAGGGCAAATTTTAAAACCCAGACATTGTTCGACTGCGAGCCAATGTAAGTCAGCGAGCACAGGAGTGATCGGGGAAATGGGACTTGCTGTGAGTTAGGACATTACCTCGAGTTTACAGTGGGTCAAAAGTGGGATATTGTTGGAACGGTCGGGTCGAGGTGTGAGTGAGGGTCTTAGACAGGGGTCATGGGTGGAGTAGGGGGACTGGTGGTGTTGAGATGGCGGCGTGGGCTCGTTGGGCCAAAGGGCCTGTTTCCCTGGCTGATTTTGTTCTTTGTTCTTGGCAGCAGATGGGCTGAGGTGGCCTGGAGTCAGCGATGTTATGAAGGTGGAAACATGCGGTCTGAGTGATGGGATCAATATGAGGTCAGGAGTTCATCCCGGGGTCAGCATGTAGGTTGGGAGTGAGGGGGACAAGCTCATCGAAATCTTCAAACACCCACAGGATTCACCTCAGTCATGGTGTCCATCCCAGACTGGGACTCAAGCCTGAACTATGATTGGTCAGCTATGATTTAGCTGGTTTAATGTCTGCATCTCCCCCCAACAAATTATACTCGAATGAAAGGAATCCGCTCGAAATGCAGAAAGATTAATAGGAAAGATTAAATCTCTGTCAGAGGCTGAATTATCTCAGTTTTAAAACTGAGAGATTTGAAAGCTATGTGGGTTAGGGTGATTGGCCATGTTAAGTTGCCCCTTAGTGTCAAGGCCATTAACAGGGTAAATATCGTGGGGTTTCGGGGATAGTGCCTGGTTTGGTTAGTTGTTACTGAAGGTTCAGTGGGCTAAATAATAACAGCAATCCCACCCAGGCCCTATCCCCATGTATTTACCCTGCTAGTCCCCCTGATATCAAGAGGCAATTTACCATGGTATATCACCCCAACTTGCACATCCTTAGATTGTGGGAGGAAACCAGAGCAGCCAGAGGAAACCCACACAGACAACGTGCAAACTCCACAGTGACCCCAAGGCTGGAATTGAACCCAGGTCCCTGGCGCTGTGAAGTAGCAGTGCTAACCACTGTGCCAGCATGCAAGCAGCTGCAAAGGTGAGTGAGAGAGAGTGGGGGTGTGAGGAAGTAACCAGCGAGGGCAATGCAGACCAGAGCACAACTAAATCGAACAATTGGATTGTTGATGAACCTCGTTGGTTTGTTCCTTTCTCATTAAGTAAAGGGATATTTGCTGTCCTTCTCGCTCTGAGAATAAAGGTGACTCCAGCTCTGCACTAAAACATTAATGTTCGCTGAAGTGGCTTAGCAAGCTGCTCAGGGAAACAGGAAATAGGTTATAAATGTCCAACTTGCCAGCGACTTCTGGAGAGGGGGTTAAAAATTAAATGAGAAACCTGTGAAAGTTGCTGTCCCTTTAAGAGATTTGGGATGAAGTGGAGCAATACTGGCTCCTGCCAGTAGGTGGTGATGCTGCATTGCAAAAAGCAGCTGCTTGGTGTGAACCCAGGATTCGGATTAATGGGGAACGGTCTGGGTTACAAACCCTGTGTCTAATATCCACATCCTCTCTCCTGAAATAGGCAGAGCTGAGTCCTGGGGATAGAATATTTAACTTCTGGTTTCAAAACAAAATCTATTCGAATCATACAATCCCTGCAGTGCAGAAGGAGGCCATTCGGCCCATCGAGTCTACACTGACCGCAATCCCACCCAGGCCCTATCCCCATGACCCCATGCATTTACCCTACCTGGTCTCTGACACTAATGGACAATTTAGCATGGCCAATCCACCTAACCCCCACATCTTTGGATTCCAACAACAGCAAACTTGCATTTTGATAGCACCATTGAGGTCTGTAAACATCCCAACCAGTTTGACAGAAGCCCCTCAAACAAAACCTCACACTGAGTTGTGTAACATGTACCGAAGGCCAAATGTTTGGTTTAAGACAGGGGTCGGCGAATCTTTCAGACCTGGTGTGTTAAATCTTCATTTATTCATTTCAGTGGAAAGTTTTGTGAGCCAATAATACATTTTAATGATTATGTCTCTCTATATAAAATTTTTATTCACTGATGGGATGCAGACATCGCCGGCTGGCCCAGTATTTGTTACTCATCCCTTTTTCCGCCTGAACTGAGTGTCTCGCTTGCTCATTTCAGAGGGTAAAGAGTCAACCACATTACAGCTTCTTCCCTGCTGACTTTTGAATGGACCTATCTCACATTAAGCTGATCTTTCTCTACACCCTAGCTATGACTGTAACACCACATTCTGCACTCTCTCCTTTCCTTCTTTATGAATGGTATGCTTTGTCTGTATAGCGTGCAAGAAACAATACTTTGCACTGTATGTTAACACATGTGACAATAATAAATCAAATCAAATCAAACATTGCTGTGAGTCTGGAGTCACATGTAGACCGTGTCCGTAATCTCTGCCCATAGTGGATCATTTCTGGTGCACTTTTTAATTTGTCCCAGGAGTGTTACCAACTTCTTCAAAATGGAGAGTTCCACGGCTCGAATTGTTCATCGATGACTCGTTTGGGTAAATGTAATTTGTGGAGTTCCATCAGCATTCCCGTGGAGATTTGACTGACATTATCTCATTGTGTTTATGTGTGCTGCCAACAGCAGTGCCCATCTCTGCATCCAGCTTGTTGCTGGAGCTGGAATATCAGTGTGTGGCCCCCACTGCCCTTCTCAGTGGTTGATGATTCATCACTAAATTTCCTTCGATGTCAGTTTTGGTAAAAATCTTTGATCCTGAAAATGACGCCTGGAGTTTGTTCTCGATCTGCGCACGGTTCACTTCTGCTTTGTCCAGGGATCTTGCTGCGAATCCTATTGGCTTTTCTTCACCGTTGTTATGAGAGTGCACTGTTCCCACCCTGTAAGGTCGCAAAACAGTTACAAGAGTAACTTTGGATCAAAGTGTGTCAGTACTTCTGACTTTAATAATGCCTCCTCAGCTTGTATCGCTCTGATCCGCCCAATCCCATTCCCTGTTTTGACACGATGACTTGTGTAAAGAATCGAGAATATTTGTTAGATGAGGGACAAACCTTCCATAACAGTTTAATAAGATCAGGAATGATTGAAGTTGAGTTACAATTTGAGGTGCAGTTTCTCAGTTATGACTTTTACACTTACCGGTGATTTGTGAAGTCCCTTTGCACCTCTGATGTGCCCACATTTTCAGTAAAAGACTTGAAGAAGTCACATTTATCACTCCAAACCCAGAATCTATAATTGTCTAATGTCTGAAGTGCAGCATCTAAATCGTGAAGATGCCCTTCTTCATTCTTTCCATGATGTGGAGATGCCGGCATTGGGCTGGGGTGAGCACAGTAAGATGTCTCACAACACCAGGTTAAAGTCCGACAGGTTTATTTGGTATCACGAGCTTTCAGAGGCTGAGTGCCACCTCACCCAATGAAGGAGCAGCGCTCCAAAAGCTTGTGATACCAAATAAACATGTTGACCTGGTGTTGTGAGATTACTTACTCATTCCTTTCAGTAATTAAGTAGTACTGGACTCCTTCTTGTTTGCTTAGAATGTGATCCAAGGAACATCGGAACAATGCAGGTGCGGACAATGCCAAATGGAAGCCTTTTATATCCGAATAGCTCCTTAAGTATCATGATTGTCAGATATCGTTGTGAATCCATGTCCACATTTATCTGGAGATAAGCTTGACTAAGGTCAACTTTGCTGAAATTCTGGCCTCCCGCCAACTCAGCAAACAAATCATCAATTCAGCGAGGAGTACATTGCTCTGCACACAATTGATAGTGACTTTAAAATCACCACACTGAGTCCCAAATCGTCTTTCTTCATCACGGGTACTATCAGTGTGGCCCAATCACTCACAGTAATGGTTCAAGTGCCCCCCCCATCTTGATCAGCCTCTCTGATTCTCCCTTGACCTTAGGCTTGATGGCGTACGGAACTGACCAGCCTTCAAGCATCTTGTTTGCCTTTCATCCTTAATCTTCAGCTTGACAGATCTTCCTTCATGCTGCTTGGCTCTCCATTAAAGACAATTTTCTTTAAAATCTCCAGTAGATCTGCTTCGGACTCTGACATGAGATTAACCTTAGCCCGGTTTAGTTTGATTCTCTCCGGCCAGGCTGAATAGTTACTTGTAACAATATGCAGGGACAAATCTGCGTGTGTCTGTTTTCTGTATATTTACATTGATATGGCCTCTCAGTGGAACCAAGTATCCAGTATCGGTTTTTCATATTATCTTTGAGGGTTTTAAGGTGATATCTCACAGTGTCTCTTGGGAAACAGTTTCTGGTACCAATGAAACTGCTGCTCCGGTGTCTATCTCCATTTTCACCAGCTCTCTGTCCAGTAAAGGAGGGACCCGGTGATGGTTTGTTGCACCTGCAAAGGTGCCAATGTGTCACCTGACAATGTGTCACCTGACAAAGTGTCACCTGACTGTGACTCTGGTCCATTTTCATCTGCAAACCAACTTTTCGTGATTCCTGCACAAGGACACCCAGGTCCCTCTGCACAGTAGCACACTGCAGTTTTTCACCGTTTAAGTAATAGTCCATTTTGCTGTTATTCCTACCAAAATGGATGACCTCGCATTTACCAGCATTGTACTCCATCTGCCAGACCCTCACCCACTCACTGAGATATCTGTATTCCTTTGCAGACTTTCAGCATCCTCTGCACACTTTGCTCTGCCACTCATCTTAGTATCATCTGTGAATTTTGACTACACTTGGTCCCCAACTCCAAATCATCGATGTAAATTGTAAACAATTGCGGTCCCGACACTGATCCCTGTGTTGGGACTGTAACTACTTAGGTGTTGATTGGTAACTACAGCTTTGATCGAATAATTCTTTATACACGTGCAGACAAGAAACTTCCAGTTTCAGAACTGACCCTCAGCCCGAACAACTTAGAGATATAGAGGTTTACAGCATGGAAACAGGCCCTTCGGCCCAACTTGTCCATGCCGCCCTTTTTTTTAACCACTAAGCTAATTCCAATTGCCCACATTTGGCCCATATCCCTCTATACACATCCCACCCTTGTAACTGTTTAAATGCTTTTTAAAAGACAAAATCGTACCCACCTCTACTACTGCCTCTGGCAGCTTGTTCCACCCTCTGTGTAAAAGAAATTGCCCCTCCTGATCCTTTTGTATCTCCCCCCTCTCACCTTAAACCTATGCCCTCTAGTTTTAGACTCCCCTAACTTTGGGAAAAGATGGCGGGGGGGGGTGCATGGTAGCACAGTGGTTAACATTGCTGCTTCACAGCTCCAAGGACCTGGGTTTGATTCCCACCTTGTGTCACTGTCTGTGTGGAGTTTGCACATTCTCCTCGTGTCTGTGTGGGTTTCTTCCAAGTGCCCCAGTTTCCTCCCACAGTCCAAAGACGTGCGGGTTGGGTTGATTGACCATGCTAAAAAAAAATAGTCCCTTAGTGTCCTGAGATGCGTAGGTTAGAGGGATTAGTGGGTAAAGATGTGGGGGTAGGGACTGCGTGGGATTGTGGTCGGTACAGACTCGATGGGCCAAATGGCCTCTTTCTGCACTGCAGGGATTCTATGTGACTATCTAGCTGATCTGTGCCCCTCATTATTTTGTAGATCTCTATAAGATCACCCCTAAGCCTCCAGCGCTCCAGGGAAAACTTCTTGGTGGAGATTTCTACGTTCCCAGTCCCCTTTGTGTGAGGAAATGCTTGCTGACATCACCCCTGAGTGTCCAGGCCACCGGTCTGGAGTTCCCATCCCTCTTCTGGAGTGCCCCACACCAGAGGAAATAGTTTCCCTCTCTCTATGCTATCAAATCATCCATTAATCTTCTGTATTTGATGGAATACCAGCCCAGCCTATTTAACATCTGCTATATTTTGTGGCTATTAACAGGAATAGCTTTGACTAAACCGGAAATGCTTTATCTTCTGTACTGCTTCTCAATAATGTGTTCAAGTCTCGGCTCCCAGACTTAACAAAGGCCGTTTTTGAAGATTCCACCAAATGATTTATTATTTTTTGAGAAACTTTTCTCGGCGTCAAAAATTCTGCAAGATTTGAGGGCCAGGTTTTCTTTATAAAGAAACTTTGATTAAATGCCTGAGTCACCTGGGGAATCGGAAATCTAAATGAAGGAGATTCTCTAACTTGTGGGTTTCTCTCTCTCTCTCTCTGCAGTGAAGGGAAAGATCGAGAACATTTCCAGGTCTGCGGAATACTGAATATGATATTGTTGCATTAACTCTCTATCAGGGAGAGATCAAATTGCGTGAGGGTGGATTGCGCCCGCCCCCACTCCCCCCTTG
Source organism: Carcharhinus amblyrhynchos (assembly GCF_965287045.1). Lineage (NCBI taxonomy): Eukaryota > Metazoa > Chordata > Chondrichthyes > Carcharhiniformes > Carcharhinidae > Carcharhinus > Carcharhinus amblyrhynchos. Next base: position 1,326,236 of record NC_137345.1, on the reverse strand, counting down.
CCACCTCCCCCCTCCCTCCACACCCCCCCCTTCCCTCCACACCCCCCCCCCCCCTCCACACGCCCCCTCCTCCCCCCCATCTCCTGGCCTCACTAAGCTCAGGAGACTTCTGTAAGCCTAATTAGGTAACCGAAATGAAAATGGCAAAATAAGGTGCCAATTGCTGGCATGTGGAATTGGAAGATCAAATCAAGTTAAGAGCAATTAGCATAGGCAAGAACGGGACTGGAGGAACACAGAGGAGAAAAGATCTTCACAGCTTCATTGTGAAGTCTTTTCATTTAAATTCTCCTGTTCAGTGTTGGCAAAACGGATTATGTTCAAGGGCGCGTGTATGGAGATATGACCTTGTGCTTTTCTTTTAATAAAGTGATTCAATCTTATTATATAATACCGTATTGTAAAGCTGTTTAAACAGTGCGTCCTGAATAGGGGTGGGGAGGGGGAAGGGGAGGGGGAGGGGGGCAGGGAGTTGGAACATCAAATTTCTAACCCAAGCTCTGCGCTCCCTGATGTTTTCTGTACGATTGTGTGCGAGGAACTTCTTAAAGGAGACAAGGGTGCGGAGAGGAGGGGGGAGATAGTCTAGCTTTCCAGCTCAAATCTGTGTGAGAGTGAGCAAGCGGAGTGTTCCTTCCTTATCCCACCCCCCAATTAATCCAGTGAGCTGATGGCAAGACAGCACATCAAGGTTGAGGGAGTGCTGCCCTCATTAATTAGAGAGGGTACAAATTAAGAGGGAATCTGCTTGACATTAATAAATTGGTGCACAGAGATGGACTGAAACATTATCTAAAATAATGATACACTTTTTAAGGTTCGAATGCAACATTTATAATCCTATTTCCCCAGTGGCTGAAGCAGGCACCATGTTCACTCTGATGTTGATCAAGTCCCTCATTTTACTGGTTCGGGTACACGGAACATAAAAATAATTACAAAGTTTAAAGATTCCTTTCCCATGAAATATTACAGTAAATTATTACGCTAAAGAAAAATGGACTTTCTGCACCCACCTTCCCACAGAGCTCGGTGTGAACAAGGATTCATTGGGAGCAGAGACAGTCATTGATTTAAAGTTAAAGTTTATTTATTAGTCACAAGCAAGGCTTACGTTAACACTGCAATGAAGTTACTGTGAAATTCCCCTAGTTGCCCACACTCTGGTGCCAGTTCGGGTCAACGCATCTAACCAGCACATCTTTCAGGCTATGGGAGGAAATCGGAGCACCTGAAGGAAACCCACACAGACACGGGGAGAATGTGCAAACTCCACACAGACAGTGACCCAAGCTGTGAATTGAACCCAGGTCCCTGGCGCTGTGAGGCAGCAGTGCTAACCACCGTGCCACCCAATAAAACGGGATGGATACCTTACGGAAATCAATTTACCAGATTGTGGAGGTGGAGCGGGGATGGGGGCTGACTGGATTGCTCTTCAGAGAGCCAGCACGAACTTGAATGGCCTCCTTCTGTGCTATCATGACTCTATGGTTGGAATTGTACATGGGAATCGGAGTGGGTGATGGGCGGACCATGGAAATGTTCATTGACCTCGGGTGGAACTTTACAGCTTTGGAATGAATGAGGTTGTAAAGCTCTGCCCAGTGACTCTCGGCTTCACTTCTAGGTCTAAGCTCACTGGTCTCACTCACCAGAGCTCCTATTCTCAATGTGCCTGGGCTCAGGGAGACACCAACTGAGGATCTGGGTGTTGTCCTGGATCAGTTTGGATCAGTGAGGGAATCAGGAAGGAATTTTCAAAAGGAGTTTGATGATCTGATTCTCTGCCTCTTCCAGGAGATCTCTCAGTTTCGATGGTGTGGAGCACAGGTATATTATAATAAACATTGTTCTTTCTCTGGAACAGAGAAGACTGAGGGGCGACCTGATTGAGATGTTCAAGATTATGAGGGGCATGGACATGGTGGAGAGGGAGAGCTGTTACCTTTAGTTCAACAAGGGGCATACACGCGGTGGGTCGTGCGAGGGCTGCTCTTGGATGTTGCTTCGAGAGTTGCCGAGTGCTTCACGTCGTTAGTGTGCGCTTAAACTGGACCATCTGACGGGCAACACGTCAGCTCAGTGACTATCACTGTTTGCTGTGCAGATACAGGGACCTGGGTCGGATCTCCGGCTTGGGTCGGTGCCTGTGGGAGTTTGCACATTCTCCCCGTGCTTGCGTGGGTTTTCTCCGGGTGCTCCGGTTTCCTCCCAAACCCCAGAAACGTGCTTTTAGGCTGATTGGTGTTAATAAATTGTCCCTAAATTGGATCTCCCTTAATCTGGCGCACATATAATTCCCTAAATTTACACACCTTTATTGTGGAGTCCAAGAGGGGTAGACAAAAGTTGTAGGTAGAAGAAGAATTGGAATGAGGCACTCACTGAGTGTTAAAATGGGCAGCGCAGGCTTGTAGGGCCAAAGGGCCTGTTTCCTGTGCTGTGTTGTTCTTTGTTCTTTATGAACATGTGAGTTATTGTATTATAGAATGATGCAGCTCACAAAACTATTTGACCCATTGTGCCAATGCTGGCTCTTTGAAGGAACTATTTACTTAATAGTTCTGCTCTTCCCCTCAAACCCTGCACACTTTCCCCTTTCAGTATTTATCCAATTCCCTTCTGCGAGTTTCTATTGAATCTGCTCCCACCAGCTTCTCAGCGGCGTACCAGAATCCCCATGGGTACAAAGGACACCATTCGGTCAATCAGGTCTACATCGATTACAGTCCCACTCAGGCTCTATCCCTGTAAATGAAGGTGGTCACTGGAAACACTTGCAAAATGCACATACGGGAAACCTCCATTCGTAGAAAAATGACGGGAGTTTTCAGCGCCACGAGACCATTTGATAAAAACGTGGAGTGATGGATATTGAGGCAGACAAACCAAATACCTCAAGGTATTAACTTTCCTCAGCACAATGGGGGAAAACACATTTAATCTCCTCTGTAGTTTCGTATGGCTTGAGGAGCGAGGCACTAACAGTACAAACAGATTGCAGATATTTTACAAGCACATTTTTTACCAAAACTCTTGGTGATTGCAGAGTGCTTTAGATTCCACAACAGAAACCGAGAAGAGAGGAAGTCAATTGCACAATTCACGGCTGCGCTTAAAAGACCTGTAGAGTATGGTGAGTTGGTGATGTGCTGAATGACACTATTCGGGACAGGTTTGTCTGTTGTGTGTGCAATGAAGCAATACAGAAACGTTTACTAATGAAGGGTACCCTCACTGTGAAAAAGGCCATGGAAATTTCTGCCTCAGTGGAAGCTGGGTAATTGGGTTCATGTACCCAATACACACAAAATGCTGGCTGAATCGACACCCAAGAAACTCAAATTTGTCAATGTTACCAGTTTGTAGAACTCGTGGGGGAAAGAAACACATTGAGCATGTCTGCTGGGAGAAACAGCAAGCTGTAAATAAAAATCAGAGACACAATAAGAGACTGGAGCACACATGCAGCCTACTGGGGAGTAATTGGGAAAGTAAGCGTGCAGGTACAGCAGGCAGTAAAGAAGGTAAATGGTATGTTGGCCTTCACGGAGAGAGGTTTTGAGTATGGGAATTGGGATGAGTTGCTGCAATTGCACAGGGCGTGGATGAGGTCACACCCAGAGTATTGTGTGCAGTTTTGGTGTCCTTATCTGTGGAAGGATGTCCTTGCTACAGAGGGAGCACAGCGAAGGTTTACCAGGCCGATTCCTGGGATGGCAGGTCTGTCATGTGGAGAGACTAAGTCATTTAGGATTGTATTCATTGGAGTTTAGAACAGTGAGAAGGGATTTCATGGAAACTTATAAAATTCTAATAGAGTTAGACAGGATAGATTCAGAAAGAATGTTCCCAATGGGGGAGTCCAGAACTAGGGGTCATATTTGAGGATAAGGGATAAACCTTTTAGAACTGAGGTGAGGAGAAATTTCTTCACCCAGAGACTAGTGAACGTGTGGAATTCACTACCACAGAAAGTAATTGAGGCCAAAAATTTGTGCAATTTCAGGAAGAAATGAGATATAGCTAAAGGCAAATTACTGCCGATGCTGGAATCTGAAAGAAAAACAGAAAATATTGGAAAATCTCAGCAGGTCTGACAGTATTGGTGGAGAGAGAACAGAGCCAATGTTTCGAGTCTGGATGACCCTTTGTCAAAGCTAAGAACAAAGAAAATCAGAAGAAAATTATACGATGAGACGGTGAGGCTGTAATTGGACAAAGGAAATGTAAATAGTGATGATAAATGCTGAGAAAAGTGTGAATGGCAGAACAGAGATACAGATTGTTAAGCAATGTGGCAGCTGGCCTGAGGGCGGGGTGGGGGGAGAGGTTGGGAGACAAGATGAAGAGTGGGAAAATAGAAGAAAGAATGAAAAGTGATAAGGATGGATGAATGTGATAAAAATAAGAAATGAAATAAGATAAGTGGAAATGGGGTGAAGGTGGTGGGGAGAGTTCATGCTCTGAACTCAATGTTCAGTCTGGAAGGCTGTAAAGTGCCCAATCGGAAGATAAAATGCTCTTTCTCCAGTTTGTGTTGGGCTTCACTGGAACGTTGCTAGAGGCCAAGAACAGACATGTGGACAGGAGAGTAAGGCGCTGTGTTGAAGTGGCAAGCGACAGGAAGGTCTGGATCCTGCTTCCAGTCACCCAGTCTGCGTTTTGTCTCCCTGATGTAGAGTAGACCACATTGGGAGCAGCGATAACTCTTAAAATATATCTCTTGAGGCCAAAGGTATCACGGGATATGGGTGGGAAAGGGGGATCAGGATATTAAATTTGATGACCAGCCATGATCAAAATGAACGGCAGAGCAGGCTTGAAGGGCCGAATGGCCTCCTCCTGCTTCGAGTTTCTATGTTTCTGTGTCAATGGAGCAGATGTGCAGCCAGGGAAGAGTCGCAGGAACAGACTAACGCTACGCATTATTCAGCATCGTTCGCCACTCCTTGGATACTAAAAATATTTGTGTACCTGTGCAGCAAGACCTGGACAACACTCAGACTTGGTCTGGGAAGTAACATTCACTCCACACAAATGCCTCCTACAAGAAAGAATCCGTGCATCTCCCTTCTGGCATTCAATGGTTTTGCCATCGCAGAATCCCCCACTATCAACCACTTGAGGCTTGCCATTGATCAGAAAGTGAACGGAACTGGGTTAGCCATAGAAATATTGTGGCTACAACAGCAGGTCAGAGGCTAGGAATTCTATTGGCAAATGATTCACCTCCTGAATCCCCAAAGCCATCGACAAGGGACAACTCAAGAGTGTGATGGAATAATCCCTACTTATCTGGATGAGTGCAGCTCTGACGACACTCAAGAAGCTCGACATTAACCAGGGGAAAAGCTGCCGCCTTGATCGGTGTTCTACTCACCACCTGCACTCCTCCACTATCAGTACACAGTGAGATCAGTGTGTGTCATCTACCAACACTCCTTCAACAGCACCTTCCAAAGCCGTAACCTCCACTATCTTTGAAGGACAAGGGCTGTGGATATGTGGGAATACCATCACCTGCAAGTTCCCCTCCAAACCACTCACTGTTCCTTCACTGCCATTGGATCATAATCCTGGAACTTCCTTCCTAACAGCACTGTGGGTTTACCTACACTACGTGGACTGCAGCAGTTCAGAGGACAGTTCACCAGTGCCTTCTCAAGGGGCAATAAATATCAACTTTGTAAATGATGTTCACATCTTGAGAATGAATTGGCAAAAAGATGAAATGGAGCCTGCAGCAGGAACGATTGGAAACCCAAGTTAAAGTTTATTTATTAGTGTCACAAATAGGCTTATATTAACACTGCAATGAAATTACTGTGAAAATCCCCTAGTCACCACACTCTGGCGCCTGTTTGGGTACATGGAGGGAGAATTTAGCAAGGCCAATGTGCCCTAACCTGCATGTCATTTGGACTGTGGGAGGAAACTGGAGCACCTGGAAGAAACCCACACAGACATGGGGAGAATGTGCAAAATCCACACAAACAGTAACCCAAACCAGGGATTGAAGTTGGGTCCCTAGCACTGTCAGGCAGCAGTGCTAACCATTGTGCCATTTGCCTGACCATCCCTTTTTTGAGTTTGGTAAAGTTAAACACTGACGTATCTAAGTTCAGCTAAGCCTTCAGGGAGCAGGGACAGAACATAACCCCTGCTGTTGTGGAAGGTTTAATTTTAATTTTATGTGCTAATGTTACGTATAAACCTTTGTTATTTGGAATTTCTTCGACATGTTAATGGCCATCCAGGTGATTTGAGGGAACGCGTGTTACATTCCTTTAAATAGCAGCAGTCGGAACTGGAGCTGGCTGAGAAGGTTTCAACCTTTCACTGGCTTTTATCAACAATTCACCACAGGACAATACAGGCCATTCAGTCCATCGAGTCTTTGTACTCTTTGGCATTGTAATCCAATTAGTCTCACTCACTCTATTGTTTCCTTTGGTGCTGAAAATTCTTATACTTCAAGTATTTATCTTTTGAATATTGGTCTTGAATCCACTTCATTAACCCTTTCAGGAAATGCTTTCCAGATCACAACAACTCGCTGTGTAGTAATCTCACGTCCACCTCTTTTACGCTTTTGTGATTTTTTTGTGTCCTCTGGTTATTGGTCCCGATGTTGATGGAAAGAACTCCACTTCAGTTAACCCTTCACTAGCGTTGACACCATCATCACTCAGCGCTGATCACTCACTTCTTGTTTCTCCAACCAGCTTTGCTCTGCACTGTCAGATAAGCTGTCAGTCCATGGAGAGATGGACCATTCAGTGGTTAGCACTACTGCCTCACAGCGGCAGGGACCCGGGTTCAATTCCCAGCTTTGGTCTCTGTCTGTGTGGACTTTGCACATTCTCCCCATGTCTGCGTGGGTTTCCTCCAGGTGCTCCAGTTTCCTCCCGCAGTTCAAAGATGTACTGGTCAGGTGGATTGGCCATGCTAAATTGACCCTTAATGTCCCAAGATGTTAATGGAAATGGAAGGTTTGAATTATAAGGAGAGGCTGGATAGGTTGGGACTTTTTTCTCTGGAGGATGAGAGGTGACCTTACAGAGGTTTAGAAAATCATGAAGGGCATAGATAAATTGAAGAGCCGAGGTCTTTTCCCCAGGGTAGGAGAGACCAAAACCAGAGGGTATCAGTTTAAGGGGAGAGGGAATAGATTTAAAAGGGACCTGAGGGGCAACTTTTTCACACAGAAGGTGATGTGTGTATGGAATGAGTTGCCAGAGAAGGTGGCAGAGGCAGTTACAATTATAACATTTAAAATACCAATGACCTCCTTGCGCACTGTAAGGATTCTGTGAACACCATTAATACCCCAACAATATTTATATCCCCAATCAGTCTGTTTGATAATGAGTGCAGTGTATCCACAGATTGTGGTCCATGGCACTACTACTGGCATAGCTAGGAAGAGGGTTGAGATAGCTGATTTCAGGGATAATTTGGGAGATTGAAAAGCAATAATCTGAGGATTATTCCCAGTCCCATGTGCTAATGAGCACAGAAATAGGGGAATTGATCGATTAAACACTTGGCTGAAGAATTGGTGTTGAGGGAGAGCATCAGATGTCAGAGGCACTAGGAGTCCTATGGAACAGATGGGACCTGTACGAGATGGACAAGTTACACCTTAACAGGACTAATGCTCTCACAAAGATGTGCTGGTACTGCTGGGTAGACTTGCCAGGAGGATGTGAACCTGAGGAATGTTGGTCAAATTTGAAAGAAGTAAAGATGGTAACAGGATGTAGAAAATTAGAAAACAGGAGAAACAAAGCAAGCATCAACTAGGCTTAAAATGTGGAATAATGTTAAAAAGACTAAACCAAGGGCTATCTACATAAATACATACAGCGTTTGCAACAAGGTAAATGATTTAAAGCCACAAGCAAATGATCTAATTGTCATTATGGAAAATGGCTACATGGGAACTGAATATTCAAGGATATTTGACTTTTAGGAAGGACAGACCAAAGGGAAAAGGAGGAGGTGCTGGAGAGGGAAGACCCTGTGTCTCACAGGCTGAGGATTTCAGCACAGTAATCTGTGTGATCCCGGGCACATTTCTCTGGAAGGCGCTTAGCTGAGTGGACAGCCTGTTCCGTCAGGCCATTGGATTGTGTGGGTACAGGGGAGCTGCTTGTGAAATGCTCAAAGTCCCGTGTTTGTGCAAAGTTTCCAAGTTCAGTGCAGACGAATTGGCGAATGTTTTCTGTCATGAGTCTCTGAGGGATACCGTGTGTGGCAAAGTGTCTCTTGAGCATGAAGCTGACTGTGTTACTTGTCATGTTTGGCAGGTAGTCGAGGTCAAACTACCCAGAACACAAATCGACCAAGACCAAATGTTGTTTAACATTCCATTCGAGAATGTCAGCTGACGTGAGTGACCATGTGAAGTCCAGGACCTCCTGTAACTGCAGCGGATTGAGAGCATCACACAGCTGGAAACTTCCCTCTCCTTGTCTGTACACGGAGGGCCAGGATAGTGATTCCTTGACCAGATATCTGGTGCTTCCAACCCAGGTGCCTCTGATGAAGTTATTGGGTGTGATGTCCCTGGAGGCAATAGGGATGATAGGTCGTTGGCCATGTAGTATCAATCCATCCTATAACATTCATAAGTTCATAAGGTATAGGAGCAGAATTTGACCATTCAGCCCATCGAGTCTGCTCTGCTATTTGATCATGGCTGATACGTTCCTCATCCCCATTTTCCTGCCTTCTCCCCATAACCCTTCAACCCATTACCAATTAAAAATCTGTCTGACTCTTCCTTAAATTTACCCACTGTCCCAGCATCCACTGCACTTTGGGGGAGTGAATTCCACAGATTCACATCCCTTTGGGAGAAGTAGTTTCTCCTTAGCTCTGTTTTAAATTTGCTGCCCCTTATCCTAAGACTATGACCTCTCATCCTAGAATGCCTCACCAGCAGAAACATTCACTCCATGTCTACTTTATCCGTACCTTTGATCATCTTGTATACCTCAATTTGATCTCACCTCATTCTTCTCAATTCCAAAGAGTATCGGCCTGAACTGTTCAACTTCTCTTCATACGACAAACCCCTCATCTCTGGAATCAACCTAGTGAACCTCCTCTGAACTGCCTCCAATACCACTGCATCTTTCCCCAAATTTGGAGACCAAAACTCTGCAGAATACTCCAGGTGCAGCCTCACCAATGCCTTGTATAGTTGCAGCAATACTTCCTTATCTTTATATTCCATTCCTTCAGCTATAAATGCCAACACTCCATTCACGTTCTTCATTATCTGCTGTGTCTACATGATAGTTTTCTGTGATTCATGAATGAGGACACCCAGATTCGTCTGGACTGGGGCACAATGAAGTCTCTCCCCATTTAGATAATAAGTCGCTTCCCATTTTTCTGGCCAAAATGCATGACCTCACACTTATCCACATTAAACTCCGTCTGCCACATTTTGGCCCATTTTTCTAACCTATCTATATGCATCTATAAGGTTCTTATTTCCTCATTGCAGCTTACTGTCCCACCTATTTTTCTGTATTCTGCAAATTTGCCTGTAGAGCCTTCTATCCCTGTGTCCAAGTCATTAATATAGATTGTAAATAGCCGGGGCCCAAGGAATGAACCCTGCAATCCCACTAGTTACTTCTTGCCATCCAGAAAAAAAAATTATCCTGACTCTCTGTCTTCAGTCCATCAGCCAGTCACCTATCTAAACTAATAAATTACTCCAAACCCATTTGATCTCACCTTGTGAATTAACCTTTTGTGTGATACCTTATCAAATGCCTCCTGCAAGTCCAGATATACGACATCTAAAGGATCCCCATGATCCACTTTGCTTGTTACATCCTCAAAGAACTCTAGCAAATTAATCAAACATTCATAAAACCACCTTGACTGATGGATAGGGTTTTGATTTTCCAAATGTCCTGATATTGCTTCCTTGATAATTGATTCTAACACTTTCCCAACAACTGATGTTAAACCAACTGGTCTGTAACTTCCTACTCTTTGCCTCCCTCCCTTTTTGAATAAGGGTGTTACATTAGCATTTTTCCAATCCACTGGAACCTTTTGCGTGTCCAGGGAATTTTGGAATATTATAACCAATGGATCCACCATCTCTGCCACCACTTCCTTTAATACCCTAGGATGTCAGTCATCAGGCCTGCCCCCAATCTCAATAGCTTGCTGAGTAACTTTTCCCTATCGATGTTGATCATTCTGAGTTTCTATTACCTCTGACTTGCCATTCCTATCGGAATGGTACTAGTATCCTCATCGTGAAAACTGAGGCAAAGTATTGATTTAGCATTGCTGCCGTTTCAGTGTTCCCCACTATTAACCCTCCGGTTTCATCTTCCAAGTGACCAATATTCACCCTAGCGACTTTCTTCCCTTTTATATACCTACACAAGCTTTTGCTTTCCTTCTTGAGATTTTGGGCTACTTTTCTTTCGCAATTTACCTTAGCTCTTATTACTTTTTTAGTATCTCTTTGCTTATGTTTGAAAGTTTCCCAAACACAGATCTCCCTCTACACTGTCCCCCATCAAACACTCCCAGGACAGGTACAGCACGGGGTTAGATACAGAGTAAAGCTCCCTCTACACTGTCCCCCATCAAACACTCCCAGGACAGGTACAGCACGGGGTTAGATACAGAGTAAGCCTTCCTCTACACCGTGCCTTCCTACTTTTAGACACACGATCCCTATTATATCAGAGTGGCATTTTGCAGTGTTATTTTCTGAGAGGTTTTACCAATTTACTTACCAATAACTACTCACAACACCAGGTTAAAGTCGACAGGTTTATTTGGTATCACGAGCTTTCGGAATGCAGCCCCTTTATTAGGTGAATACCAACAACATGTTACCCTCAACTAGCAGCTTTATGTATTTACAAGCATGGACAAATGGTTCTATATCCACGGTAACTTCCTGCTGCTCTCACTTACTCTCTTTCATTCCTAAATGCCACTGGTGATGTGACTTTAACCCCCCACCCCCCCCACCCCTCCCCTCCGAGTCTGGGCTCTTCTTGTACTTAGTCTTCGACTGGGGAGACTAAACCTCACCCATTCAGCAATCTGTCTCCTTTACCCATGTGATATTTCTAGATTTGAATGGTTAATTGGCACGGGGGAGTGGAACAATTATTAACAAAGAGAAAAAAGCTCCAGTAAAGCAGAAACCTGTCATCCGAGTTAACTCATTGAAACAGTGTTAGCCTGAATATTCTAACGGGGTGAACTGGGCCTCAGACTTAGTTGTTTCTTGACCCAGGGTTGCAGCTAAGTGCATCACACTCAACACATTGAGAGCAGTGTGTGAGAATGATCAGACCCTGACAGCGAGTAGACTCTTGTGAATGTCTACTAACCTGACCTCTGTGATCTCAAACTCTCTCCTTGTAGGAAAGTCGATGTAGCCATTTCCAGACAAATACTTTTTTTTTTGCTTAAAGCCACATTCCTGAGTGTTATCACGTTTGGCTTTCAGGAAATGGTTCTTTTGCGAAGATGGTGATTTGTCAATCCATAGAATGAGAACAAAGCGGAGAGGTGAGTGGGCAAAGTCAGGGCAACTGAAGCCACTTACCCTGCAGCTGGATGCGGTGATGGCAGAGCAGTGGGGTGGGAGAGGAGGGGAGGAATATGGGGGAATGGTGTGGGGGTTCAGGAAGGGTCGGGTCAAACGGGGAATAGATCCTTCTGTATTTGAATCGATCTTGTGATCTAATTCCATAGCAACAGAGCCGTTGATTACCAATCAGCCTCTGATGACCCCACCAGTGAGGGGGTCGTTGGTTAAGTAGACTATGGGAAATGGATATAAATAACACCGGCCAGATAGAATGAGTGAAATAATTAGATATTCAAATATTGCTACTTCTAAAGAAAAATTTCAGACCACAGAATAATCTCTGAAAATGAAAGTCCAAAATATAAAATTTCATGAGGCTGGCACAGATTAATACAGTTTTATATTTCAGAAATGGATTTTGTTCTTTTGTACAGTGGATGCGGAGATTCCAGTTTAACTGCAGATTAGCCCTTCACAGTAATATTATTAATCAGAGTTGGTTAGGATGTAAATGTGTGTGAACTTAGTAAGAATTCAGCAGCTATTTCCTAAAGGTCACTGCATTTGAGTAATATCCTGAGGGAGGGAAATTAATATCTTTTTACTGAATTAATTAATTATATAATTTATCAGCGTGGGTCCCTTCGAGATTTCTCTCACAGGTGATTAAGTGGAAGATTCACTGCTGAGGGAGCCCCTCGCAGTATTCAAAGGCTTAGGCTATGCATTCAACTAAGAAATTACTTTTTTCTCTCTCTTTCTCCCTCAGTCTGTGAATGTTTTTCTTAAGTATGTCTCACCTGGGTATAAGGACTGTCACTCATTCAGCCTTTAAAGTGATTTTTTGATGAGGCAGAATCTCATCAGTGGGTTTCTGTACAGTTTAAATTTGACCCCTTTTTATAACCAGGCTATTGTGGTGACATTTTCTTCTCCAAAAAAGATTTAATAAGCTTCCGTTCTCGTAATTATATCAAGGTCTGTTTCTTGTGGACTTGAGATTCATACTTGTAGAGCGGGAGCCCAGCTATAGGGATTCAGGTCCCTGAGTAAACCATGTAAGGTTTGGTTTAGAAAGCAAGAAATAAAGAAGTTGCATTGATATCGTACATCTCAAAGTGCTCTGCCAACAAAGCATTCCTTTTAAAGTATGATTGCCAGTGTGGTGGGGTTGATAGCACCCCTGTCTCTGAGACAGAAGGCTCTGGGTTGAAGCCCCCCTCTAACACTTGGAGATGGCCATGGAAGGAATGTTCATAAAACAACCTAACATGTTGTTAATCATCCTGCGAACTCTGCCAATACCCCACACCGTTCTCAGTGTGAAGGTGCATGATGGCACAGCAGTTAGCATTACTGCCTCACAGCGCCAGGGACTGAGTTCAATTCCTAGCTTAGGCCACTGTCTGTGCGAAATTTGCACATTCTCCTCGTGTCTGCGTGGGTTTCTTCTGAGTGCTCCGGTTTTCTCCCACAGTCCAGAGATGTGTTGGTTAGGTGCATTGGCCATGCTAAATTCTCCCCCTGTGTACCCGAACAGGTGCTGGAATGTGGTGACTAGGGGATTTTCATCAAAAGAGAAAATGCTGGAAAATCTCAGCAGGTCTGGCAGCTTTGACAAAGGATCATCTGGACTTGAAATGTCAACTCTTTTCCCTCCTTACAGATGCTGCCTGACCTGCTGAGACTTTCCAGTGTTTTCTCTTTTGGTTTCAGATTCCAGCATCTGCAGTAATTTGGTTTTGTCCAGGGGATTTTCACTAAAACTTTATTGCAGTGTTAATGTAAGCCTTACTTGTGGGACTAAGAAATAAACTTTTAAACAGCCATCAGAGTGTAGGAAAACACAATGTGTTGAATTTATTCACATCAAGGTTCAACTGTTACCAACAAGATCAATGCCAGATAAGCTGGTGTTATATGTTGGGAGATGGGTTTTCGCCTGGACACTGGGGAGCAATCACTCACTCTTCACTAATGTGTCTATATCTACCTGAATGGAACATAATGCCATAGGTACCTGTCAGCTTCTGAAATAGTGAAGTAAGGGCAAGTTAAGATTTAGGGTGGGAATCCTTTGACAATATTTGAACCTAGGGGTGTTAGTTATCTCCTAAAATAAGGACTGGGGAGGGGAGGGGGTGGCGGTGAGTGTATTAAGCTGAGTGCTACCAACTATCATTAGATTCAGTGCTGAATTGCATCTGTTTCATTCACAGTGTGGAGCTGATCCCAGACCCTGTCTGTATATTCAGGTCATTGGGTAGCCTGGGTTGAGTTGTGAGGCATAAACTGAGCTGGGCAATTATAAACTGCTCCATAAACTGTGGCAAGTATCAAATGATTGATGAGGGTCACTGGCCTGAGACTTAATCAATTCTCACTGGAACGATGGGATCTGAGGGGTGACCTGATAGAGGTTTACAAGATTATGAGTGGCACGGAGAGAGTGGATAGTTAGATGTTCTTTCCTAGGATAGAAAAGTCAAGTACTAGGGGACATAGGTCTAAGGTGCATGGGGAAAAGTTTAGAGGTAATGTGCAAGGCAAGTTTTTTTCACAGAGGATGGTGAATGTCTGGAACTTGCTGCCTGGGGAGGTGGTGGGAGCCGGTATGGTAGTGACACTTAAGAGGCATCTAGATGAATACCTGAATAGGATGGGAATGGAAGGAAACGGACTCTGAAAGTGCATGCGGTTTTAGTTTAGGCAGGCATCATGATCAGCACAGGTTTGGAGGGCCGAAGGGCCTGATCCTGTGCTGTACTGTTCTTTATTCTTTGTTAATCACTTTGAGCATTGACTATCAGAGATTTCAGCATGGCACCAATGATAGTTACAGACACTCACAAACACTCACATGCTCACGCACGCAAACATCCTCACACTTTCAAAAACACTCTCACATTCACGCTGCCTCTCTCTCTCCTCCCCTTCCCAGGAGGCTGCCGGGTGGTTTCATGATGATGTGTGCATGTATAATATTAATCCTTAACTTCTGCTTTAATAAGCAAGCAAAGGCACTGTCTGAAGATGGCTCCCACAGGTCACCCGACAGTTCTGGTATTACAAATTGGTGAGCTTCTAGAAGTTTCCAATGTGGATTACAATTGGGACATGCCAAGGCAAACCTTCTAAAGAATTTGACACCTGTTTATATCAACAATTACTTCAAAGATGGACTAAACTTTTACAGATGCACCATAGAAAGCATTCTTTCTGGTTGTACAACAGCTTGATATGGGCTCCTGCTCTGTCCAAGACCACAAGGAATTACAAAAGGTCATGAATGAAGCCCAATCCATCTCGCAAACCAGCCTCCCATCCATTGACTCTATCTATTTTTCCTGTTGTCTTGACAAAGCAACCAGCATAATTAAGGATCCCACGCACCCCGGACATTCTCTCTTCCACCTTCTTCCCTTGGAAAAAAGATACAAAAGCCTGAGGTCATGGACCAACTGAGTCAAGAACAGCTTCTTCCCTGCTGCTGTCAGACTCTTGAATTGATTTACCTTGCATTAAGTTGACCGTTCTCTACACTCTAGCTGTGACTGTAACATTACATTCTACACTCTCTCGTTTCCTTCTCTTTGTCTGTATAGCACACAAGAAACAATACTTTTCACTGTACATGTGACAATAATAAATCAAATCAAAATCTTCTACCTGGTTCTGACCACTTGCATTTTTATGAAATTATTGGCACACGCATTTTTAGATTTACAGAGAAATACCAACAAGACTGGGTGTAATATTCACTTTAAAAATGTATGAGTGTATCACATACATATGTGTGACCCCAGGTAAGTGCTCTGAAGTAACTGATGGAAGTCAGAGAAATAAAGCAAAAAGCTCCAGGATCAATATTCCATTTGAGGTTCAGTTTGTAAGACCATAAGACATAGGAGCAGAATTAGGCCATTCGGCCCATCCAGTCTGCTCCGTCATTCAATCATGGCTGATATTTTTCTCAAACCCATTCTCCTGCCTTTTCCCCATAACCCCCGATCCCCTTATTAACCAAGAACCTATCTATCTCTGTCTTAAAGACACTCAGTGACCTGCCCTCCATGGCCTTTTGCGCAAAGAGTTCCACAGATTCCCCACTCTCTGGCTGAAGGAATTCTTCCTCATCTCTGTTTTAAAGGATGTCCCTTTAGCCTGAGGTTGTGTACGACTGTCATCACTCCCTCTATGGAAGTGAAACAGAAAACGGTGGAAATGCACAGCAGATCTGGCTCTACTGGTGTGGATAGAAACAGAATGTGAACAAGTCATGGAATTCATACAGTGCAGAAGGAGGCCATTTGGCCCATTGAGTCAACAATCCCACCCAGGCCCTATTCCCACAACCCCACATATTTTTCCAGCTAATCCCTCAGCACTAAGGGGCAATTTATCATGGCCAATCTACCTAACCTGCCATCTCCTAGAGTAAAATTAGAGAAGGACAGGGCCTGATTCTGTTCCAGTATTTTCACCAATGAAATGTGCTGGAACAGTTTTGCTTTAGGGGAATGCTTTTAACTGTGAATAAATTTGATCTAAATAGGAAGATAGACCCTCATTTATATCACATCTTGCATTATATCAGGACATTCCAAAGTGTTTTTCAGCCAATGAAATACTTTGGTCACAGTTCTGAAATAGGACATATATCAGCCAATCTAGATCATAGAATCCTATAGTACAGAAAGAGGCCATTCAGGCCATGTAGTCTGCACCAACCACAATCCCACCCAGGCCCTAACCCCATAAGCCTACATATTTACCCACTAATCCCTGTAACCTACGTATCTCAGGACACTAAGGGCAATTTTGTTTTAGCATTGGCCAATCAACCTAACCCACACATCTTTGGACTGTGGGAGGAAACCAGAGCACCCGAGGGAAACCCATGCAGACACGAGGAGAATGTGCAAACCCCACACAGACAGTGACCCGAGCTGGGAATCGAACCCAGGTCCCTGGGGCTGTGAAGAAGGAGTGCTAACCACTGTGCTACTTGTGCACAGTAAGATCTCACAAACAGCAATATAATAATGATCAGAAAATCTGTATTTTTTTGATATTGGTGCAGGCTAAATATTCACCATGACACCAGGGAGAACACCTCTTCTCCTTAAAATAATGGCCACCTAATACGACAGTGGGAGGAAACCAGAGCACCTGGAGGAAACCCACGCAGACACAGGAAGAATGTGCAGACTCTGCACAGACAGTGACCCAAGCCAGGAATCAAACACAGGTCCTGGCACTGTAAAGCAGCAGTGGTAACCACAGTGCTATCATGCTCACCATAAGGCATTGGTGAGACCACGTCTGGAGAACTGTGAGCAGTTTTAGTCCCATTACTTAAGGAAAGATATTATTTATTTGGAGGCTGTTCAGAAAAGGTTCACTAGGGTGATCCCCAGTATGGACGGATTGTCTAATAAGGAACGGTTAGACAGGTTGGGACTCATTGGAATTTAGAAGAATAAGAGGTGATCGCATTGAAACCTTGATGACTCTTATGGGGGGTTTGACAGGGTAAATGCTGAGAGTATGTTTCCCCTCATGGGAGCATCTGGGACCAGAGGGAATGGTCTCAGAATAAAGTCAGAGAATAAAGCCAATTTAAGTCAGAGATGAGGAGGAATCAGAGCGTTGTGAGTGTTTGGAATTCCTTGGCACAGGGAGCTGTGGGGGCAGAGTACTTGTGTGTACTTAAGGCTGAGATAGATTTTTGATTAGTAAGGGAATCAAGAGTTATGGGCAAAAGGTAGGAAAGTGGACGTGGGGAATGTTGGATCAGTCATGACCCTATTGAATGGCAGAGCAGGCTTGAGGGGCCGAATGGCCCACTCCTGTTCCTATTTCTTATGGTCTTATCTCATCCAAGCCACGGACAGGGGAACATTCCCTCTGTACTGCACTGTAACATTAGCTTGTCTTTCTGTTCTCAGTCTGAGAAGTTGGACCTGAATCCACAATCTTTGAACTCAGAGGTAAGAGTGCTACTCTCTGATTCACAATGGATGACATTTTTATTCTGTCATGGGATGTGAGTGTCCCAGACAAGGCCATTTATTGCCCATCCCTAATTGCCCTTGAATTGAGTGTCTCGTTCGGCCATCTTGGAGGGCAACCACGTTGGTCTGGAGTCACATATAGGCCAGACCATTAAGGACAGCAGACTTCCTCCTCCAAAGGATATGAGTGAACCAGATGGGTTTTTCTGACAATACAGTCAGACAATCTTTAGATTCAGATCCCAGTATGAGCCAGCACAATAGCACAGTGGTTAGCACTGCTGCTCCACAGTACCAGGGACATAGAACATAGAACATAGAACATAGAACATAGAACATAGAACATAGAACACTACAGCACAAACAGGCCCTTCGGCCCACGAGTTGCGCCGATCACATCAACACCTACCAACCTACAGACCTATCTATAACCCTCAATCTCATTAAACCCCATATACTTATCCAGAAGTCTTTTAAAAGACCCCAGCGAGTTCGCCTCCACCACCACTGACGGCAGCCGATTCCATTCACTCACCACCCTCTGAGTGAAAAACTTACCCCTAACATCACTTCTGGACCTGGATTCAATTCCCAGTTTGGGTCACTCTCTCTGTGTGGAGTTTGCACATTCTCCCCGTGTCTGTGTGGGTTTCCTCCTGGTGCTCTGGTGTCCTCCCACATTCTGAAAGAAGTGCTGGCTAGGGGCATTGACCTGAACAGGTGCCAGAGTGTGGCAACTAGGGGAATTTCACAGTAACTTAGTTGCAATGTTAATGTAAGCCTTACTTGTGGCTAATAAATAAACTTTAAAAAAAAACTTGAACGGAATTCCATGGTGAGATTTGAACCCAGGCCCCCAGACCAGTAGCATCTCCAGATTATGGGTGTAATCTCCCGATCTTCTAGTCTTGCTGATAATGCTCTCCTGCCATGTGTTTCAAAGAACAAAGAACAAAAACAGCCCGGGAAACAGGCCCTTCGGCCCAACGAGCCCGTGCCACCATTTTAACATTACCAGTCCCCCCTCCACCCCTGACTCTTATCTATGCTTATGACATTCTACATTGAGGGATGTGACATGGCATGGATTGGAATCAATGGAAAATCTCATTGACAGTGGCTGGATCAGAAGATCCCACCACTGGCTAAAGGCGTGCTTCCTCCCACCATCGGGAAAAACTCTGCAGGTAGGCCAGAGAATCCCGGTGAATCAATCCAGTGACATTATCACTACACCACTGTCTCCCATTGAAATGACTGCCTTCTGTATTCGATCCATCTGCCTAAACCACAGCCTTTGCCAGAGATGGGGAATGTTATAGGGAGGAGAATGAGATTTGGGGAATATTTATTTTCCCTCAAACTGCATCACTGCACAACATCAGGAATCTTGGAGACATTTACAAATCTGTCATTATCCGGGAACTGTTAGGCGTGAGATTTATGATTGAAAAACAGTGTGATCAACCAGAAACCCATTTAAATAAATGGAGCTGTGTTTATTTATTGGGGGATAGAGATGTATAAATAGTGAGAAATGTTAAAATAGGTTACATTTCTAAACCAAACTGAGGGAATCTCATTCCGAGTGAATGAGCTTTCATAGACCGGGCCTTGTTCAAGTTAACATATGTCAGGGGAAAGATCCCGAAACCGAAATGTTTTCAGAGCTTCTTTCGCCAGATGGTAAACAGATGGGGTGATACAAGGTCTCGAGACCCTGCTGGTGGTCTCTCTGACCCCTGACCTCGGTGGGTATCATGCACTGTCAGATTATTGGTTATGCAATCTGCTTATTCTCTGTGGAGACTTGAAAAGTAATTTAACGAGGTTCGTCCACCAGCTCACCTTCCTACCCTGCCACAGAGCACTGAAATCTAGCTGGGACACAGGGCCACGCACACTGACAGCTTAGGACACTCTCACAGAATGGGCCCTTCTCTATTTGAACGCCAAGACAGTGAATGTTGGGGGTTGTTGAGCCTTGAAGGGCAACACAGCAAGTCCTGACAATCGGCCAGCGCACACTTTACAGCTAGACTCACTGGATAGTGAGAATCCTATCCCCCTTCCTAACCCAATCATACCACACTACTGCCATCCCGACTGAGGTTCGCTCATCCTATCAATTGTCAGCAAAAGTAGAATCTTCCTGCTCTTTTTGACCCAGTATCACACCAGATTTGAATTTGGGCATCAAACCTTCAAGGCAGGGATGTCTAATGCAACCTGAAAAGTCTTCTCTCGCTTGTATTTTGACATCCCTGCCCCATTCTCCCTCACATTTCCTAGAGAAAGTCCACACCCCAATACTGTCTCCAATGCATTACCAAGTAGTTAAGCTGAAGCCCTTGAGAAGAGATTGAATAGACAGTTCTGCCAAAACCCCTTTTAATAGTGTGACCCCTGATTTCACAGCAGCAGTAACTTACCAACAGTGGCACAGTGGTTAGCACTGCTGCCTTACAGTGCCGGAGACCTGGGTTCGATTCTGCCCTTAGGTGACTATGTGGAATTTGCATGTTCTCCCCATGTCTGCCTGGGTTTCCTCTGAGTGCTCCGGTTTTCTCTCACACACCAGTTGTGCAAGTCAGGTGGATTGGCCATGCTAAATATGTGGGATTTCAGAGATAGGGCGTGGGCCTGGGTAAGATTTCTTTTGGAGACTCAATGGGTTCTATATTATAACAATGTTACATTTCGGAAAAGTCTTTCATTGGTTATATGGTGTTTTGAGACATGCATAAAGATACATAGAAATGAAATTCTTTCTTTCTACTAAATTCTTGTGAGCAGGAACGTCTTAGAGTAATTTACAATGAAGACCAAATGTAGGCCTCAGTGTTCCAGGAATGGGGAGGAGGTGATGAGGGTGTGGAATGGATTGCCTGCTGGTATAGTGGAGTTGGACACTTTAGGAACTTTCAAGCGGTTATTGGATAAGAACATAAAGAACATAACATAAGAACATAAGAAATAGGAGCAGGAGTAGGCCAACTAGCCCTTCGAGCCTGCCCCGCCATTCAATAAGATCATGGCTGATCTGTCGCGGCTCAGTTCCACATTCCCGCCCTCTCCCCATAACCCTTAATCCCCTCTCTTATCAAAAACCCATCAACCCGCGTCTTAAAAATATTTAGCGAGGTATAGGCACATGGAGCACACCAGAATAATAGGGAGTGGGATAGCTTGATCTTGGTTTCGGATAAAGCTCGGCACAACATTGAGGGCCGAAGGGCCTGTACTGTGCTGTACTATTCTATGTTGTATGTTCTATGTGAGAAAGGTAACAAAGGCACAAGTGAAAGGATGGATTCTGAAAGGATTCTGAATAATGGGAGAGAGGCTGCAAGGCAGAGTGACCTGGATAGGGAGTTATAGGGTCCAGTGAAGTAACTCAATGTGCAATCTGAGTGGTGGGAGAAGGAGGGGAGGCAAAAGTGTTTGAACAACAAATGCACAATGATCACAAATGTTGACAATTGGCTGAAGAACCTGGAGGTTGTGGGTTCAAATCCACCCTGTCAAGACCTGGCCATGTGAAGCTGGCTGTGAGTTCAGCATGTGGGTCATCAGTATCACATTAACCTGGTCACAATGGACTCCAGTTACATGTCAGCTCTTTACTCTAAATCCTTCAGGACCACTCTGATTGGAAATAAATATTTGCCGTGTTAGTGTCACCCATATCCCAAGTAATAAGTAAATTTATCCTTTGTTCCACACAATACAAATCTTAAAGTGGAAAATGTGTAACTTTTCTCCTCTGGCCACCTCCGTCTTTCTGCAAAACAATGCTTTCATCGGGGTAGGAAGAGGCCATTCAGCCCCTCTAGCCTGCTCCACCATTCAATTTGATGATGGTTTATCAGGCTTTGCTCAATTTGCATTAATACCAAAAAATCTATCAATCCCAGACTTGAAAACATGAATGGGTTATCCCTTTGAGGGCAAGAGGGTTCCAGATTTCTGCCAACCTTTGACAGCACAATTCTTCCATTCTCCGGGAGTCTGAGGCTTGCAGTAACTCAAACTCCTGCCAATGTAAGGCAACCCATAGAGGAACTTGGACAAGGAGTTTACACTCCCAGAATAACACGGGTGCATTTGAGTGACAGGTTAGCTTAGAGACCTGAACGCATAACCATCTGGTGTGTGAGAGAGAGCTGTAACTGTCTGAGGAGCCCCTGCTCACCTCTCATTATCTCCTCTACTTTAAGATGCAGTATTTCAAATTCAGAAAGAAATTAGCTTCTGCAGATGGGACACAATTGTGAAGCTCCGATTTAGAAATGTATTTGATGGGCAGAATTAACCGCTTTTTCGATCTTTGAGATGCCATTCCTAATTGAATGGTTGGGATGATTTTTAAAGCGAGACACCTCGCTACAGCACACATTCTTTTATTTTCCCAGCAATCTCTCCCCCATTGCCCTGTGACTCTGACTGTCATCTACTGGAGCTAATCCAGCTGCCTTGACTGTTGCCAGTGTGTAATTATGTAACTTGGTTAAAAGTTACACTGAGATTCACCTTCCCATGATCTTATCAATCAGGCTCAGGTTGTGTTGCTATAGAGATGTGGTTGTTGTTGTAATTGTTGGTGAGACCACATCTGGAGTATTGTGTCCAGTTTTGTTCTCCTTATTTGTGGAAGGATGTGATGGGATTGAAGGCAGTTCAGTGGAGGTTCACCAGATTGACCCCAGGGATGAAAGGGTTGGCGTATGAGGAGAGATTAAACAGTTTGGGTTTATATTCGCTGGGGTTTAGAGGATGAGAGGGGATCTGATCGAGGTATATAAAATTTAAAAAGGAATTGATAAAATAAATGTAGACCAAATGCTTTCTCTTATGGGACAACCTCGAACGAGAGGTCACAGGTATCGATGGAAAAACAGAGATAAATTCACTTCCCGTAGAGGGTGGTGAATTTGTGGAACTTGCTGTCCTATATCGCGGTGGAGTCTGAATCATTGAATGGTTTCAAGAAGGCACAGTAAGAAGTCTTACAACACCAGGTTAAAGTCAAACGGCAGCAGTCCGAGAAAGTAGCGAAACTTTTTACTGTGTCCACCCCAGTCCAACGCCGGCAACTCCACATCACGGTTTCAAGAAGGAGAGAGATATATTTCTAATTAAAAAATGGGTTAAAGGGACATGGGGAACAGGTGGGGAGGTGGATTTGAGGCCAAGGAGAGATCAGCCACAAAATCCGAATGAATGACGGAGCAAGCTCAAAGGGTTTAATTTGCCTAATCTGCTCCTAATTCCTACATTCCTATGTACATAAGAAATAGGAGCAGGAGTAGGCCATCTAGCCCTTCGAGCCTGCCCTGCTATTCAATAAGATGAATGTATCATAATATGAATGTATTATGAATGTATCATAATATGTAGCTGAGGGTTGTAGGGAAAATATTCCAGTTCAGGTATTTCGAATCGGGATCAAAGTCTCAAGGGTCAGGTACAATGCAGCCAGACCCTCTACTCTTCCTGAATAGAGCATAGAACATAGAACAGTACAGCACAGTACAGGCCCATCGGCTCTCGATGTTGTGCTGGGCTATGTCCGAACCCAAGATCAAGCTATCCCACTCCCTATCATTCTGGTGTGCTCCATGTGCCTATCCAATAACCGCTTGAAAGTTCCTAAAGTGTCCGACTCCACTATCATGACTAACGTGACTCAACACAACTGCAGAAGGACATTCTTTCCACAGTTATCCTGCAGTATCCGTGAATGAGTTCATGTCAAATTAGGGCCTTTAGTGCATTAAACTCATGTCCTATAAACATGGGATAGAGACTGACAAACTCATTTCACTTGAGATACTCAGAGTTGGGGCTGGAATTTGATCCAAGTGAAAGGTTATTATCTAATCTGCCAGCCAATCCCCTGAATCTAATTATTGGATGTTTACAGGATTGGTTAAGAAAACATAATATAATAAAACATAAAAATAAAACCAGCCTCCCATCCATTGACTCTGTCTACACTTTCGGCTGCCTCAGCAAAGCAGCCAGCATAATTAAGGACCCCACACACCCCGGACATTCTCTCTTCCACTTTCTTCCATCGGAAAAAAGATACAAAAGGTCACGTACCAACCGACTCAAGAACAGATTTTTCCCTGCTGCTGTCAGACTTTTGAATGGACTTACCTTGCATTAAGTTGATCTTTCGCTACACCCTAGCTGTAACACTATGTTCCGCACTGTCTCCTCTCCTTCTCTGTGAGCGGTATGCTTTGTCTGTATAGCGCGCAAGAAACAATACTTTTCACTGTATGTTAATACATATGACAATAATAAATCAAATCAAAACTTGCCTAACTCAATCCTTGTGACAAGACAGGGCAGAAGGGTAGGTGTGGGCATTTCCCGGAGCTCCCGGAGTATAGAATGCTGCTCCAGTTTTGCTTTCAGGTGCTGCAGCACCAGACGATCTTGCAGTGCCAGTGCCAGTGGAACTGTCGGAACCAGTGAGTATCGGCAACTTAATCAGCCACAGAGACACCACAAACAAGCCAGATCCTAATTTCATTCGGCAAACACATGGATTTCTGTAACGGGGAGCGAGTGAATGACTGAGACCAGATCACAGCCCAGAGTCAGCCCTGGCATCTTGACCTCTGAATTCAGATGGGGTTAGTTAACAGAACGTACACTGGGACCAATCCTGGTTCCTACTCCTGTACTGCGCTGGGTGGAGATTTGACCCACTGATTTTTAACACAATTGAAAAGCTCACTGGCTTGGTTTGGATTTGTTCATTTTTAAAGAAAGCAATCACCTTGCTATATGTGACTTACACATCATCGTCACGGTAACACGCGGATCGATTGGAAACTTTTCTGAGTTATCCAGCACTGAGTAGAGTTCAGTGGCTGGCTGTGTCTGAATTATGAATCTGAGCTGGTTTTGACAGGCGGATCACTCGACAAAACAGCAAGACCGAGCTGCTCTAGAGAGACAATGAAGCAATCATTTGTTCTTCTGTCTAGTCAGTCTTAGGAAAACCACAAAATAATTGCCACTATTTCTAATTAATAATTAGCAAAGGCTCTGCCTGTAATTATGTTGTTTCATTGTAATTAAGGAGCTAATTAGCAAGATGTCAGTGTAGATTTAATTACAGAGTGCACGGTTAATCCCCTACCAATTGTTCTGCTTTTCTTCAAAGCTGCTGTATCTGTGATGTTGGATATTCCTTTTGTGGTGAACCACTGTTCAGCTATAAGGCTTCTTTACACTGCCGCTTGGCTTTATCTCTCGCTCTTTATCCTCCTCCCATTCTACAACCTTTCAGATCTCTGCCCTCTTCCAATTCTGGCCTCTCCTGACCTCTCCTGCCCCTCCATTTTAATTGCACCACCAGGCCCTAAGCTCTGAAATTCCCTCTTTAAATCTCTCCTTCTTCCTTTAATTTGCTCCTTAACTGAGCTTTCTGTCATCACCTGTCCTGAATATGTGGTTTGCTGTCAATTGTTTGAAATTGCTCCTGTAAATTGCTCCAGTGAAGTGTCTTTGGAACATTTTTATTGCATTGATGTTGCTGCATAAATGTAACTTGTTATTGTGAGACCGGTGGCCTTTGTTGCTGCTTTCAAGACATCTAATTTGCCTCTTCTCTTGTCCTTATTTGCTAAACTTCATCTCAATAATTCATACTCCTCACATTCCCTCCTTCTTTGCCCCTTCTTTGAGACAACCCCCTCGTGGCCCCACCCCACCACTTCCAGAAGACTGTACTTTGGCCCTGGTGATATTTTGTGAACTCTGATTCACTGATCAGCATTCTCTCCTCACTCAGGAGAACGTGGCTTCAACTCCCCATCCAGAAATGTGAGGACAAATTCCTCCCCGGTCCAGATTCTCCTCACCCCCACCCCCTCCCCCCAGGTCCAGGTTCTCCCCCCACCACCCAGCTCGCCCGCCGCCTGGGCCAGGTACACAGACCCAGGACAATTCCAGGCTTTGTAAACCCGACCTTTAAAGATGACCACCACAGTTTGGGTTTTTGTTCTGTGGAGTGGGGTTCTGGATTCGAATTCAGGCCTGCTATGCCAGGAACAAGTGTGGAGGCTGCAGAATGCAGAGACAGGCTGGGTGCAAGGCCAACTTCAGTGTTCTGATGCTATGTTGAATTGAATTAAAGGAGATAGGTATATTTCTAATTAAAAGTGAGTTAAAGGGACATGGGGAACAGGTGGGGAGGTGAATTTGAGGCTAGGGAGAGATCAGCCACAAAATCTGAATGAATGACAGAGCAAGTTCAAAGGGCTTGATTTGCCTAATCTGCTCCTAATTCCTACGTTCCTATGTCTGTATCCTAGACTTCTAAACTCCAACAATGCAAGCCTAGTTGACCCAATCTCTCCTCATAGGATAATCCTACATCCTGGGAATCGGAGGTGAACCTTTTCTGCACTCTCTCTCTGTCGTAAGTATATCCTTTCTTTTGTAAGGAGACCAAAATTGCACACTTCACTATTTTAAACAAAAATAAGGACTCCCATGAATAAAGAAAACATCCAATGCATGGAAATTCCTTCACATGATCAGTTATGAGAACAAACATTTGTATTCTATAACTATATTTAACTGTCAATCAAACTGTTCATTTAACAGACAACCTACTGTGATAATGTTAGGTTGCAAAATCAGCTATTGCAGCACAAATCCCATAATTAAAGCCCTCAAACTTAAATCAACAGAGAGAGTAAAATGTTAAGTACTGAAATTTTATGAACTTCAGACTTTTTTTAAGTTTAAAGTCCAGGAAAGGTAAATCCATTGGCCAGTTTGACAGTTCTTTGACAGCTTTGGCAGAATTCAGCTCTGATGAAGAGTCATCCAAATGCAACATGTTAGCTCTTTTCTCTCTCCACAGATGCTGTCAGACATGCCATCATTTTTCAGTATTTTCTGTTTTGATTGGCAGAGATTTGACAGCCTTGACATTCAATGAGTTTATGCATTTTTAATGCCAATCAAGTATTTTTCTTAACACCCTGTAAAGAGTGCCTTACCCCTCCCAAGATCTCCTGGGACCAAATCCAAAGGGGTACCTTGCCTCTCTAAAGGGGTACGTCAGGCTATCCACATGAATCTACCAACTTTAGACCAGCACACTATACACTTCATATTCCTGGTCGATCAAATTTCCACTTCACTGGCATCAGCTGATGATTTAAATGATCATTGTAAACTGCACATGTGCAAACACTTCATGATCACCCCTCCTGTGAAAATAGGGAGTGATTTCATCCAGGGCAAGGATTGGGATTTCTGAGCTCATACACTCTGGACCCCAGACTCAGTACTGAGGGAGGACTGTCAGAGGGTCAGTACTGAGGGAGTGCCGCACTGTCAGAGGGTCAGTACTGAGGGAGTGCCGCACTGTCAGAGGGTCAATGCTGAGGGAGTGCCGCATTGTCAGAGGGTCAGTACTGAGGGAGCGCCGCACTGTCAGAGGGTCAGTACTGAGGGAGTGCCGCACTGTCAGAGGGTCAATGCTGAGGGAGTGCCGCATTGTCAGAGGGTCAGTGCTGAGGGAGTGCCGCACTGTCAGAGGGTCAGTACTGAAGGAGTGTCACACTGTCAGAGGGTCATTGCTGAGGGAGTGCCGCACTGTCAGAGGGTCAGTACTGAGGGAGTGTCACACTGTCAGAAGGTCAGTGCTGAGGGAATGCTGCACTGTCAGAGGGTCAGTGCTGAGGGAGCGCCGCACTGTCAGAGGGTCAGTGCTGATGGAGTGCCGCATTGCCAGAGGGTCAGTGCTGAGGGAGTGCTGCACTGTCAGAGGGTCAGTGCTGAGGGAGTGCCGCACTGTCAGAGGGTCAGTACTGAGGGAATGCCACACTGTCAGAGGGTCAGTACTGAGGGAGTGCCGCACTGTCAGAGGGTCAGTACTGAGGGAGTGCTGCACTGTCAGAGGGTCAGTACTGAGGGAGTGCCACACTGTCAGAGGGTCAGTACTGAGGGAGTGCCGCACTGTCAGAGGGTCAGTGCTGAGGGAGTGCCGCACTGCCAGAGGGTCAGTGCTGAGGGAGTGCCGCACTGTCAGAGGGTCAGTGCTGAGGGAGTGCCGCACTGTCAGAGGGTCATTACTGAGGGATTGTTGTGTTTTTCGAGATTCAAATGTGATGTTAACCTGAGGCTTTTTCTGGGGGATATAACAGATTCCAATGCCCCATTTGGTGAAATATTTATTTATTAACACACGTCAGTAAAGCAGTATGAGCTGGTGAGTTAACCCATTGCTGCTTGTGGGGACATGCTGTGTGTTCATTGGCTGCTGTGTTTCCTGTAACATCGATTACACTTTAAATATAACTGATTGGGTACAAAGGTGCTATAGAAATGCAAGTGTGTTTTTATACATGGTTTTGGGCAGCCTGGCTCTCTGCTTTTAGAGTAATGAAATAAAAGTTCACAAAATGTAATTTGGGGTGTTGGATGCAGTGCTCGGCCCCTGTGCCCCATTCCTCACATCCTCCAACAATTAGCTGCTGTGTGAATGAGGAGAAACCAGACCATCATCATAATTGTACATAGAATCCAATCGTAATCCCACCAACAAATCCCAGCGAGGCTGGGCCCTTGTTCACACTATTAGTGAGTGACTGGGTGCAGGATTAATGCTGATTTCTGGCATACTAAATCCCCAAACTCAGTAGCAAAGACTCAGAACAGGTCTGATATCAGTGGGTGCATTTCATATCTCTCAGCGTCTGCTATTGGAAGATCTCTAAGTATTAAAGTTTATTTATTAGTCACAATTGGGCTTCCATTCACACTGTAATGAAGTTACTGTGAAAATCCCCTAGTCGCCACACTGTTCGGGTACACTGAATTTAGCCTGGCCAATCCACCTAACCAGCACATCTTTGGACTGTGGGAGGAAACCGATGCAGACACGAGGAGAATGTGCAAACTCCACACAGGCAGTGACCCAAGCTGGGAATTGAACCCAGGTCCCTGGAGCTATGAAGCAGCAGTGATAACCACTGTGCCACTCCATTGATATGTTCCGAGGAGTAAGTGCCTGAAAACCAATGTCCATTTCACTAAGGAAAATCATTGCAAATTGTGTTGTGATGTGCAGCAAAGACAATTGCCTCAAATTGTGATGCTGGTAAATAAAGTCACTATATTAACCCAGCCCGGGGTGACATAAAACTCAGAGGGAAAAATCTGCAGGGGTACAGGGAATGACTGGGGTCGAGTGGGGGGGACTTGATTGGATCACTTGCTCAAACGGTAATACATCCACGAGGGACTGAACATGTTCCTTTCTGCTGTAAGATTCCAGTTTAATGGCAGCAGTGTTTAGTTGGACTGGTTGGGTGGGATGTTGAACTGGGTCAGCTGAGACACTGGGGAACAAGGCCATTCACCTGACGATGCCTCTTATCGTTGACTTTTCCTTTTGTCCTTTTCCGTTTTACATAAAATGGGAAACATTGGAGCCAGATTATTGCCATTCTTTGATGATGTGATTGAGGGTCGTAAAGTGACACAGATCAAAACGGCCTCAATCCATTCCTAACTGGACACAGGTAAGCAACGTGGGCACTAACGGGCCAATCATTTCTCCCGTCGATTATTGGAATGCTCTAAAAGGGGAAATTCTGTTTTTTGGAAAAAGATGAGCAGAATGTCAAAATTAAAATGATAAAATAGAGGTCAGTTGAGAAGGCAGTGGCTGGTGAGCAGAATCAACTGCCCTCCATTATTCAATTCAACTCAGAAAGGCTCAAACAAACACCTTTATTTTTCCCCTGAAAATGAATCTGCATTTTTAACTCGATGTCGATCTCTCTCTCTCTTCCTTTCTTTCGTTTTTTAAATTGCTTTTTTTACCGTCACAGGCTTGAGGGTAACAGTTTCATCAAAGCTGCTGACAAAATAGTGTAAGACAGGTTATAATTAAACCCACGCGTAGCGGCCATTACACCACCAGCGCATTAGTCACGAGCTGACATGCGGCATGTCAGGCCTTCATTCAGCCCGTTAATAAGCATCATTAGCATGTTTCTCCAAGCCTGATGTTAGGTATATATTCATTTTAAAATCACAGACTTCCATTTGTGATCCAAAATAGATGTCACCTTTTGGAGCTTGTCCTGTTCCTGCCGCAGCCCCGAGTATCTGAGGCACCGCTAACTGCTGCTTACAGTTTACATCATTCTTGTTTTGCAACCAGCAGCCCAGTTTGCAAAGCTGCATTTTCTCCGTTTGTAGAGAAACAAGAATGCCTTCTGTCTGCAACCCACATGCAGGTCTTTATTAGCACCAGATGGACAATCCTTATGCACCTTTAGCTGACCTCCCCCCTTTCACCCTCGATAAAACCTGAGACCACTCAGGAACCTGCTGTTAAATGCTAAACATTAAGCTGCGGCCCTGTCTTGCCTTCTCAGGTGCACATAGAAGACCCTACAGCACGATATGAAAAGTTGGAGGGTTCACCCCGTCCTTGCCAATATCTATCGTTCAGTCAATATCACTAAAAACCACTAATCACTGTCTGGTCATTATCATATTGCTGTTTATGGGAGCTTGCTGTGCACAAGTTGTCTGCCGCGGTTCCTACATTACAGCAGTGGCTATGGTTCAAAAAGATTTCATTGGCTTTAGTCTGCCAAGGGATGTCATGAAAAGTGCTATCTAAAAGCAAGAGTTCTTCCTCTATTATAGAATATCATTGTAGTTCAGTACAGGAGATCGCTACAGCTCACCAATACTGAGTGTGTAAAGAACGTGCAGATAAAATTTGTGGCACCTCCTGTCTGCTGAACTCTCGTCTTAAATGGAAATTGTCATCATCAATTGGGGTGAACTTCATATTGCAACAATAAATTCGGAGATGTCTCTGCAACTAAAGGACCCCTAATGGAATCACACTTTTAGAAACCACATATTTTAAAGATTACATAAAGAATCAAAGGTTTTGGTGTTGATTGAACACGTAATTCCTTTTGCCTGGCATCTTTCTCCGTTGCTTTCTTTGATATTGCGGAGCACAGTGTGAATTTGTCGGGTGATTCACAGTGTTGGTTCATAGTCGGACAGTGCTGATGTCATCGCTTTTGGATCTCTCCACCTTCTCCACTTGGAGGGAATTGTGAAAACCCCCACAGTGTCTAACTCTCCAAAGGTTCAGGAGCTGTGTCGTGAAGGGAGACCTCACATGATGAGGCCATTTCATTGCATTTACAGAATGATTGACCATAAGCCAAATCATTTTTTTTTGGCCTTACACAAAATCTTGGCCAGGCTTCAGATAGAGCACAGTGTCCAGCGTTAGACACTGGAGACTTTGGAAAGGGTGTAAGGGGGACAATTTTTTCACACAGAGGGCGGTGAATATCTGGAGCAAGCTGCCAGAGGTAGTAGCAGAGGAGAGTACAATTTTGTCTTTTAAGAAGTGTTTAGACAATTACAGCTTAGGAGTTTAAAAAAAGGGTGGCATGGACAAGATGGGCCGAAGGGCCTATTTCCATGCTGTAAACCTCTATGAATCAATGACTCTATGTGTAGGAGAGGATCACTCAATCCCAGTCAATTCCCAATGTACATCATCTTAGTTATCAAGATAGGCTAAAAGCATTGTGATAAAACGTAGGCTAATGTGTGATCTGGCTGAGATTTTTTAAATGATTGTGGAATGGATTGTGTTCCAGTGGGTCTTCCGTTCTAATTAAACAGGCTATGGAGGAGCAGGGGTCAGAATTTGAAGCTGTTTAAGATCAGATGGAGATAGGGTGTCAGGAGGTGATTATTTCCCAGGGAATGGTGAAGCTCTGGAACAGGCTGCTGTTGTGGACACTGATTCATTGAAACCCTTCAGTCAGAACTTGAGCGAGCTGTTTCTGGCTGGGGCACAAATTGCCTCTATCAGCAGGGTGGGCACAACAGGAGATTCAGGACAGCTTGACCAGCCTCCCATCCATTGACTCTGTCTACACTTCCCGCTGCCTCGGCAAAACAGCCAGCATAATTATGGACACCACACCCCCGGACGTTCTCTCTTCCAACTTCTTCTGTCAGGAAAAAAAAATACAGAAGGCTGAGGTCACGTACCGACCGACTCAAGACCAGCTTCTTCCCTGCTGCTGTCAGACTTTTGAATGGACCTACTTTGCATTGAGTTGATCTTTCTCTACACCCTAGCTATGACTGTAACACTACATTCTGCACTCTTGCCTTTCCTTCTCTATGAATGGAATGTTTTATCTGTATGGCGTGCAAGAGACAGTATTTTTCACTGTATGATAATACATGTGACAATAATAAATCAAATCAAATCAAATCTCCTCGGCTGTCATTAATTGCCTTGATGGTTTGGAGAAAAATTTCCAGATTTTGCTCTCCCACAAAGTGGCTTGTGGTTTTATGGTTTAGTTTTGCCCCTCCTGGGGAGGGCCTGGTGATCTTAAATGAGTAACACACAAATTCTGACAATATAACAACATGCGGGCTGTTACCGAGAGATTTTTCCTCTCCATCATTGTTCACGTACTTTTGCAGTAAATATTGGGAGAACTCAGGGGCTGATTGATTGAATGATATTCCTTCCTTGGTGATAACCATCTTTATAGTAACTGATCAGATGGCTAGTCTGGGATTGGTGGGAAGATTTAATGAGCTTCCATAGCCATATGATAGGGGGCAGAGGGAACAGTCTGGCGGGGTGGGGGGGTTCTCTGGCAGTGTTACACGTTATACTTTGTTTGTTTTTTTGTTCAAAGCCCAGGTTTACTGATTGTTCATCCTACCGCTGCTTGTGGGATCTTGCTGTGTAATCACCAGCTGCCACACTTTTTAAAAAAGTAGCAGTTGAGAGATATTTCACGTTTAATGCTTTGGAACAATTCCTCATAAATACAAATCTTTGTGTTCAGTTTGTCATGATAAAGATTTGATCAATTTGCCTCAAGCAAGCTCATACAAATAGCAATCCTTACAGTGCAGAAGAAGGTCATTCGGCCCATCGAGTCCACACTGACTTTCTGACAGATCACCCCACCCTATCTCTGTAGCTCCACTACTGTACCCCACTAATCCCCTTAGCTTATATACTTTGGACTGTGGAGGGAAACTGGAGTACCCGGAGAAACCTGGTAGGGAGGGGGAGGACATGCAAACTCCGCACAGACACTCATCCGAGGTTGGAATCGAACCTGGGTCCTTGGGCATCGTGAGGGCAGCAGTGCTAGCCACAGTGCCACTGTGCTGCCAGTGTAGTGATGGACACTGATTGGTAGATAAGCATAGCCTGGGCACCAGGAACAATTCCTTGTTCATCTTCAATGTAAAGCTAAGAATCTTTTACACCCACCTGTCAGGACAGATTTTAGCATGCCTCATCCAATAGATGGCATTCCTGACATTCCCTCAACACTCGCTGGGAGTGTCAGCCTGCATTTCCCTTCATCGGTCATGGGATGTGGGCAAGCCTGGCAAGGCCAGCCCATCCGCAATTGCCCTTGAGAAGGTGGTGATGAATTGCTGAAAGTGTGTTCTGGAGTGGGGTTTGAATGTCTCGCGGAGAGAAGAGTGACTCCCATTGAGCTGTCAGCACAAAGGCATCAGCCGCAATGAGAAGCAGCTTCTGGTGATACTGGCAAAGCATCAGTAAACTGAGGCCTTCCTGCCATGAGTTATTCTATTACTTTCTTTGGTTCAATATAAAATAACAATCATGCAGGAGTATTGAAATTCTAGAAGGTGACGGCTAAAATATAAAGAGTTTTTGTGTCAATCATTGAAAATTGTTCTCAGATGTGTGAAGTTTATCGGAGCAGTTCAGTCTGCCCAGTGCATTGACAGAGTTGTTTTAGCAGAAGGCAGAGAATTATTCATTTTTCAGTGGAAAAGCAAACAAAGATTTTCCTTTGAATAATTGCAGTAATTACACAGAATATAAACACTTCACTTTATTCTTTAATCTTAACTTCCAATGCCCAGGTGCACGAGATTCCACATTAGGAAATTATAGGGAATTTTAACACTTTTCCCACTTAGTGAATCTTCTTGACTTAAAACCTCAGGACTGCCTTTTACTTGGAAATGTCCAAAGTTTTTCAAATTTCCTGAAGGCGCCAGCCATTCACCTCAGGGATTGCAACTTGAGTTCAGAATGGGTGGCAAACTGGAGGTGAGGAGGGTGGCAGGATCTTAAAGTGAATGAGCAGTTGGTAAATGTCAGCGAGTTACAACTCTCTCCTTGTTCATCTCTCAAACCGGGGTTCAAAATCAACTCAAGAGGTCAGACTGGCACAAACACTCCTGTCCTCTGAGCCATGGGTACAAATACTCCTCCCACCCTCAGAGTGCTGAGGAAGGTTTCAGTCCTCTGGAGGAGGCACTAGATGCAATTTGAATGTTTCCTCATCAACTCAAAGGATTGGATGAAGGACAGGATGGGGAAACTCTCCCACATGTTACAGTCCAAATTCAATGCGGGATGTGGAGATGCCGGCGTTGGACTGGGATGGGCACAGTAAGTAGTCTCACAACACCAGGTTAAAGTCCAACAGGCTTATTTGGTATCACAAGCTTTCGGAGCGCTGCACCTTCATCGGATAAGTGAAGGAGCCTGATGATGGGGCGATGTTCCCAAAGCTCGTGCTACCAAATAAACCTGTTGGACTTTAACCTGCTGTTGTGAAATTCAATACAACGCAGGGAAGCCTCCTTCGAAAGCTCAAATGAAACTGGATTTTAGCAAAAGAAACGTTTTTATCATTTCCATTTGTTATTTCTGCCTCTCTTAAACATTCTTTCTGTCTCTCAGGTGTACTGGAACAGCCAATCACTACCAGAGCGTGTACTATAGCAGCCAATCACTGTCAGAGCATGTATTATAACAGCCAATCACTGCCAGCATCTCACCACCATCTACCTGACAGACGAGATCTCCCTCAGGCTGCCGGTTTTTGTGAGGGATACTCAGCCTGAAGTGACCAGAGTGCCCCTCAAAACGTAGCTCTTAACAGAAGGGAAAGTGACTGGATCCTGAACTTCCTAACTCACAGACCTCAATCAGTAAGGATAGGCAATAACACCGCCTCCTCAACACTGATGCCCCACAAGGCTGTGTTCTCAGCCCCCTACTACACTCCTTATACACCTATGACTGTGTGGCTAAATTCCCCTCTAATTCGATCCCCGCTCAGAAAGGACAGTAGGACTAGGGGGCACAGCCTCAAGATAAAGGGGGGGCGGTTTAGAACGGAGTTGAGGAAGAACTTCTTCACTCAAAGGGTGGTGAATCTCTGGAATTCTCTGCCCGTTGAAGTGGTGGAGGCTGCCTCGCTAAATATTTTTAAGACGCGGGTTGTTGGGTTTTTGATAAGAGAGGGGATTAAGGATTATGGGGAGAGGGCGGGAATGTGGAACTGAGCCACGACAGATCAGCCATGATCTTACTGAATGGCGGGGCAGGCTCGAGGGGCCAGATGGCCTACTCCTGCTCCTATTTCTTATGTTCTTATGTTCTTATGATTTTCTTTGCTGACGACACCACCGTAGTGGGTCAAATCTCAAACAATGATGAGACAGAGCACAGGAATGAGATTGAGAATCTGGTGAATTGGCATGGCAACGATAATCTCTCCCTCAATGTCAACAAACTGAAGGAGATTGTCATCGACTTCAGGAAGTGTAAAGGAGAACATGCCCCTGTCTATATCAACAAAGATGAAGTAGAAAGCATTGAAAGATTCAAGTTTTTAGGTGTCCAGATCACCGATAACCAGTCCTGGTCCTCCCAACACGATAGTTAAAAAAGCCCACCAATGCCTCTACTTTCTCAGAAGACTAAGGAAATTTGGCATGTCAGCTATGACTCTCACCAACCTTTACAGATGCACCATGGAAAGCATTCTTTCTAGTTGTATCACAGCTTGGTGTGACTCCTGCTCTGCCTAAGGCTACAAGAAACTACAAAAGGTCATGAAAGTAGTCCAATCCTTCATGCAAACCAGCCTCCCATCCATTGACTCTGTCTACATGTCCCACTGCCTCGGCAAAGCAGCCAGTGTAATTAATGATGCCACGCACCTTGGACATTCTCTCTTCCACCTTCTTCCTTCAGGAAAAAGATACAAAAGTCTGAGGTCATGTACCACCTGACTCAAGAACAGCTTCTTCCCTGCTGCTGTCAGACTTTTGAATGGACTTACCTTGCATTAAGTTGATCGTTCTCTACACCCTAGCTATGACTGTAACACTACATTCTGAACTCTCTTATTTCCTTCCCTATGAACAGTATGCTTTGTCAGTATAGCGCGCAAGAAACAATACTTTTCATTGTATGTTAATACATGTGACAATAATAAATCAAATCAAATCTAATATAGTGAGGAAATGGCTGAATGGTAGCTGTGTATTAAAAGCTGGCCTCTGAATGGTGCACAGTTCTGATCTGAGTGGGAGAAGCCCTCACAGACGTAATGAAGTGTCGCCAACAACATTAACAATGGAGCAGATTCTTTCTTCTGTCATTTTAATGTGAGGTGTACAGGATGAAACTTGGTTGGCCCTGCGTGTTGTGTGGGAGGTGTGGAGTACTTAATCTCACAACAAACTGACTCAACCCTTTGATCAGAGCAGTGTTGTGACTTCTCAGCAGTGAATTGATGCAGTTATTGTAGTTCAGATAATGTTGAAGTCCTTTCCATCTGAGGGGATCTGACAATGACTAACTGTTTGAATTAATTCACCAGTTGGGGTTTCGTTGAAACCAAAGCAATAGAATGCCCTGAAATTTCCGGAGTGTTCAGACAGAGGCCCGGGGGAATATTATAACTACTCAAAAGGTGGGTTGTAGATAAGATGCTTGTGACAGTTTTCCACACTCTCACCGCTCCCTGGCTAAAGACATTGCTTCTGAATTCCTGATTGGATTTATTAGTGACTACCTAAAGTAAAGTTAACTTCATTTATTCATTACAAGTGCACTTGCATTAACACTGCAGTGAAGTTACTGTGAAAATCCCCTAGTCGCCACACTCTGGCGCTTGTTTGGTTATACTGAGGGAGAATTTAGCACAGCCAATGCACCAGTCTGTTCCAGTTTGCAGGTCAGTTGATCTCAGTCCCAATGAGGAGGCTGACAACAGATCCCAATGTCAATGGAAGCATCATTCATGGTTCCTGTATGTAACATTCTGGGAAATTGTGGACTTCACACAATGCACCCACAGTTGAAAAGCCTGGCTATATTTCATGGGAAAGTGTAGAGGGAGGTTTACTCTATACCTAACCCCATGCTGAATCTGTCCTGGGAGTGTTTGATGGGCATGATGTGGAGATGCCAGCATTGGACTGGGGTAAACACAGTAAGAAGTCTCACAACACCAGGTTAAAGTCCAACCAGTTAATTTGATAGTAAACCCACAAGCTTTCGGAAACGCTGTTCCTTCATCCTTCTCACCTTAAACCTACGCGCTGTAGTTTTAGACTTCCCTACATTTGGGAAAAGATGTTGACTATCTCGCTGATCTGTGCTCCTCATTATTTTATAGATCTCGACAAGATCACCCCGAAGCCTCCAATGCTCCAGAGAAACAGGTCCCAGTCTATCCAGTCTTTCTTTATAAGCCAATCCATCAAGTCCCAGTAGCACTCTAGTAAAACTTTTCTGCACTCTTCCTAGTTTAATAATATCCTTTCTATAATAGGGTGGACTAGAACTGTACACACTATCCCAGGTGTGGCCTTACCAACTGCCTGTTGAAGTGGTGGAGGCTGCCTCGCTAAATATTTTTAAGACGCGGGTTGATGGGTTTTTGATAAGAGAGGAGATTAAGGGTTATGGGGAGAGGGCGGGAAAGTGGAACTGAGCAGCGACAGATCAGCCATGATCTTATTGAATGGCGGGGCAGGCTCGAAGGGCTGGATGGCCTACTCCTGCTCCTATTTCTTATGTTCTTATGTTCTTATGTGTGTGGAAAGTTACTCTATCTAACTCTGTTCTGTATCTGTCCTGAGAGTGTATAATTGGGACAGTGTAGAGGGAGCATTATAGAGGTTTACAGCATGGAAACAGACCCTTCAGCCCAACTTGTCCATGCCGCCCTTTTATAAAACCCAAAGCTAATTCCAATTGCCCACGTTTGGACCATATCCCTCCATACCCATCGTGCCCATGTAACTGTCTAAACAGTTCTTAAAAGACAAAATTGTACCTACCTC
The DNA here is from genome assembly GCF_965287045.1 of Carcharhinus amblyrhynchos. Classification (NCBI taxonomy): domain Eukaryota; kingdom Metazoa; phylum Chordata; class Chondrichthyes; order Carcharhiniformes; family Carcharhinidae; genus Carcharhinus; species Carcharhinus amblyrhynchos. The sequence goes on along the minus strand of NC_137345.1, from coordinate 1,288,403 downwards.
TACTACTACCTCTGGCAGCTTGCTCCAGACACTCACCACCCTCAGTGTGAAAAAATTGCCCCTCTGGACACTTTTGTATCTCTCCCTTCTCACCTTAAACCTACGCGCTGTAGTTTTAGACTTCCCTACATTTGGGAAAAGATGTTGACTATCTCGCTGATCTGTGCTCCTCATTTTGTAGATCTCGACAAGATCACCCCGAAGCCTCCAATGCTCCAGAGAAACAGGTCCCAGTCTATCCAGTCTTTCTTTATAAGCCAATCCATCAAGTCCCAGTAGCACCCTAGTAAAACTTTTCTGCACTCTTTCTAGTTTAATAATATCCTTTCTATAATAGGGTGGACTAGAACTGTACACACTATCCCAGGTGCGGCCTTACCAATATCTTGTACAACTTCAACAAGACATCCCAACTCCTATATTTAATGTTCTGACCAATGAAACCAAGCATGTTGAATGCCATATTCACCACTCTGTCCACACTAGCCTCCACTTTCAAGGAGCTATGAATCTGTAGCCCTAGATCTATTTGATCCATATCTCTCCCCAACCATTAATTGAATAATTCCTGCCCCGGTTTGATCTACCAAAATGCATCACCTTGCAGTTACCTAAATTAAACTCCATCTGCCATTTGTCAGCCCACTGGCCCAATTGATCAAGATCCCTTTGCAATCCAAGATAATCTTCTTCACTGTCCACTATGTCACAAATCACAATTGGAATTAGCTTTGGGTTTTAAAAGAGGGCGGCATGGACAAGTTGGGCTGAAGGGTCTGTTTCCATGCTATAAACCTCTATAATGCTCCCTCTACACTGTCCCAATTATACATTCTCAGGACAGATACAGAACAGAGTCAGATAGAGTAACTTTCCACACACCTGACGAAGGAACAGCGTTTCCGAAAGCTTGTGGATTTACTATCAAATTAACTGGTTGGACTTTAACCTGGTGTTGTGAGACTTCTTACCGTGTTTACCCCAGTCCAATGCTGGCATCTCCACATCATGCCCATCTGCAAACTTACTAACCATGCCTCCTAAATTCTCATCCAAATCACTAATATAAATGACAAATAACAGTGGACCCAGCACTGATCCCTGAGGCACACCGCTGGTCACAGGCCTCCACTTTGAAAAACAACCCTCTATAATCACCCTCTGTCTTCTGTCATCAAGCCAATTTTGTATCCATTTGGCTACCTTACTCTGGATCCTGTGAGATTTAACCCTATGCAACAACCTATCACGTTGTACCTTGTCAAAGGCCTTGCTAAAGTACATGTAGACAACATCAACTGCACTACCCTCATCTACCTCCTTGGTTACCCCTTCAAAGTACTCAGTAAAATTTGTGAGTCATGATTTTCCACTCACGAAGCCATTCTGACTCTCTCTTATCAGTCCTTGTGTCTTTAAATGCCTGTAGATCCTGTCTCTCAAAATACCTTCTAACAACTTACCCACACAGATGTTTGGCTCACCGGCCTGTAGTTCCCAGGCTTTTCCCTGCAGCTCTTCTTAAACAAAGACACAACATTTGCTTCCAATCTTCAGGCACTTCACCTTTAATTATCAATGATTCAAATATCTCTGTTAGGGAGCTGTAATTTCCTCCCTAGCCTCCCACAATGTCCTGGGATATACTTCATCAGGTCCTGGGGATTTATCCACCTTGATGAGCTTTAAGACTTCCAGTGCTCGACAGTATCAAGGGAGCTTTACTCTGTATCTAACCCTGTGCTGTACCTGTCCGGGGGTGTTTGATGGGGTCAGTGTAGAGGGAGCTTTACTCTGTATCTAACCCCATGCTGTACCTGTCCAGGGGATGTTTGATGGGGTCAGTGTAGAGGGAGCTTTACTCTGTATCTAACCCCGTGCTGTACCTGTCCAGGGAGTGTTTAGTTGGGACAGTGTAGAGGGAGCATTATTCTGTATTTAATCCCCTGCTGTACTGGTCCTGGGAGTGTTTGCTGGGGATAGTGAGGAGAGAGTTTTACTTTGTATGTCTCCCCATGGTATACCTGTCCATAGAGTGTTTGATGTGTACACTGGCACTTTCTCGTGACCACTTGTGTATATATATATTTATGTATGTATATAAGCAAACAAGAATAAATCAATTTCAGTTGGGTATTAGAATTCTATATGTAAATAGCAGTGTTTAGTTCTAGCAATGAAGATGAGGCTGCAGATTCTCTAGTTGAAAAAATGTGGTTTGAGAAGTATTCAGGAAGCCAGCAGAGGAACAGTGAGATTTATTTTGTTGAGAAGTAGGCGTAAACACCCAGCCTTACTGAAAAGGCTGTTTGGACACATGGACGGACTGACCTTTGGAGATGGCTGCCTCGGCGGGTATTTGTGGACTCCTAGGAAAGGAAAGCATTAGCTTGACTACAATTTGATTTAATTTGGTTTTGATTTGATTTGATTTGATTTATTATTGTCACATGTATTAGCATAGAGTGAAAAGTACTGTTCCTTGCGCGCTACACAGACAGAGCATACTGTTCATAGAGAAGGAAATGAGAGAGTGCAGGATGGCTTTCATGTTTTTCAAAGCTAGTGAAGATGTTAATCACAGAGCAGGAGAAGGGAAAAGGGCGAGATTCCTGACTGAAAGAAACGCAGAAAGATATGCGAACCTTGAGAATTTACCCCCCTCTGCTTTGCCGAACGATAGGTCACTGTGGGATAGCAGCAACTCAGTCCCGAACATTGGTGACTGCAGAAAGCTGTGGTTTTGGGTAAGGAGTCAGTAGCTGGGTGAGGACATTGGAGACTTACCATTGTTCTGAAAAAGCTGCCCATTGATTATAACTTTGGAGAATTTGAAAGTGGGGGCATTGCGGGAAAGATATGTGTATGTTTTAAAAAGTGAACACACCACGGCAAGGTGGCCAGATGGATACAAAACTGGCTTGATGACAGAAGACAGGGGATGGTTGTAGGAGTTGTTTTTCAAACCGGAGATCTGCAACTAGTGGTCACTGGCCTCAGGGATCGGTGCTGGGTCCATGTTTTTTGTCATTTATATTAATGATTTGATTATGAATAAAGGAGACATGGTTAGTAAGTTTACAGATGACATCAAAATTGGTGGCATACTGGACAATGAAGAGGTTATCTCAGATTGTAACAGGATCTTGATCAATTGGGCCAGTGGGCTGACGAATGTAAATGGGTATAGTATGATAATAATGTTTTTTCTCTTTTCATTCACAGGTTTTAAGTCGGTCCACCTCGTGTCCAACGAGGGGCATACACGCGATGGGTCGCACTGGGGCTGCTCTTGGTTGTTCGAGATTGGCCTAGTGCTTCATGTCGTTAGTGTGTGCCTAAACTGGACAAGATACTGGGCAAGACGACAGCTCAGTGACTATCGCTGATTGCTGTGCAGACACATGGATTTGGGCCGGTGTCTGTGGGAGTTTGCGCATTCTCCCCGTGCTTGCGTGGGTTTTCTCCGGGTGCTCCGGTTTCCTCCCACACCCCAAAGATGTGCTGTTAGGCTGATTGGCAGGAATAAATTGTCCCTAAATGAGTTTCCCTCAATCTGGATGGCCATAAAACATTAGACGGGGGTCGTGGGTAGAGAGGTGGACTGGTGGTGTTGAGATGGTGGCGCGGGCTCGTTGGGCCGAAGGGCCTGTTTCCCGGGCTGTTTTTGTTCTTTGTTCTTTGTTCTTTGAGTTTAATTTAGATAAATGCAAGGTGATGCATTTTGGTAGATTGAACCAGGGCAGGACTTACTCAGTTAATGGTAGAGCGTTGGAGAGAGTTACGGAACAAAGAGATCTAGGGGTACATGTTCATAGCTCCTTGAAAGTGGAGTCACAGGTGGACAGAGTGGTGAAGAAGGCATTCGGCATGCTTGGTTTCATAGGTCAGAACATTGAATGCAGGAGTTGGGATGTCTTGTTGAAGTTGTACAAGGCTGATACAGACACCTCTCTAATCTAATATTTTCTTACCTCTCTGAGGTCCATATCCCTCTATTCCCTGTCTATTCTTGTATCTGTCCGGATGCCCCTTGAACGTTGTTATAGAATCCTCTTCCACCACCTCCTCTGGCAGTGCGTTCCAGGCATTCACCACCCGCTGTGTGAAAAACCTGCCCCTTACATCTCCTTTAAATCTTCCCCCTTTCACTTTCAACCTATACCCCCGAGTAGTTGTCCCTTTGACCCTGGGAAAAAGACTCTGACTATCCACTCTATCCAAGCCTGTCATAATCTTGTAAACCGCTATCAGGTCCCCTCTCATCCTCCGATGCTCCAATGAAAGGTTTGTTCAACCTTTCTTCATAGTCCATACCCTCCAAACCAGGCAACATCCTGGTAAATCTCTTCTGCACCCTTTCCAATGCATTAACATCCTCCCGGTAGTGTGACGACCAGAATTGTACACAATATTCTAAATGTGGCCTAGCCAAAATCTTATACAGCTGCAACAACTCAGCTTACAGTAGATTTTTCTTCTCAGGATGGAAACTTTGCAAAGCCAGGCACAATATTTTTGGTAAAGAGAGAGAGGAAGGCTTTGCAGCCTTTCAGTACATCATTCCCATTGCTCTGGCTTGGTAAACAGTTCTTAAAGTCTTGCTGGCTATTAATTCCAGAAGAATTTGATGAACCCGTATCTAGTAGGAGACAGTGGCATTGTGGTATTTTCACTGGACTAGTAAACCTGAGACCCAAGATAATTGTCTGGGGGCCTGGGTTCGAACATCACCATGGCAAAAATTTGAATTCAATAAAAATCTAGAAATAAAACCCAATGATGACCACAAAACCATCATCAATCATTAAAACACATCTAGTTCAATAAGGTACTTTAGGGAAGGAAACCTGGTCTGACCTATACATGACTCCAGAACCACATGCCCTCAGGAATTGGCAATAAATGCTGACCGGGCAGTGATGCTCACAGCCCATGAATGAATGGAAAAGAAAATCTGACGCCATGATTATTTTTAGAACAGATAATTGCATTTCGACGTCTCATCTCAGAAATGTTTGAAAGGTTTCAGGATAATGGAAAGCTATGGGAATGGGGGTCACACTCTCCAGGGGGTTGGAGTACTTGTTTCTTTTTTGCCACACAAGTACCAGGTAATGACCATCTCCAACAAGAGAGAACCCAACCATCAGCCCATGCCACTTAATTACATTACCATCACTGAATCCCCACTATCAACATCTTGGGAGTTACCATTGACCAGAAATTGAAATCATAGAAATCATAGAAACCCTATAGTACAGAATGAGGCCTTTCGGCCCATCGAGCCTGCACCGACCACAATCCCACCCAAGCCCTACCCCCATATCCCCACATATTTACCCACTAATCCCTCTAACCTATACACCTCAGGACACTAAGGGCAATTTTTACCACGGCCAATCAAGCTAACTCGCACATCTTCGGACTGTGGGAGGAAACCAGAGCACCCAGAGGAAACCCACGCAGACACGAGGAGAATGTGCAAACTCCACACAGACAGTAACCCAAGCCAGGAATCAAACCGAGGTCCCTGGAGTTGCGAAGCAGCAATGCTAACCACTGTGCTACCATGCCGCCTGTAAATGAACCTAGCCATATAAATACTGTGGCTAGAAAAGCAGGTCAGAGGCTGGGAATCCTGCAGTGAGTAACTCACCTCCTGACTCCCCAAAGCTTGTCCACCATCTACAGGGCACAGATCAGCAGTGTGATGGAATACTCCCCACTTCCCTGGATGGGTGAAGCTCCAACGACGCTCCAGAAGCTTAACAACGTCAAGGGCAAAGCAACCCGCTTGAATGGCACCCCTTCCACAAACCTTCATCTCCTCCAGCACCGACACACACTGGCAGCCGTGTGTACCATCTACAAATGCATTGCAACAACTCACCAAGCTTCCATAGGCAGCGCCTTCCAAACACATGACCAGCAGCATCTAGAGGACACTTGGGAACACCACCACCTGGAAGTGCCCTCCAAGCCACTCAATATTTTGACTTGGAAATTTACCAGCTGTTCTTCCACTGTCACAGGGGCAAAATCCTAGAACTCTCTCCCTAACAGCACTGTGGGTGTACCCACACATCAGGGACTGCAGAAGTTCAAGAAGGCAGCTCACCACCACCTTCTCAGGGGCAGTTAGAGATGGGCAATAAATGCTGGCCTAGACAGTGACACCCACATCTGGGAAATGAATTTAAATAAAACGCAATTTGAGTGCAGCTTTGTATACTGTCGCTGGCTGGGGATCGTCCACTGTTTTAACAGGGTTACAGTTCAGCCAGGAAAGGAAGAATTCAAAATTGTATTTTTAATTGAAAATAAGCCCATCTTTGCAACGAAATGTCATCTTGCCTCGGCGTGTTTGATATTGGGGGGGGGGATATTCTCTGGGTCCATTAGCCCCTGGCAAGGATCGTGATGGGCAAGCGATTCGGGACAGCAGAAAAACTGGTTCAGCGCCAGTTGCCAAACCCATTGCGACTCTCCCAATCCGTGTACCAGCCCCGATTGGGTTCCCAGCCAGAGTGACAGGAAGCCTATAAATAATCAAATAGTCTCTTTAGCATCTCATTAACGGGCCAGGAGACCAATTCAATGACCACTCCAGATGCTCCCATCCCTCTATCCAGATGTCACACGGGCAGGAATTGGCCCAGGTCCTGATGTGTGGGGACCTGGCAGACTAAGCAACAAAAGGAACAAGAAGGTAAGATACATTTGAAAGTTCTGCCGGGGTATATGGGATACGGTGGGGTCTTGCAAAGCACCTGTGGGTAGAGGGGTTCATGCTGGTGGCTTGGGTGAGCTCAGGGGTGATCTCGGTGGTACCTCTGTGCCCCCCCACATTGGGTACTGATCCAGCACTGAGTGATTCCAGACTTGATAGAAGGTGAATATAATGAACAGCGCAGAGGGAGCTTTATACTCTGTATCTAACCCCGTGCTGTACCTGTCCTGGGAGTGCTTGACGGGCAGGATGTGGAGATGCTGGCATTGGACTGGGGTAAATACAGTAATAAGTCTCACAACATCAGGTTAAAGTCCAACAGGTTTATTTGGTAGCAAAAGCCACTAGCTTTCAGGCCTCTGACCCTTCGTCAGGTGAGTGGAGAGTTCTGATCACAAACAGGGGAATGTAAAGACACACATTCAGTTTACAGAATACTGATTAGAATGCGAGTTTTTACAGCTAATCAAGACTTAAAAGTGCAGACAATGGGAGTGAAGATAGCATTAAGCATAGATTAAAGAGATGTGTATTGTCTCCAGACAGGACAATGAGATTTTGGAAGCCTAGGCAAATCATGGATTACAAATAGTGTGACATGAACCCAAAATCCTGGCTGAGACCGTCCTCATGCATGCGGAACTTGGCTATCAGTTTCTGCTCAGCAACTCTGCACTGTCGTGTGTCGTAAAGGCCGCCTTGGAGAACGCTTACCCGAAGGTCAGAGGCTGAATGCCTGTGACCACTGAAGTGTCCCTGGACAGAAAGGAAACAGCCTTGCCTGGTGATTGTCGAGTGATGTTCATTCGTATGTTGTCGTAGCATCTGCATGGTCTCCCCATGCCCCAGGACGTCCTTTCCTGCAGCGTATCAGGTAGACAATGTTGGCCGAGTTGCAAGAGTATTTACCGTGTACCTGGTGGATGGTGTTCTCATGCGAGATGATGGCATCTGTGTTGATGATCCGGCATGTCTTGCAGAGTTTGCTGTGGCAGGGTTGTGTGGTGTTGTGGTCACTATTTTCTTGAAGGTTGGGTAGTTTGCTGCGGACAATGGTCTGTTTGAGGTTGCGCGGTTGTTTGAAGGCAAGAAGTGGGGGTCTGGGGATGGCCCTGGCGAGATGTTCATTTTCATCAATGATATGTTGAAGACTTTGGAGATGTCATAGCTTCTCCGCTCCGGGGAAATACTGGACGACAAAGGGTACTCTGTCCACTGTGTCCCATGTTTGTCTCCTAAGGAGGTTGGTGCGATTTTTGTGGCGTCTGTTTGACGCTATATTGGGAATGTTTGATGGGGACAGCATAGAGAGAGCTTTACTCTGTATCTAACCTGGTGCTATACCTGTCCTGAGAGTGTTTGATGGTAATCAAAGGAACCTCCCACACACCTGATAAAGGAACACCGTTTCCGAAAGCTTGTGGGATTACTATCAAATAAACTGGTTGGACTCTAACCTGGTGCTGTGAGACTTCTTACTGTGTTTACCCCAGTCCAACTCCTGCATCTCTACATCATGTTTGATGGGGACAGTGCGGAAGGAGCTTAACCCTGTATCTAACCCCGTGCTATGCCTGTCCTGGGAGTGTTTGATGGGGACAGTGTAGAGGGAGCTTTACTCTGTATCTAACCCCGTGCTATGCCTGTCCTGGGAGTGTTTGATGGGGACAGTGTAGAGGGAGCTTTACTCTGTATCTAACCCCGTGCTGTACCTGTCCTGGGAGTGTTTGATGAGGACAGCGTAGAGGGAGCTTTACTCTGCATCTAACCCTGTGCTGTATCTGTCCTGGGAGTGTTTGATGAGGGACAGTGTAGAAGGAGCTTTTCTCTGTATCTAACCCCGTGCTGTATCTGTCCTGGAAGTGTTTGATGGGGGACAGTGTAGAGGGAGCTTTACTCTGTATCTAACCCTGTGCTGTACCTGTCCTGGGAGTGTTTGATGGGGACAGTGTAGAGGGAGCTTTACTCTGTATCTAACCCTGTGCTGTATCTGTCCTGGAAGTGTTTGATGGGGGACAGTGTAGAGGGAGCTTTACTCTGTATCTAACCCTGTGCTGTACCTGTCCAGGGAGTGTTTGATGGGGACAGTGTAGAGGGAGCTTTACTCTGTATCTAACCCTGTGCTGTACCTGTCCAGGGAGAGTTTGATGGGGACAGTGTAGAGGGAGGTTTACTCTGTATCTAACCCCGTGCTGTACCTGTCCTGGGAGTGTTTGATGGGGACAGTGTAGAGGGAGCTTTACTCTGTATCTAACCCTGTGCTGTATCTGTCCTGGGAATGTTTGATGGGGGACAGTGTAGAGGGAGCTTTACTCTGTATCTAACCCCGTGCTGTATCTGTCCTGGGAGTGTTTGATGGGCCAATGGGAGCCTGATGTAAATCGATTTGTCTCCGGCAGTAACATCTGTCACACTGATGAGCACCAATATATATCTGAAAAAGTCATAAAGAAGATTGATTATAAACTTATATATAATATATAAAAGCAATCTCTCTGGTGGAATGAGGATTTGTAATTCTTAATTCATTTTTTAATATTAAAAGTAATTAAAATACACCACTCATTTTAATAGGATTTAAATTTATCAGCTTCTTTTAAGGAGGTCACATTGTCATTTCAACTAAATACTTGCAAAGGTTTTGTTCACCATCTGTGCCTCTCTCCCTCCTGATTCTGAGGGAACTACACTAACCAATATCTTTATGATTCCTCTAAAATGTTTAAAGAATTCCAGTCTGATGGGCCATTTAGCACTTTGTAAAACACCCATCAAGGCGTTAGCCTTGATATGAGTTACCAACGTGACCCAGTCTGTCCTGGAGTCCCCCGGAGTTCATGATTCATCATCATGATAAAGTGTGAACAAAATCCTCCAGAAAGCTCACCGGCACAGATGGAAAACTGGGCTGAATTTGATTGGAATTTGGCTGGCATTTAGGTTGGTCAGGCCCATCGATAGAGGTGAGCATTGCTGAGGCTGCAGGAAGAAAAGGACAGAGCCTTCATGTTGACCATGGGGGCTAGGGAAGTTTTATTATTTAATATATCGGTGCCATCAGGCCTTGCCAATCAGAGCAATGATCTCTCCACTGGTGATGCTGGAGACTTGGGGATGCCCATTGCTGCCACCTGGCCTTTCTCTGGAGCAGGAAGGGGGGCCCTCAACACTCCCTCACTCAGGGTGTGTCATAGTTTACCTGGCAGTGTCTCCATGAATCAGCAGACTCTCTCAATATGTAGATAAAAGTTTGTGGAGGCTGGAAATGGTGATGATTGGTTTCCTTGGCTGCTCATCTCTGGTCATTGGGTAGCCATCTTGCTGAGATTCCTGCTCCTGAGGAAATTCTGGGATGGTGGGCACCCCACACAACTCCTACTCTGATTGGACGGCAAAATTGTCCATATTGGCAGGAAAGATAAAAAAGGAACATCTTAACCAATAGGTGAAGTCCCAGGTGACCATCGGCCGCTCTCTCCTTTGAAGGGGAGGCTGATTGGTGGTGATTGAACCTGAGGGTCACCACACCTCAGGCAAGAGGCAGGCGGAGCCTTCATGAATAAGCTCAGCCAATATGGGCATTGAACCCACACTGTTGGCATCTCTCTGCATCACTAATCAACTGAAAAGCAAAGAGGTGAAAGATTATCAGGGGTGGATGAGATGCAGATTTGAGGTTCCTTTGAAATCAGCCATGATCTTATTAAATGGTGGAGCAGACTCAAGAGGCAGAATGAGCTTCTGCTCATTGTTCATATGTTTGATTTGATTTGAGTTATTATCGTGACGGGTATTAGCATACAATGGAAAGTTTTGTTTCTTGTGCGCTATAAAGATAAAGCGTACCATTCGTAGAGGAGGAAAGGAGAGAGTGCAGAATGTAGTGTTACAGTCACAGCTCGGGTGTAGACAAAGATCAACGTAGATCCATTCAAAAGCCTGGTGGCAGCAGGGAAGAAGATGTTCTTGAGTCAGTTGGCATGTGACCTCAGATTTTTATATCTTTTTCCCAACAGAAGAAGGTGGAAAAGAGAATTTCTGTGGTGTGTGGGGTCTTTATTTATGTTGTCTGCTTATCTGAGGCAGCAGAAAGTGTAGATGGAATCAATGGATGCCGTGATTTTATGAATCTTCTCACTGACTCACCACCAAAGGGTTGGTGATTTTCAGCCAAGTGTGCAAGCTTTTCATTTCTTTACAAGCTTTATTTTATTATAATAACACTGGGGATGAGAAAAAAACTTTGAATATGAATCAAGCAATCAGTGTGTTTGCATTCCGATTGGCCTGTGGGGCACTATGAGGGTGGACATCTTGGATGACCAGTGGGGGCAAAGTTGGGTGTTGGGCAGTTTGAGACATGAGGTCACGTGATGACATAACATGTAGCCAGTTCTCATTTCCTGATCTCTGTCAGTCACTTTGCGCACAACAAAACACGTACAGATAAATTCCTCAATGCCAAAGCTTGGGAATAAATTTCACCTGCTAAAATCAGTAGAGGACACGGTTTAGACAAGACAATCTATAGGCTTGAAAAGGTCTGAACTTATCGTCCTTGGTTTTAAATCAGCCTCTACCTGTTAGACAGGCCAATGACTTATTCACTCTGTTCCCCAACCCCTTTTGATATCTCAGTCACTAAAACCCTGGTTGACCTCAAACTATTGGGTCCCCTTTAACATTCCAGATAAGGGTCCAATGATTTGATTGGAGCAAGGGGTTAGAGCTTTTCCACCAGGCTAAACCTGCCCAGAAGAGCAGCCATGGTCAACAGAAACCCAATTAGGGAGTGTGAGTTAGTCTTTGTCTGATTACTGTAGATCAACTGGGGCATGAAAGCTCAGCCAGTTCCATGAACGTTCTCCCCGTCTGGATTTTCCACCCTCAACAAAGCAAAGTACCCCCTCTCCGAGACTGAGTGACACCAGAGAGCCATGGTCTTGTGATCAGGGTGGGTCTGAAGCCCAATCAGGATTGAAGAAGCAATAACAAGTATTTGGGAAGACTTGACTCATCAAGAAATTGCACCATGGTGTAATCGTGTCAGAGGATTGTATTCTAATACGTCTAGAACAGAAGGAGAACACTCAGCCCGTTGTGCTGTTGCCGCCATTTTGAAAAGGCTGCCCAGTTAGTCCCACTCTCTGCTCTCTCCTGACCTCTAACATTGAAGGGTTGCCTTTATACTTGAGTTTAAGCTAAGTATCTAACTGTAAGACTTAACTTTGCAATCCCAGTTGCAAACATCATTCATGGGACATGGGTGTCACTGACTGGGCCAGCTTTTATTGCCCGTCCCTAGTTGCCCTTGGGAAGGTGGTGGTGAGCTGCCTTCTTGAATTGCTGCAGTCCACGTGCTGTGGGTTGACTCACAATGCCGTTAGGGAGGGAATTCCAGGATTTTGACCCAGTGACTGTGAAGGAACGATGATACATTTCCAAATCAGGATGATGAGCGGCTTGGAGGGCAACTTCAAGGTGATGGTGTTCCCATGTATCTGCTGCCTTATCCTTTTGGATGGAAGTTGTTGTGGGTTTGGAAGGTGCTGTCTAAGGATCTTTGGTGAATTGCTGCAGTACAGAATTGTATGAGCTACAAGGAAAACTTCCTTCATCTTCAGGTGGTTTCATCTTGACGGTTTCTGATGTCTTTGAGGAGACATCACGTGTATTGGATAACAATCTCACAACTGAGAAAATGGACAATGGAGGGTGCTGCGAAGGGGGGAAGAAAACAGGATTTTAATTTTTCTTTCTTAAAAATAAGGGAATAGAATCACCAATGTTGATCCTGAGGTTCTCCTTTCCTTTTCTGTAAACATCGCTCATACAAATCTTTCAGTCTAGTCTCAGTGATTAGAACCAGATTCCTATTCCCCTGTGCGGAGTCTGGAGCTGGTAGCTCCAAGGTTCAACTGCACAAGGAAAACAGTGCACGCTGACTAAAGACTGAAAGCTCTCACATTGTAACAGAGAAATATCCTTAGGATGCTTTCTGCTACTGAAAGCAAAATCTCCCTGTTATGCTTTTCAGCCTTGTGGGTGATGGGAGCACATATTTTGCCGGTGATTTGCCAGATTCCGTGAGCAGAGGCTGTCGGAGTTGGGAATTGTGTTTGTTTAGATTTCAGAAGGAAGCAGATGTGTGCGGTTTGCAACAGGAAAAATGGTTTTATCACTACATCAGTCATAACATTTGGCAAATGTCGGAGCCTGAATGCACACATCTGGTCCTTATGCTAAACTCATTAGGGAGAGACTGAAAACCTCCCTCACAGCGCTGAGACTTCAAAGCAGAAATTATTGCTCCTGAGATATTAGAGGCACATTTTAGATGAGTGAGAGGCTGGATTGGCTGCAAACTATTGATGAATTCAGAGAGGTCTCATTTTGTGCTTCCACAGCCACAACGTTGCTCACTTTATCACATGTGATCACTCTTTCCATGGCCATGCTCATCTTCATTCCAGCTTCGGGGGAATTGCTCCTGTATGGGAAGGTTTATACGACCATGAGACATGGGAGCAGAATTAGGCCACTCAGCCCATCGAGTCTGCTCCACCATTCAATCACGGCTGAAATTTTTCTCATCCCCGTTCTCCTGGCTTTTCCCCATAACCCCGGTCCCCTTATTAATCAAGAACCTATCTATCTCTGTCTTAAAGACACTCAGTGACAAATGGCAAAGAGTTCCGCAGATCCACCACTCTCTGGCTGAAGAAATTCCTCCTCATCTCTGCTTTAAAGGGTCGTCCCTTTAGTGTGAGGTTATGTTTCATTGACTCACACAATCTACAAAATAATGGATAGGCAGGGAGATCACTCATACCCACAGTTATGTCATTCAGAGCCAGAACTCCAGTCTCCACTTACTGGGACTATCTAGAGTGGAGTTTGAACTCATTGAGGGAACACCAGCAGAAGTAATGAGATACTGGCATAACCAAATTGTAGAATAGGGACAAGGTGTTTGGGTTTTTGCACCCAACCTGAATCTGGAATGCAAGCAGTCCATGCAAATGACTATCTTCCCAGACGTCAAAAATGAACCGATTGAGGTCTGAGGAGATAGTCACGATCGAACCAGGGCAGGATTTACTCATTTAATGGTAAGGCGTTGGGGAGAGTTACAGAGCAACGGGATCTAGGGGTACAGATTCATAGCTCCTTGAAAGTGGAGGCACAGGTTGGACAGACTGATGAAGAAGGCATTCGGCATGCTTGGTTTTGGTGGTCAGAAAATTGAATACAGGAGTTGGGACGTCTTCTTTAAGTTGAACAAGACATTGGTAAGGCCACACTTGGAATACTGTGTACAGTTCTGGTCACCCTATTATAGAAAGGGTATTATTAAACTAGAAAGAGTGCAGAAAAGATTTACTAGCATGCTACTGGGACTTGAAGGTTTGAGTTATAAGGAGAGGCAGCATAAAGGGACTTTTTTCTCTGGAGTGTAGGAGGCTTAGGGGGTGATCTTGTATAGGTGTGTAAATAACGAGAGGCATAGATCAGCTAGATAGTCAGCATCTTTTCCCAAAGGTAGGTGAATCTAAAATAGAGGGCATAGGTTTAAGGTGAGAGGGGAGAGGGATACAAAAGGGTGCAGAGAGGCATTTCTTTCACACAGAGGGTGGTAGTGTCTGGAGCAAGTTGCCAGAGGTAGCAATAGAGGTGGGTACAATTTTGTCTTTTACAAAGCATTTAGACAGTTACATAGGTAAGATGGGTATAGGAGGATATGGGCAATTGGGACTAGCTTAGGGATTAAAAAAAGGGGTGGCATGGACAAGTTGGGCTGAAGGGCCTGTTTCCAATCTTTTTGCGAGTAAGAAACCAAGGAATCTCGAAACAAACGCACAACAACAGATGGTGGCAGCGGTGATGACACCACAGAGAAAAAGTTAAAAAAGGCAGGGAAATCTTGAAGAGAAGGCAACAGTACAGGACAGCAGATGAAGGACTCTGAGACCAACCCAGCACAACAATGAAAAGGGAAAACATGAAGACAGCCTTGCAATGAGTAAGTAAGCAGCGCCAGAAAAGGGAGCATTGACCCAGGGTGAGAAATGGCTAATATCTTACCTCTCCCAGAGTTGTTGTAAAACATTGAGGGCCTCAAACAGGCAAAACAATGACAAAATTAAGGAAGATGCTTCACCCAAAACCACATGCTTCAGCTCTTGTGATTAAAGAATATCAAAGACCGAGCTAACACTTTGTTATATAGAACATAGAACATTACAGCGCAGTACAGGCCCTTCGGCCCTCGATGTTGCGCCGACCAGTGGAACCAATCTAATGACCCTCTAACCTAAACTATTCCAATGTTATCCATATGCCTATCCACTGACCATTTGAACGCCCTTAAAGTTGGCGAGTCCACAACTGCTGCAGGCACTTAGGCCCTTACTACCCTCTGAGTAAAGAACCTACCTCTGACATCCGTCCTATAATTACCACCCCTTAATTTAAAGCTATGTCCCCTTGTGTTAGCCATCACCATCCGAGGAAAAAGGCTTTCACTGTCCACCCTATCTAACCCTCTGATCATCTTGTATGCCTCAATTAGGTCACCTCTCAACCTTCTTCTTTCTAACGAAAACAACTTCAAGTCCCTCAGCCTTTCCTTATAAGACCTTCCCACCATACCAGGCAACATTCTGGTAAACCTCCTCTGCACCCTTTCCAATGCCTCCACATCTTTCTTATAATGCGGCGACCAGAACTGTACGCAATACTCCAAGTGCGGCCGCACCAGAGTTTTGTACAGTTGTAACATGACCTCACGGCTCCGAAATTCAATCCCTCTACCAATAAAAGCTAACACATCGTACGCCTTCTTAACAACCTTATCAACCTGGGTGCCAACTTTCAGGGAGCTATGCACATGTACTCCGAGATCTCTCTGCTCGTCAACACTACCAAGAGCCCTTCCATTAGCCCTATATTCTGTACTCCTGTTACACTTACCAAAGTGAATCACCTCACACTTTTCCGTATTAAAGTCCATTTGCTACCTCTCGGCCCAGCTCTGCAGCTTATCTATGTCCCTCTGCAAACTGTAACATCCATCCTCACTGTCTACAAATCCTCCGACTTTAGTGTCGTCAGCAAATTTACTAATCCATCCTTCTACACCCTCATCTAGATCATTTATAAAAATGACAAACAGCAGTGGCCCCAAAACAGATCCTTGAGGTACACCACTTGTAACTGAACTCCAGGTTGCATATTTCTCATCAACCACCACCCTCTGTCTTCTATCAGCTAGCCAATTCCTGATCCAAACTGCTAAACCACCCTCAATCCCATGCATCTGCATTTTCTGCAGTAGCCTACCATGGGGAACCTTATCAAACGCTTTGCTAAAATCCATATACACCACGTCAACTGCCTTACCCTTATCCACCTCTTTGGTCACCTTTTCAAAAAACTTGATAAGGTTTGTGAGGCACGACCTACCCTTCACAAAACCGTGTTGACTATCCCTAATCAATTTATGCGGTCCGACACCACCGCCACCATCTGTTGTTGTGGGTTTGTCTCGAGATTCCTCTGATCTGTCTCAGTTCTGTAAGATCTCAGCTGTGGAACTCTTTCGATTACAATGCTGCCTTATCCAAACTCTTTCCCCGGACTGTGGCATTTTTCAGCCTTGTGCCTGAATCTGAAATGACGAGTTTCTCCTTATTACTCCTCATGTTTCTGAATTTTCTGATTGTCACCTGAGGGAATGTTAGGTTGTGTTTGTTGTTGAGCTGAAAGTTGTATTCATGACCAACATCCCATCTGATAGCAACAATCCCTTTTATAACTGTGAGGTTTCCAGCATGGAAACAGGCTCTTTTGCCCAACTTGTCCATGCGCCCAGTTTTTACCATTAAGCAAGTCCCAATTGCCTATGATTGGCCCATATCCTCTATACCCATCTTACCCATGTAATTGACTAAGTGCTTTTTACAAGACAAGATTGTATCCGCCTCTACTACTCCCTCTGGCAGCTCATTCCAGACACTGTGTGTGAAAAAATTGCCCCTCTGGATTAGAGGTAGATACAAAAGGGTCTGGAGGGGCACATCAGAAGGAACTGAAGATTCCTGATATTACTGTCCAGGAAACCACTGGAATCTTGGACTTACCGTTTAGATCTGGATGGAGACAAGGAATGGGAAAGAAGTAGAAATTCTTCAGCCACCCACGGTGGAAGACACACCTATTGAGTGGTGAGAGACAGCAGTTTGTTCTCAATCTCCTACAGAAATCAGGACCAGGTCAGGGGGATTGGTCAATACACAGAACCACAGAGACTAACCCTGTGAATTCTGAGACTTGAGGGGGGTGGGGATAGGGGTGTTGGGTGGGGGTGGGGTGACGGGGGTGGGGGGAGATGTAGATTGAAGGGAGCACCAGATGCTACCGTGATGCAATGTCACATGACTAAGAGATTGTAATCTACTGGGAATCAGAATTATGTCTTTGTGTAGAGGGGACACAGATATGTGATGGTAAGCTAAAGTCGCCCTTGATTTGATTTGATTTATTATTGTCACATGTATTGGTATACAGTGAAAAGTATTTTTCTTGCATGCTATACAGACAAAGCATACCTTTCATAGAGAAGGAAATGAGAGAAGGGAGAATGTAGTGTTACAGTCATAGCTAGGGTGTAGAGAAAGATCAACTTAATGCAAGGTAGGTCCATTCAAAAGTCTGACAGCAGCAGGGAAGAAGTTGATCTTGAGTTGGTTGGTACGTGACTTCAGACTTTTATATCTTTTTCCTGACAGGAGAAGTTGGAAGAGAGAACGTCCGGGGTGCATGGGGTCCTTAATTATGCTGGCTGCTTTACCAAGTCTCAGATCACCTCAGGTCCATGGAGGAATAGAGCTGACTGGTGGTGATTAAACCTGTTGGTCGCCGCACCTCAGGCATGGGGCATGTTTGAGCAGATGGAGCTTTCATGAGTAACCCCAGCCAGGAGGGGAATGGAACCCACGCTGTTGGCATACGCTCTGCATCACAAACCATCCACCAGCCAACTGAGCTAAACTGAGCCTCTGTAACTAATCTATAGCTAAACAAGTAAAACAGTCTATAGTAACATTCTTGGTGTAACAGGCAAACCCTAAAGAAACTCCATCTAGACCCCAAACTCAAAGCAAAACACAAGCTTGTGCAGTAACAGGGGACAGCATGAATGGGATTAATCTCTTAGCAAGTCCTATATCAATCAGTAGACCCAAGGCCAGTGTGTAGCAAAATGTACACAGCTGGTATCAATTTCAGTTAATGTACACCATGTTACTGCTCTAGATTCAAGTTCATGAAAAAAGCAATAATCCCATTCTCTGTTTTCATCAAAGAATGTTTTCTTAATCAATTCTCTTAGCACCAATTCATGAAAAAATATTTTGGATTAGAAACAAACCTACCTTTGATATTTTGAGAAGGCAGCAAGGGTGGGGCTTCCTCAGTAACTGCTCGAGTTGATGAGGGCAAAATGAGCTACAAAGAATATAGAATCTTACAGAATGTGTTCCACTCTCTCCATAGCTCTGCAAATACTTACCAAACAATCATTTTTGAAAGTTATTATTGAATCTGCCCCCTCTGCCCTTTCAGCCAATGAATTTGCCATCAAAATCAACTTGCCACAAAACAAATTCCAGTCTTATCATCCTGAACAATGGGCTGCCACATTCCTTGGAGATATCTTCACGACTGTTGTCTCCATCAGAAAACATCATTGCAGCGTGGGTTCCCTCTCAACCATTTCATGTCTTTAATCTTTTATTGTGTAAACTTTGTTGCTATCAAGTTGAAAGAATTAGCAGTGAAAATTCCAATCTTCCTATTTCACACATAATCCATTCAAACACTCCCAGGACAGGTACAGCATGGGGTCAGAAACAGGGTAAAGCTCCCTCTACACTGTTCCCCTATCAAACACTCCCAGGACAGGTACAGCACGGGGTTAGATACAGAGTAAAGCTCCCTCTACACTGTCCCCCATCAAACACTCCCAGGACAGGTACAGCACGGGGTTAGATACAGAGTAAAGCTCCCTCTACACTGTCCCCCATCAAACACTCCCAGGACAGGTACAGCACGGGGTTAGATACAGAGTAAAGCTCCCTCTACACTGTCCCCAATCAAACACTTCCAGGACAGGTACAGCACGGGATTAGGTACAGAGTAAAGCTCCCTCTACACTGTCCCCAATCAAACACTCCCAGGACAGGTACAGCACGGGGTTAGGTACAGAGTAAAGCTCCCTCTGCACTGTCCCCCATCAAACACTCCCAGGACAGGTACAGCACGGGGTTAGATACAGAGTAAAGCTCCCTCTACACTGAGAGTCACCTGATGAAGGATCAGTTTTCCGAAAGTTTGTGCTACCAAATAAACCTGTTGGACTTTAACCTGGTGTTGTGAGAGTTCTTACTGTGAATTTTTAGTCATACTTGGCCTCATTTTTGGGCTCTTTATTGACACAAAATGAGGCACATTCCAAAACTGCTTTAAGGATCCCAATGGATCAACTGGTACAGGGTTGCTGTCCAATGTGAGAGAGCTCATGTTTACTCCTGGGTTGTGCTGAGTTAACTGACCTCAGGTGATTTTGGTGGAGTTTCTCAAATGGCCTCATCAATCCTGAGAGGAAAATCCCAGCAAACTATTGGAGGCCGGGCCTACAGCATCCTGAGGCCTAAACTCTGGAGTTCCCTCCCTAAACCTTTCCACTTCTTCATCTCCTTGGCCAAACTTTCAGTCCTGATACCTTCTGATAAAACTCAATGTCAGATATTGTGGTGATCTTGTGGAACACTTTGGGATGTTTTACTCTGTGAGAGTTTCTTTATAGATTCCGGTTATTTGTTTGGTGCTGCTGGTGGGAGTTGGACAGGAAGTATTCAGAAGAAGATCACATTGGACTTCAAACATTAATTCTGTTTCTTTCTGCACAGACACTGCCAGACCAGAGATTTTCCAGCACTTTCTGGTTTTAGTTTGGATAAGAACAGTAACTGTTCTGGCTTTGGAACTTCCTGAGTTAACACGTTAAAATATCAGAAATAGGAGCAGGAGTAGGTCATGCACCTCCCCAAGCCCTGCTGTGCCATTTAATAAGATCATGGCCAATCTCTCACCTATAGACACTATAGATAAGAAAGCCCACCAGTACCTGTACTTTCTCAGAAGACTAAGGAAATTTGGCATGTCAGCTACTGCTTCCACCAGCTTTTACAGATGCCCCATAGAAAGCATTCTTTCTGGTTGTATCACAGCTTGGTCTGGGCTCCTGCTCTGCCCAAGACCGCAAGGAACTACGAAAGGTCATGAATGTAGCTCAATCTGTCACACAAACCAACCTCCTATCCATTGACTCTGTCTCCACCTCCCGCTGCCTCCGCAGAGCAGCCAGCATAATTAAGGGCCCCACAAACCTTGGACATTCTCTCTTCCGCCTTTTTCCTCCACAAAAAAGATATAAAAGTCTGAGGTCACATACCAACGGCGGCTAAGAGGGGATCTTATTGAAACATATAAGATGATTAGAGGTCTAGATAGGGTGGACAGTGATAGCCTTTTTCCTCGGATGGAGAAAGCTAGCACGAGGGGGCATGGCTTTAAATTAAGGGGGGGTAGTTATAGGACGGATGTCAGGGGTAGGTTCTTTACCCAGAGGGTGGTGAGGGATTGGAATGCCCTGCCTGCTGCAGTTGTAAATGCGCCTAGTTTGGGGGCGTTTAAGAGATCCGTGGATAGGTTTATGGATGAAAAGGGATTGGTTTAGGTTAGAGGGT
This sequence comes from Carcharhinus amblyrhynchos, assembly GCF_965287045.1. Lineage (NCBI taxonomy): Eukaryota > Metazoa > Chordata > Chondrichthyes > Carcharhiniformes > Carcharhinidae > Carcharhinus > Carcharhinus amblyrhynchos. Next base: position 1,267,859 of record NC_137345.1, on the reverse strand, counting down.
CATTGTTTTTTAACTGGTCGGCGCAACATCGTGGGCCGAAGGGCCTGTTCTGTGCTGTAATGTTCTATGTTCTATGTTCAACCGATTCAAGAACAACTTCTTCCCTGCTGCTGTCAGACTTTTGAATGGACTTACCCTGCATTAAGTTGATCTTTCTCTACATGCCAGTTATGACTGTAACGATATATTGTGCACTCTCTCGTTTCCTTTTCTATGAACGGGATGCTTTGTATAGTGCACAAGAAACAATATTTTTCTCTGTATACTAATAAGTGTGACAATAGTAAATCCAATCAAACCAAATCAAATCATATCTTAACTTCACCTTCCTGCACTGCTCCCATATCCCTTGATTTGCTTTGTTCTCAAAAAGCTGTCAATCTCACTCTTGAACTCATTCAACAACGCAGCATTGATAACCCAGAGCACCAGAACCTTCTGTCAACACTTGACACAATGCAGTGCCCCAGTCTGATTCACAATGCATACTCAGTTTTATAGGGTCCCCAAAGGTGTCAGGACCCCGCTGAATCCAAATCCAAGATAAATTGACATCTTCGGAAGAGGCAAAGGAAAATATCCAGCCGAGAAAAAGGCGGTATTTCTGATTGGTTGGATTTTTTTGCCAGTTCAGGATGTAGTGGCAACTCTTCAAAGCAGGTTGACAAAGTAGGGGCAATATTGGCAATCCTCCGCCGTATCCTGTTTACACTGTTATTCTGCCTGGAAGAAACTATTTGCCAAAAATATTAATCAGAAGTTTTTTCGAAGGTGACTAATCTTACCAACTTGAAAAATATTCCAATACACAGCTCGCAAGTCCTGTTGCTTATTTAAACAACTTGATTCTTAAAAACAGGTAAAACAGGAGGCTGGTGCCCAGAAAAAAGACGACTGGGTCCAGATCCAACAGGACTGAGACTTGGCAAACTTTGAGAAGCCTTTTTCAGTGAATGTTGATAAATGGCTAATTGTTCCCAGATTGTTTGGAAGAGTCAATGTGTAATAAACTTTGTTATTTCAAGGGGCTGAGGCTATTGCACTAATGTTGCAAATTTACTGACTTGCAATTTGATATTTTTTTATATATTAAAGTTAAAGAAGTGTGGGTAGGATTGACCTGGTGCTGAGCCATAGAGACATGAATGTCCCAGAGTCACTCGCTGAGCTGGATAGTTGGTTTGATTTGATTTGATTTATTATTGTCACATGTATTAACATACAGTGAAAAGTATTGTTTCTTGTGCGCTGTACAGACAAAGCATACCGTTCACAGAGAAGGGAACAAGAGAGTGCAGAATGTAGTGTTACAGTCATAGCTAGAATGTAGAGAAAGATCAACTTAATGCGAGGTAGGTCCATTCAAAGGTCTGACAGCAGCAGGGATGAAGCTGTTCTTGAGTCGGTTGGTACGTGACCTCAGACTGTTGTATCTTTTCCCTGGCAGAAGAAGGTGGAAGAGAGAATGTCTGGGTGTGTGGGGTCCTTAATTATGCTGGCTGCTTTGCCAAGGCAGCAGGCCCTCCCCAGGAAGGACAAAAATAAACCATAAAAACACAAGCCAATTTGTGGGGGAACAAAATCTGGAAATTCTTCTCCAAACCATCAAGGCAATTAATGCCAGCCCAGGTGATTTGATTTGATTTGATTTATTATTGTCACATGTATTATTATACAGTGAAAAGTATTGTTTCTTGCATGCTATACAGACAAAGCATACTGTTCATAGAGAAGGAAAGGAGAATGTGCAGAATGTAGTGTTACAGTCATAGCTAGGGTGTGGAGAAAGATCAACTTGATGCAAGGTTGGTCCATTCAAAAGTCTGACAGGAGCAGGGAAGAAGCTGTTCTTGAGTCGGTTGGTACGTGACCTCAGACTTTTGTATCTTTTTCCTGAAGGATGAAAGTGGAAGAGAGAATGTCCGGGGTGTGTGGGGTCCTTAATTATGCTGGCTGTTTTGCTGAGGCAGCGGGAAGTGTAGACAGAGTCAATGGATGGGAGGCTGGTTTGTGTAATGGATTGGGCTACGTTCACGACCCTTTGTTGTTTGTTGTGGTTTTGGGCAGAGCAGGAACCATACCAAACTGTGATACAACCAGGAAGAATGTTTTCTATGGTGTATCTGTAAAAGTTGATGAGAATTGTAGTGGACCTGCCAAATTTCCTTAGTCTTCTGAGAAAGTAGAGGCTTTGGTGGGCTTTCTTAACTATACTGTCAGCATCGGGCAGACCAGAACAGGTTGTTGGTGATCTGGACACTTAAAAACTTGAAGCTCTTGACCCTTTCTACTTCGTCCCCATTGATGTAGACATGGACATGTTCTCCTTTACACTTCCTGAAGTCGATGACAATCTCCTTCGTTTTGTTGACATTGAGGGAGAGATTATTGTTGCTGTACCAGTTCACCAGATCCTTTATCTCATTCCTGTACTCTGTCTCGTCATTGTTTGAGATTTGACCTGTTGGTGTTATTAGCAAACTTGCAAATCGAGTTGGAGGGGAATTTGGCCACAGAGTCATAGCTGTATAAGAAATATATTAGGGGGCTGAGAACACAGTCTTGTGGGGCACCAGTGTTGAGGATGATTTTGGAGGAGGTGTTGTTGCCTGCCTTTACTGATTGTGATCATGAGTTAGGAAGTTCAGGATCCAGCTGAGGGGAGGGAGGCTAAAGTTACATTCAACAATCCTGATCCTGTGCGATTAGGCTGTTAAGGGAGGGTTTGGTTGGATTCAGAGTTGAATTATAACATTCATTGTGGAAGTCCAGGTCCACTGGTGTAGGCTGCCTCATGGAACCAATAAAGAACAGAAAGAAGAACTTGTTTTTTCATAATGCCCTACACAGCCATGGGACATCCCAAAGCATATCACAGCCACTAAGGTTCATGAAGAAGTCTAGTCACTGTTGCAATGTAGGAAATGTGGCAGCCAATTTGCACACAGCAAGATCCCACAGATAACAATGAGATAATGATCCACATTTTCAATGATGTCGATTGAGGGATGTGTAGTGGCCAGAATGCGGAGGAGAATTCTCCTATCCTTCCTTGGAATATTGTCGTGGGATCTTTTACATTTACCTGAGAGATCATTGCAACATTCCCTCATCACTGCACTGAAGTGTCAGCCTGGATTCTGTGCTCAAGTCTCTACGGTAGGAATCTAGAATGTTCTGATAGAGAGATTTGTGCATGTTCACCACTGTATCATGGTAACTCAGAGAGACAGAGTCTGTGGGTGGAACTATCCCATCCTGTCTGCCATGGGAATCGTAGCGGGTGGGACAGGGACCATGCAATGTTCTGATAGCCCTTGGGTGCGATTTTCCATCCTTGGTGCGAATGGGGCCAGAAATTCCCAGCCTGGGAATTCACAAAAACAAGGGGAAAGAAAAGGGAAAAGAAAATGCTGAAAGGTGATTGAGTAATTGATGAAGAATTTATTTTTCTTAGAGCAGAAATTTAAAATTATGGAAGATTTTGATCGAGTTAGCCGGAAAGGATAATTTCCATTGGTTGATACAGGGCTATGGGGAGAGAGAGAGGGCAATGGGATTAGTTTAGGATTAATACAAGACTATGAGGAGAGAGAGAGCAGTGGGATTAGTTTGGGGATTGATACAGGGCTATTGAGAGGGAGTGGGGCAGTGGGATTAATTTGGGATTAATACAGGGCTACGGGGCAAGGGTAGGGCAGTGGGATTAATTTGGGATTGATGCAGGGCTGTGGGGAGAGTGTAGAGCAGTAGGATTAGTATTGCGTGTCTCTGGCAAAGGACTGTCAGGCATAAGGGCCAAATAAGCTCTCTCTGTTTCCATGTTTCTGAATTAAGAACAATTGGTCAGTCAGTGTCTGAGAGAAAAAGATAGGCTCATGCTGTGGGTGGCATCGTTAATTATTTGGAATCTGCAGTTAAAGTCACTGTCTATCTTCCTCTTTTAGCTTCTAACTGAGCTGCGGTGGTTTTCCAATAATTTAGTTTAATTTTTGATCTGGTTTTCTTGCCATCAAATAGTAACTTGCTTTTGGAACTGAAAGGTTAATCTTGGAAAGAAAACAGTTGGGGGTTGGGAAAGTCTGAATGTAACAGAGAAACACAGCTCCTTAATAATGATTACCTTTCCAGCGTGCCTTCCCCAAGGGAACACAATCAACTGCAAAGTTAAACGTCGCTTGACACCTCTGAATGAAGATACTGAGAACGAAGGCTAATGAAGAGGACCCATCTCCTCAATTAAACGCTGTGCTAATTTCTCCAGAGTAGCGAGTGTCTCCATGTTCAGAGCCAGTAAATTGGTTAAAGTGCGGCTTGCTCATTGAGATGGCTCTCAGCAAGAAGCAGCAATACATTGAGCCGTTTCTCTGCTCCTTTAGTACCGCACTTTTACACTGAGCTGTAATTTTGTTGATAATTGCTGTTTGAAACACACAAGTTTGATGTATCTATTTTTAAAAATGTTACAGATTTTCACCCTCCTCTAGTTGGGGTACAGGTCTCTGCCTGTATTCTCCTGTTGGAATATAGTTCTCTGACTGTATTCTCTTGTTGGGGTACAGTTCTGTGACTGTATTCTCTTGTTGGTGTACAGTTCTCTGACTGTATTCTCTTGTTGGGGTACAGGTCTCTGCCTGTATTCTCTTGTTGGGGTACAGGTCTCTGCCTGTATTCTCCTGTTGGAATACAGCTCTTTGCCTGTATTCTCCTGTTGGAATATAGTTCCCTGACTGTATTCTCTTGTTGGGGTACAGTTCTCTGACTATATTCTCTTGTTGGGGTACAGTTCTCTGACTGTATTCTCTTGTTGGGGTACAGGTCTCTGCCTGTATTCTCCTGTTGGAATACAGCTCTTTGCCTGTATGCTCCTGTTGGAATATAGTTCTCTGACTGTATTCTCTTGTTGGGGTACAGTTCTCTGACTGTATTCTCTTGTTGGGGCACAGTTCGCAGCCTGTATTTTCCTGTTGGGGTACAGTTCTCTGCCTGTATTTTTCTGTTGGAATACAGATCTCTGCCTGTATTCTCCTGTTAGAATACAGTTCTCTGACTGTATTCTCTGCCGAGGAACAGATTAGAAACTCTAAGGTATATTATGAAGTTGGCCGAGACCCCAGCTTTATTTAACGTTTGCATTAGTGTAACATTAGGGAGTGTATTTTACCGTCCTGTCCACCACGGGAATTGGAGTGGGTGAGGGGCGGACCATGGAAGGGTCCATTGGCCTCGGGTGGGATTTTCTGGTTTTGGACGAGTGAGGCTGGAAAGTCCTGTTCTAGGTGTTTTGGTCCAGGAGTGATTCCATTGGCCCATGAGGAAGCTTTTATTAAGGCAAACTTTATTTAAGAACAGTTAAAATATAACAAAAAGAATTAGTATAACTTTCACCAATTGAAATACTTAAACATGATAAGGTATATTTCTTAACAGCTAGCTATGTCTATGGTTCCAATTTAAGCAATATCCCCACAGACATGCATCCTTCTTCAGAATCAGTTAGCACAAAACATGTAGCTCATGTGGATGTTAGGTTTCCAGTCTCTGGATAGTGTCTTCTGACTCTAATACAGCAGTCTCCAGAGAAAGATCTAACTTCAAGCAGCGGAACTTCAGAGAAAGAGACCTATTTTCTAATAGACCTCCAATCTTCAGAGAGATAAAGAGTTATCTCTCTCTACAGCTCCCAACAAGCAACACACCTGTTTCCCTCTATGAGCTTCGCACCACCCAGTCACATAAGATTTCTTTAGAATCAACCTAATCAAGCCCCACTCTGAAAAGCCCAGAGAAAAACACTAAAATACCAGATCTGCATTAGTCCAGAGTAAAAACAAGCATTCCAGCAATTAGGATCAACTAGATTCTCTGGCATCAACACGTAGGCTGCTGGTTATGGACAAAATGGCACCAATATTTAGAATGGACTGCTAAAAAAAATCCTGCACAAGAAACATGACGCAAATACATTTCTTAAAGGCACATTATCATCACATCTCCAGTTGGGGTACAGTTCCCTAATTGTATTCTCATACTGGAGTACAGTTCTCTGAGTATATTCCCCTATTGGGCTACAGTTGTCTGGGTGGTGACCATTCCTTGAATAATTCACCCAATTTATCAAAGTCCAGGTTGTGTGGGCTGTGCACATGCCTATGAAGTGTTGTTACTTCCCATTATTCCTCTCCAATTCAATTTTCAAGTTTGCTGATGATCCCACCGTAGTGCACTAGATCTCAAACAATGACAAGACAGAGTACAGGAAGAGATAGAGAATCTGGTGAACTGGTGCGGTGACAATAATCTCTCCCTCAATGTCAACAAAATGAAAGAGATTATCATCGACTTCAGGAAGTGTAAAGGAGAACATGCCCCTGTCTACATCAATGGGGACGAAATAGAAAGGGTTGAGGCCTTCAATTTTTCACTTCTCCAGATCACCAACAACCTGTCCTGGTCCCCCCATGCCAACACTATAGTTAAGAAAGCTCAACAGCACCTCTACTTTCTCAGGAGATTAAGGAAACTTGGCTGCTTCCGCCAGCTTTTACAGATGTCCCATAGAAAGCATTCTTTCTGATTGTATCGCAGCTTGGTATGGGCTCCTGCTCTGCCCAAGACTGCAAGGAACTACAAATCCCATAGCTATCTCTATGGTTCCAATTTAAGCAATATCCCCACCGACATGCATCCTTCTTCAGAATCAGTTAGCACAAAACATGTAGCTCATGTGGATGTTAGGTTTCCAGTCTCTGGATAGTGTCTTCTGGCTCTAATACAGCAGTCTCCAGAGAAATACTCCAGAGTATATGGGATTTAATGGGATTGGGGGTTATAGATAGGTCTATGGATTGGTAGGTATTGATGTGATCGGCGCAACTTGTGGGCCGAAGGGCCTGTTTGTGCTGTAGTGTTCTATGTTCTATGTTCTACAAAAGGCTGTGAATGTAGCCCAATCCATCACGCAAACTAGCCTCCCATCCACTGACTCTGTCTACACTTCCCACTGCCTCGGCAAAGCAGCCAGCATAATTAAGGACCCCACGCATTCCGGACATTCTCTGTTCCACCTTCTTTCTTTGGGGAAAAGATACAAAAGTCTGAGGTCACATACCAGCCGACTCAAGAACAGCTTCTTCCCTGCTGCCGTCAGACTTTTGAATGGACCTACCTCGCATTAAGTTGATCATTCTCTACACCCCAGTTATGACTGTAACACAACATTCTGCACTGTCTCGTTTCCTTCTCTATGAACAGTATGCTTTGTCTTTATAGTGCACAAGAAACAATATTTTTTACTGTATAATAATACATGTGAATAATAAATCAAATCAAATACAATATTGTTTCTACATTACAACATTGACTACACATCAACAACTTTTCCATTGGCTGTAAAGTATTTGGAGATTTCTGATAGTGGTGATAGGCTCTATATAAATACAATATATTATTAAATTTCCCTTTCTTCCTCTCCCCTCTTTTCTCTACCCCTCACTCTCTCTTCTCTCTACATTAACCTTTCAGCAATTGTATCAGCAATTATTCCTGGGAATAAGGGTCAGTATTATTTTGTATATAGAAGTTGGAGGTAAATTCAGCTGCAGTAATAAATTGAATATCACCCAAACAATTTCTGAATAAACTTGGGAATGTGCTTCTGACTAAAAATCATTTGATTAAATCTGACAGTAATGTTACTGAGGTACGGGTCGAGGAATGTGATCCAGTTTAATCAGTGGTGGTTGTTTAAGACAGGGAATGCGGGGTCTGAGATCATTTTGGGTTAAATAGCTCAGGGTACACTGATATTAATGGCAGAGTTTTCTGTATTGTGAGGGAACTGATACACTCCACTGTGCATGGCTGCTGACAGGTCAGCAATGTGAAGTTGCAACAATTGGATATGTTTGGATCAGATCAAACCCCTCTTACGCATATCAATATTCCAAACCTACCGGCATATGGAATGTGAACGGCAGGAAAAGGCCAGTGAATTTTCACATGTAACTTTAAGACCAACCTAAAGACCACCACCAACGCTGCCAGCATTTAGTAATAGCCTCGTCATCCTGTATTTGCATGTTTGTGAATTATTAACAAGTTACTTGAAAAGAAACCCAATGGTTAAAAACATGCCTTTTGAAAAAAAGTAGTCTACTTGATGACTTCTAATTTTTTGAGCACATTTGATTTTGACTCTGTATCTAAAGGCAATGTCTTAATTAACACTGTGTCTAAGAGAGACATTTTAATTGAGGCTACACCAGTTCAGGAGGTGATAAGAGAAGGAATCGATAGTTATTCGCCTCTCTCTTCTTCCTCTGGTACAGTTTCTCACTGGCCCATCTCACTAAGTGTATATCCCTCATCTCAGAGTTCTCACCTTGCATGTTTCTTTCAGAACGTGTTTTTGAAAGAACCATAGAATCCTGCAGTGCAGAAGAGGCCATCTGACCCATTGAGTCTGCACCAACCACAATGCCAACCAGGCTCTATCCCCACAATGCTATGCATTCACCCTAGCTAGTCCCCTTGACTCTAAGGGGCAATTTAGCATGGCCTATCCACCTAACCCGCACATCTTTGGACTGTGGGAGGAAACCAGAGATCCCAAAGGAAACTCACGCAGACACGGGGAGAATGTGCAAACGCCACACAGACTGTGACCCAAGCCGGGAATCGAACCCGGCTTTCTAGCACTTGAGGCAGCAGTGCTAACCACTGGGCCAGTCAGGCACCACTCCAGGAATGCAGATTTGGAAAGTGAGATGTTAAACCAAGGCTCTGTCCATCCCCTCAGCAAGAAGTAAAATACCCTGTCACACTGTTTGAAGAGGAATAAGAACATTTTCTTGTGTTGTGGCCAATATTAACCAAGATTAAAGTAAGACATGACCTAGTCATTATCACACTGCTGTCTGTGGGATCTTGCTGTGCAAATTGTGTCAGTGACTTCAGTTCAAAGGCGTTTCATGTACGGTTCCAGCAGTAATGGGATGTCCTGAGGTCATGAAAGGTACGACAGAAATGCAAGTTCTCTCCCTTTCATTTTGTAAATAATTCTTATTCATACTGTCTGCTTTTATTAACTGCCACTGAGGTACATTCTACAAACATCTGCCCCTGGAACGGGAAAGAGGAGGCAGAGGCCAACATAGAACCACCACCCCCAACTCTCCCCCACCAGCCCTGCACCCCCATGTTCCCCTGCACCCCCATGTCCTCCCCCCACCCCCGCCTGCTTCCCACCCACCCGCCAACTACACATAGCTTTCTGTCCTTTCAGTGTCGTGGATTGACGTGATTCTGAAGTGCCCGTTCTTGGTATTTGGCATCTGAGTTCTTGATAATCATGCTTAGTACCTGAGATTCTGTGCTGGCATCTGACTCTCCCCCATCCTCGTCCACTCGGCAGGGAGGGGTCTATCTTAACTGACAGAGTTGGGGAGCAGTTCAGGAATGATCGAATTGAATTGTAGATCAGAGCCGAGAGGCTGAATGACCTCCTTCTGTTGGAATGTTCCACACAAAACTCACGAGTCAAAGATTATAATCAAGGTGTAAAGGCAGAAGAAACCCTAATTGGACAGATAAGATAAAAAGCAAAACTTGCATTTACAAAGTAATCACTAGATATCTCAAATTTCTTCACAGTTAATGAAGCACTTTTGAAATGTAATCAATGATATAATGTAGGAAAAGATTTGTTTAATTGACACAAAACAGCAGTGGGGATATGGTGAGGAAGAACAAGCAGAGATTATAGAGAGGTTGGAAGAGGGTTGCACCAAGATAGAATTATGAGAAGCTTCCTGAGACAGTTAACCATGATACCAATCTACAGCAACAGGTATTTGAGGCTTCTGTTTTGTTGCTGTCTGACTGAATGCCACCCTGGATAAATGGAGAACACTCACCTCTGAGATAGAATGTTGTGGTCAAACTGAGGTCATGTCTGCCTTTGGAGGAGGACGTTAAGGAAGGAACAGAGAGTTTTCCCGAGTGTTTTGGGTCAATATTCCTCGTTCAACTAAATCAAAACAGATGAAGTGATGATTGATTTAGGCCGGAATTTTACCGTCCTGCCCGCCACGGGAATTGGAGTGGGCGAGGGGTGGAACCTGGTAAGGTCCATTGCCTTGGGGCAGGATTTTACGGTTTTGGGATGACCGAGACCACACAATCCCGCCCAATGATCTCTGTTTATGGGATCTTGCTGTGTGCAAAGTAGTTGTGGTGGTTGTGTGACTGCAACACCACTGTCTGAAATATTTATGGGCACCATCGAAAGATGTGACCAAGAGCTGATTTAATAAAATCAATTAATTAATTATTAATTGGAACTGACAATATTAAATAGGACACTCATTGCTTCTATATCCACGTGATGTGCAGTTACCTCCATAATAAGATAAATAGCCAGCCAAATTTGGCTTCCTGGTGGAGGATAAGGGCATTTGTTCAGCAAAGTTCAGAATGGGAGGAGGCCATTCAGTCCCTCCAGCCTGTTCCACCATTCACTTAGATCATCAGTGACCTACTTCATAACTCCATTTACCTACCTTGGCTCGATATCCCCTAATAACTTTATCCAATAAAAGCCATTTTGCCCCTGGATATTCCAGCGGCTCTCCAGCTATCTTGGCCTTTTTGGGGCAGAGAGTTTAAGATTTCTACTGCCTTTTGTGTGGTTTTTCTAACTGTTCCGCTGAATGGCTTGAGATGATATTGGGAATCTCTCTTACAGAGGTCACAGGAAAGCAGGGGTTAGAGGTCAAAGTGTCATGCATAGACCATGGTTGAAAAGGAATGTTTTACTGGATGTGATGGTGATGGTTTCTCGGACCACGTTTCTGACTCACAATGCTCAAGAGAAGATTGTGTGGACAGCTGCACTTTCACAAAGCATTAATCATTTATAATAATTAGAATAGAGCTTGTGTTATTCAGGTCAATTCAATCTACAAAGGATTACATCCAGTATTTCCAGATTTTTGCCAGTGAGTGGACACGCTCATTGGTCACACTATTTAAGACCTCAATGATCGTGATGCAAGCTTCCCCACTGAACGCTTCGCTCCTCCAGGTTTTATTTTGGCAACAAGGGCTTCATTCAGGTGACACTGCAGGAGGACTGAGCTGGATAAACAAATTGGATTTCCAGGCCAAGAACAAGCAACTGGAGCATTTGTTACATTAACTACTTCTTAACTGTCTTAGCTGATAAATCTACAAATATCCACCAGAGAATCAACTCTCTCACAGCTCGTCTGAAACTGTTGACTTATCTGGAGGTGCGCAGTCTGTCAGCCTGTCTTTGAGACAGCCTCTCAGACTGACCGGGGGAAGTGTGGGTGCAAACCCCCCACTCCCACCAGGAGAGAGCACAACAGACACAGAGATAGAAACTTGGCTGAAGGGTCAAGGTCTATAAAACAGGGCATGGAAACAGACAAGGCAGCTGAAGGATGAGGTAACGCGATACACAACTTTGATTTGAAAAGCTTGGAAATTTTAGAACGGGAAAACTAAAGTTTAAGGTTGGGATTAGGGTTAGAGTTTAGAATTTGGATTAGGATTAGGGTTAAAATTTAGGATTAGGAGGTTTAGGAAGGAAGATAGAGGGTCATGGACAGTTTATGGAGAGTTTATGTTGGGGCATTGGGGGTAGGGTTAGGGTTATGTCAGGGTGTTTAGGCTACGTATGGATGTTCAGGGTTTGGGTTATCTTGGGGTGTTGGGGGGTAGAGTTGGGGTTATATCAGGTTGATAGAGTTAGGGTTTGGTTTACATATGGATGTTAGAGAGTAGAGTTATCTTGGGGTGTTGGGGCGTAGGGTTAGGGTTCTGTCAGGGTGGTAGGGTCAGGATTTAGTTTACGTATGGATGTTCAGGGGTAGGGTTAGAGTTATCTTGGGGTGTTGGGGCACTGGGGGTTGAGTTAGGATTATGTTGGGGTATTGGGTTAGGGTTTGGTTTATGTATGGATATTTGGGGGTAGGGTTTGTTATGTCGGAGTGTTTGAGGGTAGCGTTAACTGGGGGTGTTGGGGCTAGGGTTTCAGTTATGTATGGATGTTTGGGAGTAGGTTTGGGTTATCTGAGGGTGTTGGGGTTAGGGTTTGATTTACGTATGGATGTTCAGGGTTTGGGTTATCCTGGGGTGTTGAGGAGTAGGATGACTTCCTTCTCGTTTGTTTATATTCACATTTCTCATGTTTTTTCGTCTTACTGGTACCTGCTACTTACCTTTGGCACACTTTTGATTGTTTCTTGTGCTGTTTTATCAATATTCTTATCCTTGGCTGGAGTTAGAGTAATGAGGTTGATTTTGCGTCTCATTAGGCTGTAACCTCCTGTATTCAGGATGTTTACTCAGTGGGTGTAACTGTTGGGAGCTGGTTTTAACATTCAGATTTAGAGCTCAAACATTCTATGGATTCTTTTGCGAGTTATTTTTTGTTTATGTTATGATCAGTATAAGGATCATGTTTGAGGGTATTCCAGGGTGTGTGCATAAGAATACACAAAATACAAGCAGAAGTAGACCAGTCAGCCCCTCCAGACTGCTGTGCCATTCAGTAAGATCCTGACTGATTCATTTGTGTTTTGAATTCCACATTCCCATCTGCCCCCAATAACTTTTGATTCCTTTCCAAACAAGAATCTATGACATTCGTCTTAAAAACATTCAATGAATCGGCCCCCTTTACCCTCTTCTGAGACAAAGAGTTCTAACACAACCGTCCCAGAGAAATGAATTCTTCTCATCTTTGTCCTAAAAGGGTGACCCCTAATTTTAAGATAAGAGGTCACACAACACCACGTTATAGTCCAATAAGTTTATTTGAAATCTAACAAACTTGTTGGACTATAACCTGGTGTAATGTCACTTCACCCGATAAAGGAGCAACGCTCTGAAAGCTTGTGATTTCAGATCAACCTGTTGGGCTGTAACCTGGTGTCATGTGGCCTCTCATCTCACCCCCTGGTCCATCTCCACATCATGGCCTTAATTTTAAAACAGTGCGCCTAGCTCTGAACTCTCCCGCAAGAGGAAACATCATTTCCATATCCGCCTTCTCCAGACTGTTCAGGATCTTACACACTTCAATCAGTCACCCCTCACTCTTCTAAACTCCAGTGGAAAGAAACCCAGTCTGTCCAACCTTTCCTCACAAAACAACTTGTCCCAGCTATCAATCTAGTCAACCTCCTCTAAACCGCCCCCAATGCATTTACATCCTCCCTTAAACAAGGAGACCAAAACTGCACACACCATGCCCTGGGTAACTGAAGCATAACATCTGCACCTAACAAGCATGTCTTCTGGACTGTGGGAGGAAACCGGAGCACTGGAGGAAACCCATGCAGGCACAGGGAGAATGTGCAAACTCCACACAGACTGTGACCTGAGGCCAGAATTGAACCCGGGTCCCTGGTGCTGTTCCCATTTATCTGTTGTTCTTGACTTTCTAGATGGCAGTGGTGTTGGGTTTGGAAGGTGCTGTGTATGGCAGTGGTTCCTGACCTTTTCTCTGACGTGACACACCTCAATACTATAAAGACATTCTGAGGCACAACTCCTATTTCCTGTCTTCTGCCCTTACTGGGAACTTTGTTTCCAACTCCCTCTCCTCTCCCTTGTTTCATTTTAACTTCTTCCCTCTTTTGCTTCTCCCAGAGTTTTTGATCCCTTTTTGTGTTTTTGCTTTTTATGCAGGCACATGCAGCCTTTATCTTCAGCTCCAAGTCCCATTGCCATGAAAATGGACCTGAACAACGCAAAAAATCTAAACTGTGATGTGTAGCTCCTTCTCAGCCGGTGCATGCGTGGGAGGCCCAAGATTTGTCAGGTTTTGGAGATGCTGATCACAGAGCTGGAGATGCAGGTTAGTACATCTACAGGTTCCCCTTTATCCCCAGTACATGTTCTTCCTTCAAAGAATTCTAATAAATTAGTTAGGTATAGTTTCCCTTTCACAAAACCATACTGATTCTTCCTGATTCTCTTGAGTTTCTCTGAGCTACTGAGCTGTGAACCTCCTTTATAATCAACTCTAACACCTTCCCCACAACATACATTCAACTAACTGGTTTATAGTTTCCTCCTTTCTGCCTCTCTCCCTTGAATAAAGGGGTTATATCAGTTACTGATGGAACACTCCCAGAATCTAGCGAATTTTAGAAAATCAACACCAATGTACCTCTCACCTTGTTTGCCTTTTTTAAGCCCCCCAGGATGAAGTCCAGCAGGAGCTGAAGGCTTGTCAACTGCAGCTCTGTCAATTTGTTCAGTTTTGCTTCCCCAGTGATTGTAACCAGCTTCCTCTCTCCCCTCCACCTCCTGATTTACAGTATTACTGGAATGTTTTTTGCATCTTCTACAGTGAAGACAGCAGTAAATATAAAGAGCAGCAGAGAATAATTGAAAGATTATTCAGGAGAAAGAGATTAGAGTATGAGAAGAAGCTGCCTGGAGTATGTCATTTCCTTATTATCTATTATTAACTCTATCTCCTCACTCTTACTATCTGTCTTTACGTCTCATAGAACATAGAACATAGAACACTACAGCACAAACAGGCCCTTCGGCCCATGAGTTGCGCCGATCACATCAACACCTATCAATCTATAGACCTATCTATAACCCCCAATCCCATTAAACCCCATATACTCATCCAGAAGTCTTTTAAAAGACCCCAGCGAGTTCGCCTCCACCACCACTGACGGCAGCCAATTCCATTCACTCACCACCCTCTGAATGAAAAACTTACCCCTAACATCACTTCTGTACTTTCCTCCCCGCACCTTAAATCTGTGTCCTCTCGTAGCGACCATTTCAACCCGGGGAAATAGCCTCTGAGAATCCACCCTATCTATTCCTCTCAACATTTTATAAACTTCTATCAGGTCGCCTCTCAACCTTCGTCTCTCCAGGGAAAAGAGTCCCAGCTCCCTCAACCTAACTTCATAAGGCATGCCTCCCAGTCCAGGCAACATCCTTGTAAATCTCCTCTGTACCCTTTCAATATCTTCTACGTCTTTCCTATAGTGAGGCGACCAGAACTGCGCACAGTACTCCAAATGAGGCCTGACAAGGGTCTTATAAAGTTGTAGCATTACCTCCCGATTCCTAAACTCAATCCCTCGATTAATGAAGGCAAGTCTCCAGCCAGCTTCCTTTCATACTCTAGGCAGCTTCTTCTCATACTCTAATCTCTTTCTTCTGATTAATCTTTCAAGTATTCTCTGCTGTTCTTCATACTCTGACCCACTATCTGACCTGCCACTCACCTTTACACTTTCATTTGCTTTTTCCTTGAGTTTGATGCTTTCTCTAACTTCTTTAGTTAACCACAGATGGTGGGGTTTCCCCTTAGAATTTTTCTTGTGTGAACATACTTATTCTGAGTATTCTAAGATACTCCCTTGCCACTGGTGTGTTGGGTGAGGTTATCAGATAGTCAGAGTTAAGGATTTGGGGTGATTTGGATTCGGATTTGGATTTGGATTGTGGGTGGGGTTCCTTGTTGGGACTCAAGTTAAGCTTGTGGACAGGTGGTTGAAGTTGGTGGTTATGGTTATGGTCTGGGTTAAGTGTCTGAATACAAGTTACAGCTGGGCAGGCAGAATTAGGGTGGATTGTGTTAGGGTTAGGGTTAGAGTTAGGGTTAGGATTAGAGTTAGAATTAGTATTAGGGTTAGGGCTAGGGTTTGCCAAACTCAACGAGGTCAACATGTCTAGAGCTTTGAGCTTTTTGGGAATGGAAATCTTTGAGTTGGTTTCTGACACAGTGAAGGTGAAGGGAGGATCAGGAATGTGTGGGATCCGAGGATGATAAATTGTCAAAACAGATTACAGTTTCAGCAAGTAACAGTTTGATTGAGTTAATCACAGAAGGATGCAGGTGCGCCCCACTGACATTCCTGTAAAAACAAGAATTAAACCCAACTCTGTGATTTGATTCTCTGTTTAGTCAAGGGCTCTGTTGAATTGAAGAATGTTCCTTGCTCCTGCACCTTTTCTCAATGTGTTTTAAATCTGTAATGTTTGAAATGGACAGAATGTTTACTTTTACAGAGAGGTTTGGGAGTCCATTCATATTCAAAAGTTTCAAGGAAGATGAAAATGAGTTTATCCTCTGCGTAAACCCACAAATAAACTATTGCACTCATCAAAATTCAATAGAAAACACTGAGGTAGTGAGTTACAGGCTGGGAGCTAATCGAAGAGTTTGCGTAGATGAGATATAGAATATCAGATACCCTCAAGTGAGTTACAGCATGGAACCTGGTCAGATATTATGTGTTGATTTCACTTTGTTAAGAGTAAGATTACCAAGCAGGTATTGAAGGTGATATGCACTACATCAGCCCCTGTAAAATGGAAGCTCTTTACACCATTGCCATTCTCCCAATTTTTCCCAGCATCTTTCCTCTTCTTCCTTCAGAAAGAGTCATTATAAATTCCAGTCTTTGCCTCAGAGAATCCACCCACAGTGAAACGCTCCATGTTGAACATCTGTGCCTAAGATATTTTTTAATTGATCACACTTGCCCCTCCATTCAGTGACCAGTGGAAATGAACTGCCATTCTCTTTTGCAACACCACAGAATGTTGGAAAGAGAGATTTTTGCTGTAAGGGTGAGATCGATCAGGCTTGCCTTTCTGCAGTGACCACCTGTGCCAGGTGAGGCTCAGTGACCATCTGCGCCCAGGTGAGGCTCAGTGACCATCTGCGCCCAGGTGAGGCTCAGTGACCACCTGTGCCAGGTGAGGCTCAGTGACCATCTGCGCCCAGGTGAGGCTCAGTGACTGCCTGTGCCAGGTGAGGCTCAGTGACCACCTGTGCCAGGTGAGGCTCAGTGACCACCTGTGCCCAGGTGAGGCTCAGTGACCACCTGTGCCCAGGTGAGGCTCAATGACTACCTGTGCCAGGTGAGGCCCAGTGATCACCTGTGCCCAGGTGAGGCCCAGTGACCACCTGTGCCCAGGTGAGGCCCAGTGACCACCTGTGCTGTCTCCATAATCGGCATTCCCCCAGGAAAGGGGAAAGTTCTCCAATTTGTGTGAGTTGAGTGTTTTTTCTCACTCTGTGGCTGATCCTTTGTTGTTTGAAAACATGTTTCTGCTTTGGTCACAACATCCACCTCTCCAACAGGTAACTGCACATCAAAGAGGTTCCTGATCTCTGAAATGTCTCAGGTGTTTCTGAGAGATTTGAGATTTTTACAAATGTGATCCTGCCTTGCTCTGTGAACAGTATACAGTATCCAAAGGCTGCCACAGAGAGGCAGCAGATGCACACTCTACACAAATCCTGCTGTCTCTCTCTCTCTCTCTGTCTCAGTTACAGTGGTGGTCCCAACAACACAAACACTGAGTCGTTACATCTGTTCACTGTCTGGGTGTTGGAGAAAGTCTCCCTGGCCAGGAGTCAAATCTCAGCTGTCACTCATTGACCAGTAAGCTCTGAGCAAATCCCGAAGTTAATTTTCAGTCGCACGGCATGGTTGTGTAACGAATGGAAGGATCCATTTGTCAAAGATGTAAATTATCTCTACGTAGAAGCTAATTATCCCAGGCAGCTTTGAAGATGTGTGTCTCTATGGCATTTCTCTCCATCTCCTGTCAGGGGTCGAGGTGGGTGCGTTCTGATCAGAACCATAATCAGATTGCAGGATAAGCCTGGAGCCAGGTGGATTCGGAATTTTGACCCAATTCCTCATCCTGTTGGTAACATTTCCCATTGCTGATCTTCATCAGAAGGTGGAATATCCAGTGTTTACTCACACACAGTCCTGACAGATCTGTACTTTCACAGAAGTACAGATACATTCTCTCACATTCAAATACACAGACACAATAATATAGGTACACACACTGACCAACACTGAGTTTCAGAACAGGGTTTAGGTTGTTAGATTTCTATGGCTGTTTATTCATTGGGGTTTATTCATTCATCGGCAAAGTAGCCAGTATAATTAAGGACTCCATGCACCCAGACATTCTCACTTCCGCTTTCTTCCTTTGGGAAAAAGAGGTTACGTACCAACCGACTCAAGAGCAGCTTCTTCCCTGCTGCTGTTAGTCATTTGAATGGACCTACCTTGCATTAAGTTGATTTTTCTCCACACCCTAGCTATGACTGTAACACTACATTCTGCACTCTTTCCTTTCCTTCTCTATGAACAGTATGCTTAGTCTGTATAGCGCGCAAGAAACAATACTTTCCACTGCATGTTAATACATGTGACAATAATAAATCAAATCAAATCAAATCCATAGCCTGGAATTGGCCGAACACACACAGCAATTTTACAAAGGGGATTAACTTAAAGCAGAAGGTCAAAGTTCATGTTAGAACCAATGACCAGTGGGAAGGACATGTTTCTGGTTGTGGTGGGTGTTGGCGGTGGGTGCGTATGTTGGGGGGAATGTGTTGGGGGTGGGAGTGTGTGCTGGGGGTGTGTGTTGGGGGTTTGTGTTGGGGGCTATGTGTTGGGGGGTGTGTGTTGGGGAGATGTGTGTTGGGGGGGTGTGTGTTGGGGGTGTGTGTGTTGGGGGGGTGTGTGTTGGGGGTGTGTGTGTTGGGGGTGTGTGTGTTGGGGGGGTGTGTGTTGGGGGTGTGTGTTGGGGGTGTGTGTTGGGGGTGTGTGTTGGGGGGTGTGTGTTGGGGGTGTGTGTTGGGGGTGTGTGTTGGGGGTGTGTGTTGGGGGGTGTGTGTTGGGGGGGTGTGTGTTGGGTGTGTGTCTTGGGGGTTGTGTGTTGGGGGTGTGTGTTGGGGGTGTGTGTGTTGGGGGTGTGTGTTGGGGGTGTGTGTTTGGGGGTGTGTGTTGGGGGGTGTGTGTTGGGGGGGTGTGTGTTGGGTGTGTGTCTTGGGGGTTGTGTGTTGGGGGTGTGTGTTGGGGGTGTGTGTTTGGGGGTGTGTGTTGGGGGGTGTGTGTTGGGTGTGTGTCTTGGGGGTTGTGTGTTGGGGGTGTGTGTTGGGGGTGTGTGTTTGGGGGTGTGTGTTGGGGGGTGTGTGTTGGGGGGGTGTGTGTTGGGTGTGTGTCTTGGGGGTTGTGTGTTGGGGGTGTGTGTTGGGGGTGTGTGTTTGGGGGTGTGTGTTGGGGGGTGTGTGTTGGGGGGGTGTGTGTTGGGTGTGTGTCTTGGGGGTTGTGTGTTGGGGGTGTGTGTTGGGGGTGTGTGTTGGGGGGTGTGTGTTGGGGGTAGGGGTGTGTGCTGGGGGGTGTGTTGGGGGTTTGTGTTGGGGGGTGTGTGTTGGGGGTGTGTGTTGGGGGGTGTGTGTTGGGGGGGTGTGTGTTGGGGGTGTGTGTTGGGGGGTGTGTGTTGGGGGGGTGTGTGTTGGGGGTGTGTGTTGGGGGGTGTGTCTTGGGGGTTGTGTGTTGGGGGTGTGTGTTGGGGGTGTGTGTTGGGGGGTGTGTGTTGGGGGTGTGTGTTGGGTGTGTGTCTTGGGGGTTGTGTGTTGGGGGTGTGTGTTGGGGGTGTGTGTTGGGTGTGTGTCTTGGGGGTTGTGTGTTGGGGGTGTGTGTTGGGGGTGTGTGTTGGGTGTGTGTCTTGGGGGTTGTGTGTTGGGGGTGTGTGTTGGGGGTGTGTGTTGGGGGTGTGTGTTGGGGGTGTGTGTTGGGGGGTGTGTGTTGGGGGTGTGTGTTGGGTGTGTGTCTTGGGGGTTGTGTGTTGGGGGTGTGTGTTGGGGGTTTGTGTTGGGGGGGTGTGTTGGGGGTGGGGTGTGTGCTGGGGGGATGTGTTGGGGGTGGGGGTGTGTGCTGGGGGGTGTGTTGGGGGTTTGTGTTGGGGGAGGTGTGTTGGGGGTGGGGGGGTGTGCTGGGGGGTGTGTTGGGATGTGTGTGTTGGGGGGGTGTGTGTTGTGGGTGTGTGTTGGGGAGTGGGTGGGAATCTAATTTAAATACATTTCATACATTTACAGCTGGTTAAGGAAAGCCCCCATCATATTTTGACTCAGAGCCGGATTTTCAAACCCTATCAGTGTTGTTTAGAACAGCTTTACCCCGATGTGAGTCTACATGGGGATCTCACCAGGGGCATAATGGTAGGTATCACACCCCCCTCCCCCCAGGGGAGAGGGACATGCCCAGGAAGGGGGCTGGCAATGCTGCCTGGCACAGATTGGCACCATATACATGCCAAACTGGCATTGCCAACCTGTGTCGGGGCAGTGTCAGGGGTAGATCCCAGTGGGAGTCTCATGGGGGAAGGGCATTCATTCATAGTGAGGTGGAGATGCTGGTGTTGAACTGGGGTGGGCACAGTAAGAAGTCTCACAATACCAGCTTAAAGTCCAATAGGTCTATTTGGTAGCACGAGCTTTCAGAGCGTTGCCACTTCATCGAAGATACATTGAAGGTGAAGGAACAGCTCTCCGAAAGCTCGTGCTACCAAATAAACCTATTAGACTTTAACCCAGTGTTGAGAGACTTCTTACTGTGCCCACCCCAGTCCAACACCGGCAACTCCACATCACGTCTTCATCAGGTGAGTGGAGTTTAGTTCACAAACACGCACAAAAAGGCAGAGACACAATTACAAGCTGATAACAGATTGGAATGTGATGAATGCTTAGAATGTGAGTCTCTCCAGTTAATCAAGTCTTTACAGGTACAGACAATGTGAGTGGAGAGAGAGGGTTAATCTCAGGTTAAAGAGATGTGTATTGTCTCCAGCCTGGATGGTTAGTGAGATTTTGCAAGCCCAGACAAGTTGTAGGGGTTACAGATAGTGTGACATGAACCCAAGGTCCCACCTGAGGCCGTCCTCATGTGTGCGGAACTTGTCTATATATGTGTGGGGAGCTTTATATGTGGCGGGGGGTCAGTGAAGTGGATTTGGGAGCTGGGGATTCTGGAGATGGCTGCTGGCAGGAGGGGTAGGGCTGGGGGGTAGAGGGGGGACTGGGGGGGTGGGGGGGGCGGGGCGGGGTGAGGGGTGCAGTTGGATGGCTGTCGGCATTGACTGTATGGGTGGAGATTGGGTGGAACGGGCCCAATGTTTGGGGAGCAGGAAGGGGGGTGGTTGCTGGCATTGATTGTTGAGGGGGGTGGGTGGATGTTGGTGGGAGAGGGGGAGCGGGGAGGGGATTGAATGTCGGCTTGGATCCAGGGTAGTGGAGGGAGGAACCCTGAGACCTCCCTGGTGGGTGGGGAGCGGAGGCGGATCATTCATGTTCAGTGCTGCCAAGCTCTGCTGCCATGGGGAGGATCTGCCTCTCTACATGAGGTGAAACACAGCCTTCTGTTTATTTTTGACAGAGTGGGGTAAGATCTTACGTTTATTTATTTATTAGTCACAAGTAAGGCTTACATTAACACTGCAATGGAGTTACTGTGAAATTCTCCTAGTTGCCACACTCTGGCCGGCACCTGTTCAGGTCAATGCACCCAGCCAGCACGTCTTTCAGACTGTGAGAGAAAATCGGAGCACTCAGAGGAAACCCACACAGACACGGGGAGAATGTGCAAACTCCACATAGACAGCGATCGAACCTGGGAATCGAACCCGGATCCCTGGCGCTGTGAGACAGCAGTGCTGACCACTGTGCTGCTGTGCCACCTCTAACTGGTTTCTCTGGAGAGAAAACACACTGTTTTTCTCACCAGAACCAACACTCTGCCATTTTTTGGTAAGGTTTCGCCCATTGCTTTTTTTTAAGGAATCTTTTGGAATCATGATTTTAACCATGAAATGTTCAATATTTATACTTTCAAGGGATGTGGGCATCGTTGGCAAAGCCAGTGTTTATTGCCCATCCTTAATGGCCCTTGAACAGAGTGTCTTGCGTGGCGATTTCAGAGGGCAGTTAAGAGTCAACCACATTGCTGTGACTCTGGATTCACATGTAGACCAGACCGGGTAAGGACAGCAGATTTCCTTCCCTAAAGGACATTAGTGAACCAGCTAGGTGTCTATCGGTGATAGTTTCATGGTCATCTTTACTGAGACGAGCTTTCAATTCCTAATTTTATTAATTGAATTTAAATTCCACCAGTTGCCATAATGGGATTTAAACCCATGTCCCCAGAACATTAGCTGCGGCATCTGGGTTGCCAGTCCAGTGATGTTACCACCAAACTACCACTTCCTTAGCTGGTACAGCTGAGAGCCATGTTCATATCACAACTCTACACACTCATATCTGATTTTAGAGCTGAATTTATATAGCAGTTTTCATGACCTCAGGATGTTCCTTCTCTTTCCAGCTGATCAGATTTCTTTGAAGCATAGTGACCATTGCAATGTGGGAAATGCAGAAACTTATCAGCTTTGTATCTTTTTCCCAATGGAAGAAGGTGGAGGAAAGAACGTCCGGGGTGCGTGAGTCCTTGATAATGTTGGCTGCTTTTTTGAGGCAGTGGGAATTATAGACAGTGTGAATGGGTGGGAGGCTGGTTTGAGTGATGGACTGGGTTTTGTTCACCACCCTTTGCGTTTTTTGCGGTATTGGACAGAGCGGGAGCCATACCAAGCTGCGATACAACCAGAAAGCATGCTTTCTATGGTGCATCTATAGAAGTTGGTGAGAATTGTAGTGGATATGCCAAATTTCCTTAGCTTACTGAGAAAGTAGAGGCGTTGGTGGGCTTTCTTAACTATAAAGTCCTCATGGATGGGCCAGGACCTGTTGTTGGTGATCAGGACACCCAAAAACTTGAAGCTCTCAACCATTTCAACTTTGTCCCCATTGATGTAAACAGAGACATGTCCTCCACATTTACACTTCCTGAAGTCGATGACAATCTCCTTCGTTTTGTTGACATTGAGGGAGAGATTATTGTTGCCACACCTATTCACCGGATTCCCCATCTCTTTTCCCATACTCTATCTCATCATTGTTTGAGATCTGACCCGCTACGGTGGTGTCATCAGGAAACTTGAAAATCAAGTTGGAGGGGAAATTGACCACACAGTTTTAGGTGTATAGGGGTATAACAAGGGGCTGAGAACACAGCCTTGTGGGGCACCGTTGTTGAGGATCTCCGTGGAGGAGGTGTCTTTGCCTATCCTTACTGATTGTGATCTGTGAGTGAGGAAATCTAGGATCCAGTCACAGAGGGAGGGGCCCAGGCCCACGACACAGAGGTTGGAGATGAGTTTCATGGGAATAATGGTGTTGAAGGCTGAGCTGCAGTCGATAAACAGGAGTGTGATATAGGTGTCCTTTGTTATCTCGGTGTTTCAAGGTTGAGTGCAGGGCCAGGGAGATGGCACCTGCTGTGGACCTGTTGTGGTGATAGGTGAACTGCGGTGGATCCAGGCAATCTGGCAGGCTGGAATTGATTTGTGCTGTGACTAACCTTTGCGGACAGTCAGAATGATGAACCATTGCCGCGGCTACCATGGTTTCTGGCACATTTCCAGATTCAGAGCAACTAATAGTAACTAAAACAAGGAGGGTATGGATGTGAAATGATGCAGGTTAAATTTATCCTCCTGCATCATTCTTTGACCTACTAATTATGGCTTTTAGATGTTTTTGCACAGTATTACATTCACCTCAGAGAACCCTTTATTCTTGTAAGATTTCTACCAAGTAATCTGTGTTCTTTATTTTTCTAACATCACGCATGCCTTGTCTGAACTTGTATGTTCCTGGGTGTGTTTATTCTGCACTCTCACTCCAGGGCTTCTGTCAACTAAAATTTATGTTCAACCAGTTGGGAGAACTACCTGGATTTTAAACTGTTTTTATTTTTATTTTTTCTGGAGCTAGGCCAGCATTTACTGTCCATCCCCAAGTGCCCTTTGTGGGCAGAGGGCTGCCTTCTTGAACCATATCCTGTGTGTTATATGTTATATTTTCAGTAGTTCTCACAGAGAGGTTCTGAGTCTTGTTTGGTTGAACACTAACTGTTTATTGGTAACACTTAACTATGTTCATATTTACAGGATAAAACCCAAGGTATGAGCTAACTCCATGCCTGCGTCTACACAAGTCTCTGTCCAGTCCCACAAGTGATCCTAGTCTCAGGTCATGTGTCTCTTTACATCACATGTGAACAGTACTGTTTTCCATTTTCACATTCTCCCTTGCAATGACAAATACCTTATACGACACCTTCTCAAATCATTACCAAATATATTTATAGTACAATCCTGCTACCCCTTCAAGTCTCTAATTTTATAAATAAAGAGAGAATGTTCACCCTGTTCATTCGTGGTCTGAACACAGTTTTTCTTTTCCTGTGTGAACATTTCCCATTCTCTCCCTGTCACTTAGATGTTCCCCATCAGTGAGCTCATCTTGCAGTTTGATTATTATCATGAGTAGAAATGGTTGAAAGCTTCAAGTTTTTAGGTGTCCAGATTACCAACAACCTGTCCTGGTCCGCCCATGCCAACACTATATTTGAGAAAACCCAGCAATGCCTCTACTTTCTCAGAAGACTAAGGAAATTTGGCATGTCAGCTACGACTGACACCAACTTTTACAGACGCACCATAGAAAGCATTCTTTCTGGTTGTATCACAGCTTGGTATGGGCTCCTGCTCTGCCCAAGACCGCAAGAAACTACAGAAAGTTGTGAATCTAGTCCATTCCATCACACAAACCAGCTTCCCATCCATTGACTCTGTCTATACTTCTCGCTGCCTCGGCAAAGCAGCCAGTAATTAAGGACCCCACACACCCCGGACATTCTCTCTTCCACCTTCTTCCTTTGGGAAAAAGTCTGAGATCACGTACCAAACAATTCAAGAACAGCTTCTTCCCTGCTGCCATCAGACTTTTGAATGGACCTACCTTGCGTTAAGTTGATCTTTCTCTATACTCTAGCTATGACTGTAATACCACATTCTGCACTCTTTCGTTTCCTTCTCTATGAGCTGTGTGCTTTGTCTGTATAGCACGCATGAAACAATATTTTTCACTGTATGTGAATACGTTTGACAATAATAAATCAAATCAAATGACATTGTGTTGTTCCATGTGACTCTGTGTCTCACTGAGATATGCTCTGTCCAATTGGTAGTCACTTGCTCCAGCATCACCTTCCTGCTTTGTGCGTTGGCTGGAGGTTACAGAGTTTGTGCTGTGATGTTTACAGTCAGTGCGTCAGCAACAATCGGAGCCTGAGGACGGGGCTCATCCTTCTGTTTCTGGTTATTGTCATGTGTGTCAGCCACTCGAGCTACAGTGCTGATTATCTGAATGTTTCGCTGCTCTGTCGCCTGGAAACCGGCTCCGTGAGGAGTGAGGACACTTCAGAGCTGAAATCCAATCGAGAGTCTCTTTATTGGTGGGTCCCGTGGGAACTTGCAGTTTTGTGTAGGGGATGACAGAGATTGTCATTACGTCTTCCGCAATTTTAAAAAGGTTAAGGATTACACGGACATCTCAGCTCAAAACAGAAAAAGAGAAAAAAGATTTGTCTTGGATGACTTTGAACATCTGCTTGTACCTCAGTGATTGGAAGATCATGTCTATGTCTGGAAATTGGATTCGTCCAATGGTGTGTCTGTCACTCAGAGTCAAAGGATTCTCAGCTGCGGTTCCTTATCCATAAGAACATAAGAACATAAGAAATAGGAGCAGGAGTAGGCCATCTAGCCCTTCGAGCCTGCCCCGCCATTCAATAAGATCATGGCTGATCTGTCGTGGCTCAGTTCCACATTCCCGCCCTCTCCCCATAACCCTTAATCCCCTCTCTTATCAAAAACCCATCAACCCGCGTCTTAAAAATATTTAGCGAGGCAGCCTCCACCACTTCAACAGGCAGAGAATTCCAGAGATTCACCACCCTTTGAGTGAAGAAGTTCCTCCTCAACTCCGTTCTAAACCGCACCCCTTTTATCTTGAGGCTGTGCCCCCTAGTCCTACTGTCCTTTCTGAGCGGGAAGAGTCTCTCCACCTCTATCCTATCCATCCCATTCATCATCTTATATGTCTCAATGAGATCTCCCCTCATTCTTCTAAACTCTAACGAGTACAAGCCTAGTTTATTCAGCCTCTCCTCATAGCTCAACCCCCTCAACTCCGGTATCAGCCTAATAAACCTCCTCTGCACTCCCTCCAAGGCCAAAATATCCTTGCGTAAGTACGGCGCCCAAAACTGCACACAGTACTCCAGCTGCGGCCTCACCAAAGCCCTATACAGCTGCAGCAAGACCTCCCTACTTTTATATTCAATCCCCCTCGCTATGAAGGCCAGCATCCCATTCGCCTTCCTGACCACCTGCTGCACCTGCAAGCTGGGTTTTTGCGACTCATGCACAAGGACCCCAAGGTCCCTCTGCACCGTCGCCTGCTGCAGTTTTTCGCCACGTAAGTAATAGTCCTTCCTACCATTATTCCTACCAAAGTGGACCACCTCACACTTGCCAACATTAAATTCCATTTGCTGTTACAAGATAATTGTAACACTGGATCCCAAATCCAATCTGAAGTCAGTGACATGACCGTCAGCATTCCAAAGAAGAGAATCAACATCCTCGACCTCACCCAAAAAAACACGACTGGGTCTCTTTCTGGTGTGGGACTTCAATCTCATGGATAGTGTTGGGTTCCTCCAATCAGCTTTCACTATAGATAGCTTTCTGCAGTGTCCCAGGCAATTGATGTGGAAACCCTGCCCTCAGGTTGCTGAACATTGCTCTCAGCTGTGGTTATTTGGTAAATGAACCTGTTGGACTTTAACCTGGTGTTGTGACACTTCTTACTGTTATTTGGTTCCTCAGCCCTGACATGGTCTTGCACCCTCTGGTGGCCAGTTTGGGTATTGACTTCTTTGGCCTGGAGTCTGTCAGCCCCTTTGGTGCTTTCTTCGTCGAACATTTGGTGTTGCTCTGTACTATGGCTTGCTATCAACACTTAAAATAATGTTGCTGGCAGATTTCAGATTGTCTGACTATTTGGATGGCCTTTTCTAGAGTCAGAACAAACTAGATCTAGACCTAAAGCCTCCCATCCATTGACTCTGTCTACACTTCCTGCTACCTCGGCAAAGCAGCCAGCATAATCAAGGACCCCATGCACCCCGGACATTCTCCCTTCCACCTTCTTCCGTCAGGAAAAAGATACAAAAGTCTGAGGTCACGTACCGACCGACTTGAGAACAGCTTCTTCCCTGCTGCCATCAGACTTTTGAATGGACTTACCTTGCACTAAGTTGATCTTTTTTTATACCCTAGCTATGTCTGTAACATTACATTCTGCACTCTCTCATTCCCTTCTCTATGAATGGTATGGTCTGTAGAGTGGGCAAAAAAAATACTTTTCACTGTATACTAATACATGAACAAAGAACAAAGAACAACCCAGCACGGGAAACAGGCCCTTCGGCCCAACGAGCCCGCGCCGCCGCATCACCCTACACCTATTCTATCCTGCGTGTCTACGAATGGAACCCCTAACTTAGCCAGATTCAGGGGAGAATAGTGTCAATTTGGTAAAACCAATCAGCCTAAGAGCACATCTTTGGGGTGTGGGAGGAAACCAGAGCGCCCGGAGGAAACCCACGCAACCACAGGGAGAATGCGCAAACTCCCACAGACACAGGCCCAAATCCATGTATCTGCACAGCCAGCAGTGCTAGTCACCGAGCTGTTGCGGCGCCCGTCTACCGGTCCAGGATCAAGCACACACACCAACACGAAGTACTAGGCCACTCCCGGAACTTCCAAGAGCAGCCCACGCACGACCCACCGTGTGCATGCCCCTCGTTTGACACGAGGTGGACCTCCACCTGCGGAATAAAAAGACAAAAACGTTAATCTTACAAGCCTGCCTTTCCGGTGTCTCCCGAGGTTCTAACCTTATTTAATAGCCCCTACTATAACCCTCCATCCTCGTTTCACTCACGTGTCTATCTAACTGAACCTTAAACGAGTCCAACGTTCCTGCCTCCACCACCCTACTCGGTAGCGCGTTCCATACCCCCACAACTCTCTGCGTAAAGAACCTTCCTCTCACATTCAAATTATACCTCTCCCCCCTCACCCTTAAATCATGTGACAATAATAAATCAAATCAAATAAATAAATCACATCTTCCTTTGCCTGGACGAGACCTCAAAGTGGATCATATGGATTCTGATGCAAGACCACCATATTCGGAAAATCTGACTAATTAATTTATAAAATAGTCAACTTGTCCTCTGGGCTGTTGGATATGTTCGTTGAGTTTCACACTCTTTAAAATTTTGTTGCTCGATATCAAAGAATTTTAGAACTTCATTAAGTTTATCTGAGGATTTATTTATTCCTTGTCTCACGATAATATCATCGGCTATCGGACCTACTGAATAGAGCTGCATGTTTGCTTGTTCAGCCCTTGTCTTTTTATCATGTATCTTAAGAATTTTATTTTGTTAAAGTTCCAAGTTTGCATTTGGTCTAACCCTTGGATCAGTGCGGATTAGTCTGGCAATGTGAGTTTGTATCCCAAACTCACATTGGTTGCTCTAAAGTTCCGGTGAGTACAGCTTTATAAAGTTGTCGCCACAGTAACCATTTTCTCAAAGTGCCTTCCCGTGATTGTCACATTCTGGCAGGTTCCCGTGAAAATGGAGGTGCCAGCCTCTTTGTTATTAGTTTGTGTCATGATTCATTCAATCGACTATGCTGGGCCCTCCCTGTGATGTTGGAGGATTTTTAGGGAGGTTTACAATCATTTCCCGGCTTTAGCTGATGTTTTTAAACCTGGCTCGTTTATTTCTCACAAGGGGCTGGGCTGCTATGTGATTTGGCTCTGGTTCTGAACTCGGGCTGGCCGCGGTGATTTTAGAAACTCGCTGCTCTGACCTTTTTTTTGCAGCACTGAAGCTTTTTAAATAAGTGCTGCCTGAGAATGTAACATTGTTCTCACCTCTGCTCGGCCCTCTGACTCTGCTCTCTGTGGCCATTCATAATGGACCTTCCACAGAATCCTCAGCTGCGCGGTGGAGTTCCACCTTTCTGCCTCCAATTCTGAAATGCAACTTCTTCCCGACAAGCTCCCTCTGTGTCAGTCAGTACACAGCGCCTTTCATTTTCCAGCTTTGGAATTCCTGTTGCAGCTTCTCTGAGGTTCTGTCTCTTTCTATTCGTTGCCACCGTGTTGTATACTGTACGTTCCGTCGGTCTCACAAAGAGGTTCTGAGGCTTGTGTGGTTGAACATTAAATGTTTGTTGATATCACTTAACTTTGTGTATATATACAGGGGATTGCCCAAGCTATGAGTAAACTCCATGCTTGCTTCTACACAGATCTCTGTCCAGTCCACAATTGATCTAAGTGTTGGGTCCTGCCAGTCTTTATGTCACATTTTGAGCAGTTTCCGGCTCCCACATTAACCCTTGTTGTGCCAGATACCTTATACTACACTACTCTGCTCAGATATATTCCTGGGGATTTCATCACATCTCTCCCCCAACATGCTATCTGACCCATCCACTGTCATGGTGCCTGCCTTCCAAATTTATATAGTTTAATATAGCAAAACATAGGAGCAATTAGCAAACAAAATTTGGTACTAAGATATTGGGACAGATGACCAGAATCTTGGTTAAAGCTGTGAACAAGACTCAGAAAGCAAACAGACTCCACATTATCTAACTGAATCATTGTTGATTAATCAATGCCTTTTTCTGCCTCCCCGATATTTTTACAATCACTGTACAAAAACTTTCAAACTATTTTTTAAACAGTATTTTTATTCTCCCAGTGTTTCTCCTCCTGGGTTTTCACAGCTTTAACCAAGATTATGGTCACCTGTCCCAATATCTTGGTATCAATTCTTTTTGCTAATTTCTCCTATGTTTTGTTACTTTAAAGGCGCTTTGTAAATTTGGGGTGGTGCAGTGGTCAGCACTGCTGCCTCAGTGCCACGCACCCGGGTTCGTCTATGTGGCACTGTCTGTGTGGAGTTTGCACATTCTCCCCATGTCTGCATGGGTTTCTTCCGGATGCTCCAGTTTCCTCCCACAGTCCAGTGATATGCTTGTTGGGTTGATTGGCCACGCTAAATTGCCTCTTAGTATCATGGGGACCAGCAGGGTGGATACGTGGGGTTGTGGAGGTAGGGCCTGGGTGGGATTGGTGTCAGTGCAGGCTTGATGGGCCAAATGGCCTCCCTGTGCACTGTAGGGATTCTATGTTTCTATGAAGATACACAAATCATCGGTTAGATCTCGTGAGAGTATTGTGTCAATTTGGGTCTTCACTCTTTTGGAGGATGCAGAGGCTTTGGAGAAGGTGCAGAAGTGATTGGTATCTGGGATGAGAGGCTTTGGTTATGTGGATAGACCGGAGAAGCTCACACAATCACAGCATTGTTATGACGCTGAAGGAGGCCATTCAGCCCTTTGTGTCTGCTGGGATTGTTCATCTCAGATTTTTTATTCATTTAGAGGACGTGGCCATTGTTGGCTAGGTCACCATTTATTGCCCCTTGCTAATTGCCCTTGAGAGGGTGGTGCAGAGGAGGTGAAGGGGAGGTTTGATAGAGGAGATCAAAATAATAAGGGATTTGATAGCAAAAATAAGGAGAAACAGTTTCCAATGATAGGAGAATAGGGAAAAAAAATTCAGTGATTAACAAAAGAATTTGAGGGGAGATGAGGAAATATTTGCCGTAGTGAGTTGTTGTGATCTGGTGTACGCTGCCTGAAAAGCAGATTTAGTAATAAGTTGGAAAATAGCTACTTGAAAAGGAAAGAATCGCAGGGCTGGTGAGTGAGACTAATTCAATAGTTCTACCAAAGAGCTAGCACAGGCGTATTGGGCTGAATGGTCTTGTCATTGTATGACGCAGTCTGTCAGCAAACACACGCTACACGTGCACAAATCCGTTTCTTAAAACGAGTGACCCATTAATCAGTAGTTATTTACTGATAAGCATTGAAACCTGATAAATCTCTCACACACAAGTGGTTACCTTTTGCCTACGAGATAGCACACGATATAGTGAAGAGCTGGTGTGAAATTAATAATGCTCATACAAAGTGTTGGATCTGACTCGCAGCCTGCTTAAATTGCCTCCCGCTGTCATTAAAATTATACATACCTTCCTTGTGAAGTGTATCTTTAGTTGAGTTAATGAAATTCTCTGCTATTTTCCTGTTATAATGAGGAGAGAGCATCTCTCAATTCCCTGCAGCATGCCTGCTGCAGAGTAAGGCAGTGGGGAATCTATTTCTGGGCCTTAATTTACTTTTTGATTCCTTGATAATGATTGTCCTGTAGGTGATATATTGAAATTAACCTTCATTTCACTCCCTCTACCCACAAATGACAGTTGTAACACTTCCCACCAACACAAAGGGCACTTCTTTCACACAAAAAGAAAATTGAGAAATGGTTTGCAGAGTCTATGCAGAAACTGCCCTTGTTTGGATTGACTCTCATTCTGAATTGTCTGATTCTCCACTTAAAAAGACACGCAGGCTTCCCGCTCCACCATCCCTTACCCTAGCCACAGGGCAACGTGGCAACTGAGAGAGTAGGTGCTCACACCTAAAGGTAATCAGAGCCTGGAATGAACAAATTAATTTGCCTAACACCCCAGCTCCAGGTTCCTGTAAAGCTCATTAGCAACAAGATCGGGTATAACCCTATTGTGCAGATGTGTTGGAAGAGGTGTCCTTGATAACAAGATAGTTTTTAAACAACCAGAAAGAGTGAGCTCAAAAAATAGGTACCCCCATGTCTCAAAGCCTGCAGCTCCATCACACGGCTTACCTGCCTCTCCAGGTTAGTTGTGGAATGCTGGGAACAGAATGGTGACAGAAAGAAGTTTATTACAACCAGGTCCAAGGTCAGTGCCGTGTGCCAAGCCTGCCCACCACAATGGCAGATGGGAGTTTGGTTCTGTAGCATCTTCTTGCCCTGCTGTTCCCCTTATGGACAATAAATGCTGGCCAGCCAGCGATGCCCAAATCCCATTAATGAATTTAAAAATCCCTTTTCCACTGAAATAAAATCCAGTGTCCTGGGAGCATGGTCCCCACCAACTTCCTGTTGGAGTCACACATCAGCCATTGCTTCATCGTCACTGGGTCAGAACTGACCTACCTCAGGGCATTATCGGGGCACCTACATCACATGGAGCAGTTTAAGAAGAATCACTTTCTCCAGGGGCAACTAAGAATGGATGAGATATGCCAATCTTACCAGTAACACCACATCTAAAGGAAAAAAATAAAAGAAAGATACTCAGTACATTCTTATTTCAATAATATTGCGGCCAAGCACCCATCACCAGCAACAGAGAATCACAACATCAACAAGACTCTCGTGCAGGGGAGTATAACAGCCTTATTTTGTTTTTCATTTGTGGGACATGGGTGTCGGTGGCTGGCCAACATTTATTACCCATCCCTAGTTGCCCCTTGAGAAGGTGATGGTGAGCTGCCTTCTTGAATCGCTGCAGTTCTCGTGCTATGGGAAGACCCACAATGCCGTTAGGGAGGGAATTCCAGGATCTTCATCCAGTGACTGCGAAGGAACGGTGATATATTTCCAAGTCAGGATGGTGAGTGCCTTGGCGGGGAACTTGCAGGAGGTGGTGTTCCCATGTATCTGCCGCCCTTGTCCTTCTAGATGGAAGCGGTTGTGGGTTTGGAAGGTGCTGTCTAAGAATTTTAGTGAATTGTTGCAGTACATCTTGTAGATAGTACACACTGCTGCTACTGAGCATCGGGGGTGAAGGGAGTGGATGTTTGTGGATGTGATGCCAATCAAATGGGCTGCTTTGTCCTGGATGGTGTCGATTTTTGTGATGTTGTGTACATCACCTGATGTATCACAACACCAGGCCACATTCCTAACTCTTCAAAATTGTACCTACGCAATACCATTAATCTCTGTTCACTGCCCACTTTCTAAGTGTCACGCATAATCTTCACCTCCTTACCTAATCTTTGTTATTACCCATACCTTAGACCCATAGCTCATACCCATAGCTCATACCCATTGTTCAAACCCAAAGCTCAAACATAGCTTATACATTGTCTACTTTGTGATTCCTCACCTTAAGGCTTAAAAAGAACCTTTAATCAAGTGGCAACACATTTCCATTGTATTCTTCCTCAGCTTTAAGTATCTGTTGAGTAAAGACAGCAACTATATCAGCAGAATTAGTCCTCAAATAGCGTCATTTCCCACCCAAAGTTCACTGCTCCAAATATTCACATTCCAGTGATGTTGTGTTGCAGAGAGCGAGGAAACCCAAGTTGCAGGGGCAAGAGACACTTTTACATACACGTGTAGTGTGGAGCAATGAATAATGAAGGTAGAGACTCCACCACAAAGCAGGGCAGGAAAGACTGCTACATAAGATAAAGGTGCACAGTGTGATGTATTAGCATGGATAGAAGATTGGTTAACAAACAGAAAGCAAAGAGTGCGGGTAAATGGGTGTTTTTTTGGTGTGCCTCAAGGATCAGTGTTGGGACCACAATTGTTTACAATTTACATAGATGATTTGGAATTGGGGACCAAGTGTAGTGTGTCAAAATTCGCAGATGACACTAAGATGAGTGGCAGAACAAAGTGTGCAGAGGATGCTGAAAATCTGCAAAGGGATTTAGATAGTCTACGTGAGTGAGTGAGTGTCTGGCAGATGGAGTACAATGTTGGTAAATGTGAGGTCATCTATTTTGGTAGGAATAACAGCAAAATGGATTATTATTGAAATGGTAAAGAATTGCAGCATGCTGCTGTGCAGAGGGGCCTGGGTGTCCTTGTGCAAGAATCACAAGGAGTTGGTTTGCAGGTACAGCAGATAATTAAGAAGGCAAATGGAATTTTGTCCTTCATTGCTAGAGGGATGGAGTTTAAAAACAGTGAGGTTATGTTGCAACAGTGTAAGGTGCTGGTGAGGCTACATTTGGAGTACTGTGTACAGTTTTGGTTTCTTTACTTCAGAAAAGATATACTGGCACTGGAGGGGGTGCAGAGGAGATTCACTAGGTTGATTCTGGAGTTGAGAGGGTTGGCTTATGAGGAGAGACTGAGAAGACTGGGGCTAAACTCATTGGAATTCAGAAGAATGAAGGGAGATTTTATAGAAACATATAAGATTATGAAGGGAATCGATAAGTTAGAAGCAGGGAAGTTGTTTCCATTGGCGGGTGAAACTAGAACTAGGGGGCATAGCCTCAAAATAAGGGGGAGCAGATTTAGGACTGAGTTGACGAGAAACTTCTTCACCCAAAGGGTTGTGAATCTGTGGAATTCCCTGCCCAGTGAAGCAGTTGAGGCTCCCTCATTGACTGTTTTTAAGGCAAGGATAGATAAATTTTTGAACAGTAAAGGGATTAAGGGTTATGGTGAGCGGGCGGGTAAGTGGAGCTGCGTCCATGAAAAGATCAGCCGTGATCTTATTGAATGGCGGAGCAGGCTCAAGGGGTCAGATGGCCGACTCCTGCTCCTAGTTCTTATATTCTTATGATTCTCTCCTGCCACCATTGTGTGTTGGAAGGATTTACAGGTGCCTTGGTTCTGTTATAGACACACCATCTGTGATCATCTATTCCTGGAGTGGAACTTGAACCCAGAGCTTCAGAGGCCAAAATTGAACATTTTAATTGGATTATTTTCTACATTATTCAACTCCTGGAGTATTGTGTCCAGTCTTGATCGCTTTATTTAACGAAAGATGTAAATGTATTAGAAGTTGTTGAAAGGAGCTTTGCTGGCCTAACATCAGGAATGACCAGATTATCTTATGATGAAAGATTGAAGAGGTTAGGTTTGTATCCATTGGAGTTTAGAAGAGTGAAAAGCAACTTGATCAAAACCTTTAAATCCTGAAGGGTGGATGTGGAGAGGGTGTTTCTGCTTGTGAGAAGACCTAGAACTAGGGGGTCACTGTTTAAAAAGAAAAGATTGCTCATTTAAGACAGAGATAACACAAAATACTTTATCTCAGAAGGTGGTGAGTCTCTGGACCTCTCTTCAAAAAAGTTTATTTATTAGTCACCAGTAAGGCTTTACATTAACACTGCAATGAAGTTACTGTGAAATGCCCCTTGTTGCCACATTCTAGCGACTGTTCAGGTCAATGCACCTGACCAACACATCTTTCAGACTGTAGGAGGAAACCCACACAAACACGGGAGAACATGCAAACTCCACACAGACAGTAACCCAAGCTGGGGATTGAACCTAGGTCCCTGGTGCTGTGAGGCAACAGTGCTAACCACTGTGCCACCGTGCCGCCTCTTCATCCAAAGGCAGTGGAAACAGAGACTTTGAATGTTTTTGAGGCAGCGCTAAATAGAATCTTAATTAGCAAGGGTTGAAAGGTCATGGGGGGGGCAGGAAAGTGGGGTTGAGATTACATTCACATCTATCATTGATGGAGCAGGCTCGAGGAATCGAGTGGCCACCTCTGTTCCTGATTCCTATGATTGTCTATTCCTTTTGAACCTGTCTGAGCAATGACCCTATATGTACTGCAAGGAGCTCAGTTATTCCTTAAAGTGATATGGCCAATTGCTTCATGACCTTTATCCTTGACCTTGCCTAATTCTTCTGCTAAGTGTGTTACTGAAGCTGGTGAATTTTCTTCTCATTGTTCACTGCCTTATTTCTACATTAATTCTTTTCTTTGAAACTACAGCCTCAGCTGTTACAAACACCAATTAATTCTTGTAATCCTCTCTGAACTCCAGAATCCTCAGTCTGTTCCTGATCCAACAACAAAACCTCGGTTTAAATTAGTTTAGTAAAATCCTGCGCCATTTTTTGGACAGTGTGAGATCAAAATTTCCAGAAAGTGTTGAGAGTGTGAAAATTGTAACCACCCTGGAGCAGTTAAGGTGAATAGCAAAGATATATTGAATGGGAAGCTGAATGATCAGGTGAGGGGGGAGGGGGAAGGAATTGAAGGTTACACTGGAGAAGAATGGGAGGAAGCCCATGTGGAGCATAAACACCAACATGGACCAGGTGGCCAGAATGGCCTGTTTCTGTAAT
Source organism: Carcharhinus amblyrhynchos (assembly GCF_965287045.1). Taxonomy (NCBI): domain Eukaryota; kingdom Metazoa; phylum Chordata; class Chondrichthyes; order Carcharhiniformes; family Carcharhinidae; genus Carcharhinus; species Carcharhinus amblyrhynchos. The sequence continues at coordinate 1,231,942 of NC_137345.1, read as the reverse complement.
GTATAATTGATGTATTTCTCTGTAAAAAAATCATTTAAGATTTGGTTGAGTAATTCAGACCCTTGAAGGTAGAGGTTGCCCTAAATAGACTGCTTACATGTCTCAACAGTTTTAGCATGCAGGCTAATTCCATGATCTCGCCATGGTAACACCATAGGAACATGGGAAGCCTGAGGTCTTCCTTCATGACAATGCACAAACAAGTAGAAGTTGAGAGTGTCTGGCTCTCCAAGTTGACCTCATACACGAGTGCATCAAAAGCCTGTCAATCAAACTGTAATCCTGAATTCCCTCTTGGCCCATCTCAGGTCACCCAGGCCTATTAATAACTCTTGAAACAAGAGTCAGCGGATAACCAGGCGTCACATTAAATACAGGCTGTCAAACCAATGGGATTGCCAACTTTGGATGAATGTCTTCCTGAAAATTTCATGATGTGACTTTCAACTGTCCCATCCCATACTTCCTGTCATAGATTGCCAAATGCATCTGATCTCACCATGCTCCATTTCCCACAGCCTACTGATTTTGATTTGATTTATTATTGTCACGTCTTAGCAAACCGTAAAAAGTATTGTTTCTTGCATGGTATACAGACAAAGCATACCGTTCATAGAGAATGAAAGGAGAGGGTGCAGAATATAGTATTACAGTCATAGCTAGGGTATAGAGAAAGATCAACTTAAAATATGGTAGGTCCACTCAAAAGTCTGATAGCAGCAGGGAAGAAGCTGTTCTTGAGTCAGTTGATACATGACCTCAGATTTTTGTAACTTTTTCCTGACAAAAGATGGTGGAAGACAGAATGTCCATGGTGTGAGGGATCCTTGATTTTGCTGGCTGCTTTTCCAAGGCAATGGAAGTCAATGGATGGGAGGCTGGTTTGTGTAATGGGCTGGGCTATGTTCACAGCCCTTTGTAGCTTCTTGTGGTCTTGGTCAGAACAGGAGTCATATCAAGCTGTGAAATATCTGGAAAGGATGCTTTCTATGAGGCATCTGTAAAATTAAGTGAGAATCGTAGCGGGCACGGTGAATTTACTTAGCTTCCTGAGAAAATAGAGGTGTTGATGGGCTTTCTTAAGTATAGTGTTGGCATGGAGGGACCAGAACAGGTTGTTGACGATCTGAACACTTAGAAACTTGAAGCTCTCAATCACTTCCATTTCATCACTGTTGATGTAGACAGGGGCATGTCCTCCACTATGGACATTGTCATTGTCCATGACAATCTCTTTCGTTTTGCTGTCACCGAGATAGAGATTATTGTCGTCACACCAATTCACCAGATTCTCTATTTCTTTTCTGTACTCTGTCTCATCATTGTTTGAGATCCAATCAATTATGGTGATGTCATCAGCAAACTTGAAAATGGGAGTTGGAGGGGAATTTGGACACGCTAAATTGCCCCTTAGTGTCAGGGAGACTACCTCGGGTAAATCTATCCAGGGGATAGGTGTGACCGGTGGACAGATTTGTTGAGTCGAATGACCTCCTTCTGCACTGTAGGGATTCTGTGATTATATGATTCTACAAGAGTGTTAGAGTAGACAGGCCTGGAGGGACTAAGACATGGGTGAGGGTTTCATTCAGAGATGAGCTGAAGCAGGAATAGAGAGAGGTAAAGATGGAGGGAGGTAATCTCCTGTGATGGAGGGGATATAGGATAAAAAGCTCAAATAGGGTCAAACAGTCTTTTTTGGTATGACAGAGTGAAGAAGGGATGGAATTGGTGTCAAGGTGTAGAGTTTAATGGGAATAATGCTTTTGATTTTCCTGATGTTTAGTGGAGGGAACCTTGAAACCTTTCTCCCTTGCACCTGAGCAGAATCTAGTTTGACCAGTTTAGTGAGACTGGTGGTTTTAGCTGTAATCTTGTCAGTCCAATAGCAGCCAGAGGAATCTTTAGCACTAGTTCATTTTTCACCACCAGACAGATACTTCCAGAGACCCCAAGGAGTGTCCTTGCCAGCCCACCTTCTTCAATGATATGTTACCTCTTGGTACCAATATCTGTAGATGTGGGATCAGATTCCACACCTAACAACACCCAGTTCCAACTATTCACCAATATCCCTGCACACACTGCCATACAACAACCAGAAGGTACTGCGGAGGCCATTCTCAAGCTGTTCCCTGTAAGATATGTGTCTACGAGACACACAAACAAACGTAAAGATATCATGCACAGCTGAAACAATTTAGAGAGGTCATTGCTTTCCATCACCTTTCCTGACTCCTCGACTGTCTCATGTGGCCCAACATCGAGTCCAGGAAAAGCCGACAGCAACTTCCAGCAAAGGACTGGAAAACCAGATATCTCGGGACAAAGTGGGAATTGGAGCTGGGAATCTTCCCTGCTCACTCTGCCACCCAGCTCCCTACGCTGTGACCATAACACCTCTCTGCTTCCCTCGATCCACGCTCTCACAGCAGGGTGCCTTTAAGAGATCAGTGCAGTAATTTACTTTTCAGCTTCATTCACCAGTCTGTTCGATTGGCCTTCAGACTTTCCACCTCCTGGGGGGAACAATGATGGGAAATAGGTTCTGTTGTGACAGAATGCAGGCAGGGCTATTGCTGTATCAATGGGAGATGGGTTTGGGTGTTTTTTTATCCACGTTTTATGATAATGGCTGTATTGTATCACAAAGCTGTATGATAATCAGCAGCCTCGACTGTATAATCACCTCTGTCACTTCCCAGCCAGAGGTGTCATTGCAACCCAGGCACCCTGCAGAGCTTTTCATCTTAATGTTAAGAGTCGAGACTTAAAACAACAAAAAAATACAATGAACGCATCTTTGATAAAAAAGTATTTACTTACTCTGCTTCGAGTCCCTTAACTTTCCAATTCCTCAGAATTTCTCTCACTGCCATGGATAAAGCTATGATATCGCACTCTTCCAGGATTTTTCACAGATAATGGTTAACTAGAATGGGAATTCTCCATTAAACATTCCCACCAAACACTCCCAGGACAGGTACAGCACGGGGTTAGATACAGAGTAAAGCTCCCTCTACACTGTCCCCATCAAACACTCCCAGGACAGGTACAGCACGGGGTTAGATACAGAGTAAAGCTCCCTCTACACTGTCCCCATCAAACACTCCCAGGACAGGTACAGCACAGGGTTAGATACAGAGTAAAGCTCCCTCTACACTGTCCCCCATCAAACACTCCCAGGACAGGTACAGCACGGGGTTAGATACAGAGTAAAGCTCCCTCTACACTGTCCCCATCAAACACTCCCAGGACAGGTACAGCACGGGGTTAGATACAGAGTAAAGCTCCCTCTACACTGTCCCCATCAAACACTCCCAGGACAGGTACAGCACAGGGTTAGATACAGAGTAAAGCTCCCTCTACACTGTCCCCCATCAAACACTCCCAGGACAGGTACAGCACAAGGTTAGATACAGAGTAAAGCTCCCTCTACACTGTCCCCCATCAAACACTCCCAGGACAGGTACAGCACGGGGTTAGATACAGAGTAAAGCTCCCTCTACACTGTCCCCATCAAACACTCCCAGGACAGGTACAGCACAAGGTTAGATACAGAGTAAAGCTCCCTCTACACTGTCTCATTTCTCAGCCCTTGCTTTTTAAAGACAGTTACTGTGTGATGGATATAATGGCTGGGATTCTCTGGCCTCCCCGCTGCACCGTTCCCCTGGTGGGAGGCAGCCCGCAGTTGGCCGGTGGTGGGATTTTCTGGTCTCACTGCTGCCAATGGGATCTGATATTGATTTTGCTCCACCTCACTGGGGAAGCCTTGCTTGGAGCGTGGGGCCTTCGTCCTAACCAGAGACTCCCATCGCTGCGAAGGGCTGGAACACTCTGGCCGATAACTCGCCAATGGAGCACATGCTGGCTGGGAGTCTTGCGTCTGTTCTGCAGAGGGGAATTTCCAGCCTGTTTATTTTTTGAACGACATATCTCAAAATGTAATGAAAACCTTCACCATAAGATAGTCACTCAGCTGGAATTGTACCGCCCCATCCCGCCTGACCAGGAATTGGCTGGCGAGGCTCACAGAACAGCATTCTCTGTTGGCCTTGGACGGGATTTTACAGGCCACGAGAGGGCAAGACTATAAAATTCTGGACTCAGTGTTGGGTCTGCACCTTTACCATCTTCCTTTATTCACTTTTGCCTTTGCTGGTGAAGGTTTGTAATGTGGACAGAGCTCCCCCTGCCCTCTACTCATGTCAGTGAGACTGAGCTTGGGCAATCCACAGTTATCCCACCAGCCTACACTCTTCCCCTGGCCGTGCAGCTCCCCCACTTGGTCTCTCCCCACTTCCCCGTGTGACAAAAGACTCCATGGTCCAAAACACCCATTTGTTCCAATGTCTCTCCTTGGATTCTGTAACTGTTTGTATTATTGGCTCCTCTCTCCCTCTCTCTCGTACATCCCACCTGCCAAGCTGTGCTGAAAGGAATCGGCAGGAACAATGGAAAAATAAATAATAAAAGACATGTCAAAATAGTCTGTAACTTGGAAGATCAAAGATTTTGGAATTGCTGCAAGGGAACCAAGAATAGTAATTCTCGAGATGGACATAATAACTCGTAAATGGATCTCATGAACATTTAACGAAACCATTACGTTTGCATCAATGAAATACAAATAGGATCATTTTCAGAACTGAAATATTTAACAAAATTAATTTTAAAATAGTGGCGATTTTCAATGTATCACAATGTCTGTATTTAATTAGATTGCAATTACTTTGTGTGTAATATTGTTCAGTCTGCACACTGATCAATGATATTACACACTCACTGCTGTTTATAATAGTTTATGACTCAATAAGTGCATGCTGATTAAATCACAATTGTAATCTTTATCAACATTCCAGTGTATAAACCATATCTCTCCCTCAGCCACACCATCCACAGGCTTCCCACGCCCAAGATGTGGCGATAAGTCTCAGTTTTTTCAACAGCTGGGTTTTTCCAATGATCTGCCCACCTGCTGGGTTAGAGAGAGAGAGGGGAAATCAGCCAGGGTTCCTGCTCCTGATCACTGTCCAGTGATCCCTGGGTTAGAGAGAGAGAGAGGGGGGAAATCAGCCAGGGTTCCTGCTCCTGATCACTGTCCAGTGATCCCTGGGTTAGAGAGAGAGGGAGGAAATCAGCCAGGGTTCCTGCTCCTGATCACTGTCCAGTGATCCCTGGGTTAGAGAGAGAGGGAGGAAATCAGCCAGGGTTCCTGCTCCTGATCACTGTCCAGTGATCCCTGGGTTAGAGAGAGAGAGGGGAAATCAGCCAGGGTTCCTGCTCCTGATCACTGTCCAGTGATCCCTGGGTTAGAGAGAGAGAGAGGAAATCAGCCAGGATTCCTGCTCCTGATCACTGTCCAGTGATCCCTGGGTTAGAGAGAGAGAGGGGAAATCAGTAGGATTTCTGTTTCTAATCATTATAGAGAGAGGAAATCAGCCTGAGTTCCACTAAAAGTTAAATTATGAGGAAAAGTGACATAGATTCAGTATGTATTCCCTTGAGAATAGAAGATTTAAAATTATCTCACAATGGTGTTTCTGTTAATTGTAGGATTTAATCAGATAGACAGAAACTATTGAGGTCAGGAAGAACTTAGTCACACGAAGTGGGTGGGGGCGAGGGTGGGGGAGAGTCTGGAACCCCCCTCAGAAAGCCAGATGTGGTGATTGTCCCTTTAAGAGTAACACAGCAGAAAAGGGTCACCTGTTTTGGGTGATTAATTGTCACTCAAAGTGGATAATCATCTAGTCTGGCAGGAGACATGTAGGGAGCTAGATGCAGCTATGACGCTGCTAAACAACTCTTAACAATAAATCCTTTTTGTTTACTAATGAATTCCCTCAAAGTACACCTAAAGTAAAGTAAAGTTTATTTATTAGTCACAAGCAAGGCTTACATTAACACTGCAATGAAGTTACTGTGAAATTCCCCTTGTTGCCACACTCCGGCACCTGTTCAGGTCAATGCCCCTAACCAGCACATCTTTCAGACTGTGGGAGGAAACCGGAGCACCCGGAGGAAACCCATGCAGACACGGGGAGAATGTGCAAACTCCACACAGACAGTGACCCAAGCCGAGGATGGAACCTGGGGGTCTGGCACTGTGGAGCAGCAGTGCCAACCACTGGTGACAAGGATTAATTTTCCTGACACTGACTCTGGCCCAACACCTGTTAGCATCCTGTTTGAATGGAAATCTGAAAGGAAATACTCACCAGAAGCCTCTTTCTGGGTGAACAGAGCTATTTGAGATATTGAGATATTGTTAGACTCTGAGAAATGTTGAATCAGAAAAAATGGATAGTTACAAGATGCTCAGTGCATTAAACAAACTGAAAGACAGACGTAGAAAAACAAATCTGTAAAACTGACTGGCAGAGACAAAGGTTTAAAGAAGAAATGTGCAGAGTGAAAAGACAAGTGAAGATAACCGTGCAGAACTTGCTGGCTTCAAGTTTAAAAAGAAGGAATTTGGATAAAAGACAAAGAATTGCTGCAGTTAAAAAAGTTCAAAAGCTTAAAAAAAAAGCTGGCACTATGAAGCAGAGCTGTGGCTTTAGAACTAATCAAATAGGAACAGTCCAAATGCGACATTCTGTACCTACATACACTTGTTGTAAAATACAGCTGCAAAGGGAAGCTGAATGTATTCTCACAGCACCAGCCTGTGTGAGGAAAATGATTACTACACAGTCTTAAAGTGGCCATACCCTTAAAGAGATAATACAGTTAAAGTGCCAATGCACTTAAAGTGGCAACCACAAGGAAGAACAAATGGCTATGGACAGGAAATTTAGAGAAGACCCCGAACAGAGGGGAACTCTCAACAAAGGTCCATAAACAATGTAGACCTCAAAGAAGAGGCAACAGAAGATCTCAGAAAGGAGTTAATAGAAGACCCTAAAAATATGGCAAAAGACAGACTCCAGATAGAGAGCAACTCTGAATAAGATAGACGGATGGCAGACCTTAAAGAAGAAACAACAGAAGACCGTAGAAAGTGGGCAAAAGAGGACGCAAAAGGAGAGCAACCCAAGACCCCACACAAAGGGCAACAAAAAACCCCACAAGAAGGGCAACAGGAGAATTGCAGAATGGAAACGAATCCACACCACATCAGAGACAGGCCCGACCAACAGCAAAGTCAAAAGGGTTTGGCTGAAGTTAGAACAAGTAGAAATGAAGACTCCATTTGTGAAATGTAAATGTCCAGTGAGAATATCATAGATTCATCTCAGAAGAAATGCAGAAATTGAAGGTTATTGAACATAAAGAGGAATCTGCAAAAAGCATTAAAGCTCCAGAGAGGGCATTAAAATAATAAGATGAAATTACTGACAGCAAACTTAAAAAAAGTTGCAAAAAATCAGGAAATGAAGTTTAGAAGCAGTATTTAATGAGATAATGTAGAATAAGCGTGCGTGGGCTGCTCTTGGAGGTTCCGGGAGTGGCCTAGTACTCCGTGTCGGTGTGTGTGCTTGATCCTGGACCGGTAGACGGGCGCCGCAACAGCTCGGTGACTAGCACTGTGACTGTGCAGATACATGGATTTGGGCCTGTGTCTGTGGGAGTTTGCGCATTCTCCCTGTGGTTGCGTGGGTTTCCTCCGGGCGCTCCGGTTTCCTCCCACACCCCAAAGATGTGCTCTTAGGCTGATTGGTTTAACCAAATTGACACTATTCTCCCCTGAATCTGGCTAAGTTAGGGGTTCCATTCGTAGACAAGCAGGGTAGAATAGGTGTAGGGAGACGCGGCAGCGCGGGCTCGTTGGGCCGAAGGGCCTGTTTCCCGTGCTGGGTTGTTCTTTGTTCTGTTCTTTAAGCTGAACTCCTTGAAAAAAGCTACTAGAAGTTAAGAACAAGTCCAGTGAAGAATTGAATCAGGAGAACAGGATTTTGAAGAAGGAAGCTTGAGAGTGAGAAATTAACTGAAGAGGTAAAAACATTAAAACCGACAGGAGAATCAGACGGAGAAAGAAACTTGGATTACGTGCCAGAACAAGTTTGCTGAAATGGTCACTCTAATAATAAAGCACAAGGACCGATTTGATAAATGGTCAATGAACAAGATGCTGAATTAAAACACTACAAGAAGAAGGAATGACCCAAGTGCCAGAAACAGAGACCGCGACCATTCCTTCAACAACGACAGACTCAGATTGTGAAAGAACTGCTGCGACATAAAACTATGCTGTGTTGTCAGGCTATGCGCCTGCATGTATTTTAATGTAAGGTGCTTGATAGGGCAAGCCTCAATCCGAGACTGGCACCACCCACAGAGTGCATGGCACCACATGGTCAGAAAATAGAACTCGGTAAGCAGCAAGCTGGCAGGGAACAGCTCCATGCAAGACCATATTCGGAACTGTACATGGATAAAGTCTACCAATAAAGGTGTTTAAGTTTAAACACACAAGCCTCAGATTCTTATCAATAAACCATCACAACTGCAACATAAGAAATCCATATTAAGTACATAATATGAAACTTTGGTAGCAAAATAAGTAAGATCCCCAGAGTTATAGTCTCTAAAACTGGATTCCTGTTGTACTGAATAGATTTTATTTGATTTAATTTATTATAGTCACATGTATTAGTATACAGTGAAAAGTATTGTTTCTTGCATGCTATACAGACAACATAAGAACATAAGAAATAGGAGCAGGAGTAGGCCATCTAGCCCTTCGAGCCTGCCCCGCCATTCAATAAGATCATGGCTGATCTGAAGTGGCTCAGTTCCACTTTCCCGCTTTCTCCCCATAACCCTTAATTCCCTTGTCTATCAAAAACCTATCTACCCGTGACTTAAATATATTTAGCGAGGTAGCCTCAACCACTTCAACGGGCAGAGAATTCCAGAGATTCACCATCCTTTGAGTGAGACAGTTCCTCCTCAACTCTGATCTAAACTGCCCCCCGTTATCTTGAGGCTGTGCCCTCTTGTCCTGCTATCTTTTCTAAGTAGGAAGAATCTCTTTACCTCTACCTTATCCATCCCCTTCATTATCTTATACGTCTCTATAGGATTCCCCCCTCATCCTTCTAAACTCCAACGAGTACAGACCCAGTCTATTTAGTCTCTCTTCATAGGCTAACCCCCTCATCTCCGGTATCAGCCTAGTGAACCTCCTCTGCGCTCCCTCCAAGGCCAATATATCCTTCTGCAAGTGCGGCGACAGTACTCTAGCTGCGGCCTCAGTATCCTGTACAGTTGCAGCAAGACCTCTCTACTTTTATATTCTATCCCCCTCGCCATTAAGGCCAACATTCCATTCACCTTCTTGATCACCTGCTGCACCTGCAGGCTGGGTTTTTGCGACTCGTGCACAAGGACCCCCAGGTCCCTCTGCACCGTAGCACGCTGCAGCTTTTCACCTTTTAACTTGGTGTTGAAGGAACCTAAATATTGGTGTTGAAGAATACCTAAAAATTGAAGGAAAGAGTGCAGAATGTAGTGTTACAGTCATGCAGGGACAGATCATTCATAAATATGTGGGTTACTTGAGGAATAGAGAGATGCTCCAGCAGCCAGCGTTACCATCAGGACAGTGTTTGAACCATAAGTGCCTGATTGATCTGCTATAGTAAGAAGTCTCACAACACCAGGTTAAAGTCCAACAGGTTTATTTGGTAACCTGGTGTTGTGAGATTTCTTACTGTGTTTACCCCAGTCCAATGCTGGCATCTCCACATCATAACCTGCTATAGGCATAACTGATGTCGCCATGGAAGCAAACAGTAATGAGCTGCCTGAGACAGGAAGAGATACCCATTATTGTCATTCTTGTTAATGTTGATCCTGTGGCAGCATCTCAGACTACAGAATTACACCGCTCGACAAGAAACAAGAAATCCCCTCAAGGATTCGATTTACAATTGTCCAAATCATATGTATAACGTTTAGTTAGAATTTAGGACTGAGTATATTAGTTATTGAAGATTGTGTAAAGAAACTAAAGAGGAAGGGATGTGGTGAGTGTCCCTTTAAGAGAAACACAGCAGGAAAGGGCCTCTGGCTTGGGTGACTGAATGAGACTCGGTGGGTAATCACCCCAGGGGGTATGGCCCTCTTAGGCAGGAGATATGTAGGGAGAAAGCTGCAGCCATGAGGCTATTGAATAATTCTGATTAACCAATCCTTTTTGAGTTTACTAGTGGAGTCTCTGAGAGTAGGGGTGGGGTTCCCCAGCTGCGCTCACCTCAAAACCGGAGAATCCCACTCGAGGGTCAATGCATCTTTGCATGGTCTGCCCCCCTCCTGCCCCCACACGCCTCTCCTTCCCCCTTAACAATTCCCGTGGCGTGTGGGACAGGAGAATTCTGGCCCACACCTTTACACTGGGCATCAATTAATAATTCCAAAACTGAGATTGATGCATTCCTGTTAAAGGGTAGTGAAGAATATGGAAGCAAGGTGGAATAATGGAGTTAAGATGGAGAGTCAGACTGGGCTCAGTGGGCTGAATGGCCTCTTTCTGTTCCTAATCTCAAACACTTCAAGCCTCTTGGGGAACGACAGAGTTCCAGATTCCCACCAGTCTTTCTGTAAAGAGGGCATGGCAAGGTTAATACATACTCATTCCTGCTTTAGGGTGTAAAGAATCATGCTGCTTTTGGAATGTGGCCACTGGGCTATGACCTCTGGGTGGTCCATCTCACAGCTATAAACATACCAGCAGGTGAAATATGAAGATGGCAGACATTGACACTGACAACTGGGAAATGGCCACCACTATGCAGAGGCAATGGTATTATTGCTAGATGATTAATCCAGAAACTCAACTAACGTCCTGGGGATCCGGGTTCAAATCCTGTCCCGGTAAATGGTGAAATTTACCATTTCACAAGGAAATCTGCCGTCCTTACCTGGTCTGGTCTACATGTGACTCCAGAGCCACAGCAACGTGGGTGACTCTCAACTGCCCTCTGAAATGGCCGAGCCAGACACTCAGTTCAAGGGCAACAAGGGATGGGCAATAAATGCTGGCGATCCAATGATGCCCAAATCCCACCTCTGGAGGTTAACTGTTGGAAAGGGCATTGGAAGAGAAGAGGAGAAGTAGGGAATTCAGCTGGCCAAAGGGGGGGCATTGAGAAAACAGGAGTTGGGGTTTGGGGTTCCTGAGCCCCATCCGGTGATATTTAACAGAAAGCTGACCACCATGGGACAAACCATCGCCTCACGAGGTGAAAGGCTGCCATGGCAGCCACCAGGGTGCTACTGTAGCGATATATTTAATTGATATATCGAAATCCAGGTGACAAGTCTTGTGTTCAGTGCAGGACAGGAGTGAGATCAGATAGTGGGACAGCAAAGATGACTTTATCAGGAAGTATCGACAATTTGGCACCAAGCCGGGCTGGAAGGACTGAGGGCAGAGTCGGGAATTATTGAGGAAGAAAAAGCTACAGGAACAGAGGCTGAAGAAGAGTCATACAGACTCGAAACACTATGATTCTCTCTCCACAAGAGCTGTCAGACCGGCTGAGATTTTGCAGCATGTTCAGTTTTTGGGGAGACTGTGATGGATTTTGGCTTCAGTTGAGAATATGGATAAAGAGAAAATTTGGAGGAAGGTTCTGAAGAAATAAAAGAGGGAAGTTTGAAGAAGCGATGGTCATAGCCAATAGTGGCACATTTATTACCGGCAAACTATTAATGGGTTAACTAGATTTAGTTAGGCAAACTGCAATTATGTCCTTAAGGCAGTGATATTAGCATACTCAAAACTTCTATTATCTGACAAATTGTCTCATCAGCTGTACTTCCTTTCCTCATTGCCTGCCTTCCACCCGTCTGTCCATTCTTCATTATCAGGAGAAAGCTGCAGGCTTCTTTGATTGGCATGCTGCATATGCGGTTCCATTGCAGCCTCTGTGGGGAAAGACAGCACAAGATGTTACCTTCTCCTACCATCCCTTTCCCAGATTATCATCAATTTTACATGCCATGTTCCCCAGCACTAGGCTTGCCTGTCTATCAACCGTAACAAAATATCACACATGTCAACCAGTGACATCAATCAATTAATGACAGAGTGAGTTTAAAGACTTTGTTCCTGTTGTACTGTCACTCAAACTCCACGCTGGTGTGTGATGTGCCACATTAACCCTTTCATGGGCTCAGTCTGTCCATCCTAATGTAAAATCTAGTTGATTTTTTTTTAACCAGGAAGAGTTTTGCATGTAATTCTTTTATGTTGAACATTTAGTACAGACCTAACTGTTGATGCCAGTGGTGGAGAAGGATGGGGCAGCACTGTTCAAACTGGTTTTCCCTTCTTTTCCTCCATTTGTTGTTCCACAGATGCCTGAATCACCTGGTATCAAATTAAAGAGGTCTTTCTTTATCTGTGACCATGATGGTGACTATTTGCAAGCTGGTTGCTTGCCAGTACCACCCTCGACAACACAACTTCCAGCAAGAAGCACTGGATGCTGACCAGGAACATCTTACCTGGCTAATTAGGGCGGCACGGTAGCACAGTGGTTAGCATTGCTGCTTCACAGCTCCAGGGTCCTGGGTTTGATTCTCGGCTCGGGTCACTGAGTGTCTGGAGTTTGCACATTCTCCTTGTGTCTGCGTGGGTTTCCTCTGGGTACTCCGGTTTCTTCCCACAGTCCAAAGATGTGTGGTTAGATTGTTTGGCGATGCGAAAATTGCCCTTAGTGTCCAGGGATGCACAGGTTAAAGGGGTAGGGGGCCTGGGTGGGATTGTGTTCGGTGCAGACTCGATGGGCCGAAGGGCCTCTTTCTGCACTGTAGGGTTCTATGTTCTATGATTTCCACCCACTGTAGTCTGAGGGCATGTACTGGCCCCAAGATCAGCTGATCCTGCGCCAATCTGCCTCCAGTTCATTTCACCATTAAATCTCAGCCATGTAGGACTGAGAGAAAGAAAAAATTCTTCAGTCAGATGGTGGTGAGTCTTTGAATTCTTTAAGTCAGAGGGCTCCAGAGGTGCTGTCATTGACTGTATCTAACACAGAGTTCGATAGATTTTTCAGCACAAAGAGGATCAAAGGGTACGGGGATCAGCTGGGAATATAAAGTTGATTTATAAAATCAGCCATGATCTTATTGAATAGCAGAGTAGCCTTCAACGTCCTCCTGCTCCTGTTTTGTATGTTCCTAAACTGTAATATTATACCCGTAGATAAAAAAACATAGAATTCATTGGAAATTTTAGGTGAATCAGCTTAATCTTGGTACTGAGTAACCCCCATGGGCCAATGATAAAGGATGTAATCGATCTTCACCCAAGAATCAAGGATTAATTGAGGAGTACCATCATGGAAGTATAAAAGTATATCATGTCTGTGAAATGCCAGAGTGTTCCTAAAGGATGTAACAGAATGTTCGGAATGAAATACAATGCATGTTGAATGAATGAAATATCAAAGGATGTTTGATAAGGTGTTGTGTAATGAAAGTACGTCACCTGGTATTGAACGGACTGTGAGAGCACAGACAGGGAATTGGCTAAACTACAGAAAGCACAGAGTGATACTGGATGTTTCAGGCATTCCAAGGATTGGAGTTGGCATCAATGCTCTTCAATTTCCAAAAATAATCTGGACTTGGGAAAAGGACACAACTGCAGCTGATCTAAACACGAAGATGAGAGATCACCTGGGACCAGGTTATAGTCAACAGGTTTATTTGAAATCACAAGACTTCACCTGATGAAGGAGCAGTGCTCTGAAAGCTTGTTACTTCAAATAAACATGTTGGACTTTAACCTGGTGCTGTGAGGCTTCTTCCTGAAACCAAATTTGTCAAGGAGGTTTCCAGTGTATTTTCTGTTATTAGTTCAAGGTTAGAGCATTCAAGCAGTGTGGTAATGCTGGAACTAAATTCAACACTGCAGCTGGGATACTGCATACAGAGGAGCAGAGGAGGTTGGAGAGAGATTTAATTAAGGACTCTAGATAGAGTGAGAGAAAGGGCCCATTTCCATTAACAGGAGAAGTTTTTAACCAGGGGACACAGATTTAATTAATTGGTAGAAGAATCAGAGAGGAGTTGAGGAGAAAGATACTCACTGGCTGAAAGACTAGTAATGCAGAAAACTGCCTCACACTTAAAAATAAATCTTGGATATTCACTTGAAATGCTCTGTAACTTACAAAGCTGCAGAGTGAGAGCTGGAAAGAGGGATTAGATTGGATTGCCCCAAATTGGTTATTACAGACACAATGGGCTGAATGGCCTCTTTATGTCCATGTTTCATGCTGCAAACTGAATCTTAGGTTTAAAAACAGGGTATAAATTATTCAGGCAAAGAGATAGGGATACAGTTATATTCCTGCTCCAATACTCCTGCTCCAATACTCCTGGGAGTACTCCTGGGAGTGTGAGTCTTTAAAGACTCGCATTCTAATCAGTATTCTATAAACTGTGTGTGCCTTTATATATGCCCTGATCAGAAAATTTCCACTCACCTGCCGAAGAAACAGCGTTCTGAAAGCTTGTGGGTTTACAATCAAATAAACTTATTGGACTTTAACCTGGTGTTGTGAGACTATTTACTGTGTTTACCCCAGTCCAATGCCAGCATCTCCACATCGATAATCCTGGGACATGAGATCAATCACAATATGGTAGTTGTGAAAATTTAGATGTGATTAATTAATTAATTTAACAATGTCATAATGGGCTTCATTCCTGGCAGGAAGAGGTCTATTTCTTTATAACACTGGGGTACAGTACTGGTGGGGAGGGGTCTATCACTGTATAACACTGGGGTACAGTACTGGTGGGGACGGGTCTGTCACTGTATAACACTGGGGTACAGTACTGGTGGGGACGGGTCTGTCACTGTATAACACTGGGGTACAGTACTGGTGGGGACAGGTCTATCTCTGTATAACACTGGGGTACAGTACTGGTGGGGACGGGTCTGTCACTGTATAACACTCGGGTACAGTACTGGTGGGGATGGGTCTGTCACTGTATAATACTGGGGTACAGTACTGGTGGGGACGGGTCTGTCACTGTATAACACTGGGGTACAGTACTGGTGGGGACAGGTCTATCTCTGTATAACACTGGGGTACAGTACTGGTGGGGACGGGTCTGTCACTGTATAACACTCGGGTACAGTACTGGTGGGGACGGGTCTGTCACTGTATAATACTGGAGTTCAGCACTGGTGGGGATGGGTTTTGTGACACACATGAGATTTATTGCACAATTTTTATTTGATAACGTTCCTAGTTGCAGGGGTCTAGTCATAAGTGAAATATTTATGTGAAGATTTCTCCAGATGATTCTAATAAACTTGTTTTAATTTTTGGGTCCCAGTTATCAGGGTGGAAGTTGAGGACATTATTATTCTTCACGTCACTGTCATCACTTTAATCATCTCCCACAACTTCAGAAAATGATTGCTGAATACTTTATTAATAAGGAGACGGGCTCTCTGTGAGATACCTGGTAAACCTGAACAAGGAGAAGCAAAGTTGGTGGAAGAAAGTTCAACATTCTCAGGAAGCCAATGGCAAGTAATTGGAGTTTGACTTTCAGATCAGTTTAACTGGGGAACTGGAGATCAAGGCATTACAAAGAGCTCATAAAAGGCCTCTTGGTGTAATCGTGAAAGAAATTATTCAAACGCTTTCAAATTAAGCAGAATTAGTGGTTTCAGTTTCCCATTTGTCAAACCTTTAGATCTTTGCCTACACCTCGGCTGAGCACCGCCTCGATCCTTGCCATCCTATTCACAAATCTGCTCTGTAGAAACTCATTACCATGTTCTCCCAGCTGTGTGAACGAGCCTTGCTTTATTATGCAGGAATATTAATCTTGAGTTGTCTTATCACCTCCCAAATCACATAGCTGTCGAAGCAGGAGACATTGCACCCAGAGGCTGAAGATATTCACTTTCTCAGAAAAAAATTGCTTTCAGCCCCATTTGAACATTTGGGAAGTATTTTGTTTGATATTAATGTTACTCTGTATATCTCTACCTTCAAGTTTTAGGAGCCACTTGTCAAACTGGACTTGCAGGAACTGTTTCTGTTCAAAGAACAGAGGTAAATGATTTCCTTTTTCACTTTCTGTCCAATCTTCTCTCTTTGCGCTGTGGATGGTGTCATAGATTCCAGACACCAACTGTAAATCTTACCTGCACACACTCCTCCTCACTTGGCTCCTCAGCCCTTGTTGTTTTCCACTCATGCCTCCTTCTCCCTCCAAATCCATCAATATCAAATCTCTCACTCTTCCAACTCAGGCTTTTATTTAAATTCACAATTTGCACATTTGGGGCCTAAGTGTTGCTGGCAACGTCAATCTTTTTTGTCCATCCCAAATTGTCCTAGAGACGGGGGTGACCTTCTGAACCTCTGTGTGCTGAAGATCCTCCCACATCGCTCTTAGTCGGAATTTCAGGGTTTGAGAACTCAACAATGTTGAGGGAAGAACAATTAAATCTTCAACTCAGGATGGTGTGTTACTTGATGGGGATTGTGAAGATGATGGTGTTCCCTTCCACAACCTACTCTTGCTCTCCTACATGGCATTCCCGCACATTCCCATGCAGTTACTCTACCATTGTTTGTGCAGCCTCTGTTCATGTTGTCTCCAGGTTCTGCTGGGATGTTGGGAGAAGGTCAGTGAAATTCCTTGGCCACCCTCTTAAACCATTTGTTTGACTCCACACTCTCCACCTTCAATAGCTTTCTTAAAATATGTTTCTTCAAATGAACCTTGGAACCTTGTCACTAATTTCCCTCCAACTCCAGTTTGGTTCCAATGCTCTTCTGTCTCACTGGCCATACCCTACCCAACAGGACAAGTCGATTTATCAAGTCAATGTTACAAAGCACTTCCTATTACATAAAGTCAAATTCACTCAACCCAGTGGTTCCATGCTGTTCTTTATGCTCCATATGAGCCCCTACCCTTCTTCAGGTCACCTCATCCTTCTCTTCCTGTCCTTCTCATGTGCTCATCCAGCTTTCAATGAAATACATTGATGCTATTTGCTTTGTCCATCCATGTGGGGCTGAGCTTTACATTCTCACCACTGCTGAGTGAAGAGGTTTATCTGGAACTTCCTGTTGGATTTATTAGTGAAACACTTCTTCCACGTTTACTCTATCGCACTCTTCCATTATTTTAAAGATCTCTATCAGATCACCCCTCAGTATTCTCTTTTTGAGAGAAAATATTGAGAAGACAGAAATGAGGAGAAACCTTTTCTCCCAGAAGATCATAAGTCTCTGGAACTTTCCTCAGCCAAAGGCAGTGGAAGCAGAGTTTTTGTTTTTAAGACAGAGCAAGATCAATTATTGAGTAACAAGAGGGTGAAAGAGTAGGCAGGAATGGGGGGTTAAGGTTAAAATCAGATTAGCTATGATCTTATTGAACAAGATCATTTGTCTCATCATGCCTGTGCTGGTTCTTTGAAAGAGTTGTCCAGTTCATCGTCCTCCTCATGCTCACTCCTCACGATCCACTAGAATTTCCACCCTCTCAAATATTTATCCAGTTTCCTTTTGAAAGTTACAATTCAATCTCCTCTCACTGCCATTTCAGGCAGTGAATCTGGGCCATGATGTGATGATGGTGGTGCAATTGTTTTGAATACATATAGTTATATCTTTAATGGGAATGTTTAAAAATTCAGCTTTATGTTGCAGGCAGTTGGTATGTCTGGCGGGAATGCAGCTCAGATGTTGGGAAAGCGGGATAATTGCTCATTTCAACCTTGCATGTGGTTGTGTTAAATAGAGTTAATGGATTTTTGTTTACTTAAGTTCTCCTGGGCTGTTTGATTAGCGTGATCAACAGGATCATGTGATGATGTGGTCAAAGTGCAGTCCTGTGTCTATAGCAGAGAGAGAAAAAAAGCTTTTGCAGAAAGCAGTTAGCTGCAGCTGAAACCTGGTTGAAACTAGAATGATTTTTCAGGCTTCTGGAACTCTATTCCACTCTGAAAGCACCAAGACTGTTAACAGATGTTAAAGCAAGTATGTCTGGGTTTGCTAATTGTATTTATTTAAAAGTAAATTTGATTTATGCATGAAATGGAGCTTACTTTCATATGTTAGAAAGTAAAGTTGTTCCCTTTCATTTTAAAATATTGTTCAACTGTTAATAGTTAAGCTGCTTCATTTGTTCGAGTTATAGTTAAATTGTGTCATTAAATATAGCTTATTTTATTATAAAAGATCCCTTATTTGCCAATGGAATCATTCCTGAAGCAAGGAATCCTAGCCTCACATTTATATCAAAATAGAAACATTGTTAGTGTTTAGTTTGGCTTCATGGTTTACTGTGGGTTTCTGTTCCAAAATCCTAACAATAATGTCATTTCAGCACAATCAGAAAGTTTCCTGAATATCCAAAGATTGTACTTTCAACAATCCCACTGTTTTAAATTAAATACATATGGTGAAATCATTTCTGAAAACATCAAAATAAAATCAAATCAATAATAGTGAGGTTTGAGGGAACATTTCCATTTTTCAAAGGTGTGCAAAAGATCAATATTCATATTGTGAACAGTGACTATCACTTAACAGTTCAAGAGATAACCAACAAGTTAAGGAATGTGTGAATAAATAGGTTAGAACAAAGAACAAAGAAAATTCCAGCACAGGAACAGGCCCTTCGGTCCTCCAAGCCTGCACCGACCATGCTGCCCTGACTGAACTAAAACCCCCTACCCTTCCAGGGACCATATCCCTCTATTCCCATCCCATTCATGTATTTGTCAATCCGCCCCTTAAAAGTCACTATCGTATCGGCTTCCACTACCTCCCCCAGCAACGAGTTCCAGGCACCCACTACTCTCTGTGTAAAAAATCGGCCTCGTACATCTCCTTTAAACTTTGCCCCTCGCATCTTAAACCTGTGCCCCCGAGTAATTGACTCTTCCACCCTGGGAAAAAGCTCCTGACTATCCACTCTGTCCATGCCCCTCATAATCTTGTAAACTTCTATCAGGTCTCCCCTCAACCTCCGTCATTCCAGTGAGAGTAAACCAAGTTTCTCCAACGTCTCCTCATAGTTAATGCTCTCCATAACATGCAACATCCTGGTAAAGCTTTTGACCAGGAACATCAAAGCTTTTGTTATTTTGTTACAATGTTGTCAGTGAGAATCAATAAAGCCTCATTGCGATCAATAGTTATTCAGTAGAGAAACAAGGACGTTATTCTTAAAGAGGATTCAAGAGTGAAGGTCATGCTGATCTTGCTGAAGCTCAGCCATTAGAGAGCATCAAATGTAAGTCCATTGATATTTTCAATGGCCTTCCTCCCACACAAACAAATGTCTGCCTGCAGTGAGACTGACATTGAAGATTTCATTTGTGCTAATGGCACTGGGTTAGGTTATACCAGGGATTCGCCCTCTCTCAGAAGCCCCCACCGTCTCCCTGCTGCCCCCAACCCCATCCCAGCTGGGACTGACTTCACCACCTCTGCTTTTCCTCTGGTGGACCCAATCATTCACACACCCGGTTTGCTCAATTGTTTTACTGACGTGAGGACATGACTTCAAAGTTGTCCTGGTCTCTTGGCTGCCAGTCAGCCCTCCCCCAGAAGATAAATACAACCTACCCCCTCAATGCCCAGGGCTGATTTTCTCAAAGATGTAAAGGGCTCTGAAGTGATCTCATTGAAAGAAAACATTAGAAGCGCTTTGATCAAACAGACAGCCCCTGATAGGATTCATAAAATACATGTCACTGAAGTGACAGCATCTCTGATCGATGTTGTCTCTCTGGCATAGACAATATTAGGCTAAGAAAAACTTTCAGGCAATAAATTTTTGGAAGACTTACCCACACTGTACAATGGTGACTGGCTTGTTCATCTGAGTTATTCAGTAAGTTCCATGAATAAAGGTCCTCGGGTGATCATTCTTTTGTCTCCAGCCTCCAACTTCTCTCCATTACTTGATTTAAAATTTTTAATTTGATTTATTATTGTCATGTGTATTAGAATACAGTGAAAAATATTGTTTCTTGTGCGTTACACAGACATAACGTACCGTTCATAGAGTACATAAGGGAATGGAAAGGAGAGGGTGCAGAACGTAATGTTACAGTCATAGCTAAGGTGCAGAGAAAGATCAGCTTAATAAATGGTAGGTCCATTCAGAATGAGAGCACTATTAGAGACTTTAAGAGATTTAGAGTTAAATTTTCAAAGCATAGAACAAGAGTAAAAGATAGAGGGTATGTCGCAGTCTTTTATTGATACTACCAATGTTCTCGAGTCGCTAAAGGATGTTGCCTTGTCTCGAGGGTGTTGACTATGAGGAAAGGTTGAATAAACTGGGATTGTTTTCACTGGAAAGATGGAGGCTGAGGGGAGACCTGATAGAGGGTCTACAAGATTATGACAGGCATAGATGGGGTGGATAGTCAGAGGCTTTTTCCCAGGGTGGAAGTGTCAATTACAGGTTCAAGGTGAAAGGGGGAAAGTTTAGGGGAGATGTGTGGGGAAAGTTTCCACACAGAGAGTGGCGGGTGCCTGGAACGCGCTGCCAGTGGAAGCAGACACATTAGCAACACTTAAGAGGCACCTGAATGGGTACATGAATAGGGAAGGAATACAGGGATAAGAACCAAGTAAGGGCAGAGGTTTTTTTAAGTTTAGTTAGGGCATCATGATGACATGGGCTTGAAGGACTGAAGGTCCTGTTCCTGTGCTGTACTTTGCTTTGATCTTTTTGTGCTTTGTAAATTTTCTCTAATCTGTTTTCTCACTTACAAATTTACATGTCAACATATTTATCCTTGTCCTCGCTCCTTTGCATTGTTGCTGCTCCTGCTTTTCTTTTACTCCAGGGCCCCAGCAGTACAGTGATATGAATTGGATAGACATTCCTGCAACTGGACTTGTGATGTACCCAGATTCCCGACCATTTCCCTCCTTCCCAGAGTGCCTGTGCTTATCTAAACATTGAATCCTGTCATAAGAACAGAAGAACTAGGAGCAGGAGTCGGCCATCTGGCCTCTTGAGCCTGCCTCGTCATTTAATAAGATCATGGCTGATCTTTTTGTGGACTCAGCTCCACTCACCATAACCCTTAATTCCTTTACTGTTCAAAAATTTATCTATCCTTGCCTTAAAAACGTACAGTGAGGGAGCCTCAACTGGGCAGGGAATTCCACAGATTCACAACCCTTTGTGTGAAGAAGTTCCCCCTCAACTCAGTCCTAAATCTGCTCCCCCTTATTTTGAGGCTATGCCCCCTAGTTCTAGTTTCACCCACCAGTGGGAACAACTTCCCTGCTTCTATCTTATCTATTCCCTTCATAATCTTATATGTTTCTATAAGATCTCCCCTCATTTTTCTGAATTCCAATGAGTATAACTCCAGTCTACTCAGTCTCTCCTCATAAGCCAACCTTCTCAACTCCAGAATCAAACTAGTGAATCTCCTCTGCACCCCCTCCAGTGCCAGTATCTCCTTTCTCATTATGGGAAGGGGAGACTGTAACCCACCTTCCTGCTTCGAGTGCCGTCAAGACAAAGGACTCCCTTTTAACTGCTTTTGATCACCCAATCAGCTTTATTAGTTAGGCTTGGTGTCAGTTCACCCTGTGTCTGTGCTTTATTGTGTTTTGATGCACACTGATTCATGGCCCTGTGTCCTCTTGGCCCTGAGTATAAAACAACATCAGTTATTTTCCCAATTTATCCCTGATTTTTCATTGCTTCATCATTGACTGGGATACCCCAGCTCTGGAATTTCCTCCCCAAACCTCTCCACCTTTCTCTCCATTAAAACCAGGCTTTTGGTTACCTGACCCCTTAAGTGTCAAATGCTGTTTGATAGTCACTCATGTGAAGTGGGATACTGTATTAATGTAAAGGTGCTATATAAATGTAACATGCTGTTATTGTCCCCCTCAGGGAAATATTGCAATGATCTAACTGCTGTTGGGTAGCTTTCCTTTGGCAACCCCAGGCCTGACAGGTTATAGAATCCCTACGGTACAAAAGGTGGCCATTCAGCCCATCGACTCTGCACTGACCACAATTCCATTCAGGTCCTATTCCCGTAACCCCACACATTTACCCTGCTAATCCCTGACACTAGGGTCAACTTAGCACGGCCAATCAACCTAACCCGCACATCTTTGGCATGTGGGAGGAAACCGGAGCACCCGGAGGAAATGGGCATTCTGTGAAAAGGATGCTTTCCAATGTCAAGCGCTATTGGTCAGATAGAGGCTTTGACGGGTAGGAGGAAGGAATGAGCAACTTGGGAAAGAAAATATTGAATTTTGGGAACAGCAGAGAAGGCAAATGGCCTCGATGTCTGTGTCTTTGGACTCCTGTCCACAATTGGCTTTTTCTAAAAGCTGCATTCTAGTTGACATTAGCTGGCAAGGTGATGCTGACTGTGATTGAATAGACTAAAACTCCCGCTGTTCAGTTGAAGAAAAGTTTATTTATTTATTAACACTGCAATGAATTTACTGTGAAAATCCCCTAGTCGTCACACTCTGGCGCCTGTTCGGGTACAGTGAGGGAGAATTTAGTATGGCCATTTCAACTAATCTTCAAATCTTTACACTGTGGGAGGAAACCCACAACACAGGGAGAATGTGTAAACTCCGCACAGTGACCCAAGTTGGGGATCGAACCTGGGTCCCTGGCGCTGTGGGACAGCAGTGCTAACCACTGTGCCAGCCCCACGAATGTAACCAGACTAACTGTCAGCCTGGGTTCAGTGTCCATCAACCATATCCCAGCAAGCTTTCAGGAGAAAACCCTGGAAAGGCAAAGGAAGAAAATAACAAAACTTGATTTTCTTTACATTGAAAAATGTTCTCTGTCCTCTCTGCTGATCTCCGTTTATTCATGGGTAAACTGTAACCTGTGTTGTGACAGAGAACTTTGACTGTGTCTCGCTGTGTCTGCACCATATGGCAGTCAGTGCATTGGGCCAGCGAGGGCACAGTGTGACAAGAATCCATCCGTCCTGTTTGTCAAATTCAAAATGCACTGAGTGAGTCACTTGCCAATGTTTGATATCTGTTCCTCTGCCAGTGTTCAAGTGACAGTAGATTAAATCCCTCATCAATCAGAGTCAGATATGTTCAGGCAGGCAGAGAATACAGCCGGATTTTTTTCTTTCTCTTCACATTCCACTGCAGAAAACTTAGAAAAGAGATTTCCCCAGGGGGTGGGGGAGGTAATTATTCAGTGGGAAGTGTTTGCAGCTAAAGATGAATTTTGTGTTCAATTTCACTAAGATAGTTTTTATTGACAATTGGACGTGGAAGTAAACACTTTCCTCTGTATATTTTGAAATACATTCTCTAACCTGTCTACTGGTACTTTGTCAGACACGGAAGTAGTCACACATCCACATAGTAATTGCCACGCATGGCAATTGTTACATTGTTAGTGTCACAGACAACTGTCATAGGGTAATTGTCACATGGTTAGTGTCACACAGTATCTATCACACCAACTGTAAAAGGTTGTGAATGTAGCCCAATCCATCACACAAACCAGCCTCCCATCCATTGACTCTGTCTACACTTCCCGCTGCCTCGGCAAACCAGCCAGCATAATTAAGGACCCCACACACCCCGGACCTTCTCTCTTCCACCTTCTTCCATTGGGAAGAAGATACAAAAGTCTGAGGTCACATACCAAACGACTCAAGAACAGCTTATTCCCTGCTGCTGTCAGATTTTTGAATGGACTTTACTTGCATCAAGTTGACCTTTCTCTACACGCTAGCTATGACTGTAACACTATATTCTGCACCCTCTCCTTTCCTTCTCTATGAATGTTATGCTTTGTCTGTATAGCACACAAAAAAACAATACTTTTCACTGTAGGTTAATACATGTGACAATAATAAATCAAATCAAATCAAATCAAACTGCTTCCTCTCCTTTCCCAGGAACATATTTCCATCTCCTGCTGATAATTCATCTTTGCCTCATCCAACTGGCCAGCAGTAATATGTGAATTCAGACAACAAATGCTGCTGTATCTCAGGCGGTAACAACCTTACCTCAAAGTCTAATCCCAGCACTGAGAAATAGGTACATGATCTAGGTTCACACAGTTACTGAGGGAGTGCAACATTGTTGGAGGTGTTTTGATCAGACATTAAACCAGTGCTCTCTCAGGTAGATGCAAAAGACCCCAGAACAACATTGTGGGGAAGTTCTCCCCAGTATCCTGAACCAATATTCATCCCTCAGCCATCATCACAAAACAATAGTTTAACTGGTCATTATCACATTGGCTGATAGTGGAATGTTACTGCGTGTGAATTGGCTTCTGCCTTTTCTACATTATAAAACAGACTAAATATCAAAAATATATCAATGGCAATGTGCAAAATTGCCCAGGTATGTCCTGTCCACAAAAAGCAGGGCAAATCCAACCCAGCCAATTACTATTTCATCAGCACACTCTTGATCATCAGCAAAGTGATGGAGGGTGTCGACAGCGCTGCCAAGCAGCACCTACTCAGCAATTACCTGCTCGGTTTGCCTTCCGCCAGGGTCATTCAGCTCCTGACCTTACTCCAAATATGGACAAAACAGCTGAATTCCAGAGGTGAGGTGAGAACGACAGCCCTTGACGTCAAGGCAGCATTTGACTGAGTGTAGCAGCAAGAGGCCCTGGCAAAACTGGATTTGATGGGAATTAAGTGGGGCTGGTTGGAGTTGTAAGCAGCAAAACCAAGACAACAATCAGGCTTGAAGTAATAAGTAAAATGTAACATTCACACCACTTAAGTCCCAAGCAAAGGCAATCTCCAGTAAGAGAAAATCTAACCATTTCTTTGTGACTTCCATTTGCATTGCCATCTCTGAATTTCCACTAACATCATCCTGGGGTTACCATTCACTGGTGAAGGAATGATGATATATTTCCAAATCAGGATGGTGAGTGACTTGGAAGGGAAATTTCAGGTGGTGTTGTTCCCAGGTATCTGCTGCCATCGCTCTTTTAGGTGCCAGTGGTTGTGTGTTTAGAAGGTGCTGTCTAAGGAGCCTTGGTGAGATCCTATAGTGCATCTTCTAGACGGTATGCACTGCCACCATTGTTTGTTGGTATTGAAGGGATTGAATCTTTGTGGAGGGGGCAGCAATCAAGTGGGGCTGCTTTGTCCTGTAGAGTGTTGAACTTCTTGAGTGTTGTGGATCTGCACTCATCCAGGCAAGGGGACAGTATTCCATCACACTCCTGACTTGTGCCTTGTAGATGGTGGACAGGCTTTGGGGAGTCAGGAGGTGAGTCACTTGCTGCAGAATTCCCAGCCTCTGACCTGCTCTTGAAGCTGCAGCAATTATATGGCTAGTTTGGTTTTATTTCAGGGTGTTGATAGTAGGGATTCAGTGACGGTATTGCCATTAAAAGCCAAGAGCTATCCTTTCTTGTTAGAGATGGTCATTGCCTGGCACCTGTGTGGTGCAAGTTGGGAGGGTCCCAAGGCGAGGACTGGGATAGAGAGACAAGTAACAAGGAGTTTCAGCAGCAGGTGAGCTGAGGCTGTGGTGGAGATGGACAATGTTATGAAAGTAGAGGCAGCTGATATTGGTGACGGAGAGAATATGGGTTTGGAAGGTCAGGTAGGACTACAAGCAGTCTTGATTTCAGTCCCATCATTTCAAAGCACTATATCGGTATTAGTCAATTACATCAAGAAGGCATCAACTCAAACTCACACAGAGAATGGTATCACAGTAATTTTACTGGATTAGTAATCCATTGATTACTGGGGACATGGGCCTGGGTTCCCCTGCAGGTTCAGAAAAACTGTGCATTGCTCTTCCTGCCAAAATGCCCACGCCACCCATGTGACTTTGGTCGGGGATTTTGTCTTTTCACACAGGAGTTGGGTTTGCATTGCCTTTCCTGAGCCTCAGTGGAGTCTGTGAGGAGTGAGGAGGGGCCATTCAAAGACCCACATCAGTTCTCCAACACAGAGGTTCAGCTTCCAAAATCATTTAAAGGCCCCCCAAACATCATCAAGCCTTCCAATCCACCCCTCATACCATCTCATGCCCCATCAGATCACCCAGGCCACCTTCTCTATGTACCCTCCACAGCCACTGACTCAGTGTGCATTAGGTACAGTCCTCAGGAACCATGCAATAGTAATAGAAATTATGTAAAATTATTGGAAAAATGGAAGCTCTGACAATGTCATAAAACATTGAATTCAATTTCACTATCATTGATACTGGAAAGAAGAAATATCTACTCCGGTGAAAAAAGATATAATTCTTTAAGCGCCTTTTAGGTTTGTAACCAAACATGAACCCCATCAACACTGATGAAAGGTCATCCAGACTGAAAACATTGGCTCCATTCTCTCTCCACAGATGGTCCCAGATCTGTTGAGATTTTCCAGTATTTTCTGTTTTTGTTTCAGATTCCAGATCCACAGTATTTTGCTTTTATTTACGAGACCATATCAAGTGCATATGCAGTCATTTTGGCTTTTTAAAAAGTGTCAATTGTTCTTGAATCAAGAAGCTGAAGCCACAATAAGCTTTGAAACACAGCCAAGCATTCCTAATGACCGCAGCTGCTATAACAAAAGCATCCAATTACATTGCCTGAAACTGATGAAACAGAATGGTATTCTATTCCAACTTCAAAGCAGAGTGCCTGCCAATGAATGGAGAGGGGCAGGCATAGAGACATTTTCAAATTTCAAAAAGCAGGATTCTTTTGGAAACCAGCAGAACTCCTGGAAGGTTTAAAGCACAGTCTAAAACACAGCAGCAGAGGCTGACAGGGCATGTTGTAATTTGCACTGTGACACTTTGTTCTATGGAAAAATACTGTAATATATGTTAAAATTACACAAAGGTGATCAATATAGAGGACACCTTACCTTTACAGCAGTGATCCTCGTGATTGATCATTGCATCAAAAACATATTTAGATTATAATGCAGTATCTAATAGTGTAATGTAAGGGCACCTTTAAGAAGTATTTTTTTTTAATCATGACCATGATTTTAATCCTAGATGAATTGTTATGGATCAGATCAAAAACTCCATAGAATTTTATGGAGCCTGCTTGGATCATAAGTTTTGCATCTTGAATTTGGCTAGGGTAAGCATGAGATGTTTCACCTCAGGTATGATTCAAATGACCCCCTAGGGAGCTTTTATCAAGCAAAGTTTATTTTAGAATATAGTCAACATGTGTAGTAAGAAAATTAGCAAGAACTTTTCTCAATTACAAACGAGAAACTAAAAAACAACTATAATCTACATCCCTTAACAAAGATATCTAATGTGTTCCAATCAAACCCTTCAAACAAAACCCTTTAAACAGGTTCAATGCAGTGAAGTCTACTGCTCATGTGATATTGGAAATTTAGTCCCTTGGTTGGAGAATTGAAAACTTTCAGTCTTAATTCACTCCGAACAGTTTGAAGACAAGACAGCTTCCCAAAACCCCAGAGAGACTCTGGTCCAGCTCCCAACAACTGCAGGTTTTCACCTTTTAGGAAAGCTAGATCTTGTTTTCAGCTAACCAGCAGAATTTTCAAAACAGCAGAGAGAGAGCGAAAACACTTCTTTTTAGCGTGCTGTCCCTTCTAAAACTGAAACTGAAAATGAACTCCTGTCACCTGACCTGTCCACAGTTTTTATTCTCTCATCAAAGACACCACCTAAGGCTGTGAGCATGAGACACACCGACTGTGAGAGCTGCAGAGATCATGATTAAAAAAACACTTCTTAAGGGTACACTAACATCATAATAGTGACATCTAACGGTGTCAAAACACTTCACATTTCCCTTTCATAACGTGATTAACTCTCCACAGACTTGGTCACAAATTCCCCGAGGAGGAATGTGCATTCTTAGCTTTCCAAAACCTGTACATGAAAATTGGGTATTGGGGAAAATGCAAATTTCCTGTGCTCCTCACAATGGGGACCCAAACCTTGAGAAGGTGAGATTATGTTTTGCACCAAAGGGTCTTCCTGATTTTCGAAAAGGCTGACTGCAAATGGTGTAGGGCCAGGAGTATATAAACGGATTAACAAAGAGCAGGGGGTAGGCCATTCAGCCCCTCCAGTCTACCCCACCACTTCATAATAAAATGGCTGATCTGATAATAACCTAGAATGTGCATTTAGCCAACGCCCAAGCACCAATCACCTCCTTGCTTCCCAAGAATCTGTCCACCTCTGCTTTAAAACCTTTCACACTCTGCATTCACAAACCTTTGAACAAGAGAGTTGCAAAGACTCATAAACCTTCTGAGAGAAAAAAAAAGCCTGTGATCCCACGTGCTAGATTCTTTCACAAAACATGGGGCAGCATGGTAGCACTGCTGCCTCGCAGCGCCAGGGACCCGGGTTCGATTCCCAGCTCAGCGCACAGTGGGTTAGCGCTGCTGCCTCACAGCGCCAGGGACCCGGGTTCGATTTCCAGCTCAGCGCACAGTGGATTAGTGCTGCTGCCTCGCAGCGCCAGGGACCCGGGTTCGATTCCCAGCTCAGCGCACAGTGGGTTAGCGCTGCTGCCTCACAGCGCCAGGGACCCGGGTTCGATTCCCAGCTCAGCGCACAGTGGGTTAGCGCTGCTGCCTCGCAGCGCCAGGGACCCGGGTTTGATTCCCGGCTCAGCGCACAGTGGATTAGCGCTGCTGCCTCGCAGCGCCAGGGACCCGGGTTCGATTCCCGGCTCAGCGCACAGTGGGTTAGCGCTGCTGCCTCACAGCACCAGGGACCCGGGTTTGATTCCCAGCTCAGCGCACAGTGGGTTAGCGCTGCTGCCTCACAGCGCCAGGGACCCAGGTTCGATTCCCGGCTCAGCGCACAGTGGGTTAGCACTGCTGCCTCACAGCGCCAGGGACCCAGGTTCGATTCCCGGCTCAGCGCACAGCGTGTTAGCACTGCTGCCTCACAGCGCCAGGGACCCGGGTTCAATTCCAGCCTCGGGTCACTGCCTGTGTGGAGTTTGCACGTTCTCCCTGTGTCTGCGTGGGTTTACTCCGGGTGCTCCGTTTTCCTCCCAAACTCCAAATATGTGCGGGTTAAATTGACCCCAGCGTCAGAGGGATTAACAGGGTAGGGCCTGGATGGGATTGGGTTTGGTGCAGAATTGATGGGCTGAATGGCCTCCTTCTGCACAGTAGGGATTCTGTGATTCCGTGAAGAGGAAGCATTCTCTACACTAAGTACCTAACTCCATATTGTACCTGTCCTGGGAGTGTTTGATGGGGACAGTGTAGACGGAGCTTTACTCTGTATCTAACCCCGTGCTGTACCTGTCCTGGGAGTGTTTGATGGGAGGACAGTGTAGAGGGAGCTTTACTCTGTATTTAACCCCGTGCTGTCCCTGTCCTCGGAGTGTTTGATGGGGACAGCGTAGAAGGAGCTTTACTCTGTATCTAACCCCATGCTGTACCTGTCCTGGGAGTGTTTGATGGGCGGACGGTGTAGAGGGAGCTTTACTCTGTATCTAACCCCGTGCTGTACCTGTTCTGGGAGTGTTTGATGGGGGACAGTGTAGAGGGAGCTTTACTCTGTATCTAACCTGTGTTATATCCATCCTGGGAGAATTTGATAGGGACAGCATCGAGGGAGCTTTAATCTGTATTTTATTTCATCCTGCGTCTGCCCTGCAGAAGTTAAAAACTTTATGGTAAAAATTAAATTCAATGATGTTCAGGGAAATGCTGGTAATGAATGGCCTCAGGTGGATCCGAGCTGGTCAGCGCAGGGTTAATTTGATAAAAGCTAAGATACAGAGCCATGTAGGTTTGAGACTTCCTGCTGATTTGTAATATCTGATCATGAGTTGAAGTGTGCAGGTGTTGTGATGAATTGGGATCCACTTTGATTTTTGGTTAATTAGCTCATTTGTCTTTTTCTATTACTTTATATAGCTATGAATTTATTGAACCATTAGGACACTGATGACTGTGATAATGATTATGAAAGAAGAAATGGGAAAAGCAGCAATATTCCAATTCGAATGGCTCCCCCATGACACTGCCCTGAGCGTGTCTTGCTGCTTGGATCATGTTGAGAAGATCATCTTATCAACTCTGATTGTTCCCCCATCCATTGAGAACATCTTCACTTGTCCAGTCAGAATAACTCCTTGGAATCAAAGTAAAAAGCTAATGCTGTATCCTCCATTCTCAGCTGGGAAATTGTACCTTGCATATACATTCCTGGATATACAATCCAGTCCGACATTCCCAGTGTCTGTACTGAGGGAGTGCAGCACTGCCAGAGGCGCCAAATCTCAGGTGAGATGTTAAACCGAGATTCTGCCAGCCTCTCAGGTGGACATAGGGCATCCCAGACACTTGTTTAAAGAGGGGCTGAGGAGGTTCTCCTGACTTCGTTCATTAATGCTGCTCCTTCAACAATACCCCCGAACACCTCCCATCCAATGACTCTGTCTACACTTTCTGCTGCTTTGGCAAAGCAGCCGGCATAATTAAGGACCCCACACACCCCAGACATTCTCTCTTCCACCTTCTTCCGTTGGGAAAAAGATACAAAAGTCTGAGGTCATGTACCAAACAACTCAAGAACAGCTTCTTCCCTGCTGCAGTCAGACTTTTGAACGGAACTAACTTGCATTAAGTTGATCTTTCTCTACACCCTAGCCATGACTGTAACACTATATTCTGCTCTGTCTCCTTTCCTTCTCTATGAAAGGTATGCTTTGTCTGTATAGCGTGCAAGAAACAATACTTTTCACTGTATGTTAATACATCTGACAATAATAAATCAACTCAAATCAAATCAACACGTTCGCTCATCATACATCCCAACTCTGGCTGTGAGTTCCCATTCTGAATAAATCGACCTTTCTCGTCATTTGAACAAGACTTTCATTCATTCAGTCACAGGATGGGGGTAACGTTGGGAAAGCCAGCATTTATTACCCATCCAGAATTGCCCTTGGGAAGGTGCTGGTGGCCTTCCAGAGGGCAGTTACAAGTACACCACATTGCTGTGGCTCTGGACTTAAAGTAAAGCTTTTTTTAATTAGTCACAAGTAAGCCTTATGTTAACACTGCAATGAAGTTATTGTGAAATTCCCCGAGTCGCCACACTTCTCGGGCCTAATCAGCATGTCTTTTAGGCTGTGGGAGGAAACCGGAACACGTGGAAGAAACCCACGGATACACAGAGAGAACGTGCAGACTCTGCACAGATAGTGACCCTGGGAATCGAACCCCGGTCCCTAAGGCTGCGGTGCTAAACAC
Source organism: Carcharhinus amblyrhynchos (assembly GCF_965287045.1). Classification (NCBI taxonomy): domain Eukaryota; kingdom Metazoa; phylum Chordata; class Chondrichthyes; order Carcharhiniformes; family Carcharhinidae; genus Carcharhinus; species Carcharhinus amblyrhynchos. The sequence goes on along the minus strand of NC_137345.1, from coordinate 1,200,720 downwards.
TGTGCCAACATGCCGCCACTGGGTATTGGGTAAGGAGAGCAGATTTTATTCATAGAATCATAGAATCCTTACAGTGCAGGAGGAGGCCATTTGGCCCATCAAGCCTACACCTGTAACAACGCCACCCAGGCCCTATCCCGTAACCCACCTCCTCCCCCAACTTTATTTACCCTAGCTGATCCCTGTAACACTAAGGGGCAATTTAGCATGTCCAATCAACCTAAACCGCACATCTTTGGAATGTGGGAGGAAGCCGGAGGACCCGGGAGAAACGCATTGGGAAAATGTGCAAACTCCACACAGACAGTGACCCAAGGCTGGAGCTGAACCCGGGTCCCTGACGCTCTGAGTCAACAGTGCTAATCACTGCATCACCGTGCTGCCCAACAGAAAGAAAGAAAGATCCCAAAAGAGGAATCAAGGCTGAAATAAGCTTTTCCAACAATCCAGTTGTTTCATGGTCTCTATTAATGAGGCTGTCTTTTCATTCCAGAATTGTTTGAATTTAGATGCCCCGGTTCCCATGGTGGGATCAACATTCATGTCTCCTAATTATTAATCCAGTAATGTAACCACTACACAGCTCGATCGCTAACCTCTTGTCTGGAGAAATCTTTTGGAATTAGTATTTCCAGATGTGTTTCAATCTGGCCAGCTGCTGTAGGTTCACTGTCCCCTCCCTGGGTGAACTGCTGAAATCTTTCCTCATCCATTTTTCTGATGTTGGAAATCAGCCTCGTGCTTCATCCAACTTTGACCTTCTCCTGTTAAACTCATTGCTCTCCAGAAGAAGGTGGAAGAGAGAATGTCCGGGGTGCGTGGGGTCCTTAATTATGCCGGCTGCTTTGCCGAGGCAGCGGGAAGTATAGACAGAGTCAGTGGATGGGAGGCTGGAATGCAGTTGATGTGATATTTTTACATTGGCATAGAATCACAGAATTGTTCTGGTGCAGGAGGCCATTCAGCCCATCATGTCTGCATCAGCTGACCTAATGAGCATTATGACTCAGTGCCATTCTCTTGCCTTTTCCCCGCACCTCTGCACATGGTTTCTATTGAGTAATCATCTAATGCCCACTTGAATGCCTCGATTGAATCTGCCTCCACCACATTTCCAGACAGAGCATTCCAGACCCCAACCACTCACTGTGTAGAAAAGCTTTTTCTCACTTCATATTTGCTCCTTTTGCAAATCACTTTAAATCCGTGCTCTCCATAATCAGCATCAGCATAACCTCCCTGCTCTTGTTCTGTGTACCCTATTAATAAAGCCCAGAGTATAATCTGCTTTATTAACTGCTCACTCCATCTGTCCTGCCACTTTCAATGATCTATACACATATACACCCAGCTCCCTCTGCTCCTGCCTCCTTAAGAATTGTACTCCTTATTTTCTATTGTCTCTCCATATTCTTCCCACCAAAATGTATCACCTCACACTTCCCCACATTGAACTTTATCTGCCACCTACCTGCCCAATCCCCCAACTTGCCTGTGTTCTTTTAAAGTTCTACAGTGTCCCCTTCACAGTTTACAATACTTCCAAAATTTGGATCACCTGCAACTTTAAAATTGCTCCCTGCACACCAAGATCTAGATCGTTAATATGTACCAGGAAAAGCAAGGGTCCCAACACCAACTCCTGGGGACCTCCACTACAAACCTTCCTCCAGCCTAAAAGTACCCATTGACCTGCTTCTTGTTATTCAGCCAATTTTACATCCACGTTGCTGCTTTCCCTTTTATTCCACAAGCTATATCTTTTCCCACAAGTCTGTTCTGGCACTGTATCAAATGCCTTCTGAAAGTCCAGGTACACCACATCAACAGCATTACCCTCATCGACCCTTTCTGTTACCTCCTCAAAAAACTCCAGCAAGTTAGTTAAACATGATTTCCCCTTTAGAAATGCATGCTGGCTCTTCCTAATCAATTTACATTTTTCCATGTGATTAATTCTATCCCAAATGTTTTTTTCTGGAAGCTTCCCCACCACTGATGTTAAACTGACTGGTCTGTGATTGCTGGGACTATCCTTACAATCCTTTTTAAACAAGGAGCCATGGGGAGACGGAGACTAAATAGCGATGAGCATCTTTCTAAGGATCTCCCTTTCATAGAAACTAGAAGCAGAAGGAGGCCATTCGGCCCTTCAAGCCTGCTCCATCATTCATTGTGATAATGGCTGATCATCCAATTCGATAGCCTGATTTTCCCCTTCCTCCCATATCCTTTGATCCCTTTAGCCCCAGGAGCTATATCTAATTTCTTCTTGAAATCACACAACCTTTTGGCGACAACTACATTCTGTGATTGTGAACTCCACACGTTCACCATGGTCTGGCTGAAGAAATTTCTCCTCACCACAGTCCTAAAGGGTTTATCCCTTATCCTCAAACTATGACCCCCTAGTTCTGGACTCCCCCACCATTGGGAACATTCATTCTGAATCTACCCTGTCTAATTTTGTTAGACTTTTATAAGTTTCTGTGAGATTTGTTCTCACTGGAACGACAGAGGTTGAGCAGCAACCTGATAGAAATCTACAAGATTATGAGAGACACGTACAGAATGAATAGTCAGAAGCTTTTTCCAGGGTGGAACAGTCAATTACCGGGCGCACAGGTTTAAGGTGCGAGGGGCAAGATTTAAAGGCGATGTACGAGGCAGGTTTTCTTTTTATACAGAGGGTAGTGAGTGCCTGGAACCCACTGCCGGGGGAGGTAGTGGAAGCAGATACGATAGTGAATTTTAAGGGGCATCTTGACAAATACATGAATAGGTTGGGAGTAGAGGGATATGGTCCCTAGAAGGGTAGGGGGTTTTAGTTAAGTCAGGCAACATGGTCAGTGCAGGCTTGGAGGCCAAAGGGCCTGTCCCTGAGCTATAATTTTCTTTGTTCTTTGAGATCCCCTTGCACTCTTCCAGAAACTTTTGCTGTAGCAACAATGGAAAGAGTTGAGGGCAGGTGGAACAGCACTAGGAGTTAGAGGAGAGGATGGAAAGCAAGGTGACTCCTGGGAGTGCTGGGCATCGATCCTTCTCTGGCCATCCTTCACCAAGTCCTACAGTGCGGTGTCTGACACTCTGTGTGTCCTTTGCCTTGGTCCCTGAGCTGTCCTGAAACAGGTCTCTACGGGACAGTCCAGCACACCACACTGTCAGTGTTAGTGGGTGCTCGGAACCCAGATATGTTGTTGCACAGAAACTGTGTCTAATCAGCAACCACTTGTGAAACCTACAGCTTCCTGCTTTAATTTGAATAATTTATGGTAATCATTGATTTGTCTCAAAATTGCATGCCAAAAATCAGACTTTCAGAGAGGTTTTGCTTATTAGCACTGCATCCACTTAGCGCCTGTTTATACCTTTCCCTAAAATAACCCCCTATCCACCTCTCTCCTATTTATTGGTCGGTATTGTTTTCCTATTTTTGGGTTAAGCTGTTTAACTTCCCGTCGTTGCTGGTACTCATTGTGTGTAACTCCATCTTATCTGAATAACTCACTTAACTCTTCCCTATTTCTGTTACACACTCTCTGCTGTCTGTTCATCTGTTGTATCCTTGCATTAGTCTCCATATAAACCCCAACACTCACTTATTAACTTGTATACACGTGCTACCAGAAAGTATTGTCGAGACAAATGAGAAGCTCTCTACAACTGGATTCATTTGTTCCAATCAAAATGAAATATTTCAGCAATGTGCATCCGATCTCATTATTGCGATGTGTGGAGCAGCCTATACCGAGCCTCACTGCTAATTAATCCTTCAGCACAATTAGACATTGTTGGAATCACAGCTGTGCACCATTAGTGTCGGCAAGTTTACATACAGCCAGCCAATAACAGCCATTACCTACATAATTGGATGTTGAGATTTTTAACCTGGGGCGTCTGGAGTTGGCCTTCCCTAATTAGGCTTCAAATGTTTGCAAATGGATTAATCATCAACTTTGTCTGTGCAACTGAACAGCTTTCTCTCCAGTGAAATTGACTGTTGCAGGTTTCCAGGTCAAGAGGCAGGAGCGAGACCCTGAAACACATCTCTGCGTCTCTTCGTCAAACTCCAATCAGATCCACCAGACGCTGAGACACATCCAACAAATTTTGCTGCAAAACACTTCCATTTAGAACCACGTTTGCACCAGTTAAATGTTGTTTTTTTGGTGATGGGCAGCTGGTCGTGGCGTTTTGCACCATTTTGGAACGGGACTCGTTGAGTTGTGCTTAGCTGAGCTGACACTGACCTAATGGAGCGAATGGCCTCCTTCTGTGTAGTGACCACACAATGATTTTACCTCATTGTGCCTCTAGTTTTCTGCTTTCCTCTCCTGACGACGTCTCGACTTTGTTAACATGGTGCTAACCTGTACTCTGTTGCCCTGCCCATTGGTCTTGTGTGTGTGTGTGTCTACACTGAGGGTAGGGCAGGCTAATCGTTAATGCAACCTCTTACACTAACGCTACACTCGACAAATGTTCAGCTTCCAGCAGGAGTTATTAGGCAGCCACTGGGTATCGGGACCTGGGCTGCTTTCTCCTGTCTCTACACAATGGAAAATTTGTGCTTTTTTTTTCACAGTTTGTTCATACAGTCAGTTCTTAGCTATGGAAAATGATGCAAGTCACCGCTTTCCTTAAAGTTAAGATTTATTTATGAGTCACAATTAGACTTGCATTAACACTGCAATGAAATTACTGCAAATATCCCCTTGGGAAAGTCATTGCAGCCCCGCTGCATAAAGCTTCTAAATTCCTTCACCACTCTCTAAGTCTGTAATCTCCTCCAGCCTTATAGACCTCTGAAAAAATCTGATTTCCTATGGGGGAGGGGGGATAACCTTGATCCCGTGTTCATGGTCGGTGTGAATGCCGGTGGGACTCAGGACCCGGAAGCCAGGGCTCTCACCGGCAAGGACACGATTTCAGATCTTCCCAGCCACCCCACCAATCATATCATTTTTGCATTGATTTGAATGTATTTAAATATTATTAACCTGCCCCCTCTCCAGATATTGGCAACCAGACGTGAACCTGCCATGGGGGTCTCCTGGGAGGTGCAAAAGTATGTATAACCCTCAGGGAAGAGGGACGTGACCGGGCAATGCTGCCTGGTGCTGCCCCTAGGCACAGCTTGGCACTGCTGGATGTTACCATGCCCATGTGAACCTGGACCTGCCAAGCTGACACTGTCAACCTGGCAGTGCTGACTTGTGCCAAGGGACAGGTTCCAGTGGGAGCCTCATGAGGTGGAGGTGGTGGGGGGCAGATTCATTTAGCTGTGGTGGTGGCCAGGAATGAACGGAGGAGTTTGGGATTTCAATGGTGGCATGGCGGGGTGCAGGGGGAGGGAATGTGTTGGCCCAAACTATTGGACTGTGGGTGAGGGTAGGGGGAAGGAGCCAAACATCACATGGGGTTGAGGGGGGCAGATAGGGCCGATGACTGGGGGTGGGGGGAGGGAGTAGAGAACAGCTGGCTCTGATGGAGCTGGGAGAGGGTTGGGAGATGGTTGGGAGGGGGTTGAGAGGCAGTTGGGAAGGGGTTGGAGACGGGAGGGAGCTGGGAGGGGTTGGGAAGAAGTTAGAAAGGTGTTGGGTCTGTACTCGTTGGAGTTTAGAAGGATGAGGGGGGATCTTATAGAGATGTATAAGATAATGAAGGGGATGGATAGGGTAGAGGTAGAGAAATTCTTCCCGCTTAGAAAGGATGGCAGGACTCAAGGGCACAGCCTCAAGATAAGGCGGGGGGGTGCAGTTTAGATCGGAGTTGAGGAGGAACTTCTTCTCTCAAAGGGTGGTGAATCTTTGGAATTCTCTGCCCGTTGAAGTGCTGGAGGCTACCTCGCTAAATATATTTAAGTCACGGGTAGATAGGTTTCTGATAGACAGGGGAATTAAGGGTTACGGGGAGAGAGCGGGAAAGTGGAACTGATCCACTTCAGATCAGCCATGATCTTATTGAATGGCGGGGCAGGCTCGAAGGGCTGGATGGCCGACTCCTGCTCCTATTTCTTATGTTCTTACGCTGGGAAGTCTAGACTCTCGACGATTGGATTTGTGTTGGTGCCGGATTGGGAAATGGAGAGAAAGAAAACTCACTGAAAGTCCCTGGTTTCAGAGAAACATCCGAAAAAAAGGCAAAGTTTGAAGCGCAGATTGTTGAGGGAGGGACTGCACGTCAATTCGAGAAAGTTGAAATGATTTTAATTCTGGTGTAGCGCTCGCTCAGCCGCTCCCCTCGTACAATGAAAGGGCTGATTCACTGACACAGTGGCTGAGAAATTGCTATCAGAGTGTGGCTATTGTTCCCCAGTCAGCGGGCTGTCCAAACACTGCATTAATTCTGGAGACGCACCTTTTGAAAAGTGGTTGGAGGATGAGAATAAATAGCATGTTTTTGGCAGCAGTGAATAAGGACAGGTTTAGTCTCTCTCAGCCACTCACCTCCCAGCCGCGCTCCCCACCTTCTGTCAAGTGTACAAACAGGAGAGTTCCACGGCGATGCTTTGGGAGGTTGCTTATCCTCCTGCCCCTCTGGTATTGCCTCATCTTTATTAGTGTTTTGTCAGGTGGTTGCACTCTGGTCTGAAGTACATAACAACACAGGAAAGAGGAGGAGGCCATTCAGCCCCTCAACCCTGTTCTACCTCCATTCAATCAGCTCAAAACTGATCTGTACCTTAACTCCACTAAAGTTTAAGTTTATTTATTAGTGTCACAGGTACTTACATTATCACTGCAATGAAATGACTGTGAAAACTCCTGGGTTGCCATGCCTCAGCACCTGTTCGGGTACACTGAAGGAGAATTTTAGCATGGCCAATGCACCTAACCAGCACGTCTTTCAGACAATGGGGCACATCCTGACAGAATCTACAAGATTATGAGGGGCATGGTCAGAGTGGATAGTCAGAAGCTTTTTCCCAGGGTGGAAGAGTCAATTTCTTTGGGGGGAGGGTATAAGCTTAAGGTGTGAGAGGCACGAGGCTAGTTTTTTACACAGAGGGTGTGGGTGCCTGGAACTTGCTGCCGGGGGAGGCAGTGGAAGCAGATACCATAGTGAGTTTTAAGGGGCATCTGGATAAATACATGAATAGGATGGGAATAGAGGGATATGGTCCCCGGAAGGGTAGGGGGTTTTAATTAAGTCGGGCAGCACAGTTGAAGCAGGCTTGAAGGGCCTGTTCCTATGCTGTAATTTTCTTTGTTCTTTGAAACCGGAGCACCTGGAGGAAACCCACGCAGACCTGGGGAGAATGTGCAAGTTCCACACAGTCATCCAAGCTGGGAATTGAACCAGGGTCCCTGGCGCTGTGTGGCAGCAGTGCTAACCACTGTGCTGCTGTGCCATCCTTATCTGCCTTGGTTCTGTAATCCTTAATACCCTTTACCCCCGTGTCCGCGACGTTCTCTTTTTTAACCCTCTGAAAAACCTAATTTCCTGTAATTCTGGCCTCTCGAGGCTTCCCAATTTTAATCGCTCCACCACTGGTGACTGTGCCTTTAATCGGCCACAGCTTGAGAATACTCGCGCTACATCTCTCTGCCTCTCGACCCCCATCCACACAAATCTAACAGTCTCAGTCTGGCACATTTCAGTCGGGTCCTCAGCCTCAACAGCTTTCCACAAGACAGAGTTCCAGATTTCCACGAGCCTTTGTGTGAAGAAATATCCAGCCCAGATCGACTGCAGATGAAAAGCTCAGGATGGCAAATGCAAAAATGTACCAGGAAATGAACTTTACCCCAAAAATTAGCTGTGACGCGCCCATAAAACATTGCACTTTTATCTAAATCAAACCCGGGAAATTATATTTAAAATACTGCATTGAAGTATTTTTATCACGACCCAGGAATCCAGAAATCAATTTCCTTTGGCTTGGACCAGATATCTGGCTCGGGTTGATGCTTCTAAAGTCATAAAGAAGGTTTTTTATTTCACATTCGACTTGTGTGGGGCTGGTGAATGCTTCAAATAATCTGGCTTTGCCAACACGACGCAGTCACTGTGGCCCAATCTCCAGCTGTGCCTGTTCCCACATCCATAAGCCACTGCTGCCTTTAACCCTGTGAAGACTGAGAGGGAATCCACATACATGTTACAGAGCAGAATTTGACCCACATCCGCTTTGAAAGTATTTTTAATGGTTTACTCAGGAAATGCATTCATAATTGTCCATTCAGGTATTGAAATGAGAGTATTTAATCTCCAGGCTGAGTTGAATTAGCTGCCCTTGGCGGGGGACACTAACAGGAGTGTGAAGTTATCTAACACGGGAGGGACCTCAACCCAACCTGCCAGGGTCCATCCTCAGATATAAGAATCGGGACTCAGGATTGGACCCCTGGCTGGAAGAGGAGTCAGAATTTGTCAATAAGACAAAGAAGCACAAAGTAGATATTGTGTAATTTTCCTGAGTGAAGCCACGAGCGCTGCTTCTAACTCTATAACAAAGAGGCAAGATAGATTTGCAATGATATCGTGTCTTTATTCATAATCTCAGGACTTGTGAAAGATGACCCAGAAACACCAAGAAAAACCAGAGAGAGGAGCAGTGGGGACTCTCACAGTGAGAGAGAGAGGAGCAGTGGGGACGCTCACACAGAGAGAGAGAGAGAGCAGTGGGGACACACAGTGAGAGAGAGAGAGAGCAGTGGGGACACTCACAGTGAGAGAGAGAGAGCAGTGGGGACACACAGTGAGAGAGAGAGAGAGCAGTGGGGACACACAGTGAGAGAGAGAGAGAGCAGTGGGGACACTCACAGTGAGAGAGAGAGAGCAGTGGGGACACACAGAGAGAGAGAGAGGAGCAGTGGGGACACGCACAGTGAGAGAGAGAGAGCAGTGGGGACACTCACAGTGAGAGAGAGAGAGAGCAGTGGGGACACTCACAGTGAGAGAGAGAGAGCAGTGGGGACACACAGTGAGAGAGAGAGAGAGCAGTGGGGACACTCACAGTGAGAGAGAGAGAGCAGTGGGGACACACAGTGAGAGAGAGAGAGAGCAGTGGGGACACACAGTGAGAGAGAGAGAGAGCAGTGGGGACACTCACAGTGAGAGAGAGAGAGCAGTGGGGACACACAGAGAGAGAGAGGAGCAGTGGGGACACGCACAGTGAGAGAGAAGAGCAGTGGGGATATTCACATGAGAGAGAGAGGAGCAGTGGGGACACACACACGCAGAGGAGCAGTGGAGACACAGAGAGAGACAGAGAGGAGCAGTGGGGGCACACACACACACACAGGAGCAGTGGGGGCACACACAGTGAGAGAAAAGAGCAGTGGGGACACACAATGAGAGAGAGAGGAGCAGTGGGGACACAGAGAGAGAGAGAGGAGCAGTGGGGACACTCAGTAAGAGTGAGAGGAGCAGTGGGGACAGAGAGAGAGAGAGGAGCAGTGGAGACACGCAGAGAGAGAGAGAGAGCAGTGGAGACACTCACAGAGAGAGAGAGGAGCAGTGGAGACACTCACAGAGAGAGAGAGGAGCAGTGGGGACACGCACAGAGAGAGAGAGGAGCAGTGGGGACACTCACAGAGAGAGAGAGGAGCAGTGGGGACACGCACAGAGAGAGAGAGGAGCAGTGGAGACACTCACAGAGAGAGAGAGGAGCAGTGGGGACACTCAGCCAGAAAGGAGTTGCGAGCCATTCAGAGCTCATGAAGCCACCAGGACACTTGATGAATCTTAGGGAGGGAGGTCTTATGGAAGGGACACACACCCCAACACTGGAAGCTGCAGACAGTCCAAAGAGGACTTTTACTCCAGCCTTGGCCCAAATCCCAATGGGCAACAAGCTGATTCTCCTTGGCGACGTCAAGCCAGAGTTGGAAAGGAAACAGACCTCTGGGAAGGTGTAATTGGCAAAGAGCGAGTAGGAAATCCAACACTAACATTCCCTTGCTCCTGAAAAAATGCCTAGAACATGGTCTTATCATAACTAACACCGTGTTCCATCAGAGAGACAAGAACACCCTTGCTCTGAGCACTGGTATCTGCTTGACCACATCACTGCCTGAGCGAAGAACCACAATGACGTGCGTATCACCTGCACCATGACGCAAGCTGACAACTGTTGGATGGGCCACCGTCTAATCCACTCTGTGATCAACACCAATGCAGGCCCAAAGCAGCAACAGCATCAGATACAATGCTACAGGAAATCACCACTCAGAAAACACTAATAAGAGAGTCCTATCCAGCCAGGGTCTCACTGCCAATTGACGATTCCCACTGATCTAGAAATGCGATGTCCACAGTGCCTGGTCTGCCCTCAGAGCCTCATTGTCAGTACCTGCAAAGAGATGCTTGATCACTCAACAAGGAGACATTATGATTAGTTCAAAGAGAACGGCCATGAGATCTAGGAGTCCGTCATCCACAAGCATAAGTCTTTTCTGAACCTGAAACAGCAACTCAACTCGAGAGCAAGAAAGCCGCTCCAGAAGGCTGAATGCTGAGGACTAACAAAACGCCCAGGGTCAAGGACAATGGTGAGTGGAGAAATGCAGGAGATTCAGCAGTTAGTTGATAACCATGAGGTTTCTTTCGCACAGTCAAGCCCACCTAAATCTCATGTACCCAAAGCCCCAGCCCATTACTGGCCAAGGACAGAGGTGTGCTCATCAAGAACAGAGAGGTATTTAGTACCTGCTGGAAGGAGCACTTCGACTGCTGCCTTCACAGAAACATTTCTTCAATATGAGTGTCCACCATCTCAGCACAGCTCCAACCCAACACAGGGGAAAAAGGCCATCGGTTAGCCAAGAACAACAAGGCATCAGGAGGTGAAATCCTCACCAAACATTAGAATATGGTGGAGAAGCACAATTGATGCAAATACATGACCTCGTTTCCCTTGTCTGGAAGGAGAACGTGCCAAAAAATCTCAGACACAATGACAATCTTTAAGTAAGATGACAAGTCCGACTGCAGTAACATAGAACATAGAACATTACAGCGCGGAACAGGCCCTTCGGCCCACAATGTTGCGCCGACCAGTTTTATTTTTAAAAAAAAACATTGACCCACTAATCTAAACCAATCCCTTTTCGTCCATAAACCTATCCACCAATCTCTTAAACGCCCCCAAACTAGGCGCATTTACAACTGCAGCAGGCAGGGCATTCCAGTCCCTCACCACCCTCTGGGTAAAGAACCCACCCCTGACATCCGTCCTATAACTACCCCCCCTTAATTTAAAGCCATGCCCCCTCGTGCTAGATTTCTCCATCCGAGGAAACAGGCTATCACCATCCACCCTATCTAAACCTCTAATCATCTTATATGTTTCTATAAGATCCCCTCTTAGCCGCCTTCTTTCCAGTGAAAACAACCCCAAATCTCTCAGTCTCTCCTCATAGGACCTCCCCTGCATACCAGGCAACATCCTGGTAAACCTCCTCTGCACCCTCTCCAAAGCCTCCACATCCTTCCTGTAATGTGGGGACCAGAACTGCACACAGTACTCCAAGTGCGGCCGCACCAGAGTTGTGTACAGTTGCAACATGACGCTGCGACTCCTAAATTCAATCCCCCTACCAATAAACGCCAAGACACCGTACGCCTTCTTAACAACCTTATCTACTTGATTCCCAACTTTCAGGGATCTATGTACACATACACCTAGATCCCTCTGCTCCTCCACTCTAACTGCAGAGGAATTTCCCTGCTGTCAGTCACAGGGCAGGTCATTACAAGAATCCTCCTTCATCACCTTCTCCCTGTGGCTGAAGAGCTCTTCCCAGAGTCACACTGTGGATTGTGCCCCACTAACAGGCACAGCAGACATGATCTGCACCACCCAGCAACTACAAGAGAAATGCAGGAACAGCACCAACCCCTGTATGTGGCCATCTTTGACTTCACAAAGGCCTTTGACACTGTCAAGCACGAGAGGTTATGAAGTGTCCTTCTCCTTCCCATCTGCCTCCAAATGTTTGTCATGATGACATGCAAGCTGTGATCGTAACTAATGGATCTACCTCAAACCCAATTCACATTCAGACTGGTGTCTAGCAAGGCTGTGTCATCGCACTGATTCTGGTCTCAATCTTCCTTGTTGCAATGCTCCACCTCACCCTCTGCAAGCTCCTCACTGAAATGGAAATAAACTACACAACAAATGGGAATCTGTTCAACTTCCGCCACCTGCAGGCCAGATCCAAGGTCACCCCATTCTCTTTTATTAACCTACAATACAGAGAGGATGTTTGCATCTGCGCATGCTCGGAAGTCGAGCTCCAGGCCATCGTCAATTCTTTCATCAAGGTGTACAGGAGAATGGGCCTTACACCAAACATGTGCAAGACAAAAGGTCCTCTACCAAACTGCACCCCCCCCCAACCCTGCCACCAGACAAGACCTTGGACAACATGGACCACTTTCTATACCTGGGGAGTGCACGGTCAACAAGGGCAGACATCGCTGCGAGGTTCAACACCATCTTCCATTACCTGGGGAAGGCAGCTAATTTGTGCACAGCAAGCTTCCACAGAGAACAACGTGATAATAACCAGATCACCGCTTTTAGCAATATGGATTAGATAAGGGAAGAACATTGAAAAGCTGCTGTATCTCGAAGTGGCAAAGCCCCCAGGCCCTGCTGGCTGTGAACAGAATGCAGAGGGAAGAGAACAAAGCTGCTCAACATGCCAACAGTAAACTAAAAGGAACATATCAATACATCAGCTATCGAGAGACCAGTTAACCCAATGTTGGTGTGAAATAGCTCCGAAAGATCCATTAAATAAGATAAAAATTAGTTCTTACCCAGAAATTAATTAAACATGACCATCATGGGTCTAAAAAAGTGCACGTCGAGAAATTAAATCAAGTTCTTTGAGGACTTGGACTGCAGCGATTCAAGAAGGCAGCTCGCCACCACCTTCTCAAGGGCAGTTAGGGATGGGCAACAAATGTTTGTCAGCCAGCAACACCCATGTCTCACAAATGAATTAAAAATAATTCTGTGTGTTGGACGGCACAGTGGCACAGTGGTTAGCACTGTTGTCTCACAGCGCCAGGGACCTGGGTTCAATTCCAGGCTTGGGTCACTGTCTGTGCAGAGTCTGCGCATTCTCGCCGTGCCTGCGTGGGTTTCCTCCGGGTGCTCCGGTTTCCTCCCGGAAAGGCACACTGGTTAGGTGCGTTGGCCATGCTAAATTCTCCCTCAGTGTACCCGAACAGATGCCAGCATTTGGTGACTAAGGGATTATCACAGTAGCTTCATTGCAATGTTCATGTAAGCCTACTTCTGACATTAATAAATAAACTTTAAACTTAGACTGATGAAGGCAATGCCTTGGAGGTCTATTTGTAATTTCAGAAGACAATTGATCAGGACATGTACAGAAGACTTGCTGATAAGATACATGGTGTTACAGCGAGTGTGACAGCACAGACGGGAACTGGTTAAGTGCTGGAAAGAGTAATGGTTAGAGCATTGTTCCAAGTTGGAATGATGGGAACAGTGATGTTTCCATAGGGATCAATGTTTGAACACGTACTCTCAATCTATCAAAATCATCTGTAGGGAGGCTCTGGCATAGTGGTATTGTCACTGGGCTAGTAGCTTTTAAAGTGTATTTGTTAGTGTCACAAGTAGGCTTGCAATAACACTGCAATGAAGTTACTGTGAAAATCCTCTAGTCGCCACACTCCAGCACCTGGTTAGTAATCCAGAGACCCTGAGTAAGATCTGAGGACTCAGATTCAAATCCCATCATGTTGGGTGGTGATATTTGAATTCAATAAAAGAAATCTGGAATTAAGAATCTACTGATGACCATGAAACCATTGTCGATTGTCGTAAAAGCCCATCTGGTTCACTAATGTCCTTTAAGGAAGGAAATCTGCCGTCCTTACCTGGTCTGGCCTACATGTGACTCCAGAGCCACAGCAATGTGGTTGACTCTCAACTGCCCTCTGAAATGGCCCAGATAGCCAATCAGTTAGAAAAGTTTAAAGTTTATTTATCAGTGGCACAAGTAGGCTGACATTAACACTGCAATGAAGTTACTGTGCAAATCCCCAAGTTGCCACAGTCCAGTGCCTGTGCAGGTACATTTAGGGAGAATTTAGCATGGCCAATCCACCTAACCAGCATGTCTTTCTGACTGGGGGAGGAAACTGGAACATCCGGAGGAAACCCATGCAGACACAGGGAGAATGTGAAAATTTCACACAGGCAGTCACTCAAAGTCAGGAATTGAATCCGGGTCCCTGGCGCTGTGAGGCAGCAGTGCTAACCACTGTGCCACCGTGTTGCCCCAAGAAGACAGACAACTGTCTCAAGAAGTCAGCCCAACACCAGCCTCTGAAGGACAATGAAAACCCAGCCTGCAGGTGCAGCAGGTGGTCAGGAAGGCGAATGGAATGTTGGCCTTTATAGCGAGGGGGATAGAATATAAAAGTAGGGAGGTCTTGCTGCAACTGTACAGGGCACTGGTGAGGCCGCAGCTGGAGTACTGTGTGCAGTTTTGGGCGCCACACTTGCGCAAGGATATTTTGGCCTTGGAAGGAGTGCAGAGGAGGCTCACTAGGCTGATACCAGAGATGAGGGGGTTGGACTATGAAGAGAGACTGAATAGACTGGGTTTGTACTCGTTGGAGTTTAGAAGGATGAAGGGGGATCTTATAGAGACGTATAAGATAATGAAAGGGATGGATAGGATAGAGGTAGAGAGATTCTTCCCGCTCAGAAAAGATAGCAGGACTAGAGGGCACAGCCTCAAGATAAGGGGGGGTGCGGTTTAGAACGGAGTTGAGGAGGAACTTCTTCACTCAAAGGGTGGTGAATCTCTGGAATTCTCTGCCCGTTGAAGTGGTGGAGGCTACCTCGCTGAATATATTTAAGACATGGGTAGATAGATTTTTGGTAGGCAAGGGAATTAAGGGTTATGGGGAGAAAGCGGGAAAGTGGAACTGAGACACGACAGATCAGCCATGATCTTATTGAATGGTGGGGCAGGCTCAAAGGGCTAGATGGCCGACTCCTGCTCCTATTTCTTATGTTCTTATCATGTTCTTAAGATGGGTCTTGTTAGTGATAATCGTAACCTCTGAAAAGAAGCAAAGCCGTAATGCTAACTGTGCACAAATCATTTTACAGACCAGTTAGAATGGTGAATATCTGCAGATTTCTGCTGTCTGTGACATTGGGAATACTTTAGTCAATTCCATGTCTGTATTGAAATGGGAATCAAACTGAAATAAACTTTATTCCAGTAAATATATATTAACTTGTTTTTAATATACCAACATCAGGTATCCCCACATTGTAGATGTTAATTAATCCATCTGTTCACTCCAGCAGGATCCTCTGTTCCCGCTGCAGTGAAGGGATTTTTAGCTGAGCACCAAATTTTCCATCCTCGCTTGCAGCTTGAACGTTCCGGCCAATAAGTGTACATGATTTCAATTTTAAATGCTACTAAATTTGAACAAGGTCCCTTCCTGAATGTGTCACAATCTCTTCTTGACTTCATTGCTGCGCGTCTGCCTAAGAAGTCTCAGGGTTTGTTAGACAGAGGGCACATTGATGGGGAGGGCAATGTCATGCGTACCTTCTAGGTCACAGACTTTCAATGCCAACATTGGCCCAGTGGGTCACACACTTGTCCCAGGGTAGAGGAGGTGATGAGTTCAAAACTCTTTAGCACAGTCCTGTCTATCAGAGTCTACACTATCAGAGATATTGTCTATCAGATGAAAGCATAGGAGGCTGAGGGGTGATCTTATAGAGATCTATAAAATAATAAGGGGCACAGATCAGCTAGATTGTCAACATCTTTTCCCAAAGGTAGGGGAGTCTAAAACTAGAGGGCATAGGTTTAAGGTGAGACGGGAGAGATACAATGTCCAGAGGGGCAATTTTTTTGCACAGAGGGTGATGAGTGTCTGTAACAAGCTGTCAGAGGCAGTAGTAGAGGCGGGTATAATTTTGTCTTTTAAAAAGCATTTAGACAGTTACATTGGTATGATGGGTATAGACGGATATGGGCCAAATGCAGGCTTAGCTTAGGGGTTTAAAAAAAAGGGCAGCATGGGCAAGTTGGGCTGAAGGGCCTGTTTCCATGCTGTAAATCTCTATGACTGTATGACCTTAACCTGCCGTCCATTGGAGGGAAACGATAGGGCGAGCAGGATAAAATTGTTTCCCTTGATGGAGAATTCTGGAACCAGGGACACAGATTCAAGATAAGTGGCAGTAAGTGTACAGGGGTCATGAGGAAGAGCTGATTAACACAGAGGGTGTTGGGGTGTCTGGAATTCACTGCCTGAGTTGGTGGTGGAGGCAGAGACCCTAAACTCATTTAAAAAGTTCCTGGATCTGCACCTTAAGTGCTGTAAGCTCTAGGGCTATAGGTGCAGGAAGATGGGATTAGAAAGGGCATCTGTGTGTCCTTGGGCTGGCATGGACAAGATGGGGTGAATGATCTTCTGTGCTATAACTTTTCTATGGCTCTATGGTTCTTCAGCACAAGTAGAAGAATGCACTGCACTATTTCAGAAATGAGTCCGAGAGTTTTCCCGTATCCTGCCCTTCATTTATTCCTGAATTAACAATATGAGAACAGGTCATGTGGCCACTGCGAAATGACCATTCCTTGGGGTCTGCTGTGTGTCAGTTGATTGCTGCATTCCCAAAGTGACATTAATGATTACACTGCATTAATTGTGGAGCATTTCATGATGTCATGGAAGGTGCTATATAAATGCAGGTCTTTTTTTAAACTATATTTAAGGATCAGAAGTGTTCCCCCACCCTTCACCTCTATTGCTTTTGATTCCACTATGCTTTGTGTTACTTTGAGCTCTTGGCTAGCTCACACTCAACTCTACAACTGTAAAAAAAAACTTTCAGTAAACATTGTGTCCTCTCATTTTTCACTCTAGTGATGGAGCCAAGCAAACCTTGCTGAGTCGAAAAGGAAATCAGTATTTGCTTTATGAGGTGCCTCTTCCTGTTCCCTCTTTCTCATGATACTGTGGCCTGAATGCCTCTACTTTCTGCCATCTCTCCACAATTATGTTAACTCTTAAATTACACATCTTAAGAAGAATTTATTGCAGCTTTCAAAACACACCCATGGCTTTCACTTTGCTGTAACCGCAGCAATCTGGTTTGTTTTCTGAATAGCTAAAGTCAGAACCAGGACAGGAAATGAAAAGCTTGCAGCGAGGACTGATCAGTCACCTCGCAGGGAGCTGACCCATTTCCAATTCCTTCCTACAACAGTGGCCTGCAATAATAATCCAGAGAACCTGAGATCAAACCCCTACCAGGGCACACTGCAAGTTCAAATTCAGTTTAAGAAAATCTGGAAACAGAAACTGGTCTCAGTATCTGTGAGCCTGAAGTTACCTGCAACGTTGTTAAAAAAACAACTGATTCTTGTCCATTCCAGGAAGAAACTTGAGATGGAATTTTCTTGCCCCACACGCCACGAGAAGGCAAATGCAATGTTAGCATTCATGTCGAAAGGGCTGGAATATCAGAGCAGGGGTGCACTCCTGAGGTTGGATAAGACTCTGGTCAGACCCCATTGTGAGCAGTTTTGGGCCCCATATCTAAGGAAGGATGTGCCAGCCTTGGAAAGGGCCCAGAGGAGGTTCACAAGAATGATCCTCGGAATGAAGAGTTTGTTGCATGAGGAAAGGTTGAGGACTCTGGGTTTGTACTCGTTGGATTTTAGAAGGATGAGGGGGGAAGCTTATTGAAACTTACAGGGTACTGCGAGGCCCAGGTAGAGTGGACGTGGAGAGGATGTTTCCAATAGTAGGAAAAACTTGAACCAGAGGGCACAACCTCAGGCTAAGGGGACGACCCTTTAAAACAGAGATGAGGAGGAATTTCTTCAGCCAGGAAGCGGTGAATCTGTGGAACTCTTTGCTGCAGAAGGCTGTGGGGGTTGGGTCATTGAGTGTCTTTAAGACAGAGATGGATAGGTTCTTGATTGAAAAGGGAATCACAGGTTAGAACAAAGAACAAAGAACAACACAGCACAGGAAACAGGCCCTTCAGCCCTACAAGCCCACACTGTCCATTTTAACACTCAGTGAGTGCCTCATACCAATCCTTCTTTTACCTATGACTTTTGTCTACGCCTCTTAGAGTCTACAATGAAGGGGTGCAAATTTAGAGAATTATATGTGTGCTAGATTAAGGGAGGTCTAATTTAGGGACAATTTGTTAACACCAATCAGCCTAAAAGCACGTTTTTGGGGTGTGGGAGGAAACTGGAGCACCCAGAGAAAACCCACGCAAGCACGGGGAGAATGTGCAAACTCCCACAGACACAGAGGTTATGGGGAAAAGGCGGGGGAATGGGGATAAGAAAAATATCAGCCTTGATTGAATAGCAGAGCAGACTTGATGGGCTGAGTGGCTTAATTCTGTTCCAATGTCTTATCGTCTTATGGCCATGGGAATTGTAGTGGTGGGGGGGGAGGTGTTAGTGGTGGATCACACAAAGGTCCATTGACTTTGGGCGGGATTTTCCAGTTTTGGGGCAAGCATGGCCAGAAAATCCTCCTCTTGATGTCCTTACCTGCCTGGGCCTGGATGTGACTCCAGTCCCACACCAATGTGGTTAAGTCCTAACTGCCCTCTGTCAACCCTGGGCAACAAGGGATGGGACTAAATGCTGGCCTTGACAGTGACAAGAATGAATTTAATTATATAAATATTCATCAGCCTTTGTAAAACTTAAGCTTGACGTAATTCATCAAAGGAATCTGATTTATCTGTTGTATTTGCAACTTGGAGCTGCACCTCCATTGTTGACCGTAGCCCCTCGCTTAGAATAGAATCATAGAGTCCCCACAGTGCAGAAGGAGGCTATTCGGCCCATTAAACCTACACCGACAACAATCCTACCCCAGGCGCTATCCCAATAATCCACATATTTACCCTGCTAGTCCCCTGACACAAAGGGGCAATTTACCATATCAACCCAATCCGCATATCTTTGGAGTGTGGGAGGAAACCGGAGCACCCGGAGGAAACCCACGCAGCCACGGGGAGAATGTGCAAACTCCACACAGACAGCGACCCAAGCTGGGAATCGAACGTGGGTCCCTGGAGCAGTGAGGCAGCAGTGCTAACCACTGTGGGTTTTACAAATTAGAAGGAAAAAAATCCTCACATTATTCAGAATGTGTCACAGGTGGCACAGGATGGGCCTTGATAAAGGCCAACTGGAGAGGGCATAGACCAAGAACAGAACATAAAATAACCCGAAACATTTCAGAACATGACTGAAGCCTTCGAATTTCGATGCCTGAGTGTTTTCAATCCCTTTTGTTGAATTTCCCTTTGCCTGAGGGCCTGAACGATGTGATTCAGATATTTGCTGAAAAATCAAAGGGCAAACATTTGATGTATGAATGGAAGGGACCTGCGGAACAGTCTGGAATTGTGTGAGAGGTAAACTGCACCATGTCAAAGTATATTATCAAATAAATAGGTTGGACTAAAACCTGGTGTTGTCAGACTTTTTACCATGTCAAAGAAAGCAGGCCTGGCTCTGAGAATTGGGTGAAAGTTTACCTGCGAAAGGATTATTTTGTTGAATGTGTTATTGAGTTCTGGGTGTCCAGCTGAGGGAGCGCTGCGATTGTCTCTGCTCATTTTCCAATTCCACACAGCTCACCTCACCCACGGAGAGCTCCAGACGGAGGCTCCACCTCACGTTTCATTTCCTGATCCAGGATTCTGCTAGTCGAAGCTTGCTGACTGGAGCTGGGAGTCAAGCAACACAGAAAGAAGTCTGACAACACCAGGTTTAAGTCCAACCGATTTATTTGATAGTAAACTCACAAGCTTTCGGGATTTGCCCCTTTGTCAGGTGAATGGAGACTTCTGGCCTCAGACAGAGATTGTAACAGCATAGACAGTTTACAGATTACTGATTAGAATGCGAGTCTTTACAACAAACCTGCTATTCAAGTCTTAAAGATGCCAACAATGTGAGTGGAAGGAGCATTAAGCCCAGGTTAAAGAGATGTGTACTGTCTCCAGACAGTACAATAAGTGAGGTTTTGCAAACCCAGGCAATTCACGGGGGTTGCAGATAGTGCGACATGAACCCAAGATCCCTGTCAAGTGACATTCCAGTGTAATATCATTAAAAGTCAGTGAAGTCACTCAATCAAGCTGGGAGGTACAGAATTGAATTTACAAATGTATTTGAGCCTGGCTGGGTTCTGTGTGTCAGTGAATTATGAGCTTTGTTCTTTGCACACTTCAAACGCTGGACTAAATCACAGGCCAATTCACAGTGGGTGGACCTACCCTCCACATGGGCCGCAGCGGTACAAGGACATGGCTCATCACCGACTCCTCAACAACAATCAGGAATGGGTGATAAATATTGGCCCAGCCAGTGACACCACATTCCGTCAACGGAGAAATAATAATTTGAAAAAAAAATGATCTTACTGGCATAGAACCTGGTGACAGTTTGTTTTGATTACCCTCGCGAGAGAGAGAGGGAGAGGGGGGTAAAGAGAAAGGGAGGCTGAAGAGGAGGAAGGAAATGCGAGAAGGATGAAGAAGGAGGTGTAAGGAAAGAGGAAATGGAGGAGAGAGGAGAAGAAAAGGAGCATCTATTGTCACCACAGTGTAAACAGTCAAACTGGACTTGAATCTGTAGCCCAGAAATCAGTGTCTGTTCTCTCAGTTCATTAGAGTTTAATGTTCTTCTGGGACATTCCCCATCTGCTGGTGAAACCCATTCAAAATAAACCAGTTTACATCTGCGCCACAGAGAGACATTTTGTACAAATGTGCAAAGTGCTTTTTCACTATTATCAGCAACTGCCATTTTTCACATCTTGTTAAATTCCCTGCCCACTGCCCTGCCCGAGTCACTGGAACAGCCTATAACATCCTGCATTCAGGATTCCTCTTGTGTAGGTCCTTAAATCATTGTAGTGAAACAACAAGAATTTGTATTTCTACAGTCGTGATGTGGAGATGCCAGTGTTGGACTGGGGTGGGCACAGTAAGAAATCTCCCAACACCAGGTTAAAGTCCAACAGGTTTATTTGGTAGCACGAGCTTTCGGAACGCTGACCCTACATTAGCTGATCACCTGATGAAGGAGCAGTGCTCTGAAAGCTCATGCTACCAAATAAACCTGTTGGACTTTATCCTGATGTTGTGAGACTTCTTACCATTTCTACAGTGGCTTTAATCTATAAAATGTCTCAAGGCATTTCACCCGGCTGTAAACCTGATAAAGGTTTGACACTGAACCACTTCATCTGAAGGCTCGGACACCAATGGCAGAGAAATTACAATCAGATATGCTCAAAAGACCAGGCCTAGGGGTGGGGTTGGGGGGGGTGGGGGTGCTGGGGGAGGCATACAGAGCTGTGGGCTTGGAAGAGGTTGCAGTGGGGGAGTTAGGGGGATGGATACAAGGCCAGATAGACACTGGAAAACAACGATGAGAATAGAAATACTGCCAGACCACGAGTCAAGCACAGGGTGGTAGATAATTAGGACTTGGTGTAAGAGTTTTGTGTCAACTCAACTTTATGTAGCACTTTGGCAAGTGAAACCGACCAGCGGAGTGTTGGAATAGTCGAGTGCACTGAATTGAAGGAGGGTTTCAGTAGGCCAAGGACAGAAGCAGGCAGAGATGGCAATGTTCTGGAGGCAGAAGAAAGGTATCTTAGTGATGCGTGGTATTCTGGGTAACATGAAGATTCGCTCCACTGGGATCAGGACTGCCCAGCCTGTGACAGTGCTTTTGTTTATGAGTGTTACGAGGTTTCAGAATAACCAGGTCTCCCTCAGGCAGAATTTTTCACCATCACCAGCATTAGTACCACCCCCCCCGCCCACCCACCCACTTTGCCTTCCCACCTTGGCAGAATCTTCTGCTCTCACTGGTTGCGAACTTGTGGTGGGAAGGGCATTTAGTTAACCAGGGCAGGGGCATACTTAAACCCTGCCATCTTTTTGCCCCCACCAGCCCATGGTCGACCTTCCTGCCCCGCCAATTAGTGACCGCTTAAGGGCCTGACACTCCCCACCTCTGGGATTAGCTCAGTTGCGCCTGTCACCATGGGGCCTGCACGCCAGGTGAAGCTGTACAGGCTGCTTGTAACCTTGTGGGGGTGTCCCTCCATTAAAGGTTATCAGTGCCTTTTTGGAGGATTGGACAGTGGGAATGGAGGAATGGGGAGGGAGCTGTAAACCCCCATCCTGCTTTTGTTTTTGACCCATCTGCCCCCTTACCCATCCCGTAGCTCCACCTTGTAAAGCCCCCCCAGTGCACATGACTTACCCGTTGTGTGATTGTTCATGATCATGGGATTCTGTTCCCTGTTCTCCTGGCACCAGCCATGGCTTCCTCAGTGGCATTGCTGAGCGCAAGAGCTACTGGCCTCTGATTGGCAGCAGCTCTTGTTAGACAGGACTTCCGCTCCTGGGCTTTTGATTTCTGGGAAAGCCTGCCACTCCCTGATTGGCTTTTGGTTTGGCGAGTCTTGCCAGAAAGAGGCACCACCAGTCTCTCACCAGATCTCCCCGACGCCACGACAAAGATTCTGTCCCTTCTCTCCTAAAGGCACTAACTCTTGAGTTTCCACCTTGGCCTGGTGGCCAGTATTCACCTGAGAGTTTAGTCAATGAATGGCTGCAGGATCTTTGACGTAAGATGCCATTGGCTGCTCAAAACCAACCACACGGTCATTTGAGATTCCTATCCAGTCATTGGACTGTGCACAGTTGAGGAAATCCAGACTGATCCTCTGCTTCCCCCTCCCCGCCCTTCACCCCCCCTACCCCCTCACACCGCCCCCCCTCCCCTCCCCACCCTGCCACATGGACTAATGACCCTGGGGCCGTCACTGTTGCGAACAGGCTGCAGTTATGGAGTTGGCCTGGCAAGATTTGGCATTGGGAATCAAATCCCAATATTGTTTGTTGTGAGATTGAATTTAAAAACTGCACAGCTGAGACCGAAATAGCAGCAGCCAGATTATTATAAAACCTCACCTGGTTCACCTAGTCGTAAAGGTGCCAGCTGCGTCTCAGCGCTTGCCTCTGGCTTAGAGGTTATGGGTCCCAGTCCCACTGCACAAATGTAAACGCAAACTCCAGGTTAATGTGCCCTGTGCAGTACTGAGGACGCGCTGCAGTGTCAGAACCATTTGGAATGGGATGTTGTTACCATTTATATAGATGATCTGGAGGAGGGAACCGAGTGCAGGGTGTCGAAATTTGCTGATGACACCAAGATTGGGGGAAAGGCAAATTGTGCGGAGGGTGTGGAGAGTCTGCAGAAGGATCTAGATAGGCTGGGCGAATGGGCCAGGAAATGGCAAATGGAATTTAATGTTGGCAAGTGTGAGGTGGTCCACTTTGGTAGGAAGAATGGTAGGAAGGATTATTACTTACGTGGCGAAAAACTGCAGCAGGCGACGGTGCAGAGGGACCTCGGGGTCCTTGTGCATGAGTCGCAAAAACCCAGCCTGCAGGTGCAGCAGGTGGTCAGGAAGGCAAATGGGATGCTGGCCTTCATAGCGAGGGGGATTGAATATAAAAGTAGGGAGGTCTTGCTGCAGCTGTATAGGGCATTGGTGAGGCCGCAGCTGGAGTACTGTGTGCAGTTTTGGGCGCCGCACCTGCGCAAGGATATTTTGGCCCTGGACGGAGTGCAGAGGAGGTTTACTAGGCTGATACCGGAGTTGAGGGGATTGAGCTATGAGGAGAGGCTGAATAAACTAGGCTTGTACTCGTTAGAGTTTAGAAGAATGAGGGGAGATCTCATTGAGACGTATAAGATGATGAATGGGATGGATAGGATAGAGGTGGAGAGACTCTTCCCGCTCAAAAAAGACAGTAGGACTAGGGGGCACAGCCTCAAGATAAAGGGGAGGCGGTTTAGAACGGAGTTGAGGAGGAACTTCTTCACTCAAAGGGTGGTGAATCTCTGGAATTCTCTGCCCGTTGAAGTGGTGGAGGCTGCCTCGCTAAATATTTTTAAGAAGCGGGTTGATGGGTTCTTGATAAGAGAGGGGATTAAGGGTTATGGGGAGAGGGCGGGAAAGTGGAACTGAGCCACAACAGATCAGCCATGATCTTATTGAATGGCGGGGCAGGCTCGAAGGGCTAGATGGCCTACTCCTGCTCCTATTTCTTATGTTCTTATGTTCTTATGTTAAACCACGGTCCCGTTTACTCTCTCAGGTGAATATAACATATCCCATGGTGCAATCTGGAGGACGGAGACCTTCTCCCCAGAGGACAGGTAATATTCATTCCTCAACTAATATCACTAAAAACAGATGACCAGGCCATTATCACATTGCTGTTTGTGGGAGCTTGCTGTGCACAAATCGGCTGTCATGTTTCCTACAATATGAGGGTGATTACACTTTGGAAAAGTATTTCTTTGACTATAAAGTGCTTTGGGTTGTCCTCAGTCTGTGAAAGGAGTGAGGAGGAGAAAGTTCTTTCTTTATATATAGTCCACAATCCTTCAGAACCGGCTGTTTATCATGCAGTGAATTGAATCAGTTCTAGAATCCTACAGTGCAGAAGGAAAGCATTCGGCCTGAATGTCCCATTCCCAGACTGCATCCCGGGAATGTCCTGCCCTGGTCAGAGATTTTCCCTCCTTCATTCACAGGAGTGGTTGCTAGGGAGATAAATCTGTAATGTGAGGAGAGTGCATGACAATCCAGGAAAATATGCCTCCCTGTGACACGTGTGATCTACACTTGACTCCAAGTTCTTGACGTCTGCAGCCTCTCAGACAACTGGAGCTGGGGGATAAATCCCAACCTTGCCAGTGTCACCCACAACCCATGAATAAATAAGATGAAGATGAGACGCAGCCAGACTCGTGCGACTCAACACCCGCCCCCCGGGCTGGTGAATCTGCCAGATGATCGAGGAAGGAAAAATGCTATTTTTGTAAATGGGTTGGGGGCTTTTAAGTGCAGGTGCATTAAAGAGGAGATGAGTGATTGCCTTTGTATCCAGCCATGACTGGAACTACCTGTTGTTTAGCTGGCGGCAACATTAACTGCTGACTTTGTTCAAATCTGATCGCCATGTGCTGCTCGCATCTGCTCCTGTTCATGTCTGTGCTCACGGGCTGAGAAGCACTCTGCAGGGACAAGTACAGGCAGGGTCACTCACTGGACCTTTCTCTCCTGCTGCTGCTGCTGTTTTTTTAATATATCAGAGAGAGAGAGGCAAAGAAAATTCAGAGAAACACACACATTTAAGCATCATATTTGAGGCTTGTGGAAAAATAATAATAATGAAAGACGTGCATTCATAACAAATCTAACCTCAGGACATCCCAAAGCTCTTCACAATGTACAGCGTACTTCCTGAACTGTGGTCACTGCAGCAGCCAATCTGTACACAGCAAGTTCCCACAAACAGCCACATGACAATGACCAGGTTCCTTATTTTTCTGATATTGCTTAAGGGTTAGAATTAGATCAGGAGGGCTCTCCTGACCTTCTTCGGAATAGTGTCATGGGATCTTCCATGTCATTTGAAAGGGCAGATAGGGCTTCAGCTTAATCTTGGCTAAAAGTTGGTACCTCTGACAATTCTGTACTCTCAGCAGTGCACCAGTGTGTCAGCCAAGACATTGTATGCAAGTGGTGGAGTGAAAATTGAACCCACAACTTTGCTTGATTCAGAGGTGGGGTGATGAATTCCACCTTTCCAAATTCACAGAGACTCTGTGGACCTTTAAAAATGATGGGGAGGAAAGGATCTGGAAATCCTGTCCTCATTTCTGGCATCCTGATTTTGCCAGTAGGGGAAAAGGAAGATAAGGTAGAGCATGACTCACACAGGGGGGAGTCTAAACTCAGCAGGTTTATTGCAATTCAGCGCAATGTTCAGACCCAATTATCATTACAGGAGTCTTATCCCATAGTGTGGGAGTCATGTATTTATGGGGGCTTATGGAAGGTGGAGGCAGTTTGTAGAACTGTTGAGCTGCAAAATTATTTAAATCCTCTGCCCTTTAAAACTTTGAAAAAAGCCTGCCTGTATCAGTGAGATTTGAAATAAATCGTTCTAGTAGTTATAATAACTATTTACTGACACCATCCCAAGGACTATCATTGTACCATTATTAATGGTCGGCTGTTTTATATAACCTAGAATTATCTCAGCTTTGGTCTGTAAATTTACAGCTGATTGACAGCTCAAATAGATTATTGTAGGGTCAGCTGTCTTTGGGGTTATGAATGCAGTCTGTTTTGATAAGGGATAAAGTACTTGAGGAGTTTTTAAAGTTTTGAATGGGCTTTCATGAATGGGAGTTTTTTATAATGAGGTTGAAATAGATGTTTAGGCCTTTGTTATTTCATTACAGCATGGTTCCTGAGATCTGCCCATGATGGATATTTTGTGAGTTAGCATAAAGAGTGTAAGAGTAAAGGGTGGTGGGTGGAAGGATTGAATTGACATTAAGTTGGGACAGAAGATATGAGGGATTATGATGGTGGTGGGGGGGCATGGTTTGGCGTGGAAAGGAGGAACGTAGGGAATGGGTGGAATGTGGGAGATAATGGTTAGAGGGCCTAATATTTAACCATACAACTGGGATGATGTCCTCGAGAACCAACCATGGTAATCCTGTAACTGTCTCCAATCTGTGCCCAGGGCAGACCTGCCCTCAACCCACACCCCCGGCTTCTCCCACCACCCCCTCCTCCATCCAGATTGGAAGTTGGGTCTGACAGGATACTATGAGGTGGGTGTGGCAACCACAAAATTTTTCCCATTGATCAAGCGAAATTCCAGCCCAATAAATTTTAGAAGTGTTTCATTGGCAGTAAAACGCTGAGGAAGTCCTGAAGACACTGGATCAATGGAAGATTTGTTCAAAACTCAACTCCCATGGAGTTTTTTGTGAGATTCTGTGCAAAAGTACCTGATAATACAGTGTGGACATAACAACTAACAACACTCAGCCATCTATCTAGTAAGGAGTGGCTTCCCCTGACATCGAAGAAGACATTTACATAAGGGAAAGTATATTCTAGGCCCTCCACACACACCACCAAAATGGTCCCTCCCTTCTGGAGCGTCTCAACTCTCTCCACCTTCCAACTCCCTGACAATTCACAGGCTTCTGAGCTCCAAATTTGGCCCCGATATCCAATCACCTCTTTCTCATTTACCATCTCCTGTTTCATTCTTTCAGCCTTGTTCATGCCTTTCCGACTGTGATTTGCTCTTGATTTTTTTCTGGTGTGGCTGCCTGGCAGTGACCTTCAGAAGTCCAAGGGAAGAAGTTCCTTTGGTCATTATAAACTGATTAGCGGGATGGCCAGAGTAGATGTTGAGTCACTGTTTGCTGAGCACAGAACAGAACACGGGGTCACAGTCTCAGGATAAGGGGTCAGTCATTTAGGACTGAGATAAAGAGACTGTTCCTCAGAGAGTTGGGAATCACTGGAATTTTCTACCTCAGGGGCCAATGTGTGCTTAGTTGTTGAAGAAGTCCATGACAGAGTGATGGATTCCCAGAATCTAAGGGGGTCAAGTCAAATGGGAATCATGTAAGAAAATATATTTCAGCTGGAAATTCAACTGTGATCTTCTGGAATGACAGGACAGGGTCAAACAGTCCAATAGGTTTCAGTCATAGAAACCCTACAGTGCATGACGCCATTCAGCCCACTGAGTTTGCATCAACTCTCTGACAGAACATCTTACCCCTACATTTACCCCGCTAATCCCCCTAACCTACACAACTTGGTACACTAAGGGATCATTTAGCATGGCCAGTCCACCTAACCTGCACTTCTTTGGACGCCTATTCCTTCAATTCTCTGTTTTCTGAATTGCATTCTTAAAGAACCAGTCTGCAGTGTCCCGGATATCCAAGTTTATGTGGTATTATATAGATATTCCATACTAATGTTCCATTTAGAAAGCCCCATGGGACTCCATTTTGACAGGTCCTTAACTGAGAGGCCACAATGGCCATTTTCCACGTCCAGGAAAGGAATCAATGAGCATTTTGAAATATCCCAGGCTGTTCTGCAGCTTGCCAAGGAGACCGTGTTCCAGAATGTGCCAGCGTGCAGGCATTAAGACATTGAGATTCTTCCAGTACTCGGAGCAAAGTCCAACCTCGCTTGTTTCACTGTGTGTCTAATTGATAGCCCCATTTAATTAGATTGAGTATAAAATTGCTGCTCTGGGGCTGAGTGTGTGAAGTCATTTATCAGAACGTCAGTTTTCTCTTTGGTTTCCGCTGTTGGTGTCAGTATGTGTCGGTAACACCAGGGAGGGGTACAATGCAAGAATGGAGACTTCTTGGATTGAGGAATTAAAAAGCAGCACGGTTAAAGTCAAGGCAGAGAACTTGAGTGGCTGCACAGTTTTAAGATATTGTTGGCACCTTTAAGTGATATTATGGGTTGCTGCAGGACTTTTAGTCACCGTTCTTACTCTAACGTTGATGTTTCAGAGGCTGCTGTTTTCCATCATCATAAATCCAGACTCACATCCAAAGATAACTTGAACCAATCCTTAATTTTGTTTGTGGACAGATTCATAACAGATGAATATTTCAAGAAGTGTTCCAGAATTCTGCTTTTTCTTTCTCATTGGAGATTTCTTATATTACACAGGGAAATCTTTCTTGTCCTTTCACTGATTGGCATCTAACCCACTCACTCACTGGCCCCAATACCTCAATAAGAGCTGCTGTTAGCTTTGAACAGCACACTCTCCAGGTTGGGCGTGGCTCTGGGGACATTGGCAGCTCAATAATATTTCAACAGGAGATCCTTCTTCAATTCTGAACCTACACACTGAGTGTTGACAGACTCTTCTTGTCAAAGGGCCGAAGAGATGAACCATCACAGCGGGCTCAGAACTCAATCCTGTCCTAAACTGATATCAAAAGACATCCTGGCTCCTGTTACTGGGCCATGCTTTAGGGAAAAGAATGGCGGCTGTTTCTTCTCCACACTGGAGTAATGGTTAAAGAGGCTCCTCTCTTGCCCTCTGTGCTGACACAGTAAGGAGTCTCACAACACCAGGTTAAAGCCCAACAGGTTTACTTAGTAGCACAAGCTTTCGGAGTGTCGTTCGGTGCTGACCTCAGGGGAGAACAAGAATGGAGTCTGAGACCCTGGTTTAAATGTTCAATATCTAACTGTGAAGTGCCTTTACATACTGATCCACTGGCGTATCTGGTAGACCAGTTTGGTGGTAAAAAATCTGCGTCATGAGCCTGAGTGGTCATATTAAATTGGCTGTTAGTAGCTCACATGTGCTTGCTAGAAGCTGTATACATTGATACGCAGGAACCTAACCTTTGCAAGTAAAAGGAACATGTCCAGGCATTCCACCTTTTTGAATTAAACAAAAGCATTTACATTCTCCATGGAAACACCTCAACCAGATTAAACTTGCCAACCAATTATGCAATATAAATCCAGAAAATGCTGGAAAATCTCAGCGGGTCTGACAGCACCAGTGGGGAGAGGACAGAGCCAACATGTTGAATCTTGAAGGGTCATCTACACTCAAAACGCTGGCCCAATCCTCTCCCCACAGGTGCTATCAGACCTGCTGAGATTTTCTAGCATTTTCTGTTTTCATTTCAGATTCCAACACCCACAGTATTTTGCTTTTATCTTAATGTAATATAAATTGTTGTTCCCTTTGAAATTTGGTATTCCTGTATCTATCCTGATAAGTGCAGGATGAAAAGCTTTGACAACATGCCTTTTTTTCAGTAATGTGCAGGTTTTGCAGCACCAAGCGATTATGATACAAAAGATTTATTCTTGTGTCTAATTATTATTTGACATTATGATCTGTTACCGTAGTGCTAAGCCCAGAGAAGGTCACAGCTAAGGAACCATTAAACTGTTCATTCCATATAGGACAGCAGCAGAGGGATAAAACATTGGTGCAATGACAAAAAATGTCCATGCTTTATATAGAAGGAGAACTCAACGCAAATCAATTGTACATTTTTCTTTAAAATACATTATGTACTGTGACTATAAGTTGCTAGAGTACTGTGTGCAGTTTTGGTAGTCGCACTTGTGGAAGGATATTTTGGCCTTGGAGGGAGCGCAGAGGAGGTTCACTAGGCTGATACCGGAGATGAGGGGGTTGGCCTATGAAGAGAGACTAAATAGACTGGGTCTGTACTCATTGGAGTTTAGAAGGACGAGGGGGGATCTTACAGAGACATATAAGATAATGAAGGGGATAGATAAGGTAGAGGTAGAGAGATTCTTCCTGCTTAGAAAGGATAGCAGGACTAGAGGGCACAGCCTCAAGATAAGGAGGGGGGGGCAGTTTAGATTGGAGTTGAGGAGGAACTTCTTCACTCAAAGGGTGGTGAATCTCTGGAATTCTCTGCCCGTTGAAGTGCTGGAGGCTGCCTCGCTCAATATTTTTAAGACGCGGGTTGATGGGTTTTTGATAAGAGAGGGGATTAAGGGTTATGGGGAGAGGGCGGGACTGTGGAACTGATCCACTTCAGATCAGCCATGATCTTATTGAATGGCGGGGCAGGCTCGAAGGGGTAGATGGCCTACTCCTGCTCCTATTTCTTATGTTCTTATGTTCAATTCCGGCCTTGGGTCCCTGTCTGTGTGGAGTTTGCACATTCTCCCCGTGTCTGCATGGGTTCCTCCGGGTGCTCCAGTTTCCTCCCACAGTCCAAAGATGCGTAGGTTAGATTGACTGGTCATGCTAAATTGCCCCTTAGTGTCAGGGGGATTAGCAGAGTAAATATGTGGGATTATGGGGATGGGGCCTGGTTGGGATTGTTGTCGGTGCAGACTCGATGGGCCGAATGGTCTCCTTCACTGCAGGGACTCTATGCTTCTCAGTGTGACAAAAGACTAACCAAAGACTGACCAATGCTTCTGCATGCCTTAAGTTTTGTTTTCGCCAATATAATAAAATACTTGCTGTTAGACTCAAAAGAAATGCAGAAAAACATTTAGTAGTCATTAAAAGTAGGAATCCCGAATTAGCTGAAGTTTTCTGCGGCTAAGATTTTTGTTTGACAGGATTAATCACACCATTCCCCATTCCCTTCACTCTCGGAAGGAGATGAAGGTGTGGGGACGATGGGGGTGGGGGGAATGATGGTGGGGTGAGTAGGGGGAGGACAGTTGTTCATTGTTGATTCCTCGCCTCTCAAACATCCCCAGTGGATTCTCCTCCTGTAGCCTACACTTTCACCTGTGGGTTTACCACAAGCTTTTTACCCTCACTGTTTCCAGCCACCATCCACCTCCCCCTTATTCCCAGAACCATCCCTTGTCTTTAGTTTACTCTGTGGCAGACAATCTCCAGTTTGGCCATCAAGCTGAATTCAATTAGTTATGAATTCTGGAACGCCCAACATCATTTCAGCCTGCAGTGAGCAATATCAAACATCTCATCATCCAGCAGCCAGTCTCTACCTCAAATGCTAATTAAAAACATTCTAGATATTTCCAGCCCTGGGAAACTGTGCACATTTCCAACCTTCAAATTAAATAAATGGATAGAGATTCATTGGACAAGTTGAAAAACAGGTCCAAAAAGATGATAAAAGCAAATTCCTGCAGATGCTGAAATCTGAAACCAAAAGAGAAAATGCTGGAAAACCTCAGCAGGTCTGGCAGCATCTGTAAGGGGAGAAAAGAACTTGAGTCCAGATGACCCTTTATCAAAGCTCAAGAGTGCCTTAGGGCTCAAAGGGGGCTCAAAGTTCAAGCTCAAGACCCTTTGAAAATAGCTCATTTGGACTCGAAATGTCAGCTCTTTTCTCTCCTTACGGACGCTGCCAGATCTGCTGAGATTTTCCAGCACTTTTTCCAGAAAGATGAGAGCAAAACAATTATATTTGTCAAGGACAATTGAAAAGGCTGGGACTCTGCTCTATGCATGCTGAAGGGACTAACCCCGAAAGCTAGTGAGTAGAATATCAGATAAATTGGTTGGACTTAAACCTGGTGTTGTCAGACTTTTTACTCTGCTCCAGAACAGAGACAGGTGGAGAGTGACCTTCTCGAGGTCTTCAAAATTCGGAAGAGGTTTGATAGGGTAAGCAAAGGGGAGATGTTTCTGTCTGTGGGGAGTCTAAAATGAAAGGCCATGAACAGAAAATAAATAAATCCATAAAGAAATCATCACCCAGAAAATGGTGAGAATGTGGAACTTGTTACCATGAGGAAGGAGTGAGGAGAGTAACATCAAAACATGGAAGGGAGAGTTAAAATCACGAGAGAGAAAGCTATGGTATTCTGGGCTGATAGAATGAAATTGAAGATTTGATAGAAAGCAGTATGGACACTTGCATGTATCTATTGGCCTGTTTCTGTGCTGTGCACTCTGTATAAGTTTATGAGCTCTCTGTTGGGGCAGTTGTTTTGTTTCCATGAATAGAGTCAGTTTTACAGAGGGCTGGGACACAGAAAACTTCACTGAGAGTAATCATTAACTAGGAGCCAGACAGACTGCCTTAGCCATGCCAGGAGAAGCTTGGTTGCTTTGCCAGGAAGTAGTTGCTCAGTAGATGGATCAGTTTCACTGGGTGATTACTGGGCTGCTCGAACCCTGGGGCTTGAATTCAGACAGGACACACGGGCTTGCACCTCATCACCAAAGGCCTTCATTAAATTAAAGTTTTTATACAGGGTTATACAGGCCATCCCATCCAACCAGTCCATGCTAACAATGCTGCTTCACTCTGCTTACACAAGTTCCAATTTCTAGTTCAGTTAATGTGGCCATTCGCCCTCCTGCTGATGGCTGTAGAGTGACCCTTTACCCTGTGAACCTCAGGCTGAGGAAAAGGTCAGACTTGACCACGCAGCCGTCTCACACTCGTTTAGATTCTGCAACAAACACAGCTGACCGGGTCAGGCACTGGAGAATGTTTAGTGTCTGGAGGATGTACCCCAGTGGGAGTCCGCATCTTCAGAACAGAAAGGGTGAGACTCTAAAATGGGACCCCAGCGTTGAATTTGGAGAACACCCCAAAAGTTAAAAAAATTTTTTTTTAAGGTTTATTTATTAGGGTCACAAGTAGGCTTACATTAACACTACATTGAAGTTACTGTGAAAATCTGCTAGCTGCCACACTTCGGTGCCCGTTCGGGTACACTGTGGGAGAATGTAGTGTGGCAAACCCAACTAACCAGCACATCTTTTGGACTGTGGGAAAAACCAGAGCACCCGGAGGAAACCCATGCAGACATGGGGAAAATGTGCAAACTCCACACAAACAGTGACCCAAGCTGGGAATTGAACCTGAGTCCCTGGTGCTATGAGGCAGCAATGCTAACTACTGTGCCTCCCTCTCAGAATTTCCCAGCTAAGAGTTTACACAACAATTGTCCGGAAGGGTTAACTTAAAGAAAGAGACTAGTTTAAACACCCAGGCTGAGCCTCGCATAGTACAACCCCCAAATCCCTAACCCCCCAACCCCACAGGGGATTTCCCCATCTCCACTAAGCACCCACCCACAGTATGCCCTACCCTTGACCACAACCCTGCCACCCCCCCAAGCACAGGATTCCCCACCCAGTACCAGACTGATCCCTCAGTTGACTTGATTCCAACCCCCCCAACCCGAACCAATGCCCCAACCCCCTCCTTCCCCTGAACCCACCTGACCCTCCCCTGACCTGACCGTCCACCACCTCCCCAATCCAGCTTGACCCAACCTGGCCCAAATGGACCCCTTGACCAAACCCTCTCCCCTCAATATCTGACCCCTCTCCTCAACTCACCATGTCCAATTCCCCTCCCCAACATCTGAAACCGCCATCCCACTATGTCCAATCAGCCCCCTACCCTCTACCATCTCCTCCAAATCCCATCCACTTACTCTCTGGCCTGTTGTTTCAATGGGATCGTTGCTTTGCTTCACAGCAGTTGATGCCATTAAGCAGGACTCCGTCCTGCTTCCCTCTGCTCCTTCTAAACTTCATCACTGGATCCAGGGACGGGCTTCGCTGTCTGAATCTGACCCAGTCTGGCTGAGTCAGACACTGAATGGCTAAAAGTGTAGAGCGGCAATCCAATGAGGAAGTTATAGCCCAAGATTAAAGGCAGATGTGTTACACATTTGAAACAGGAGAGGCCATTCAGCCCCTCCAGCCTGTCCTGCCATTCAGTTAGATTGTAGCTGTGACCTGTCTCCTTAACTCCACCTCCCAGCTTTGCTTCCACAATCCTTCATTCCCTCATCCAGAAGATCTATCAATGAGAGTTTCAAATTTTCAAATGATCTCCAGACACAGCAGCTCCTTGTGGGAGAAGGTTCCGGATTTCCAGGGATTGTGTCAGGAAATGGCAGATGAAGTTTAAGATGTGGAGATGCCGGTGTTGGACTGGGGTAAACACAGTAAGAAGTCTCACAAGACTAGGTTAAAGTCCAACAGGTTTATTTGGTAACACAAGCCACTAGCTTTCAGAGCGCTGCCCCTTCGTCAGGTAAGTCAACTGATGAAGGGGCAAAGCTCCGAGAGCTAGTGACGTTTGCTACCAAATGAACCTGTTGGACTTTAACCTGGTGTTGTGAGACTTCAGATGGAGTTTAATCCTGGCAAATGCATTTTGGAAGATCTAATGCAGATGGGAAATTTACAGTAAATGGCAGAACCCTTAAGAGTATTGATAGCAGAGGGATCTTGGTGTACAGGTACACAGGTCACTGAAAATGGGAACGCAGGTGGCGAAGGTAGTTGAGAAGGCATATGGCATGCTTGTCTTCATCGGCTGGGGCATTGGGTTTAAAAATTGGCAAGTCATATTGCAGCTTTATAGAAACTTAGTTAGGCCGCATTTGGAATATAGTGTTCAATTCTGGTTGCCACACTGCCAGAAGGATGCGGAGGCTTTGGAGAGGGTACAGAAATGATTTACCAGGATGTTGGCTGGTATGGAGGGCATTAGCTATGAGGAGAGGCTGGAGAAACTTGGTTTGCTCTCATCGGAATGACGGAGGTTAAGGGGCGACCTGATAGAAGTCTACAAGATTATGAGGGGCATGGACAGAGTGGATAGTCAGAAGCTTTATCCCAGGGTGGAAGAGTCAATTACTGGGGCACAGGTTTAAGGTGCAAGGGACAAGATTTAAAGGAAATGTACGGGGCAGATTTTTTTTTTACAGAGGATGGTGGGTGCCTGGAACTCGCTGCTGGGAGAGGTACTGGAAGCAGATACGATAGCGATTTTTAAGAGGCATCTTGACAAGTATGTGAATAGGATGGGAATAGAGGGATATGTTCCCTGGAAGGGTAGGGGGTTTTAGTTAAGGCAGGCAGTATGGTCAGTGCAGGTTTGGAGGGCCGAAGGGCCTGTTCCTGTGCTGTAATTTTCTTTGTTCTTTGAAATGTTTCCCGCAGATGAAAAGCTCCTTTCTTTCGAACCCATCAATCTTTTGATCCTCAAATTCCTTTAATTTTTTAAACCCCTTGATATACATTTTTTAATGTCCAAGGAAAGGAAATCTAGTCCATGCAACCCACTCTTGTAACTGCACGCTTACAGCCTGTATGCTTCACTGTGATGGGATGGGGCCTTTGGCTATTATCTGATTCTATTGGTTCACATTCCTACCCAGAGATTAGCATTCAGAAAGTAGAGTTCACACGGCCAACACTCAGGTCACTCACAGGTTACTCTTGTTACCTGAGTGACTGAGTGCTTTTGATGAGTCTAGATGATACATGTAACATAACCTTTAGCAAGTGGATGGAGGTCTCATGGCCCAATGGGTAGTATCCTTACCTCTGAGCCAGAAGCATTGGGTTCAAGTCCCACCCAGGATTAGGTGGCTGAGGAAGGTGAGTTCTTAACGCAGTCATATGGGTTGAGTATAAACTTGCAAAATCCTTCCAAAGACTCCAGTTGGCTGGCAGTAAGAGTGGGCGAGATTCCTGGTCAGCCACGCTTGATATGGAGTGGCGCCCCTCAAACTATAAACCCCTGGCGACAGACTAGTGACCTGTTCCAGAAGTTAGTAGATGGAAACAGACGTAAGTCTGTCTTAATGAGCCACTAGGTGCAGGGAAAGAATTGAAAATGGAACATCTGGGCTAACACCTGCCCTCAACTACCAGGGAAATGTCACACAATTTGACACTGAAATTCTCCCATTTCTCCCACTACAGGAATTACAGCAAATGGGATGGAAACTTGGACGGATCATTTAAAAGTCCGTTGAGTTTGGGCAGGAGCCTCCGGTCTTTGGGCACACGCGGACGGAGAATCCCACCCAGAATGTTATGTATTTGCACTAATTCTTATTGGCTGACTGAAATCTGCTTTATTAATATATTCACCAGAAAGGGTGTCACAATTCGCTCACATGGGAAACAGGCAGAGAAGAAGCGGCCATTTAAGAGAGCACATACCTATAAAGTTACACTAGTTTAAACCCTCCAT
The DNA here is from genome assembly GCF_965287045.1 of Carcharhinus amblyrhynchos. Taxonomy (NCBI): domain Eukaryota; kingdom Metazoa; phylum Chordata; class Chondrichthyes; order Carcharhiniformes; family Carcharhinidae; genus Carcharhinus; species Carcharhinus amblyrhynchos. The sequence goes on along the minus strand of NC_137345.1, from coordinate 1,164,280 downwards.
GCTCCCGAGTGTCATTCTCCAATATTCAACATAAAGTAATTTCTAAACTACTGTTCCTTCATCTCAGTAAACAGAGCTGTGAACTGTAAACAGCTGACTGGATCCTCTCTACGATAAATGTTGAGAATTTCACAAGCAGTCAACTCTCATTCCAAGTGGTCCAATGCGTCAATGAGAATTTTGTAATCCTATTACATCAATCTTTATAAATAACCCAGTTGGATTACTAGAATAACCACAGGTTTCCATCGCGATGGTAAAACAGTCTAAAATTCTAATGCATTCAGAAATAAATTCCCCAATAGTTGGTCAAATTTATTGGATAAAGTTTGTAATGCCTCAATGCTTGTGTCTAGTAATTACAATACAATGGAACCTTTAACTTTCTAACAAATTCTTTCTTAAATCTCGGAACAGGGGAGCTCCTTCTCCCCTCTGCATTCACCTTTCTCTGAAGCCAGTTCCTGACACAGTATGAAGTCACTCTGGTATCTTTCAAGTCATTCTGAAGGGTATTGATCATTATTTATATCAAATTATCATTATTTTTACACCACCTTAATGATCAATCTGATTTCATTGCCTCTGGATCACAGTGTTGATTTGAATCACTTAATTCAAGCTGACTTTCTCGTACTCTACCTTGGGAGTGCTGCATTGCCGATGGTGCAGCGCTGTTGGAGATGCTGTATGATGTGAGGTGATATATTTTGGTACATCCAATTCAGCTGGGAGCTCTAAACTAAATGGCAGAACTATCAGCAGCATTGACACACAGAGTTCTGGCAGTGTGGGTCCACCAATCCTTAAAAGTGGCAGCACAGGGGGAAAAGGTGGTGAAGAAAGCATATGGCGTGCTTGTTCATTGGACAGGATATTGAGTATAAAAGTTGGTAAATTTTGTTAACGTTGTATAAAACCTTGGTTAGGCCACATTTGGAATACTGTGTCCAATTCTGGTCACCAAACTACCAGAAAGACATGGAGACTTTGGAGAGAGTACAGAAAAGGTTTACCGGGATGTTCCCTGGTATGGAGGGTATTAGCTATGGGGGAAGATTGAATAAACTGGGATTGTTCTCCCTGGAAAGATGGAGGCTGAGGGGTGACCTGACAGAAGTTTATAAAATTATGAGGGGTATGGATAGGGTGAACAGGAAGCTTTGTCCCAGGGGCAGAAATGCCAAATACAAAGGAGCACAAGTTCAAGATAAGGGGTACAGGTTCAGTGGAGATGTGTGGGAGAAATATTTTATACAGAGGGTGGTGGAAGCCTGGAATGCGTTGCCGAGTGAGGTGGTTGAGGCAGTTATATTAGCCACACTTAACACAGAGACATATGCTATGAATAGACATATGACCAGATGGGGATTAGAGGGATACAAGTGGTTGGTTTAGCTAGGACAAAGTGATTGGTGCAGGCTTGGAGGGCTGAAGGGCCTGTCCCTGTGCTGTACTATTCTTTGTTCTTTGCTGTTTGTTTTCAGATTGCCAGTGGTATTACACTGTCAGAGTTGCTGCAAAGTTACTGGCACTGTCTTTTCTATAACAGATAATAACACTGAGGCTCTCTCTGTCTGTTGGATATACAAATTTCCAAGCAACAATTTAATGAGGAGTAAAGTTCTCCCTAATGTCCTGGACAATATCCATCCATCTATCCAACAACAAAACACATTGACCAGAATTGTCCAGGGTCACATTTCTTCCTCCACCATGCCCCCCCCAACCCCTCACCTTCACCCTGCATTTACTCCACTCCCGCCACCGCCAGCAGGAACAGAGAATTTGGCACTCAACCATTTACTACAGCGGGACCAGAGAATCCTGGCTGCCGGCGAGGTCGGAAAATTCCAGTCATTATCTGGCCATTCACCTAATTTGCTGTTTGTGGGATCTTGCTGTGCACACTTGGTGTGCTTCTCACACAGCTGGGACTGTAGCTCAGAACTAATCCATTGGTTGCCAAGCAATCTGACCTTCCCAAAGAGTGATCATGTGTCATAAACCTGTAAGTTCTTTATTCAAACATCTGCACAGGAGTTATTTAGGCACAAGCCTCAGACTGGATTAGTTAAAAATGTATAACATGTAGTTCTCCAAATTTTAGAACTCTTTCCTTTTTCTTATAGCATAAATGTCTACAAAACTCAGGACTGGTGTTACAACACCACAGCTTCATGATTTAAACTTCTATTTATATTTAACCTTTGGGGCCATCCTCTTAATATTTCTTGTTATTCTTCAATTTGTGGAAGTAATAAAGACATCCTTCATTATTGAAGTAATCCTGATAGGATCAGTCTGCTGGTCTGGCTGTGGTTTAAGGAGAATAGTTAAGTATTTGTGTAAAGTGAGACAGACTCTGCTTGAATATGTATCCCACATGATTTGGGTCAACCCACTAGATACCTGGTTCAGATTAGATCCCAAAATGAGTTACCACAAATTCTGGCAAATTAACACAACTTTCAACCCATTTTCTTTCTTTTTTCAAACAGCTATGCACAGTTTGATTTGTTTTCATGGACAGATACAATCTTGCAAAACCATCAAAGTGAAATAAACAAAGCAGCTTGTGTGTGTATTCTTAATTCAGGACCTCAGAGGGGACGTGGCAAGAATTTGAGAGTCCCAAAGTTTGGTTCAGTTTCCAAATTGCAGTTTGACTTGAATTCTCAGTTAAAGAGTTGGGAGTGATAGTGGCGTAGTGGTAATATCACTGGACTAATCATCCAAAGTTTGAGGAAAATGCTTTGTCCAAGACTGCAAGAAACTACAAAGCATCGTGAATGAAGCCCAGTCCATCGCTCAAACCAGCCTCCCATCCATTCTCACTGTCTGCACTTCCTGTTGCCTCGGAAAAGCAGCCAGCAAAATCAAGGGCCCCACACACCCCGGACGCACTCACTTCCATCAGGAAAATGATACAAAAGCCTGAGGTCGCTTAACAATCGACTCAAGAACAGCTTCTTCCTTCCTGCTGTCAGACTTTTGAATGGACCTACCTCACATTAAGTTGATCTTTCTCTATACCCTCGTTATGACTGTAACACTACATTCTGCATTCTCTCCTTTCCTTCTTTATGAACAGTATGTTTTGTCAGTATAGCGCGCAAAAAACAATACTTTTCACTCTACGCTAATACATGTGACAATAATAAATCAAATCATATTTAATATAATGCTCTGGGGTCCTGGGTTAAAATCCCAGGAATTTAAATTCAATTAATAAATCTGGAACATGAAGCTAGTTACCATAATGGTGACCATGACAATTATCATCAATTGTTGGAAAACCCATCTGGTTCACTAATATCCCTTTAGGGAATGAAATTTACCACCTTTACCTGGTCTGGCCTACATGTAACTCCTGACCAACACCAAAATGGTTGACCATTCTTTGAAATGGTCCAGTGAGACACTTGGTTCAAAGGCAATTAGGGATGGGCAACAAATGCTGGCCTTACCCATGACATCCACATCCAGTAAACCAGAGAAGTAATAAACTCTGCAAATTCAACCTTTCTAAGTGATCATGAATTAAGCTCTACACACTCTTCCTCCTTCCATCATCCTCACTGTGACAGAATCAAAACCCACATTTTACCTGGTTCAAGATTTCAGACATACTGCAAATTATGGATTTCCCTAAATCCCTTTTCCCCTACAAGTTACAGGCTTTGAAAATGTAACACAAGTGCTAATGGGCTTATCACTGCATCAATAAGATGAGGGGAAGATTTAAAAGTGGGTTCCTTCTCATTCTGCATCGAGTCAGCTGATCACGGCTGGGTGAGAGCTGCAATTGGACAACCCGGACATGTTCCCAGACACGGATCACTTTCAGCTGGAAAGGGGAGGCAAGGAAATTGATGAGTTTGAAAGATTGCTAATTAACGTGCTAGGAAACCAATTAGAAGAGCCATTTGGTCTTTTCATCCCTTCGTGCCCTTAAGATAGTAATCTTACCGCAGATCAGGATCCATGGATACTAAAACTCTTTCAATAATTCACCAAACTTTTCATTTTCCATCATTCTGAATGCAGACAGCCTAAACAACCATGGCAGCAGAGTTCAATTCCAACTGACTTAATCTACACCCTCTCTCATTTCAACAGCAATGAGAGTTAACAGTGCTGATTCCTATCCTTAGAAGATCAATTGCTCTTCCAGTGAGGCCTTCCATGCTGCCCTGATAGAGAACATCCCCGAAGTACTGAGGTTCTTTTTTATTCATTTGTGGGAATGGGTGTCGCTGGCTGGCCAGCATTTACTGCCTATCCCTAGTTGCCCTTGGAGGGCAGTTGAGAATCAACCACATTGCTGTGGCTCTGGAGTCACATGTAGGTCAGGCTGGGTAAGGATGGCAGATTTCCTTCCCTAAAGGGCATTAGTGAACCAGATGGGTTTTTACGACAATCAACAATGGCTTCATGGTCACCAGTGGATTCTTAATTCCAGATATTTTTTATTGAATTCAAATTCCACCATTTGCTGTGGCAAGACTTGAACCCAGGTTCCCAGAACATTAGCTGAATTTCTGGATTAATAGCCTAACCATCATCTCCTTGGTTTTATAGAGACTTTAATTGGACAGAGTCTTGATCCTCGTTGGAGCATTGTATTCAGTTTTGACACTGCACCACAGCAAAGATATATTGGCCTTGGAAGTACAGCTCAGGTTCACCTGAATAATAGGAACATAGGAATTCGGAGCGAGAGTCAGCAACTCAGCCCTTCAACCTGCTCCACCATCTAAATGATCACGGCTGATCTCCATCTCATCCTGACTCCACTTCCCTGCCTTTTCCTCATAGCCCTTTATCCCACTTTTGATTGAATATTTATCTATCTCTTTCATGAATCCACTGATTGATTCTGCATCCACTGCACTCTGGGGCAGTGAGTTCCAAAGATTCACAACCCTCTGAGAGAAGTAGCTGCTCCTTATCTCTGTCTTGAACCTCCCCCTCTTATTCTACAACTATGACCTCTTGTCCAAGACTGTTCTAAAAGGGGGAACGTTAGGTGAACATTTACTTTATCAATCCTATTGAGCATTTTACATACCACAATCAAATGCCTCTAGTGCCATCATTTCCTTCCTCAAAGGAGGTGACCAAAACTGAGCACAGTGCTCCGAGTGCGGTCTCACCAACACCTTATACAATTGTAACAACACTTCACTACTTTTATACTCCAGACCCTTTGCAATAAGTGCCAAGAAAAGCCGAAATTGTGAAGAATCTGGTTTAGATTGAGATGGTGGCTGACAGAGGGAATGGAATTGGTGGTTTGTGTTTATTAGTGCCACAAATAAGCTTACATTAACACTGCAATGAAGTTACTCTGAAAATTTTGATTTGATTTATTATTGACACGTATTAACATACAGTGAAAAGTATTGTTTCTTGCGTGCTATACAGACAAAGCATACTGTTCATTGAGAAGGAAACAAGAGAGTGCAGAATGTAGTGTTACAGTCACAGTTAGGGTGTAGAGAAAGGTCAACTTAATGCAAGGTAGGTCCATTCAAAACTCTGACAGCAGCAGGGGAAGAAGCTGCTCTTGAGTCGGTTGGTACGTGACCTCAGGTTTTTACATAATTTTCCCAGTGGAAGAAGGTGGAAGAGAGAATGTCTGGGGTGTGTGGGCTCCTTAATTATGCTGGCTGCTTTGCCGAGGCAGCAGGAAGTATAGACAGAGCCAATGGATGGGAGGCTGGTTTGTCTGATGGATTGGGATACATTCATGACATTTTGTAGTTCCTTGTGGTTTTGAGCAGAGCAGGAGCCCATACCAAGCTGTAATACTACTAGAAAGAATGCTTTCTATGGTGCATCTGTAAAAGTTAGTGAGAGTCTCCTGGTCGCCACACTCAGGAGCCTGTTCAGGTACTCTGAGGGAGAATTTAACATGGCCGATGCACCTTATCAGCACGCCTTGAAATGTGGGAGAAAACTGGAGCACCTGGAGGAATCCCAAGCAGATACGGGGAGAACATGCAGACTCCGCACAGACAGTCACCTGGGGCTGGAATTGAACCTGGATCCCTGTCACTGTGAGGCAACGGTGCTAACCACTGTGCCACCGTGCCATCCCAAAGGTGAGAGGATAATTGGCTTTGGAAACATAATCGATGTCAGGCCTGAAACAGCGATCCAGAGCATTCACCTTTAACACCAAACCTCTGCGCAATGGAATTTCTGAGGTAATTTTACAATGAAATGGATCAATTTCATCTGAATTATATCCACTCACACCCCAGATCTTTTTAGATGCCCAGACATTTACAGCTGTGAAGGAGGCCATTTGACCCATTGTGTCTATGAAGGTCAACCTTTATTCATGCTTCATATAGCGTTAGTCAGGTCACCAGCTTGCTGTGCCTTCCATGAAAATATAACTCATGTTCAAAAATACAGTTTTGTGTATTTTTTCCCTATAAATCAAATGTTGGTATTGTGACTCATCCAGTGAGACATGGCAAGCTCGCTGTTTCTGTAACTCCACCCTTGAGAAACTTCTCATAAAAAATAGACACGTTTTATTAATAACTCAGGGTGTTTATTGCAGTGGACTACACAGAGAGAAGGAGGATTGTGAGACCTGCAGCTCAGCATTGTACGTAGCTGCTGTTTCTTAATATGCAAATCACAAAGTATCCTGTTGGAGGGATAATCTTACTGAGTGGAGAGGGCATTGTGAAATGTGATTTTTATATCAAGTTACCTTTGTCAAATCTCCTTAAATTACCACAATATTGTTGCTTTGTTACACGGAGAGGAATGAGATTTCTCTGGAAGGCTGGGAGAAGTCTCACCGGTAGCTCCTTGCATGACGCACTGGTTCTCACAAACCACAATGACATCTGGCCCTCAGTTCTCGGGAGAGGGAGTTCAGCCAGAATTCTTGCTGTTGACCACACCTTCTGCTTGCAAGTGTGGAGTTGAGCTGAGGACATGGTTGGGCCTGCCTGCAAGATCTTCATTGGTTGCTGAGAGTCAGTGGCTTGGCCACCACACCAAGAAGCACTGTAATAAAGAGCTGCTGAAACTTCTAGAACTGCAGCTACGGCTCATCGAATATTACTCTCACTCCTGAGTCTGAATATTCTGGGTTCAAATTCCACTGGAGAGACTTAAAATCCAAAGTGTACTGAGAGGCTGCAACACTGCCGTGGGTGCTGATCCTCAGATGAGGAACTAATCCAAAGCTTGTCTACCCCGTCAAATGCCTTGATTTGCTCTCAGTATGGGAAGTGCTGGGAAAAAGAATCTTCTCTTTGCTACTTCCAGGACCTATTCTGGCTCCTGTAGAGAGCTGCAAGAGAGTTCGAATTAAATTTAACAGCAACATTTCTTTAAAGATTTTGTTGAAGAGGGCGGCACAGTGGTTAGCGCTGCTGCCTCACAGTGTCAGGGACCAGGGCTCGATTCCCAGCTTGAGTCACTGTCTGTGTGGAGTTTGCACTTTCTCCCTGTATCTGTGTGGGTTTCGTCCGGGTGCTCCGGTTTCCTCTCACAGTCCGAAAGATGTGCTGGTTAGGTGCATTGGCCTTGCTAAATTTTCCCTCAGTGCACCCAGGCAGGCGGCAGAGTGTGGCGACTAGGGGATTTTCACAGTAATTTCATTGCAGTGTTAATGTCAGCCTACCTGTGACATTAGTAAATAAACTTTAACTTACTTTCAGAAAGATTTGGAAACGGTAAGAAAAGGTATCAAAGTGAAACCATTGTCATGTCATTTACAGTCACCTCTGAACTCTTTAAAAATCAGGTTGGGAAGGACACAATTGCAGCACTTGTCACACTCAAAGAGAAACCATCAAATTGGACCACAGAGGGTGGGGTGGTGGCGGGGAGAGGCTGGGGTTCTCTAACTGGATCCAAACTCAGATTCCAGAACTAAAAGAGACAACATAATAACCCACCTGATCACAGTAACACTCGAATGAACAAAAGGTTAAACGGAAAAGTTAATTCTAAAAGCTTTAATAAACTTTAAGGGCTTTAGAAACATACAGAACACTTTCATTAAACTTCCCATCTCACCCACAATCTTCCAAATGAAGTCACAGGTTGGAACTGTGTGAAGGTGAGCAGGTATGGAAATATTAAATAAACAAACAAATACTGAAGAGTTACAGAATCAAATTTACTGTCAATATAAACAGCCCGAGCTCTTTGCCCAAGTTTCTGATCTTGACAGGAGAGAGCTTTAAAATCAGGCATCACTCTAACTGTGCAAAAAACACCCCTAAGCATTACAGATAAAACACAAGAAAACATCAATATAATAAGTCCCTCATTTAACTCACATCAGGGGGCAGAGTTAATGCAAGTGGGCTTCTCAAATAATATGGGACTTGTCTGATTTCAGTAAGAGTAATAAATAAATTAACATCTTATTTGCATTGATTACTTGTTTTAGAAATGTGACTGTCATTTGCTGTCTTCCACGACCCCCAGCTGGGTTAGTCACGAGGAAGAAGATCCTTTGTCCATTTGACCCCAGTCTTTTTCTTACGAACTGTTCTGTCAATTTGGACGAGATGTTTTTAACGATGGTGAATGCAGGGCCAGCACTTGCTCTCTGGACCCCTGCCGGGTGGTACTGCCCCAGCTGGAAAGTTCTTCTCCAATTGCTCTCTTTCCACTCCCTCTAGGAAAGGTGGCAAACTTTGAATTGTACTTTGGTGCACAGTGCAGGTGACATTAAAGAACTGCGTGGAGCTGGTACCTCCTATTGCAGTAGTCTCTTAGGTGAATTGGATATTAGCTTCTCCAGGGTGATTCTGAACATGGCTGCTTCACTCGCCTTCACTGGAAATCCCACTGGGGCCTGGCATGAAATCAAAGACCAGGTTCACTCCAGGTTGGTGCTGAGTTCACTGATTACAGCCAACATGGTGCTGGGACACAACAGCCAGGCAGTGGGATCCAGGGGAGGAATCAGGAGTTGCTATCGGGAAGCTTAAACGTCAAGGGGATTGGAGTATCGGAATAGGAAATGCAACTGTATAGGGCATTGGTGAGACCACACCTGGAGTATTGTGTGCAGTTTTGTTTGTCCTTATCTGAGGAAGGATGTCCTTGCTACAGAGGGAGTATAGCGAAGGTTTACCAGGCTGATTCCTGGGATGGCAGGTCTGCCATGTATCGAGAGACTAAGTCAGTTAGGATTATACTCACTGGAATTTAGAAGAGTAAAAGGGGATCTCACAGAAACTTAAAAAACTCTATCTGGGTTAGACAGGGTAGATTCATAAAAAATGTTCCCATTGGTTGGGGAGTCCAAAACTAGGAGCCATAGTTTGAGGATAAGAACTTTTAGGACTGAGGTGAGGAGAAATTTTTTCACCCAGAGGGTGGTGAATGTGTGGAATTCACTCCCACAGAAAGTAGTTGAGGCCAAAATGTTGTTTGATTTCAAGAAGAAATTAGTTATAGCTCTTGGGGCTAAAGGGATACAAGGGGAAGGCAGGATCAGGATACTGAATTTGATGATCAGCCATGATCAAAATGAGCGGCAGAGACAGCTCAAAGGGCCGAATGGCCTCCTCCTACTTCTAGATTCTATGTTTCTCTGTTTGAAAATTAGGTGTGGACAAGATTGGCTTGGATTATAATCCTGCCTGCAGTTCCAGAACTTTGATACCAAAGATTGTGAGGCTGGACAAGCATCACTGCCTTTGGTTATTGAAGCAGAGAGCAAGTCTACGTTTAAGGTTGGGTTAGACAGATGATTTAAAGGGACATGGAGCAGATAGGATTTGGATCTTGCTATTGTGGAGGGCTAGCATCAACAAGGACTGACTGAGTGGCCTGTCTCCATGTTGTAAATTCATTATTAAAATAACTGTCAACAATTGGAACTCACAACTCGCGATTAACTGACGGACTGAGATATCAGAGAACAGTCATTCTCCAGTAACCAGATCCCAGCAGTCAGGAGGAGAAGGGGGAAGATTTGGGAGAAAGCTGATGATTGGAAGCAATCAATATATTGATTGGAATACCAGGAGACCAATCAGCTCATTGTAACTTTCACTGAATTTAAGACAAGTTATCAGGCAGAACTTGATAAGGAAATGTCAGCACAGATGATCAAAAGGCTTTGTTAAAGAGGTAGGTTTTAAGAAGCACCTTAAAAGAAAGAGAGATATAGAGATGAAGAGGTTTGGAGAGTTTAGCAAGCTCAGCGCCTTGTGGTTGAGGGCCCAATGGAAGCTGGATTCAATTCTGGCCTTGGGTGATTGTGTGGAGTTTGCACGTTCTCCCCGTGTCTGCGTGGGTTCCCTCTGGGTGCTCCGGTCTCCAACCACAGTCCAAAGATGTGCAGGTTAGGTGGATTAGCCACGCTAAATGGTCTCTTAGCGTCCCAAAATGTGCTGGTTGGAGGATCAGCCATTGTAAATGTACAGGGTGACAGGGATAGGCCAGTAGGGGGGATGGAGGGGAGGGCCTGGGTGGAGATGCTCTTCTGGAGAGTCAATGAAGACTCAATGGGCTGAATGGTCTTCACCAGTCTTCACTCCCTCTGAATAGCTACATTTCTGGTAGCAGAAACATGTAGAGAGACTCTCTCCCCCCTCCTTCCCCCTGACATCACCAATATAAAACAACATTACAATAAGCTGGCAACAAAACACTGCCCAGAAGTACTAATAACATTAGGCTGCATTGCCAAATGAAAACACAATCAATCATTTGATTTGACTTTAATATTTCATGCTAGTAATAAATTATCAGCTTGTAGTTTGAGATGTTTACTTTTAAAAAAAGAATCAGAGATGGAGGGAGGGACGTGGCATTACTATGAATTAACAAAACCATATCCTTTAACACCATGGAAACTTTCTGTTTGTAAATACTTTTCATATCCCAAGAACCTTTACATTAGAACTGGAGTCACTAACAGGAAGAGTATTTTACCTCCACCGTTTTATTATATCAGAGATGGTTTATTAAGTGTTTCATTATGTCAGGAGTTTCATTGTGTTGGTGGCGTTATTAAATTAGCGTTTCCCTGAATCAGGGTAAGTCGATAATTCGTTACAGCAGAACTAACAGTAAATGGGAATTCTGTTGCAGTAAATGGTCGCGACTGGAATGACTACATCCTGAACAATGGTTCACTGTGTAATTGTTACACTCTCTAATCCTCATGACCGTCCTTCCCTGTGGCTCTGGGTCCTGAGTTTGAGTTGAGGCAGGCAGTTTGCTTTCCTCAAGGTGAACAAGCTGAGACTAGCTCATGTCCTGCTCCTGATCGGGGCACTTCCCTGTGGAAGTACCGTTTGGGAAAGTGAGCATGTGCTCACTCACGTAATCAGATTGTGGCTGAATTACACCTCAACTCCACTCAACTACCTTTACTCCAGACCCCTCAATCCCCTTAGCCAATAAAGATCCGCTGTTCTGACAGGTGATTTTTATCTGACTCCAGCATCTATTCTGTTTTTGGGTTTGAGTTCCAGATTTTCACTCCTCTGTGAAGAAATGCTTCCAGACATCAGCCTGAGTGACCTGGCTGCAAGCTTATGGTTCCTGGGATTCCAACACCAGGGGCAATAGTTTCTCTCTGAATAACCAATCAAATCTCTCAAAGCACCTCAACTAGGTCAACCTTTAATCATTCAAACAGAAGGAGATTCAGGCTAGCTTTTTGTGGAACTTGTCCTCCTCAGAGAAACTCCTTCGAGAGAATTGAGCACCTATTTTCTGGTGATGTTGGTTGAGGAAGGTCTATTGGCCAAGACACAGGAGGATCTCCATGTTCTTTATAAAGTGTCACATGGGAGGGGAAGGTAAAGGAACTGCCAAGGAAGGAATAGAAAGCCAAGAGGGAAGAGAGAAAAGATCCCCATCAAACCAGAAGTGTAAGAGGAATATGAAGACCAAGGAAGGGGAGCGAGATGAGGGGAACATATTGGAAGAGAACCTTACAGGGCAAGAGTGGAATGGCTGAAAGTTCAGCCTCTAGCCATGTAGAAAGACATAGAGTCACAGAGGTTTATAGCATGGAAACAGGCCCTTCAGCCCAACTTGTCCATGCTACCCTTTTTTTAAACAACTAAACTAGTCCCAATTGCCATTATTTGGCCCATATCCCTCTATACCCATCGTACCCATGTAACTGTCTAAATGCTTTTTAAAAGACAAAATTGTACCCGCCTCTACCACTACCTCTGGCAGCTCGTTCCAGACACTCACCACCCTCCATGTGAACAAATTGCCCCTCTGGACCCTTTTGTATTTTCCCCTCTCACCTTAAACCCATGCCCTCTAGTTTTAGACTCCCCTACCTTTGGAAAAGATATTGACTATCTAGCTGATCTGTGTTCCTCATTATTTTATAGACCTCTATAAGATATTCCCTCAGCCTCCTACATTCCAGAGAGAAAAAAGTCCCAATCTATCCAGCCTCTCCTTATAACTCAAACCATCAAATCCTGGTAACTTCCTAGTAAATCTTTGCTGCACTCTTTCTAGTTTAATAATATCCTTTTTATAATAGGGTGAACTGTAAATAATGGAGACAAGTGGAGAATGAACAGCAATGCCGAGGGCATGAGTGATGGATTTATGGGCCAGTGTGTCCAACACTTCGCCAGACCCAACACATCGCACCTGAGTACAAAAGTACCACTTTTCCAGTCTTCAACATGTAGTGTGAACAACGGAATTGAGATGGGGAGAGACTGCGACAGATGTATCCGGCAACAAACAATTTAATCCAATTCAATATCATTTTAGACTCAGAAAATTGCTTTTCAGGTGATTCGCCCAGTAAAATCAAAAGACAGGCGATAGGTGTCAGTCATGGGTCAGTGTGTCACACACTCAACTCTGAGTTGAAGTTCAACTCCACTTGGAGAGGTGATCCGGAGTTCTCCAACCCTGCCTGCTCTGGGATTCTGCTGCTGCGAATGAAGATTTGACGGAGTGCCAAATTCTCCATTCTCACTGGTTGCGGTGGGGCGGGGGATGGGGGCGTTGGGGGGGGGAGGGTGCGGGTGAAACGACATTGGAGAATTCCAGCTGGGGGAAAGCAGGGGGGGGGGGGGGGCGGTGGGGGTGAGTGGAACGAGATTGGAGAATTCCAGCCATGAACCCTACAATCTAGGCTAACACTCCCAGAGCAGTACTGAGCGAGTGCTGCACTGCTGCACTGTTGGAGATAGCTGAGGCATTATATCAGAGCCTAGTCTCCCCTCCCAGGTGGATATAAAAGATCCAATGGCCATGTTTTCAAGCAAGGGCAGGAGATTTTCTCAACATTACCATAAACAGGTGAATGGGGTTGTGAGATTTTGCTATGCACCAACTGGGCTGTAATGTTTCAACTGCGGCAAAAAAACAAAATTCTGCAGCTGCTGAAGATCTGAAATAAAAACAGACGATGCTGGAAAAACTCGGCCAGTTTGTCAGTATGTGTGCAGAGAGGAACAGAGTTAACATTTCCAGTCCAATCTGACTCCTCAGACCTGCTTAGGTTTTTCCAGCACTTTCTGCTTTTATTTACGATGGAAGTACTTCAATGTCTGAAGAACATAATAATATAAGAACTAGGAGCAGGAGTCGGCCATCTGGCCCCTCGAGCCTGCTCCACCATTCAATAAGATCATGGCTGATCTTCTTATGGACTCAGCTCCACTTACCCGCCCGCTCACCATAATCCTTAATTGCTTTACTGTTCAAAAATTTATCTATCCTTGTCTTAAAAACATTCAATGAGGGAGCCTCAACTGGGCAGGGAATTCCACAGATTCACAACCCTTTGGATGAAGAAGTTCCTCCTCAACTCAGAAGCACTTTGGGATGTCCTGTAATTGTGAAAGGCGCTATACAGATGCAAGTCTTTCTTAGTAAGATACAAGGAAAGCTGAAAACAACACATAAAGTAAATGAAAAGGTATGGGTTGGATGGGGGGAGATGTGCGTTTGAAGGGGTTGTGGATGAAGTGAAGACTGAAGGAGATGTGGCATTTCACAGTTTGAGGGAGTCAGGATGGAGCAGTTAGAGATGCCGAGACTGCAATAAATCTCGGTTTTAACACTGAGAGAATGGAAGCAGCAGGAATGTCAAAGTGAGATGAGGAAATTCCCAAATTGTCTTGAACCTTACACAGTGCATGGAATACGGAATGCCGGAAAAGTAAAAGGAACTTTCTCCTCAAGTAAAAATTGTGCAAAATATTGAAGCTGTTGACACTTTCCAGCAAGTGTGAATATTTAAATCATAATATCACACAAAAAAAAGACAGACATATTCTGTCAAATTGACATCTAGAATAAAGAGAATATAAAATCAGTTCCTTTTTCTGCTTCAGCCTTGTGTTTGGATAACTGGTTAATAGAAGAGGTTTATCAGGAGGGGTAAATGTGCTTCCAGTCACTCTGTTAACAGGTTAGGATTCACAGAATCAGACAATGATACAACGCCGCAGTCCATTGGCCCATTGTGACTGGGCCAGCTGCTGGAAAGAGCCAACCAATGAACTCCCCTGCTCTTTCCCCATTGGTCCGTTCTGTTTTCCCTTCAAGTATTTATTCAACTTCCTTTTTTTGCAAGTTAATTGAGTCAGCTCACCGCCCCACTTTCAGGCAGTAGGTTCTAGATCACCTTGTTTGCCACCGCTGCCAGGGAGAATGGAGAATTTGGTACTCAGGCAGAACTCCATTCACTGCAGCGGGACTGGAGAATCCCAGTCGCGGGCAAGGTCGGAGAATCCCAGCAGTGGGCGAGGTCAGAGAATTCCAGTCGTGGTTAAGGTCGGAGAATCCCAGTTGTGGGTGAGGTCGGAGAATCCCAGTCGTGGGTGAGGGCGGAGAATCTCAGCAGCGGGCGAGGGTGGAGAATCTCAGCAGCGGGCGAGGTCGGAGAGTCCCAGTCGTGGGCGAGGTCAGGGAATTCCAGTTGATATCTAAAAAAAATTCTCCTCTCCACTCTGCTTCTTTTGTCAGTTAGATTCCTCTGCTATCAGACTGCAATGTGATACTGTATTATTGTACTATTCATTGCACATTGAAGTTCCTGTAAACTGTGGTGTTCCAATGGAAACATTATCACTGAACAAGGAAATAGAGCCTTTGCTCATATATATCACACCTGCCATTAAAACACCCCATAATTCCATCAGATAGTATCCCCCATTGTTCAATGAGTTCATCCACTTGGCAGTTTATTCACAATATTTTCTACTGGGCTTCAAGGATCCCTCTGTTTGATTCCTGTTGCCCTCATTAATCTCTTGAACATCAGTCTGAAATTACCTGACAAATCCCTGCTGGCAATGGGCCTGGGAGGAGCGGATTGTGGGACTGGAGGAGGTTACCAGGAGAGATGGAAAGAGCAGTGATGGGTCTGGCTCTGTCCAAAACAGCTGCATCTCTCACAATCCATGGAATAAGAAGCTGCGGGGCATCAAAAGTAACCCATTGAATGTCAGTACCTTCAGGAAATGAGTCAAAACACTTGAAGAATTATCATATTAAAGACTGGAAAGGTCTCAAGATGCAATCCCTATTGCAGTGCGATAATGAATCCCACCATTAAGAGTGCCTGACCAAACGAGTCACCTCATTGCGCAAAGTTGGGAGGAGAGGATTGGAGAGCACTGATTGTTTCCCAGCTCCCTGGCATTGTAAATTCGTTTTAAAACTAGCCTTCATGTTGGCAATGCCATATCCACACCTTAAAAAACTGGCCCATTGCCCCCCATTAACAAACATAAAGGGGGCCTTGCTCCTGTTTTTGGAGGCTGCTCCAAATGCCTGACAAGAGGCCTGACACCATTTTGGGTTGGATATTTTTCAGGTGGTCTTGGGGCACAGGATGGTGAACCCTGGAACTGGCTCTTTTGCATCCATTTTTATGCTTGTAAAGTAAGTGCAATGTGGACCAATTTCTATCGCAAGAAATCTTCATGGGTTTAAAGAGGGAAGTAGACAGGCTCTTGACAACAGGCGGAATTCGGAATTATTAAAAATGTGTGAGTGAGTTGTATGAATAGGTGTGATTGGTGGACTGAAGGTCATAACCTGCCACATCACCATTGCCAAGGAGAGCTGGGATACTGCTTTATTCACACGAGTCTGTCACTGTGAAGCCACAGGGAGCAGCCTGAGGACTGGAGGCAGCAGAAGACTGGAAGTGAACAGGTAACCCTCCATTGCTCACTGCCATCTCAGCATGTCTCCCATGACCCCACTTCCAAACTGGTCTTCCTGCCCCATTTCCCACAGGACACAACAGGATTGGGATCGAGTCCATGGACTGAAGTGGTGATTCAACATGGGACATTGCAGGGGGAATATTCTAACAGGCGAAGAGGAACCGTATAAACTGCTCAGCAAAAAAGCTTTGGAGATTGAAGTGTTTGACGAGCAAAGGTTTAAACATAATAGCTGAACAATGTTCAGCGAACCTCGCTGTTAAAATGAAAGAGATACCAACAACGTCATTCTGATATTGTCTTATCTTCCAGTCTTGACAACAATCAGTTTCAGAGTTGAAATCCTCATAAACAGTTCTTATCTTGCATACACTTGTTCTAATATCTGGATAGCCTCTGAGACAGACCAGAACAAACAGTCCAGTTCAATGATGCCAGTGTGGATTCCCAGGATTCACATTTACGAGGAGAAGCAGAGGCCACAGCACTCCATACAGATCTCCAGACAGTCTGCTGATTCACAGCACGCATCTACAATGCCACAATCCAGATCACACGGCAAGTCACAGGGCACACACTCCTCGGAGCCACAGCAGAAGCAGCAGGAACTGTCCGAACTGCAGGTGCCACAGGTTGCACAGTCCAGCACGAGATTGCACAGGGTGAGGAACTGACAGAACAGGCAGGCCAGGATGCAGTGTACACAGCAGTCTGCACAGAGAGAGAGAGAGAGAGAATGACAGTGAGATGGAGTCTGACCAGAAAACTTTGAAAAAAATACTGGATGTTCCTGTCTACCCGGGCTCATATCTGTGACAAAAATTAAACCTAATCCTGCCTCCAAATAGCCTCTAATAATGATCACTGGACAGTGCTCAGGATCAGGAACCCTGGCTGATTTCCCCTCTCTCCCTTACCCAGGGATCACTGGACAGTGATCAGGAGCAGGAACCCTGGCTGATTTCCCCTCTCTCCCTTACCCAGGGATCACTGGACAGCGATCAGGAGCAGGAACCCTGGCTGATTTCCCCTCTCTCTCTCTCTCTCTCTAACCCAGGGATCACTGGACAGTGCTCAGGATCAGGAACCCTGGCTGATTTCCCCTCTCTCCCTTACCCAGGGACCACTGGACAGTGATCAGGATCAGGAACCCTGGCTGATTTCCCCTCTCTCTCTAACCCAGGGATCACTGGACAGTGAACAGGAGCAGGAACCCTGGGTGAACATTCATCTAGCCCCATTCTATCAGCCTGATCTACAGCCATCGAGATGAGGAATGAGTCAGAGTTTTATTTTGCAATAATCCGCATTGCTTTCTCAGGTAATCTTAGACTAAAACTATCTCCATGGGTTCGAATGAACCAATCTGAATTCACTGTGGATCATACACCCACACAGCATATCCCATTGGGGTCTGGGCCATTTTAATCCCCTTGCTAACTAACTGAGTAGCCAGAGTAACCACTCCCCAGTTACCCATCCAGGAGAGATCTGTTCCCAGACGGATCCCAGCCCAGGCTCACAATGAGCCGGAATGTTCTGTAATGACACCGGGGCTCTCAGCTGGACATGGGGGGTGTTGGGGAATTTCAGTTTGAAGCTTTTGTCTTCTATCCAATCTAATTCTTCTGTTTCTCACACTTCAGTAGCCTTCAATTAAATACAGGAATTAGGAGTGAGAGGAGGCCATTCAGCCCTTTCAGCCTGTTCCACCATTCAATAGGATCATGGCTGATCTCTGTCTTGTTCTAACTCTACTTCCCTGCCTCTTCCCCACAGCTTTTTATCCCATTTTTCATCAAACGCTTGACAGGGTGATCTATCACTGCAGCTTCTGATGTTGCCTGGATACCCAGATGCACACACAGTCCCAAAGACAGGGAAAAGATCACTATCCAGATTTTCTTCCACTGTTTTTCATTTTGACTTGCTTACCCGGGTACTTGTGTGGCTCGGTGGCACAGTGGTTAGCACTGCTGCCTCACAGCGCCAGGGACCTGGGTTTGATTCCCGGCTCTGTCTGTGTGAGTTTCCTCTGGGTGCTCCGGTTTCCTCCCACAGTCTGAAAGATTTGCTGGTTAGGGTGCATAGACCCAAACACCTACTGGTGCGTGGTGATGAAGGGAATTTCACAGTAACTTCATGGCAGTGTTAATGTAAGCCTTACTTGCGACTGATAAATAAACTTTAAACTCCAGCCAGGGACTGGACCCAAGTGTCACAAATAGGCTGAGATTAACACTGCAATGAATTTACTGTGAAATTCCCCTATTGCCACATTCCAGTGCCTGTTCGGGTATAAATAACAAAAAACAAAGAAAAGTACAGCACCAGAACAGCCCTCCAATCCCGTGGCGATCATGATGCCCGAACTAAACTTAAAAAAAACTTCTGCCTTCACTTGGTCTGTGTCCTCCATTCCCTCCTTATTCATGTACCCATCTTAAATATTGCTGATGTGCCTACTTCCACCACCTCCTCTGGCAGCGTGTTCCAGGCACCCACTGCTCTCTGCGTGTAAAATCCCCCCCATACATTTCCCTTAAACTTTCTCCCTCTCACCTTGAAACTGTTCAGTGAAGGAGAATTTAGCATGGCCAAAGCACTTAACTAGCATGTCTTTGGACTGTGGGAGGAAACCAGAGAAAACCCATGCAGACACGAGGAGAATGTGCAGACCCCACACAGACAGTGAGCCAAGCTGGGAATCGAACCCAGGTTCCTGGCGCTGTGAGACAGCACTGCTAACCACTGTGCCACCGTACCGCCCCATACCACCGATTCCAGATGACACGGTTGAACCTGAATCCACGCTCACCTTCCTCTGCGTCTGAAGGGATCTGCGAGGCGGTTGACCTGGAGCTGGATTTACTCTTCTTGCTGCTGTGACTGTTGATGGAAGGGAACGATTGCAGTTTTCCATGCTGCTTCTCTGAGGTTAATGGTGTCAAGTATTCCCCAGCACCACCGCGCGCTCTGTGTCCGGTTGGAGGACGGCACACTGAGCTTACTGATGCTCTGACAACTTCAGTGTCTGTGCTGTTTGAGGGGGCTGCCTGCTTGATGCCGTTTTGTGATAAATTAGAACTCTCTCCAGAATCGTCCGGTGTCAAGCATCTTACTGGAAGGGAAGCCTCAGGTTGATCTTAGAAAAAAGATGACAAAAAAGCTTTAATCACCATGGTTACTTTTACTTGGGACCCTCTGACAGTGCAGCGCTCCCTCAGCACTGACCCTCTGACAGTGCGGCACTCCCTCAGCACTGACCCTCTGACAGTGCGGCACTCCCTCAGCACTGACCCTCTGACAGTGCGGCACTCCCTCAGCACTGACCCTCTGACAGTGCGGCACTCCCTCAGCACTGACCCTCTGACAGTGCGGCACTCCCTCAGCACTGACCCTCTGACAGTGCGGCACTCCCTCAGCACTGACCCTCTGACAGTGCGGCACTCCCTCAGTACTGACCCTCTGACAGTGCGGCACTCCCTCAGCACTGACCCTCTGACAGTGCGGCACTCCCTCAGCACTGACCCTCTGACAGTGCAGCACTCCCTCAGCACTGACCCTCTGACAGTGCGGCGCTCCATCAGTACTGACCCTCTGACAGTGCGGCACTCCCTCAGCACTGACCCTCTGACAGTGCAGCACGCCCTCAGTACTGACCCTCTGACAGTGCGGCACTCTTTCAATCCCGACCCTCTGACAGTGCGGCACTCCCTCAGCACTGACCCTCTGACAGTGCGGCACTCCCTCAGCACCGACCCTCTGTCAGTGCGGCATTCCCTCAGCACTGACCCTCTGACAGTGCGGCACTCCCTCAGCACCGACCCTCTGACAGTGCGGCACTCCCTCAGTACTGACCCTCTGACAGTGTGGCACTCCCTCAGCACTGACCCTCTGACAGTGCGGCACTCCCTCAGTACTGACCCTCTGACAGTGCGGTGCTCCCTCAGCACTGACCCTCTGACAGTGCGGCACTCCCTCAGCACTGACCCTCTGACAGTGCGGCACTCCCTCAGCACCGACCCTCTGACAGTGCGGCATTCCCTCAGCACTGACCCTCTGACAGTGCGGCACTCCCTCAGCACCGACCCTCTGACAGTGCGGCACTCCCTCAGCACCGACCCTCTGACAGTGCGGCACTCCCTCAGCACTGCATCAGAATTGTCGACCACTCATATTCTGGAGCCTGGATTGAAGCTATGTAGGTTCTGTTTCAGATGGAAGGGGATGACCCAGAGAAGCAGGTCAGTGCCCGCAAGGCAGGTAGAACTGATGAGGTTTCAATTAATAAAAGCTGCACGTCTGCTGGAACTGCCGGTGCCTGAATCCTGATTGAATTAATGTGGCCCCGGTTTTATACAAATACACTGTATTATCTGCCCATGCTAATTAAAATCTGTGCATTGGAGAGAATATAAAGACCTTGGGAAAGTGAAATCAATCATCTCACTTCACATCAAGTCACTGGAGCAATTTAATTTTAACTTTTTAATTTGAGAAACATTCTGTGGATGATTCCTGTCTGAATCAATTTGCTTTGGATTACTTTGAGATGTAATACAGCTTCCTATTTTAGTCTGGATTTGAAACTTTATTCAAAAGTTCGAATTCTTCCCTCATTCCCACTCTAGAGTCTCCTAAACCCATATTGTTCCTTTCCCCGGATATCTCCACTCTGATAGTGCAGAATCCACTTTGGGAAACTGGAGGGGTCGCCTGTGAGTGGTCAGCTCATCATCAAAGACTAGACTTGTCAGTACAAGAATGTGAACCAGCCAACAAGGAGTGTAATCACCAGGACTGTTCCAATCAGAAAGCAGATCTGCTCCTGGACTCCTCCGGAATGGGAAAGGGAATATAACCAGAGCAAGGAGCGAGAGTTTCTACAAACTTTCACTGCCCACTTAGCCTCCCGGACGCTGGGAGAGCAGGGAGCCCACTCGCTGTTCCTTGGATTTTCTGCTTTCGTTCTGTATTTCCAGCATTTAGTTTTTATATCAATGGCAGGAAAATTAAGTTGCAATATGGCATAGCACAGCTCAGTGTAACCCACACACCGTCACAACTAGAACATCAGCAAACTGCGCATCTGTCACACTGCAAATTTCCCTCACTTTGATTTGATTCATTATTGTCACATGTATTAACATACAATGAAAAGTATTGTTTCTTGCGCACGATACAGACAAAGCATACCATTCATAGAGAAAGAAAGGAGAGAGTGCAGAATGCAGTGTTGCAGTCATAGTTAGGGTGTAGAGAAAGATCAACTTAATGCAAGGTAAGTCCATTCAAAAGTCTGACAGCAGCAGGGAAGAAGCTGTTCTTGAGCTGGTTGGTATATGACCTGACACTTTTGTATCTTTTTCCCGATGGAAGAAGGTGGAAGAGAGAATGTCCGGGGTGCGTGGGGGGTCCTTGATTATGCTGGATGCTTTGCCGAGGCAGCGGGAAGTGTAGACAGAGTCAATTCACAACCCTTTGTAGTTTCTTGCGGTCTTGGGCAGAGCAGGAGCCCATACCAAGCTGTGATACAACCATAAAAGAATGCTTTCTATGGTGCATTTGTAAAAGTTGGTGAGAGTCATAGCTGACGTGCCAAATTTCCTCAGTCTCCCAAATCAGTTATTTATTGAGAGTCAGTTGCACAAAACTGCAATACAGACTGGCAAATATAGTCAGTGCTGTTTAAACACAGGGGTTACATTACTGGTGGGGATGGGTCTGTCACTGTATAACACTGGGGTACAGTACTGGTGTGGATGGGTCTGTCGCTGTATAACACTGGGGTACATTACTGGTGGGGACGGGTCTGTCGCTGTATAACACTGGGGTACAGTACTGATGGAGATGGGTCTGTCGCTGTATAACACTGGGGTACAGTACTGGTGGGGACGGGTCTGTCGCTGTATAACACTGGGGTACAGTACTGGTGGGGACGGGTCTGTCGCTGTATAACACTGGGGTACAGTACTGGTGGGGATGGGTCTGTCGCTGTATAACACTGGGGTACAGTACTGGTGGGGACGGGTCTGTCGCTGTATAACACTGGGGTACAGTACTGGTGGGGACGGGTCTGTCGCTGTATAACACTGGGGTACAGTACTGGTGGGGACGGGTCTGTCGCTGTATAACACTGGGGTACAGTACTGGTGGGGATGGGTCTGTCGCTGTATAACACTGGGGTACAGTACTGGTGTGGATGGGTCTGTCGCTGTATAACACTGGGGTACATTACTGGTGGGGACGGGTCTGTCGCTGTATAACACTGGGGTACAGTACTGATGGGGATGGGTCTGTCCCTGTATAACACTGGGGTACAGTACTGGTGGGGACGGGTCTGTCGCTGTATAACACTGGGGTACAGTACTGGTGGGGACGGGTCTGTCGCTGTATAACACTAGGGTACAGTACTGGTGGGGATGGGTCTGTCGCTGTATAACACTGGGGTACAGTACTGGTGGGGACGGGTCTGTCGCTGTATAACACTGGGGTACAGTACTGGTGGGGATGGGTCTGTCGCTGTATAACACTGGGGTACAGTACTGGTGGGGACGGGTCTGTCACTGTATAACACTGGGGTACAGTACTGGTGGGGACGGGTCTGTCACTGTATAACACTGGGGTACAGTACTGGTGGGGACGGGTCTGTCACTGTATAACACTGGGGTACAGTACTGGTGGGGACGGGTCTGTCACTGAATAACACTGGGGTACAGTACTAGTGGAGGTTTTGGGCGTTATTGGGAGGCACAGCAGAAGTTCACCCCAAGGAGGAGGAAACGTGCTAAGGGGAGGGTGACGCGTCCATGACTGACGAGGGAAATCAAGGACAGCATAAAAGCAAGAGAAAAAGCATAAAAGTCATGAAGATTAGTGGGAAGCCAAAGGATTGGGAAGCCCTTAAAAGTGAGCAGAGGACAACTGAAAAAGCAACAAGGGAGGAGAGGATGAAATATGAATGTAAACTAGCTAGTAATATAAAAGATAGAAAGAATTTTTTTCAATACAAAGAAGGTAAGAGAGAGGCAAAAAATAGACATTGGACCACTGGAAAATGAGGCTGGAGGAGTAATAATAGGAAACAAAGCAATGGCAGAGGAACTGAATGGTTACTTTGCATCAGTCTTCACAGTGGAAAACCCCAGTGGGATGTCAGAGCTCCAGGAGAGTCAGGGGGCACAGGGCAGTGCAGTGACCATCACTAAGGAGAAGGTTCTGGGGAAATTGAAAGGTCTGAAGGTGGATAAATCACCTGGATCGGATGGACTACACTCCAAGGTTCTAAATGAGATAGCTGAGGAAAATATGGAGGCATTGGTGGTGATCTTTCAGGAGTAACTGGAGACAGGAGGGTCCCAGAGAACTGGAACATGGCTAATATAACACCGCTGTTTAAGAAGGGAGGGAGGCAGCAGATGGGAAATTATAGACTGATTAGCCTGACTTCGGTCATTGGCAAGGTTTTAGAGTCCATTATTAAAGATGAGATTGTGGAGTATTGGGGGTGATTGATAAAGTAGAACTGAGTCAGCACGGCTTCGTCAAAGGGAGTTCATGCCTGACAAATATGTTAGAGCTCTCTGAGGAGGGAACAAGGAAGTTAGATAAAGGAGAATCAGCGGATGTGATTTATTTAGATTTCCAGAAGGCCTTTGAGAAGATGTTGCATAGGAGACTGTTAAATAAGTTAAAAGCCCATGGAATTAAGGGTAAGATCATGGTGAGGATAGAGGATTGGCTGACTGGCAGAAGGCAGAGAGTGGGGATAAAGGGGAATTTTTCAGGATGGCAGCCGGTGACTAGTGGTGTGCCTCAGGGGTCGGTGCTGGGACCACAATATTTCACAACTTACATTAACGATTTGGAAGGCACTGTTGCGAAGTTTACAGATGATACAAAGGTATGTAGAGGGACAGATAGTACTGAGGAAGCAGGGAGGCTGCAGAAGAACTTGGACAGGTTAGGAGAGTGGGTAAAGAAGTGGCAGATGGAATACAATGTGGAAAAGTGTGAGGTTATGCATTTTGGGAGGAGGAATGGAGGCATAGAGTATTTTCTAAATGGGGAAATGCTTAGGAGATCAAAAACACAAAGGGACTTGGGAGTCGTTGTTCAAGATTCTTTGAAGATTAACGTGCAGTTCAAGTGGCAGCTTGGAAGGCAAATGCAATGTTAGCATTCATGTCGAGAGGTCTAGAATACAACAGGAATGTACTTCTGAGGCTGTATAAGGCTCTGGTCAGACCCCATTTGGAGAATTGTGAGCAGTTTTGGGCCTCATATCTAAGGCAGGATGTGCTGGCCTTGGAAAGGGTCCAAAGGAGGTTCACAAGAATAATCCCTGGAATGAAGAGCTTGCCGTATGAGGAATGGTTGAGGACTCTGGGTCTGCACTTGTTGGTGTTTAGAAGGTTGAGGGGGAACCTTATTGAAACTTACAGGATACTGCGAGGCCTGGATAGAGTGGACATGGAGAGGATGTTTCCACGAGTAGGAAAAACTAGAACCAGAGGGCACAACCTCAGGCTAAAGGGACGATCCTTTAAAACAAAGATGAGGAGGAATTTCTTCAGCCAGAGAGTGGGGAATCTGTGGAACTGTTTGCTGCAGAAGGCTGTGGAGGCCAGGTCACTGAGTGACATTGACCTGAGTGTCAGTGAGTGACATTGTGTGACACTGACCTGAAACACTGAGTGTCTTTAAGTCAGTGATAGATAGGTTCCTGATTAATAAGGGGATCAGGGGTTATGGGGAAAAGGCAGGAGAATGGGGATGAGAACAATATCAGCCTTGATTAAATGGTGGAGCAGATCCAATGGGCCGAGTGGCCTCATTCTGCTCCAATGTCTTACGGTTTTATCAGAAGGTTTTGGAGATTGTAAATCCGCTAACTTGCTTCCTCGGGGACAAAAGTTCTCAAGATCAGGAAAGCGATAATAAACAATTGGTGTTCTTTAACTTTTTTACGCTTCTGATATTTTGACGTTTAAATTATAGTACAAAAAGGATACACTCACTGCCAGAATGTATTCATATAAATTTGAGTTGGCAAGAGGTTGAATATTTTAAATGAATTTTACAACATTTGTCGTGTTGATGCAAGAATAAATATCAGTTTATTTGAATTCTCACTTTCTGCGATGTTTGTGTTGGTTTCTGGTTGGAATGGAACAAACATAATCTTTATGGTTACACAACAGCTCAACAAATGTCAGTCTAGAAAGAGCAAGATCCCAACAACACACTTCAACTCCAATCTCAGGCCCGGATCCCCAGGGTGTGCTGGACTGAGGCCTGGAACAGAGGCCTCAAGGCCCAGAATGCATCATGGGCCTTTCCCTCTAACTGAACCCCCTCAATCATGCATGATATTCTTTCCCTTTATTATCAAACCATCACAGAAGGATCCCAGTAAAATGAGAGCACTCATTGTTGGCATCTGTTTACAAATATTGTCTGATATATACACAGCCCAGGTCAAGGATAACAAGATAACACAATATGTGTACCCTATAGATTCTCTCAACATGACTATTCATCAAGCCAGAGAATACAAAGTTCACTTTGACAGCATCAGGTAATATTGTTAACTTGTTACGAAATATCCCAGTATCCCAATATCCCATAAGAATTGAGTTTGGGGGATTAATAATTGAAATAGGGAGCTGGTGAGTGAATTGAGCAGGTAGTTTGCAGCAGTCTTCACTACAGAGGACACCAGTAATACCCTAGAAATAGGTGTAAATCAGGGAATGAAAGGGAAGGAGGGATTTTAGAATCATCTGGGAAGTGCTGTTGAGCAAATTGTTGGAGTTGTGGGCTGAGAAATCCCCAAGTCTGGATGGGCTTCATCTAAGGGTCTTAAAATAAACAGCTAATGATTTTGATATTTGATTTGATTTGATTTATTATTGTCACATGTATTAGCATACAGTGAAAAGTGTTGTTTCTTGTGCCCTATACAGGCAAAGCATACCATTCATGGAGAAGGAAATGAGAGGGTACAGAATGTAGTGTTACAGTCATAGCTAAGGTACTGAGAAAGATCAACTTAATGTGAGGTAGGTCCATTCAAAAGTCTGATGGCAGCAGGGAAGAAGCTGTTAGACCACAAGACCATAGGAGCAGAATTAGGCCACTCGGCCCATTGAGTCTGCCCTGCCGTTCAATCACGGCTGATACTTTTCTCATCCCCATTCTCCTGCCTTTTCCCCATTACTGCTGATCCCCTTATTAATCAAGAACCTATCTATCTGTCTTAAAGACACTCAATGACCCGGCCTCCACAGCCTTCTGTGGCAAAGAGTTCCACAGATTCCCCACTCTCTGGCTGAAGAAATTCCTCCTCATCTCTGTTTTAAAGGACCGTCCTTTTAGCCTGCGGGTGTGCCCTCTGGTTCTAGTTTTTCCTACTAGTGGAAACATCCTCTCCATGTCCACTCTAATCCTGTTCTTGAGTGGACTGGTCATGATCTTAGAGTTTAGTATCTTTCTCCTGATGGAAAATAATGGAAGAGAGAATGTCCGGGATGCATGGGGCCCTGAAATAAGCTGGCTGCTTTTCCAAGGCAGTGGGAAGTATTAGGTAAAGACAAAACACTGCGGATGCTGGGATCCGAAACAGAAACATGAAATGTTGGAAAATCTCAGCAGGCCTGACAGCGTCTGTGGAGAGAGAATAGAACCAATATTTCGAGTCTGGGTGACCCTTTGTCAGAGCATTATCAGTCTTTGTGGCTATTGAGATAGTTGATACATTAGTTTTAATTTTCTAAAAATTCCTAGATTTTGGGAAGATTCCATTAGATTGGAAAACTGCAAATGTAATTCCATTGTTTGAAACGAGAGGGAGGCAGAAAGCAGAAGATATTTGTAAAGGTGCTTGGAAAAAGTCAGGGTCATAAGGCAGAGACAACATGGTTTTGTGGAAGGGAAACCATCTTTAAACAATTTGAAGAAGTGGATGTATAAAGGGGAATCTGTGGATGTACAAAGAACAAAGAAAATTATAGCACAGGAACAGGCCCTTCGGCCCTCCAAACCTGCACCGACCACGCTGCCAAACTGAACTAAAACCCCCTTCCCTTCCGGGCACCATATCCCTCTATTCCCATCCTATTCATATATCATGTTCTCCTATACTGCACTTAGATTTACAGATGGCATTTGATAAAGTGCCACATTAAAGGTTATTGTGGAAAATTAAAGCTCAATAGTATAGGGGGTAACACATTGGCATGGAGAGGGGTTTAAGGAGATGATTTGGATGTGGAGAAAACAAGAACCTTCCAAGATGACGTGGGCATACTGGGTAGATTTGGCAAAGGCAAGTGGTGCCAAAAAGTGCACAATATAACCTGGGCCAGATATGGTGAAAGAAGGTTAAAAATAGTTGGTTAAGATCTGCACTCCTGGACTTGAGGGAGCAAAGATGGGACTACACCACGGGTTTGATCTTAGGGAGAGTAAAGCACCTCAGGAAAATAAAGGCACCAGGCAAGTTGTTGGTATTGTTGTTGTTGTAAATGTTTCATTCGGCTGAGGGCTCCAAGCGTCAGGATGAGAGAGGATCGGTGCCCAAGGAAGATTCAGCAGAGACTTTCCCTCCCATTCACCTGGCAAATCCCAAATCAAACTGACAGATTATCACCAAAACCCAACAGGGTCACTGATGTTCTCATCCTTGTTCTGTCTCTGAAATTCCAGCCAGACACTAACATGACCGGCTCTTAAACACCCTCTTAACTGGCCTAGTAAACCTCTCCATTGTACAAAGCTGGAAAATAAATCAAAACTTCTCACTGCCAAGAATACATTTTCAAAAAATTCTCTCACAGACACAAACTTATCTACACACACACACATCACGAAGACACACATGCAGATACACATACACACACGCAGATGCGCACACACACGCACATGCAAACATGCACACACACACCCTCACGCAGACACACACACACACAAACTCTCTTGCACGCACAGATAAACTTGTGCATACAAATTTCTTGTCTTATGCACAAACCCTCCCACCGAAACCTTGAATTTTAAAAGCAGCCAAAGAGTAAAGCTGTTAATAAATACAAGCTTTCAATCTTACATTTTTGAATTCCAAGCCAGAATAAGTAGTTTAAAAATGACAAGAGAAGTATCATTACAAACAGGCACCAGCCTCGGTCTGTTTCAAATGTGGACTGCCCAGGACACTGAATTAAAGAATCTGTTTCCTCCATGTTGTGATTGAATCGGCAAGGACTGGGAGAACTCACTCTCAGCTCCAAACTCTGTAATCCAGTGTAGCACAAGGACTGGGCCACGATCTAGGGTGCCCACACAGCGACATTCTGCAATACTGTCAGTGAACAATACTCCGCAATCCTTATCCACCCTCACACAACCATTGTTCAATCTCTCAGTACATTCCAAAGAAGGTCACAAATAGCCCTAATTAAATTTGGGAGCTGCGGTTTCATGCATCTCCCTGAGAACCAACTCCTTCAATCTCAATCCTCACCCAATCTTCATCCTCCTTCTCTTCGAGATAATCTCAGCAGCGCTTGGAGCCATGTTCCACGTCTCCAAAACTCTGAAAAGAAATCATGGGTGGCACAGTGGTTAGCGCTGCCGCCTCACAGTGCCAGGGACCTGGGTTCGATTCCCGGCTTGGGTCACTGTCTGTGTGGGGTTTGCACGTTCTCCCTGTGTCTGTCTGGGTTTCCTCCGGGCGGTCCGGTTTCCTCCCACAGTCCAAGTATGCGCTGGTTAGGTGGATGGCCATGTTAAACTGCCCCTTAGTGTCAGGGGGACTAGCTAGGGTAAATGTATGGGGTTATGGGGACAGGGTCTGGGTGGGATTGTGGTCAGTGCAGACTCAATGGGCCAAATGGCCTCCTTCTGCACTGTAGGACCCTTTGATTCCCTCTAAATGCTAATTAAAATATGGAAGTAAAATGCGAGAGTGAGCAAGTGAGTGTAATTCACAAAACCTCCTCACAACAGGCTACGAACCGTCTCCTCAGTGTTCCACTCCGGAACTCGCCCCCCCAGTTACCTCAGTGAACTTGTCAGAGTTCCATGTTTCGGAAATCTGTGTGATGTGACATTTACATGCTTGTCACACACTCCAAATTGTCACTCACACAAGCCTGTGTCTCAGTCACATCTGATTAACTCAAGAATTTATAAAACAAGCCACACTCCAAATGTCAAACAGCCAATGAATAAACAGCCTCTAAAAATGTGGAAGTGGGTGTCTGAGCAGCGAGTACGCATGCAAATCTTTGAAGATGGCAGAACAAGTGGAGAAGTCAGTTAGAAAATCACATGGGATCCTTAGTGAAGACTTGAAGAACAAAAGCATGGAATTTTTTTAAACATTTCAAGAAAATTGGTCAGGCCTCAGCTGGAACATTGCATCCGTTCTAGGTACTGGCTTTTTGGAAGGTCTCAGAAAGGCTCATAGAATCAAACAATCCCTACAGTGAAGCAGGAGGCCATTCAGCCCATCTAGTCTGCACCAACCACAATCCCACCTAGACCCTATCCCTATAACCCCATAAGAACATAAGAACATAAGAAATAGGAGCAGGAGTAGGCCATCTAGCCCTTCGAGCCTGCCCCACCATTCAATAAGATCATGGCTGATCTGTCGTGTCTCAGTTCCACATTCCCGCCCTCTCCCCATAACCCTTAATCCCCTCGCTCATCAAAAACCCATCAACCCGTGTCTTGAATATATTTAGCGAGGTAGCCTCCACCACTTCAACGGGCAGAGAATTCCAGAGATTCATCACCCTTTGAGTGAAGAATTCCTCCTCAACTCAGTTCTAAATTCCTCCTCAACTGTGTTCTAAAACACACACACACACACACACACACACACACACAGAAAGAATTACACACACACATATAGATGTACAGACTAATATACAGAGAGAGGGGGTGGTGGAGGGTGAGGAGAGAAGGCAGAGAGACCAGAGGGAGGGAGAGGGTAAGTCATAAAGTCACAGAGGTTTACAGCATGGAAACAGGCCCTTCGGCCCGACTTGCCCATGCTGCCCCTTTTTTAACTCCTAAACTAATCCCAATTGCCCACATTTGGCCCATATCCCTCCGTACCCATCTTACCCATGTAACTGTCTCAATATTTTTTAGAAGACAAGATTGTATCCCTCTCTACTATTACCTCTGGCAGCTTGTTCCAGACACTCACCACCCTCTGTGTGAAAAAATTGTCCCTCTGGGCACTTTTGTACCTCTCCCCTCTCACCTTAAACCTATCCCCTCTAGTTTTAGACTCCCCTACCTTTGGGACAAGGTATTGACGTGTGTGTGTGTGTGTGTGTGTTTCCCTCTTTGTGTGTGCGTGTGTGTTTCTCTTTGTGTGAGTGTGTGTTTGTGTGTGTGTTCTCTTTGTGTGTGTATTTCTCTCTTTCTGTGTTTCTCTCCTTGTGTGTGTGTGTTTTTCCTCTTTGTGTGCGTGTATTTCTTTGTGCGTGTGTTTCTTTCTGAGTTTCTCTGTGTGCGTGTGTTTCTCTCTTTATGTATGTGTGTATGTTTCTGCGTGTGTGTGTTTCTCTCCTTGTGTGTGTTTCTCTTTTTGTGTGTGTTGCTCTCGTGTGTATGTGTTTCTCTTGTGTGTGTGTGTTTCTCTCTTTGTGACTGTGTGTATTTCTGTGTGTGTGTGGTCTGTGTGTTTCTGTCTTTGTGTGTGTGTGTGTGTGTGTGTGTGTGTGTGCGTTTCTCCCTTTCTGTGTCTGTGTTTCTCCCTTTGTGTGTGTGTGTTTCTCTTTGTGTGTCTGTGTTTCTTTCTCTTTGTGTGTCTGTGTTTCTCTGTGTCTGTGTTTGTGTGTCTGTGTTTCTCTTTGTGTGTGTGTGTTTCTCTCTTTGTGAGTCTGTGTTTCTCTGTGTCTGTGTTTGTGTGTGTGTGTTTCTCTTTGTGAGTCTGTGTTTCTGTGTGTGTGTTTCTCTCTTTGTGAGTCTGGCTAGACACCTGACACCAAGAAGCAATTTAGCATGGTCAATGCATCTAACCAGCACATCTCTGGACTGTGGGAGGAAACCAGAGCATCTGGAGGAAATCCATGCAGACACGGGGAGAATGTGCAAACTCCACACAGGCAGTGACCCAAGCCGGGAATTGAAACTGGCTCCCTGGCACTGTGAGGCAGCAGTGCCAACCGCTGTGCCACCCTGTTGCCCTTGTTGCACAGGAAATTTAACATAAGAAGACAGGTTAGAGTCTAACAGGTTTATTTGGAATCACCAGCTTTCGGAGCACTGCTCCTTCATCAGGAGAGTGGAGGTTAGTTCACAAACACAGCATATATAGACAAAGACACAACTGCAAGGTAATTACAGATTATAATGTGAAGAATGGTTGGAATGTGAGTCTTTACAGATAATCAAGGCTTTACAAAAACAAAAAGTGTGTGTGGAGAGACAGATAATCACAGGTTCAAGAGCTGTGAATTGTGTCTCAAGGCAGGACAGTTAGTAGGATTTTACAAGCTCAGTAAGTATGGAGGGGGGTTATAGATAGTGTGACATGAACCCAAGATCCCGGGTGAGGCCGTCCTCATGTGTGAGGAACTTGGCTATCTGCTCGGTGACTCTGCACTGTCGTGTGTCTTGGAGTGTAGGGGAAATTTACCAGAATGGTTCAGTTACCAGGAGAGACCGGAGAAGCTGGGATTGTTCTTGGAGCAGTGAAGGTTAAGGGGTGATTTAATGGAGGTGATTAAAATTCTTAGAAGATTTTGATTGAATAAATAAGGAGAATCTCTTTTCACTGGCACACAGGGTTGGTAACCAAAGGGGCAGAGATTGAGGAGAATTGGCTATCGAACCAGTGGGGATTTGAGGTCATTTTTATGTTCTTTACGCAGTGAGTTGTTGTGATCCAGAAAGCACTGCCTGAAAGGGCGGTGGAAGCAGATTCATTAAGAACTTTCAAAAGGGAATTGGATAAATATTCGAAGGGGCAAAATTTGCAGGGCTATGGGGAAAGAGTGGGGGAATGGGACCTATTGGATAGCTCTTTCAGAGAACCCCACACGAGTCTGATGAACCAGATGGTCTCCTGCTGTGTGATCTGACTCTACGATTCTACAAGAATAAAAAGAAAGAAAGCAATTAGCCTCCACTTGACCCCTGGAAGTTCTGGTATTTTTTTAAACATCAGTTCAACTTGTATGGCCTTGTGGAGAAGGCGAGAGCTTCATCTTAGCACAGAATAATACCTTGTAATTATTGGTTACAATGCACTTTCCTAATGAGACTGACTGACCAAGTGGAAGCAATGCCATGTGAGGTCTGTCAATGTGTTAAACTCACAGCAGGAAAACTATGCAAGTTAAAGTTACTGAGCACTTAAAGGGCCCTGATGATGGAGCTTTAACTATTCATGTGATTTAAGCTCTGGTTGCCATGATTACCCAAGGTTTGTTCCCATGGTTACTCAAGGTTTAGCAGCTCATAGTACACAGCCCACTTAGAGTCGGAAACGTTTGAAGTTTTCTGGGGCCATAGATTGGGATTCGAGTCGGACCGATGAAAAATCCACAGGGAATCCACAGCCTGAGGGTGGAGGAATTACGTTAATGAATAAAACATTACGGTTTGACCTAAAATGCTGCTTAAAGCTTTCAGGCTGCGATTCCTATGAGGGGGAACAGGGATTGAAGCTGTTGAGGACTTCCTAATTGCAATTCAAAAATAAAATACATCAAACTCCATGTTCACTGTAAACGGGTTGGCAGAGGGGTGGCGACGCTGCAATGGGCATCTATCAATGGAAGATGAAGGAAAGGCTGAGGCACTGCATCAATGTTTGCCAAGGACCAGAACCTTGCCAAGGCAATGGTAAACTAGGAGGCTGGTGGACACTGGGTGAGATAAAATAGGTAAAGAGATCCTAGAATAACTGCCAGGACTTTCAACTGGTAAAGTCATCTGGTCGAGACAGATTGCAGCATCAGGAATCAGTCCCTCAGGGATCAGGAATCAGTCCCTCAGGGATCAGTCCCTCAGGGATCAGGGATCAGTCCCTCAGGGATCAGTGCCTCAGGGATCAGGGATCAGTCCCTCAGGGATCAGTGCCTCAGGGATCAGGGATCAGTCCCTCAGGGATCAGTGCCTCAGGGATCAGGGATCAGCCCCTCAGGGATCAGGGATCAGCCCCTCAGGGATCAGGGATCAGTCCCTCAGGGATCAGTGCCTCAGGGATCAGGGATCAGCCCCTCAGGGATCAGGGATCAGCCCCTCAGGGATCAGTCCCTCAGGGATCAGGGATCATCCCCTCAGGGATCAGGGATCAGTCCCTCAGGGATCTGCGCCTCAGGGATCAGTGCCTCAGGGATCAGTCCCTCAGGGATCAGTGCTGGGACTGCAATTGTTTACAATTTACACAGATGATTTGGAGTTGGGGACCAAGTGTAGTGTGTCAAAATTTGCAGATGACACTAAGATGGGTGGAAGAGCAAAGTGTGCAGAGGATGCTGAAAGTCTGCAAAGGGATATAGATAATCTAAATGAGTGGGCGAGGGTCTGGCAGATGGAGTACAATGTTGGTAAATGTGAGGTCATCCATTTTGGTAGGAATAACAGCAAAATGGACTATTATTTAAATTGTAAAAAAATTGCAGCATGCTGCTGTGTAGAGGGATCTGGGTGTCCTTGTGCAGGAATCTCAAGGAGTTGGTTTGCAGGTGCAGCAGGGAATTAAGAAGGCAAATGGAATTTTGTCCTTTATTGCGAGAGGGATGGAGTTTAAAAACAGCGAGGTTATGTTGCAGCTGTATAAAGTGCTGGTGAGGCCACACCTGGAGTTACTGTGTACAGTTTTGGTCACCCTACTTGAGAAAGGATATACTGGCACTGGAGGGGGGGCAGAAGAGATTCAGTAGGTTGATTCTGGAGTTGAGAGGGTTGGCTTATGAGGAGAGACTGGAGCTATACTCACTGGAATTCAGAAGAATGAGGGGAGATTTTATAGAAATATATAAGATTATGAAGGGAATAGATAAGATAGAAGCAGCGAAGTTGTTTCCACTGGCGGGTGAAACTAGGACTAAGGGGAAGCAGATTTAGGACTGAGTTGAAGAGGAATTTCGTTACACAAAGGGTTGTGAATCTGTGGAATTCCCTGCCCAGTTGAGGCTCCCTCATTGAATGTTTTTAAGGCAAGGATAGATAAATTTTTGAACAGTAAAGGAATTAATGGTTATGGTGAGTGGGTGGGTAAGTGGAGCTGAGTCCATGAAAAGATCAGCCATGATCTTATTGAATGGCGGAGCAGGCTCGAGGGGCCAGACGGCCAACTCCTGCTCCATGTTCTTATGTTCTTATCACAGAACTGTTACAGCATCGAAGGAGGCCATTTGGCCCATCATGTCTGCACTAGCTCTCCGAATGAGTAATTCACCTAATCCCTTTTCCCCCATAACCCTAAATAACAGAGAGGGTTGATGAGTTGATGTGGTGCATATGGACTTTCAAAAGACATAAAATGCCAAACAATGGATTTGTGGGAAAAAAATAAAGCTTCTGGAGTAAAGGACAGAAGCAACATGCAAACGGAACTGATTCAGCAACAGGAAGGTCCAAACCTTCTGATCAGGGTCAAAACTTCAGACAACAGAATCTACCCATCGATCTTCCTCTGATTTTCCTGGCCAATCTTCCATTAGTAAGCAGCCTCAGAACACCAGGTTAAAGTCCATCAGGTTTATTTGGTAGCACAAGCTTTCGGAGCACTGCTCCTTCATCAGGTGAATCTTCCGATGGTAGACCCTGCAAAGCTCATGTAGCAGAGGGAATCTGAGCGGTGGCAGTAGAGAGATGTGTGCAGCAGCCGCACCCCTGTTCACGGCACTAGCTGCCTTTTTCTGATAGGAGTTTAAATCTATTCAGTTGGTGAAATTGGATGAACGTCTGAGCAGATGGATTAATATGTAGGTGTGTAAGTGCGTGGGGCATCGAGGTAGCGAGTAAGGGGATGAGATGGGAGCTGGGTCGGGTTGGGACAGGTCTGGAAGGGTACGGGAAGGAGTTGGGGAGTGGTGCTCACACTCAGAGGGGTTCACTGAGGAGTTGGGTGTTGGGCTAGTCAGGTCAGATCAGGGAAAGTTGGGGGAGTCAGGGTGGATCAGTGTGAATAATTATAGTTAGCCCAGAGTTACATTAGGATTTTCCTGTGTAACATTTCCTGGGTGACTATCCAGTGAAAGAAATCAGATCTGTCCAAAATCTCCGAATCCAATGCAAAGTTGGAGAGATTTTTGGAGGATCTGGGGAAGTTTGCTCATTGGGATTTGAAACTTTCTGGGCAATTCCCATGGCGTCCATGGGTCAGGACCTCCAAGGGGTCCAATAGCACATCACAGGGGGACACATATCCAGTCTCCAATACTCCGCAGACCAGGAGATCTCAAGGAAGATATTTAATAGGGTTCCCTGGGGGTTGGCGTTATTTTCTTAGTCTGTGTTAATGAGCCACTCTTGGATGTACATGGCACAAATTCAGAATTTCCAGATGACACTGAATTTGGGCGTATTGTGAACTCCGAGGAGCATTGTGATAAACTTCATGGGAAAATGGACAGGATAGTGGAGTAGGTGAAAAATCGGCAGATTAAATCTAATGAGAAGAAATATGAAGTTATTCATTTGGGAGAAAGAATGGGGGGGGAGGCAATATGAAATAGTGGACAGTTCGAAAGGGCATGCAGGAGCAGAGGGAGCTGAGATACAAATCACTAAAGCTGGCAAGCAGTTTGAGAAAGCGGCTAATAAAGCACACAGAATCATGAGCTTTACCTACAGGGACACAGCAGAACAAACACAAGGAGATTACAATTACACATTGGCTCAGTATCAGCTGGTACATTGTGTCAAGTACAGGTATCTCACTGTGGGAAGGATGTGGATACTCTATCTGAGAGTGTGCTCGAAACAGATTCAATCAAAGCTTTCAGACAGAAATTGGATCATTGCTGTAACCTTTGATGATTCTGTGACATTATCAGCACTACTCCTCAACACTGCCTGTAATCAGGTCACTTCTTCCTTTGTAAGATACTGCTTACAGTCAGAAACTTATCCCAATGCCTTCCTCATGTATTTGGACCACCCAAGATGGCTTTTTTAGATCAATCTTATTGTTGATTTTCACCTTTACCCCAACAGAGAGATAACAATGAGAGAGACGAGCAGATATTTATACTCTGGCCATTCATCTTCTCATCAAACACTCCCAGGACAGGTACAGCACGGGGTTAGATACAGAGTAAAGCTCCCTCTACACTTTCCCCATCAAACACTCCCAGGACAGGTACAGCACGGGGTTAGATAGAGAGTAAAGCTCCCTCTACACTTTCCCCATCAAACACTCCCAGGACAGGTACAGCACAGAGTTAGATACAGAGTAAAGCTCCCTCTACACTGTCCCCATCAAACACTCCCAGGACAGGTACAGCACGGGGTTAGATACAGAGTAAAGCTCCCTCTACACTGTCCCCCATCAAACACTCCCAGGACAGGTACAGCACGGGGTTAGATACGGAGTAAAGCTCCCTCTACACTGTCCCCATCAAACACTCCCAGGACAGGTACAGTACGGGGTTAGATACAGAGTAAAGCTCCCTCTACACTGTCCCCATCAAACATTCCCAGGACAGGTACAGCACGGGGTTAGATACAGAGTAAAGCTCCCTCTACACTGACCCCATCAAACATTCCCAGGACAGGTACAGCACGGGGTTAGATACAGAGTAAAGCTCCCTCTACACTGTCCCCATCAAACATTATGTGGGTATGCCGGCGTTGGACTGGCGTAAACACAGTAAAAAGTCTCTCCATTCACCTGACGAAGAGGCTGTCCCCTCGAAACCCCATCAAACATTCCCAGGACAGGTACAGCACGGGGTTAGGTACAGAGTAAAGCTCCCTCTACACCGTCCCCATCAAACATTCCCAGGACAGGTACAGCACGGGGTGAGATACAGAGTAAAGCTCCCTCTACACTGTCCCCATCAAACATTCCCAGGACAGGTACAGCATGGGGGTTAGATACAGAGTAAAACTCCCTCTATACTGTCCCAATTTTTAAATTTTATATTGAATTCTAATTCCACCATCTGCCTGGATCTCTAGATCACTAGTCCAGTGATAAAACCTCAACATCAGCAGCTCCCTGTAATGCTTATGATTTTATTTGCACACGTCAACATTGTTTAGCAGTGTCTTGCATTTGTATCCATCGAGTCAGAAGCTTGTTGGTGTGAGTCTCACTCTTGACATGTAGTCCAAACTGACATTCTCAGTGCTATACTGAGGGGGTGCCACACTGTCAGTGAGGCCAATGTTTGGATGAGACATTAAATTGATTCCAGTCTGTCCTCTCTGGAAGACATCACTCAGAGGAGGGAAGTTAAGTTCTTTCAGTGACATGGTGCCACATTTACCCCTCAACTCCATGGCCATGTTAAATTGCCTCTTAGTGTCAGGGGGACTAGCTGGGGTAAATGCATGGAGTTATAGGGATAGGGCCTGGGTGGGATTGTGGTCAGTGTAGACTCGATGGGCTGAATGGCCTCCTTCTGCGCTGTAGGATTCTATGAACCAACATCACTGAAAAAGTTGATCTGGTCATTATTGTACTGTGGTTTAGGGGACCTTGCTGGCTACAAACTGGTCAGTACTTTTCCCTCATTGCAACAGCGATTATACTTCAAAAATTACTTGATTGGCTGTGATGCAGTTTAGGATGCCCTGACATTACGAAATGTATATATGAATGTAATTATAAAAAATTATTCTACTTGCTACCATTTGAAGGCAGCCTGACTGTTACATAACTGAGTGACAGAATAAAGGGAGCAGAGCAAGAAAACAGAGATTAAGGAGGTGATTGCAAGGCTGGCCAAAGAGATGCACTTTATGGAAATTTAGAAAATGAGAGTAAATGGTTAGATCTGCTGACAATGAAGTAAGTGACAGCCTGGAACTTAGGGTGACGGAATTGGCTAGAATGATCTGACCAGTTCACATTAATAAGAAATCAGGGACTTTGAAGAAATGTTTGATTTCACATGATGACCGGATTAGAGCAATGGGCTGGCTTGAGAAGTTTCAATTAAAATAGCTCTGCCCAGAAACACTGTAAAAAAAATGAACGTGTTGCCTTTGATGCAGCTGGCAGGAAACCCACGTTTGGAGACTAACTCCAGGTCACTGGCTGGTGCAGGTGAAAGGGCCAGAAAGCAGGATTTGGAGCAATGGTTTGATGACGCCTGCCAGACTGATCAACTGATGTGTAAAATTATAATTTGATGTTTGAAAGGGAGAATACAGACATCCACTTAAGAAATTGTTAAGGCAGATTGTGGTGGTGTTTTTACAATAGAAGGGTTAGTCAGTGGCATTTCTAATCAGGATTGGGGTCATTTGGAAACCAATTTAATCCATGCCAAGTAAATCTCTAAAATAGATTCTTCGCTGCAGTTCCAAATGAGGCGGAGATTTCTGGAAAAACTCCACTAACATCTGAAATGTTGACAATAACTGCCTCACGGAAGCGATAGGTGAAGATAGCCTCGGACTCTGCTCTTCACCACAGTTGCATTCTCAAGTCCCCGTTCCTGCAGTGTTGACTGTTACTTTTGGAACATTAAGTGTCCATTCTGTCACTAGTTCTGCCATTTAATGGGAAAATGATTGATCTGCATCTCAATCCCTTTCATCTGCCTTTGCTTCAAATCCTCTAAAACTCTTACTAACCAAAAAACCTAACTACCTCAGTTCAAAGACTTTTAATTCCAGATTTTGTATTGCATTCAAATT
This sequence comes from Carcharhinus amblyrhynchos, assembly GCF_965287045.1. NCBI lineage: Eukaryota > Metazoa > Chordata > Chondrichthyes > Carcharhiniformes > Carcharhinidae > Carcharhinus > Carcharhinus amblyrhynchos. The sequence continues at coordinate 1,125,242 of NC_137345.1, read as the reverse complement.
TCTCTGTGTTCTGTGTACAAGTTCGCTGCTGGGGTTCCTACATCACAGCAGTTACTAAACTTTGAAAGTATTTCATTGGCTGTAAAGCTATTAGGGATAGTCTGAGACTCTGAAAGGTGCTACAGAAATGCAATTTCTTACTTTTAGATACGGATAGAGTAAAAATTCTGACTCATGGTGTAGCAACTTATAAACCCCTCACTTGCAGACCCCTTGGCATTGTTATGTCCTTCACAATTTGTAAAGAATAGAGAAATGAGTCCTAGGGAATTAGAGAGACAGGTTAGGGCAAGTGAAGCAACTAACAAACTTGACAAGTGATCATTTTCAAAAAGACAAGAAAACTTCTCAAAAAGGTTTAACAAGAGGAAATTGGATGGCCACATGAGGAAAGTAAGCTTGAGTTAATTTATTAGTCACAAGTCAGGCTTACGTTAACACTGCAATGAAGTTACTGTGAAATTCCCCTAGTTGCCACACTCCGGCACTGTTCGGGTCAATGCACCCAGCCAGCACATCTTTCAGAATGTGGGAGGAAACCGGGGCACCCGGAGGAAACCCGCACAGACACAGTGAGAATGTGCAAACTCCGCATAGACAGTCACCCAATCCAGGAACTGAACCCGGGTCCCCGATGCTGTGAAGCAGCAGTACTAACCACTGTGCCACCATGCTGCCCACTGTGCTTGCAGAGATTAGGGGTTGACTGAGGGGCTTGGTGCTGACTGGATTGCTCTACAGAGAATGAGCAGAGAGTCAATAGGCTAAATAGCCTCTCCTTGTGCCATAATGACTCTATAACTCATTATGACTCTCTGATAGGACGAGATCTGTTTAAAGAGAAGAACAAGAGATTCCACTGGGGAAAGATACAGGTGAACACCATGGATGAACTGGAAGATTCTGAGTGAAGAACTATCTGAAGAGATTTTACCTGGTTCCATCCACCTAAGTACATGAAACTGTGTATAAACTATATACTCCACACAGAGCTTCAGTCATATTGGACTCAAAAGCTTAACTCTGTTTCTTTCTCCAGATCTGCTGAGTTTTTCTAGCATTTTCTGTTCTTATTTCCAGCATTAGTGGTATTTTGCTTTTTCTAAAAAAAATGTCTAGAAGCAGCCTCAGTGAAGGTTGCAGAATGGGAGCGCTATCCATGAAGGGGGACAGTAAGTATTCTTCTGCAGAACAATATTGTCAGAGAACTCACGGTGATTCCCTTTGTATTTCTAGTGATGTTTTCAACACTTACATCACCTCGGTCTCTATAAGAGACGGAAGGAATCTTCAAACTCCTCCATCACATTGCTACACACACTGAGGAACTTGCATCTTGGTTAATACCAGTACTTAAAAACACAAACATTGTACCTCAGATCTCCTCAACCCAAGGAGCCTGGTGTCGAGATTTGAACATTCCCTATGAGTGAGACTTGTTGCAGTGCGTACAGACAGTCTAAACATTCGTCCCCATGACAATCACATTGAGAAATATGTATTTCGGAGACATGGTTTCCTGAGGAGACATTTTGAAATGGACAAAATCCTTTGAGCTTCTTGCCAATGCTATCTGGGTTAATTCCCAATGAAAATGTCTGGATGTTCGGTTGGGAAATGGGTTTATGAACGAAGTCCACAATAATCCCATTGATGATGCAAAGGGCAATGACTTCATTTGTACTTTGCACCCTGAGTCATCCCTTCCTGTTTGTCTTCTCCACAAGACAACCAAGGAGAGAATGGTGCTGGAAGATTCAAAGCATGCTTGATAATTAACGGAACGTAGCCTGAATACCCAGGAGGAGCAGAAGGGAAGGAGGTACAGAGTGGGGTGGGTGGGTGTTTGCGGTGAGAGGGGAACTGATTCTCAATGTGGACACATAGGGTGGGGGATTTTTCCCGAGCCGTCTGCCACGGGAATCACAGCGGGTGACCATGAAAAGGTCTGTCGACCTCAGATGAGAATTTTCAGTCTTGGGGGTGAGCGCAGCCGGAAAATCCCGCCCATAGTTTGAACTGCTTTAAGGTAACGATGAACATTAATGTTAGCTATTAAAGCAGCAAAAAAACCTGAATGAATGCAGCAGACTTAGTCCTGACACTGAAAGCTAAATTTGCTAGTTTGCTAAATTCAAAACTGGAGAGAGGACACAATACAAGCAGAGAGTGGGACCCGGGCATGCATTGGGTTACTTTACCAATCTACATTACCGTGGGGAGCCTCACTCTTCAGTGGAATGGAAGAGATTTGAGTGCACGCTCCTCGCAATTAATGACCAGAAATGAAAGTAATGGCTACCCACATTGGCCAAATAGTCCGGTAAAAGTGTTCGATTGTCGTTCTGGCTTTGCTGCAGATAAAGAATAATTTGGGGATCTGAATAACTTCATTATGATTCACACAAAGAAACAAAACGGTAAGTTCTTCCAAATTTCCATTCTCAACACACACACCTCCTCATGCTGAAGTTTAGGGTCAGAGGTTAGGAAGATCCAGGGATTTTCTGTCTATCAATTTTAATTGATGGCAAGTTTTCTGTTTATTTCCACTTTGGAATTCCTGATATGTAAAAGGGTGCAAATCCTTCAAGTCAGAAGTTTTGGCATCTGGTTTTAATTTAAGAAATGTGCAGATGAGCCACTCAAACACAGGTCAATCTAATCGAACACAAACTTCTTTCTGTGCAGGTGCTGGGATCACTCGATATTGTAAAATGGCAATATCAATTTCTCCTGATTTTCATTTTATTTCCATTGACCTTGAGGCATCTTTACTACACTTCAAAACAATGTCAAGGCTCTAGAAAGATTGGAGAAACTGAATTGTTCTCCTGAGAGCTAGGGAAAGTTCTGGAGCAGCCAGAGGAAACCCACGCAGAATGTGCAAACTCCACACAGAAAAAGTTCCCCGAGGCCAGAATTGAATCCAGGTCCCTGGCATTGTGAGACAGCAGTGCTAACCACTTTGTCACTGCGCCACCCCACAGTGATGTGCACAGAAACACACTCCAGATCAGCAGAACTATGTGGATGTAATTCTGGTCTCCTATCCCACTGTGTTAACCTACTCTGGATTGTCTGGGAATTCTTGCCGATAAGAAACAGATATGCATAATTATCCAAAGACAATAATCCAGAAATTAAGTTTTTAAAAAGGAAATAAACATTTCTCCAGCCTGTTTCACAACCTCAGGACAGCCCAAAGCACTTCACACCATGTAACACCTTTGAGATGTGGCCACTGTTTTAATTCCAGAAACGCAACAGCCAATTTGAGCACAGTAAGATCCCACAAATAGTTGTAAAATAAGTGACAGTTAATCTGTTTCAGTGATGCTCGGGGAGGGCTAACTATTGGACAGAGGGAAGATCGCCCTGCACCTCTACAAATTGTGCTGTGAGATTGAGCTGAGAGGGAGGGTGAAATCTCAGTTCAACATTTCATTTGAACACAGCACATCTGACTGTAGCTCCCTCAGTACGGCACAGGGTCTGGTGCTCAAATCTCTGGAGCGGGAGCTGAATCCACAACCTTCTACTACCCACTGAGTCACGCCTGATATAAATGGTGGGAACACTCTCCTGAATATCCAGTCTGTGCCACTGAAGGTGAGACTTCCCCAAACACCAAAAACACACAAAGTGTGATTGTACAGTCAGCCAGATGGTTCTGAACGCAGTCACTACAAACTCAACATTCTCCACTTGGCTGCAAACGTGGGCAAAGCTGCAGTGATGGGCCAACAGAATGGTGCAGTCACAATCAACAGCACAAATCAAAGGATTGACTCACTGTTCCATTCTCACAACAAACACATGTTGCTTATTGGAGTACAACAATAACTGCATTTATATAGTGTCTGAAACATAGCAAAATGTCCCAAGGAACAGGAATATGCTCAAACAGAATTGATAGTAAGCCAGTGTATCATAGAATCCGACAGTGCAGAATGAGGCCATTCAGCCCATCGAGTCTGCACTGACCACAATTCTACCCAGGCCCTATCCCCATAACCCCATGTATCTTTACCCTAGCTAGTCTCCCTGACACTAAGGGGCAATTTACCCAACCCACCTAACCTCCCACCCGTGGGAGGAAACTGGAGCAACCCACGCAGACACGGGGGGAATGTGCAAACTCCACACAGACAGTGACCTGAGCTGTTATTGAACCCAGGTCCCTGGTGCAGTGAGGCAGCAGGTTAACCACTGTGCCACCGTGCTGATATTAATATAAACACCAATGTGTTCACTTGAAATCATGGAGTTTTCTGTTTCAAAGCCACTGGGATGCCTCGGAGTTCTCTTAACAATGAAGCTCTTTTCCACACAGAATCCACCAACTCCTATCACACAGAGCCAATCCAGGCTGTAAGGTCTGATCTTGCTGACAAGGCACTTCCAACAGTGACTTGCAAATATGAAAAAACAGAATTACAGACAAGCTGCCCAAAGTTAACCACTAGCATTTATCTCCACAGAATGAGGTGGCCCCAATAATGGAAAGCTTAATTCCCCACGAGAGACATTTTGAAAGTTAAACAAGATTTTGTTTTGGCAAAACAGACTGAGATTAAAGACTTATGGATTTAAATGTTAGGATCAGTGTGTGGGATTTCACTCTGTGGTTACCAGCACCAGTGCCTCGGTGCCTGGCAGATTTAAAACCACCTGCATTAGGAATTGACTCATTCTGTGACTCAGACACTGGGACTTTACTATTCGATCTTGTCCTTTCATACAATCCAGCTAGCCAAGATATCAGCTCACCTCAGCCTACCCTCTCTGCTTCTTTAGAGAAACAGTAAGAAGGCTCCCAACATCAGGTTAAAGTTCAACAGGTTTATTTGTTAGCACGAGCTTTCGGAGCACTGCTCCTTTATCAGGGTGATGAAGGGACAACGCTCCGAAAGCTCGTGCTACCAAATAAACCTGTTGCACTTTAACCTGGTGTTGTGAGGCTACTTACTGTGCCCACCCCAGTCCAACACCAGCATCTCCACATCGTTAGAGAGAAGCAGTTTCAATTTCAGGCCCAAGCAAAAATTATCATTAGTTCCACATTTATTGATTTTGATTCGATTTATTATTGTCACGTGTATTACTATACAGTGAAAAGTATTGTTTCTTGTGCGCTATATGGACAAAGCATACCATTTATAGAGAGGTAAACGAGAGTACAGTACGCAGTGTTACAGTCATAGCTAGGGTGTAGAGAAAGATTAACTTAATGCAAGGTAAGTCCACTCAAAAGTCTGACAGGAGCAGGGAAGAAGCTGTTCTTGAGTCAGTCGGTACATGACCTCAGACTTTTGTATCTTTTTCTCGAAGGAAGAAGTCAGAAGAGAGAATGTTCAAGGTGCGTGGGGTCCTTAATTATGCTGGCTACTTTTCTTGAGGCAGCGGGAAGTGTAGACAGAGTCAATGAACCCAGGCTGGTTTGCGTGATGGATTGGGCTACACTCAAGACCTTTTGTAGTTTCTTGTGGTCTTGGGCAGAGCAGGAGACATACCAAGCTGTGATACAACCAGAAAGAATGCTTTCTGTGGTGCATCTGTAAAGATTGTTGAGAGTCGTAGCTGACATGCCAAATTTCCTCAGTCTTCTGAGAAACTGGAATTGGCACCCAATGATAATGTGCTGTGTAAAATGAAATAATGTTTGCATGTTATATGAGGAGTTACCCTGCAGAGTAAGGACTTCAAGACATTATTATAGTCCTGTAGAGTGGGCTTTACTTAAAGGTAACAAGTTCCTCCACTGTCTCATCCCTCCCTAACTCTGTGGCTTTCTATGGCTCTACAACTCTCTGCATTCTTACAGTTTTGGCCTCTAATTACATGCCCTCAAGTTTGCTTATCCTCCAGTAACTCTTTTTCTATCTAGGGTCTAATCCCGGGAAGGGGACTGATTAGCTCATTTGGCTGGATGGCTGGTTTGTGATGCAGATCGATGCCAACAGTATGGGTTCATTTCCCGCACCGGCTGAGGTTACTCATGAAGGCCCTGTCTTCTCAACCTTGCCCCTTGCCTGAGGTATGGTGACCCTCAGGTTAAATCAGCAGCAGTCAGCACTCCCTTTTGAGAGCCAATGGTCCTCTGGGACTGTAGCAATGTTACAAGCTTTACAATTCCCACCTCTGGCATTCTCTTCTCCCTAACCTCTTTGACAAAATCACATGTCCTAATATTTCCTTGGATGACTTGGCGGCAAATTCAATCTGATCGCAATCCTGTGAAGCACATTGGGATGGTAAAAGTGCAAATAAATTGAGAAAATGAAAGAATGTTTACACCTAAAAAATGTTAGAAATTGTGGACTTTCCGAGGAGAGAAAGGAGACAATGTAACTGAAGTCCAGAGATTATCAGAGACATTGCTGGATAGATTAGTGCGCTGGGACTGATTTACTCAAAACACAGGCACATTAGAAACAATAGCCCTTTGCAATTCTTAAAAATTCTAAAAGCAGTGTTTGTTGGAAAATATTTGCTGTCAGAGGGGATTATCTCCCCCAGTGCTGGAACATTTCTCTCCTTTATCTGGAACTCAATCTGCTATTTATAAATAAACTGAGGGAAGATGTTTGATATTTTAAGTCTGTGGAAAATGTGTTGGCAATTTCTTGGTGGTATATTCACATGCAACTAAATAGAAGTCAAACAAATAACACATTCCTCCTTCTTTCACCAACTCAGTCTTTTCGCTCCATGTGCCTGGGGATTGAAAGCAGATGAAGTACAGGCAGCAACGTGCCTCAAACAAACTGAACTGAACTTTGCCAGCCCGAGTCAGCACTCCCTCGACAACCTCCTCACCTAAACCAATCTCCTCTGCTCTTGGAATGAAAAGCAGAAATGCATCTGACACAGATCACGAGGTTGGCTTTCAGCTGAATCATGAATTTCTTTCATTCTCTTTCGGACCCTGGTTACCGACTGTCTGCTCCTATGTTCAATACAAGACTCTGATCTCACTCAGAGGATTTGAGCCTCAGTCTAGTTCTAGCCCTAATACTCCAGCCCAGTACCGAGGGCGGTTGCTGCGTTACCAGTCAGATTTCAGGTGAGACATTAAACCAATGTCTTGCTGCTGGAGCAAGTGGCTCAGAGACGATGTGAAAAATCCCGTGGCTTTATTCAGAGAGCAGGGATTCTCGCAGAGTCCCTGACAACAGCAACACAGTGAGAAGTCTCACAACACCAGGTTAAAGTCCAACAAGTTTATTTGTTGCCTGTCCTGGTACACTGTTCAGTTTGTGTTGATGTATGCCCTGTTTGTGAACCCAGCTCCCACTCACCTGATGAAGGAGCAGCTCTCCGAAAGCTGGTGCTACCAAATAAACCTGTTGGATTTTAACCTGGTGTTGTGAGATTTCTTATTGTGCCCACCCCAGTCCAACGCTGGCATCTCAGGCACACTGAGGGGGAATTTAGCATGGCCAATTCCCTAACCAGCACGTCTTTCAGATAAACAGTCTGGAATTTAAAAAAAAAATCGTGCTTGATATTTCATTCTGTTTATTGACACGAGCCTGAAGACTTTCATTAGCAGGTTTATGCAGCAACGACTGATTCTACAAATTAATATTATCACAGTGTGGTGCCGATTAAATGGGCAGCTTGATTGACAGCTCCAAGTTGTTGTAAAACAGAAATATTTGTTTTCATAAGAGATTAGCGGAGAGAATTTCCCTGCAATGGAACTTCTTAAAAAATCAGGGAGGGTGTTTCTTTGTTTAAAATACTGCTGTCCATCAGTGGTCACATGATTTGATGTCAGCATGGCGACAGAGACTCAGCGATGGTGGATAATCGGGCACGGAGGGGGTAAGGACAGACATTGGTGGTGGGGGAGGAGGGGAGATAAGGGCTATAACAGGCCTCGGGGGTGTGGGGGTTATAGAGGGTATGAGGACCACATGTTGGGTACAGGGGACATGTGCGTCAGGGAGGGGGGTTCTGTGCATTGGGGGTGTGTGTGTGTGTCGGGGGTGTGTGTGTCGGGGGGGCGTGTGTGTTGGGGGGGTTTGTGTGTTCGGGGGAGGTTATATGTGTCGGGTGGTGGGTGTGTGTGGTTGGGGGGGGTTGTGTGCGTCAGGGGGTTGTGTATGTCGGGCGGTGGGTGTGTGTGTCAGGGTGAGGGTTACTGGTGAGAGCTGGACAGATGTTTTTGTTAATTATTCTTTTTATTAAATTCAACACACTGCTGGAGCTGAGGTGTTGGTGTGCCCAGCCCTCCTCTGGACGAGGAATCCTCCAAACCCATTCCGGGAACAGCAGCTATTATGGCCGGCTAAATTCAGGAGCAAAATTCGGAGGGCTGAGTTTTCAAAGTGGGGAATTGTCCCCCTCTGCCTGTCCAGCCCTGCGGACAAAGGTCTGGCCCTAACTAGTTACGTTGGACATCCATGAACACTGCACAGGAACAGAGAGATCTGTACACTGTTCCATCCAAAAAATTCGGATCGAGTGTGTTGCTGATTTTGCTTTCGTTCTACAAAGCCAAGCTTCAGTAATAGTGATCAGAGATATCTCACAGATCACCCTGAACAATGTGGCAGGAAAGCTTTGCTTTATTAAGATGCATCGCGCAGATCGTACAGGTTCAAATGTTGACATGTTGCTGGCCCGTCTTACCGTCATCTCAGCCAACTTTGATTTAAATCCTATTAACCTGTCTAAACATTTATAAAATGTGCAGTTCTTCCAGACTGGAATCAATGATCTGTCTGGAGGTAGTTTGATGATTGTGGGGTGTGATGTGTGGCACTGGGTAATCACTGCTAAATCACCTGATGAGATGAAGGTAGAGGGAATGTCTCCAAGAATCAACACTAACCACCACCAGCACACTTCCCAGAAACTAATTCAAAACACCTGGATTCCTGTGACCTGTCCAGATGTTCTACCACTGCGTTATAAGAAGAATCTTAACTTGCATTTCGTTAGACTTGTCATGCCAAAACAGCTTAAATTGCTTCAGGTGATCAACTATTGTGTGGATAATGCGTCAGGAATATCCCACAACATCAATCAAATGATGATGACGTTCCTGTTAGATGGATGAGGGAGATTGGCCAGGATGAGCCACTCAGCGTTGTCAGTGCTCCCTTCTGCAACTTCACTCCCATGGGGGTTTTTAAAGAATTTCCAGGTAACCTCACTGGATAGCCTTTCTTCATCTACACTGACCCCTCAGTAGGATTTAGCAGCAATCCTACTCCTGCCCTGCTGTCACTGAGGTGAGACAGGGCATCAAACACGATTGTGGTTAGAATTATAGAATTTGATGGGCTGAATGCTCTCCTTCTGCACTGTAAAGTTTCTATGATTGCACAACACAGAAAAAGGCCATTGAGCCCATCAGTCACATGATGGTTCTTTTAAAGAGCTGTGATCCAATGAATTGCACTCTGCTCTTTTCCCATCGCACTGCAACGTTTTGCTTCACAAATACTTATCCAATGAAATTCGGACGTTTCTACTGATTCTGCTCCCTCCATCCTTTCAGGGAATAGACTTGAGGTTGTAACAACTTGACGTGTAAAGAAAAGCTCATTTAACCTGTGGATCTTCTGCAAATTATCCTAAATCTCTCATCTTTGGTTATCAATGCTCCTGCCAGTGGAAACACTTTTCTCTTATTCAAGCCCTTTATAACTTTGAGTACCTCAGCTAAATAACCCCTTAACATTCTCTACTGTGAGAACAATTCCAGATTCTCCAATCGCTACACAAGTGAATTCTCTCAATCCCAGTAATATTCTAGTAACAGTAATATTCTAGTACGAGTAACTCGTAAATCTCTTCTGTGCCCTCTTGACATTGTTTATAAGTGGGTGCCCAGGATTGGACAAAGTACTGAAGTGGATGTCAAACATTTGTTCATATAATGTAGCCAAGCTAGGATTTATTGCCCATCCCTAATAGCCCTTACACTAAAAGATGTCCCTTATTGCCCTTGAAAAGGCGGTGATAAACTGCCTTCTTGAAACAAGAGTACAAGAAACAGGAATGGATCACAAGGCCTGTCATTCTCTGCGACCATGGCTGGTCTTGGATTTCAAGTCCAATTTCCTGCCCACTCCCCGTATCCCTTCATTTCCTGAGAGACCAAAAATCTGTCTCCCCCAGGCTTAAATACACTCAGCAATGGAGCAGCCACAAACCTCTGCGGCAGAGAATTCCAAAGATTCACAATCCTTTGAGTGAAGAAATTTCTCAGTCCTGAATTATCGGCCCCTTAACCCTGAGACTGTGCCTCCGTGTTTTAGATTCTGTGACGCGTGGAAACAATCTCTCAGCATGCACTGCTTCAGAATCCTTGATGTTTCAATCTGATCATTTATCATTTTTTAAATCTGAGAAAATAGGGGCCAAATTTACTCAACCTCTCATCACAGAACAAACCTCTTCAGCTCTTACAATCTGTTTTTATATTCCTGCCAAGTTTACTTCTATGATCTCTTTTTCCTGTTTTTTTATCAACAGTTTAGTGGCCCTTTGCTGGTTTCGAAAACACTCCCAATCCTCAGACTTGCTATTATTTCTTTACAAGATTGTAGGCCTTTTCTTTCAACATAATACTATCCTTAACTCCCCTAGTGAACCCAGAGTGGGTCTGTCTTACTGAGTTTTTTTTCCCCAATAAATGTATTTTTCTCGAAAATTTGAATTGTTTCTTTAAGTGTCTCATTTTCTGCCATACCTTTTGGTTCACCCTCAACCACCTCTTTCCTCATACCAATGTGATTGGCTTTGTTTAAATTTAAGATTCCCTATTGTGATTAGAATATGTTGTTTTCAAACATGGAACTCAATTGTATTATGATCACTATTTCCCAGTGGATCTTTTATGATGACAGGACTAATTAATCCCTGCTTCATTACACAACAATGGACCTAAGATAGCTTTATGCCTAGTTGGGTCCACAACATAATTCTTTAAGAAACTTGCACAAAATAAACTTTTGGCAGACTCATCATTTTTGCCAAAATGATTGTCCCAGTATTTCTGAAGATTAACAATGATTATATTGCATTTGTTACAAGTTCTAATAATTTCTTGTTTAACGATCTGTTGAATGATGTGACTATAAACTACCCCCCAGCAGTGTTTCCTGATTCTTGCTATTCCCAATCTCCTCCATACTGATTGTATGACATTGTTTTCGGAGGCCACATCCTCCTTCACTAACGTCCATGATCATCAGGGCTACCCCCCTCCTCCTCTGCCATTCTGTCCATCTTTCGGAAATGTAGTGCACTCCTGGACTGTTCACTTCCTGACCGTAATACCAGATTACATTCAAATTATTTTCCTGTATTTGTGTTATCAGTTTGTCTATCTTATTGTAAATGCTTCACGCATTCAGATAAAGAACTTTAATTTCAGTTTTTTACTTACAACTCCCTGCGATGACCTTAGTTGCTGATGTAAAAGTTCTGTTAAACTCTCAGAATCTTCCTGCTCCAATCTTTTTGCCTTTGTCAATGCTGCTATACTGTTCCAATCTCTCAAGCTTTCTCTTTGGATTTTAAATTTCCTTTAGGGGGTTAGTCATGGTAAACTGTCCCTTTCTATCCAAAGATATACAGGTTCGATGGATTAACCATGGTAAATGTGTGAGTTTATGGGGATAGAGTAGGACAGTAGGCCTGGATAAGTTGCTCTTTCAGAGTCGGTGTAGGCTTGATGGGCTGAATGGCCTCAGTCTGTATTGTAGGGATTAGATGGTTTATTTGAATCCTCCATCTCTCCATTAGTTTAAAGTCCTGTCCATTGCCCAATTGACCAGGCCGCAGGTCTCAATGTGACTTGTGTGGTGTAGAATCCAATGGAATAGCTGACTCTTGCCGGAGGACTGACGCCAGGGTCCCGTAAACTGAAACCCCTTCTTCCCAAACCAATTTTAGAGCCATGTAGTTAATTCTCTAATCTGTTTGACCCTAGGCCAATTGTTGCATGACTCCGTTAACGATGGAGAGATGATTACCTTTGATGTCCATGCACTGTAGATACACCCAAAGTGCTTCTTCTTCTGTAGCTGTTTGATACAACTAAGTGACTGGTGTGTTACAATGGTTTGGCATTTGTACTTGCTTTTGTACTCAATGCTTCTATTTCTAAAGCACAGGCTCCTGTATGCTTTTTAAAGACTTCTCAATTTGTCATACCACGTTCAAGGTTTTGTGTACATACAACCCAAGGTTACTTTATTCCTGCATCCTCTTTGAAATTGTACCCCTGAGTTCATATTGCCTTTCTCCTCATTTTCACTTCACAGCTCAATTGTTTTGAGGATTGATCTGATCTCCTCGCTCTGATACAGAGAAAAAAAATAATCACCAAATTCACTACGGAAAAATCTTCCCAGAAGATTCTAAAGGAAAAGATTTGGAGACAATAACTTTCCATGAAACCAGACTTGTCTCAGTGAATTCCTCTGGGACTTCAGCAGGAATCAGTGAGTGCAGATACAGTAACTGAGAAATATCCTGTTTTTTAAGAAGCGCAAAACACAAAACTATTCAGTGTTATTTTCCTGCAACATTGGCTGGTCTTGGACACAGCTCGAACTGCCACTATAGTGGTGAAAGTGCATCAAATGCGAAAGGCTGAGATAGGTGGCACAGTAGTTGGCACTGCTGCCTCACAGTGCCAGGGACCCAGGTTCATTCACGGCTTGGGTCAGTGCCTGTGTCGAGTTTTCACGTTCTCCCTGTGTCTGCGCGGATTTCCTCCGGGTGCTCCTGTCTCCTCCCATGTTCTGAAAGATGTGCTGGTTAGATGCATCGACCTGAACTGTGGTGACTAGGGGAATTTAACGGTAACTTCATTGCAGTGTTTATGTAAGCCTTACTTGTGACTAATAAATGAATAAACTTTAGGCTTGTATTCTCTCATTCTAATGCTCCTGCCCACTGTCTTACTGCCTCCCAGAGGTGGAGGCGCTGACTCCAACTGGGACAAATTAGATGGACTGTCACTAGCTCCTGGTACTCGGGCTGAGAGGCAAGTGTTCACACATTGAAACCAGACTCCTCTCGCATTCCAGTTAGAAATAGTTCCAATACTGCCAGGGAAAAGGGATTTGCTGAACAACTTGATTTTTTTTGGAGAGGGTTGCATTGATTATGTTGCAATCTGAACAGGTCATGGAGTATTTTTGGCATTAATGTTTAAACGTACTGTGCAGTTGGGCTGGATTATTGTATGTGTGTGTATGTGTGTGTGTGTATATGTGTGTGTCTGAGTGTGTGTGTGTATATGTGTGTCTGAGTGTGTGTGTACGTATGCCTCAGTGTGTGTGTGTGTCTGCGTGTGCATGGGTATGTGTGTGTGTGTGTATGTGTATGTGTGTGTGTGTGTATGTGTATGTGTGTGTGTCTGTATGTGTATGTGTGTGTGTCTGTATGTGCATGGGTGTGTGTGTCAGGTGATTAGTGGTGTATAGTTACAGCTCTATTACGGTTCAGCAATCCTCACTCTCAGCACAAGATTTATCTTCTTGCATTGTCATTACACACTCCCAGGTCAATTACACCCTCGGTTGAGGAGATAATTTCCACATTATCAGGCAGATGCAACATGTGATTGATGCAGACTCCAGTCTGTGCCAGCCAGTGCTAACGTCAACTCCAGAGCTGAGACAATTCCAGATACAAACAGTCCTGTGGTTCAACGAGTGAAATAGTCTAACCGGTGACAATTTGGATTGGATTTTCATTCTTCCATCTGTGTCAGAATTGGGGAAGGAAGGGCTTGAGAAATGGTTGATGAGATTGGATGCTGAGATTCCCACTTCCATTCCTGCTTCCAGCAATTTTTGCCAGGTTAAGGGTGCAGTTAACAAGCCCACGTGCCGCACTCCCAAATATTCCTGCTCCAGTGTAGGACACTGCAGACCCTCCACAATTTTGATGTGAGCGGGGCTGGAGTTTGCAGGAGCCATAACTGACAGCTCCAAAGAGAACGTTAGAACCACGGGAGAACCCAGGTCTGGTGTGGGGAAACTTTTAACAGACACGTTTGAAAAGTTTTTGGATGGGGTGTGATAATCCGTTTGTTAGGAGTGAAACATTTAAGTTTGTGCTTAAGTCTTTGGTATGGTTCTGAATATAATAGTATAACAGTGATTGGACAGAGGACTCTGTCCTTAAAGGTAAAGAGACCATTAAATTGTTCAGCATTGTGTAAAGGTTCAGACACATTAGAGTTCTTCCTCTGGTGAATAGAAACATAGAAGATAGGAGCAGGACGAGGCCATTCAGCCCTTTGAGCCTCCTCCCCCATTCATTACGATCATGGCTGATCATCCAACTCGGTAGCCTCATCCTGCTTTCTCCCCATAACCTTTGATCCCCTAAGTGCTATATGAGGATGAAGTCCTCTTCTGCATTCTACAGTTTGAAGAATCAGATAAAAATGTATGTAGGATTTTGCTGGAGCCATAACTGACTGTGGTTTGATTTTCACATTGATTTAATGTCCTGACATCTGATGAGCCTTTGAAACACTTTTCTAGTCTCCACAAGCTGGAGAACCAATGAGTCACATAATAATAGCAGCAATGAAAATGCTCACATAAGAAAAGGAAACAATCAAACATTCCACACTCTCTTTGGAAAAAATGCCCCCCTTATATTTTCAACTGTCAATTGAATACAAATAATTAAATTTGCATTGAAGATGTTTTAATTCATGTAATTTCTCTTGGTGTTCCAAGCACGGTGGTACAGTGGTTAGCACCGCTGCCTCACAGCACCCGGGTCCCAGGTTCAATTCCGACCTCAAGTCACTGTCTGTGTAGAATCTGCACATTCTCCCCCTGTCTGCGTTGGTTTCCTCCCATAGTCCAAAGATGTGCAGGTTAGGTAGATTGGCCATGCCAGATTGCCCACAGTGTCATGAAAATTAGCTAGGGTAAATGCAAGGGGTTATGGGGATAGGGCCTGGGTGGGATTACGGTTGGTGCAAACTAGATGGGCTGTATGGCCTCCTTCTGCATTGTAGGAATCTATGATTCTATGAAATAGACACACAATCATTTAAAAACCACTCAATAGAAAAGTAAAATAATTAAGGGTTTATAAAACTGTCAAACAAAGTAGCTGTATAAACAACCCTATGTCTCGCTGAGTCATTCCTGGAGCTTAGCCAAGCATTCATAATGATGCAATCTGGTAACTACATCAACAGAAGCAGGCTGAATAGATGACCCTACTTTGGTGGGTGGTTGTGACACTCAAGCCCACTTTCTCAGGATGAAAATATAGCAGGCAGGCAGTGCCAGGATCCAGGCAGGATTGTGGGCAGAAAGGCTCCCTACTTCTGGTTCTTGCCTTGGGGATGAAAATCCAATCCAATTTGTATGTAAATATTTACAATCTTCTCTGCTGGCATGTTCTCACCCTGAGCTTGGGTAAAGTTGCACTAATTCATTTCATTAATGTAGAGATTCAAGAATAGAGAAGGATCAAAACTGTTTACTTACTTATGCAAGGATATTTTGGCCTTGGATGGAGTGCAGGGGAGGTTTACTAGGTTGATGCCGGAGTTAAGGGGGTTGAGCTATGAGGAGAGGCTGAATAAATTAGGCTTGTACTCATTAGAGTTTAGAAGAATGAGGGGAGATCTCATTGAGACGTATAAGACGGTGAATGGGATGGATAGGATAGAGGTGGAGAGACTCTTCCCACTCAGAAAGGATAGCAGGACTAGGGGGCACAGCCTCAAGATAAGGGGGGTGCGGTTTAGAACAGAGTTGAGGAGGAACTTCTTCACTCAAAGGGTGGTGAATCTCTGGAATTCTCTGCCCGTTGAAGTGGTGGAGGCTACCTCGCTAAATGTTTTTCAAATGCGGGTTGATGGGTTTTTGATAAGAGAGAGGATTAAGGGTTATGGGGAGAGGGCAGGAATGTGGAACTGAGCCACGACAGATCAGCCATGATCTTATTGAATGGCAGGGCAGGCTCGAAGGGCTAGTTGGCCTACTCCTGCTCCTATTTCTTATGTTCTTATGTTTATGATGCTCTTTGCTAAATTAATCCCAAACTAATCTCAGTGTCCCCTCTCTCCCCATAGTCCTGCATCAATCCCAAACTAATCCCACTACCCCACTCTCTCCCCAAAGCCCTCTGTCAATCTCCAAGCTAATCCCACTACCCCACACTCTCCTTATAGCCCTATACTAATCCCAAACTAATGCTACAGTCTCGCGCTCTCCCTGCAGCTCTGTGTCAATCCCCAAACTATTCCCAATGCCCCACTCTCTCCCCATAAACATGTATCAATCCCTAACTAATCCCCGTGCCCCACTCTCTCCCCATAGCCTTGTGTCAATCCCCAACCAATTGCACAGCCCCATTCTTTCCACATAGCCCTGTATCAATCTCCAAAGTAATCGCACTGTCCTGTGCTCTCCCCATTGCTCTGTATCAATTCCAACTAATCCCATTACTCCACCCTCTTCCCATTTCCCTGTATCAATCCCAAACTAATCCCACTGCCCCATTCTCTCCTTATAGCCCCGTATTGATTCCCAAACTAATCCCACTGCCCCGCTCTCTCCCCAAACCCATGTATCAATCCCATACTAATTCCACTGTTCCTCTTTCTCCCCATAGCCCTGTATCAATCCCAAACAAATTCACCAATCTTGTCCTCTTTCAATATCTCAAGACAAGTATTTATTTCTTTTCTGGAATAAATTAAATAATCTATCAAACCACTCCCTGTGGCAAAGTATGCAATGTTCCCAAAACACGTTATGCAAAAAATATTCTCCTAACCTATCTCCTCGCTCTCTTTAAATTGCTGGCTCATCAGCATTGACTCACTAACGAAAAGTAAACACCTTCATCCAGTTCAAACATTTCACAATATAGAAAACTTTAAATTAATCTCCTCTTTTCTATCTCTGCTCCAAAAGGGAATAGCACTGATATCTCAAATCTCTCCTCATCACCTCTTGTTTTCCAACCCTGGCAGTATCCTGCAATCTGTACAGTCTCATCCTAAAGGCTTTAACAGAAATCTACAAACTACGGTGCTCGAACTATCACCGAATCAGTACTTTGTACAAGTTTATTATTACTTCTTCACCCAGAGGGATATGGGCCAAATGCGGGCAATTGGGACTACCCTAGAGGTTTAAAAAGGGCTGCACAGACAAGTTAGGCCGAAGGGCCTGCTTCCACGATGAAAACCTCTATGACTCTTATATTCCATTACCTTATTTATTAAACCCAAACTGCTATTGGTCTTTCTTGTGGCTTTATTTAGCTGTATTCACACTTTCAGGGACTTGCATATTAAACTTTTAAGTTGAAGTATTCACATTTCTAAACATCTTTCCAATGAACGCATGGTCCCTCCCCTTGTTTTTCATCCGTAGCTGCAACAACCCTCGATGTTAGACGTTAGCTGGGAACTACCTGTCCATTCCGCCGGCTATGCCTTTGTGAAATGTTTGCAGTTCTGTTTGTGCCAAGCCCATTATTTTTGTGTAGTCAGCACATTTTCCAGGTCACATTCCTTCTGTACAGCTCCAGCTCATTGCTAAGTGAATTGGAGAGTAAATATGGAGCTGCTATTAACTCCTGACTTACACCCTTTTCAACTCCCCTCAATTCCAAACCTACCGTGATTAAGATTTGCAATGCATTGATTTGATCTGATTTACTGTCACGTGTATTATCACAGTGAAAAGTATTGTTTCTTACGCACCATACAAACAAAGCATACCATTCATAGAGAAGGAAATGAGAGCGTGCAGAATGTAGTGTTACAGTCATAGCGAGGGTGTAAAGGAAGATCAACTTAATGCAAGGTAGATCCATTCAAAAGTCTGACAGCAGCAGGGAAGAAGCTATTCTTGAGTTGGCTGATACGTGACCTCAGACTTTTGTATCTCTTTCCCGACAAGAGAAGGTGGAAGAGAGAATGTCCAGGATGCGTGGGATCCTTAATAATGCTGGCTGCTTTGCTGAGGCAGTGGGAAGTGTAGACAGAGTCAATGGATGGGAGGCTGGTTTGCGTGATGGATTGGGCTACATTCACGACCTTTTGTAGATCCTGGCGGTCTTGGGCAGAGCAGGCGCCACACCAAGCTGTGATACAACCAGAAAGAATGTTTTCTGTGATACATCTGTAAAAGTTGGTGAAACTTGTAGCTGACCTGCCAAATTTCCTTAGTTTTCTGAGAAAGTCGAGGCATTGGTGGGCTTTCTCAACTATAGTGTTGACATGGGGGGGGAACCAGGACAGGTTGTTGGTGATCTGGACACCTAGAAACCTGAAGTTCTTGACCCTTTTTACTTTGTCCTATTGATGTAGTCAGGGGCATGTTCTCCTTCATGCTCCCTGATGACAATCTCCTTCGTTTTGTTGACACTGAGCGAGAGATTATTGTTGGCGCACCAGTTCATCAGATTCTCTGTGTCTTTCCTGTGCTCTGTCTCGTCATTGTTTGAGATCCGACCCACTATGGTGGTGTCATCAGCAAACTTGAAAATGGATCTGGAGGGGAATTTGGCCGCACAGTCACAGATGTATAAGGAGTGTAGCAGGGGGCTGAGAACACAGCCTTGTGGGGCACCAGTGTTGAGGATGATCGTGTAGGAGGTGTTGTTGCCTACCCTTGCTGATTCCAGTCTGTGAGTTCAGAAGTTGAGGGTTCAGTTGCAGAGGATTGCCTGAAAGGGTGATGGAGACACCATGGCCTTCAAGAGGAAATCGGCAACAGAAAGGGAAAAAAACCGTGTTGCTCTTGCAGGGGGTTAGCATAGATATGATGGGCCGAAAGATCCCATCCTGTGCTTCCAGGATCCTAACCATTCATCCCAAGCCTTGATTTACTGTGTTATCGAACTCTTGATCCATTCTGTTACATTTCCCGACGTGTTTCTCATCCTGAATGTGTTTTTATTTTTATAAACCTCATTGACATCCCATTAAATAATTTCTGCCAATTTGGTGAACATATTTACTGCATTGCCTCATTCCCACACAGTCATTCCTTCAAAAACATGGCAATATTAGACAAACATGGTGGTTAGCACTGCTCTCTCACAGCGCCAGGGACCTGGGTTCCATCCCTGGCTTGGGTCACTGGCTGTGTGGAGTTTACACACTCTCCCCATGTCATCATGGGTTTCCTCCAGTTTCCTCCCACACTCCAAAAATGTACAGGTTAGGTTGATTGGCCATGCTAAATTGACCCTTAGTGTCAGGGGGACTAGTGGGTAAAATACCTGGGTTACGGGATAGGCCTGTGTGGGATTATTGGTGGTGTGGGCTTGATGGGCCGAATAGCCTCCTCCTGCACTGTACGGATTCTATAATTCAAACACAACAAGTTTAGAACAATTCCACACTGCCAACCTCTCCATAAACTTCTCAATGTTTGCCAAATTTTCTCTCAAATCATGAAATACCCACAATTGGTGCTGGAGTAATTGGCCTATCTCTCCTCTTCATTCCTGGACTGGATAGTAGCCAAATTTAAATTGGATGCCATTCCTCTGCTATTCCGACTTATTATCCAAAGGTCTACACTTACCTGCCCTGAGCTCTGCTGATTTTTTTTCTGAATCACACATATTTCGTCAGATAGCCATCAATTGATTCCCACGTGAGACCTTTATAGTAAACGGAGGAAAGAGATTCCATTTATCGCTCGGGTGAGATGCAGATTATGTTGCTGAAGGTGGAAGCACGTATAGCAGTGTAGCATCCCATTGGCTCAGGGTGCAATGGCGAGGCTGTGTTCTCAGCTCCTCACTACACTCCTTATACACCAACGACTGAGTGGCCACATTCCTCTCCAACTTGATTTTCAAGTTTGCTGATGACACCACAGTAGTGGGTCGGATCTCAAACAATGATAAGACAGAGTACAGGAATGAGAGAGAATTTGATGAACTGGTGCGATAACAATAATGTCTCCCTCAATGTCAAGAAAATGAAGGAGATTGTCATTGACTTCAGGGAGCGTAGTGGAGAGCATGCCCCTGTCTACATCAATGGGAATGAAGTGAAAATGGTTGAGGGCTTCAAGTTTCTGGGCATCCAGATCACCAAACTGTCTTAGTCCCTCCATGCTGATACTACAGTTAAGAAAGTCCACCAACACCTCCGCTTTCTCAGGAGGCTAAGAAAATTGGCAGGTCTGCTACGACTGTCACCAACTTTTATAGCTGCCCCATTGGAAGCATTCTGTGGTTGTATCACAGCTGGGTATGGGCTCCTGCTCTGTTCAAGACCACAAAAAACTACAAAGGGTCGTGAATGTGGCCCAGTCAATCAAGCAAACCATCCATTGACTCTGTCTACACTTCCTGCTGCCTTGGAAAAGTAGCCAGCATAATTAAGGGCCGCTCGCACCCAGACATTCTCTCTTCCACCTTCTTCCATCGAGAAAAAGATACAAAAGTCTGAGGTCACGTACCAACTGAATCAAGAACAGCTTCTTCCCTGCTGCTGTCAGGCTTTTGAATGGACCTACCTCACATTAAGTTGATCTTTCTCTACACCCTAGCTATGACTGTAACACTACATTCTGCACCCTCTTATTTCCTTCTCTATGAATGGTATATTTTGTCTGTATAGCGCACAAGAAACAATACTTTTCATTGTATGTTAGTACATGTGACAATAATAAATCAAATCAAATGAAACACACATCCCAGCCCCCGCCACCTCCCCAATATGGGCAATAAAAGAAAGGAAAGAAATGAATAAAAAGACAAACACTTTTCAAGGAGAGCACATTTTCTGCTGGGAACCCACACAGCAACTCCCAAGAATAGACACGCATCAGATGTGACATTTTTATCCCACAAACACATGTTTATCTATTAAATATATTTGTGTGTATATATCTCAGTATTTTGCTTGCTGATTTATTCTGGGCTTCTTGCTGCAATCATCTTCCCCCAGATTAAGCTTCAAATTTTCCCAATGTCAATTTTATCTTGCGAACAATCATTTGCATATTGACCTGCAGGTTGCCAATGGTGACAACCAATCAGGGATGGTTACATCAATTGCTGCCCTTTACGACCCAATCAGATTTGTTAGCTCACTTTGTTGCTTTGCACCCCACTGGCTCCCCAAAGCAATGTCGTGACGCACACCGAGTGCCCACCGACTGGCCAATCACCCCTCACCACCAACGGGGATATATAATCATAGGCAAACGATGCATTCAGCTTCCGGGCCTTTAGAAAGAAGCAATGCTTTGGGAACAGGTTTTATTGGCACAGGGTCAGGGCGGTAGAATGGACATCATGCAGTGCGGTGCCAATGAGGCCCAGACTAACCAACGACCGACTCACAACCAATTACATCAAACTGGGATCACCAGCATCAGAGGCTCCAGCTGGGCTGGGTGACCTTTATAACTCACCTGCCCAACAGGGTCCCATGGGCAGAATTTCACACCCCTCCCCCCAATACAGGTTCTGAGGCCGGGGGATAGGGAGAGAGAGTGACATTGAATGGACGGGACTCCCTCCAGGAACCCGCCTGCCAAAACCCAGATGCAATTTCACACTAAGGTGGGCAGGGCCATTGACAGGAAACCCACCCTTGCACCTATAAAGACCCTTAAATGGCTACTTAATATTCTAACCCTATCCCGTCCTCAATTTTTGGGTGAGTGGAAGGTGAGAAAGTAGCGTTTAAACTTTTCCCTATCTCGGGCAAGTGGGGGGAATGCACCTCACTCTGAAGGCACTCTCAGAGCTGGGGCACCCTCCCCCTGGGAATGTTGCAGCTCCAAGGACCCCCTGGCCTAACCCCTGACACCAGGATTGCCCTCCCCTCCCAATGTCCTCAGGTGCCCCTGCCCTGTGGTTCTCAGAGTTTAGTCCCAAGGGAGCACTGCAGTACCACCTCTATATGACTGTAAGATCATAAGACATAGGAGCAGAATGAGGCCACTCGGCCCATTGAATCTACTGCACCATTCAATCATGGCTGATATTTTTCTCATCCCCATTCTCCTGCCTTTTCCCCATAACCCCCGATCCCCTTATTAATCAAGAACCTATCTATCTCTGTCTTAAAGACACTCAATGACCCGGCCTCCACAACTTTCTGCGGCAAAGAGTTCCACAGATTCATCACTCTCTGGCTAAAGAAATTCTTCCTCATCTCTGTTTTAAAGGATTGTCTCTTTAGCCTGAGGTTGTGCCCTCTGGTTCTAGTTTTTCCTACTAGTGGAAACATCCTCTCCACGTCCACTCTATCCAGACCTCGCAGTATCCTGTATGTTTCAATAAGCTTCCCCCTCATCCTTCTAAACTCCAACAAGTACAGATCCAACTGTCCTCAACCGTTCCTCATACAACAAGCTCTTCATTCCAGGGATCACTGCAGTGCGGCGCAGGGCCTGGCCTGGTTGAGGAGCTGTTGGTCAATCTGATTGGCCAACAGCTCTCATGGGTGGCACTTCCTTCCAAGGGTGGACAGAAGCCCCACCCACAACTAATCAATGCTCAAGTGAGTGTTAAATGGTAGCGGGGGTTCGAGAGTCGATGGTTGCGCGTTAGATGCCAACTATCGGGATGTTGCTAAAGAACAAAGAGAATTACAGCACAGGAACAGGCCCTTTGGCCCTCCAATCGTACACTCATCATGATGCACTAACTAAAAAAAAACCTTATTCGGACTGTATCCCTCTACTCGCTGATTTGCCTTAAAATTCGATCCCAGACAAAGAAACCGAATTCCCTGCCGGGGTTTCTGCCCAATTTCTAGTTGGACCTGATGCGATTGGCTGGGGACTCATTCCAGCCAGCTCCAATTACTGCCATTATCTGACAATCCTATAGAGAGGCAGAAAATGATTAAATAGTGATTCACTCACCCTGATTGACTGAAAACTATTCAGAAAAATAACAACTCCTGAGCCTAATGATTAAAGACTTTAAATCAGGTTTAATTTGTCAATTAATAATCACGCTATTTATCCTGGGCAAATCTCCTCTCTACATCCAATTTTGATGTGGAGATGCCAGCATTGGACTGAGGTGGTCACAATAAGTAGTTTCACATCACCAAGTTAAAGTCCAACAGGTTTATTTGGTAGCACGAGCTTTCATAAGAACATAAGAAATAGGAGCAGGAGTAGGCCATCTAGCCCTTCGAGCCTGCCCCGCCATTCAATAAAATCATGGCTGATCTGTCGTGGCTCAGTTCCACATTCTCACCCTCTCCCCATAACCCTTAATCCCCTCGCTTATCAAAAACCCATCAACCCGCGTCTTAAAAATATTTAGCGAGGCAGCCTCCACCACTTCAACGGGCAGAGAATTCCAGAGATTCACCACCCTTTGAGTGAAGAAGTTCCTCCTCAACTCCGTTCTAAACCGCCCCCCCTTTATCTTGAGGCTGTGCCCCCAGTCCTACTGTCCTTTCTGAGCGGGAAGAGTCTCTCCACCTCTATCCTATCCATCCCATTCATCATCTTATATGTCTCAATGAGATCTCCCCTCATTCTTCTAAACTCTAACGAGTACAAGCCTAGTTTATTCAGCCTCACCTCATAGCTCAACCCCCTCAACTCCGGTATCAGCCTAGTAAACCTCCTCTGCACTCCCTCCAGGGCCAAAATATCCTTGCGTAAGTGCGGCGACCAAAACTGCACACAGTACTCCAGCTGTGGCCTCACCAATGACCTATACAGCTGCAGCAAGACCTCCCTACTTTTATATTCAATCCCCCTCGCTATGAAGGCCAGCATCCCATTCGCCTTCCTGACCACCTGCTGCACCTGCAGGCTGGGTTTTTGCGACTCATGCACAAGGACCCCGAGGTCCCTCTGCACCGTCGCCTGCTGCAGTTTTTCGCCATGTAAGTAATAGTCCTTCCTACCATTATTCCTACCAAAGTGGACCACCTCACACTAGCTAACATTAAATTCCATTTGCCATTTCCTGGCCCATTTGCCCAGCCTATCTAGATCCTTCTGCAGACTCTCCACACCCTCCGCGCAATTTGCCGTTCCACCAATCTTGGTGTCATCAGCAAATTTCGACACCATACACTCGGTTCCCTCCTCCAGATCATCTATATAAATGGTAAATAGCTGAGGCCCCAGCACCGACCCCTGGGGCACTCCACTAGTCGGAGCACTGCTCCTTCATCAGGTGAGTGCCAAGGGTTCAAGGGATAAAATGATCTCATCCCGCTCTCATCTTCCTCATGAGACAGAGTATAGGAATGAGGTAGAGAATCTGGTGAACTGGTGCAGCAACAATAATCTCTCCCTCAATGTTAACAAAACAAAGGAGATTGTCATCGACTTCAGGAAGTGTAAAGGAGAATGTGCCCCTGTCTACGTCAATGAGAACAAGGTAGAAATGGTCCAGAATTTCAGGCTTTTAGGTGTCCAGATCACCAACAACCTGTCCTGGTCCTCCCCATGCTGACACTATCGTTAAGAAAGCCCCACCAACACCTCTACTTTCTCAGAAGACTAAGGAAATTTGGCATGTCAGCTACGACTCTCACCAACATTTACAGATGCACCACAGAAAGCATTCTTTCTGGTTGTATCACAGCTTGGTATGGGCTCCTGCTCTGCCCAAGACCACAATGAATTACAAAAGGTCGTGAATGTAGCCCAATCCATCACACAAACCAGTCTCCCATCCATTGACTCTGTCTACACTTCCCGCTGCCTCAGCAAAGCAGCCAGCGTAATTAAGGACCCCACACACCCCGGACATTCTCTCTTCCACCTTCTTGTGTCAGGAAAAAGATACAAAAGTCTGAGGTCACGTACCAACTGACTCAAGAATAGCTTCTTCCCTGCTGCTGTCAGTTTGAATGGACTTACCTCACATTAAGTCGATCTTTCTCTACGCCCTAGCAGGTGCAGCAGGTGGTCAGGAAGGCGAATGGGATGCTGGCCTTCATAGCGAGGAGGATTGAATATAAAAGTAGAGAGGTCTTGCTGCGGCTGTATAGGGCACTGGTGAGGCCGCAGCTGGAGTACTTTGTGCAGTTTTGGTCGCCGTACTTACGCAAGGATATTTTGGCCTTGGAGGGAGTGCAGAGGAGGCTCACTAGGCTGATACTGGAGTTGAGGGGGTTGAACTATGAGGAGAGGCTGAATAAACTAGGCTTGTACTCGTTAGAGTTTAGAAGAATGAGGGGAGATCTCATTGAGACATATAAGATGATGAATGGGATGGATAGGATAGAGGTGGAGAGGATCTTCCCGCTCAGAAAGGACAGTAGGACTAGAGGGCACAGCCTCAAGATAAAGGGGGGGGGCGGTTTAGAACGGAGTTGAGGAGGAACTTCTTCACTCAAAGGGTGGTGAATCTCTGGAATTCTCTGCCTGTTGAAGTGGTGGAGGCTGCCTCGCTAAATATATTTAAGACGCGGGTTGATAGGTTTTTGATAGGCAAGGGGATTAAGGGTTATGGGGAGAGGGCGGGAATGTGGAACTGAGACACGACAGATCAGCCATGATCTTATTGAATGGCGGGGCAGGCTCGAAGGGCTAGATGGCCTACTCCTGCTCCTATTTCTTATATTCGTATGTTCTCAGCTATGACTGCAACACTACATTCTGCACTCTCTCGTTTCCTTCTCTATGAACAGTATGTTTTGTCCGTATACTTTCCACTGTACGTTGATACATGTGACAATAATAAATCAAATCAAATTT
This sequence comes from Carcharhinus amblyrhynchos, assembly GCF_965287045.1. Lineage (NCBI taxonomy): Eukaryota > Metazoa > Chordata > Chondrichthyes > Carcharhiniformes > Carcharhinidae > Carcharhinus > Carcharhinus amblyrhynchos. The sequence goes on along the minus strand of NC_137345.1, from coordinate 1,099,545 downwards.
CTCCATCTCAAATTCTTCCGTTCCCCACTGGGAACAGATTTGCTTTTGGTCACATTCCATTGCTCACCAATCCGGAGCCATTGTTGCTGTTCCTTTTCTCTGAGTCTGCCCCACAGCCACTATATTCAGAACAGAACCTGTATCATTGATACCTGGAGAGGGCCATTATTGTACAAGGGCAGAATGTGAATGATCCTCCTTATTTCAGAGTTCCTGAAACATTTTTACCAGCACACAGCTACCCCACCTGCCTGATGGATGCCAATTCTCCTTCCCCCATTTGTGTTGGTCACCCTGTGGCAGCTTGTTCACTGATCAATTTCTACATGTGAACTGAGTACACATTACTGTGGGATTCCATATCAGAGTAAATCCCCGCTTGTTTCAGTAAATGGCAGAACTCTTAAGAGAGGGATCTGGGTGTACAGGTACACAGGTCACTGAATGTGGCAACGCCTGGCATTTGCTACTGGGGGAGGTAGTGGAAGCAGATACAATAGTGACTTTTAAGGGGTCTTGATAAATTCATGAATAGGATGGGAATCGAGGGATATGATCCCTGGAAAGGTAAGGGGATTATGGTTAAGTCGGGCAGCATGGTTGGTGTGGTTTTGGAGGGCCGAAGGGCCTGTTCCTGTGCTGGAATTTCCTTTGCTCTTTGTACACTCGGAATTCACACACACCTACCTCCCAGGAGGGATTGATGGACAGAGATTAGGGATAGGTTCCTGGGCTGATTTATCCTTACAGTAGCCTTGTTATGGCACTCAGACTGACTGAGATTAACCATCCCTGCAGAGAGCAAGGTTAAAGGTGGCACTTTCCAACTCACACTGGTAAGCCACACCAGATGCTGCATCCCTCCTACTGAGTCCTTGTGGGAGATGTTCCTGTCCCGACTATTACAAATCATTCAGCAATTTGCCAGTTACAGAGATTGCTATTATTTCTACCATTTAAAAAAGTTTTAAATCCTGTCCAGAAATATACCTTCCATTTCTTCATTGAATCATAAGAAGATACAGCACACAAGGAGGTCTGTGTCAACTCTTTAGTAGCCAATCAGTCCCAATATGGCTGGCAAAGTTTTCCTTTTCAAATGCTGAACCACATCCCTGCCGACAGTTAGGATTTAATCTCCTTCCACCAGCCTCTCAGGCAGCGACATCCAACTCACAACAACTCACGCAATAAATGAGAGTCCTCAGTTTTTCCCCGGGTATATGGCATTGAGGTTCTATTTTGGAATACGTTGGGATTCCTGTTGTATGTTGGAGGATGTGAGGTTGGTGGATGTGATAAGAAGGTGAGCAGTGGCCCCCAGCGTTACGTGTAAAAGATGTGGGATTGAGAGATAAACTGGGCAGGTGGTATCGAGGAATACGAGTTAACTGGCTTCAGGATAAAATGAGAAGGAAAAGAAACGCTTTTGAAAAGTACAAGGGGAGCAAATCAAGTGGCGGCATTAGTGAGGTATAGAAAACGCAGGGTGGAGCCTAAAAAAGCAATTAGAAAAGCAAAGAGGGGATAGGAGAAAGCTCTGGCTGATAAAAGTGGGGAAACTCTCAAGATATTCTATCAGCATATTAATGGAAAGAGGATAACCAGGGAAAGAGTAGGGCCCTTTAGGGACCAAGGGGGCAACCTGTGGGTGAAAACAGAGGACATTGATAGATGTTGAATAAATATTTCACATTTGTCTTCATTGTCTGAGGATGATAGTTTGGAATTCAGGGAGAGAGACTGTGAGGTTCTTGTGCAAATTAACATCGGGAAGGACAAGGTATTAGAGGTGTTGGCAGTCTTAAAAGTAGATAAATCTCCAGGTCCAGATGGATTGTGCCCTAGGCTGCTGTGGGAGGCAAGGGAGGAGATTGCGGGGGCTCTGACCCAAATTTCCAATTCCCCTCTGGCCATAGAGAAGGTCATGATGTGGATATGCCGGCGTTGGACTCGGGTAAACACAGTAAAAAGTCTGACAACACCAGGTTTAAGTCCAACCGATTTATTTGTTAGTGCACTCACTAGCTTCGGGTTAGTCCCTTCGTCAGGTGAATGGAGAGTTCTGGCCAGAACTCTCCATTCACCTGACGAAGGGACTAACCCGAAAGCTAGTGAATGCACTAACAAATAAATCGGTTGGACCTAAACCTGGTGTTGTCAGACTTTTTACATAAAGAGGGTGCCAGATGAGTGGAGAACAGCTAATGTGGTTCCGCTATTTAAAAAGGGTTGTAGAGATAAACCAGGGAACTATAGACCAGTGAGTCTTACATCAATGGTAGGTAAACTATTAGAGAAACTTCTGAAAGAGAGCACCTATCTCCATTTGGAGAGACAAAGCTTGATCAGGGATAGTTAGCGTGGCTTCTTCAGAGGGAGGTCATACCTAACAAATTTGATGGAATTTTTTGAGGAGGTGACCAGGTGTGTAGATTAGGGGAGTGCAGTCGATGTAGTTTATATGGATTTCAGCAAAGCCTTTGACAAGGTCCCACATGGGAGATTTGTAAAGTAGGTAAATTAACATGGGATACACGATAATTTGATAAAGTGGATTCAAAATTGGCTCAGTTGCAGGAGACAGAGAGTGATGACAGAGGCTGCTTTAGTGACTGGAAGCCAGTGTCCTGTGGCATACCACAGGGATCTGTGCTGGGATCCCCTATTACTCATCATTTATATAAATGACATTGATGACTATGTGGGGGGTGGGATTAGTAAATTTCCAGATGATACAAAGATTGGACAGATGGTTAACAGTGGGGTGGAGTGTCTTGGACTACAACAAGATATTGGCAGGATGGTCAAATGAGCAGATAAGTGGCAGATGGAATTTAACCCTGAAAAGTGTGAGGTGATTCACTTTGGAAGGAGTAATTTGACAAAGAAATATTTGATGAATGGTAGGACACCAGGGAGTTCTGTGGAACAAAGGGACCTTGGTATGTTTGTCCACAGATCTCTGAAGGCGGAAGGGCATGTTACTCAGATGGTGAAAAAGGGCATATGGCTCACTTACCTTTACCAATTGAGGTATAGATTACAAAAGCAGGAAAGTCATGTTGGAGTTGTATAGAACTTTGGTGAGGCCACAGCTGGAGCACTGTGTGCAGTTCTGGTCGCCACATTATAGGAAGGATGTGATTGCACTGGAGGGGGTGCAGAGGAGACTCACCAGGATGAAGTTATGAAGAGGGGTTGGATGGGCTTGGGTTGTTTTCACTGGAGCAGAGAAGACTGAGGGGTGACCTGATTGAGGTGTACAAGATTATGAGAAACACGGACAGAGTGGATAAGGAGCAGCTGTTCCCTTAGTTGGAGGGGACACAGATTCACGGTGAGGGGCAGGAGGTTTAGGGGGGACGTGAGGAAAAACCTTTTTACCCAGAGCATGGTGAGGGTCTGAAAGGTGCTGCCTGGGAGGGTGGTGGGGGCAGGATGCCTCACATCCTTTAAAAAGTATCTGGATGAGCACTTGGCACAGTGTAACATTCAGGGCTATGGGCCAAGTGCTGGCAAGTGGGAGTTCAGGTTTTTGTAATATGTCAGTGCAGACCCGATGGGCTGAAGGGCCTCTTCTGCACAGTATGATTCTCTGAGATGTTTTGGGTCTAATTACCTTTACTTATTCTAAAAGAATGATTTTTGCTCTTTTTTCACACCCATCAGTTTGCGGCGAATTAAAACTTTGTTCCTTTAATAAACGTTGAGAATTAATCACTATCTATATCAACAATCCTCTTTATTCATGTGAAGCTTTGACATTTCCAATAATGTTCACAATAGCTTCACTTTTCTAACTGTGGTTCAGATGCTTTTACAGAATGTGTTTGACTGGCAAAGCTTCTCTCTGTCTCTGCAACTTACAGCTGAAATCATTGTGGAACTGTGGCATTTGTGTTGTGCAATAGAAGCCAGATGTTGGCAGTCAGGGGCCCAAGAATTATTTTGAGAGTGAAACAGCTTCTTTGAGCTGCTTTGGCCAGCTTCCCCCGCAGTACACCCTTTCATTTCCAAAACAGTCACCTGGCCAACAGGCCTGACCCAGCCTGCACCCAAACCTGGCAATGCCGATCTGAAACCAGGATTGAAGAGTGTGAAAACTAACCAAGTGTCACTCCCTCTATTCCCTCCACCCTCCAGCAAACACACACTTCTTCAGCTACTCCCTTCACTCACATCTCCTCTGTCACACACACACACACTCACTCTCACTACACACACACATACTCACTCTCACTACACACACACACTCACTCTCACTACACACACACACACTCTCTCTCACTACACACACACACACTCTCTCTCACTACACACACACACACACTCTCTCACTACACACACACACACACTCTCTCTCACTACACACACACACACTCTCTCTCACTACACACACACACACTCTCTCTCACTACACACACACACTCTCTCTCACTACACACACACACTCTCTCTCACTACACACACACACTCTCTCTCACTACACACACACACTCTCTCACTACACACACACACACTCTCTCTCACTACACACACACACTCTCTCTCTCACTACACACACACACTCTCTCTCACTACACACACACACACTCTCTCTCTCACTACACACACACACTCTCTCTCACTACACACACACACTCTCTCTCACTACACACACACACTCTCTCTCACTACACACACACATACACTCTCTCTCACTACACACACACACACACACTCTCTCTCACTACACACACACACACACTCACTCTCACTACACACACTCTCACTACACACACACACTCTCTCTCACTACACACACACACACTCTCTCTCACTACACACACACACACTCACTCTCACTACACACACTCTCTCTCACTACACACACACACACACTCTCTCACTACACACACACACACTCTCTCTCACTACACACACACACACTCTCTCTCACTACACACACACTCTCTCACTACACACACACTCTCTCACTACACACACACTCTCTCTCTCACTACACACACACTCACACATCCCCCCACCCTCACACACACACACACACACTCTCTGTATTACACTCTGATCTTCCCACTGGGTTTGGGAGGGGTGTATATGGAATCATGATCTGTATAAATTTTCAATAACTGTATCTAAATATTTGTGTCAATCGAGGGAGGAAGGATTTCACCTATTTGAATACTAAGATGTGTTTTAAACCTTCAGCATCTCTGTACTTTGCCTGAACATGACAAGCAATTGGACTTACAGATAATAGCATCTAGTGCGGAACGGTGAACCCCTGCTTTGTTCTCTGCCTCCTGCAGAGCTGCCTGCTCTTTGAATAGTGCCGTGTCCTCGCTCGACAACATGTGATCTTCTGTGCATTCACTTTCAGCATCTGTAACAAGAATAAATCTACCCTTACAACCAATATCAGTGAAAGCAGATTCTCAGCGCGTTATCACTCTGCTGTTTGTGTCCAAGTGAGTCTCCATGATTCCTACATTCCAACAGTGACCTGTGCTTCCAGAGACTCCATCTGGGGATACCCTGCTGTTGGAAAACACTTCATTTCTGTTAGTTATAGTCCATCAACGTGTCATGATGAAATGAGAGGGGAAAGATCATTTGAGTTGGCCTCTGCTTGGATGAATTTGTTTGATATTAAAGCCCATATTAAAATCCAGCTGGGCTGCTCAGGGAGACAGATGTTCTTCGACACAGATGTTTACCAAAGATGATTCAATCCTTAACGATAAAAATATCAGAATATTGAAATCTCTGTAGATTTTTAGATCAAGTAAAACTCATAACCAATCCCCCTATTCATTTCGGAACATTCTAAATTCTGTCGGAATTCAAATGCTGAATTAAATCCAATTAATGTACTTTCACCAGAAGTGATCTGACTCTCATCCTTCATTAGGATGAGGAAACTCTTATACTCATCAGGGGAGACAATGGCCTAGTGGTATTATCGCTAGACTATTAATCCCAAAACACAGCTAATGTCCTGGGGACCCAGGTTCAAATCCCGCCCCAGCAGATGGTGGAATTTGAACTCAATAAAAAACAAAATCTGGAATTAAGAATCTACTAATGACCGTGAAACTATTATTGGAAAAAACCCACCTGGTTCACTAATTTCCTGCCTTAGGGAAGGAAATCTGCCATCCATACCTGGCCTCCATCTGATTTCAGACCCACAGTAACGTGGTTGACTCTCAACTGCCCTGTGAAATGGTCTGGCTAGCTGACCTTCCTCTACACCCTCACTTTGACTGTAACACTACATCCTGCACTCCTTCCCTTCTCTATGAATGGTACGCTTTCTCTGTATAGTACACAAGAAACAATACTTTTCACTGTGTATATGTTGACTATACTGTACACTGTTCACAAATACGTGTGACAACAATAATAAATCAAATCAAAAAGCCACTCAGTTCAAGGGCAGCTAGGGATAAAAGCTGGCCAACCAGTGAAGGCCATGTCCCACGAATGAATAAAAGAAAATGAGAAAAGTCAAAAAGTTCACTTGCAGGGAGTAAAAAAATTCTGAAAAGTGTTTCTTTGGTCTGTGAAGCTCTTTGGGTTGGACACTAAGTAAACACACCTGTGACTCAAACCATTGCGAATGTTGCTGTATGAGTGGTTTGTGAGGAATGAACAGAAAGTCAGCAGTTAGGTTATTCCAATCAATCGCACTGCTGAAACTGACCTTTCAAATCTCTCCGAACGATCTTCAGTAACGCTGCTATCTGGGGTATGAATCTCCCTGTATCTAGCGTTACCGTGGGAAACACTGTCCTTGCATTTCCCTCATCTGAATGGTGTTTCAGTGCACTTTTCCATCACTCTGCAGGCAAATACATTCCGACCCAGACCCCAATGATAATTCTAATCAGCTATAAATATGGGCCAGGAATTCAACCTATCGCAATCCTAATCCAATACCCACCCAGAAATCCACCTGTTAATGGTCACAGTATTGGGGAATATCGGAGCCTTTGCTGACTGTGCTCAAACACAAAGGACAGAAGATTGGATTATCAATTTGAGGAGGTTGGACTATGAAGAGAGACTGAATAGACTGGGTCTGTACTCGTTGGAGTTTAGAAGGATGAGGGGGGATCTTATAGAGACGTATAAGATAATGAAAGGGATGGGTAGGGTAGAGGTAGAGAGATTCTTTCCACTTAGAAAGGATAGCAGGACTAGAGGGCACAGCCTCAAGATTGGCGGGGGGGGGGGGGGGGCGCAGTTTAAATCGGAGTTGAGGAGGAACTTCTTCACTCAAAGGGTGGTGAATCTCTGGAATTCTCTGCCTGTTGAAGTGGTGGAGGCTGCCTCGCTAAATATATTTAAGTCACGGGTAGATAGGTTTCTGATAGACAGGGGAATTAAGGGTTACGGGGAGAAAGCGGGAAAGTGGAACTGATCCACTTCAGATCAGCCATGATCTTATTGAATGGCGGGGCAGGCTCGAAGGGCTAGATGGCCTACTCCTGCTCCTATTTCTTATGTTCTTATTTGTAATAACTCTATGGAGGCAAAAGTCCCGTCACCAAGTTACTTTATTTGCACCATACATCTGTACACAGCCAGCTCTCCAGTTGCTCCCTGCTGAATGCAGGGTGGGAGTCACATATCTGCTTTCAATCGGGAGCGTGAGGCCCCCTGATTTAACCATAAATCAGGATTCATCAGACAGTTCATACTGCAGCAAGCTGACCTCATTAGCCTGGCTGAAGTCATCACACTATTGCAAAAAGGCAACTCCCATAGACTGTGCCAAAAGGCAATCTGAGGTCAACATCACAAGAGACACCTTGAGAATTTGGAAGGAAAGTTTTGGGTAGACCTGGCTGCTGGAGGGATAAGGGACAGGATGGACAGCGAAAGGTGGGATTAGAGGGACACAGGGGATGGGTGAGAATTAGGGTGAGAGGAGGCTCTCATGGAATGTGTTCACCAGCAGTGACTAGATGGGCTGAATGGCCTGTTTCTGTGTTGTAGCTGCTAAGCTATTTTACCTGATTACAGGTTTCACCTCAGGCTTTCTGCAGACGATGTATTTCTGCCATGTGAGATGTCTGCAAACTGAGGTTACACAAACAGCTTGATATTTATGTTCTCTTATTTATCTGTTTTCTGATCCAACACTGCCTGGAATTGTGACAAAAGCACAAATAAACCAATGTAAATGGGATGACTGTGTGTGAGTAATGAATCATCTAACCTCAGGCATCAGTCTGAGAATAAAGCTGTCTGAATCCAGTGCCTCGGTGTAAATACACACGGGGCTGTTAGTTACTAACTCAGACTGGGCAATTAGACAGAACCATAAACAAATGCAGACTCTAACCTGAACTATTTCACCACCAGAATAGAAATACAACTAAAGCCCCAAATATTAGAGGAGATCAGAAAGGGTAGAACTGGAAAAGACTTTGATCCCATTCAGCCGATTCCTCTGATTGGTCACGTACAATCTCTGACGGGAAGCAATGAGCTTCTGGGAAAACATCCAAAGGCAGGAATGTCTTCAGAATGGTGAAAGGTGGAAATAAAGCTCAGAATAAGAATGGAAGGGAACTCTTTCAACCAAAGGACATTGATTTGTGGAGCAAGTTACCAGGGAAATGCATCAAAGTGAACAATACGATTCCAATCAAATAGTAATCAGGTGCGTTTCAGGAGAGAGAGAGAAAGGATACGGGGAGATGAGGGTGGATGGAAATGGGGAGATTGTGGATGGCCAGAATTGAAGGTGGGGAGGATTTGGGTTGAGGGAGATGGTGGGTGGATGAGGCTGAGGTAGTTGGTGAGGGAGATGATGGGAGCTGGTGATTATGCGACTGGCTTTTCTCATTCATGAAGGCACTTGTTTTTATAGCAACCAGGTGACTTCAATGCTCACTTTTTGAAGAACCATAAGGTCATAAGACACAGGAGCAGAATGAGGCCACTCGGCCCATCGAGTCTGCTCCACCATTCAATCATGCCTGATATTTTTCTCATCCCATTCTCCTGCCTTTTCCCCACAATCCCCGATCCCCTTATTAATCAAGAACCTATCTAAATCTGTCTTAAAGACACTCAGTGACCCGGCCTCCACAGCCTTCTGCAGCAAAGAGTTCCACGGATTCACCACTCTCTGGCTGAAGAAATCCCTCCTCATCTCTGTTTTAAAGGATCGTCCCTTTAGCCTGAGGTTGTTCCCTCTGGTTCTAGTTTTTCCTACTCGTGGAAACATCCTCTCCACGTCCACTCTATCCGGGCCTCACAATATCCTACAAATTTCAATAACCGGCTCACAAACTACCAATTTATGGAACTTCATTTCACATCATGACTTGAACTAATGACCTCTAGGTTGCTAGTTCAATCTCTAGATCAGTAGAGATTGTCCCAATTCTGATGCAACAACACTGACAAGAGCCAAAACTGTTGAGAATCTGGATATTGAGTAGGGGACCTGTCAGTAAGGCCTGTGAGTATTGGCTGGTTCACTTAGCCTGTAACCATGGATAGACTTGTTGCTCTATCTGCCTCGGAATCTGGTTCAGGATTTTGACCGGAACGTGGTTCCAATTGCTTCTCTTCCTCTCCAGAAAAATGTCACTCAGGTGATACCATTGGGAGGCTGCTTTATTCCAGCTTTCAAGCAACAACTAAAAGGTTTCTGGTAAAACAATTTAAAAATTATTCAAGCCAAACAGTGATTTTTTTTTCTACAGGACAATACCTGGTTTTGAACAGATGCAGCATGATGGAACTTACAGCTGGAAATCGACATTTACGAACAATGGCACTGTCGTTCAGTGCAGTTTATCTGTGTGTTAACACTGTGCTAAAGGGGATGGTGACTGTGCACACACACACACACACACACTCACACACACTCTCACACAGAAACACACACACACACTCACACACACTCTCACACAGAAACACACACACACACACACACACACACACAGAAACACACACACACACTCACACAGAAACACACACACTCACTCACACAGAAACACACACACTCACTCACACAGAAACACACACACACACACACACACACAGAAACACACACACACACACACACACACACACACACAGAAACGCACACTCATAAGAACATAAGAAATAGGAGCAGGAGTAGGCCATCTAGCCCTTCGAGCCTGCCCCGCCATTCAATAAGATCATGGCTGATCTGAAGTGGATCAGTTCCACTTTCCCGCTCCCTCCCCATAACCCTTAATTCCCCTATCAGAAACCTAACTACCCGTGACTTAAATATATTTAGCGAGGTAGCCTCCACCACTTCAACGGGCAGAGAATTCCAGAGATTTGCCACCCTTTGAGTGAAAAAGTTCCTCCTCAACTCTGATATAAACTGCACCCCCCCCCCCCCCCCCCTTATCTTGAGGCTGTGCCCTCTCATCCTGCTATCCTTTCTAAGCGGGAAGAATCTCTCCACCTCTACCCTATCCACCCCCTTCATTATCTTATACATCTCTATAAGATCCCCCCTCAGCCTTCTAAACTCTAACGAGTACAGACCCAGTCTATTCAGTCTCTCTTCATAGGCTAGCGCACACACAGAAATACACACATACGCACACACACACATGCTCACACATACATGCACACACAGTCACACACACACGCTCATAAATACATGCACACACACACACACTCACACAAACACAGAAACCCACACACACACACACATACAGAAACACACACACACACACACATACAGAAACACACACACACACACACACACATACAGAAACACACACACACACAACCACATCAATGCTGCTTTACCAAGATGCAGCAAGACAGCAGATGGGGAATGTGAGATTATTCACTATGGTCTAAGAATAGAAGAACAGATTTTAAAGGGTGTGAAACTTGTAAATGTTGATGTTCGGAGGAATTTGGATGTTCTCTTACAAGAAATACAGAAAATCAGCACAGTATTAAAGTACAACACACAACCAAGAAGGCAAGTGGCATGTTGGCTTTTACTGAAAGGGATTTGGATTACAAGACTAAAGAAGTTTTTCAGGGTGTTGGTGAGATGGCACCTGGAGTCCTGGGTGCTATTTTGGACTCTGTATTTAAGGAAGGCTATACTTGCATTGGAGGCAATATAGCATAAACTCCTCGGATTGGTCCCCAGAGGGTTGTCCTATTACAACAAGCTGAGTGAATTAATGGGCCTAGATTTTCTGAAGATGGGAAGAATGAGAGGTGATCTCACTGAGGCACATGCAATTCTGAAGGGGCTGGCAAGGGTAGACACTGAGAGGTTGTTTCCTCTAGCTGAGGAATCTAGAGCACAAGGCCACCATTTCAAGTTCAAACAGCTGGACATGCCATTGCCTGTTACCTGGGGAACTCGTACTCAACCATCCCACACGGGGATCAGTAATTCCCCATGGATCTCGTGGGGGTCACCACACTCCTCCCCCTTCAAGTCTGAGGGTTCCCCCTCACTCCCATGATGATGGGGCTTTCTCCACCAAACATAGCTGCTTGCTAGCATTTTCTCCTTAGCTATTCCCGGGTGGCCATTGCACTATTGATGTCTAATTTGGAAAATATAAGAACATAAGAACTAGGAGCAGGAGTCGGCCATCTGGCCCCTCGAGCCTGCTCCGCCATTCAATAAGATCATGGCTGATCTTTTCGTGGACTCAGCTCCACTTACCCACCCACTCACCATAACCCTTAATTCCTTTACTGGTCAAAAATTTATCTATCCTTGCCTTAAAAACATCCAATGAGGGAGCCTCAACTGCTTCACTGGGCAGGGAATTCCACAGATTCACAACCCTTTGCGTGAAGAAGTTCCTCCTCAACTCAGTCCTAAATCTGCTTCCCCTTATTTTGAGGCTATGCCCCCTAGTTCTAGTTTCACCCGCCAGTGGAAACAACCTCCCTGCTTCTATCTTATCTATTCCCTTCATAATCTTATATGTTTCTATAAAATCTCCCCTCATTCTTCTGAATTCCAGTGAGTATAGCCCCAGTCTACTCAGTCTCTCCTCATAAGCCAACCCCCTCAACTCCAGAATCAACCTAGTGAATCTCCTCTGCACCCCCTCCAGTACCAGTATATCCTTTCTCAAGTAAGGAGACCAAAACTGTACACAGTAACTCCAGGTGTGGTCTCACCAGCACCTTATACAGCTGCAACATAATCTTATTGTTTTTAAACTCCATCCCTCTGGCAATAAAGGACAAAATTCCATTTGACTTCTTAATTCCCTGCTGCACCTGCAAACCAACTCCTTGAGATTCCTGCACAAGGACACCCAGGTCCCTCTGCACAGCAGCATGCTGCAATTTTTTACTATTTAAATAATAGTCCATTTTGCTGTTATTCCTACCAAAATGGATAACCTCACATATACCAACATTGTACTCCATCTGCCAGACCCTCACTCACTCACTCAGACTATCTATATCCCTTTGCAGACTTTCAGCGTCCTCCCCACACTTTGCTCTGCCACTCATCTTAATGTCATCTATGAATTTTGACATACTGCACTTGGTCCCCAATTCCAAATCATCTGTGTAAATCATAAACAATTGTGGTCCCAACACTGATCCTTGAGGCACACCACTAGTCACTGATCGCCAACCAGAAAAACACCCATTTACCCCCACTCTTTACTTTCTGTTTGTTAATCAACCCTCTATCCTTGTTAATACATTACTGGTACCAATATGTGACCTCCAGCCAGCTTTGCACGCAAATCTTCTATGCGTGGCACAGGGTATCTGTCTCAGCGGGAAGCTGTGTTGCCCGTCAAATTATAATCCTCACAGAGACAGGCCAAATTGTCAGGTTTTAAACTGGGACGGCTGGCACGGCCCAATCAGCGAACTGTACTGGATGTACCATGCAACGTTCTTCTAGATGTTCCAGTTTGGCCTCTACTTTGGTACGTACGGCTTGGGGATACAGTTGTGCCTTGAAGTACTTAGGTTGGGCCTCTGGCTCCATGTAGGTCCTGGCCTCAGCTCCTCTAACCTTCCTGAGATCTTCTTGGAACTTCCCAAACACTTTGTACAGACTGCCTATCCCTGTTTTAAAGATAGATTGCCAATCCAGGCAGAGTTTCTGTAGCCAGCCCCTTCCCAAGAGGCTGGGCCCTGATCCTTACTCCACTATTAGGGGGGGAGGGGTGGGGGGTGGTCAGACTATCTGTTGCCCATACATAACTGCAGTTACAGTGGACCCAATAATGTGGAGGGGCAGCCAGTCTATGTGGCTAATCTAACCTTGGTGTCTCACAGGCTCAAGATGACCAATAGGAGTTGCCTAAAGGTTTACTCTCCAATTCTACCTACAGCAGCTCCAGTATCTGCCTCCATCTCCAGGGGGTGGTCATTTATCTGGATTTAGCGTTGATTGGAGGCTCTTTGTGTGGGGTGATGCAATTTAGCTGCATCACTTCTTCCTCCTCCTTGGGCTGAGTTATTCCTAAAGCCCTGTCCTGCGGTGGCTTCACCCTTCAGCCTGGGCGGTACAAGCTTTGCCTGTTTCTGTAGCCTTGTCTGAGGCGGACCCTCCCACTGTAAGTGCAGCAGGGATGAGCTCGCTCCCCCCTGTATTGTGCAGAGCCTTTCTATCTCGTTCCAGAATCTCATGGTTTCCAACTCCAATTGCCCTTTCTTGGCAGCCAATGGGAGATGTGAGTGTTACCCTCTGGGGACTTGGCTCTGGGGTACGGGGATCATCCAAGGCTCAAGGCAGAGCTGTCTCTGGAGCCCCTGTAGTTCCTGGGCCCCTTTTTCTGCATTTTTGTCGGAACGAGCCAGTTCCACGGGATTTCTTGAGATCCAGAGTTGGTTCAGCCAGTGGCTTCCTTTTATTTTATTACTTCCACAGATGAGACGATCCCTTAACATTTCCGGAATTTCTGTCCTGTACGAATTGTGTTCTGCCAATTTCCACAGTTTCATCAGGAGTTGACTGACTGCTTCCCCAGGGAATCTGGTTAAACCTGGAGCATTGCAATAAAGGTCAGAGTGGTTCAGTTACCACATCAATCAATTCTGTGGAAGATTTTGAATTCAGGGCTGCCGGATGGGTTAAACTCTTTATGATGCTGAAAGTTGGAGTCCCACAAGCGGTCAGGAGGATGGCTTTCTGCTATTCTCCTCTTCTATCCCATTTGCCCAGAAGAAATATCTAATTCTTTCTGCATTCTGGGGCCAATCCTCCACATCAGCATCATAAAGTGCCAGTTCCCCAAACAGCAGCATTTTCTCCTCTCATTTTCTCCTCCCAGTGAGGCTCTCCCTCACTGTCTTATTAGGTTTACTGAAAGACAAGGCAGTCTGAAACTTTTCTTGTTCCTTGTCGCCAGTGTAATAACTCAGGAAGCGCAACTGGAAAGGAACATAGTTTATTACAGAATGCAAAGTAAAGCCACTACCAAGGTGTGCACACACTAGTCCCTTTCTGGGACTACAGCTCAGCAGGCCCAGTCCTGGGTCTGCCTTATAAAAAGCTCAGGTAATGAATTCCAGCTGGGCAGGCCACTGCCTGTTACCAGGGGAACTCACACTCAACCATCCCCACAGGGAGATCAATTGGTGATTCCCCATGGATCTCATGGAGGTTATCACAGACAGTCACTAATAAATTAAATCATGAATTCAGGAAAAAAAACCTCTCTCCCCAAAGAGTGGAACTCACTGCCACAGGAAGAGGTGAGACTGGTGGGGTAGATACATTTAAATGGAATTTAGATATACATCTGAGAGAAAGGAGTCATGAACAAAGCCCAGTCCAGCACACAAACCAGCCTCCCAACCACTGACCCTGTCTACACTTCCTGCTGCCTCGGCAAAGCAGCCAGTATAATTAAAGACCCCACACACCCCGGACATTCTCTCTTCCAGCTTCTTCCTTCGGGAAAAAGATACAAAAGTCTGAGGTCACGTACCAACTGACTCAAGAACAGCTTCTTCTCTGCTGCTGTCAGACTTTTGAATGGACCTACCTTGCATTAAGTTGATCTTTCTCTACACCCTAGCTATGACTGTAACACTACATTCTGCACTCCTTTCCTTCTCTATGAATGGTATGCTTTTTCGGTATAGCGCACAAGAAACAATACTTTTCACTGCATGTGACAATAATAAATCAAACCAAATGTAGAAGGAAATGCTGATAGACAGATGAAATCATGTGTGGAGGAAACTTGTGTGGAATAGAAAGGTCAGTATGGAGCAGCTGGACGGATGGCCTGTTTCTATGTTTTAGATTGGAAGTTATTCTCCCACAAGCGATTCACTGAGCAGGAACGGTTGAATGGGTGACATGAAACAAGTCCAAACCAACAGAACTGTCAACGTTCACACTCGCAGTGCGAGGAAATAAACACCCTTCACTCAACACAAGCTTGTCATGCGGATTTTTTTGCCACTAATTATAATATAACAGGAGACCAGCTGAAGGTGGTAATTAGTGATATTGAACTCTCAGGTTCAGATGCCTTGCTTGCTCACTTGCTCTTTTAGGGAACAGTAGCACTGGTTGTGTTTGGAGATAATTCCAGCCTTTATTAGTAACTAGCATCACTGCCAACTTCTCATGTCATTCTCACCCTCTCTTTGACACTTTGCATCTCAGCATTTTGGAAAAGTCTACCCTAGCTTTTTAGGACCCAGAGGAAAGAAATGAACAAGAGGCACCCAATCTCATTCCTCTCTCCTTCCAAAGGAGCAGCATTCCGAAAGATTTCAGATAAACCTGTCGGACTGTAACCTGGTGGCGTGTGACATCTCATCTTGTCCATCCCAGTCCAACGCCGGCGTCTCCACGTCATATTGTCTCCTTCTGGTAGTCAGGTTGACCCCAAAACTTGACATGTGTTCCAATTCAGTGCCCGATTCCAGTCTGCTTAGTGAGATTCTCCCACCAGGGAGGTCTGAAATGCTTATTAATTATAGTTAGTTAATGTGTCACTTTGACTTGATATTTAATGTGACTTAAGACTTGAAGAAGATAAATCATTACTCTGATTTGGAAATGAGTCTTGTTGCTGCCTTTAAGTTTTCTTGCTTTAGAAAGTGAGTTTTAAGAACAGAATTTGCTCAAACTTTGAATTTCAAACCTGAACATTTATTCAACCCCCATCAGCGTTCCGCATGGATGCAGGCAATTAATAAAAACTGCACATTTTAACAGAGTGTTTCAACACCAGAAATTCTTTATAATTAAGAGATTCAGTCAGTGCCTTGTGACTGGAGGCACCTTCCCCCTTGATTTACGAGTCCTATTCCACTGCTCTTTGTGGTGATTAGCACCTCCTGAGTTACGGAAACATCTAGTCTGCACACACTCTCGTTCTCACCTGCAACCTGTCTCTATCTCTCTCCTTTTTGTTAATGGTCTAAAGCACTGATACCATGGTCAATAATCATTCTGAAGCACTTTGTGATTTCCATGTTCCACAATCTCCTCTCTCCCTGCGGCAACTTTCTGTGTACGCACATCAACAAAGTGAGGAATGGGGAAATCTCAGGTTCACGGCCTTTAGCTACTGAAGGAGAACGCACAAGATGTGAACTTGGGATGTCTCACCAGGCGTCCCCTGAGAATAGCTTCCCTGCCTGGAGCGAAAGTCAGCTTTCAGGACTTAACCATCTCCTGCTCAAACTCCCACCATTTCAATAAACTGTGAAGCTTCTCACCTCCTTCCTTCATTCTATTGGCAACGGCCAATGGTCAATTTGATCCCAGCCTCACTCTTTTTGACCTCGATTTTCAGGTTTGCTGATGACAGAACCGTAGTGGGTTGGATCTTAAACAATGATGAGACAGAGTACAGGAATGAGATTGAGAATCTGGTGAACTGGAGCAACGACAATAATCTTTCCCTCAATATCCACAAAACGAGGGAGATTGTCATCGACTTCAAGAAGCGTATTGGAGAACATGCCCCTGTCTACATCAATGGAGACAAAGTGGAAATGGTCGAGAACTCCAAGCTTCTCGGTGTCCTAGTCCCTCCATGCCAATGCTATAGTTAAGAAATCCCACGAACGCCTCTACTTTCTCAGGAGGCTAAGGAAATTTGACATGTCTGCTACAACTCTCAGCAATTTTTACAGAAGCACCAGAGAAAGCATTTCTTCTGGTTGTATCCCTGCTTGGTATGGGCTCCTGCTCTGCCCAAGACCACAAGAAACTACAATGGTTAGTGAAAGAAGCCCAGTCCATCACGCAAACAAGCTTCTCACCCATTGACTCTATCTACACTTCCCGCATCCTCGGAGAAGCAGCCAACATTAAGGTTCCCACGCACCCTGGACATTCTCTCTTTCACCTTCTTCCATCGGGAAAAAGATACAAAAATTTGAGGATACGTACCGACCCACTCAAGAACAGCTTCTTCCCTGCTGCTGTCGGACTTTTGAATGGACCTACCTCACATTAAGTTGATCTTTCTCTACACCCTCACTGTGACTGTAACACTATATTCTGCACCCTCTCCATTCTTTCTCTATGAATGGCATGCTTTGTCTGTATAGTGCGCAAGAAACAATATTTTTCACTGTATGTTAATAAATGTGACAATAATAAATCAAATCAAATCTTGGCATTGGGCCTTCATCTGGGGGTTTTGGTTTTTATGTCATAGAATCCCTATGGTGCAGAGACCATTACACCCTTCCAGTCAGCACTGACTCTCTCACAGAGTGTGTCTTACTCAGATCCTCTTACCCACTCTATCCCCATAACCCTGCATATTTTCCATGTCTAATCCTCCTAACTTACACATCTTGGGACACTAAGGGGTAATTTAGCATGGCCAATCATGGTTTAACCTGCATATCTTTGGACTGTGGGAGGAAACCGGAGCACCCAGAGGAAGCCCACGCAGGCACAGGGAGAGCGTACAAACAGACAAATAGTGACCCGAACCGGCTATTGAACCCGGGTCCCTGGAGCTGTGAGGCAGCAATGCTAACCACCGTGCCAACAGACAGAGAGTGACCTGAGCTGGGAATCAAACCCGGACCCCTGGCACTGTGAGGCAGCAGTGCTGTGACGGCCAGATATGTTTTTAGGAACACAGGAATTAGGAGCAGAAATCGGCAAATTCAGGCCTTTGAGCGGGCTCCGTCATTCAATCAGATCATGGTTGCTTTCTCCCTAGTCTCAAATCCACCTCCCTACCTGTTCCGCATATCCCTTTAACCCATTTTTTAATCAGAAATATATTTGTCTCCTTGAAACCTTTCAATGATTCAGATTCCACCGCTCTTTGGGGCAGTGAGTTCCACACATTCACCACCCTCAGCGAGAAGCAGCTCCTCATTCTCTCAGTTTTAAATCTACCGCCTCTCAACCTACACCTGTGATCTCTGGTTCTAGGTTGCCCCATAAGAGGAAACATTTGGTCTATGTTTACTTTATCAATCCCTTTTAAATAGGAAATACAGGAGAACTCCTTCAGGCAAAGCAGCATTAATATATTACCAGAACAAAGTGTTGAGGTGATTATTCTAACTTGATTCCAGATACAACTGCAGAAATCCCCCAGTTTTCTCAGTTCAGTCACTGGCTGTTCCTGGGCTGGATGTTCTGGAATTCCCTCTCCACCTCAATCCCTCCTTTTCAGGTATTCTGCCTCTATGATCCAGCTTTCATCATTTGCCTTAATATCTCCTTATGTGGCTCACTGTCAGGTTTCATTCGATAACATTCCTTTCCAGCACCTTGGGACATTCTGCTTTGTTCAAAAGACCACGTATATACAGGTTGCTGTTGTTATTTTTTATTTATTCCTCTAAGGGACCTGGGTGTCGCTGGCTGGCCAGCACTTATTGCCTGTCCCTAGTGGACAGGAGGGTAGACACTGGGACTTGTTAAGTTTAAACAAAATCCTCTGACTTTGTTTGGCCAGTTTCTGCTTTTTAAACTATTTGAGGAATGAAATCAAAATACTGGGTGTTGTATATTAGCCAATCAGACATCACCCTTTTTATACTAGAGTCCAGTTAAAACTCCCCCCCCCAGTTGTGCTCCAATTTCTCTTGGTTTAATGACCAGAATATGATGTCGCACATTGTTCTGATCACTGAGGTAAGCTGCCAATGGTGTCACTAATTAAAATATTTTTCTGCTTCCGTTGTCTAGATCAGCCTTGATCACTGTCAGGTCCATCCAGCAATGTGTCTCCAATATCAGTGATCCTCACAGCAGCAGACTGACCCTGGAATTACCCACACTCACAGCCGCGCCCTGCAGCTTTGAGCTGGGGTTACGGCCACTTTCTGCAGAGTTATTGCTAATTCTGGGCTATGAATGTGGGCACAGGACTGCCGTACACCCACTTCAGACAATGCGTCTGCCTGAGTATCAGACCAAACAGGTTCCCCACATCCTGTGTTGGTTGCTAAGCTTCATCCCAAAGGTCATTCTAAATAACCTCATCTTCAATCTGCAGAGTCAAGATTGAAATAAAAGCTGCTTGCTTTTAAACATTAAAGTATTATTTGTGTCAATTTTCTTAATTGTACAGTTTTTAATCGATTTTAATTATTGAAGTTAATTCAAATAGGTTTTGAATAGAAACTTTACAGAGACAGGAGAAGCTGGGATTGTTTTCTTTGGGGTTTAGGAGATTAAGGGGACATTCAACCAAGGTGTTCAGAATTGTGAAGATTTGATTTGGTTTATTATTGTCATGTATATTAGTATGCAGAGAAGACGATTGTTTCTTGCACACTACACAAGACAAAGCATATCGTTGATAAAGATGTGGAGATGCCAGTGTTGGACTTGGGTAAACCCAGTAAGAAGTCTCCCAACACCAGGTTAAAGTCCAACAGGTTTATTTGGGAGCACAAGCCACAAGTTTTTGGAGCGCTGCCCCTTCATCAGGTGAGTGGGAGTCGTGTTCACAGCATCTCCCCTTCGTGAAGGAGCAGCTCTCCAAAAGCTTGTGATTCCAAATAAACCAGTTGGACTTTAACCTGATGTTGTGAGATTTCTTACTGTACATATAAAAGGAAAGGAGAAAATGGAGAATGTAGTGTTAGACACAGTTTTCTCTGTAGAGAAAGATCAATTTTAATACAACCAGAAAGAGTGCTTTCTAAGATATTAAAGTTTATTATTTGTCACAAGTAAGGCTTACATTAACATTGCAACAAAGTTACTATGAAATTCCCCTTGTCATCCAAGTCCAACACCTGTTCGGATCAATGTACCTAATCAGCACGTCTTTCAGAACGTGGGAGGGAACAGGAGCAACCGGAGGAAACCCATGCAGACACGGGTAGAATGTGCAAACTCCACACAGACAGTGACCCGAGCTAGGAATTGAACCGATTTCTCGACACTGCGAGGCAGCAATGCTAATCCCTGTGCTACCACGCTTACCAAATGATGCTTCTGGAAAAATTGGTGAGAGTTGTGGCTGACATGCCAAATTTCCTTAGTTTTCTGAGAAAGCAGAGGCATTGGTGGGGCTTTCTTTACTATAGTGTTGGCATTGGGGGGGGGGGATCAGGACAGGTTGTTGGTGATCTGGGCACCTAAAAACCTGAAGCTCTCAACCCTTTCTACTTCATCCCCGTTGATGTGAACAGGGGCATGTTCTCCTTTACGCTTCCTGAAGTCAATGACAATCTCCTTCATTTTGTTGACATTGAGGGAGAGATAATTGTTGCCGCACCAGTTTACCGGATTCTCTCACTCTTTCCTGTACCCTGTCTCATCATTGTTTGAGATCTGACCCACTTACAGTGGTGTCATCAGCAATGGCCGCACAGTCAAAGGTGTATACGGGGTGGGGGGTGGCTGAGGACACAACCTTGTGGGGCACTGGTGTTGAGGATGATCACAGGGGAGACATTGTTGCCTATCCTTACTGATTGCAGCCTGTATTAAATAAATAGAAATTGTTTCCACTGGCAAAAGGGTCTGGAATCAAAGAAATTCTTTCAGGAGTTTGGATTAAACCTGAGGGGACATGAGGAGACTATTTTCACTCAGTGAGGAGTTGTGATCCAGAACATGCTTCCTGGAAGGCCGATGGAGATAGATACAGTATTAACTTTCTGAAGCGATGGATAAATTCTTGAGAGACAAAGGATCAGGAAATATATGAAAAGTCCAAGGGATTAGGATAAGTTGGATAACATTTAGAAATAGTCGGTAGAGGAATGATGTGCTGAACCATCTGCTCCTGTTCTACAAGGTTGTGTACGCTGACCTACAGGAGGACATGGCAGCATCAGCAGTTAAAAATGAAGTGTCGACCTGTGGAAGCCACAACGGGATTATCTGTGTGCAAAACAATGGATCTCCACACAATAGGCAGAGCTAAACAATCCCACAACCAACAGATCAGATCTACGTTCTGCCACATCCAACCGTGAATGGTAGTGGACGATTAAACAACTCACTGAAGGGGGAACGCTCCACAAATCAGTGATGGAAGAGCCCAGTACACCAGTGCAAAAGGCAAGGCTGAACATTTGTAACAATTTTTAGCCAGAAATGCTGAGTGGATGATCCATCTCGGCCTCCTCCAGAGGTCTCCAGCATCTCAGATTCCAGTCTTCAGCCAATTTGATTCACTCCCCGTGAAATAAGAAATAGTTGGAGTCACTGGATGCTGCAAAGGGAATGGGCCCTGATAACATTCCGGCAATAGTACTGAAGACTTGTGCTCCAGAACTTGCTGCTCCCCGAGCCAAGCTCTTCCAGTACAGATACAACACCGGCATCTATCCAACAATGTGGAAAATTGCCCTGGGAAGTCCTGTACACAAAAAGCAGGACAAATCCAACCCGGCCAATTACTGCCCAATCAGTCTATTCTTCACCATCAATAAATTAACCAATGCCTACTCAGGAATAACCCGTTCAGTGACGTTCAGTTTGGACTCTACCAGGGTCACTCAGCTTCAGACCTCATTACAGCCTTGGTTCAGTGTTGGACAAAGAAACTGAACTCAGAAAATGAGAGGGGGTGACTGCACTTAATATCAAGACCACATTCAACCGAGTGTGGCATCAAGGAACCCTACCAAAACCAAAATCAATGGGAATCGGGGGAATACTCTCCGCTGGTTGGAGTCATACCCGGCACAAAGGAAGATGGTTGTGGTGGTTGGAGGTCACCTCAGCTCCAGGATATTTCTGCAGGAGTCCTTCAGGGTGGGTCCTAGACCCAACCATCTTCAGCTGCTTCATCAATCACCTTCCTTCCATCATAAAGGTCAGAAGTGGGGATGTTTGCCAATGACTGCACAATGTTCAGCACCATTCGTGACTCCTCAGATACTAAAGAAGTTCATGCCCAAATGCAGTAAATTTAGGCTTGGGACAGTGAGTGGCAAGTAACATTGTTACTTGCAAGTGTGAGGCAGTGACCATCTACAACAAAAGAGAATCTAACCATCTGCCTTTGACATTTCGTGGCATTACCATCGCTCAATCCCTAATATTGACATCTTAGGGGTTACCATTGATCGGAAACTGAGCTGCACTAATCACGTAAATACTATGGTTACAAGAACAGGTCAGAAACTGGGAATCCTACGGAGAAGTAATTCCCAAAGTCTGTCCACAAGTCAGGAATGAAATGGAATGCATTCTCCATTTACCTGGACGGGTGCAACTCCAGCAACATTCAAGAAGCTTAACACCATCCAGGACAAAGCAGCCAGCTGATTGGCACCCCATCCACCATCTTCAACATTCACTTTCTCCACCACTGATGCACAGTGGCAGCTGTGTGTGCCATCTACAAGATGTACTGCAGCAACTCACCTAGGCTCCTTCAAAAGCATCTTCTAAACCCAACAAGGACAAGGTAGCAGAAGCATGGGAACACCACCACCTGCATGGTCCTTTAAAACACATTGTTGTTCTGTCATTGTTCATGGGCCAAAACCTTGAGAATTCCTTTGCAACAGCACTGTGGGTGTACCTACACCCCGTGGACTGCAGTGGTTCAAGAAGACGGCTCCCCACCACCTTCTTTCAGGGAAGAAACAGGGCCCATTAGAGACCAAGGGGGCAATCTGTGAGTGGAGCCAGAGAACATTGGAAGAGTGTTGAATGAATACTTCACATCCTTCTTCACTCAAGAGAATGAGGACGATGCAAATTGACACTGGGAAGGACAGGTTTTGGAGGTATTGGCAGCCTTAAAAATGGATAAATATCCAGGTCCAGATGAACTGCGCCCTAAGCTGCTGTGGGAGGCAAGGGAGGAGATTGCAGGGGCTCTGACTCAAATTTTCAATTCCTCTCTGACCATGAGGGAAGTAAGAAGTCTCACAAGATCAGGTTAAAGTCCAACAGGTTTATTTAGTAGCAAGAGCCACTAGCTTTTGGAGCATTGCTGCTTCATCAGGTAATTTTCCACTCACCTGATGGTAGCGCTCCGAAAGCTAGTGGCTTTTGCTACCAAATAAACCTGTTGGACTTTAACCTGGTGTTGTGAGACTTCTTACTGTGTTTACCCCAGTCCAACACTGGCATCTCCATATCATGAAGGAAGTGCCAGATGACTGGAGAACAATTAATTTGGCTCATCTATTTAAGAAGGGTTGTAGAGATAAACCAGGGAACTACAGACCAGTGAGTTTCACGTCAGTGATAGGGAAACTATTAGAGAAACTTCTGAAGGAGAGTGTCTTATCTCCACTTGGAGAGACAAAGCTTGATCAGGGATAGTCAGCATGGCTTCATCAGAGGGAGGTCATACCTAACAAACTTGATCGAATGTTTTGAGGAGGTGACCAGGTGTGTAGATGAGGGGAGTGCAGTCGATGTAGTTTATATGGATTTCAGCAAAACTTTTGACAAGGTCCCACATGGGAGATTTGTAAAGTGGGTAAATTAACATGGGACACAGGGTAATTTGATGAAGTGGATTCAAAATTGGCTCAGTTGTAGGAGACAGAGGGTGATGACAGAAGGCTGCTTTAGTGACTGGAAGCCAGTGTCCAGTGGTGAACCACTGGATCTGTGTTGGGTCCTCTATTATTCATCATTTATATAAATAACATTGATGATTATGTGGGGGGTGGGATTAGTAAGTTTGTGGATGATACACAGATTGGACGGGTGGTTAACAGTGAGGCGGAGTGTCTTGGGTTACAAGAAGATATAAACAGAAAGATCAAATGGGCAGATAAGTAATAGATGGAATTTAATCCTGGAAGGTGTGAGGTGATGCACTTTGGGAGGAGTAATGTGACAAGGAAGTACTCAATGAATGGTAGGACACTAGGAATTTCTGTGGAACAAAGGGACCTTGGCGTGTTTATCCACAGGACTCTGAAAGCAGAAGGGTATGTTATTTGGGTGGTGAAAACAGCATTTGGGACACTTGCATTTATCAATCGAGGTATAGATTACTAAAGCAGGGAAACCATGTTGGAGTTGTATAGAACTTTGGTGAGGCCACAGCTGGAGCACTGTGTGCAGTTCTGGTCGCCACATTATCAGAAGGATGTGATTGCACTTGGGGGGGGGAGGTGCAGAGGAGATGCTGTCTGAGATGAAACATGTAAGTTATGAAGAGAGGTTGCAGAGGCTTGGGTTGTTTCTGTTGGAGCAGAGAAGACTGAGGGGTGACCTGATTGAGGTGTACGAGATTCTGAGCAGCTGTTCCCCTTAGTTGAAGGGTCAATCATGAGGGAATATAGGTTCAAGGTGAGGGGGCAAGAGGTTTAGGGGGGATGTGAGGAGAAACGTGACAGTCTGGGATGCGCTGCCTGGAGGGTGGTGGAGGCAGGTTTCCTCACATCCTTTAAAAACTATCTGGATGAACACTTGGCACATTTTAACATCCAGGGCAATAGACCAAATGGTGGCTGATGGGATTTGGCGGGAGTCCAGGTGTTTCTAATGTCTCAGTGAAGACTCGATGGGCCAAAGGGCCTCTTCTACACTGTACGATTCTATGACACTCAGAGGCAATTAGGGATGGGCAATGATGTTGGCCTGGTCAGTCATACACCTCCTAATGAATTAAACAAAATCGGATGAAGAAGGCCCTTCAGCCCATTAGATTTGAGCCTTCCTGAACCTGAATACTGTTTGCCTGTTCCAACTGTTCCTTATCTGTGACTTAGACTCATTTCCTTTCCTGGCAACACTTTCCAGTTGCTGATTCCTGTGCAAAGGTCTTACTAGTTACAGTTTGAATTTATTTTCAGGATTCTTTCCCTTGCTTATTTCTGGTTGACAAGTTGACCAAGTCTTTTGTAGATATAAACCTGAGCCTCTATTCTGCATCAATTAGGGGTTAGTGCTGAGAGAAAGCAGTGCACACTGCTGAAAATCACACAACACAGCTATCAACAATCACATCTCCAGGCTGAATTAGCACATAGCTAGCCCAAAATATTCAAGTTAAACTGTCTGACAGATTTATTCTCAGGTTTAAAAAAAACAGAAGCTTTTATTTGATTTAATATTGTCACATGTATTGGGATTCAGTGAAAAGTATTGTTTCTTACATGCTAAATAAGCAAAACATATTATACATAGGGTATATATGATGTGGAGATACCAGCATTGGACAGAGAAGGGACAGTAAGGATTCTCACAACACCGGGTTAAAGTCCAACAGGTTTATTTGGAATCACGAGCTTTCTGGGCACTGCTCCTTCACCAAACTCACCTGATGAAGGTGCAGTGCTCCGAAAGCTCATTGTTCCATATAAACCTGTTGTACTTTAAGCTGGTGTTGTGAGACTTCTTATGGAGTGCATAGGGGAGAAAGAAAGGAGAGGGTGCAGAATATAATGTTAGAGCCATAGCTAGGGCAGAGAGAAAGATCAGCTATGAAAAGACTACAACATGGAGTAGGCTGTAACTTTGAACAAATGAAATCCACGTAGTTTCTTTGATAATTCCTTAAGAACCATGTCTGAAGGTAACCGTGGAAGGTGAACGTTTCTGGACTTACTATTCTGACGTAGCACTGAGAGTCTTGTGATTATAGAAGACTAAAGACTTCAATAACATTTGGAGATCAAATCATTTCGAATCTCAATGGTGTAATGTGTGTGATAGGGTGGAGAGAACAGGAAAGCGATGGAGTGGGGGAATGGAGTATACAGCAGCTGTGGAACCAATGGGGTTATTGGGGTAAGTATCCTTTCCTTGCTCCATGATATGGAGTTCTATTTTTAGGATGTAAAGGCATATTAGGCACTAAGTCAGTCATTGTTCTGTTATTTGCTGCAGGTTTGATGGGGCCTTTTCTCTTCAATACTTTATAAAATTCAACCTTTTATTCTTAATGAAGCTTAAAGCCAGAGCAATTTCAATTTTGTAAAACTCATTTGTTCCAATTCCACTTTTCGCTCTGTAAAGCCAGCCACTGAAAAGAATGAAAAGAATGGGCCTTTTGCTCAAGTGGATTTTTTCCAAAACTTTGATGTAATTGCAGCGTCAGCTGTATTATGGTGATATTATAGGCGCCATTCTCACAAGTAGTCTCCAGGCATCCCTCAATGTCTTTTTTGTGCCTGAATCAAGGATAATTATGGGTAATTTACAATCTGAATTTCTAAAAGGAGTAATGCACAATTTTTTGTTTAATTTCAGTGATTTTGTTCGAAGCTCTTTTCCATTGTCAGTGTTACTGTTGGGTCGGGGAAAAAAAAATCAAGTATTCAATTTTTTTTCAAAATTGAGAATCTTCAGGGAACACCTAATGCCCACAGAGCAGGACCAGAGAACAGAGCTAAACAAGGAATAATGGCTAAATACACAGAACTTGGGCTTTAAAAAGTTGAATTGAAAGAAGATTGTGACCACTGACCATCTTCACAGATTTCAAGCCTTGAGGAATATTTCCTTAGGGAGTAAGTGTGATCAATTCTTTGAATAGGAAGCTCTGTCTATTACTGATAGGAAATATACAGTAAATGGCAGAACCCTTAAAAGTATTGATAGGCAAAGGGATGTATAGGTAAACAGGTCACTGAAAATGGCCATGCAGGTGGAGAAGGTAGTCAGGAGGGCATATGGCAGGCTTGCCTTCATTGGCCAGGGCACTGAGTTTAAAAATTGGCAAGTCATGTTGCAGCTTTATAGAACCTTAGTTAGGCCACACTTGGAATATAGTGTTCAATTCTGGTCGCCACACTACCAGAAGGATGTGGAGGCTTTGGAAAGGGTACAGAAAAGATTTACCAGGATGTTTCCTGGTATGGACGGCATTAGCTATGGGGAGAGGTTGGAGAAACTTGGTTTGTTTTTACTGGAACAATGGAGGCTGATAGAAGTCTACAAGATTATGAGAGGATTGGACAGAGTGGAAAGTCCCAGCTTTTTCTCAGGGTGGAAGAGTCAATTACTAAGGGGCATAGATTTAAGGAGCGAGAGACCAGGTTTAAAGGAGATGTATGAGGCAGATTTTTTACACAGAGGGTGTGGGTGCCTGGAACTCGCTGCTGGGGGCAGTAATGGAAGCAGATACGATAGTGACTATTAAGGGGCATCTTGACAAATACATGAATAGCATGGGAGTAGAGGGATATGGTCTCCGGAAGGGTAGGGAGGTTTTAGTTAAGTTGGGCAACATGGTTGGTGCAGGCTTGGGGGGCTGAAGGGCCTCTTTGTTTGTTGTCTGGAACAGAGTAAGAACAAGAGACAGGTGCAGAGAAGGCAGCCCCTAGTATTAAACAATTAAAGACCAGCAAGGTTAGACACAAGTTGGAAACAAAGAGTGAAAAGAATATCGCCTATATCAAGCATTGTACCATGTCCTATCAAAGCATGTAAAGCAGTGTGAGGAGACACTAACCTTGAAATACCAGGGGATCTGAGGCATAATGAGGGGTAAATTAGGCTGAAAGAAGCTCAGCACGGGTGAACAATCAGGCAGAACTGGTGACCGGATCCTTGCAACAGAGGCAGGCAGTTTTTCAAACTCAGCAGAAACCTGGATTGGTTTAAGAGGCCCCCCCTTAAACCCAATGTTTGCTCTGGGGATGTAGAGATGGGACAAGGTCAGACACTGCGGTTCTAAATGACCCAACGGGGGTGGATGAGTGCAGAGGTGAGCTGGTTAGAAGGTCTGTCTCAGCTCTCTGGAACTTAGTTACTAATACACTATCACAGTTATTAAATCCTCTGTCCCTTGCTGTTACAACCTGCTTGGTTTCACCCAGACTACTCCCTTTGTTTTACAAACTTGACTTTGCCCTTCAGACTTATAAATGTATCGGTATCTGCTTCCTAGTGTTGGTTCAAAGCCCTATCTTCAAAGCCTTAGTGATTATTTTCCAAACCTCGCTGGATTCCGGGGAAGTGCCGGAAGATTGGAAAACGGCTAATGTTACACCACTGTTTAAAAAGGGTAGCAGACAAAAGGCAGGGAATTATAGGCCGGTTAGTTTAATGTCTGTTGTAGGAGAAATGCTTGAATCCGTCATCAAAGAGGAAATAGCGAGGCATCTTGAGAAGAATTGTTTGATAGAGCAGATGCAGCACGGATTAGTTAAGGGGAAGTCGTGTCTGACGAATTTATTGGAGTTCTATGAGGATGTGTCTAGTGCGGTGGATGGAGGGGAACCGGTGGATGTGGTGTTTCTCGATTTTCAGAAGGCGTTTGGTAAGGTGCCGCACAAAAGGTTGTTACAGAAGGTTAGGGGGCATGGAGTTGGGGGTAGGGTGTTAGCGTGGATAGGGGATTGGCTGTCAAATAGGAGGCAGAGAGTGGGTGTCAATGGGTGCTATTCGGATTGGCGGCTGGTGACTAGTGGAGTGCCCCAGGGATCGGTCCTGGGGCCTCAGATATTTACCATTTATATAGATGATCTGGAGGAGGGAACCGAGTGTAAGGTGTTGAAATTTGCTGATGACACAAAGATAAATGGAACAGCAAATTGTGTGGAGGGTGTAGAAAGTCTGCAGAGGGATCTAGATAGGCTGAGCGAGTGGGCGAGGACCTGGCAGATGGAATACAATGTTGGCAAGTGTGAGGTTATCCACTTTGGCAGGAATAATAGTAGGAAGGACTACTACTTACAGGGCAAAAAGCTGCAGCATGCTACGGTGCAGAGGGACCTGGGGGTCCTTGTGCATGAGTTGCAAAAACCCAGCTTGCAGGTGCAGCAGGTGGTCAGGAAGACAAATGGGATGCTGGCCTTCATAGCGAGGGGGATTGAATATAAAAGTAGGGAGGTCTTGCTGCAGCTGTATAGGGCATTGGTGAGGCCGCAGCTGGAGTACTGTGTGCAGTTTTGGTTGCCGCACTTGCACAAGGGTATTTTGGCCTTGGAGGGAGTGCAGAGGAGGTTCACTAGGCTGATACCGGAGTTGAGGGGGTTGAGCTATGAAGAGAGGCTGAATAGACTGGGCTTGTACTCGTTAGAGTTTAGAAGGCTGAGGGGGGATCTTATTGAGGCGTATAAGATGATGAAAGGGATGGATAGGGTAGAGGTGGAGAGGTTCTTCCCGCTCAGAAAGGACAGCAGGACTAGAGGGCACAGCCTCAAGATAAGGGGGGAGGGGTGCAGTTTAGAACAGAGTTGAGGAGGAACTTCTTCACTCAAAGGGTGGTGAATCTCTGGAATTCTCTGCCCGTTGAAGTGGTGGAGACTACCTCGCTAAATATATTTAAGACGCGGGTAGATAGGTTTTTGGTAGGCAAGGGGATTAAGGGTTATGGGGAGAAAGCGGGAAAGTGGAACTGATCCACTTCAGATCAGCCATGATCTTATTGAATGGCGGGGCAGGCTCGAAGGGGTAGATGGCCTACTCCTGCTCCTATTTCTTATGTTCTTATGTTCACTTGGACACTAGTCCCAGTCCAGTTTGAATGTAAAGTTTATTAGCCACAAGTAAGGCTTATATTAACACTGCAATGAAGTTACTGTGAAATTCCCCTAATTACCACAATCCAATACCTGTTTGGGTCAATGCACCCTAACCAGCACGTCTTTCAGACTGTGGGAGGAAACCGGAGCACCCGGAGGAAACCCACACAGGCAGGGGAAAAGGTGCAAACTCCGCACAGACACTCAAGCAAGCCGGGAATCGACCTCAGGTCCCTGGCGCTATGAAGCAGCAGTGCTAACCACTGTGGTGCTGTGCCACCCTTATGGAGTCTGCCCCAATAGAACATCTTGTGTTTTTCTCAGTCCCTGATGAATGAAAACCCTCTCGCCTACTCCTCGACACCTCAAAAACTTCAGTCTGTTTGTCCTGAAGCACATTTATTTATGGCTCCATTAATAATCCAGAGATTATTATCTTCAAGGTTCTACTTTTTTAATTTGGACCCAACTCCTCTTACACCCTCAGCAGTTCCTCATTCCTAATACAACCTTCACCGGTTGCTACATGGACCATAAAAATGGTATTGTATCCCTTCCACACCACGTTCTCCTCAGCTCCCCATTCCTACTTGCAAACAACTTAAATCATTATCCACTGGGTGTGGATCCTTCCTTCGATGAGAACATTAAAACATTTGTCTTTAACACTGGCACCGGGCGGGCAAAACAACCAATGTCAGAGATCCCAGTTTCCGCTGCAGAGAGAAGGGTATCTATCCTCCTGTTAGATTCTGTTGTGGGAATTTTACCGTCCCACCTCCACAAGAATCAAAGCGGGTGAGGGGCAGACCATGGAAAGGTCCATTGACCCCAGACGGGATCTTATGGTTTCGGAATGAGCGAGTGTGTTTTATGGACCAACTCCCTCTAGTTTCTAGTGAATCTGAAGCACAACTAGCAGCTCACTTCAAAGAGGCCTTTCTGGATGCAGCTATAGAGGGAGCTTTACTCTGTATCTAACGCCATGCTGTATCTGCCTTGGGAGTGTTTGATGGGGACAGTGTAAAGGGAGGTTTATTCTGTATCTAATCCATACTGAAGACTATCCTGGGAGTGTTTGATGGGGGCAGTGTAGAAGGAGCTTTACTCTGTATCTCATACCATGCTGTACCTGTCCTGGGAGTGTTTGATGGGAGGACAGTGTAGAGGGAGCTTTACTCTGTATCTCATACCATGCTGTACCTGTCCTGGGAGTGTTTGATGGGGACAGTGTAGAGGGAGCTTTACTCTGTATCTAACCCCGTGCTGTACCTGTCCTGGGAGTGTTTGATGAGGACAGTGTAGAGGGAGCTTTACTCTGTATCTAACCCCGTGCTGTACCTGTCCTGGGGAGTGTTTGATGGGGACAGTGTAGAGGGAGCTTTACTCTGTATCTAACCCCATGCTGTACCTGTCCTGGGAGTGTTTGATGGGCATGATGCGGATGTGTCGGCGTTGGACTGGGGTAAACACAGTAAAAAGTCTGACAACTTCAGGTTTAAGTCCAACCGATTTATTTGATAGTAAACTCACTAGCTTTCGGGTTAGCCCCTTCGTCAGGTGAATGGAGAGCTCTGGCCTCAGACAGAGCATATAAAGCACAGACAGTTTACAGGTTACTGATTAGAATGCAAATCTTTACACCTAACCTGTATCTAACCCTGTGCTGTACCTTATCCAAGATTAATGTTAAAATTAACAACCATTCTATTTCTGTGCTCCCACCTCTCATCAAGATGAGCACAAAACTCAAAAATAAACAAAGTTCTGTTTGCAATCAAGTCTTAATCCTTCCAAAACAGGAAATTGGTTCTTGGCAGCATGCGTGTCGGTGAGGGCCCCTCAGAACCAGGCTGTCACTCGACTCTGTCAATCGCCTCGAGCCTGGCATCGGCACGTTAATTACCGCCAATCCCAGAAAACAAAATATTTAGTTGTTTGCTTTTCACATTCTTCTCGCACAGAGACTTCCAAACTGAAACCTCGGGAAGCACAACGCTTCATCTGTTTAGAAATAGGCTGCTTAATTCCTCTGGGAACACCAACAAATCGGCACAGTTTTAATGTCAAAAGTCAGGAGAGAAACCGGGGTTAGATTGCCTTTTCCAAAGTATTTGGAGAAATGTATTTCTCTGCCCTCCTCTCACAGTTACTCACTGGCTTTTACTGTGGACACTGACCTTTTGTTGCTTCCTGTCTTCATGCGAGGCTTTGAGTGGCCACTGGCCTCAGGCTGTTCCTCTGTGATAGGCATCACTGTGGATTCTGCCATCAGCCAGCTGTCCCAGTATTGCCAGCAGGACCAGGAACCCTGGCTGAATGTTCCCAGAATATGAAAACCATTTCCATCAGCCCACCTTAGACCAGTCCTATTAGAACAGGACAGAAGCTGGAACCTTGCAGATCCTATGTTCAGTATTGCCAGTACTCACACACACTCATTTCGGTTATCGGGAATCACTTTTTTAACCATGACATGAAGGATGTAAGAGTAGAAGTAGGCCATTCGGCCCATCAAGGCTGCACTGCCATCCAATGAGATCATGGCTGATCTAATGTGATAATCCTCAACTCCACTTTCCTGTCTTATCCCCGTAACCCTCGATTCCCTTCCTGATTAAAAATCAGTCTATCTCAGCTTTGAACATAATACACAAATGATAATGATTTTTAAGGAGCGTCTAGACAAATATATGAAGAGGATGGGGAGAGAGGAATACGGCCCCAGGAAGGGTAGGGGGTTTTAATTCAGACGGGCAGCGTGGTCGGTGCAGGCTTGGAGGACCAAAGGCCCTGTTCGGGTGCTGTAATTTTCTTTGTTCTAAACTACATTGTAGAACTTTGTTCTAAACCCTCAGCCCTCTGCAGTAAAGAATTCTATAGATGGAACGAAATTCCACCCAGTTTTATATAAAACTCTTCCATGTAGACAGAGCAGAGTGATGTGGCAGGGTCAGTCACTGCTCAGTGAGGAGGCTCCATCTTGCAAGTTAATGATCAGGGTTTCAGATCCCATTCCAGAGAGTTGGGAATTAGAATCCAGCCTGACAAATCGGTGCAGTACTGAGGGAGCTGTTGTTCTGTGGATGAGCCGATGGGCAGAATTTTACAACAAAAATTTGAAGTGTCCAGTTAGTGTGAAAACGGGAGAGTTATAGATTTGTTTTTTGGGTGAGTTTTTGCTCCCAATCTCAGGCACACAGCACATGGGAAAATGGCCTAGAGTGTTTCCAGCTGCTACAGGCAATGGGTGGGGCTAAGCTCTACCAGCAGCAGAGAGAGCTAGTGCGCATGTGCTGACCTCTGTGTCTACGCAATTCCAACTGCATAAGGCTTACAGAGAGAGAGAAGGAGAGAGATCTGTCGGGCCTCTGCTGTTGCAGCCAGCATCAACTCAGCCAACCTGGCACAACCACAGGGGCTCACGGGGGCCAACTGCAAGCCCCACACCACT
The DNA here is from genome assembly GCF_965287045.1 of Carcharhinus amblyrhynchos. NCBI lineage: Eukaryota > Metazoa > Chordata > Chondrichthyes > Carcharhiniformes > Carcharhinidae > Carcharhinus > Carcharhinus amblyrhynchos. Next base: position 1,066,250 of record NC_137345.1, on the reverse strand, counting down.
TGGAAAGGTTGCCCCCGCCACCCAGAATGATTGCGCCCCCCTCCCCCTAACAATTGCAATGCAGAATGCCTAGCATGCACACCCCCCCTTCCCGATCGGGCCACCCCAGCCTGGCCCTGCCACTGCTGGCCCCTCCCTTGTGGGCCCCATGCCTCTCCATAGGCCCTGCCTCTCCTGGCCTGCCTCCCGGCATTGCTCACCAGGCAGTGCCAAGGTGCCAGGCTGGCACTGCCCAAGGGGCACCCCGTTTGCTCTCAGCTTCTGGTTCAACCGGTGGCACCAACATGACAGTTCCCCATTGCTGGGGACCAGGTGTTTTCCTCGCTGGGGGAGAACATTTCCTGGCAAGGGCCACAAAGGCAAGTGAGGCCGGACCACTGAGTGCCAGGCTCGCTAAAAACATGGAAACAAATATTATAATAAATTTAAATAATTTATTCAGCCTCTTGCTGTAAATGGGTGAGAGGCTAACCTCACTGGAAATCTAGTTCTGGTATCATGGTGAGAGCTGGAAAATCGGGCGCGATCCTGATGTCTCAGTCCTTGTGCGGTTTTACTGGCTCACTCCGCCCCTCGATGGGTGCGGCGAGTCGGTAAAATCACAGCCGAAAACTCAAAGCACCCCTTCCCCCGCTCACTGGAGGCTGTAAAGATCCATGACATTGTTCAGGTAAGAGCAGGAGATCTCTCTCTCTCTCTCTCTCTCGTGCAAGGTCTATCTCTGACTCAATACCAGGAGTAACTGGGATAATCTCTGATCATTATTACACCACAGTTTGTGGGAACTTGCTCTGTGCCTAGTCACCGCTGCGTTTCCTACATTACAATGCTTGCTACATTACTTGTTTGGGTGTTAAGCGCTTTGAGATTTCCAGCAATGTTTAAAAGAATTTTCTTCTCCAGTCAGAAGGCCGGTCACTATCACTAACCCTTGACCTGGCTCTCAGTGCGGACGATATCAGTGTGGGTGTGGCTGGTTCATCATTGATTTCAGTGGTGCACAAGCTGCACCACGTCAGAATCTAGAATAGGATCTCTACAGCGCAGAAGAGGCCATTCGGCCCCTCGAATAGTGTGAATAGACTTTGAATAGTGTGGAGGAGCAGAGGGATCTAGGTGTATGTGTACATAGATCCCTGAAAGTTGGGAATCAAGTAGATAAGGTTGTTAAGAAGGCATACGGTGTCTTGGCGTTTATTGGTAGGGGGATTGAATTTAGGAGTCGCAGCGTCATGATGCAACTGTACACAACTCTGGTGCGGCCGCACTTGGAGTACTGTGTGCAGTTCTGGTCCCCACATTACAGGAAGGATGTGGAGGCTTTGGAGAGGGTGCAGAGGAGGTTTACCAGGATGTTGCCTGGTATGGAGGGGAGGTCCTATGAGGAGAGACTGAGGGATTTGGGGTTGTTTTCGCTGGAAAGAAGGAGGCTAAGAGGGGATCTTATTGAAACGTATAAGATGATTAGAGGTTTAGATAGGGTGGATAGTGATAGCCTTTTTCCTCGGATGGTGAATGCTAGCACGAGGGGGCATGAATTTAAATTAAGGGGGGGGTAGTTATAGGACGGATGTCAGGGGTAGGTTCTTTACCCAGAGGGTGGTGAGGAATTGGAATGCCCTGCCTGCTGCGGTTGTAAATGCGCCTAGTTTGGGGGCGTTTAAGAGATCTATGGATAGATTTATGGACGAAAAGGGATTGGTTTAGATTTGTGGGTCAGTGTTTTTTTTTAAAAAACCTGGTCGGCGCAAAATCGTGGGCCGAAGGGCCTGTTCTGCACTGTAATGTTCTATGTTCTATGTTCGAGTCTGCACCTAATCTCCGACAGCGTGTCTTACCCAGGCACATATACTGTGGCTAATCCAGCTAACCGGCACATCTTTCAGACTGTGGGAGGAGATCGGAGCGCCTGGAGGAAACCCATGCAGACACGGGGAGAATTTGCAGACTCCACACAGACTGCTTCTTCAAAGCAGTGCAGTGGGATCTTCTACCTCTGCTTGAGAGAGTGAGCAGGGGTTCAGTTTAAGATTTCACCTGAAAGGCAGCATTTGTGACAGTGCAGCACTCCCTCTGTCCTGCACTGGGGTTTTACCCTTGATCTTGATGGTCAGCTATCGTAATGTGGACCCACAACACCGAAGCTCAGGCAGTCAGCCCCTGAGCCATGAGTAATAGCTCCAAAAACATGGACATGCAGCATATTTCCACCAGATAGATATGACATGAAAATAATTTGAGAGCAGATTGCTCCACATTATGTGTATGTGAAAAGCAAAAAAGATCTGTATTTAATTAGCCTTCAGGCACCAATCCATGATTGGAACTCTCTGTGACTAATTTAAGATAACTCACTTTTTCTCTGGTGATTTCTCCCTTCCCTCCTCCAGTTATTATCCCTCATTTTGTTGATTCTACACTTTTCAGCAGCGAACCTCAAGTGCTTTTTTTTATTCATTTGTGGGACATGGACTATTCTCTCTTCCACCTTCTTCCTTCAGGAAAAAGATACAAAAGCCTGACGTCACGTACCGACCGACACAAGAACAGCTTCTTCCCTGCTGCTGTCAGACTTTTGAATGGACCTACCTCGCATTAAGTTGATCTTCCTCTACACCCTAGCTGCAATTGTAACATTTTATTCTGCATTCTCTCATTTCCTTCTCTATGAATGGTATGTTTTGTCTGTATAGTGTGCAAGAAACTATACTTCTCACCATATGCTAATACATGTGACAATAATGAATCAAGTCAAATCAAATGGGTGTCACTGGCTGGCCAGCATTTATTGCCCATCCCTAGTTGCCCTTGAGAAGGTGGTGGTGAGCTGCCTTCTTGAATCGCTGCAGTTCACGTGCTGTGGGTTGACCCACAATGCCGTTAGGGACCAAATACCAGAATTTTGACTCAGCGACTGTGAAGGAATGGTGACATATTTCCAACACAGATTTGAGGTAATTGAGAAAAAGAATCAGAGATTAAGGGGTTTTATTTTATATACCATGCTCTCATGATCCGGAACCCACTTCCTGAAACAGCAGCGGAAGCAAATTCAACAGTAACTTCCGAAAGGGATTAAACCAATTGGATAAATACTGGAGAAGAATTGTGTCCAGGACTATGGGGAAGGAGCAGGCAAGTAGATGGATTGGATAGCGCTGTCAGGTCACAGCATCTCTCTCTGTGTGCTGGGCCATCTGATTGCAAACAGTTTAAGTAGGGAAATTTAGAAATCTCCAGAAAAAAGTCAAGGTTTGTAGAACACTTTAATCGATTTAGGTGAAGACAAACAGTTTTTACAGAAGTGCAGGAAGCTTAACAGGCCAAATGCACTGGCAATGAGAGCTAAAATCAGGAATAATAGTAAAAATTTAAAATGATAGCTCTTTATCTGAATCCATGAAGCATTTGTAAGATAGATGAGCTAGTGTCATAGATGGAGATAAATATCTTTGATCTAATAGCCATTACACAGATGAGGTTGCAAGATGACCAACTTAATGTTCCATTTCAAAAAGACAGACTAGTTGGAAAAGGAAGGATTAGGGTATCCCTGATAATAAAGGATGATGTAGGGATAGTCGTAGAGAAGGATCTTGACTTGGAAAAGCAGGAATAGAATCAGTACAGGTGGAGGTAAGGAACAACAAGGGTCAGATCATGTCAGTGGGAGTAAGCTCCAGGCAGCCGAACCCTTTAACAGGGGCCTGGACGTCCTGAGGAGTGGCAGTTACAGCTGGATTGTCACCCTGCTCCGACTCTTCTCTGTCAATCCAGAGATCCGCATTTCTGGCAGGGACTCCCACTCCAAGCTTCCTCAGAAATGTGGAGAGTACAGTGCCTGGAAGAACTTCATCATAGCCACGAGGGTTGGGGAAAAGACAAGAAATTTATTTTTTTTAATGGCAGCACTTTCCATATTTAAGAAAGTGAAGAGCTTAAATGTTCCATATTTGAAAAGCCACAGAGAGAAGATAAGTGTGCAAAGGGGTGGAGTGGGTAAGGTAAGTGGGTCTAGTGAAAGGTAGACATGGGGGCAGTTGAGTAGAATGGCAGCTGGATGAGGATGCAGGTCGGAGGGGGGATAGTGGGGCTGGGAGGGTTATCAGTTTTTGGAGGCTAGTTAGTTCAAAGTCGGGAGGTCAAAGGTTGGGGATATCAGGTCAGATTGGGAGTTGGGGTGACAGATTGAGGGGTCAGTTCTGCATTACCCAGGATTTAGATTAGGATTTTTCTGTTTAATATTTTCTGGACAGCTTTTCAGGTAATCACATCAGAACCAACAGATCTCCGTCTCTCAGTTGGAGACTTTTACACAGATTCCCAGGGAATACGAGAAGTTCAAACATCCCGGGCAATTCCCATGGAGTCAGTGAGCTGGGAATCCTGAGGGGTCTTTAAATGCATCTTCCAGCAATCCGGAGAGTGGAAGATCTGGGCCAGAGTATTAGTCAAGAAAAATGGAGCCTCTGACAAAGTTAATGCAGCATGTGTGAGGGAACTTTCATCTTTATATAGGCTGGACAAATCAATTCTTCGAACACAAACACAAATAAAGCTAATTAGATAGTTATCTGGTGGTGTGTTGGTTAAGGTTCAACTGGGAAAACGAATTGAAAGATTTCAAGAAGAAATTAGAAAGAGTTCTTGGAGCTAAAGGGATATTGCGGAATGGGGAGGAGGAGTGGGGGGCGGGGGGGGAGGGAGAGGGGGAGGCAGGATCAGGATATTGAACTTGATAGTTAGCCATGTTCATAATCAATGGCGGAGCACGCTTGAAGGGCTGAATGGCCTCCTGCTTCTAGTTTCTATCTGACAGTGGATAAACAGTGGAAAACTTTTAAAGAAACGATTCAAAATTCTTAATGAAAATATATTCCATTGAGGAACAAAAAGCAATCCATCCACAACTGGCTGAAGAATTTGGGATTGAAAGCAGAGGCTGGGAAAGAATAGGAGCAGATCCTCAGGCTTGGAAAAGCCTAAGAAACTGGCAAAGGCTGTAAAGAAAAGGAAAAATAGAACGAGAGGAAACTGGCAAAGTATAAAATCAGAGCTTTTCCAAATCAGTAACATGGAAGGGAGCAGCACGAGTAAATGTTGGTCCCTTCGAGGAGAAACTATAGTGGGGAGAAAGGACAGGCTGTGACATTAAACAAATATTTTGCACGTGTCCACAATGCAGAAGGCACTATAAAGCATAGTGGGGACCTGAGAGCTAATGAGGACACACAGGGTAGCTAATTCAATGGCTGTAGTATATTTGGATAAGGTGTTCCATAATATTTTGTAACATAAGATCTGGGTTTATGGGATTGGGAGTGAAAGATTAGCATGGATTGAGGACTGGGTAATGGACAGGAAGCAGAGAGTAGGGATAAAAGGGGCATTGAGATGGCAGGAGACTGCAACCTGTGATGAGCCTCAGGGATCAGTGCTGGGACTCAGCTATCTGTGGTCTACTTTAATGACTTCGGTGAGGAGATGGAGAGTAATGCATGGATCCAAGTTTGTTGAGAATACAAACCTTGGTGAGAAATTAAGCTGTGTGGGGCAAACCAAAATGCTGCAAAGAGATACAGACAGGTAAGTGAATGGGAATTACGGTGCAGATATGGAGGGCTGGTAGTGGAATATTATCACTGCATCAGTAATCCAGGGACCCAGGGAACATAAACCCGAAAAAGACAATCTGGAATTGAAAGCTAGTTTCAGTGATGGTGAACCATGAAGCTAATATTGATTGCTGTTAAAACCCATCTGATTCACTAATGTCCTTTAGGGAAGGAAATCTGACATCCTTACCTGGTCTGACCTACATGTGACTCCAGTCCCACAGCAATGAGGTTTTTTTTTCATTTGTGGGACATGGCCATCGCTGGCTGGGCCAGCATTTATTGCCCATCCCTAGGTGCCCTTAAGAAGGTGGTGGTGAGCTGCCTTCTTGGATCGTTGCAGTCCATTTGCTGTGGGTTGACCCCCAATGCCATTAGGGGGGCCCTTTGAAATGGTATGGCAAGCCACTCAGTTCAAGGGCAATTGGACAACAAATGCTGGACCAGCCAGCGATGCCCACATCTCAGAAAAGAATTAAAAAATATGGAATATAACCTCGGAAAATGTGAGACTATCCAATTTGGTAAGATGAATAGAAAATCAGAATTTGGTGTAATGAATTTTAAATATCTTTGATTTGCGTGTCCATGTGCAAGATATCCAGTTGTCCTCCATTGCAAGACTGACCAATATTCTCGGCAATTTAGAAGAATGAGATGTGATCTTATTGAAATATTCAAGGTTTTGAAGGGCTTTGACAGGATTGATGCTGAGAGGTTGTTTCCACTGGCTGAATAGATTGGAATGAGGGGAGATAAACTCAGAATAAAACAGCAATCATTTAGGAGGGGTGAAGATTAACTTCTTCACTCGGGGCTTGTGAACCTTTGGAATTTTCCACCATCGGAGGGCTGTGGATCTCTGGTGTCGAGTATGTTTAGGAAGGAGATGGATTGATTTTTGGACTCTGGGGGAATCGAGGATTTGGAGACTGGGCAAGGAAGTAGGGTTGAGGGAGATTAGCCACGAACTTACTCAATGTCTTGAGTTACATCACCAGGTCAGAGTGTGAATATCAGAGCACATGATTCCTGGTGTTGACCAATTGAGTTACAAGGAAAGATTGAAGAAACTTTCCCTCCTTGAAAGGAAATGAAATTGAGAGGACCTTATAAGGTTGAAAAGAAAGTAAAAGGGGCACAGTCGTTAACACCAAGAATTGATTCATGTTATGCCTGAATATTATAACAATGGGACACAGTTTAGAATGGGGAAAGGATAGTCAGGAAGGATTTCACAGAGAGAGAGGTTAACACTTAGAATGGGTCCAAAGTAAAGTTTATTTATTAGTCACAAGTGGGCTTACATTAACACTGCAATCTTCTAGTCACCACTCTCTGGTGACTGTTCAGGTACACCGAGAGAAAATTTAGCACACCAAAGTACCTAACTAATATATCATTCAGACTGTGGGAGGAAACCAGAGCACGTGGAGGAAACCCACACTGACATGGGGAGAACGTGCAGATTCCACACAGACAGTGACCCAAACTGGGAATTGAACCCGGGTCCTTGGTGGTGTGGGCCAGCAGTGCTAACCACCGTGCCATTAACAACAGAAATTGCACCAACGCTACACCTTTTAAAATGACAAGCGTTCTAAGGAGCTTCACAACAGACAATCAAACAGAATCTGACACTGAACCACATGAGAATGTATTAAGACAAGTTATCAAAATCTTGATAGGTTTTAAGAGGAGCTTGAAGAAGGAGAAAAAGGTAAAATGGGGAATTCTAAAATGGTGAATGGTGGAGGGAATTCCAGAGCTTAGAGTTTGGGCAACTGGAGACATTGTGAGTGATTAAAGGCCAGAATTTCAGGAGTGTAGAGCTCGGAGTGGAAGGTGGTATTTGGGGAGATGTTCGCCCTTGGGTGAATGAATTAAGATGGCTGATATGGTTCTGAAATCAGGTTAAAGTCCAACAGGTTTATCTGGTAGCACGAGCTTTCAGAGCACTGCTCCTTCATTTAGGTGAGAGAGCAGCGCTCCAAAAGCTTGTGCCACTAAATAAACCTGTTGGACTTTAACCTGGTGTTGCGAGACTTCTTACTGTGTTTACCCCAGTCCAACGCCGACATCTCCACATCAGGGTTCTGAAATATTGGACAATTGGTGAAACCTGTGGGGATGACTCCTCAGGTAGCAACCCCTTAGATACAGTTGGTGTCTCTATATTTCAATGGTAATCAGACACAAGACACTGTTGCCAAGTTGATGAACAGAATAAACAAATGCAGCAAAATAAGAATGAATGTGTCCAGGAAATGTTGATGTTGCTCAGACAGAAATGAAAATAGTAACACATCAGAAAGAGACAGAACAGTTCCTGTCAGTGAATACCCCCACAGCCTGACCCCCTATAATCCTGGGTAAGAATGCAACGTGATGGTTGGATCATATATCAACACATTTTTGGATTTTAATTTAAAAAATGGCACACATTTATACAATTCCTTTCACAACATCCCCGAGTGCTCAACCGCCAACACACTTCTTTTGGAAGATAGACACTGTTGCAACGTAGGAATTGTCGCAGCCAATAGCACACAGCAAGATCCCACAGATAGAACTTAGATTAATAACCGGATAATGTGTTTTCGATGTCAATTGAGGGATAAATATTGATGTATATTTATTGAGTATTTAATGGTGTTTAGGTGCTGGGCATTAACTGGAGGCTCCCCCGCTCCCCCCGCCAGGCTGAAACTGTGGTTGTTGAGTTTGGAGGTGCATGCTTGTAATTTTATCTCTGAGAATAAAAAGCTCCAGTTCTTTCTGATTTCTACAACAAAGTGGGGAGAACCCCTCAATTCTCTCCAATGCAGTGTACTGGGATGTTTTACAAATTAGACAGGGCGTTGACTGTGTATCTCCTATCCCAGTACTGCGCTATAGTCTGGAGTATTCACTCAAGTCTTTGGAATCAGATCACTCAGATTCAGCTGGCAAACAGTTAAATGGCTCATCTCTGTGGACCCTCGCTCACATCCAATCAAATCCTACTCAGCTCTGAACTCTCACAGATAGAATATCTGATTTTACATCCAAAAGACAGACAAACTTCCAAACGTTTCTGCGTTTTCAACTACACATTTCCAGAAACTTTAAAAACACAAGTTGGATGCAATCATGTTTGGAGCATGTCTATGGGTGTGTGTTGGGTGTGCCCTGTGTGTCTTTGTAGCTGTGTGTCTGTCTATAGGTTTGTATATATTTACACATTAGATGGTATATCCTATGGTGTGTGTCCATCCCATACTGGTCTGTTTCTGAGTCGGTGTGTACATTTCTATACGCTGAAAGATCTCTGAAAGATCTGATTGTGCAAACGAGTGGGTTTTTATGGTGAAACCAGAAAATGCCAGAAGTATTCAGCAGGCCAGGCAGAGTTTCTGTTTTGTATCTGTGTTCTATGTGTCTGGCCTTGTACTATTTGTCTGTGTCTCAGTGTCAGGATTTATGTTGTGTGTGCTGAGGTAAATATGCTTCAGTTGTTAGTAGGTGTATTGTACAGGGTCTGTGTGTATATACATTTCTTGCTGACCCTGTCTCTGAGTTCAGTGAGTGTTCCATGTGGATTTTTGTCTTTTTCTCACTGTCTGGGATGATTTATTCTAGTTTAATCTTTTCTGGGCAGCCAGTCTATCTCCAAACTGTACCTCTCTCAGTTTCTGCCTCTGTGTGTGTGTGTGTGTCTAACTCAATAGGTGTATCTCTCTGTCTCTCTGACCCTCCCGCTGGCTGTGCGGCCGCTCGGCCCTGCTCCTTACCTCTGTCCCGGGACGGTTGGATCCCTGCTGCTGTGGATGGTGACTCCTGTCCTTGGTGACCGCAGCACTTGCTGTTATCCCGAGACATTGAGACATCTGGTGTGACTGGAAGCGGAATGTGCAGACTGAGTAAAGCTGCAGTGTTAACCCGACCCTTTCACTCTGTCCCACACAAATCTCAGCCGCCCCACTCAGATTAATAACTTGTCCAAACTCGAAGCAGTCTGCGCTAGGATTCTGGGATGACTCTAAACTCCACTCGCCAGAAACTTTCTCCACTCTTTGAATGAATCATGCAGCTTTTAATTGATTTAATCTCATCGATTTCTGAGCTAAAACAAAGTGTCATTCAATTATTTAGACAACTTTTAAGTTTACAAAAAAACTTTTTTGGTTTTCAAAAAAGAAGACTTGTAACTTTTTTTCCTCCAAAACTTACTGGAAGTTGAGTGTCTCTGTTCAGTTTTTGTTCAGTTCCCTGATTTGTGCCTCTCTCTGAGCTGCGGCTGCCTCAGGCTGGAGCGATTGGAGATGAAACTTTCTGTGAGTTGAGTGGCCCCTTCACTCTCCGCCTCTCTCTCTCTCCCCGAAGCTTCTCTCCTTCTGTCTCTCTGCTGAGTAAGGGGCGGAAATCGCCAGCACTGCGGATTTCTCAGCTTCCTCCAGCAGGATCTGCAAAACTGACAGTGATTCCCCCAGTCTCAGGGACAGAGTGGCTGAAAAATCAGACTTGGATAAAGTCAGCAGCCAGAGAAAGTTACAATCGTCTGTGTTAATATTCATTAAAACCAACTTCTGACACTTGCAATTTTCTCTCAGGGAAGGGGGAAAGTAAAGAATTTTTTAACAATTCACTTAAACTGAAACACATTCCCCCCCAAAATAACTCACATCTCTCAGAACAGCCTGCAGGCATTGAGCAGAAACTTCCAGTCCATTAGTCCCACCCCAGGATTGTCTCCTGAAGCTCCCTTCGATCCCCCTGCTCACCCCTTACCCCACCCTAACTGCCCAGCCCCCTCCCCACACCGCTGTCCACCCCGCACCCCACCCTAACAGCTCAACTTCCTCCCCACACCCCGTCCATCCCCCCGTCACCACCCTAACTGCCCTCTCCCTCACCACACCCCTGCCCACCTCGCACCCCTAACCTAACTGCTCAACCTCCTCATCACACCCCTGTCCATCACCCCTATCCCCACCCCATCCATTTTGGGGATGGCATAGTGATTAGTGATGCTGCCTCACAGTGCCAGGTTCCTGGGTTCAACTCTGGCCTCAGGTCACTGTCTATGTGGAGTCTGATGTGGAGATGCCAGTGTTGGACTGGGGTAAACACAGTAGGAAGTCGCAAAACACCAGGTTAAAGTCCAACGGGTTTATTTGGTAGCAAATGCCACTAGCTTTCAGGCCTCTGCCTCTTCATCAGGTGAGTGGGGAGTAATGCAGAACTCACCACTCACTTGACGAAGGGGCAGAGCCCCGAAAGCTAGTGGCGTTTGCTACCAAATAAACCTGTTGGACTTTATCCTGTTGTTTTGAGACATATTACTATGTGGAGTCTGCACATTTCCCCCCGTGTCTGCGTGGGTTTCTTCCAGGTGCTCCGGTTTCCTCCCACACTCCAAAGATGTGCAGGTTAGGTGGATTGGCCATGCTAAATTGACCCTTAGTATCAGGGGTATTAGCAGGGTAAATGTGTGGGGTTAAGGGGATGGGACCTGAGTGGGATTGTGGTCGGTGCAGGCTCAATGGACAATGAAGCAAACTATGTAGGTGTGAGGGGCAAAACTGGATCAGAAAATTATATTGAAAAATATTAGCTTTTGATTTGCTTTATTATTGTCACATGTATTAACACAGTGAAAAGTATTGTTTTTTGTGCGCTTATACAGACGAAGCATACCATTCATAGAGAAGGAAAGGAGAGGGTACAAAATGTAGTGTTGCAGTCATAGCTAGGGTGTAGAGAAAGATCAATTTAATGCAAGGTAAGTCCATTCAAAAGTCTGGTGGCAGCAGGGAAGAAGCTGTTCCTGAGTTGGTTAGTTCATATCCTCAGACTTTTGTATAATTTTCTCAATGGAAGAAGGTGGAAGAGAAAATGTCCGGGGTGCGTGGGGTCCTTAATTATACTGGTTACTTTTCCCAAGGCAGCGGGAAGTGTAGACAGAGTCAATGGATAGGAGGTTGGTTTGTGTGATGGATTGGGCTACATTCACGACCTTCTGTAGCTCCTTGCAGTCTTGGGCAGAGCAGAAGCCCGTACCAAGCTGTGATACAATCAGAAAGAATGCTTTCTATGGTGCATCTGTAACAGTTGGTGAGAGTCGCAGCGGACATGCCAAATTTCCTTAGTCTTCAGAGAAAGTAGAGACGTTGATGGGTTTTTGTAATTATAGTGTTGGCATGGGGGGTCCAGGACAGGTTGTTGGTGATCTGGACACCTAAAAACTTTAAGCTCTGCTAATTCCTATTGGCTGTGGCTAATAGGAGTTAAAGTTTAAATAGTATCAAAGGAAGAGGCTGATAATGTCCCAAAAAAATGTGGGAGGCTTGAAGGTTGGGAGCATTTTAGAAATCAGCAAATTTAAGTGGTGCAGGAGCAAGGGGACTGAGCGTATCATAGAACATAGAACATAGAACATAAAACATTACAGCGCAGAACAGGCCCTTCGGCCCACGATGTTGCGCCGACCAGTTACAAAAACAATGACCCACTAGCCTATACCAATCCCTTTTCGTCCATAAACCTATCCAGAGATCTCTTAAACGCCCCCAAACTAGACGCATTTACAACTGCAGCAGGCAGGGCATTCCAATCCCTCACCACCCGCTGGGTAAAGAACCTACCCCTGACATCCGTCCTGTAGCTACCCCCCCTTAATTTAAAGCCATGCCCCCTCGTGCTAGCTTTCTCCATCCGAGGAAAAAGGCTATCACTATCCACCCTATCTAAACCTCTAATCATCTTATATGTTTCAATAAGATCCCCTCTTAGCCGCCTTCTTTCCAACGAAAACAACCCTAAATCCCTCAGTCTCTCCTCATAGGACCTCCCCACCATACCAGGCAACATCCTAGTAAACCTCCTCTGCACCCTCTCCAACGCCTCCACATCCTTCTTGTAATGCGGGGACCAGAACTGCACACAGTACTCCAAGTGCGGCCGCACTAGAGTAGTGTACAGTTGCAACATTACACTGCGACTCCTAAATTCAATCCCCCTACCAATAAACGCCAAGACACCGTACGCCTTCTTAACAACCTTATCTACTTGATTCCCAACTTTCAGGGATCTATGTACACACACACCTAGATCCCTCTGTTCATCCACACTATTCAAAGTCCTCCCGTTAGCCCTATACTCGACACATCTGTTGTTCCTACCAAAGTGAATTACCTCACACTTCTCCGCATTAAATTCCATCCGCCACCTCTCGGCCCAGCTCTGCAACCTATCTAAGTCTCCCTGCAGACTATGACACCCTTCCTCACAATCTACCACACCTCCAACTTTGGTGTCATCAGCAAATTTACTAATCCACCCAACTATACCCTCATCCAGATCATTAATAAAAATTACAAACAACAGTGGCCCCAAAACAGATCCCTGAGGCACACCACTCGTAACTGTACTCCATGATGAATATTTACCATCCACCACCACCCTCTGTCTCCTATCTGATAGCCAATTCCTGATCCAACTTCCTAGATTACCCACAATCCCATACATCTGCATTTTCTGCAGAAGCCTACCATGGTGAACCTTATCGAACGCCTTACTAAAATCCATGTATACCACGTCAACTGCCTTGCCCCCATCCACCTCTTTGGTCACCTTCTCAAAAAACTCAATAAGGTTAGTAAGGCACGACCTACCCGCTACAAAACCATGCTGACTATTTCTAATCAATTCATTACACTCCAAATAACTATAAATCCTATCCCTAATAATTTTTTCTAAAACCTTGCCCACAACAGAAGTAAGACTCACCGGTCTATAATTCCCGGCAAAGTCTCTGTTCCCCTTCTTAAACAATGGGACAACATTCGCTATCCTCCAATCCTCCGGGACTACACCAGAGACCAATGACGACCTGAAGATCTGAGCCAGAGGCTCTGCAATCACCTCTCTAGCCTCCCAGAGAATCCTAGGGTAGATCCCATCCGGACCAGGGGACTTATCTATTTTCAGCCCCTCAAGAATTTCCAGCACATCCCCTTTATCAACCGTAATACTGTCTATTTTACACCCCTGCAACCCAATGTCCTCCTCAGCTATATTCATGTCCCCCTGCGTGAACACCGAAGAGAAATATTGGTTCAATACTTCTCCAATCTCCTCCGGTTCCACACACAACTTCCCCCTGCTGTCTGTAACTGGCCCTAATCTTGCCCTGACCAACCTTCTGTTCTTGACATACCTATAGAACGCCTTAGGATTCTCCTTAATCCTATCAGCCAAATTCTTCTCATGTCCTCTTTTAGCCCTTCTCAACTCACTCTTCAACTCCCTCCTAGCCAATCTAAAGCTTTCTAGTGCACTATCTGAGCCCTCCAATCTCATCCGAACATAAGCCTCCTTTTTCTTTTTAACCATCGACTCAACTCTTTTAGTGCACCACGGTTCCCTAGATCTACCAAATCCACCATGCCTGACAGGGACATACCTATCAAGGACTCGCAGTAGCTGCTCCTTGAAAAAACTCCACATTTCAGACGTTCCCAGTCCCTGTAATCCCCTAATCCAATCCATGCTTCCTAATTCACTCCTGATAGCCTCATAATCGCCCTTACCCCAGCTAAAATTGCTGACCCGAGGTTCATGCCTATCTCTTCCCATCACTAAGGTGAACGTAACCGAATTGTGGTCACTATCACCAAAATGCACACCAACTTCCAAGTCTAGCACCTGGTCTGGCTCATTTCCCAGCACCAAATCCAATATAGCCTCACCTCTAGTTGGCCTGTCTACATACTGAGACAAAAAACCTTCCTGCACGCTTTGTACAAACACTGACCCCTCTAGCGAGCTAGAACTATAGCAACTCCAATCAATATTCGTAAAGTTAAAGTCCCCCATAACAATTACCCTATTACTTTCACTCCTAACCAGGATTGTCTCCGCAATCCTTTCCTCAACCTCTCTAGAACTTTTAGGAGGTCTATAAAAGACTCCCAACAGGGTGACCTCTCCTCTCCTATTTCTAATCTCCGCCCATACTACCTCAACTGACAAGTCCTCATCAAACTTTCTCTCCGACACTGTAATACAGTCCTTGACTAGCAATGCTACCCCACCCCCCCTTCTACCTTCTTCTCTACTCCGACTAAAGCATTTGTACCCCGGAACCTGCAACATCCATTCCTGACCCTGCTCTATCCATGTCTCAGAAATGGCCACAACATCAAAGTCCCAGGTACTGATCCACGCTGCAAGTTCATCCACTTTATTGCGAATACTCCTCGCATTAAAGCACACGCATTTCAAACCCTGCTCCGCCCCACCCCCACTATGCCGTGCCTTGCATTCCCCAACTATGCCCCCCTCACTTTCACCCCCTTTCCTCACTATCCCTCCCCCCCTCCGAATCAGTTTAAACCTTCCTGCATCGCTTTTGCAAATTTACCCCCCAGGATATTGATTCCCCTCTGGTTCAGGTGTAGACCATCCCTCTTATAGAGGTCCCACCTTCCCCAGAATGAGCCCCAATTGCTCAAGTACCTGAACCCCTCCCTCCTGCACCATCCCCTCAGCCACGAGTTCAAACTTTCCCTCTCCCTATTCCTCTCTAAACTATCCCGTGGCACAGGCAAGAGTCCAGATATAACTACTCTTTCTGACTTCGCCTTTAGTTTCCACCCCAACTCCATAAATCTTTGCTTAATATCCCCTTCCCTTAATCTCCCTATGTCATGTGTCCCCACATGAACTATAACTTGGGGTTGATCTCCCTCTCCCCTAAGAGTCCTGAATACTCTGTCCGATACATCCTGGACCCCAGCCCCTGGTAGGCAACACACCAGCCCAGAGTCCCTACCCTTACCTCCAACTCTCCTATCCGTCCCCATAACTGTGGAGTCCCCAATCACGAGGCCCAATCAGTGCGTAAGTCATTGAAAGTGGCAGAACAGGTGGACAGAGTAGTTAATAAAGCATGCAGTTTGCAAGGCTTTATTAATAGGGGCATAGAGTACAACAGCAAGGAGGTTATGATGAACTTGTATAAAACTGGCCTCAGCTGCAGCATTACAGCCAGCTCTGGGGTGCAGCACCTTAGAAAAGAGGTGAGGTATCGGAGGGAGTGCAGAAAAGATTCACAAGGATGTTTCTGGTGACGAGGAATTGAAGGTATTTTGGAGAAGGAGGGATTGATTCCCTTGGAGAAGAGAAAGCTGAGAGGGGATTTGAAAGAAGTTTTCAAAACCCTGAGTGGTCTGCACCGTGTACATTGGGCAAAAATGTTCCCACCAAGAAAGAGGTGGTCAACATGGATGTTTCTTTTCTTTATCCTTTCATAGGATGTGAACATCACCAAGCAAGGCCAACATTTGATGCCCATCCCTAATTGCCTTTGAGGGGCTGAAATGGTCAGTTTGTCCACTTTCCTGTGTTCTGAAATAATTTGCAAAAGAGGCAACAACAACATGAGGGAAAATGTTTTGATTTTGATTTGATTTATTATTGTCACATGTTTTAACATACAGTGAAAAGTATTGTTTCTTGTGCGCTGTACAGACAAAGCGTACTGTTCATAGAGAAGGAAATGAGAGAGTGCAGAATGTAATATTGCAGTCACAGCTAGGGTGTAGAGAAAGATTAACTTAATGCAAAGTAAGCCCATTCAAAAGTCAGACAGCAGCAGGGAAGAAGCTGTTCTTGAGTCAGTTGGTCCTCAGACTTTTGTATCTTTTTCCCCAAAAAGAAGAAGGTGGAAGAGAGAATGTCAGGGGTGCATGAGGTCCTTAATTATGCTGGCTGCTTTGCTGAGGCAGTGGGAAGTGTAGACAGAGTCAATGGATAGGAGGCTGGTTTGTGTGATGGATTGGGCTACATTCACAACTTTTTGTCATTTCTTGCAGTCTTGGGCAGAGCAGGAGCCCAGACCAAGCTGTGATACAACCAGAAAGAATGCTTTCTATGGGAAATCTGTAAAAATTGGTGAGTGTTGTCACTGACATGCCAAATTTCCTTAGTCTTCTGAGAAAGTATTGGTGTTGGTGGGCTTTCTTAACTATAGTGTCAGTGTGGGGGGACCAGGACAGGTCGTTGGTAATCTGGATACCTTAAAAACTTGAAGCTCTCGACTCTTTCTACTTCAACCCCATTGATGTAGACAGGGGCATGTTCTACTTTCTGCTTCCTGAAGCCGATGACAATCTCTTTTGTTGAAGTTGAGGGAGAGATTATTGTTGCCGCACCAATTCACCAGAGTCCACATCTCATTCCTGTACTCTGTCTCATTATTGTTTGAGACACACAGCGAGCGGTTATGGTCTAGAATGTACTGTCTGAGAATGTGATGGAGACAGATTCACACAGCAAATGGTTAGGATCTGGAATGTACTGTCTGAGAGTGTGGTGCACACAGCATACATTGAGACATTCAAAAAAGGGAATTAGATGTTACCTGAAAAGGAAGAATGTGCAGGATTATGGGCAGAAGAAGGGGGAATGCCATGTTGTGAATTGCCCGTTCAGTGAGCCAACATTCACATGATGGACAGAATGGCCTCCTTCTGTGCTGTAGCAATTCGATGATTTT
The DNA here is from genome assembly GCF_965287045.1 of Carcharhinus amblyrhynchos. NCBI lineage: Eukaryota > Metazoa > Chordata > Chondrichthyes > Carcharhiniformes > Carcharhinidae > Carcharhinus > Carcharhinus amblyrhynchos. The sequence goes on along the minus strand of NC_137345.1, from coordinate 1,049,093 downwards.
GTGATTCCATGAAAGAGTGATCAAGAAATTGATAAAAGATAATGAGTAAATAATGGAGCAAGAGAAATAAATCAGATTTATAACATCTTTATAGGTCTGTAAATAAAAAGAACCTAATGCAAATAAACATGAGTCCATTAAGAGAAACCACGAACATACAATGGGGAAACGACAGAAACAAATACTGTTTTTCTGTATTTGGGGCAGAAGGAGGGAAAAAACGTTCTGGGAATAATGGGGAGGGGGAGAGGTGGGAATCTAGTGAGGATGAGGAATGTAGGGAAATGAATACAAGAAATAATACAGGAAAAATAACTGGGGTGAAGCGATGGATCCTCCAGACCTGATTCCCCACATCGTAGGTTTTTAAAGAAGGTGGTTGCAGAGATAATGAATGGACATCTTTAAAACTTCCAGATTCTAAAGTTTCTAAGGATTAGAAGGCAGCAAAGATAACCTCACTGTGAAGAATAAAGGAAGAGGAATCTGTGTGAATCTGTCTCCACCACAATCTCAGCGGGAACGAGAGGTCCATTAGTCCAACATCAGCAGTGGGAAAATGCGAGCATCTATTTTCAGAGACATGGTTACAGCACAAAGCAAAATAATAACCTGGATAAGTAGAGTCAACATGGATTTATGACAGGAAATTGTGATTGATGAATCAGTTAGAATTATTACAGGATGAAGCAAGTTGGATGGATAACGGGGAACCAGTGGATGTGATATATTTATATTCTATCAATAACAAAAGATTAGGACACATCTGATTGGGGGTAATAGTTGAATGGATTGAAGGTTGGTTAATAGACGGAACAGACAGTGGGAGAATTTTCAGGTAGTCAGGCAGTAAATTGTGCCAAAGAGCACAGTACTTTAGGCTTTAGCTATTTACAATTTATATTAATGATTTATAGGATTAGTCCTGAGTCTAGCCTGTCCCTGATGATACACAGTTGTGTGGGAAAGTAAGTGAGTGTAGCTCAAGGGTCTGGTACATGTAGGGTAAATGTGGGACTGAATACAGTTCCACCCACATAGTGGTCTCAGAGGGCACATTGTTATATATTTAAGTAGTTGCATGATTGCTTTAAGAGCCAGTCAGATGGTTTGATGGTGATGTCATTAGGATGTTTCAGAGAATCCTGATTTAATTTCAGTTTCTCACTGTACAGACAAAACCTCTGAGGATAAATCTGTTGTTAGTCCAAATCTACATGTGCAAACCACCCCTTTTTCATTTTCGTTTTTGTAAAACCCACAATCCCTAACAAAGTTAGGACATTATACACAGGACCTGTACCCAGATCAGTGTGGCGTTGGATAGAGTTGTGTGAAGACCAAAGTATGGAGACAGCTCGAAGCTCATACCCTTTACTATATGAGGATAATTCTCGTAGTTAATGAAAACTAACAGTTAATCTACTAAAGATGACAAAGACTTTAGCAAAACCATCAAGGTGTAACCAGCATGGTGACAGTTTGTGAGGAAAACCCCAAAACCTCACAAAACTGCAGGGACAAACCAAAATGTGGAAGAATGTTGAGAATAAATTTAACAAAGCATCCTGACCAGAAAAGAAGCCCCAGAAAACAGAGGAAATGTAACCAGGACAAAGCTCCAAAGAAAGGCTTGGAAGCTGAAGGCAGGGATTTTAAAATTATTGGTGGCAGTGGAGGACCCCAAAGGATTTCTTGGAATTCCAGCTTCAAATGTGCTGAGTCAGTGACCTAATGGGGGTGAGCTAAATCTTTTAAAATTCCAGGCTGCAACAAGTCCTGAAAAATAATTCAGAGAGAAACCTGTTGTTAAATCCAATCCCTGAGTTAGAATCTGAACATGTGACATTTGAGTTCATCAGAAACAAAAAAAACGAGAAAGATTTAATTATATATTCTGGGGATTTCACAACTGTCCAACTCAGTGAAAAACAAGCAGAAGCCAGAACTTGCTAGACTTGTGAATCAAAATAGTAAAATTGAATAAGAGAAAGCTGAAGGCAGCTGATCCAGGTGGCCATTGTTAAATATTGATGTCAAGTTGTGTGTAGTGCTGTTGTAGGGGAGCCCACCATAACTGTAAAGTGTGAGAAATCCCTGAAAGTTAAAGTTTTAAAGTTTATTTTTTACTGTCACATGTAGGCCTACATTAACAGTGCAATGACGTTACTGTGAAAATCCCCTAGTCACCACAGTCTGGCACCTGTTTGGGCACACTGAGGGAGAATTTAGCATGGCCACTGCACCTAACCAGCACGTCTTTCAGACTCTAGAAGGAAACCAGAGCACCCGAAGGAAACCCACGCAGACATGAGGGGAACAGGTGCAGATTCCACACAGACAAACACCTTAGGACGGAATTGAACCCGGGTCCCTTGCGCTGTGAGGCAGCAGTGCTAACCATTGTGCCACCATGCCACCCCTTTGTCTCCAACTGAACAGGGATGCCACCTTGACATTCAGAAATCTCCTAATGCAGAATGTATACTTTAAAAATTTTGAACAGGAATTAGAATTCAGAAGCAGCAACATTCTCCAAAGAGCTTAATTCAATAAAGAGTCCAACCAATAGGAGAACCTATTGATTCTCCCTGGAGTACTGTGTGCAGTTTTGGAGTCTTTATCTGAGAAAGAATGTCCTTGCTATACAGGGCATACAGCAATGGTTTACCAGGCTGATTCCTGGGACGGTGGGGCTGTCATATGAGGAGCAACTCAGACGCTTAGGATTATATTAATTGGAGTTTGGAAGAGTGAGAGGGGATCTCATAGAAACTCATAAAATTCTAACAGGGTTAGACAGGATACATTCAGAAAGACTGTTCCCAATGGTGGGGGGGTCTAGAACTAGGCGTCATAGTTTGGGATAAGGGGTAAACTTTTAGAACTGAGGTGAAAAGAAATTTCTTCACCCAGAGGTGATGAATGAGTGGAATTCACTCCCCCAGAAAGTAGTTGAGGCCAAAACATTTTGTGATTTCAAGAAGGAATTAGATATATCTCCTGGGGCTAGAGGGATCAAGGGATATGAGGGGGAAAGGCAGGATCGGGATATTGAATTCAATGATCAGCCATGATCAGAATGAATGGTGGAGCAGGCTCGAAGGGCCGAGGGATCTCATCCTGCTTCTAGTTGCTATGTATTTCTCTATGTATGTATTTCAGGAAAGTTAGCAGAGTTACAAAAGAAAAATGTAGAGAGAAAGCAGTTGTATCAGAAAGCATGCACCGAAGAAGAATCTGAATGTATCCGGAATGTTGTTGCCTTAAAATTAATGTCTCAATGAGGAAATGGAGACCTTTACATATTCAGGCAGATGAGAAGTGGGCAGAACTTCATCAAGTAGTATTGCCAGCAGGATATAGAAAGGAGGCGTTGCAAGTCGTACTTGAGATACCAGTAGGAGGTCATTGGGAGTAAGAGAAACTCATCCTAAAATACAGAAACATTTTTATTGGCCTGGACTGCGTAAAGATGTGATTAAATTTTGTCGGTCATTTCACACAAGTCAGTTCATAGGGAAATCTCAAACGGTGCTAAAACCAGCAACCAAAATTTGAGGAATCATTTACAAGGGTCTTAATTGATTGCATAGGATCCCTCCCGAGGACAAAAAGTGGGAATCAACATCTATTGACCATAATTGATATACCTACTTGCTTTCCAGAGGACACTCCATTACCCAATATTACAGCTAAAAGGACTACCCACAGAAATACAATCAGACCAAGGATCAAATTTTACATCAAAGTTATTCAAGAGGATTGTGGATATCTTAGGAATAAAACAATTTAAATCAATGCATACCATCCAGAATCTCAGGGAGTGTTAGAGCGGTGTTGAGGGCTTATTGTCAAGATTATCTGGAGGATTTCGATAGAGGAATTCCGTTTGTGCTCTTTGCAATTAGGGATGCACCTAATGAGTCAACCAAATTCAGTCCATTTGAATTGATTTTTGGTTATGAGGTAAATTGATTAGGGAGAATTGGTGAGTGAGCATTCTGAGACTACCTTATTGGACAATGTCTCAATCTTTAGGGAAAGATTGAATAGAGCGGCTGAATTAGCTAGGCAGCATTTAAAAGTGGCACAGTATTTGATGAAATAGGAAGCGGACCAAAAAAAAATCAAGAATTTGTAGTTTTATTCCTAGCGGGGATAAATTATTAGCATTGCTACCAATGGTGGGTGAATCTTTAAAAGCAAAGCTTAGTAGGCTTTATCAAATTGAAAGGAAATTGAGTGGTGATTTGATAAGAAAGCCAGATAAAAGGAAAACTCACAGAGTGTGTCATATGAATATGCTCAAAAAGTATTATGATAGGGAAGGAAAGCAGAAGGAGAATGTGTTAGTGGCTACAACTCAGAGTGAAGAACCAAATCTAGGTGATTCTGAATTTGACATCCCTCCAATTAATTTGGATAATGAGGAGGTTATCAGAAATTGGAATGAATTGTTCAGTTACCTTCTGGAGGAAAATCAAAATGACCTGAAAGAGTTATTAAAATCACAGAGAGAGATATGTAGGAATAAGCTGGGAAACACTAAAATGATTGTCAATAGGTTAGTTGTGGAAAATACTGTTCCAATTGAGTAACATCTGTATGGACTTAATACTCTCAAGTTGCCAGTTTTTTTATTCATCTGTGGGACATGGGTGTCACTGGCTGGCCAGCATTTGTTGCCCAATCCTAGTTGCCTGAGAGCAGTTGAGAGTCAACCACATTGCTGTGGCACTGGAGTCACATGTAGGCCAGACCGGGTCAGGATTTCCTTCTCTAAAGGACATTGTTATTTATTTATTAGTCACAAGCAGGCTTATGTTAACATTGCAATGAAGTTACTGTGAAAATCCCCTAGTCACCAGTGTCTGTTTGGGTACACTGAGGGAGAATTTAGCATGGCCAATCCACCTAATGTGCACATATTTGAACTGTGGGAGGAAGCTGGAGCACCCGAAGGAAACCCACACAGACACAGGGAGAACATGCAGACTCCGCATGGGGATTGAACCCGGGTCCCTGGCTCTGTGAGGCAGCAATGCTAACCACTGTGCCATCGTGCTGCCTTCCCTGGCATTTTCCGACAGTCAACAATAGTTTCATGGTCATCAGGTTGAACGTCTTTGTCAAGAAGAAAAAGGAAGCATATGTAAGGATAAGAAAGTTCAGTTGGGTTCTTGAGGGTCACAAGGTAGCAAGGAATGAGCTAAAAAAGGGCTTAGGACGGGGCATGAGACGTCCTTGGCAGATCGGATAAAGGAAAACCCAAGGTTTTTTACTCTATTGTGAAAAATAAAAGAATGATCAGGGTGAGGTTAGGGCCAGTCAAGGATAGTAGTGGGAACTTATGCATGGAGTTAGAAGAGATAGGAGAGGCGATGAATGAATAGTTTTCTTCAGTGTTCACTAAGGAGAGGGGCCATGTTTTTGAGGATGAGAGGAGGTAGATGTTCTGAGGGAAGATGTATTAGCAATTTTGAAAAATCTGAAGTTCGATATATCCCCTGGGCCGAATGGGATCTATTCTAGGATTCTTTGAGATTGCAGAACCTTTGGCTTTGATCTTTGGGTCCTCACTGTCCACGGAGATAGTGCCAGAGGACTGGAGAGTGATGAATTTTGTTCCTCTGTTCAGGAAAGAAAATAGGAATGACCCTGGTAATTATAGGCCAGTTACTCTTACTTCAATGGGGGGGTTGGTAAGTTAATGGAAAAGGTCCTGAGGGACAAGATCTATGACCATTTGAAAAGATATAACTTAACCCGTGATAGTCAGCACGGATTCTTGAAGGGTAAGTCTTGCCTCACAAATTTGATTGAATTCTTTGAGGAGGTAACTAAGTGTGTAGGTGAAGGTAGAGCAGTTGATGTTGTATACATGGATTTTAGTAGGGTGTTTGATAAGGTTCCCTACGGTAGGCTCATGAAGAAAGTAAGGAGGTGTGGGATAGAAGGAAATTTGTCCGATTGGATAAGTAGCCGGCTGTCTCATCGGTGGTGGATGGAAAATTTTCAGACTGGAGGCCAGTTACCAGCGGTGTACCTCAGGGATCAGTGTTGGGTCCTCTGCTATTTGTGATTTTTATCAATGACTTGGAGGAGGGAGCTGAAGGGTGGGTTAGGAAATTTGCTGAAGACACCAAGATTGGTGGAGTAGTGGATGAGTTGGAGGGCTGTTGTAGGCTGCAAAGAGACATTGATAGGATGCAGAGCTAGGCCGAAAGGTGGCAGATGGAGTTTAACCCTGATAAGTGCGAGGTGATTCATTTTGGTAGGACAATTTGAAATGCGGACTACAGGGTCAATGGCAGGGTTCTGAGGAATGTGGAGGAACAGAGAGATTTTGGGATTCATACCCACAGATCTCTGAAGGTTGCCACTCAAGTGGATTGAGCTGTGAAGAAGGTTTATAGTGTGTTAGCATTTATTAATAGGGGGTTTGAATTTAAGAGCCGTGAGGTTATGCTGCAACTATACAGGACCTTGGTGAGACCACATTTGGAATATTGTGTTCAGTTCTGGTCACCTCACTATAAGAAGGATGTGGAAGTGTTGGAGAGAGTGCAGAGGAGATTTACCAGAATGCTGCCTGGTTTGTAGCATAGGTCTGATGAGGAAAGGTTGAGGGAGCTGGGGCTTTTCTCTTTAGAGCGGGGGAGGATGAGAGGTGACTTAATAGAGGTTTAAAAGGTGATGAGGGCGATAGATAGAGTGGACGTTCAAAGACTATTTCCTCGGGTGGATGTAGCTGTTACTAGGGGGCATAACTATAAGGTTCATGGTGGGAGATATAGGAGGGATGTCCAAAGTAGATTCTTTACTCAGAGAGTGGTTGGGGTGTGGAATGCACTGCCTGCTGTGATAGTGGAGTTGGACACTTTAGGAACTTTCAAGCAGTTATTGGATAGGCACATGGAGCACATCAGAATGATAGGGAGTGGGATAGCTTGATCTTGGGTTCAGACAAGGCTCGGCACAATATCGAGGATGAAGGGCCTGTACTGTTCTATGTTCTATTAGGAGATTTGTAATTTTGGATTTGTTTTATTGAATGCAAATTTCATCAGCTACCATGGCGGGATTCGAACCCAGGTCCCCGGAACATTAGCTGAGTTCCTGGATTAATAGTCCAGCGATAATGCCACTGGGCCATTGTCTCCCCTGAAGAAGGAGAAGCTGATGTTTGCTCAGCCTGAAATGCTGCAGCTGAAAATCTCAATCAAACATGTAAAACTGGAGAAGGTGAAGAAGGAAAACCAGCTGCTGGACAATGATGTGAATGAGGGAAATGAGCAGGCGCAGAGACAGATGAAAGAAAAGTTGACTGAATTTAAATTGTTGAAGTTACCTGGACATAAATTACAGAAGAAAAATGTAGATGAATCAACAATCATGTGTGATCTCAAGGTGGAGATTTACTACTGCAAACAAAATAAAAGGACAACAACATGAAATGAGACTGTTTGCTGAAAGTACACCATTATTTAAAATGAATCTGTCCAGCTTGCACAGACGTGAGTACCCAGTGAAGCAGCAGTGTATGCAGCTGGCGTTTGAATATATTAGGGTGTTTTAGTAGCAGTGTAACTGCCACAGTAATCTCTGGAAACATGATTGCAACGGGTTCTGAATCCAAGGAAGACAATCTACTGTGTGTTTTTGCCAAAGAGTGTGTAGAAAGTGATGGTGAAGACTGCCTGATAGAGGAACAAAGGCCAGTTAATAAGAAATTGGGCAGAGATAAAGCAACCTTTCTGAATGGCCTTGACCGCACACATATGAAGATGAGGTGTCGTACAAAAGTTCTCTTTGACAAACTTTGTGAGCAGTTCAATCTTTAGTAAGAAGATTATTTGCATTTTGACACTTTGGGACTCCAAGGTCAAAAGGACAAGTTGGACTCAGCAAAGGAGGTTAAAAAATAAATCTGAAGTGGTTTGTGCCAGTTTACATCCAATATAATGTTTTACCCTCCTGATTCTGTCTAGCTCTCTGAGGACATTACCAGAACTCATTTATACTCGTAAAGATCTCATTGAACTCAGACTAGGAATCAAACCAAGATGACAGACTGAAGGGGATTGTTGGAAAGGGAAGAGGAAGCTGAACAATAACAAAGAAAGGAGGAATATTCAATATTGGAGGAAAAGGACTGGAATGAATTGTATTACTGCTATATGCTTATTTTATAAAAGATATGTATAGAGTACTAATAGTGTGAAATTGGATGGTTTTGAAAAATGAAGCCATTTCTGTGGGATGATGTTGTGCCTTTAAGAAATATATCTCATGTTTCTTGTGCAGGATCTGTTTTAGCAGATTTTTAAAAAATTATTGGTGCTATTGGGTCTATAACCAGTATCCCATACTGTTACTGCAGCAGTATAATTGCTGGAATATTTGTTTTAATCTGGACTAATGTTATTCTGTTGTTTTTAGTGTTTCCTCCAAGATTTTGCAGTGTAGGACTTGTTTAGCATGATTGACAGGGAAGAAATCATGTGACTGGGTGGAGCTAGGCTTACACAGAAAACTCAATTCAGATGTTGCTTGGTGGGATTAGGGAGTGGTGGTTTCTTTTTTCTCTCTCTAAAGTTGGATTCTGGAATCTGCCAGAAAACAAGACCCTTTCTCTGAGATTCTGCTGCATGAGAGTCAGAAGAAAGGTGCCTGTCTGGATCAGTGTCCAGAGGTGTTAAAAGGCTGGAAATGTAGCAGTCATGTGAGAATATTTGCTTTTGGTTCTGACTGATTCTGAAGAAGGGATTTATGTGTGTAAGATACTGCTAAATTAGAACAATAGAAGCAGTCAGCTGTTAAGGATTATACTTTGTCGTGTTTAAGTATTTTAATTAGTAAAACTTATGCTAATTATTTTTATATTTTAGCTGAGTTGTTTAATAAGTTTGTTTTGATAAAAGCTTCCTAGTGGGTCAATAGAATCACACCTGGAGTGAAACATCTTATTCTCACACTTAGGCCAAAATCAAATAAAATTGGGGTCTAACTAACTTCATACTATAGCTTGGAGTTTCTGATCTGCTCTGTAACAGGCTTCACGGGGTAAATGCTGTGCGCATGACTCCTCTGAGGAGAATGTTCTTTACACTCAAAGACTTGTGAATCCTGGGAATTCTCTGAGAAGGCTGTGGTATGGATGGCACAGTGGCAGAATGGTTGGCACTGCTACCTCATAGCACCAGGGACTTTGGTTTGATTCCTGGCCTTGGGTCACTGTCTGTGTTCTGTCTGCGTGTTCTCTTCATGTCTGTGTGGGTTTTGCCTGGGTGCTCTGGTTTTCTCCCACAGGCCAAAGATATGTGGGTTAGGTGCAGTGGGCATGCTAAATTCTCCCTCAGTCTATCTGAACAGGCACCGGAGTGTGGCAACTAGGGGACTTCATTGCAGTGTTAATGTAAGCCTACTTGCGACACTAATTAATAAGCTTTAAAAAACAAAGGATGTTCAGTCACTAAATATATTTGAGACATAGTCTGCCACTTCCGATGGAGAGGCGATTGAGTTAAATTGCTACACTGCTCAAAAGCTCTTATCACAACCTCCAGGTGATCCTTTCTTATCTGATCTTCAGGCCGAGTGAGATCTGGGCAGCGCAGTGCATCCCAGGGCCCGGTGTCGAGGCCTCTACTGTCCCAGGCCATTTATTTACAGCACAAGTTGCCATAAAGCAGTTGAACTTAAAGATCCAACTAGATTTAAAGGTATTTGATAAGATAAGCATATAGCTCAGTAGTAGGATTTGGGGGGAGGGGTATGGGTCAGGTCAGGGAGTGGGTTCAGGGGGTGTGTTGTGTTGGGAGGTCAAGTTGAGTGGGTTGAGCCAGCCTCAGTGGGAGGAGGGGCGTGTGTCAACAAGGGCTTTGGTGGAATGGGCAGTGGTGTCAGGTTGGAGACAGCCGTGGGGAGGGCGGGGGTTTCAGACTGGGTGTTGGGATGGAGTGGAAGTTGAACCCAGCTGGGGAAGGGGTGGTGGAATGGATGGAAGATAGAATCCCTGTGGGGATGGGAATAACCTTGTGGGTTGTGGAGTTTCCATTGAGGAATGTATTCCCTTGATACTGGGGGAGTTCTGTGAGAGATAGGAGGAGTGCCCTTGGTATTGAGGGCTTGCTGCGGAGAATTCCTTGTGGGAGGATTGGGATAGTCTCTGGGGAATCAGGTAGTGGAGGATTCTGGGGATGGTCTGGAGTGGGGATGTGGGGGGAGTGCTGGGGTTTTGGGGGAGTTCTGGGAGTTTGGGAGTAGTCTTGTGGCTTATGAGGGATTCCCATAGATGGTCGGTGTGAGTCTATGCAATAGCTAGCCAGATGTTAGAAGTAGTTTTAATTCAAACCTTTTCTGGATAACTATTGGTTGGATTTTTCCTAAGTTTGTGATTTAAATCATATTTTTGGATGATTCCCAGTGCAGGGCTATTTCCGAGTAAGATTTGCACTTCCAAACAATTACCATGCCAACCTTACCTGGGATTATCTGGGTGTGGGGGACCCCCAGTGCATTTTTGGGGTACCAACCAGTACAATGCTGTGGAACTGGGACATCATATCAGCTGAATGTGAGCTAAATAACTGACTTTAATCTGTGTAATGGAACTGAGAGATTTTGTTTTTATTCATTCATTGGATATGGGGTGTCACTGGCTCGGCCAGCATTTATTGCCCATCCCTAGTTGCCTGAGGGCAGTTGAGAGTCAACCACATTGCTGTGGGTCTGGAGTCACTTGTAGGTCAGACCCGATGAGGACGACAGATTTCCTTCCTCAAAGGAACAGTAGTGAACCAGATGGATTTTTCTGACAATTGTCAATAGATGCTTAATTCCACTGTCTGCTGTGGTGGGATTCGAACCCAGATCCCCAGAACATTAGCTGAGTTTCTGGATTAATTATCTCGCAATAATGCCATTAGGCCATTGCCTCCCCTTGGATATATCCAAGATGTACTTTGTTGCAGAACTGTGAGTAATACATACCGATGTGATTGATATAAATGCATGTTGTATCCCAAGGCAATCTGTTTAATAGAGCAGAGCGTATTTTATCCTGGCATAATCAATAGGATTGCAATTTGAGTGCTATATTCCTTTGCAATTTATGCAGCAGGAATCTGGATGATGTAATACATTCGATAGCAGTGTACAATCTATCTCATCGCAATCTATATTTCAGAATTGTAAGTGATAGATCCTAATGCAAACTTTCCTACAGAAATGTGGTGGCTGCATTTGATATAACCTCATGTGTTCTGAATAACAGAGCTGTGAGTGATGTACAATCCATATCATAAAGCTGTGAGCCAGAGATCTTAGTGAAATCTGTGTAACAAAAGTGTTTATGATATATGCTAATAGATTCTGATTAAAGGGGCTGTATGTGAGATATAGCAATGTGATCTATGTAACAGCACTTGGTGGCAGATTATATTTAACGCAGGTAAATATGAAATGATTTTCAGGTGAAGCATGCAGAGAGACAATATAAAAGAAAGGGTATAATTCTAAAGGGATGCAGGAGCAGAGGGACTTGGGTATCTATGCCTTGCAGAAAGGATACACGAGATTGATTCCAGGGATCAGGACTGTGGATAGACCGGAGAAGTTGTATTGTTTTCCCTGGAGAAGAGAAGGTTGAGAGAAGACTTGATGGAGGCATTCAAAATTCTGGGAGGTATGGTGGCACAGTGCTTAGCGTTGCTGCCTCACAGCGCCAGGGACCCCGGTTCAATTCTGGCCCCAGGTCACTGTCTGTGTGGAGTTTACACTTTCTCCCTGTGTCTGCATGAGTTTCTTCCGGGTGCTCTGGTTTTCTCCCACAGTCCAAAGATGTGAGGTTAGGTTGATTAGCCATGCTAACCTCCCCCTTAGTGTCAGAGAGATTAGCATGGTAAATATGTAGGGTCATGGGGATAGGGCCTGGGTGGGATTGTTGTCGGTGCAGACTTGAGAGGCCGAATGTCCTCCTTCCAAACTGTAATACTTCAATGGACAGAATAGATATAGAGGAATTGTTCAAATTAGTTGGAGGATAGACAATGAGAGGGCATAAATTTAAGGTAACCTGTAAAATAAGCAATGTTGACAAGGTGAAATGCTTTTTCACACAGGGAGTGGTTAGGATCTGGAATGTACTGTCTGAGAGTGTGGTGGAGACGTATTCGCATAGTGAGTGGTTAGGATCTGGAACACACTATCTGAGAGTGTGGTAGAGGCAGATTCACACAGCGAGTGGTTCGGATCTGGAATGTACTGTCTGAGAGTGTGGTGGAGACAGATTTAACTGAAGCATTCTAAAGAGAATTGGATGATTATCTGAGAGGGAGTGGTTTGCAGTGTTCTGGAGAATAGGCAGGGCTGTGGCATGAGGGAAATTGTGCTTTCTGAGGGCTAGCACAGATGTGACAGGCCAAATGACCTCCTTGCTTCTCCAAGATGGCAGATTTGGGAGTTAAGAAATGAATAGAACAATATTGGGATAGCGTGGGAAAATGAGGCTGCGATAGAAGGTCAGCCATAATCTTGTTGAATAGAGGAACAGACTCAATAGGCCGAATAACCTCCTCTAGCTTCTATTATTTGTGTTCCACTCTATCTAATAACATACCATGTGTTACTGGATGTAATATCCTGGTGGGTTACAGGGAACAGAAATGGAGATGAGGCCACAATCAGAGCAGCCGTGATTATCGAATGATGGAGTTGGCTGGAAGAGCCGAATGGCCTACTCTTACTCCTTCTGATTTGGTGTTCTTGTATTCCTGCCTATCTGAAAGGAGTGTGTTACTGTGTACAACATTCTATTATTAATTGTGTACAGACAGAGTCTGAGAGAAATTGCTAATAGCAGAGTCTGAGAGAAATTTACAGTCTGTTGTGTGACAGAGGAATTGGTTCGGAGTTGGAAAGGAATGTTATGGTGTGACTGGATCCCGGTATTTCTCAGAGTTTCTGCAATAAATTAGCGCCTTCGTCAAGCCTAGTGATTAATAAGAACACCTACTTGTTTCTGTTAATCGCACGGTGCTCCTGTTGTACTCTCACCATGAAAATAGTTGGAAATCTAACCTGAAGACTTCTCAAAACCTGATTGCAGCTTCAGCAGCAGAGAAACATTAAAGTAAAAAACTCTTTTTTTTATATATATTGGTTACTGTAAAATCATGAATGATGAGTATTTTTACCTTTTTCTCCCTGGTTATGAGTTTAGTGGCTGCATTCGCTGTGGGTGCAAATCCTGTGATGGCCCCAAAATCAAAAACGGCCAGAAACAAGGTTTGGTTTGGCAAGATGTTGGAATGAGACACCCCCTGGCGCCCCCACACCCCCCACCCACCACTCCCCGGCCCCCCCACTGACTGCTGACATAGTCAGGTCATACCCAAGAAGAGCCTGGGCCTAATTAGCATATTTCATCATAAATTGGAATATCAGTATGGGGTTTAACCCCGCTATTTCCACCCTCGACCTATCGACCCACCCAGCTGGCGTTACGTCACCCTGGTGTGAATCACTACTGGTGATGAGTATGTTGGGGGTGGGGTGCGAACAGGTATATCCACCCACCTGGAATATGCTAAGGAGCTCATCTCGGTGAACCCGCAGCCAGAGTCACGGTTCAGAGGTCAGGCACCATTTATAAATGGGGGCCCTAATCTCTAGACTCAGAAGCAAGCCCCCCCCCTCCACCCCCAAAATAAAATGGTGCCTCCCACACTGACCAGGGGAGCATCACCTACTCCTCACCAAAGAGGGGCATTCTCGCCCCCCCCTCCCCCCGTCCCCCACAAATAATGGGTCACCCCCCCCTCCACTTCTTTCTCGCCTCACTATGCAGGCTAGAGGATGACCTGACCCTACCCCCAAACCAAGAACCTCAGGCCTTCTCCTTCAGCACCCGCCCCCTGCTCCACCCACCCCCCAGACCCCCACTTAGCCTCCCTTCATTCCACATGCCGTGGTTGCATTGCCCCCGGTACCTTGGCACTGTCACCCTGGCTTGATGCCTGGGGCCCCAATGGGAGTGGTTCTTTGCCCCTCTGACACTACCAGGGTGCAGAGGAAGAGTCCCACAAGGGTCCTTGTGTGGCTGAAGTTGGGACAAAGGGTTGACCTCAACACTGTCTTCTGCCATAAGACATAGGAGCAGAATTTTCCATTTGGCCCATCACGCCTGCTCTGCCATTCAATCATGGCTGAGATTTTCTCATCCCCATTCTCCTGCCTTTTCCCCAAAACCCCTGACCCCTTGCCATGGAGGCCTTGTGGCTGGACCGCCCCTTCTATCCCTGGCAGACCTGAAGGTTACCCTTGGCCTGGTGATTTCAGGCAGCTCTGTGATCAATATCTTCATTTCTGCCAATCAGGGTAAAGGGGAGGAAGGGAGGAGAAGTAGGGAAAAGGGGGAAGGGACAAAGGGGGGATGTCTCTCATTGCTGAGAGGTTGGTGGGTCTCTCTGGACCCTTGGGGTCCAACATGCCAGGTCCACACTGGAGATGGCCTGTACAGGAGTCCACCCAGTGCAGATCCCAGTGTGGAGGTGGGTGAATTGTGGGAGGGAACTGAATCAGGCTTCAAGCTCACTAATAAAATGTAAACCAGTGAAATTGATTTATTTATCACATTCCTGCCTCCTATGGGTGGGAACTCAATCAGGGCTAAAGGGACAGGGCAAGGCGGGAGCGTCGCAATGGGTTTTAGTGCCCTGTGCCAAACCCGTTTTCTGCCAATTCTCTGGGCCACCATGACTCTCGCCGGGAGCGATTGGGTGGGAGAAGCCCCTGTGCGTACACCATCGGTCACCTTGTTTAAGGAAGGATCTGCAATGTGGTCAGTGAGATGCAGAGCTGCAGTTCACTGTCAGATCAACCATGATCTTAGTGAATGGCGGAGCAGGTTCAAGGGGCTGAATGGCCTACTCCTGCTCCTTGTTTGTATGTGAATTGTCACAGACAGGATGGGGGAATTCCACACTTAGTAATTGTTTTGTGATTTTCTTTTCATAACAATACACCAGACTTGATCACAATGCTATTAGGCATGTGTTGATGCTTTCTTAGGCTGTTAACTAAATCTATACAGGGTAAATTATACCCTCCTGTGTAATCTAAGTTGGATTGGCACCTTGCTAACTATGAGGAAAGATGGGATAAGCTGGGTTTGTTCCCCTTGATACATGGGAGATTGATGGTGACTTTGCATCTGTCTTTATCAAGGAGGCAGATGCTACACAAGACATGGTGACAGATGATGCAACTCTCTAGAAGGGTTCAAAATTGATAAGGAAGAAGAGTTGAATAGATTGTTGGTACTTAATGTTGACAAGGCACTGGGACTGGATGAGATACATCCAAGGATATTGAAGGAATTGGGAATGGAAGTTGCAGGGACAGTGGCCACAATTTTCCAGTTTTCTCTTGACTTGGAGGGAGCTGACAGAGAACTGGAGATTTGCAAATGTTACACCCTTATTTAAAACAGGTTGTAAGGATAGTCCCAGCAATTACAGACCAGTCAGTTCAACATCAGTGGTGGGGAAGCTTCTAGAAACAGTTTTTTCCAGATAGAATTAATAGTCACATGGAAAAATGTATGATTCAGGAAGAACCAGCTGATTTCTAAAGGGGAAACTGTGTTTAACTAACTTGCTGGAGTTTTTGGAGGAGGTAACAGAGGATTGATGAGGGTGTTGCTGTTGATGTGGTGTACATGGAATTTCAGAAGGCATTCCATAGAATGCAACACAACAGGCTCGTGAGAAAAAGTTATATCTGAAATAAAAGGGACAGCAGCAACATGGATATACAATTGGCCAAATAACAGGAAGCAGTAAGCAGGTCAATGGATATTTCTAGGCTGGAGGAAGGTTTGTTGTGGAGGTTCCCAGGACTCGGTATTGGGACCCTTGCTTTTCTGATGGATATTAATGACCTAGATCTTGGTGTGCAGGGAATAATTTCAAAGTTTTCAGATGACACAAAACCTAGAAGAATTGTAAACAGTGAGGAGGACAGTGTGAAACTTCAAAAGGGCATGGACAAGTAGGTGACATGGGCGGATAGGTGGCAGATGAAGTTCAATGTGGGGAAATGTGAGGTGATATATTTTGGTGGGAAGAACATGGAGAGACACTAGAAAATAAGAGGTACAATTTTTAAAGGGGACAGGAGCAGAGGGAGCTGGGTGTATCTGTGCAGTAATCATTGAAGGTAGCAGGACAGGTGGAGAGAGCATATAGTATTCTGGGCTTTATTAATAGAGGCATAAAGTACAAAAGCAAGGAGGTTTTGCTGAACTTATACAAGACACTAGTTAGACCTCAGCTGGGATGTTGTGTCTGAGGTCACGTACCAACCGACTCAAGAACAGCTTCTTCCCTGCTGCTGTCAGACTTTTGAATGGATTTACCTTGCATTAAGTTGATCTTTCTCTACACCCTCGCTGTGACTGTAACACTACATTCTGCATCTCTCGTTTCCTTCTCTATGAACAGTATGTTTTGTCTGTATAGCACGCAAGAAACAATACTTTTCACTGTATGTTCATACATGTGACAATTAATCAAATCAAAACTCTTTTTTTTCAGGAGATCAGGATGTAGAATTAGTTTGGGTGGAGATGGGGAAAATTAGAGGGAAGGAGCCTGTGGTGGGAATGATCTACAGGCCCTCCAATAGTCACCTCAATGTACGACAGAATATCCAAGGAGAAGTGAGATGAACAAATCATGTAGAACTGAACTGAAGTATATTTTGAGGCATGGAAAGCGGTGGAGAGGTAGGAGGCTTGTGTCCAGAATGTCTTTTCCAGCGCTGTGAGTTGTATGTTATTCTTTCTATTATAACTACCCTCAGTTTTTAGCAAGGATTATGACCCCTTGTGCTCTGGGATCACATTTATAACATTCCACCCATTTTCTAGTGGAAGGCACACATCACTGACCTTGTCGATTGTAAGTTGTACTTGGCATCAAAACCATTACCGTCAGATCTCACTTTGAGCAAGAAGATTAAATAGTGAACGGACTAGCTTACACTTTAAGGATTTGGAGGGGCAACTATGTGAGGAGGATATTTCCATTCCCCACAGTGGGATGTGTATTGTCTAATCTTCGACTTAATAAATAGCACCTTTTGTCAAACTGGACATATTTTCTCTGGTGCACAAAGAACATGGAGCGTGTAGTAAACAGACTTTTATCTGGGTCAGAGGACTGTAAGTGAATGATAACCTCTCACTGAAAGCTGCATGGTTTCCTGACAAAGCGGTGAGGGAGAGAGAAAACGCAGCTTGCCCTGTAACCACACACCCACTCCCAGCTCAAATCACACGTTATTAAATACTCTTCAATATCAATTCAGAACCATTCAAAGGAAAATTCAATCTCGGACCAGTCTTATTGATTTGTGAAGTCATGCGGTGGGAGAACAAAGACCTGTTGTGGCTGATTGGAAGCATATTTCACCCCCATGTCTAATGCCACACGATGTATACACAGTCACAGCAAGCAACTACAGCCATGAATCTCGACTAACGCAGCCATTCCCAACCACATCCATGCTGCTGCTTTCTCTAACCCTCCAAACAGAACAGGACGAGTTACTGTTGGTGGGAACTCCCTCTCTGACTACAGCACTGTCATTGAAGACAACAACAACTTGCATTGATATCGAACCTTCGAGCCATCCCAATGTGTTATCGAAAAACAAACAAAAACAGAAAATGCTAGAAAATCTCAGCAGGTCTGATGACACCTGCTGGGAGACAATAGAGCCAATGTCTCAAATGTGGATGACCGTTTGTCAGTGCTCAATGTCCCAATTGGCTGCATTTGGCCCATATCCCTCTATACCCTTCTTAGCCATGTAACTGTCCTAAACACTTCTTAAAAGACAAAATTGTACCCGCCTCTACTACTACCTCTGGCAACTTGTTCCAGACACTCACCACCCTCTGTGCGAAAAAATTGCCACTCTGCACTGTTTTGTATTTCTCCCCTCTCACCTTAAACCTATGCCCTTTAGCTTTAGACTCCCTGACCTTCGGGAAAAGATATTGACTATCTGCCTTGTCTTTGCCCCTCATTATTTTATAGACCTCTATAAGATCACCCTTCAGCCTCCTACGCTCCAGGAAAAAAAGTCCCAGTCTATCCAGCCTCTCCATATAACTCAAGCCATCAAGTCCTGGTAGCATCCTAGTAAATCTTTTCTGCACTCTTTCTAGTTTAATAATATCCTTTCTGTTATCAGGTAGCCAGAACTGTGCACAGTATTCCAAGTGTGATCTTACCAATGTCTTGTACAACTTCAACAAGACATCCAAAGTCCTGTGTTTGATGTTCTGACCAATGAAACCAAGCATGCCGAATGCCTTCTTCACCACTCTGTCCACCTGTGACTCCACTTTCAAGGAGCTATGAACATGTACCCCTAGATCTCTTTGTTCTGTAACTCTCCCCAACACCCTACCATTAACTGAGTAAGTCCTGCCCTGGTTCAATCTACCAAAATGCATCACTTCACATCTGCCATTCATCTCCCAATGGCCCAACTGATCAAGATCCTGTTATAATCATTGATAACCTTCTTCACTGTCTGCTATCTTGATGTCATCTGCAAATGTACTAACCACGCCTCATAAAGTCTCATCCAAATCATTGATATAAATGACAAATTACAGTGGGCCCAGCACTGATCCCTGAGGCACACCGCTGGTCACAGGCCTCCACTTTGAAAAACAACCGACTACAACCACTCTCTGTCTTTTGTTGTCCAGCCAATTTTGTACCCAATTGGTTACCTGATCGTGGATCTCATGAGATTTAACGTGATGCAACAACCTACCGTGTGGTACCTTGTCAATGCTGCTGAGATTTTCTAGCACTTTCCGTTTCTGCCATTATCTGAACACAGTTTGATAATACACAGTGGGGCACGGGCAGGGGGGGTGGGGGGGGCAGCAGTTAGTTTGCCTTTCTACCTCTGGCTGCGAAATAATAGTGAGGCAGCAGTGCTATCCACCATTTATTCACTGACTCTCTATAGGACTGTCCCTGTCAGGTGACAGGATACACTGGACTCTGGTTCTTCTCCTCCTGTTACTTTGCTGAAATACATGGTTCGGCCTTTCACTTACAAGAGGTTGTAGAAAGAGGCTGTGAAGTCAAAGAGCGCAAGGCTGTGCCTCCAGAAAAAAGGCAATTAGAGAAGGCAGTGGTGGGATAGGTATGGGGGTAAGGAGACATTTACCTTCGGCAGTAACCTGCCAATAAAGTTGAGGAACAGAATTATTGCAGAAAGGGTCAAAATGTAAGTAAGAAGATTAGTCTAAGATGTTACTGAGATAATGTTTTTTAAACACCAGGAAATTAAACTGCTCTAACATCTGGTATCTGGTTCAATCAGTGGGGATGTTAATGGTAAAACATATTTATTGCTCCCTATCTTACCATATAATGGACATAAAAGAAATTTTCTATAAAAATATGATTCTTGCTTGATGTTTATTGTGTGCAATAAATTCCAGACATAAATTATTGCCAAAGTAATCAGAACAAAGCTGACTTTGAATTATTGGAAGCATTAAGAGACTTGGAGCTGTTTTTATTTTAAAACAATGCTGTGGGTTTTACACCAAGTGTTTGCATTCGTAAAATATGAAAGCTGCCTTCGCTCTTGGAACAGATGTTGAGAGAAGTTATCGATACATCGAGGCTCCTCCCACCCTGTGTAAAGTCAATGATACATAAAGACCACGCCCCCCGCCCTGTGTAAAACACTACCATCTCCACATAAAATCAATGTAACATTGAGACCACCCTGCCCCGCCCTGTGTAAATGGACCCAGCAATGAGTTATGGGATCAGCAGGAGAGGACAGAAGGTTGTCAGGGTGCAGCTACCACAAGGCCGATGAGATCTGATGTCCACCCTCAACAGGCCCTTCACCCCATGAGGAGGTGGCTCAGTGGGTCTGATGCTGCCTCTGAGCCAGGAGCCCTGGGTTCCAGTCACACTCCAGGACTGGTTGGCCATCGAAGAAGTGATCACGGTTTGTGGTTTAGTGAATTGGTAATCGACCTGTTAATCCTTTCAAAACTGTGTGGAGAGAATGTGTGAGGATGTGAAACAGGTAAACAAACCTGATGAAGTGGCAGCTGAACGTGACAATGGCTAACAGCTACAAGGTGTTCATCGATAGAGATTTGCAGCTGTGTGAGGATTGTTTCCACAGGATGCTGAGAATATTTTAGGATTGGTTCTAGTCAAGGACACCTGACAGAGACCCTTAACATTTTGAAGGGATTTCTACTGGGGCAGTCGTAGAGAAGATATTTCCAGCTGAATGTTGAAGGAGTTACATTGGACTCCGAATGTTGACGCTGTTTCTCTCTCCACAGTCACTGCCAGATCCACTGAGCACTCCCAGCATTTTCTGTTTCTAATTTCATGTTTCTGGATGTGATGAAGCGAAAAACTGGAGGGAATGAAGATCAAGAGAGTGATTAATAAATCCAATAAGGGAACCGGGAGAAACCTTTTTATCCAGTGAATGGTGAGGATGTGGAACTTCCCACCAAAAGGATCTGGCTGAAGTGGATAGCGTACTGAGGGGTAAGTTAGATAAACAAATGTTCAACGAAGGAATAGAATGATTCACTGATAGATGAGATGATGTATGGGGACGGGGTTGGGGGAGGGGGTGGAGGGTTATGTGGAGCATAAGCACCAGCACAGAGCAGTTGGATTGAATGGCCTGTTCTGTGCTATATATCTTATGGTGTGAAAATGTATTCAGAAGTGGTGCTGTGCAGGTGGAACATAGAACCCTACAGTGCAGAAACAGGCCCCTCGGCCCATCAAGTTTACACTGACCACAATCCCACCCAGGCCCTAACCCCATATCCCCACACATTACCTGCTAATCCCTCTACCCTACACATCCCAGGACACTAAGGGGCAATTTTAACATGGCCAATCAACCTAACCCGCACATCTTTGGACTGTGGGAGGAAACCGGTGCACCCAGAGGAAACCCACGCAGGCACGAGGAGAATGTGCAAACTCCACACACAGTGACCCAAGCTGGGAATCAAACCTAGGTCCCTGGGGCTGTGAAGCAGCAGTGCTAACCACTGTGCTTCCCAACAGGTAGTTCTACCTGTTTAGCCCAAGCTGGCTTCCTCAATAATATTTTGCTTCCCGTTTTCTAAATTGTACCTCTGTCCCATCCATTTCCCCCTCCTCCCCTCCTCTCCCCCACCCCCCACCTCACCTAACGTCTCCATATTAGCTTCTCTGCTGTTCGGCCATTTGCACCCTTTATTCTCTCCATGGGCTGCCATTAGCAGCTTTTCCCCCTGCTTTCAAGGGCTATAACTCATCTTTCATTCCCTCCTCCTGCAGTATAAATATCTCCCACTTTCTCTGCCTTTTAGCTTTGACAAAGGGTCATCTGGATTCGAAACATCAGCTCTTTTCTCTCCTTACAGATGCTGCCAGACCTGTGAGATTTTCCAGCATTTCCTCTTTTGGCCATCAATTATATTAAAGGAGAAACCTCTTCAGATGGCACAGGTAACACCCACAGTATTGTCTGCCCTCAGAGAATCATCATAATTTGCAAAAAGACCTTATCTCTTACTCCATGTATTTCTTGTGAGAATAACAATTAACTGGAGGAAGTTTTTTTGAGTTGCTGATGGTTTGTGAGGCTGTTTGGAGAGAGGAAACACTGAACTTTCCCACAAGTAGATCTCAAATTGTAGTTTCAGAGGAGCTTTTGCTAGGGTTAGGAAGGCAAATGCAATGTTTGCATTCATGTCAAGAGGGCAAGAATACAAGAGCAGGGATGTACTTCTCAGGTTGTTTAGGGCTCTGATCAGACTCCATTGTGAGCAGTTTTGGGCCCCGTATCCAGGAAGGATGTGCTGGCCTTGGAAAGGGTCCAGAGGAGGTTCACAAGAATGATCCCTGGAATGAGGAACGGTTGAAGATCCTGGGTCTGTACTCGGAGTTTAGAAGAATGAGGGGGAATCTTATTGAAACTTACAGGATACTGTGAGGCCTGGATAGAGTGGACGTGGAGAGGATGTCTCCACTCGTAGGAAAAAGAACCAGAGGGCACAACCTCGGGCTAAAGGGACGATCCTTTAAAACAAAGATGAGGAAGAATTTCTTCAGCCAGGGAGTGGTGAATCTGTGGAACTCTTTGCCGCAGAAGGCTGTGGAGGCCGGGTCATTGAGTGTCTTTAAGACAGAGATAGATAGGTTCTTGATTAATAAGGGGATTGGGGATTGTGGGGATGAGAAAAATATCAGCCATGATTGAATGACGGAGCAGACTCGATGGGCTGAGTGGCCTAATTCTGCTCCTATGTCTTATGGCCTTTGGGTATAAAGAGCTGCTGCTGGTCATATTTTAAAATAAAATTGCCCGAGAACTAAAAGTTTAGAGTAACTAATCGAAGTCAACCAGTCAGGGAAAACAAACCTAGCCGGAGATCTGGGACGATACAGTAACTAGGATTGGAAGAGGCACAACTGCGACGTGAGATCTGCAAGATACATTCCATCCAGCTCTTACCCAGCACAACATGGCAGACTGGTCATGAAAGGGGGTGATCTCACTGGCTTGTCATGCCAGCTGATTAGCCTGGTGAGCTGGTAACATTATGAGAGAGGCACGGACCCGGTTTCTCACCTCTCGCAAAGTTACCAACCCTGAATTGCTGTCGTAATCAGCCCCGTGCACAGGAAGAGCTCAGTTGCCGAGAGGTCCCTTGCTGATGGGACCAGAGGCCATTGAGATCCTCTGGGTGGTCGGGGGTAGTGCCTCTTGAGCATTGCCAGCCTGGGATGCTGGCAGTGCCAAGGGATGGAGCTTAAAAGGGAGGGGTGGGACCTGAAGGGGAGGATGCTCACCAGGAGCTGCCCAGTCTACAATCAGAGGTTGCCAGGATGACGATCTGCGGGGAGGGGGGGATCAGCTGGAGGGTCAGGAATCCGGCAGGAAGCACGATCTACTGAGAAAGGGCTGGGATGGAGGTTCATGATTGGAGGCAATGCCTGGGGAGGGTGGGGAGGCAACATCTGAGAGAGTGGGGAAATGGCAATCTTCCAAGTGCCATCTACAATTGTACGTAGTACTTTGGGAGATCAGGTGCATGTGCAATGGTGCTGTCTAGCAGTCATCAGACGGCTTCTCGCCTTGAATAGACTCTGTCCACTTCCCCTATAGGTGATCACATTTTGCCCCATTTATTTCTGTAAGTGGCATAGCATCAGGGAGTTCACCCAAAGAATGGGTGCAATTCTCTCCCGTTTTCACACTTATTTGGCACTTTTTTTGGTAAGATCGCCCCCATGGACTCGAGGGAAAATACAAGTTAGATCCAACCTTGGCTCAGTAACAGCAAAGATAATGGCTGATAGGTGTTTTTGTAAACAGGGAACTGTTTTCAGAGGGATTGCTCAGGGCTTAGTAATAATTTCCCCACCGTATCCTTTGTAAAGGATACAGAAATTGGCTGTTCAGCTAATAGTGAGGCAGATAACTGCGGATTTCAGGAAGATATCAATGGAATAGTCAGGTGGGCAGCACAGTGGTAAATAGAATTAAATGAGGAAGCTGTGAAGTGATGCATTTGGGGAGGTCAAACAGGGCAAAGGATTCCATGATAACTAACAGAACATTAAAAGTCTAGAGGAACAGATCAACATTGGAGTGAAGGTGCACAGATCCCTGAAGATGGCTGGACAGGGGAGATGTATATGGGACGTTTTAAGCTAGTTAAAGCTTAAAATATAAGAGTATGGAGGTCATACTAGAACTGTACAGAACACTAGTTAAGGTACAGTTTTAAACTATTTATAGATTCAAGCTATGGTCATACATAACGCTATCATGTGGCTCGCCTGCTTACTTGCAGAGGTTCTCTTCAGACTGTGCTCTCCCAGAACCTCTTACCATATGACTTTGTGCTTAGTGGTTTAACTCTGGGTTTAAGGAGATAGGGCTTGGTTGGGATGTTCTGATAGTGTCAGTGCAGACTCGATGGGTTGAATGGCCTCCTTTTGCACAGTAAAATGTCTGACAACACCAGGTTTAAGTCCAACCGATTTATTTGATTTACAACAATCTGTAATCTGTAAACTGTCTGTGCTTTATATGCTCAGTCTGAGGCCAGAACTCTCCATTCATCTGACGAAGGGACTAACCCCGAAAGCTAGTGAGTTTACTATCAAATAAATCGGTTGGACTTAAACCTGGTGTTGTCAGACTTTTTACTGTGTTTACCCCAGTCCAACGCCGGCATCTCCACATCACGACTCCTTTTGCACTGCAGGGATTCTATGGGAATTCCTTTAAAAGAATACACACACTCTCTCTCACACACACACATTGGGGCAAACTTTCCTGTTCCACCTGTCACAGGAATCGTCGTGGTAAGGATAGACCAGGGAAAGGACCTTTGATTGCGGGCAGGATTTTCCAGCCGGCAACGTCCCGAAACCGGAAAATCCTGCCCATCCCTCAATATCCATCGTACCCATGTAACTGTCTAAATGCTTTTTAAAAGACAAAATTGTACCCACCTCTACTACCACCTCTGGCAGCTTGTTCCAGTCACTCACCACCCGCTGAACCCATTGGTATTTCTCCCCTCTCACCTTAAACCTCTGCCCTCTAGTTTTAGACTCCCCTACCTTTGGGAAAAGATATTGACTATCTACCTTAACTATGCCTCTCATTATTTTATAGACCTCTATAAGATCACCCCTCAGCCTCCTACGCTCCAAAGGAAAAAGTCCCAGTCTCTCCAGCCTCTCATAATTCAATCCATCAAGTCCCAGTAGCATCCTAGTAAATCTTTTGTGCGCTCTTTCTAGTTTAATAATATCCTTTCTATAATAGGGTGATCAGAATTGTACACAGTATTCCAAGTGTGGCCTTACCAATGTCTTGTACAACTTCAACAAGACGTCCCAATTCCTGTATTCAATGTTCTGACCAATGAAACCAAGCATGCCGAATGCCTTCTTCACTACCCTGTCCACCTGTGACTCCACTTTCAAGGAGCTATGAACATGTACCCCTAGATCTTTGTTCTGTAACTGTCCCCAACGCTCTACCATTAACTAAGTCCTGCCCTGGGTCAACCTACCAAAATGCATTATCCCACATTTATTTAAACTCCATCTGCCAGTCATCACTGGCCCAATTGATCAAGATCCTGTTGCAATCCAAAATAACCTTCTTCACAGTCCACTATGCCAACAATTTTGGTGTCACCTGCAAAATTACTAACCATGCCTCCTAAATTCTCACCCAAATCAATATAAATAACAAGTAACAGTTGGCCCTGAGGCACACCGCGGGTCACAGGCCTCCAGTTTGAAAAACAACCCTCTACAATCACCCTCTGTCTTCAGTCATCAAGCCAATTTTGTATCCAATTGGCTACCTCATCCTAGATCCTGTGAGATTTAACCTTAAGCAACAACCTACCATGCGGTACCTTGTCAAAGGTCTTGCTAAAGTCCATGTCGACAACATCAACCACACTGCCCTCATCTACCTTCTTGGTTACCCTTTCAAAAAACTCAATCAAATTTATGAGATATGATTTTCCCCTCACAAAGCCATGCTGACTGTCCCTAATCAGTCCTTGTATCTCTAAATGCCTATAGATCCTATCTCTCAGAATACATTCTAACAACTTACCCACTGCAGACGTGAGGTTCACTGGCCTGTAGTTCCCAGGCTTTACCCTGCAGCCCTTCTTAAAAGAGGCACAACATTTGCTACCCTCCAATCTTCAGGCACCTCACCCGTGACTATCAATGATTCAAATATCTCTGCTAGCGGACCCGCAATTTCCTCCCTAGCCTCCCACAGCATCCTGGGATACACTTCATCAGGTCCCGGGGATTTATCTACCCTGATGCGCTTTAAGACTTCCTCCTTCTCTGTAATATGTGCACTCTTCAAGGCGTCACTATTTATTTCCCCAAGTTTCCTAACTTCCATGCCTAAAT
This sequence comes from Carcharhinus amblyrhynchos, assembly GCF_965287045.1. Classification (NCBI taxonomy): domain Eukaryota; kingdom Metazoa; phylum Chordata; class Chondrichthyes; order Carcharhiniformes; family Carcharhinidae; genus Carcharhinus; species Carcharhinus amblyrhynchos. Next base: position 1,023,033 of record NC_137345.1, on the reverse strand, counting down.
TAGTTTCCCTCAATGTGGGATGCCATAAGCATAGATAAGGGTCATGGGTGGAGGGGGGGCTGGTAAGGTTAAAATGGCGGCGTGGGCTTGTTGGGCGAAGGGCCTGTTTCCCGGGCTGTTTTTGTTCTTTGTTCTCAATAGTGAATACCAATGAGAAATATTCATTTAGGATCGCACCCATCTCTTGTGGTTCTGCACGCAGATGACCTTATTGATCCTGAAGAGGCCCTATTCTCTCCCTAGTTACTTTTTTGCCCTTCATGTATTTGTAGAAGCTCTTTGGATTCTCCTTTTGCCTTATCTGTCACAGCAATCTTGTGCCTACTTTTTGCATTTGTGGTTTCTTACACACTCTCACATACACACCCTTACACACACACACACACACACACACACACACACACACACACACACACACACACACACACACACACACACACACACACTACTCCTTTCTGTGTTATGTTTTGAAAAATCTTGAAGCCACCACACAAAAATACCAGCACAGTTTTTAAACAGTGTGATAAGGTTTTTTATTGCATTTTATAATGCCATTGTCAATAATTAGTACTGAATACATGCAACTAAAACTACTGTACATTTGTTTAATGTCTGCTGTACAGACAAGGAATATCAGGTTACAAATATGCCAGAGATGTTGTTACAGGATGAAAGGAATGGACAGTGAGTGATAGTGGGAAGCTGGCCGCCATCTCTCCACAGCCACCAGAAATGTCATCTCACAAATACCAATGCAAACGAGAGAGAGACAGACAGAGAGAGAGAGAATGAATGAGTGAGAGAGAGAAAAAGGAGCAATAAAACCAACAATCTCTGGGGATGAAATGAAATGTGAGTTGCAGTTTTTACTCTGCCATAGCCTAAACGGCAGCCAGACAAGATTAAAAAATAAATATAGAGAGTAAAACGGATTTAAATTGTCTATTGTTCTTTTGATCTCAGGCTTTTGCAGTCACTATGAGCTGTAAGGCTTGTCCATTCTCAGTCAGATGACAAGTGATGCCGCTTTACCAAGGCTGGCGTCAAGTTTTTGCCAAACTCCAAACCACAACAGTGAGAAAACCTGTACAATGTATTTAAAAATAATCATTTACACCTCCAACCAAGTTTCCATTGGCTCTGACAGGAGGAGGCTGGAGAGTGAGGAGGATGACAAAGCTTTCAACATTTCCACACCGGTAAACACTCGTTCACTCAAATTTCTTTCCACTTTATTTTAAATGGAAGATCTGATGAATTTGCCCCATGATCCTGTTTTGTGTTGGCAGCAATTTTATTCTTAATTCAGATTTCCATCATTCTGATTTATTTTGAGAATATAAACCAAATCTTTGGTGACTGGTTAGTTCGTTGTTTAATGCGGTCAATATTTAAATGATCAATCCTCCAATTATACCTCACCCACATTTGTGAAAATGTCAAAAGCCCAGAGACCTCAACTCCCCAGTTACATCACTTGATTCCTGAAATCCTGGGCCAATAGGATACAAGGTATTAGACACAAGCAAATTGTTCAGTGAAGTCACAAAACATCCCAAACCCAACTGTGGAATGCAACACTCAGGGAAAATAAAATACATGTAGTAAAAGGGTCCCAAGTTGTGAATCTTGGCCCATTATGTCAAGGGGTTTGTTCTGAGGTTCACTTGGAGTCTGGACTGGCGGTCACTGCAGTGCCCAGCACTTGTTCCAGACCATGAGAATAGAGCATTATTGCCTCAGAGTGGAGAACTCAGGGAACACCCTGTGTGTGCTTGCCTCCATTTTACTGATCTGGGTGTCATGTGCCAACCTGGGGTGAGCTGCAAAATGAGCTTCTATGAATCTAATCAAACTGTTTTTTTCCCCAGGTTTGTTGGCAATTTGATGATGGAACATTGAGGCAAAAAAAAATCTAACTATAGCCTTCAATTTATTTTCAATCCTTTCTGTTGTGTTTTTGGATTCAGATTCTTTGGGTGCCGCACATCATTCAACAATGTTGTAGAGGGTAATCCTTGGGAGAGACAGCATCCTTTCCAAAGAGTGGGAAATAATTGGTGAATTTGATTTCAATTTCCCAGTTTTTTTTTTACTGCCTCCTGTTCTGATGCTTTCTTGCTCTATAAGTAGAGACATGGAGCATAATCAGGAATGAGACATTGAGCTGATTTCTCCCACTGCCACATATTGGAGTATAACCTGGTGTCATGTCACCTCTCATCTTGTCCTCCTCCCCCCAGTCCAACTCCGGCATCTCCACAGCAATTTCTTTGCAATTGGGTGGAGAGGGAGCAGGAGAATTCTGGAGTCAAATCGAATTTGGGAAAGGATCCTGTCTCTTTGGCAAAATCGTTGGAGAGTTTATCGCAAAATCGGCCAGGAGAATCAACCTGGCCCCTTTGAGCTGTGACACCACTCCCTTTGCCAGAAAAAATGGAAGATATTCTTCTGGGTTGGCAAAGCAAAACGGCCGATAATGAATTGGCAGCAAATTGTCGACGGGTTTGTACCCCAATATGGTTCTTATTTCACAGTGACCAGAGAAATCCTCCCTCCTTCCTGGTATTCACACCAAGGCAGTGTTCTGACAAACCCCCCACCATCAATACTCTCCAGATGCAAATGAAAGGGTCCCACATTTTCAATGTCAGCCATTCTCTCCTCCATCTCCTTCCCTCCCTGGCTTTTCACTCTAAGGCAGTGAAAAGGACGAACAGACCCTCAACAACTCTTGATGCACACACAGGGTGGGTAAGGGGATGGGGGAGTGAGATCACACTCTGTAATATTAGCAAAGGGACCCTTCATTCACCGAACCCAAGATCCTGCATTCACTGGAATAACAAAGAGCTAGTTAAAAGGGGTTTCATTCCAAACACTGATTTTTATTTCATGAATGCCTGGTGCCCTTCAACACTAATATGGCAAAGTGTAATTGCATACCTTTCAATTTAAAAACATGTGTGCAAGGTTCTCCTTTGGAAATGTATATTTTCAGTTGCTTTAGATGAGGGTTAGAAAGGAATTCTAAAGTAGAAATGTTGAGTATCTGAAGCTGACATTGGAACACAGGAGGAATATCTCTCCCCATCATTTAATTTTTGGTCCTAGTTATCTTCTTTTAAAAAATGCTTTTCTTTGAGGTAAAACACATGATGAATACAGGAATAATTAAAAAAAATTAAAAAACCTCGCATTTGAGAGAATTAACCTAACACACTGAATAGGGAAGTATCAAAATTATTCTAAGATAAATATACAAACATTACCTAAACCACTTATTTTTAAACCTACATGTTTTTCTTCCCCCAGAAGTTAATAACATCAACTAAGATGCCATATGGAGTAACAAAGCAGTCAAAAAAAAAAGTTTAACTATCCAGCTATTTAAACTGCAGAAGCCAGGCTGGAAAGGAAGCAGACACGGAGAGAGGGAAAGCAGAGTAAGCAAATCTAAAATCGAAAGCAGAGCTTAAAGCCATACAATACGTAAACAAGTGGAGGAACAACTTGGGTTCTTCAGAGCAAGCAACTTACAGAATATACACCGATACATAAAATATCGCAAAAAACAACTCGCTGCCCTTCTTTAACGTCTCTTTTGACTAGGTAACTAATATTCATATTATGCATTTTTAAAACTTTTTTTTGCTTTTTTTTTTACAGAAGTGTCTTAAAGCATTTGTTCCTTATTTATTCTATTGAAAGTTCAGTTCCTTGAGGTCTCCAGGTCGGTCCTTTGAAATACGGAAGAAAAAGAAAATTAAGAGCTTTTTCATTTTCAAAAACTGAGGGGAATTCCACCAGTCTGGCTGCTGGGTTTGTGCAGTAACAGCTTCAAGCAGTTATTAAATCAGGCTTCTTTCCCCACTCTGTCCACACCCTGCTTCAATTCCATGGGATTTGCCATTTCCTGGGAAAACAAACCCTTCTGCTGACTGGGTTGAGATTGGGTGTGCTGACACTCACTCTTGCATTGACCATGTCCACCTTACACAGCATCGCTTTGTGAAACAGAGCAACATCAACCCAACCAATCCAACATTCCTCACGTTCAAGGAGGGTTGGGAAAGAACAGGAGGATTGGTTGCCTCTTTTGGAATTGTCATTAACTATGGTGTTAGGTTATGGAATTAAGGGTTATGGTGAGTGGGAGGGTAACTGGAGTGAGTCCACAAAAAGATCAGCCATGATCTTACTGAATGGTGGAGCAGGCTGAGGGGCCTGATGGCCGACTCCTGCTCCTAGTTCTTATGTTTATCAAAAAACTAATAATATTTTTTACTGAGTCAAAATATGAGGGGCAATGAACTACTAAATTCAGCACAAGTTAAGTAAAAGGTAAAGCTCCCTCTACACTGTCCCCATCTGACACTCCCAGGACAGGTACAGCACAGGGTTAGATACAGAGTAAAGCTCCCTCTACACTGTCCCCATCCGACACTCCCAGGACAGGTACAGCACAGGGTTAGATACAGAGTAAAGCTCCCTCTACACTGTCCCCCCTTCAAACACTCCCAGGACAGGTACAGCACGGGGTTAGATACAGAGTAAAGCTCCCTCTACACTGTCCCCCCATCAAACACTCCCAGGACAGGTACAGCACGGGGTTAGATACAGAGTAAAGCTCCCTCTTTGCTGTCCCCATCACCAGGACAGGTATAGAATGGGGTTAGATACAGAGTTAAACTGTCTGTACAGAGCACCAACATTACATTAAGTCCTTGCGAGCAATATCTTTTCAATATCATGCTACCATTCCCCACAAGTACAGCCTCTCATGTGATTCTGTTTGAATAAGAATGCTGCTTTAGTGCTGATTTCCGTTTAAATACGGGTAATATTGCACTGTGCAACCCTTTCTCCCAACCATGGCAGACTGTGTTACCATGACAGCATTGGGGCCACATTAATAAAAGCTTGAAGTTAAAAAAACAAAAAGAGAAATTGTTGGAACTGTCAATTCAAACCCAGCAGTGAAGAGCATTCTCCTTTTAGCTTGGACCCAACTCCAGCAGAGAGCTAGTCACAGCTGCTCAAACAATGCTCTGTGCATTAAAGTCTGTCTTTAAACTCACATCTTCGCCCCGTGTGGATTCTGCTCACAAAACCCAAAAGAACAAGAATCACAAAGTCCTAGTTCCTACTATGGACGAAACTCAAGATTCATTTAAATAAAAACAGAATAAAATCAGAGACACAACACAAAGTGAACACCTTTTCCCGAGTTACAGCGGTATGACCGATACTGTCAAGTGCATCCTGTCCTTTAGTAAAATTCTCACCATCGTATTGGTTTCTCTTTGCTGAGGTACATGTCAGTAATAATATGTTAATTTCATGGACCTTTGAGTGTATAATCCATCCTAAGGGACATACTATTATCATAAGTGCAGGAGGAAGAAATGGGGCACAAGGTACATTCACCATCTGCTATGAGAGGTCAAGTGGTCTGACCACAGTTCTTAAAAACTTGAACCAGCTTCTGATTTTGGATTATGTACTTATGCATCAGAGTTACTCTGTTCCCTGGCTCCGCTGATACACCCATTGCAACTTAAACTCTCACTAAATTCCCAACGCTCCTGCATCCCCATGGTGTTCCAGTGCATGCTAAATCATGGGTGGAACCAAACTCAAATCTGTACCCAGCCACTGTCCAATCTCAATATTCCTTCAAAAATCCAGGAGGAAGATTGAAGGGGGAGCAGATGTAGGCTGTTCTGCTCCGTAATGAACCAAGATAAAGTGAAACAATAATAGGTAACAGCAGGAATACAGAGCTAAGTGAGGCCTGTTAAACTTCAGGGTGTTGATCAGTTCGATCAGACTCTTGTGCTAAACCATTCGATTTTCACTTATTTTTTGGAAGTTCACGTCTTAAAGCTAATGTTCTTGACCCTATAAAGATCAAAAAATCCTCAGCAACATACAAAGCACCCGGATGCTGCAGAGAATTCCTGATTCCTTGAAGATTTCTGTATTTGGTGTTTTCAAAACATTCAGTTGATGCTGAATAAACTCTGTTGCCTTCTTTGGATTTTTGGTTGTTTGTCCTAAGTAATTCTGAGGTTGTGGTTATTATCAAAAGAAAAATCATATTAAAACCTATTCCTAATTGCAACTGAACCAATTATCCTGGTTTCGAGATGATAAGGAGGTAGTAGCAGTGTTTCCGACATGAAGTATTCTACAAAGGTTAAAGCAGTTCTCACCTGCATTCTCACCCTGGGCCAGACTGATAATAAGAGAGAGGACATTTACAGGGAAATTAATAGAGGTTTTCAAAATCTGTGAGGTTTTGAGAGAATGGTTGGTGAAAGACAGTTTCTACTCGCTGCTAAGTTGGAACAATGACTGAGCATTAGCACAGGATTAATTATGGAGGAATTTAAAGAAATATTTTTACACAGAGAGCTATTAGTTCAGGCAATGATTCACTGTGCGAGAGGACTGAGGCAGAGACTGTTACATCATTTAAAATGGAAACTGTGAATGAGTATGTAGAAAAGAAGAAAAGTAAAAGAATACTGGGGGGAAATTAGAGAAAGCAGCTGCCGAATTGTAGGCTGGTTGGAGGGTCCACTTTCTGAGGTGCCTATTCTGGAAGTTACTAACTCTATAAACCAGACCAGTGCCCTCAAGAGTTACACAACTAGAGACATAATATTCTATAAGAGGAAAAAAAACCTCATAAAAAACTGTGACAAAGAACTCTGAATTAGCCCTGAATCTTCTGCAATTCTTTAGTTAGGTTCAATGTCCTCCCATTGGAAATGGAGCCAAACCATAAGCCTTGGAACATCGTGCTGAGGGAGAAAGGAACAAAGCAAATACTTGGGAAGAGAAGGACAAGAAGAAATGGATCTTTTGGTAGAAATAAGTTCTATTATTATCATGATGCAACACATTTGTTTTTACTGAGTGCGAAACATGGGGTGGGGGGAGCAAAGATTTTGTTGATACTGAGTGTGTCCATTTTTCTAACAATTTTCGATAGACCAGTAAACAATTCTCTTATGCATAACTCATAGAAAACAACATTGCTTGGTTAAGAGAACGAGAACATATTAAGGTGGCCATTCATAAGCATGAGATTAGACTTTTGTTCCACAAGTTAACTATAGGGTGTGTAGCTTGCACTTGTTCTCCAATTCATGCAACCACTTTGGTCTCACGCCCAGCACGGAGAGAACTTCTGGAAAGCCCCATCTCGAGCTCGAGCTCATGGTCACAGCGTGTCAGCAACGGATAGGTTGAGTTACCCCAGCAGCACACTCTCTCTCTCGCTGTCGATATTGATGGTGAGACAATTGCAGGAATTGCAGTCTCCCAGTATCAGTCCAGGAATGAAGGGGAGTAAACCTGCCTCCCAAACTGAAAGTCTACAGAGCAATAGGTCCACCCAGTCTGCTCTGGCTTGGACTGTGCACCAGCCTCATGCCAAGAAACATAGAAAATAGGAGCAGGAGAAGGCCATTCGGCCCTTCCAGCCTACTCTGCCTTTATTATGATCATGGCTAATCATATTGATCAAGAAAATCAATCACTTCCACTCGAGTTGCCTTTGGAAGCTTTGGAGATCAGACAGCAGGACAAAATACCCAACAGCGCGGTGCTCACCTGAATTGGTAACCAGGCTACACCAAGCCACCAGACCCAAACTGAGACAGTCACAACCGAGTGAGTCTGGTCACACAGTGAGAATGCCAGACCCTCACTCAGCAAAGCAAATCCTCCATGGAGAGTGTGAGTCTGTGCTGCACTCTCACAGTGGCCAAAGGAAACGCCCCACAGGAAACTCTGAAGATCTCACTTTGGGGTTCTGATATCGACTTCAAATCCTGAGAGAAGCTCGGCCAGAATCGCTGCATCTCACACCGTCAAATAGGAAATGGTTCAGCTCCTTCGAAAGCAAATGCATTTCAGAGGCAGAGACAAAACCCAGAATCAACAACTGGTCCAAAGCTCCATTGTCTGGGCTGTCCTGTCCTATTTGCAACAGAACCTTCTGAGCACAGATTAGCCTTAGCGGTCACCCCGGTGCCCACTAGAATCGACTGGAATCCCAGTAAATACTGCCACTAACAATCATTATCACCTTCAGCCCAAGAAGGAAAGGTGTGCATGCTTCTCACAAAGAACATTAAAAACCATTAAATCAAAGCCTTTGATTGAGGTTCTATCGGGAAATATTGATGTGATTGGTAAGATAGTGAAATGGCACCAATCTCACCTGCCTTGGAACAAACTGAAAAGGAAACCAATTGTGGTGAACAGAAGCTGACTCTCTGTCTGCAAAGTGGACGGTTTCATTCATCTAAAACTTAATTATTAGGGTGTAGCAGATGAAATATCTTGTGAGCAGCTAATTACTGCATAGATTTATTTACAAGTACTTCAGGAGAGGTGAGAGAGACAGCCCTTGACATCAAGGCAGCATTTGACCGCATGTGGCATCAAGGAGCCCCAGCGAAACTGGAATCAACGGAAATCAGGAGGAAAACTCTCCACTGGTTGGAATCATACCCGGCACAAAGGAAGATGGTTGTGGTGGTTGGAAGTTAATCATCTCAGCTCCAGCATATCTCTGCAGGGGTCCCTCAGGATAGTGTCCTAGGCCTAACCATCTTCAGCTGCTTCATCAATGACCTGCCCTCCATCATAAGGTCAGAAATGGGGATGTTCGCTGACGGTTACACAATGTTCAACACCATTCGCCACTCCTCAGAAACTGAAACAGCCCATGTCCAAATGCAACAAGATCTGGACGATATCCAGGCTTGGACTGACAAGTGGTAAGTAACATTTGTGCCACACAATATATAATAACAGCAGTGTGTGCCATCTAAAGAATGCACTGCAGTAACTCACCAAGGATTCTTGGACAGCCCCTTCCAAACCCACTGCCTCCACCACCTTGCAGACACCTGGGAACAGCACCAACTGGAGGTTCCCCTCCAAGCCACACATCATCCTGACTTGGAAGTATACTGGCCATTCCTTCACTGTCACTGCGTCAGAATTCTGCAATTCCCTTCCTAACAGCACAGTGGGTGTACCTACACCACATGGATTGCAGCAGTTCAAGAAGGCAGCACACCACCACCTTCTCAAGGGGCAATTAGGGCTGAGTCCCCACATCCCATGATAGAAAATGTATTTAAATACCGGAGAGAAATCAATCCTTTTCTTTCTTTCCTTTATCCAAAATGGCGAATGATGCCAGATCCGGGGATTAGCACCAGCTCATTCGTCACTTAGAGAGATGAAAGAATCTTTCCCTTTCCAGTGTTCCACTTGCCTCAAAACAATCAACTTCAACACAAAGTAACCAAGTGAGAGGCAAAATAAATAAGGAAAGATTAAAACTTTGGATCAGAATTATAACCCAGCCAAGAGTAGAAAACTGAAACTTAACTTTGGAATAAATAATGAATGAATTGAATTTTTAATCCATTGTTTCTTTGGAACATGTTGTTAGCTTCTAACTGAGGGGCAAGAAACAAAGCCCTCAGAGTGGATCGTGTTTTCTGATTAACTCCACATGGGGGTTTGAAGCTGAGGCTCGTTCTGACAGGTTTTAGATTCACTCTGTAGCTTTCACTTTGAGCCTGACAACTGTAAACAGAAGCACGGTGACAGCAAGAGATTCAGTAATTGTCCTTCACCGTGGATACCCAGTCACAAGTTGAACAGGGACACGAGCTGTGATTTCCCAAACCTTTAATGATCAGATCCCATATTTGTGAGAGGACTCAGACTAGCGAGTACTTTCACCACTGAAAAGAAAATAATTATCTTTGGTCAACTGAAAAACAAAACTTTCAAAATGGAAAAGATTCAAAGGTAGCAGTTTCCAGCTTCTTGACTCAGAGTGAGAATAGGAGTGGGGAAGAGGGAAAATCTAAGTGTTGATGAAACCTTGGGATAATTTTAACCTGATCCTCACAGCTGGAAGCCGTGGGCACTGAACAGCCTTTTCTTTGACTCACTGTCTAATTTTACTTCACCAGAATATACAACCGGACCAGATTTTTATCATCCCACCTGCCACGGGAATTGGGGTGGGTGAGAAGCGGAGCATGGGAAGGTCCTATGATCTCAGGCGGGATTTTGGGATGAGCGAGGCCAGAATGCCAATCAGATTCTTCCCCAAGGGTAGGTCAAAATTCCTTCCCCCAAGTACCTGGTGTGAATCTGTTGGAAATGCAGGGACTGGCACACATTTATAAGCAAAACTTATAACTCCAAATGAAGCAGCAGATAGCAGAACAGGCTCGAGGAGCTGAATGGCCTTGACCCTGCTCCCATTTTCCAACGTCAGGGAATATTCAGAAAATCTATTCTGCCGGAGAGGGACCGAGCTCTGAGGTGTTGTTGCTTGGATATGAATCAACAACAATTCAATCCTTCCCAATACTCCCTTAAAGTCTGACTCATTGTCCAGAGCAATGCGCTACTGGACGTGGTAAGAAGTCTCAGAACACCAGGTTAAAGTCCAACAGGTTTATTTGGTAGTAAACGCTAATGGCACTTACTACCAAATAAACCTGTTGGACTTTAACCTGGTGTTCTGAGACTTCTTACTGTGTTTACCCCAATCCAATGCCGGCATCTCCACATCGTGACTACTGGATGTGGCCATCCCAAGAATCGATCCTGAGATTCTGCACTCATGGAAAACCATTGCAACCTGGCCTGAAGATTCCAACTCCCAACAATTTCCCAGCTTTCTGAATAGTCACTGATGATATAGAGCCAGAGAACTGCCAAACTCATCAACCTGGTCCTGAACCTCATCAAATTTTAAAACGGATTGTAAAACTGATGTTCCACTTGCTCCTGTAGGTTTCCAACCCGCTGAATTAAATTAAAACCCTCCAAGTCTCTGGCTATCAAAGGACAACGGGAAATTCTCAAAAAGACAATAAAAAAACGAGATGTCATGTGATTGGGACGTTTGCAGGTTCCTGAAATTCCGTTCAATGTTTTAAAAAATCTTAATTATCGCAGGAAAAAAAATCAAAATATTTTAACATGCGTGCCTGGATCGTTATAATCTTTTATGGTTTTCAGGATTATGAAGGCTTGTGATGTGTAATATATCAGGTTTGATAATTAATTAGTGGTCATTACATTATTCATGATTCCACTTTCAATGATATAAATGACCTTTTTTGCTCAGTAATGGTGTTGTCGTGGAAACTCTAATGCCTCATAATATTTCAATTTTTCCCTCCTTGTTTTAAAATGTCATCAAGACAATTAATCTTTAACTGCCTTCACCTGAGGAAAAGGAATCACATGATTTATAGCTTGTGCGTCCAGTTTTATTGTATCCTGTACAACTGGGGATCTCCAATTGGTGATCCATGGGTCCTCTGTAGACTTGAGTCCAGCCAATCCAGCTTCCAATTCAGCCTTAGTTATGTTCTAATTTCTTATTCCTGGTTCAATTTTGTGGAGCCTGGAAATTTGGAAAAGGTTATTCTTAGCAACGTACCTCCACTGCTAAATCAATTGGATTACTGGGATCTGTTAGCGTTAGCAGCAGATTTCTAAAAATTAATAGGAGCGGGGAATTTGACTCTTAAGAAAGACCTCCACGGTTCATGTACCTGCTCTGCCCAAGAGAGAGGTGGAACCCTTGGAGATCTGGAAGATCACTAAGTTATTTGTTGTACTTTTTCTTCCCAAAGCTTTAACAACAAACCTCTTGGATCCTGTCACAATATCTGGCACCAAGAGACAACAGCAAAAGTCAAGACCTGTTGTAAAATCTCACCAACTGTTCTGGACCAAGTCTCTGGCCACTCCACATACAATGATGGAAGCTAATGGCTTGAAGAGGGACTGTGTTCTCAACCTACAGGTTGAATGTGAATCTGTTATGATCCATTGACAAGTCTCCAACTTACTGCAGGGGCCCTGGTCTCAGTGGTTGGGTTGGCAAGATGGGGAGGGCAAAGCAGAAACTGACTAATATTGAGGCAGGTTCCAGCTCATCTGCCATTGGCTGATCACGTGAATGATCAGCGATTCACTGATCGCGGCCATATTTGGAGATGAGAGTGGTGATCGACTGGAACAACATTGATACTGCGGTGAAGTCACGGTTTAGGATTTCACTACCAGCTGCCAAGACTAACCTACTGACCTTGTCATATCAGAAACTTATTAAATTCATTCTCTGTAAAGTGGGTTTTTGACACACATTGAGTGGCCCCTCTCTCTCACATTCTCTCTCTCTCTCTCTCTCTCTCTCCCATTGATACTTTGCTCTTATCTCTTTTTCCTAACCTTTCAGCTCCTTTCTTAAAACAAGTTAAGACACAGAGAAGAATTGTGTTGAATGTTCTGAAGCCTCAAGAAATCCAAACAGTGGTAGAATCTTTAGTTGAGAGCTGGGACCTGAAACCAAACTTTTGTTCATGTTATCTTCCTGTAAGTGCTACAAGATCCCAATCTGTGGAATAATGCCATCTCCTGAACTGCACACACTCAAGAGACTTGTCTTCCAAAATCCTGCTGGGCTAGAGAAAATTAAACTCTTGGACCTGAGTCGTAATTGGTTCAGTTGTTGTACAGATAATCTTGCTCCCCAAATTATTTTGCTGCTTAGTTTTCTCACTCAAGACAGAGAGTAGAGCCACATGGCAATTCTGACAATGCATCATTGGCCAGGAACGTGTGGACCGGAGATTCCCAGCTGGAGGGGAAGATGGTTGTGTCATGAGGACCACCCACATCGTTGGTGACGAGGACCCCCCAGGATGTGATTTATAGCTGAAGAGTTTGATTAATTGCCATGATTCATGGGTTGTGGTCAATGCCATGAGTCATGTTCTGTCTGTCAAGGTGTACTCTCGTTTGGACATACCGAGGAGGTCATTCCAATTACTATCAGTTACATTTGTTTTAAATTAAGACTCTACTGTTGTATTTGGATTGTAGACATTTCATCAAGTTTTAAACTGGACAGGTTAGTTTGGGAATTAGATGCACCATAATAGCAGCAACTGGAAATTGATATTGTGCACGGGTGGATCATTTTGAAGAAAGAAGTGGACTCAATCCTCACAGGTAGATTGGACCAGTTTTGTAGATCTCCATGGGGGATTCATTCTAATGGAGATAAGCAGCGATCGATCCTCAGTAGAGTCTCGATCCCCTGGATACCCCTATTCCACCTCATTGAGTTCAAAGTTCAGAAACAGTGACAATCTCTGGCTTTTGGCAACAAGGAACTATTTCCTGATTGAGCTATTCCCAATCACAACATGGACCTTATCACAAATAGACCTCACAGAGCTGATATCACTGCACCTTGTTTGAACTGGGTCAGATCACAGGGAAATACTGTAAATACATCAACTTTTTTTGGTAACGGAAATTGCACAGCGCATTGTGTTAATTAAAAAAGAACATCATTTCAAAGTAATGAAAAGAATAAGTGAAACATTGTGTCTTGGCCACTAATGTCTTTGATTTGGTTTCGTTAAAGTCCTATGGCAGAGAAGTTCTCTCTCTATCTCTTCCTCGCTCTCAGGCTGGGTTTGTTGAGGCTGCTTTGAAAACCTGTAACGAGAAACTGAGGCCCAGGGCGGGTTTAACAGCCTCGCTCGAGCGAGACCAGAAACTCCCGCCTGAAATCAACGGACATTTCCATTGTCAGCCCTTTGCTGGCTCTGATTCCATGGTGGGCGAGGCGGTAGAGTTCTGGAGTGGGTTCCCTTCTGTCACCTCTGCCCCCGCTAGCCAGCATAGAAGGAGGCCATTTGTTTCCTTTCCCTTCTGCTGTCCCCCTGCCTCCTCCCTCCACCTGCCTCTCCCCTTCTGCCCTAGAGATCCAGAGGCGCTGTTTGCTTGCTGGCATTTTGTTTGAATGTCCGTTTAGCTTTGAACGGTGTGAGTGTCAACACCGGGAGTTACTGGAAAGTGATCCGCATTATTGTGGTGATTGTCCCTTTAAGGGCAACACAATTAGCAAATTCCCCCACCCCCACCCCCCAACCCCCACCCTCATCATCCCCCCCAAAAACCAATCAGGGAAAAGATTCTCTGACACAAGGCAGAGTTTCACTCAGTGTGGGTCAAAGTTTACCAATGCAGTCAAAACAGAACCAACCAGGAATAAGCCTTTTTCGTTTGAAGCTTCACATTTCTTTTAAAGTATATTTACGTACTGTCCTTAAACTCTCGATGGGCTAACTTTATAGAAATGTTCTGTGCTTTGCTTTAAAACCTGACACTGTAAGAAGTCAACACCCGACAACTTGGGCTCTCTGACCACTTTCTCCACACAGTTGTACCTTTGATTAGGTCTCCGTCAACATTATCTAATCTTCAGTCATTTACAATACAAAGCTTAAGTGAGATAGATTTAAAAGGCTGACCCTTTCCGTTTCCCTCCCACCCCCATCCCATTCCCCAGAACCAGATATAAACACAAAAACTAAAATAACAGTGGGAGTTTAAAGACAAGTTAACACTGTCCTGGACAGATCTTTCATTTAGATCTCAGCAGATGCCAAGGTTAGGGGGGGGAATGGGTGGGGTGGGGGGAGATCTGATACCCCAGAAACAGTTCCACAGTTGCCCTCTGTTTAAATACAATGTGCCTGTTGAGCTATCTACAGCATTGGATAGAAAAAATTCAAATTGAGGTACCTTGAAAGCAGGTTGAAAAAGTCTGTTTGGGGCCCTAAGTGTGAATAAGTGACTTATCCACATTGTAGGTCTGTGTGACTGGCTGACAGGCAGAGCACTGATAACCATCGCTGCGTTAATGACAAAACACTTGGGAAGAAAAGTAATAAAATGGTCACAGCATTGCTTCGATTAGTTGGAGCCATTCAATGTCCACCAAACAAGTTGGTTTGTGTTCCAAGGCTCCGTTTTTAATGGACAATCAAAGCTGCCATTGGAGTCTTCAAGTATCTGTTGGTGTTTGAAGGACGTGCTCCTTGCTCTGGTCACTCAGTCCTGGTGAGTCAGGCCCAGGAGATGCAGGTATGACAGAAATGCAGGTATGAGGTCTCACCCTGTTTTCGTTTTTGTCTGTTTGTTTTTTTAATAAGTTGAAGTGCTTGAGTTTGATGTTATTCCAATTCCTCTGCTGTTAGTTCCTCCTCCATCTCTCTAGCTTCCTGCATTTCCGAATTCACATTGGCTGTTGCGATAATTGAGACAGACGGGTCATCCTCCTCCAACTCTGCAGGTTCCTCCTTGATGTGCACTTGGTGCCTATGCAGAGATTGGGAAGAGTACATTGGCCTTTAACGAGGGGCTGGGGAATATTTCCACCTTTGAATGCTCTTTATCGTGCTTTCCATGAACTTACAACTGGATTATGAAGGGAATCAGCTGGTGCGATGGATAATGGCATCAACAAAGCACATTCTCCCCGTGTCTGCCTGGGTTTCCTCCGAATGCTCCGATTTATTCCTGCACTCCAAAGATGTCCAAGTTAAGTGGAGTGGATGTACTGAATTGCCTGTTAGTGTCAGGGGGACTAGCAGGGTAGGGTTGTGGGGGTAGGGCCTCAGTGGAATTGTTGTTGGAGCAGACTCAGGGGGCTGAACTTTCTGCACAGTAGGGATTCTTTGAACTCTTAGCCTTTCCTCTTCGCAGATGGAAAAGCCTCCCAGTGTTTAGGCTGGAAGTGCAGCCTTATTCCTAAGTCAAACACCCTTGTGTTGACTGATTTACAATTGCTCCTGGTCTGACAAAGTTTCAATGTTAAAACTCTGACTCTTGTTTCAAATCCCTCTGGGGTCTCACCTCTCCCTGTCCCTGTAAAAAACACAAAGCCAGTATCTCCGCGCTCCGATAACTTTAATCTCTGGGTGTATCCCATTTTAACCACTCAACACTGAGAGACATACCTTCAGTTTCCTGGACCTCAAACTTTGCAGCGTCTTCCCTTAAACATTGTGTCTCTCTCACTCTCCCTCCTTCTCAAACAGCCTCCTTAAATCTCACTGTTTTAACTAAAGTTTCAGTCATCTTCACAGATATCTCCTAATGCGACTAAAATCATAGATCAGGGAACATAGAACCCCTGCAGTGCAGAAAGAGGCCATTCGGCCCGTCGCATCTGAACTGACCACAGGTCCCATTGCTGTAACTCTTCGTATTTATCCTGCTAGTCCCCCTGGTACAAAGGGGTAATTTACCTTGGCAAGCCACCTAACCGCACACCTTTGGAATGTAGGAGGAAACCAGAGCACCTGGAGGAAACCCATGCAGACATGGGGAGAACATACTGGCTCCACACAGACAGAGACTCAAGCCGGGAATTGAACCCGGGTCCCTAGCGCTATGCCAGCGTGTCTGATTTAACCTTCTGTGGAGCCCCTCGGGATGTTTCGCCACATTTAAAGGCATCAAATAAATGCCAGTTGTTGTTATGTCTTACCCATTGGATCTGTCCCCTGGTTTTGACCAGAGGCCAGTCCCGAGTCCTGTGGCCCTGGAATTGGGTTATACCCGTGTTGCTGGGGGGAGAGTATTGGGCGCACCCGTGTTGTTGAGGGGGGAGAGTGGGTGATTACCCGTGTTGTTGTGGAGGGGCAGGGGGTGTCAGTGCGTATCCCTGTTGTCCCGTTGGGGAGGGGGGGTGGAGAGGAGTGGGGGGAGGTGGGGGGGGGAAGTTGGCGTGTACCCGTGTTGTTGCAAGGGGCGGGGGGAGTCAGTGCATACCTGTGTTGTTGCGGGGGGGGGAGTTGGCGTGTAGCCAGGTTGTCAGAGTGAGAGGGAGTTGGCATGTACTCGTGTTGTTGCAGAGTTTGGGGGGGGGGGGGGTGGTGGGGGGAGTCGGCGCATACCCGTGTTGTTGGGGGGGTGGGGGGGGCAGTCGGTGTGTACCCGTATTGATGGGCAGGGGGTGGGAGTGGGCACGTACCCGTGTTGTTGAGGGGGGGTGGGAGCGGGCACGTACCCGTGTTGTTGGGGGGGGGTGGGAGTGGGCACGTACCCGTGTTGTTGAGGGGGGGTGGGAGCGGGCACGTACCCGTGTTGTTGGGGGGGGTGGGAGTGGGCATGTACCCGTGTTGATTGGGGGGTGTGGTGGGAGCAGGCACGTACCCGTGTTGTTGAGGGGGGGGTGGGAGTGGGCACGTACCCGTGTTGTTGAGGGGACAGTCCGGGGCTGCTGCTGCCATTGCTGTTGACCTGCTCCACTGTGCTGCTGACGTCATCGTGAGCCACGTGCATCAAACCCCCGGTTGACGGGTTGAGTAAGGTCGGATTGTTGAGTAGCTGCATGTTACTCTCAGCCAGCGCTGCCTGGAGGAGAGGGGAAAGAAGGGTTAAAACCAGTTAATGTACAGAGAGATCAGCAAGACAGAGTGTGGAAGCTGCCAAGACAGAGGTGGAGGTGAATAGGATTGATGTAATTAAGAAGTTGGATAAACACGAGGCAATAGGAATTGAAGGATATGCTAATAGGGTGAGTTAATGCAGGTGGAACTGGGAAGAGTCTCAGGTGGATCATCAAATCCAGCATGGAGCCAATGGCTGAATGGCCTCATTGCTGTACTATCTACGTCAGCCTATGTAAAGAACCCAGGAGTGTCTAAATGCTGTACTGAAGGGTTGCCATGGATTTGGGGATGAAGGTGCCAGAGCTCTGCCCATGTATATCCGCTCAGCCTCTCGAGGGCATTTATCAAGTTTAATGGTCATTGAAAAAACAGAATTAGCCAATGTCCCTGCTCCTGATCACTGCCCAGTTATTCCTCCTACTGAATAAGTGTATGAGAGCAAACAGACTGAGTTCATGTTCAATGTCCTATCATTGTGCCCCAAAACCCTGGGGTAATGCAGGATCTATCCTTGCCCCGCACCTCACCTCACCCCACATCAACATCTTACCTCTTGTTGCAGTTTGCCTTTCAGTGATTGCTGCATGACATCATTAGAAAGGAAGTGTGTCATGCCATACAATTTTAGTTTCACTTTTGCTTTTAGGTAGAATGCACACACAGACACAATGGCCCACTCCTGCTCCTAGTTCTTATGTTCGAATAAACCTACTCCAGCCAGTCTGTCATGGTCCAAGCATTTCTCCCTTAAATTATTAAATAAGAAACTGAGGTTAAAATTCTGATCAATCAGTCTTTGTTTGAACGATTGGACAATTGTTTTAACACACGTCGAAACCTCACTGACAGCACTGATCAAACTCACCCCCAGGGTGGACAATTCACTCAAAGGGGAACAAATACTAAAGGTGAGAAACGTCATTCCGAAGGAATCTCTGAAGTTATATTACGGAAAGGTGCATTAGGTTTATTTTAGAAAAGGCCAATCTGTATTGTTCAGGCTGCTGCTTTTGGGGTTGGAGCAGTTTTATAAAAGGTCATGGGTTGGAAGACCCTAAGGAAACACATTTTAATAAACATTTACAACGTAATTCCAGATTTAGACAGGATTTTCGTCGCGTTCCCATCTACACGAATAAAGTCTGGAAAGTATCAGTTACCCGAGGGACTGAAACACACCTGAGCTGTTTCAATTCAGTTGGATTATTTTTGTGAGTACAGAAAATATAAAAAGCTTCAGTAACAGGAGTCAACTCTCAGTCTGTACCTCTCAGTCTCATTTATGTTTCCCATTTCTCACTCCCTCCCTCTCTCTGTCTCTATTCCTCACCTGCTCATTCCTCTTTCTATCCTTTCTGTGTAGCTCTCTGTTTTTTTTTGCTTATTCTCTATCTCTTTCCTTTCAAATTTCTTTCTCTACTGTCTTTTCCTGTCTATTCTGTATCTCTCCATCTCTATGTTTTCAATCTGTTTCTTTGCCCTTGTGTTGCCTCGCTAACTTTCTATATTTGTCTGTCCCTCTGTCTCCGTCTCTTTACATCTGTTTGTCTATCTCCCTTGATCATTGTGTTGTCTCTCTATATCTGACTGCCTTTTTGTCTCTCTCTCTCTTTGAGTTGTCTCCGAGTCTTTATATCTCACTGCTTCTCTGTCTCTCTCTCTCTTCGTATTGTCCACTATCACTTCATATCTGTCTGTCTCCCTGTGTCTCTATATCTCACTGCCTTTCTCCCTCTCTCTTTGTGTTGTCTCTGTCTCTCTGTATCTGTCTGTCTCTCTCTGACTCTGTGTCTCTATATCTGAGTGCCTCTGTGTGTGTGTGTGTGTGTGTGTGTGTGTCTCTGTCTCCCAATCTGTCTCTCATTCCCTCTCACTATCTACCTCCCTCCTTCCCATACTGGATATATCGCTCTCCATCTAGCTCAAAGATCAAAGTGATCTTAGAAAGTGAAATGAGCCCAAACTATAAAAGAATAAGATGAAAAAGTTGTAAATCTCGTTCACGGAACAGGTACAGCATCAACACAGTGATTAACTGATCTCCTGAAATAAATGGACACCTGTTACTAATCCCAGTCCATATGCCAGAGAGCATTGCACTAATTTGAAAGCAGTGGAGATAACTTGCAGCCGTTGCTTTCCTGAGGCAGTGATTATTTAGTTTGCTGCATTGTCCTGAGCTACACAGACACAACTTAAACTTACTGTTGGTCCAGCTTCAGTCCCAGGGACTGGAGTGAGATGTAAATTACCTTTCCACTTTCTCACTTTCATTTTCTCAATAGATAATGCCTCACGGCGCCCAGGACCTGGGTTCAATTCCAACCTCGGGTCATTGTGTCTGTGTGGAGTCTGCACGTTCTCCCTATGTCTACAAGGGTTTCCTCCGGGTGCTACGGTTTCCTCCCACACTCCAAAGATGTGCGGGTTAGGTTGATTGGCCATGCTAAATTGCCCCTTAGTGTCAGGAGGATTACCTTGGGTAAATAAGTAGGGTTACAAGGATAGGGCCTGGGTGGGATTGTGGATAGTACAGGCTTAATGGGCTGAATGGCCTCTTTTTGCACTGCATGGATTCTGTGATTCAGTTCCTCATGATTTCCTGGGATCATCCTCTCGTGTGTTTGAATTTTACAGACTATCAGGGCACGCTCTCACTGACTTTTACAGATGCACCATAAAATGCATTCATTCTGGTTGTATCACAGTTTGGTATGGTTCCTGCTCTGACCAAGGCCACAACAAACTAGAAAGGGTTGTGAACGAACCCCAGCACATCATGTGAACCAGCCTCCCATCCATTGACTCTGTCTACACTTCCCGCTGCCCCAGCAAAGCAGCCAGCATAATTAAGGACCCCACGCACCCCGGACATTCTGTCTTCTACCTTCTGTTGGGAAGAAGATTCAAGAGTCTGAGGTCACGTACCAACCCACTCAAGAACAGCTTCTTCTCTGCTGCCGTCAGACTTTTGAATGGACCTACCTTGCATTAAGTTGATCTTTCTCTGCATCCTAGCTATGACTGTAACACTATGTTCTGCCCTCTCTCCTTTCCTTCTCCCCCATGTACTCTATGATTGGTATGCTTTGTCTCTATAACGCAAGAAACAACACTTTTCACTGTATACTAATACATGTGACAATAATAAATCAAATCAAACGTGGAATTAAATAGCACAGCAGGAGACTATTCAGCCCACTGAGTCGGTGTTGTCTCTTATAGAATCATTGAAACCCTATCATGCAGAAAAGGCCATTTGGCCCATTGAGCCAGTGCTGTCTCTCTCTGAGCGCAATCCAATTATTTCCTCATTCTTTCCTCACAGCGCCGGATATAATTTCGCAATCATTCGTGCTTGGTTTGCGCTGTTGCAATTCTGAATTTCTATATCTTTTCATCTGCCAGGTCCAGCCCAGCTGTGACTGGGTTGTTGTGAAGCTAACACCAGGCACTGTCCCCCACAGGAAGCAAGTTCTTTTCATTCTCTCTGTTGTCGGAGCTGCTGTTGGTTAGGCTCAGCTATCCTCACTCAACCCCCATGTCAAGTTAAATCCCTACCTCAGGAAACACCAGAGATGTGTCCCACCTGACTGGGGTCCAGTGTGCGGAAGGGAGGGGGATGGGGTGGGGGGGAGTGGGGATGGGGTTTGTGGAGGGGTGCTCATTAAAAACTAAAGGCAATCACAGACAGTCCACACCCACCTCCGCCTACCTCTCCACTTGTTCCCATAGCCCCTCCCTACACCGTAGTGTCCTGACTGGCACACTGAGAAATTTATAGTGAGTGAGTGAAATACAATATGGAACAGTAAGGATCTCAGTGCTGGTCTCAGACAGTCTGGTATCTCCTCCACCCACTCTGTCCCCTTTGATACAACCTGTTCCTGACCCACTTAAAACCACAGAAAGGTTACAGTGAAGAAAGAGGCCATTCAGCCCATCGTTCCTGCACTGGCCAAAAAAGGAGATAAAAAGAAATTAGCTGCTGATTGTGATTCCCACTTCCAGCACCTGGTCCGTAGCCTTGCTGGTTCAGACACTGATCCAGGGAGCAACCAACAACTTAGGCTGTGAATTCCAGACACTCACCAGCCTTTGGGGGAAAAGGTTTTCCCTCATGTCCCCTCTAATCCTTCACCTTAAATACATGTCCCCGAGTCATTGTGTTCAGTCATTGCCCACTGCTGTGTCTTTTCCAGCTGTCAATGAGATAACATGTGGGAATCCCAATAAATAACACCGGACAAATTGTTTACTTGGAATTTTCAGTGGACAATCTAGCATGATAAATATGAATCTATACATTCGTAGCAAGAGTAGGCCATTCGGCCCCTCGAGCCTGCTCCACCATTTGACAAGATCATGGCTGGTGATTGTGGTCTCATCTCACTTCCCTATCCATCCCTTCCCCGTACCCTTTAATTCCCTTGTCAATCAAGGATCTGTCCAACACAGCCTGGGGAATATTCTATGACCTTCACTGCTCTCTGAGGAAGAGAATTCCACGGATTAACCACACTTTGAGAGAAAAAACAATCTCCTCATCTCCGTCTTAAATAGGAAACTGCTATTTTAAACTGTGTCCCCTACACCTAGCCCGTCCCACAAGGGAGACACCCCTTCATCATCCACCCTGTCCAGACTCTCAGGATTTTACATATTTCAATAATATCATCTCTCAATCTTCTAAACTCCAATAGGAACAGAGCCAGCCTATCCAACCTTTCCACATAAAATAATCCCCCTCTCCAGGAACTTGTTGCGTGAATCTTCTCTGAACTGGTTTTATATCCATTCTTAAATAAAGAGACCAAAACTGTACGCTGGAAAGAGTCTCACTGTGTAACTGCAGTAAAACCTGCCCATTTTTATATTCCATTCCCTGTGCAGTAAAGGCCAACGTTCTGTTTATCTTCCTAAACACGTGCTGTACCTGCATACTAACCTTTTGTGATTCATGCACTGGGACACCCAGATCCCTCATCTTCTGTCCCCAGAAAAGAAAGACTTGCATGTCCATAGCACCTTCCCTGGGCTCAGGAAATCCCAGCGTACTTTACAGTTTTATCGCCAATTAAATATTTGTTTATAGTGTAGTCATTGTTGGAATGTAAGAAATGTTGTAGTTAATCCGTGCACATTCTCTGGAACCTCGGAGAATGAGGGGTGATCTTATTGAGGTGTACAAAATCATCAAGGGCATGGATAAGATGAACTCACACAGGGCAGGATTTTATAGCCTCGCTTGTCTTGAAACCGTAAAATCCTGCCCGAGGTCAATGGACCTTCCCATTGTCCGCCCCTCATCCGCTCCGATTCCCGTGGCAGGCGGGGCAGTAAGAATCCAGGGATAGGCTTTTTCCCAGGGTAAGGGAATTGAAAACAAGATGGCCTAGGTTTAAGGTGAGAGGGGAAAGATTTAAAAGGTTCCTGAGGGGCAGCTCCTTTATCCAGAGGCTGGTGTGGGTATGGAATGGGCTGCCAGAGAAAGTGATTGAGGCAGATACAATAGCAACATTTAAAAAGCATTTGGATAAGTACATGGATGGGAAAGGATTAGAGGGATATGGACCAAACACGGGCAATTGGGACCAGCTGGGTGGGCATGGTTGGCATGGGCTGAAAGGCCTGTTTCTGTGCTGTAGGGCTCTATAATTGTATGAGCAAGCTCCCTCAAACAGGATGGAATAAATGACCCGATCACATGAGGAGAGTTGTTGATTGAAGGATACGTTTTGGCCCCAGATACAACCCCCCGATCACTCATGTTAGATAACCGCTGTAACACTCCCTGTTACACGTGACAGAGAAAACTTCTCTACTTTCTTCGAACAGTGGGCATGTCAAAGGCTCGTCTGGGCTCGAAACATCAGCTGTTTTCTCTCCTTACAGACGCTGCCTGACCTGCTGAGATTTTCCAGTGTTTTCTCTTTTGGTTTCAGATTCCAGCATCTGTGGTAATTTGCTTTGAGCTGCCATTTGAATCCTTGCTCCTTGCTGGATTGCTACCCCAGTGACACTGCCACTGTGACACCTTCTCACACACATACGCACACACATGTACACACACACACATATACACACACATACGCACACACATGCACACACACACACATACGCACACACACACTTACAGAAACACACACATACAGCACGTACACACAAGTACAGGTGCACACCACACATGCACACACACACACACGCACACACACACACACACACACATGCACACACACACACACATGCACACACACACATACACACACACATAGATGCACACAGACATGTACAAGCATACACAAAGAAGTACAGACGCACACACAGATACACAGATACACTCACATGCACATACACACATGCAAACACACATAAAGGCACACACATGTACAGACAGACACACACACACCCACACACACACCCACACACAGCCCCCCCCCCCACATACACACACACACACATTCAGACACACGTTCCAGTTGGAATCACTGAAATACATTCAGGAACAATTTAAATTTATTGTCTGTTCTGTACTTTAGGATCAATGAGGTTTACAGTCCATCCCACTGCTCTCAAACTGCAATCCCTCTCTCTCAGCAATCAGCACCGGTTCAGATGTCACAGTGACTCCGATATTGTATTCTAGCTGACATACACAGTGTAACCAGCTGGTGTCTCTCTATCACTGTAAATCCAGCTCTGATTTACTTGATAAATCCTCTCAGGATGAGGGTCCGATACCCAGAGTATATTCCACAAACCCAGACAGCCTGAATTCAGCTGTTCATTCACCTGTTAAAACTGGATCTGACTTTGGGGCAGCTGCTTTTCAACAATTCCAAGTGTTTGTACATAAGAATGATTGAATTTGTGAGTATTTTCTGAGTGTGTATATTTGCAAGTACGTATGTGTGAACTGGTACATGTGAGTGTGAGTATGTATATGTGAGCTGGTACATGTGAGTGTGAGTATGTATATGTGAGCTGGTACATGTGAGTGTGAGTATGTATATGTGAGCTAGTACATGTGTGTGAGTGTATATGTGAGCTGGTACATGTGTGTGTAAGTGCATATGTGAGCTGGTACATGTGAGTGTGTGTATACACGTGAGTGGGTATATGTGAGCTGGTACATGTGAGTATGTGTGTGTGTACACGTGTGAGTGTGTGTATATGTGAGCTGGTACATGTGAGTGTGTGTATATGTGAGTGTGATTTTGAGCCCACTCTCTGTGTTTGCAGGAATGCTGACACACTCAAACTCCAGGGAGTGCAGTTCACGTCAGTGAGTTTCCGAGTTCTGATCTTCCGCACCCCTCTCTGGCGGAGTGGCATGAAACATGCCCCGGGACCCCGGAAAGCTCATTTTAATACATTAGCATGTCGTTAGCGAGCACTCTCTCCGGGACTTCAGCTCAGAAGATGGGGCAGTGCGCGCAGAGAGAGAAACATGTGTTGGGATGTTGGGATGTTCTGTCCTCACTGCACTGGGGAAAGCAGCAGCACTGCGGAATCCTGCCTGTTGGTGGGGCTGGAACATTCAGTCAAAACTGAATGTGTTACTGCATGTGACTGTCTTTTAGAGCTTGCTTCGAGTCCTCCTGTTTACAGACCGACCACGAACCACATCCTGAGCCAGTGCCAATGAGTGACCAGCAGGATCAGTCTGTGCAGACATGTGTATCTTCCAGCCACTCTGATGAACCAATGTGATAGCAATGTAACCTTTCAATGTCCATTGATATTTTATTTTTATTTGTTTCATTTATTAGTCACAAGTAGGCATACATTAATACTGCAATGAAGTTACTGTGAAAATTCCCCAGTCGCCACACTCCAGTGCCTGTTCAGGTAGGACTAGGGGGCACAGCCTCAAGATAAAGGGGGGGCGGTTTAGAACGGAGTTGAGGAGGAACTTCTTCACTCAAAGGGTGGTGAATATCTGGAATTCTCTGCCCGTTGAAGTGGTGGAGGCTGCCTCGCTAAATATTTTTAAGAAGCGGGTTGATGGGTTTTTGATAAGAGAGGGGATTAAGGGTTATGGAGAGAGGGCGGGAAAGTGGAACTGAGCCACGACAGATCAGCCATGATCTTATTGAATGGCGGGGCAGGCTCGAAGGGCCAGATGGCCTACTCCTGCTCCTATTTCTTATGTTCTTATGTTCTTATGTACACTGAGGGAGAATTTAGCATGGCCAATCCACCTAACCAGCACATCTTTGGACTGCAGGAGGAAACCGGAGCACCCGGAGGAAACCCACGCAGACATGGGGGGAACATGTGAACTCCGCATAGGCAGTGACCCAAGCCGGGAATCGAACACAGGTCCCTGGCACTGTGAGGCAGCAATGCTAACCACTGTGCCACCCCATTAAATGATATCACATTCTACTCATTTTGAACTGAAATCTCTGTGTTGATTTCCTCAAAAAACAGAATACCTGGCAAAAGGTTTGGAAATCAAGGGAAATCTGAACTCTGCCTAATTTTCTGTACCTTTACTGCCCACCCCGTGGTAATGGGGTAACGGGATCGCTGTTTGGAATTCCTCCTAGGTGGACCACGTGATCTGGTCCAGAGAAAAATGAAGGGTGATATTGCTGAGAGTCAGGGACCGGTGCAGAATGAAGTGAGTACGGTGCAGAATCTTACAGATTGGTGAAGAGTCTAACATCGTCTGATGCTCAGGCAATTTTAACCACATAGTGGAAATGGTTTGGTTTGATTTATTGTTGTCACATGTATTAACGTACACTGAAAACTATTGTTTCTTGCGTGCTATACAGACAAAACAAACCAAATATAGAGAAGGAAATGAGAGAGTGCAGAATGTAGTGTTACAGTTGCTGCTAGGATGTAGAGAAAGATCAACTTAATGCAAGGTAAGATCATTCAAAAGTCTGACAGCAGCAGGGAAGAAGCTTTTGTATCTTTTTCCCGACAAGAAGGTGGAAGACAGAATGCCCGGAGTGCGTGGGGTCCTTAATTGTGCTGGCGGCTTTGCCGAGGCAGCAGGAAGTGTAGACAGGGTCAATGGATGGGAGGCTGGTTTGCGTGATGGATTGGCCAAAGATTATTTTAACCCCAGCCTTCAATATTGTGTTGAGATATAAATTTAATTCTGCTGTCAGGGAGTGTTCATGGCCAGAGTGTGTGAGGCAGCAGAGCATGGCGAATTCAGCCCAGCTTTAGGAGAAATGTTGAGAGACCGTCTGGTCTTCAGGACCAACGGCCTCACAATAGAAACTAAGCTGTTGGGCTGAGACTGAAATCTCTTTGGAAAAAGCCCAGGTGACTGAATTCACCGAGCAGGGTGTGAGTGAATTATAACAAACTGAACAGTTGGAGATGGGAAAGGGCTGCTGGAGGAGCAGCCTGAGTGTGGGAGCAGAGCTCGAATGGAGCAGTGGAGTAACGGGGGTGGAAGCTTGTTTTCGATGTGGGGGAGAGCACTTCCAAGAACCTTACTGGTGGAGAAATTACATGTTTCCATTACCAGAGGAAGGACCGTTTACAGACATAGTGCAGAATGGAGCAGGTACAGTGCAGAATGGAGCAGGTACAGTGAAGAATGGAGCGGGTGTGGTGTAGAATGAAGGGGGTACAGTGCAGAATGGAGCGGGTGTGGTGTAGAATGACCGCAAAATGACTCAGACCGATAAGATTCTGAAGGGTAAACGAGTGCACTGATGTAAATAAGTCTTTGTGGATATTGACAGTAACTAACTGTTAAGAGTCTTCATCCCGCTGCTAGGTGTGACTGAGATCTAACTTGGTGTACATAAGGTCCCCTGCTAACTTTGCACAGAGATCGTCCACTGTCAGAAGGGGGCACCTATCCGACTGCTCAGTTTTCAGGCACAGTAATGGCAGGGTGACATAATGGTTAGCACTGCTGTCTCACAGCGTCAGGGACCCAGGTTCAATTCCGGCCTCAGGTGACCAGCTGTATGACTGTCTGTGTGGAGTTTGCACATTTTCGCCATGTCTGTGTGGGTTTCCTCCCGGGGCTCCAGTTTCCTTCCACAGTCCAAAGATGTACAGGTTAGGTTGGATTGGCTATGCTAAATTGTCAAGGGGATTAGCAGGGTAACTACGTGGGGTCATGGAGATAGGGTCTGGGTAGGATTGTTGTCAGTGCAGGCTTGATGGGCTGATTGGCCTCCTTCTGTAGGGATACTGTGATTCTATCTTATATTAATAATCAGTATTGACACCACAACGAGTTTCCTTTATTACATCCACCTGTATCCACCATTCCTCCCACACCCCAAAGGTGTGCTGTTAGGCTGATTGGCAGGAATAAATTGTCCCTAAATCAGTTTTCCCTCAATCTGGATGGCCATAAAACATTAGACAGGGGTCATGGGTAGAGAGGTGGTGTTGAGATGGCAGCGTGGGCTCGTTGGGCCGAAGGGCCTGTTTCCCAGGCTGATTTTGTTCTTTGTTCGTTATTTATTCGTGGGGTGTTAGAGGGAGTAGAATCCAGGTTGTGTTATACAGGCAAGGAGGGAACAAGATGCAGAGGGAAAATAACTGGGGGCAATTCTCCCAGCGCAATGGGCTGGGAGACATCAGCAGAGGCTGTTTTGAGCGCACCTCACTGGGCACCACAGTCTCTGCGCGACTCTGACTCCAAGTCTTTTGGAGTCGTCAGCTAATTTAAATATTGAAATTTGAATTTGAATGTCATTACCGCCTGGAAATGAAGTTTCTGGGTCCGTGAGCCTCTACCCCCCCTCTCCCTTCCCTCCCCACAATGCCCCAACCCCCCATCGCCAGGACTGGTTCACTCTAACAAGGTTTACTCCTGCTCCCCACTCACGGGAATAGGTGGCTGGACCCGCTCGAGGTAACAGAGGTCATGGAGCCCACCCCCCTCAGGAGGTCAGGGGCAAGTGGAGTGCCCCCGGGCAGTACCAACCTGGCACTATCAGCCTGACCCTGGCACTGCCCAAGAGGCAAACTTTTTTGGGAGAATTGCTCCCACTGTCTTTTAAAAAGCAAAAGTGAAAGAAATGGTTAAGTCACAACTGAGATACATCCCAAGTGAATCTGTGGCAATGATTAACATCGTAAGGAAGTATCTGCTCAGCGACAGAGAGTCTCAGTGTTTTCTCAAACCACTCATTGAGAACTTATTCAAAATATCTCAGAAATGTTGTCAGATTAACACTCACCTGGTAGCTCGAGTTAAGTGCTCCTCCGTATCCAAGTCCTGTAATAACATTCTTCACTAAAGTTGGACTTCTGAAAGGAAAGATATCTTTCAGCAAAAGCAACAAATGAAATTAGATTAGCGCTCGGCGATCTGCAGCGGCCAACCACCTCCCCCTCGGACATCATCCCACCCCCTCTGCCAATCGCTCCCTATGCTGATCCCCCCAAACTCACCCACCACCCATCACTGACCCCTGTCTGCAGGGTTCATCCCCTGCCAATCACTACTTTGTGCACCGACACCGACAACCCCCTCCTGCCATTCACCCCACTACAGAGCTCCCCCCCAGTCTCCCTCCATCATTACCCCACTCAGGACCCCCCCTCCACTCAGGCCCTATCCTCTTGGCACTTCCCTGGTGCCAGCCTGGCAGTGCCCACCTGCTGGCACTGCCCCGAGGCGCTGTCCTGTTACGTCCATGGCCACTCAGGGGATTAATGGCCTCCGTTCCCCAGGCAAGGCCACCATGTCTGGTTTCTGTCGGTGGAGACGGGCAGGACCTTGACCGGCGAGATGTGAAGCTCAGTGAGCCCGGCCAATAGAAGTGTGTCATTAATATTTATTTTCATTAATATTAATTTTTTTTCTCTGGGGTGTAGGAGGCTGAGAGGTGATCATATAGAGGTCTATAAAATAATGAGGGGCACAGATCAGCTAGACAGTCAATAGCTTTTCCCAATGGTACGGGAGTCTAAAACTAGAGGGCATAGGTTTAAGGTGAGAGGGGAGAGATACAAAAGTGTCTGGGGGCAATTTACACACAGAGGGTGGTGAGTGTCTGGAACAAGCTCTCAGAGGTAGTAGTAGAGGTGGGTACAGTTTTGTCTTTTAAAAAGCGTTTAGACAGTTACATGGGTACGATGGGTGTAGAGGGATATGGGCCAAATGTGGGCAATTGGGACTAGCTTAGGGGTTTTAAAAAAGGGTGGCATGGACAAGTTGGGCCGAAGGGCCTGTTTTCATGCTGTAAATCTCTATGACTCTATGATTTAAATCAGTTTTATACCCTTTCCGGGCACAAAGCTGATTCCACTGGCAAAACAGGGCTGGTAGATCAGGTGGAGGTGAGAAACCAGGCACGTTTCTCCTGCCCGACCTCACCACCTCGCCGTGCCGGAACCCAGGTGGGATGTAGTCATAAAATTACGTCCAAGGTGTGTCATCATACAGAATCAGAGAGAAATCTCTCATTCTTCCAAACACTCAAAATTACCCCCGAGAAATGCAGAGCTGGGCCGCACATCTGACACAGGAATGTGGAGAACATTTTTAACTTGTTATAGGATAAAACAGGACAGGGGATTGATGTGTACCTTTCACTGCCAATCCGTTCACCCCGACTGGGAGACCAATGTGTTCCAACTGTGATTTTGGGTTACGAGCCTCAAAGTGAAACCTTACTTTTCCATCTCTCTGCCCCAATGCTGAAGATCCGATGGTTCCCCCCTGAGCGTTGGTCCTGAGCATATTCTATTCTAACCTGACCTTGGTCTATCTCCCTGGGTAGATCAACACAACCAATCCACTGTCTTCCCTCGCATGCTGGGATAGGGAAGTTAGCGGGAATGAGCGCTGTATTCAGGAATGTCAAATACTGCTGGTGAGGATAAGCGCCAGGATGTTAGATCCAAACTTTACCCTGTCATCTTTGGTGGTCTTCGCTTTTGGTATTCTACTTCATCCACTGTCCAAACTGCCCCCTTCACATTCTCCACCCGCACAAAACACTTGTGAAGACTGAGGTTGTGACGAACGGCGTTCTGTAAGGTACAGGGGACAAGGGCAGGCGTAGGCGTGAGAGATTTACCCAGAGTCACAGAAAGCACATTCACATTCCAGAGAAATGATCTCCGTAAATATCACACAATCAGAGAGATGGCAGTGGGCCATTCAGCCCATTCATCCTCTCCTATGGGAACCGCAACGCTATTCCTCACTGTGATAGAATCCAGTTGATCCCTCACACCTGATGTGCCAGTCTAAGCAAATCCAGATGTTGAACACATTTCCATGCAATGAAACTGGGGGGAAAATAAAACCCTGTGACAGTGCGGCACTCCCTCAGCACCGACCCTCTGACAGTGCGGCACTCCCTCAGCACTGACCCTCTGACAGTGCGGCACTCCCTCAGCACTGACCCTCTGACAGTGCAGCACTCCCTCAGCACCGACCCTCTGACAGTGTGGCACTCCCTCAGTACTGACCCTCTGACGGTGCGGCACTCCCTCAGCACCGACCCTCTGACAGTGCGGCACTCCCTCAGCACCGACCCTCTGACAGTGCGGCACTCCCTCAGTACTGACCCTCTGACAGTGCGGCACTCCCTCAGCACCGACCCTCTGACAGTGCGGCACTCCCTCAGTACTGACCCTCTGACGGTGCGGCACTCCCTCAGCACTGACCCTCTGACAGTGCGGCACTCCCTCAGCACTGACCCTCTGACAGTGCAGCACTCCCTCAGTACTGACCCTTCAAACAAACATTTCAAATTCCCTTCCATTTTAAGAACGGTTTTGAATTGTACAGGTGATGCTTGAACATGTCCTAACCCTCTGCGTCAAACATATTTCTCAGCTCCCTGCCTCCTGCCTTGGTGACAAGGTAGCCCAGACTCAGCTGACTCTGTACTCAGGTTGTAACGATAAATTGGACGGTCAGTCAAGGCTGAAAGTGCAGTAACATGAAAGTAGAAAACAGAATGCAGTTAATTTTTGTAATTCGCAGTTTGGCTTCATTGGTCAGTTCGACATTTATTGTTCATCTCCTTCCCCTGATTGTCAGGCTCCTCCCAATGGAGGCAAAGTGCCAAGTAAACCGGTTTGGGACTGGAGTTACACACCCACTGGGGAAGGATGGCAGAGTCTGCTTTCCTCAGGGTGTCCCGTGAACTGAAATGGTTTCGATGACAACGTCATTATCACGATTACTAATGTCAACATTTTAGAAAAGATTTTCCTTCAAACAGAATTCAAACCTCAAACTGCTTGGGCAAGAACTTTAATTCGGCCGGATTATTTATCCAGGTCTCTCCGAATCCAGTAAAACCAACTCAGAGAATGGTTACAGCACATGAGGGGACTACTCAGCCCATTGTGCCTGTCCTGGCTCTCTGGAAGAACAACTCACTTTTACAGACGCACCATAGAAAGCATTCTTTCTGGTTCAATCACAACCTGGCATGGGCTCCTGCTCTGCCCAAGACCACAAGGAACTACAAAACGTTGTGAATGTAGCCCAATCCATCACACAAATCAACCTCCCGTCCACTGACTCTGTCTACACTTCCAGCTGCCCCAGCAAAGCAGCCGGCATAATCAAGGGAGCCACACACCCCGGACATTCTCTCTTCCACCTTCTTCCGTCGGGGAAAAGATACAAAAGTCTGAGGTCACGTTCCGACCGACTCAAGAACAGCTTCTTTCCTGCTGCTGTCAGGCTTTTAAATGGACCTACCTCACATTAAGTTGATCTTTCTCTACACACTAGCTATGACTGTAACACTATATTCTGCACTCTCTCCTTTCCTTCTCTATGAACGGTATGCAAGATAATGGTTAGAATATGAGTCTTCACAGGTACAGACAGTACAGGTGGAGAGAGCGATAATCGCAGGTTATCAACCGTTATCGTTCAGTTGTGTCTGTGTCTATGTGTACAGTGTTCAGTTGTGTCTGTGTCTATGTGTACAGTGTTCAGTTGTGTCTGTGTCTATGTGTGCAGTGTTCAGTTGTGTCTGTGTCGATGTGTGCCCTGTTTGTGAACCCAACTCTTCACTCACCTGATGAAGGAGCAGTGCTCCGAAAGCTCGTGATTCCACATAAACCTGTTGGACATTGGTGTTGTGAGACTTCTTACTGTGCCCACCCCAGTCTAACACTGGCATCTCCACATCAGAAGTAAAACAAGTGCAATGGGAAAAGTGGAAGCAGCCCGGAAATTTACTCGGGCAAGTGAGAAACAATACAACATCCACCAGCCAGTGATGAGGGAACTGGAGTTAGAGCAGGAAGATATGAATAAAGGATAAAAAGGGTTGGAAGAAAAATCACAAGCAGAACTCAGCAATAAAGGTCACAACATGGAACGGAGAAGGGGCAATGATGTCCCATTGTAATAAATACTTTCAGTTTGTGATCAGTGAGAGATCTGCTTGTCTCAGGGTAAGACACAACTCTCTGTAAAGACAAACTGACACAAACTCATTGAGACACAAAGGTCGGAATTTTCCCATCCCGCCCACCACCGGGATTGTAAGGGGTGAAGGGGTGGACCGTGTAAAGGTTCCCTGATCTCAGATGGGAATTTCCAGCTTTGAGGCAAGCATGGTCAGAAAATCCCACCTAAATACTCACACTCGCAAATTCACACATTCTCACACACACACACACACACACTCACACACACACACACACACACACACACACACACACTGAATCATACACACTCACATACACTCACAAACACAAACACACACACACACACACACACTCATTCTCTCACACACACACTCACACAAACACACACTGAATCATACACACTCACATACACACACTCACACACACACACTCATTCTCTCACACACACTCACACACACACACAAACTCACACACTCATTCTCTCACACACACACTCACACACACACAGACAAACTCACACACTGAATCATACACACTCACATACACTCACAAACACACACTCACACACACACACAAACTCACACACTCATTCTCTCACACACACACTCACACACACACAGACAAACTCACACACTGAATCATACACACTCACATACACTCACAAACACACACTCACACACACGCACTCATTCTCTCTCTCTCTCACACACACACACACACACACACACTCATTCTCTCACACACACACTCACACACACACACTCATTCTCTCTCTCTCACACACACACACACACACTCATTCTCTCACACACACACTCACACAAACTCACACACTGAATCATACACACTCACATACACTCACAAACACAGACACACACTCACACACACATACACACACACACAAGCTCACACACTGAATCAAACACACAGACACACACTCTCACATACACTCACAAACACTCACAAATTCACACACACACACTCACACACACACTCATTCTCTCACACACACACTCACACATACACACACACACAAACTCACGCACTGAATCATACACACAGACACACACTCTCACATACACTCACAAACACACACACACACTCACACAAACTCACACACAAACAACATATACACACACACTCATACACACACAAATGCCCACACACACTCACACACACAAACAAATAAACATACACCCACTCTCTCTCACACACATACACACACAGAATTAACTCACATACACACCATGCACACACATATACACACCCGTGTGCGCACACACCCTCACACTCACGTGCACACAAAAGCAGATGCATTGGTGTAAATTTTTTATTTGAATTTTGCGTGTCCTTCAATAAGCCTCAGGAATAATTAGCGTGCTGAAAACCAGTCACATTTTGAACAAATACTTTAAAAGCTTATCTGGAGTGCCATCAATAAAATTAAATAGGAGACAATGAAGGCAGGTTGACAGGGAGGTGCGATTGGGCTGAAAACGTTGTTAAGAAAGGAGCAGCGCAACTGAATGGAAGCCAGATTTTTCAAAGTCAGTAAAACTGGGTATCCATTCACACCTCGTTATCCCAGATCATAACACAAATCATTTCTTTAACCCAAGCTCGTCAATGCTGCCTTTACAATTTCATGTAGATTTTTTCATGTTTTGGATTCTGTGTGAGGTAATTTACTTTGCTGAGATTACATTTACCGGCACATCTCACCACAAGAGAAAAAAATCCAACAAGAATATTTCCACAAATCGAAGCTGCAATTGTGTAAAGGCCAGTCAGCAAGGAAGTAGATTTAATTTATGATACATGAAGCCTTTTGAGAAGACTGACAAGTAACTAGCGAGGGAACAAAGAACTGTCGGTCTGCGTCAGTGCCTCTGAGTCAGGAGATCATCGAGTTTGCATTTCACTCCAGTGTCTGGGCCCACAACCCACACTGACACTGCCAGTGCTGAGGGAGTGCTGCACTGTCAGAGGGTCAGTACTGAGGGAGTGCCGCACTGTCAGAGGGTCAGTGCTGAGGGAGTGCCGCACTGTCAGAGGGTCAGTGCTGAGGGAGTGCCGCACTGTCAGAGGGTCAGTGCTGAGGGAGTGCCGCACTGTCAGAGGGTCAGTGCTGAGGGAGTGCCGCACTGTCAGAGAGTCAGAACTGAGGGAGTCCATTAACATTCAGAATTGTTGTCATGTTTCTGAAATCTCGGAGAGTCCGGCAGCTCCCTCACTGGGTGATCTTGATGGATTCAGAATGTGTGCACTTCCCCACCAGTCTCCGGATCCAGCAGTCTGCTGGAGGAACCCCCATGATTGGGTCCTCCATCCACTGATAATTTACTCACTCCTCCCTCTGTCCACCCCCTCCTCGCCAACCATAAAGACCCCAATCCCCCAGCAGGAGGCCCCCAATCCCACTCCTACCCCCAGGGTCACTCCTCCCTCCTGTCAGGCCCCCCACCCCAACAGCACCCTCCTACATCAGTGTCAGCATCGCATCGTCCAGCAAGCTTCACTAACCGGCTCCTTACCAGACTGGAAGCTGTACAGAGACAGACAGAGACAGGGAGGGGCAGAAACCTTGTGGGTGGGGAACCTATCTGAGTTGTCAAATGCACCTTGTCGCTCTCCAGTCTGGTGGGGGGTGAATCCCACCTTGCGGATTGCCCACACCCAGTGACTTGAATCAGTAAAAATAAGTCCACTGTCTTTCCATTTCTCTCTTTGTCTGTGCACTGCTCTCTCTCTCTCTCTCTTGCTCTCTCTCTGTCTCCCCCTCTGTCTGCATGTCTTTCTTTCTCCGTGTCTGTGACACTCTTTATCTCTTCCTCCCTCTCTCTCTCTGTGTTTCCAACACTCTCTCTATCTCTTCCACTCGGTCTCTCTCTCACCAACCCCCCCATCTCTTAGTTCACTTTGCCACCTAACTATATAATTATGAACACAGTAACACTGCCTCACATTAAGAACTGCTCTCCTCAACTTTGCAAATTAGAATGACCCCAATTTCAGATAAAGGGCTGTATTTATATTTGCATTTCCAATTTGTGATAGAAGATTTATTCATTCTGTTAAAACATTAACAGCAATTTGAAAGGTCAAACATCAAAGACAATACAAATAAAACATCTGCAACAAAAAAAATTAAAATGAATGCTTTGAGGAAATTGCTTGCAAAAGAATAAACCAGTTTCCATCCTCATAACTGGAAGCTTTACCTTTTCAGAAAACTGAATCCACGCTTTGATCATTTTAATTCAGATTTCTCTCAAAGCATTTGATTATTTTTCAATTCCTTCTCCTGTCAATACTTTATTCCTCAACTGACAAGATATTTCCTCCCCACCTTATACCGTCCCCCACCATTTAACTCCATCCCCAGTAAGGCAGTTTCCAATCCAAATGATCCTGTTACGGATTGGAAGAGAAGGGGGATTCAATGGGAAAGGAGATGCAGGAAATGAGGAAGCCCACACTAAATTAACAAATTAATCAACTGCTCCCCAATGTTCTCAATTCTAAATACACGATCTCGACACCCTGCTCTGAGGGATTAGTACAATGTGGAGAGTATTACTGAAATCAGTATCGCTGGGCTGGAAGGAGAAAGATCAGCCAGTCCCGAAAATACTTCTGTCCCCCAGCGAGAGTCAGCACCTTCAGGAACTGGATCCCAGTGAGAGTCAGCACCTTCAGGAACTGTATCCCAGTGAGAGTCAGCACCTTCAGGAACCGTATCCCAGTGAGAGTCAGCACCTTCAGGAACTGTATCCCAGTGAGAGTCAGCACCTTCAGGAACTGTATCCCAGTGAGAGTCAGCACCTTCAGGAACTGGATCCCAGTGAGAGTCAGCAC
This sequence comes from Carcharhinus amblyrhynchos, assembly GCF_965287045.1. Lineage (NCBI taxonomy): Eukaryota > Metazoa > Chordata > Chondrichthyes > Carcharhiniformes > Carcharhinidae > Carcharhinus > Carcharhinus amblyrhynchos. The sequence goes on along the minus strand of NC_137345.1, from coordinate 986,485 downwards.
CTTCAGGAGCCGTATCCCAGTGAGAGTGAGCATAGTGTCCTTGTTTAAGACAGCAGTCCATCTATCCCCTGTGCCAATGTAACACAGTAAGAAATCTCACAACACCAGGTTAAAGTCCAACAGGTTTATTTGGTAGTAAATGTTGTGAGACTTCTTACCATGTTTACCCCAGTCCAACACCAGCATCTCCAAACCAATGCAACACACCAGCTCATATATAAACTGCCTGTCATATAGATAATCAAAATCAATTCTAAAGCAGATGCAGTCGCTGAATTAAATGTTTGGCAAATAAACATTTGGCAAGCTGATAGCAAGGCTTGCTCTGCACAATATTTCCCAGATTATAACGGGGATTCAGAAAATACTTCTTTCCTTGTGCAATGCTTGGGGATATTGTGTTCTGGAATAGCGGTACATATAAATGAAAGTATATTTTATCTACAGCACTCTTCACAATCACTACACTTCCCAAAGCACTTTATGCCCAATGAAGTCACTTTTGTAATGTTGGAAATGCAGCAGCCGATTTGTACACAGCAAGATCCCACAGCAGCAATGTGATTATTCACCAGACAGTCTGTTTTAAGGGTATTAGTTGAAGGGTAAATATTGGCCAGGAGACAGGGAGAACTTCCTTCTACTTCAAAACGGCACCATGGAATCTCTCCCAGCAAACTGAGAAGACAGACATACCCTCTCCTGAAATTTCTTAACCTTTCCAGTTTGGAGCAGCACAGTGGCACAGTGGTTTGCACTGCTGCCTCACAGCGCCTGAAACCCAGATTCGATTCCCAGCTTGGGTCACAGTCTGTATGGAGTCTGCACATTCTCCCCATGTCTGCATGGGTTTCCTTCAGGTGCTCTGGTATCCACCCACAGTCCAAAGATGGATTGGCCATGCTAAATTGCCCCTTAGTGTCAGAGGGAATCAGCAGGGTAAATGAATGGGGTTACGGGGATAGGCCCTGGGTGGGGCTGTTGTCGGTACAGGCTCGACAGGCTGAATGGCCTCCTCCTGCATTGCAGGGATTCTATGATTCTATGAAAGACAGCTCCTCCGACAGTGCAGCACTCCCCCACTGCAGCACTTGAGTCTCAGCCTTGACCTTTGTACTGAAGCCCTGGAGTAGGACTTGAACCGTGAACCTTGTAACTTTGAAATGCGATTACTACCCACTGTGTCACAACGGAGGCGTATTGCCTTAAAATAAGGGAGTTTGTTGGCTTTTTTTAAAATGCTGCTTGGATCCAGATAATATCAGTGAGCAAGCATTGCAAATTCTTCAAGTTCCTTTCTGAAGACACATTTCCACTCCACCTCTGGGCTCTGTGGGATTGGGTCAGTTTAATTGTGGTTTCGATGTGGTAAGTGTGAATTTTTAATGAAGTCCCAATGACAGTCTCTTCAGTTATTTCAAAAATAAAGCCCTCATGTTCTGTCCCTGACACAGCTGAACTGGCTTCAAATGTCACAGCCTCCCGTGTTAAAGACAGACAAAAAAAATCCCAGTGCAAAACCGAGATAAATAGACCTCTCAATGCTTTGCTCATAATCACATTAAAACACTTGTTTATGTGACTGTGTGACTGACACTCACCTGCTTCTGACTGAACGAACCACACCAAATCTCCCAAGGACATTTAATCACATGGTGATGAGCTTAAATTAACTTGTTTCTGATAGTCAGAACATCAATTATGCACTAACCGTTCAGGTCACGCAGAGCTGGAAACTCTGTGTATGTTTTTCCCCTTGTTTGGTTTAGTTACTGAATTTACAGATGATATATTTCATTCTTTCTCTTGCTTTTAAATTAAACATCAAATACTTAAAAAAAACAGATTCAATTTCCCTGCCCATCATGAGATCCAGTCTCTCCAGGTAGGAAATCCTCATGTATGCGAGCCCAGACACACACAAACATACGCATTAACACACATACACAGACATACAGACACACACACACACACACACACAGACATACACACACACAGACACACACACACACACACACACAGACATACACACACACAGACACACACACACACACACACAGACATACATACACATACAGATTCACATACACAGACACATGCACACACACAGACACACACACACAGACATACACACATATAGACGCACACACATAGACATACAGATTCAAACACACAGGTATACACACACAGACATACAGATTCACACACACACACTCAGATATACACACAAACACAAATCTTAATATGCACACACAAACACACACACAAACACAAACCTTAACATGCACATATGGACACACACACAGACAAACATAACCTTAACACACACACAGATGCACACACACACACACACATATAGATTCACACACAAACATACACACACACTCAAATATACACACACAGATAGACATACACTAACACACCGACATACGCACACAACAGACAAACACAAACATTAGGATACACACACAAACATATACACACAGACACACACACACAGACATACAGATTCACACACACACACTCAGACATACTCACACAGACAGACAAACATACACAAACATTAACACACACAGACACACACACACATACTTGCACCATATTATACATACTCATACACAACAACTCTTGGCCATGTAAGCATAAGCAAACAAACACATTGGCCAGAAATCTCCGGCTGTTCACGCTGGCGGGATTCTCCAGTTCTGCCACAGCGCACTCCTGCACGTGAACTTCCCACTGCTGCGGGGTGATGTTTTGTGGGAATTCCCATTGATCAGAGAATCCCACCGCTAGCAAACAACGCACCACCTCCCGCCAGCGGGAAACATACCCCTGGGGGGGGGGGTGGGGGGGACAGAGAATCTTCCCTTTGATTCAAACACCACAACATTAACCCATATTTATATCACATTCTTCACTTAACACCATGTCCCAAAGTTCTTCACATGAACATTATCAAACAAAGTCAGACATCAGGAGATATTCAGTCAGGTGACCAAAAAGCAAGGTTAAAGAAGCAGGTTTTGAGGAATGTCTTTAAGGAGGAGTGAGGCAAAGAGAGGAGAAGTGTAGGGAATAGAGGTACGGAGGGAAATTAAGGCATGCAATTAAAATTAGGGATGCCAGAATTGGAGAAGTGTGGTGACCTTGGAGGGTTGTAACTCTTCTTGACCAGAACCAATGTGTGTTGGTGATAGAGTGAAATAAAGGGAAGGCACAGAAAGCAGTGTCTCTGGATGACCTCAGGTTTATGTGGGGTCGAATGTGAGAGAGCAGCCAGGGTGCTTTGGAATATTCGAGTTTAGAAGCAGGGGTGAGGACTTCAGCAGAACATAAGAACATAAGAAATAGGAGCAGGAGTAGGCCATCTAGCCCTTCGAGCCTGCCCCGCCATTCAATAAGATCATGGCTGATCTGTCGTGGCTCAGTTCCACATTCCCACCCTCTCCCCATAACCCTTAATCCCCTCTCTCATCAAAAACCCATCAACCCGCGTCTTAAAAATATTTAGCGAGGCAGCCTCCACCACTTCAACGGGCAGAGAATTCCAGAGATTCACCACCCTTTGAGTGAAGAAGTTCCTCCTCAACTCTGTTCTAAACCGCCCCCCCTTTATCTTGAGGCTGTGCCCCCTAGTCCTACTGTCTTTTTTGAGCGGGAAGAGTCTCTCCACCTCTATCCTATCCATCCCATTCATCATCTTATACGTCTCAATGAGATCTCCCCTCATTCTTCTAAACTCTAACGAGTACAAGCCTAGTTTATTCAGCCTCTCCTCATAGCTCAACCCCCTGAACTCCGGTATCAGCCTAGTAAACCTCCTCCACACTCCCTCCAAGGCCAAAATATCTTTGCGCAGGTGCGGCGCCCAAAACTGCACACAGTACTCCAGCTGCGGCCTCACCAATGCCCTATACAGCTGCAGCAAGACCTCCCTACTTTTATATTCAATCCCCCTCGCTATGAAGGCCAGCATCCCATTCGCCTTCCTGACCACCTGCTGCACCTGCAAGCTGGGTTTTTGCGACTCATGTACAAGGACCCCAAGGTCCCTCTGCACTGTCGCCTGCTGCAGTTTTTCGCCACGTAAGTAATAGTCCTTCCTACCATTATTCCTACCAAAGTGGACCACCTCACACTTGCCAACATTAAATTCCATTTGCCATTTCCTGGCCCATTCGCCCAGCCTATCTAGATCCTTCTGCAGACTCTCCACACCCTCTGCACAATTTGCCGTTCCCCCAATCTTGGTGACATCAGCAAATTTCGACACCCTACACTCGGTTTCCCCCTCCAGATCATCTATATAAATGGTAAAAAGCTGAGGCCCCAGCACCGACCCCTGGGGCACTCCACTAGTCACCATCCGCCAATCCCAATAGCACCCGTTGACCCCCACTCTCTGCCTCCTATTTGACAACCAATCCTCTATCCACGCTAACACCCTACCCCCAGGTTCAACCAGAAAGTCGGGTGACATGGAAATAAGTGATATTAGAGAAGATTGAAAGGTCATTTCAGGGTCAAATATGACATTTGGTTGTGCACCAATCTGTGTCTGCTGCTGGGGAATTGGATGAAGTCGATGGACAGGGAACAGTGTGCGGCACGGATCAAATACAATGGTTCCTGCTTTCCCAAGAAGTGTGAGAAATAAGGGTGGACACATATATTCACATGTCCACACACACTCTAATGCACAATCACACTCAAACATACAAATCCCACAAAACACCCACACACATAACATCCGACACGCGCACATACATGAACACCCAAATAATAAAAGCAAAGTGCTGTAGATGCTGGAAGTCTGAAATAAAAAGAGTTAAGATTTTGAGTTTTAAGTGACTGTTTGCCCGTATAGCAACATAGAAAACAGGAGCAGGAGGAGACCATTCTGCCCTTCGAGCCTGCTCTACCATTCATTATGATCATAGTTGATCATCAAATTCAACATTCTGACCCTTTCTTCCCCCAAAATCCTTTTATCCCCCCTTGCTCCAAGTGGAATATCTAACTGAAACATTCTGTATGGAACATGTTTCTCTCTCCACAGATGCTGCCAGGTCTGCTGAATGCTTCCAGCATTTTCAGTTTTTATGTTATGGACATCCATAGTGACAGCACAGGCAATCCTGAACTTTACAATGTTCCAGTTATAACGAGTAACACTTACAATGTTTATAAATCGAAACCTTATTTCATCAGTTTGGACTTTCCAAAGCCAGCATGTTCATACATGTGTACTGATGATCTACGTCACAAGTCAAACCATCCTTATTGTGTTGAAAATTAATGTTTTATTCTGCTTTTTTTGGCACAGCCATCACGACTTTAATGCAGTTATATGCTTGTGTTGTATTTAAGAGGTGCTCAGAGCAGCAGAGGTTCCAGGTTAAATCCGCCACACTAACCGAGGAACTTGCGCTGAGGCGTGCAGACATCAACAGTCTCCTTAGTGACTTGACAGGGCCATAACTGAGAGTGTTTGACAGCACGGGGCTCCCTAGGAGTGATTTCCAGCCTTGGTTCAGGAACCAATCTCCCATTTATACCATTGTTCCTGTGGGGAAATTGGTTCCAATTTACAATGTTTCTATTTGCAATGTGGTTTTCAGGAACCAATTGTGTCCTAAATCCGAAGATCACCTCTAATAAACAATTATGGTTGAACTGTTGTTTTGGGAACTGTGGCCTGTGTTATGTCATTTGGTAATTAAGTTGGGGCCTTGTCTAAGCTGCTTAATGACTTAGTCGTGTCAGGGGCAGCATGGTGGCACAGTGGTGAGAACTGCTGCCTCACAGCACCAGGGACCCAGGTTCGATTCCCGGCTTGGTCAGAGTCTGTGCAAAGTCTGCATGTTCTCCCAGTGTCTGCATGGGTTTCCTCTGGTGTTTCAGTTTCCTCCCACAGTCTGAAAGGCGTGCTGTTTCGGTGCATTGGCTGTGCTAAGTTCTCCCTCAGTGTGCCCGAACAGGCACCAGAGAGTGACGGCGAGGGGATTTTCACAGTAGCTTCATTGCAGTGTTAATGTATGCCTTACTTGTGACACTAATAAATAAAATAAACTAGTGCTGTGGGGAAATGGCCTACATGGGCACATCCTGAAATCAAGGAGAGTTGAAGCAATGAGACAGTCTGTAGGTAGGCACAGGCTTATAAACGCGTTCTGTCCCTGTTGGGGAGAGGCAGCTTTCTCAAGCTCAGAGGAAGCAATGGAAAATGAGCAGCTTTTTGTTTCTCTTTCCTGAAATACTTCTGAGATTTTGAAATTTGGCTCCGTGTAATTCATTGTCAAGACGGGTATGTTAGAAACACAAAACCCTCAAACCAAATTGTCAGTCATTCCGTCACTGTCACCTCAGCTCTCTCTCAGTCTCTCTTCTCACAGACACAGTTATCTCGATTTATTTGCACCCTCCTCTTTTCCTCATCTCTGCACCTTCACCATTGGAATCAGGGTCCTTCACAATGTGGCTTCCTCCAACTGCCCCATCACATCAAAGTTGAGGAAATCTACGCCTCCAGACTTACATCTTAGGCAGGATGGAATTATCCAGAAAGGAGAAGGAAAACTGCCATTTTCCTGTCCTGTCCTGTAGAAGTCCCGTCACCAAGTTACTTTATTTACACCACACAAAGAACAAAGAAAATTACAGCAATGAACAGGCCCTTCGGCCCTCCAAGCCTGCACTGACCATGCTGCCCAACTTAACTAAAACTCCCTACCCTTTCGGGGACCATATCCCTCTTTTCCCATCTCATTCATGTACACCCCTTAAAAGTCACTACCATATCCACTTCCACCACCTCCCCCAGCAATGAGTTCCAGGCACTCACTACTCTTTGTGCAAAAATTCTGCCGCATACATCTCCTTTAAACCTTGCCCCTCACATCTTAAACCTGTGCCCCCTAGTACTTGACTCTTCCACCCTGGGAGAAAGCTTCTGACTATCCACTCTCTCCTTGCCTCTCATAATCTTGTAAATATGTATACATCTGCACACAGCCAGCTCTCCAGCTGTTCCCTGCTCATTGCAGGCTGAGAGTCTGACACACCTACTTTAATCAGGGAGCATGAGGCTCCCTGATTTAAACACCAATCAGGAATCATCAGGTATCTCTTTTTGGGTACCAACAAAATAAACAAAATCAAATTAACTTAGGGACAATTCAAAAAGGGCAGCTTCCCAGAAGGAGGGAGAACCACCTGAAACAAAAGACAAAGTGGAAAGGAGACTTAAAACTTCAAATTAAAATGTGGTTATTGGGGTCAATAATACATCCCAGCCCCTGAGGCGCCCAGCACGGAAGCCGATAACTGTGCCCGTGGACACTGCATACTCCCTCTCTAGGGACACTGGCTGTGAATATAGCTGTGGTTGATGGACACTCAGACCCATCAGGTAGTTCATTCTCAAGCAAACCAACCTCATTAACCTGGCTGAAGTCACCACAGAAAGATTGAGGTATTACTCCTGCAGCCTCGTTCTCTTCCTGTGGAAGAGTTTCTTACAGAGAACTGACTCAAATCAGGAACAGACTACACGAGGAATTGGCATTTCAGATCCACATCCCACATTCCTTGGACTGGCCAGTGAAATTATTGGCAGGAACACAGAGTTAGTGACACTGATCTGAGATAAAATGAGAGGCGCTTTACTGAGTGAGGAACAGTTTACAATTTCACAGTGTGCAGGAATGGACCCCAGTCCTGCTGGAAAAGTAGGAGTTTGTGGGATTCCCAAAATTACTCAGTTTATATTTCCAGGACTGCTTCATCTTCCAGTCAGTGTAAATAACGAGGGATCTCTGATGGAAACGATGAACTAATTAATCTTTTGATTTTCTTTGGGCAGCAGAGTCTATGGTAAAATAGAGCCAATCTGATGTCCAAATTAACCACCTGCCAGACCAGCATAGACAAAGGCCATTCAGCCCAACGACTCGCTGCCTGTGTCTGTTTTCCAACATGAAGCTCGTTCAATCCTCTCCGTCTCACACTATCTGCAAATTCTTCTATTTCTTGCTCTCTTGTGTCTTTATCCAGCTTCCCTGTCATTGTCTCTATAATCACCCCAACCACTCTCTTTGCCAGTGGGTTCCACATTCTCCGGGTACAGACCTTTTAATGTCTTATTTTTAAGACCCCTTATTTTGGATTCCAACACTGAAAGAAACATCTGTTCAATGTCTATTTTATCAAAATCAATCTTAATCTTAAATACCTCATTCAGGTCACCCCTCAGATATTTTGTTTTTAGAAAAAAATAGCTCCAGCCTGTATATTTTCTCTTGGACAGTTAGAACATCTAAATTCCGGTATAATGCATGTAAATAATTTTTATCATTTCTCTTCTGCCTCTATATCCCTTTCATAACACGCAGACCAGGAATGTGAACAGGACTCCGAGTGTAGTCAAGTGAGTTTGACAGTCGAGTTGGTTTTCCAACCAATAGCAAGGACAGACCTGATGTGACCTTCACAGATTCCCGTGTTGAAGGGTGAAGTGGAATCCAAAAATGAGAAGAAAACATCGGATCAAAAAAACTCTTCAAAAAGCATTCGGGAACCACGTGAGAATTTCTGGGCACGGAAAAACCAGAGACCTTCGCCCATCCGGGTCACTGTTACTTTTACAGACGCACCATAGAAAGCATTATTTCTGGTTGTATCACAGTTTGGTCTGGGCTCCTGCTCTGCCCAAAACCACAAGGATCTACAAAAGATCATGAATGAAGCTCAATCCATCACACAAACCAGCCTCCCATCCATTGACTCCGTCTACACTTCCCACTGCCTCGGCAAAGCAGCCGGTATAATTAAGGACACCCCACACCCCGGACATTCTCTCTTCCACTTTTTCCATCGGGAAAAAGATACAAAAGCCTGAGGTCACGTACCAACTGACTCAAGAATAGCTTTCTCCCTGCTGCTGTCAGACTTTTGAATGGACTTACCTTGCATTAAGTTGATCTTTCTCTACACCCTAGCTGTGACTGTAACACTACATTCTGCACTCTCTTGTTTCCTTCTCTATGAACGGTATGCTTTGTCTGTATAGCGCACAAAAAGCAATGCTTTTCACTGTATGTTAATACATGTGACAATAATAAACCAAATCATATCAAATCTGAAGATAGTAAGCGGTGGAGGAATAATGCCAGCAACTTGACTTTTACCTTCAGCAAGTTTATTCCACACACAGCTCAGTGCTTACAAACCCCATGTGGTTTCCTGGAAATAACATTGTTGACTGTCACCTGCCTTCATCAATGTAATTACCAGAGTTTACAACTGCTGACATAGTGATCAGCTAAACCAGGTAAGAACGACAGACTTCCTTCGAGGGGTTGAGGTGGGTGCAGATTCGATGGGCCGAATGGCCTCCTTCTAGACTGTAGTGGATTCTGTTCTATTCTGTGATCTCAGGCAAAAGGTGTGAATGATAATATTGAGTGCAGGACACAGGGAATGCTGCACTGTCAGAAAGATGTTAAACCCAAACCCCACCGGTGCTTTCAGCTGGATGTAAGGATCCCATTGCACTATTTTCAAGAAGAGGGGGGAGTTTTTCCTGATGTCCCGACCAATAACTACCCTTCAAACAGCATCACTAACACAGATTATCCAGCCAATACCTGGTGTTTGTGGGAGTTTGCTGCATATAGATTGGCTGCCATTTTTTCCTCATTAAAGCAGCAATTGCACATCAAAAACACTTTGACATGTCCCAAGATTATGAAAGTTGCTAAATAAATGCAGGTCTTCCTAACTGTTTGATATTTATCATACCATGTAATCGAAGGGTTATTTAAAATGTAGAGTTAAAGAGTTGAGCTTCTTATGACACTCACCTTCCACGTGGCTGTGTTTCTCCGGAAGTATGCAAACATTCTTGTAAACCAGTTATAAATTTCGTTGAGTGTTAACTGTCTGTCAGGCGCTTCCAAGATTGCCTACAGGGAAGAAAAGGTTGGCATGAAACAGTGAAATGGGGCAGCAGGAAAGGACCAGGTTCTCACGGCCCAGTCTTGTCTTGGGTGGCCTGGCTGACCTCACAGCGCCAGGGACCCCGGTTCGATTCCTGGCTTGGGTCACTGTCTGTGTGGAGTTTGCACGTTCTCCCCATGTCTGCGTGGGTTTCCTCCAGGTGCTCTGGGTTTCCTCCCACAATCCGAAAGACATGCTGGTTAGGGTGTATTGGCCGTGCTAAATTCCCCCTCAATGTATCTGAACAGGCGTCAGAGTGTGGTGACTAGGGGAACTTCACAGTAACTTCATTGCAGTGTTAATGTAAGCCTACTTGTGACTAATAAATAAACTTTACTTTTTCAGGGAAAAAGAGAGCAGTGCAGGGCAGAGATGATGGGATGGTAAAGGACAGGTCAGGAGAGGAGGGGGTAGAACAAGTATTTGTGGACTAGATAGGACAGTCCCACACACATACACCGTGCAAAAGATGATGGATTGCAAACACGTTGAGATTGAAGCAAACAGTCTGAACCGATTCAAGAGATATTTTCCATGTCTCTGCAGAGAGATGGGATTTGGGCAATATGGAATTGGAAAGGTTGGATTATATCATAGAATTGCAAATACTAGAGAACAGAAGGAGGCCATTCAGTCCATCATATCCAATGCCAATGCAAGCTCTCCCTCTGGAACTATCTACCCCAATCACATTTCATTGCATCTTCCTATGCCATTTGATTTTGGCTCTTTTTGAACTTGATAAAGTTTGGACAGAAAGATTTTCGGACCTCTCTCTGCACTGTGACAAACATTTCATCAGAGGATCACTTTCCTTCAACAACTGGTCTCATCATTGTTAAAACATCAACTACAGCAACTCCGAAATTCAACAGAAACAATACAAATTTCCTTCACCTTCTGTCAGAGTGGGAGGAGGCTGATGTGTAGCATATGCACCAGTCAGGACCATGTGGGCTGAATGGCCTGTTTCTGTGCTTTAAATTTGGATGCAAATTGACCTATTCTTATAAATAAACATGATCGTGTGAGTGGTGAAACATTGAACTCTCTGCCATGCTACCAATCAGGATCTTGGCTGACTTGTCATTGTGAACAATAATGCTTCTCACACTGGGAGGTGGGAAAGTGTCAGCGGGAAGTTCCTTCAGGAGATTAGGATAACTTAGACCATCTCCCTGATTAAGAGATGGGCAGTTTACTCACCTGCCGGATGAGGGAAGCGTATGTAAAAGGAGGTCGAACATCGGCATTCTTGTAAAACTCATGATTCTGAGCGAGTTCTGGAAGAGAACACAGAACACACAGGTGTGTTAATGTTGAATATTTGATATCAGTTCTTATCTGTATATAAACTGGGATAGAATTAGTGTAAAGGGACAGAGGTGGGAAGAGTTTCCCCAAGTATGTTCTGGGAAATATTCTATCTCACACTTGTTTCCAGTCCAATGAGGAAAGGAGATGTTCTGGGCCTTGCTGCAGGATCTTACATTCCTGCTGACATCGCACCCTCGCCATGGGTAAGAAGTGAGCTCATCAGGAAACCCTGTTCATGATGACAGGACCATAAGATCCCACCACCAGTGGGCAACACGTCACCTCTCATCGTCATGAACCCATCATGGAGAGGGTGCAATGGGGTCTCTCTCCTGGGTTCAAAGCTGAGCTGGAACCAATCAAGTGTAAGTCTGAATGAGCATGTTTGAAGTTTGAGTAGTTTAAGTTAACCACACAATGGTTATAGTTACAGACTGACTTCTTGTCAGGTGGGTTTTGTACCTCCTGCTTTTAATGTGTCTGCCTCTCATCAGCAGAGGAAGGAAAATATTACCCTGATAAATGTCATGAATACAGTAATTATTCTTTAGTTGGGGTTTCTGACTGAGGGAATTCTGAGCAACATGATTCACCTCATCCAGAACATATAACAGGGTCATATCATCATGAAGGGACACGTGTGGCAGGAGAGGGTCATGTTTCACTTCAATCGTTAATCTTTTAGACAGGTGAGGACATTATTGGCTGGGCCGACACTTATTGCCCATCCCGACATGTCTTTACTTTGCAAAAATATACTTTATTTGTGAAATATCTGAAGGAACAAAGAGAACAAAGAACAAAGAAAATTACAGCACAGGAACAGGCCCTTCGGCCCTCCAAGTCTGCACCAACCATGCTGCTCGACTGAACTAAAACCCCCTACCACTCCGGCGACCATATCCCTCTATTCCCATCCTATTCATGTACTTGTTAAAACAGCTCTTAAAAGTCACTACCGTATCTGCTTCCACTATCTCCACTGGCAACGAGTTCCAGACACCCACCACTTTCTGTGTAAAACATCTGCCTTGTATCTCTCCTTTAAACCTTGCCCCTCACATCTATGCCCTGAGTAATTGATTCTTCCACCCTGGGAAAAAGCTTCTGACTATCCACTCTGTCCGTGCCCCTCATAATCTTGTAGACTCCTTCCAGGTCTCCCTCAACTTTTGTTGCTCCAGTGAGAACAAACCAAGTTTTTTCAACCTCTTCTCATAGCTAATGCCCTCCATGCTAGACATCATCCTGGTAAATCTTTTCTGTACCTCTCCAAAGCCTCCATATCCTTCTGGTAGTGTGACAATCAGAATTGAACACTATATTCAAAGTGCGGCCTAACTAAGCTTCTATAAACATGACTTGCTAATTTTTAAACTCAATACCCCGGCTGATGAAGGCAAGCATGCCGTATGCCTTCTTGACTACCTTCTCCATCTGCATTGTCACTTTCAGTGACCTGTGTTCCTCTACACCCAGATCCCTCTGCCTATCGATACTCTGAAAGGTTCTGCCATTTACTATATTTTTCCTACCTGTATTAGAGCTTCCAAAATGCATTACCTCACATTTGTCTGGATTAAATTCCATCTGCCATCTGTCCACCCAAGTCTCCAACTGATCTATATCCTGCTGTACCCTCTGATGGTCCTCATCGCTATCCGCAAATCCACCAACCTTTGTGTCGATCGTACACTTACTAATCAATCCAGTTACATTTTCCTCCAAATCATTTGTATATATTACAAACAGCAAAGCTCCCAGCACTGATCCCTGAGGAACACCACTTGTCACAGCCCTCCATTCAGAAACACATCCTTCCACTGCTACCCTCTGTCTTCTTTGACCGAGCCAGTTTTGTGTCCACCTTGCCAGCTCACCTCTGATCCCATGCTGCTTCACCTTCTGCACCAGAACATTACAAACATTCCAAAATGGTCCACGCAGAAGGTGCGATGATATTCATATTTTCTACATACGTTGTGTGTCCATTCCTAATTTATAAAACAATTACGCCGTCTTTAAAATTACAAAGCCGTTGCTCAGAGTGGACCCGGCAAACCCAAATCCATTCCTTGCTTGCTCCAAAACCAAAATTCTGAATCCAATTCATGGTCCCCACAAGAGATTCAAACAAGATCCAAGCTAACAGGATCAGGCATTGCCCCTCCAACCGCATCTTGGGCTTAATCTGATGCTTGATCTTAGCCAAAAGATGCTGGTGCTGGGATAGGTAGCTCTTCCAACGAGACAGTACCAGTACGATGGGCTGAATGACCTCTAGCTGTACTGCATCGTCCTACAGTTTTAATTCATGAACAATACACTGAAGAAAAGCCTCTTACCTGAGGATAACGGCATGCAGTATTTATCGGAATGTCTTCTCCGAATGGCTCCCATGTTGTGTAAACTTGCTGAGCTGATGACAGAGGGCCCCTGTCTCACCGGGGTGATCGGTGTGGCGGCTGAGGTTGGTGTGTGAGGTAAACTTTCTGGGAAAATGTCTGTGGAACCCTTGGAAAGCGTGACATTCGACACCAGGTTCAGCTAAGGGCAAACGGCGATCAGCAGGGAGGACGTGGGATTGGGGGAAAAAGGACAGAAAACAGAAAGAATAAGTGTCTCTGAGAAATGGTCTGGAGTTTCAGCCTTTGTGTAGCCTGAACTGAGAGATCCAGACTTATCTCCACTAATTGGTACATAAGATTGTTCCACTGAAATTCCAATTAACAGATGTGTCACTTGACAACATCCGACTGAGGTCCCAGAGGAGACGTTTAAAGAGACAGAATCTTACACTGACTACCCAGTCACGTTTGGAGGAGAATTCAGTCACATCTTGCTAAATGTTACAGTGAAAAATACACTCACAAACCAATTACTTTACTTCTCCCTCCTGTCCTGAAGTTGCTCACTCTTGTAGGGGACAATTTGATTGGTAGTGGCTCCCATCTGGAGTTTGTCCACGGGGACCTTGTTCAGGAATGAAGCCAGACAGTAAATGCTGACGGACTATTCCACCAAGTAGCAAAGAACAAAGAACAAAACAGCCCGGGAAACAGGCCCTTCGGCCCAACGAGCCATTTTAACATTGAGTCCCCCCTCCACCCATGACCCTTATCTATGCTTCTGTCCTCGACTGACACCTGCCCAGGTTTACCTTCCAGCAATAAGTGACAGGAATTGGGACTCATTTATTTTTCTCTTCCCTAATCTGTTGTTACTAAAGTTGATGCAGTCAACAGGCACCCTGCCCAGATCAGTTACTTCAACACACAACAAGACGGAGTATACAAGTCACGCTGAGGCTGCAGGACACACACAGGCCACATGGGCCAACTAGATGCAGCCAGTATTTATTCCCAACACGAACCTCCTCCACATCCCTTCATCTCACCCTGTCACCATATCCCGTTCCCTTCTCTCTTGTTTATCCAGCTCCTCATAAAACGTGTTGATCCCATTCCTCTCAACTGCTCCCTGTTGTAGTGAGTTGCCCATTACTTAGAATCATAGTAGAATTATAGAGTCCCTACGGTACAGAAGGAGGCCATTTGGCCTATTGAGTCTGTACTGATCACAATCCCATCCGGGCCCTATTACCGCAACCCCACACATTTACCCTGATAATCCCCTGACACCAGGGTCAATTTCGCACGGCCAATCAACCTAACCCGCACATCTTTGGACTGTGGGAGGAATCCAGAGCACCCGGAGGAAATCCATGCAGATATGGGGAGAATGTGCAAGCTCCACATAGACAGTGACCTGAGGCTGGAATCGAACCTGGGACCCTGGCGCTGTGAGGCAGCAGTATTAACCACTGTGCCACCATGCCATCCCAAGCAGCACTTAGTCAGCAAGAACTCAATAGTGAGTTGCACAGTCTCTCCACTTTCCAGGTAAAGTTTCTCCTGAATTTCTGGCAGGATTTCTGAGTGACTAACGCATATTTTTGGTCCCAGGTCTCACTAGAAGAAGAAACATCTTTGTCACATCTTCACCCTGTTCAAGGCTTTCATTATCTCCAAGATCTTTATTCGGTCCTCCCAGCTTTTCTCTGGGAAAGTAGGCTGGTCATTGCTGAGTTGTAACCTGTAGGTATAACCCCTGTTATACCCTCTTTGTTCCGGTAATATCCTGGTGAAGTTCTTGCTCTGGTTACCGAGTGATCACACCCACTGCTACTTTAGTGAATCAGCATCAGGCCTGTTACAGGAATCCAACATCAAGTTACACCAATGGTGTCCTCCCCAGGACAGAGAAAGGACACGGTCAGTGGTGTGGGAAGATGGGAAAGGAAGGATGAAGATTGGAAGGACAGTCAGAGTCATGAAGAAAATTATTTTTTGTTGAATTTTGCATTTTATTTTGATGAAGGTTCACAGAACAGAGAACGGGAGAGGAAGCAGCAGAGATGGATTTGAGGAAGGCAGGTGTGAGAGGGAGAGAGCAGAAGAGGAAGAGGAAAAAATACTGCAGAAAACAGCATGTGTCTGTAATTCAGGAATTTCATTTGGACCAGAGAACATTTCCACTGCCGTTCCTTTCTTCCCAATATCGCCACTATTTCCAATTCCTTTGTTTTCTGGGATGTGGCTGTGACTGGCCAGGCCCAGCAATTATTGCCCATCCCTAATTGCCCTTCAGAAGGTGGTGATGAGCTGCCTTCCTGAAGCGCTGTAGTCCATGTGGTGTAGGTACACCCACAGTGCTGTTAGGGAAGGAATTCCAGGATTCTGACCTCACGACTGTGAAGGATTTATTTCCAAGTCAGGATGGTCAGTGACTCGGAGGGAAACTTGCAGGTGGTGGTGTTCCCCATGTATCTGCTGCCCTTGTCCTTCTAGAAGGCAGAGGTCACACATTTGCCGAAGGAGCCTTGGTGAGTTGCTGCAGTAGATCTTGTAGATGGTGCACACGGCTGTGTCAGTGGTGGAGGGAGTGAATGTTCACTGTGGTAAATGGGGCTACTTGGTCGCGGATGGTGTTAACATTGAGTGTTGTTGGAGCTGCACCCATCCAGGCAAGTGGAGAGTGTTCCATCACACTCCTGACTTGTGCCTTATAGAGAGTACCTTCAGCAGGTGGACTGCAGCAGGACAAGAATGTGACTCATCATCACTTTCACAAAAGGACAACTAAGAATGGGCGATAAATGTTGGCCTTGCCATAAATATAAAAGAGTTTGGGGGAAAAAGTAGTTCAGTGAAATACCAGGAACCTGCCACTAGATGTCAGCGATGATCCAGGAAATGTGACTTTTGCCAGTTTAAGAAGCTAGCGGCATCTAGGGGCAGAGCAACAACACTGCAGCTCACACACACGCACACTGGCCTCACTCCATCAGAAACCTCAAAAATACCCTTCCTTCATCTAAGAACTTTAACTGGGGCCATTAACAAGCTTCTCATCACAATCAGGCATCACCCTGTTCTCAACTGGTGTCCATATCAGTGTACTGCCCAGCAAGCCACAATCAGTAAGGACAGGCAACAACACCTTCTCTACGATCATCCTCAACACCGGTGTCCCACAAGGCTGTTTTCTCGGCCCCCTACTACATTCCTCATACCCTATGACTGTGTGGCCAAATTCCCCTCCAATTCAATTTTCAAGTTTGCTGACAACACCACCATAGTGGGTCGGATCTCAAACAACGATGAGACAGAGTACGGGAATGAGATAGAGAATCTGGTGAACTCGTGTCCCTCACAATGTCAACAAAACAAAGGAGATTGTCATCAGCTTCAGGAAGCGTAAAGGAGAACATGCCCCTGTCTACATCAATGGGGACGAAGTAGAAAGGGTCAAGAGCTTCAAGTTTCTCGGTGTCCAGATCACCAACAACCTGTCCTGATCCCCCCATGCCAACACTATAGTAAAGAAAGCCCACCAATGTCTCTACTTTCTCAGAAGACTAAGGAAATATGGCATGTCAGCTACAACTCTCTTTTACAGATGCACCATTGAAAGCAATCTTTCTGGTTGTATCACAGCTTGCTATTGGCTCCTGCTCTGTCAAGACCACAAGGGACTACAATAGTTCGTGAATGTAGCCCAGTGCAAGCCAACCTCCCATCCATTGACTCGGGCTACACTTCCCACTGCCTCGGCAAGGCAGCCAGCAAAATTAAAGACCCCACGCATCCCAAACATTCTGTCTTCCACCTTCATCCTTCGGGAAAAAGATACAAAAGTCTGATGTCACGTACCAACTGACTCAAGAACAGCTTCTTCCCTGCTGCTGTCAGACTTTTGAATGGATCTACCTTGCATTAAGTTGATCTTTCTCTACACCCTAGCTATGACTGTAACACTACATTCTGTACTCTTTGTTTCCTTCTCTGTGAATGGTATGTTTTGTCTGCATAGTGCACAAGAAACAATACTTTTCACTGTAAATGCATGTGGCAATAATAAATCAAATCAAATCAAAAAGGCTCACCCAATAACCAACCAGATTCAACTTCACTGACAAACCTAAAGGGAACTTTTGACTATGAACTTGTGAGTCAAACAATCATTGGACACTAACAATTTGGAAAGGTGACCAACAACATACTGTGTTACTCACGGCAGCATTTGAAGTGAACACAATTAATACAGCTGGGCTTGTCTAATGTGAAACCTGATTGAATCCAAATCCTCTTCTGGATTGTCCAAGTATCCTGATTCTTAAAGCTCCATCTTCTCCAGGTGTTAGTCATGGCTCAGTGAATCACTCTCTCCCCTCAAGTCCCACTGCAGGGTGGGAATTGCTGGCCTCCCCGTGGCCTGTTTCTCACGGTGGGGGGCTGGGTGCTGTTCTCCGGCAGCGAGAGCTTCTGGTCCCACCGCTGTCAATGGGATTTTCCCATCGATCCCACCCCACACTGCTGGGAAAGCCACGGCGAGGATGTGCCACCAGTAAAACCAGAAGATGTTGCCAGCGTAAACAGCTGGAAAATTCTGGGCAAAGTCTAGATGAACACTCCTGATGCAGTACTGAAGGAGCACTGCACTGTCAGAGGTGCCACCTTCCAGCTGAGATGTCAAACTGAGGACCTGGCTACTCTCTTGGGTTGATGTAAATGAGCCAATGGCGTTAGTGAAAGAGGAGCAGGGAAGTTCGCCCCGTTGATTTGTCCAATATCTCAACTAGCATTACTGAAACTGATTGGCTGCTCATTACCTGATTGCTCTTTATGGGATCTTGCTGTGCATTCAGTGGCCACACTTTGAAAGTGCTCGATTAATTGCAAAGTGCTTTGGAGTGCCTGAGTTGGTGAATGCTGGAATAGAAATACTGTTTATTTTCTGCCCCCAGGAGTCAGACACCAGGAGAAAGGGTCAGGAGCGGATTGCCAGAGCCGCCAACTGACCTCACCATGGCGAAGCTGATTGGCTGCTGGGAAAGATACACCATTTCAATGTTCCACTTCTCTGTGATCTGATTGGGTGACCCGATTCCACCGGCCACTCAGAGAAATCCCTTCCATTTATATTTAGTTCACATTCCTCAAGGTACCAGGAGAGTCGGAGAATTCCCCGGAAAGGAGGGAAGTTTCAGAGTGAGAGAGAGGATTAGAGAAGGTGAAGGTGAGAGAGAGAGAGAGAGAGAGAATGGCAGAATAAGAAAGACGAGGAAGGAGGGAATGAGAAAGAAACAGAATCAGAGGAGAAGAAAGAAGAACAAAAGTGATTATAAGTAAGAAAGAAAGAGGAGCGGAGAGAAAGAGAAGAGTAAGGAGTGATAGAGAAATGAAGAGGAGATTAAATAAAGGGAGAGAGGAGGAGGACAACAGGAGAGAGAGGAAAAGAGGAAGAGGAATTCAAATTGTTTGGAGTTAGATCAGTTGAATAATAGATGATTGATGAGTTGTAAATATTTCAAGATAGATGGAACAGGACATAAGGAAAACCAAACATTGGTGTGAATGTACACCAGGTAACTCAGTTACTAACTTTATAACAAAAATCATTCTGTCTCATTTGGTTTCTCTTTCCGAAGCTAGAAGAGATTTATTTACATGAACACAATCTGGTTGCTGTCCAGATCAGACTGTTTCTTGTGGTAACCCAGCTTCAGATTGCATCAATATATTGCTCCATGGTTTATGTTATACTGAGGGTAGATGAGCTTTGCCAATAAACTTCCACAGATTCACTTTATGCTGTTTATTCTGTTCTTGCTGAATTTACATTCAATAAATTATACACAACAGACACATAAACTGCTGCAGCATGGGCCAGAGAAAACAGCTCCAGGATTTGTTGTACATTGCACCGTCTCAAACTGGTACGATGACAATAATCTCTCCCTCAATGTCAACAAAATGGAGATTGTCATTGACTTCAGGAAGCGTAAAGGAGAACGTGCCCCTATTGACATTAACGGGGACAAAATAGAAATGGTCAAAAGTTTCAAGTTTCTTGGTGTCCAGATCACCAAGAACCTGTCCCGGGTCCCCCATGCTGATGCTATAGTTAAGAAAGCACACCAACACCTCTATTTTGTCAGAAGACTAAGGAAATTTGGCATGTCAGCTACGACTCTCACCAACTTTTACAGATGCACCATTGTATCACAGCTTGGTGTGGGCTCCTGCTCTGTCCAAGACCTCAAAAAACTACAAAAGATCATGAATGTAGCCCAATCCATCACGCAAATCAGTCCCCCATCCATTGACTCTGTCTACACTTCCCGCTGCCTTGGCAAAGCAGCCAACATAATTAAGGATCCCACGCACCCCACACATTCTCTCTTCCACCTTCTTCCAGTGGGAAAAAGGTACAAAAGTTTGAGGTCACATACCGACCGACTCAAGAACAGCTGCTGTCATGAATGGACTTATCTTACATTAAGTTGATCTTTCTCTACACCCTAGCTATGAACACTACATTCTGCACTCTCTCCTTTCCTTCTCTATGAATGCTATGCTTTGTCTGTATAGCGTGCAAGAAACAATACTTTTCACTGTGTGTTAATATGTGACAATGATAAATCAAATCAAATCAAACTCTTCAAAGGCTGATGTTTCTGTTCTGCCTCAGTGCTGGAACTCTGATGGAAGATTGTGGGTGCTGCCTATTGAAGGGGGCATTACCCTGGCCTTGCCTTAGATTGGGGTTGAAGGTCCCATGGCACTATCTTGAAGAAGAGCAGGGGAATTATTCCAATGTCCAGGCACTGTTCCCCCTAACCAATTATCACTGAAACAGACATATGCTCATTATTTCCAGCCTGTTTGTGGGAGCTTGCTGTGCACAAATTGGCTGCCATCTTTCCTACATCTTAACAGTGACTACAAATCAAAAGTGGTTCATTGGATGTGAAGCACTTTGGATTATTTGGAGATTGTGAAATATTCAACAGAAATCCTTTCTTTGACAGTCAGTTTGAGTTTGGGTGAGATTGGAACATCAGCTGGAATACTTACAGGCTGCGCAAAAGGTTTTGGATCTGATGGCCGCATGTGCAGGTGGGCCATCATCGCCTGAAGACGCTCGCTCTCTTTTGATAACTGTGGACATAAAAAAACTACTTCAGCCCAATTGCATTGAGCATCGGTTAGTGGTCAAGAGTGAAGTCAGAACACAGAAACACCCGATCTCTCACAAAATGGGCACTTTTCAAAGGTTTTATGAGTTTCATCGCTTATTTGGGACAAGCAGCTTACAGAGAAATATCTGATAGCTGTAAATTCAGGGATTGTTTAATCTCCTTGGAGCAGCCATCACTCCAGGTTAATACTGAACCTCCTCTCCCCCTGCTCCATCTCACCATGGTGTGGAGTTACCACCCACATCAACCACCACTTGGTAATATTTAGGCCACACCCTCCACACCAACACAACCAAACAGTTTTTTAAGGACTGGAGTGGGCACAGTAAGAAGTCTCACAACATTAGATCAAATCCCAACCGGTTTATTTGGAATCATGAACTTTGGGAGCTCTGCTCCTTCATCAGGTGAGTGATCTGGTGAGTGATCTAGTCACTCACCTGATGAAGGAGCAGCACTCCAAAAGCTTGAGATTCCAAATAAACCTGTTGGACTTTAACCTGGTGTTGTGAGACTTCTTACTGTGCCCATCTCACCCCCTCAGCGTATTCTTCCACCTCCCTTGTGTATCTGTCCACTTCCTTTTAACACATCGATACTATTCCCTTCAACTGTCCCCCGTGACGATCTGTTCCTCATTCTCACCACCCTCTGGATAAAGATGTTTCTCCTGAATTCTGCATTGGATTTATTTGTGACTGCATTATATTGACGCACCCACAGATATCAGGTTGAATTTTAACACCAAAAGCAGGTGGTTTGGGCTTGGGGCAGACATGAAAATTCTAAAAGTCCTACCCCCCCCCCCCCCCCCCCCCCCACCCGACCTCCCCCAGCCTCACCTCTGAACCCAGCCATGTCGAGTTGAATGGAGATGTGGAAACAGCAAGCAGCAAGCCCACTCCCAGGACACAGGTTGGCAATTTCAATGTTCTATTGAGGCTGGAAGCCTCATCATTTCCCATAAACGGCCACGTTTCCCAGGCCTGAGGTAACGCAGCAGCTGATGAGGGATGAGGACAACTTCCAGGAAAAGTTAAATGTCTTTACAGCACTGCATGTGGGCTGGGAATAACTGAAATGTTTCTCCAAAGGTACTGCTCCCCACACCCCACTTCCCCAACGAGTTCCCCCATCCACCCCATCAGAACTTCACAACAAAAAGGCCCTCAGAATTTCACCCTCCACAACCTCCCTATCCCTCCACCCTGATTTCTCCTACCCCCTCTTTCACTCTATCCATTCCAAAACCCCCCCTTCCTCTCCACCCCACCTTATGGGGGTCAAACCATCATAGTGTCATGGTTCGGGCCTTCCCAGAGTCTAGGATCAGAACCCACTGGGGCTGGACTCTGCCTGGGATTGGGGGGTGGGGGGAATCAGACCCCTGGGGCAAGATTGGATTTCCTTTCTACCAAAGATTGTACCATTACTCAGGATCAGACACCTCATGGGGGTCATGAACTGGACTTATCTTGTTTGACGCCCTGGGGTCAACCCCAGCCTGGAACCTGTCCATCACAGCAGTGTCACGTGGGAGGTTTCCTGCCTGAAACCCACCCACATCAACCACCACCACACCAGGCCACACCCTCCACACCAACACAATCAAACACTTCTTAAGGACCTTCATCAACTTTCCTCTTTCTCTAGAAGAAAGAATCGTAACCTGTTCAAACATTCCTGATAGTTCGAACCTCTCAATCCTGGAATCATCCCCATTAGTCTTTTTTCCCACCTTCTCCGGTGCCTCTATATCTTTATTATAACATGGAGAGTGGAACAGTTTACAATAACTCCAAACGGCAGTCCATCAGATGATCAGAGAATTGCAGGACAATGTGGAGAAGAGAAGAAGCTAAATCTCTCAGCTATTCAAAGACAGAGGCATCGGCGAGATTGCAATGCTGTCATGGAGACTGGATCGCTGAGCTGTGAGAACACCACAGCTGAAGGTTCGTCCAAATGATATCAGGAATGTAGTTACAAAGACAGGCAATGGAAAATCAGATCAGTGGGTCATGAGGCTGTGGAATTCTCTTCCTCAGAGAGCAGTGAGGGTCACTGAATATTCCTCAGACAGATCCGTGATTGGTCAGGGAATCAAAGGGTATGGGGGGGGCGGTGGATAGGAAAGTGGAGATGAGACCAGCCAAGGTCTTGTCAAATAACAGAACAGGCTGGGGGGGCTGAATGGCCTATTCCTGCTCCTAATTTGTATGTTAAATTATGACTTTCTTCAATGGAACAGAGAAGGTTGAGAGATGATTTAATTTATCATTGGAATTGTTTGAAATTCTTTAAAGTTTTGAGAGGTTCTGGGTAAAATAGCAACAAAGCGAGACAGACACAGCGTTATCACTGAGAGAATGAGGAGGCAGGGTTAGAACGCGGGGATGCTTTATCACATGGAGCTATTGAAGCAGCAACTGGAACTTTGTTTAGAGAGGAATTCACTTAACGTTTGCAAGGAAACATTATACAAGGATACAGAGAAAGGCAGAAGAATGGGATTGGACAACACAGCTGCAGGTGAAGAGCTAACATTGTCAGATGTGATGGGCTGAATGGCCCCCCTCCCCTATGTAATTTCTATGATTCCATGATGCATTCCCTTCTACAAGGCAGAATAGTTCCAAGTTTTTCCTTTGACATGTGCTGTGTGTGTGGGAAGGGTGGTTGGGGCAACTCCCTCAAGTCATCTCTAAGAGGCGAACTCCCATTGCAGAGAGATCCAAGTGAAAAAAATATACCAACCTGAATTTCGAGTTGTTGAACGACTTGCATCTGAACCCGACACTGGGCTGTGCTGCGGTCATCGAGTGCGTGTTCGTTACTGAGGTGCCTAACAGGATGGAAGAAATTATAACTTGACAAATCTTCAATAATGATTCCATACATTTCATGACAAAGATTGCAGCAGGTAAGTCCGATGACAGCCAGTGAACGGATGTCTTTGTACTCTCTCTCTGCCATCGTTTAGCCTTTGTGTTTTCATTGTTTAAGTCGCGGCTCAGGCAGGGTTATCTGGACAGAGTGTTCCCTTCACACTTGTAGCTCAACCAAAGAACGAGGCGAGAGACAACGGCACACCTGGCTTCTCTCTCATTCCCTGAATCCATGATAACAATGTCACACCTGATTCCTCTCATGGGATGTGGCTTGGATAAGAAACCCCAGGTGGGCGCAACATTAAAACTCTGACATTTGCCCTTAGGCCTGGCTCTGAGTCCACTGATGGCTGGTGAAATTCTGCCGATTGAAAGAATCCAATCTCCACAATCCAGTCCATTGCAGCGACAAACCAAGATTATCCAATGGTCCCTCATTCTGAATTAAACATACAAACGGCCAATTCAATCAGTGTGTCCAGTAGGTTTGGGATTCGAGGATTATTAGAGCAGCTGGGGACACATTGCCATCACTGGGATTATGATCAATATTTTGATGAGAGATTTACTCTGTATCCAACTGTAAGAAGGCAAATAGAATTTTGTCCTTCATTGCGAGAGGGATGGAGTTTAAAAACAGCGAGGTTATGTTGCAGCTGTATAAGGTGCTGGTGAGGCCACATCTGGAGTTACTGTGTACAGTTTTGGTCTCCTTACTTGAGAAAAGATATACTGGCACTGGAGGGGGTGCAGAGGAGACTCACTAGGTTGATTCTGGAGTTGAGAGGGTTGGCTTATGAGGAGAGACTGGGGCTTTACTCACTGGAATTCAGAAGAATGAGGGGAGATTTTATAGAAATATATAAGATTATGAAGGGAATCGATAAGATAGAAGCAGGGAAGTTGTTTCCACTGGCGGGTGAAACTAGAACTAGGGGGCATAGCCTCAAAATAAGGGGAATCAGATTTAGGACTGAGTTGAGGAGGAACTTCTTCACCCAAAGGGTTGTGAATCTGTGGAATTCCCTGCCCAGTGAAGCAGTTGAGGCTCCCTCATTGAATGTTTTTAAGACAAAGATAAATAAATTTTTGAACAGTAAAGGAATTAAGGGTTATGGTGATTGGGTGGGTAAGTGGAGCTGAGTCCACAAAAAGATCAGCCATGATCTTATTGAATGGCGGAGCAGGCTCGAGGGGCCAGATGGCCGACTCCTGCTCCTAGTTCTTATGTTCTTATCTGTCTGTCCTGAGAGTGTTTGACGGGGGGACAGTGTAGAGGGAGCTTTACTCTGTATCTAACCTCGTGCTGTACCTGTCCTGGGAGTGTTTGATGGGGGACAGTGTAGAGGGAGCTTTACTCTGTATCTAACCCCGTGCTGTACCTGTCCTGGGAGTGTTTGATGGGGACAGTGTAGAGGGAACTTTACTCTGTATCTAACCCTGTGCTGTACCTGTCCTGGGAGTGTTTGATGGGGGACAGTGTAGAGGGAGTTTAAAAGACAAGAGCAGGGTTACTGATAGCAGGTAACAAAGCCACAAACACGTTGGGCAGGATTCTCTGAACTCATTCATCCCATCCCCAGTGTCAGTGACAGCAAGAATTTCACAGTCAGTGAAAAGTCCAGTCACTGCAGCAGCCCCGGGGAATGCAACCGTGGGTGAGGATGGAGATTCCGGTGATTTAATTCCATTTGGAGTTTGCAGCTCATATTTGGGAGAAATCTTCAATGGATTCCTGACCCAATTGTCGCCAATGATTTGACACGCAGAGAGCGAGCTTTAGCTTCTCTTATTCGCAATAGATTTTTTGGATTTTTTTTATCTGTGAAACCTATTTTAAGTACATTCTTTTCATGAAGGCGAGTTTACACTCAGTGCTGATCTAGGCTGAGCCTGTTTTGGAATCACCAAGACTAACGTCATTGCGACAGGAGGAAGGAGTTGCTGACTGCTACAGTATATGAATATCTCTGAGGAAAGGGACGTTGCTGCCTTATATTCACCAGGACAAACACAAGAATGTCAAACTTCAAAGAGTCACTACAATATATACTACACAGGAAACGGGTGCTGATTGGTTAGCAAGTTATCACTAGCTGCTAAGGAGGAAGTAAGAGGAAATTATTGGTTCCCTGAATTGTTGGGTAATTTAAAAAAGGCACAAGTCTTGAGCATATTCCTTTTGCCTGCAGAGAGTGGTTCCCTGTGTATGAATGTAAGTCACTTCTGGTAAGCATAAATAAGCTACCTTATGAGCTTGACCGATGATCTTAAATTAGTTGTTAGTGTAACTATTAGCGCACTCAGGATTGTTCAGCAAGTGCTGCCAAATTGGGGAATCACATCTAAAAGTAGACACTTTGTTTTGGGTTTTATAAGTGTGTGCTGGTTGAGTGCGGTCTGCACTCTCCCCATTACAGACAAACGAACAAACATGCTATTTGATTTGATTAGCCAATCACTGGGATGTACTTGGCATCACACCAGCACTGAAACTCAGTGTGGTTCAGTGGTCTGGTCGGCTGTGATGCAGTGATGACACAAGTGGTATTTTCCACTAACAGGAAGCCGTCAAAGTCCAAAAAGACCTTCTGCCAACCATACAGTTGAGCAACTCCCTGGATGAACTTCTGTCGTAACTTCTGCACATGAGGGAAGGCAGATAAAGTTGCCAAGCTATGAGGTAAAGCAAAAGCAAACTTTAACAAGTGGACACAGGCTAGCAAACCACGGTTCGAAGCTGGAGATTGGGTTGACATCAAACGGCCAAATTGCAACCACAAACACTCATCATCTCCATTGGTGCCAAAACCAATCGAACGGTTACTCCTTACCAGCATTATCTTTGGGTAAGAACACAGAGTTACCTGATAGCGTGCAGAGCAGGATATTTCAAGGACAGTAATTATGAAGATGCATTTCCTTTCCCACTGTGGTCATGTCACACACAAAGCCACAACCTCTCGTTCATGGATCTCAGCAACCTTTAGATCACAAAGACTGTTCCTGACAACAGACAACAGACAAGCCCAACTCTAAGAAGGCGGCACGGTGGCACGGGGGTTAGCACTGCTACCTCATAGTGCCAGGGACCCGGGTTCAATTCCGGCCTCAGGCCACTGATTGTGTGGAGTTTGCACATTCTCTCTGTGTCTACGTGGGTTTCTTTCAGGTGCTCCGGTTTCCTCCCACACTCCTAAGATGTGTGGGCTAGATGGATTGGCCATGCTAAATTGACCTGAGTGTCAGGGGGATTAGTGGTGTAAATGTGAAGGGTTATGGGAATAGGGCCTGGGTGGGATTGTGGTCAGTGTGGAGTCGATGGGCTGAATGGCCTTCTGCACTGTAGGGATTCTATGATTCTACGAAATCACGCGACGTATATCTGTTTGTTGTTTAGGATGGCTTTTAAAATAAGGTATTTACAATTGGGAAAAGATGGACTATTCAAATGTCCAATTATTTGGTGTTTGATTGGATGTTGACTCTTTGTTCTGTGTACCATTAGTTATGCGTGAGAGCAGAAATTTTAAAATCACTGCAAACAAAGCTCTGACACACATCAAAACTGGTGTGTCATCTCTGCATATCTCCCAGATATAAAACACAACACAGCTATCCGTTCCCCAGTGAATCCCAGAACATGTTTAAGGTCCTCCTCTCAAGCTACCTTTCACACTGAGGGAAGGTAGATGCTGAGTACACCACTGTGGGCGTTTTACAGAGATATTTGATTTGAACTAATGTTGATATATTTTTTGGGAAGATGGGAGTTATTTATTTGTGAAATTTATCAGCACCACTACAGTGAAGAGGAACAGGACAAACTCATTTCCTCGCCTGTTCTTTCCTGATTATTTTCAGGGCCAGGGAAAATCCATCCCCAGAATACCCTGCCACATCTGGTATGAATTTGATAACTGACTGATGTGGGACTCCTACTCACAGTCTGTCTGACCTGCACTGTCAGACATTGCAACTGTTCTGAGATGGCCCATTTCATCAAACCAGCAGAAAAGATTATTTATTTGTGTTTTCTTTCAGAACACTGGCTGATTGCTTGGGCAACACTGTGGGATTTCTGGAGAAAATCTCTCTCTTTCCTTTCTCCCGCCCCCTCACCCAACATCTGTAAGGGCAGTGACTTCATAACAATGATCTCATCTGAGATTGACTGGGGAACGGAGAGCTCCTCTCCATTCCTGCTCAGTGCTGATGATTAAAACAAATAAGCATGACCTCACCCGTCCTCTTAAACAACATTGCAGAGCTCCTTTCTGCGCACACTGTGCAGGCTTGATTCCATTACCTTGGAACAATAGGGCACTGTCTGTTAGCAGCATGAGAAATCAAGCAGTGTTCAAACCCGGTACCCCAGAACAACAGCACAGCACGGTGACTCAGCATTCCCATTACTACTGTGTGTGTGTGTGTGTGTGTGTGTGTGTGTGTGTGTGTGTGTGTGTGTGTGTGTGTGTGTGTGTGTGTGTGTGTGTGTGTGTGTGTGTGTGTGTGTGTGTGTGTGTGCGAGCGAGAGGGTATGTGAGTTTGTGCGTATGTGTGTGTGTGAGACAGTGTGTGAGTGTGCAGAAGTAAAGTATATTTATTAGTATCACAAGTAGGTTTACATTAACACTGCAATGAAGTTACTGTGAAAATCCCCTAGTTGCCACACTCTGGCACCTGTTCGGGTAGACTGAGGAAGAACTTAGCATGGCCAATCCATCTAACTAGCATGTCTTTCGAACTGCAAGAGAAAACCAGAGCACCTGGAGGAACCCACGCAGACATGGGAAGAATGTGCAAACTTCATATAGACAGTAACCCAAACCTCAGAGAGAGAGTGTGAGTGTCTGTGTATGTGAGTGAGTGCGAGAGTGTGTGTGTGAGCGTGTGAGTGTGAGTGTGTGTGTGTGTGAGAGTGAGTGTGTGAGTGTGTGTGTGTGTGAGTGAGTGTGTGTGTTTGAGTATGTGTGTGTGTGTGTGAGTGTGTGAGAGTGAGTGTGTGTGTGTGTGTGTGTGTGTGAGTGTGTGAGAGTGAGTGTGTGTGTGTGTGTGTGTGTGTGTGTGTGTGAGTGTGTGAGTGTGTGAGAGAGTGTGTGTGTGAGAGTGAGTGTGTGTGTTTGAGTGTGTGGGTGCATATGCGAGTGTGCATATATCCGATACTGGAACAGGGAAAGGCTGAATATTCTGGATATTCTGAATATTTTGTGATAAAGGGCTTTTCATCAACTAACTGCTCAGATGTGAATTCATGTGAGTATAACAGTACTCCAATGGATTACTGAACTTCCTAACGTTCCACAGAGCGAAACAAGCTACACACATCAGGCTTTTTCTTATTCATTTAGGGGCATCAGTGCTAAGGTCAGCATTTATTGCCCATCCCTAGTTGCCTCTTGAGAAGGTGGTGGTGAGCTGCCTTCTTGAATCGCTGCAGTCCATGTGCTGTGGGTTGACCCACAATGGGGTTAGAGAAGGAATTCCAGGATTTTGACCCAGCCGCTGCGAAGGAACAGTGATATATTTCCATGTCAGGATGGTGAGAGGCTTAAAGGGAAACCTCCCAGCCGGCGGTGTTCCCATATTCCCGTGTCCTTCAGGATACTGAAATTGAGCAATTCATTCGGAATGAGTTAATCCCATTTAGGGCAGGGTTATGGCTGCTACACTTGGCTTTTCTGTAGTTGGATTAGTGAGGGACAATAATCCAATGGTCTCTATTAGAAAGTGTGAATTACCTGGATATCAGGGATAGCATTGAGCTGATCTCCCAATGTCTCACAGTTTACCCTCACTGTCTGTCACAGCGTGAGCACTGCAACCAACCTGATCTTCCCAACACTGTCATTTACATTGTCACTTCGTATCTCTTTCTTCTTAACCTCCAACCAATACCATAAGACCATAAGACAAAGGAGCAGAATTAGGCCACTCGGCCCATTGATTCTGCTCCACTGTTCAATCATGGCTGATATTTTTCTTATCCTCATTCTCCTGCCTTTTCCCCATAACCCCTGATCCCCTTATTAATCAAGAACCTATCGCTGTCTTAAAGACATGCAATGACCTGGCCTCCACAGCCTTCTGTGGCAAAAAGTTCCACAGATTCCCCACTCTCTGGCTGAAGAAATTCCTCCTCGTCTCTGTTTTAAAGGATCGTCCCTTTAGCCTGAGGTTGTGCCCTCTGCTTCTAGTTTTTCCTACTAGTGGAAACATCCTCTCATATCCACTCTATCTGGGCCTTGCAGTATCCTGCAAGTTTCAATAAGATCCCCCCCTCATCCTTCTAAACACCACCGAGTACAGGCCCAGAGTCCTCAACCATTCCTCACCCGACAAGCTCTTCATTCCAGGGATTATTCTTGTGAACCTCCTTTGGACCCTTTCCAAGGCCAGCACATCTTTCCTTGGATATGGGGCCCAAAACTACTCATAATGGAGTCCGACCAGAGCCTTATACAGCCTCAGAAGTCCATCCCTGCTCTTGTATTCTAACCCTCTCGACATGAATACTCTCCAACTCCTCCTCCACTCCTCCCCTCTCCACCTCCAACGAAAACTCTGTTTACCATTTCCGACTCGAGCTCATTCCTCACAACTGCTCAACTCGACTTCCTCAGTTTTAGGAAGCCAGGAAGAGAAGGAGCCGATCCAGTCCGTCCAGTCTGTCTGCCATCCAATTAGATTATGTCTGACCTGTACTCTGAACCCATTTACCTGCCTTTCTCTAACCAGAGAAATACTGAATTGTAAAATAGCGATAGAATTGGGTGACACTCTCCCTTTGGCAACTCAACTATTCAACTCCCCTTCCTCTTCATTGGAGTCAGAAAATTATCCAATTCCTTTTGAAAGCCATAATTGAACAGGTCAAGCATTCCAGATTCTAACCTATCTCTATGTAAAAGCATTTTAACTCATATTCCCATTGCTTATTTTACCTTAAATTGGTGTTCCCTTTCCATTAGAACATAGGAATAAGGAGCAGAATCAGCCCATTTGGCCCATCAAGCTGAACATCTATCTCTAAACCAGTTTCCCCACTATCCTCATATCCCTCGATTCCATCAGTATCCAGGAAGCTATTGATTTCTGCCTTGAACGAGCTCAATGACTGAGCTGCCACAGCCCTCTGGGATAGGGAATTTCCAAAGATCCGCCACACTCTGAGTGAAGACCTTCTTCCTTATCTCAATCCTAACCCTAACCCACTTATTCTGAGACTGTGTCCCCTGATTCTAGACCTACAGCCAGGGGAAACAGCCTGTCCACATCATAGAACCATAGAATCCTGCAGTACAGGACAAGGCCATTCAGCCCATTGCACCAACTCTCTGAAAGAACGTCTTACCCAGGCCCTACTCCTCCACGTGCAAATTCCATACCGTCACCCAAGACTAGAATTGAACCCGGGTCCCTGGCGCAATAAGGCAGCAGCCCTAACCACTGTAGAAATTTTGTAAGTTTCAATGAGATCACCTCTCATTCTTCAAAACACTATGGAACACAGACCCAGTGTCCCCAGTCTCTCTTCATAAGATAACCCCACCATCTGAGGGATTAATCTGGTGAACCTTTGCTGTGCTCCCATTTTGACAAATATATCCTTCCTTAGGTAAGGAGAGCAAAATTCTACACAATTCTCCAGATATGGTTTCACCCAGGTCCTGTACAGCTGCAGTAACACATCCTTGCTCCTGTACTCAAACCCCCTTGTGATGGAGTCCAACATATTATTTGTCTTGCTAATTGCTCGCTGCACCTGATTTCAGTGACTCAGGGACAAGGACACCCAGATCCCTTTGGAAACCCACACTTCCCAACCTCTCATTGTTTAAAGATACACTCAGCCTTTCTGTTTTTGCTACCAAAGTGGATAACTTTGCACTCACTCACATTATTTTCCATTTGCTATGTTCTTGTCCACTCAGTCACCTAAATGTCCTTGAAGTCTCTTTGTGTCCTCCTCAAAACTCACATTCCCACCTAGTTTTGTGTCATCAGTAAACTTGGAAATATTATGTTTATCCCCATATCCAAATCATTGTGAACAGCCGGGGTCCCAGTGCTGATCCTTGTTGTACCCCACTAGTCACAGCCTCCAAACTGAGACTAATCTGTTTATCCCACTCTCAGTTTCCTGTCCATTAACCAATTCTCAATCTTTCTCAGTATATTTCCCCCAATCCCATGAGCTCTATTATTGTTCACTGACTTCCTATGTGGGACCTTATCAAAAGCCTTCTGAAAATCCAGATACACCACATCCACTGGTTCCCCTTTATCTATACTATAAGGAATATCCTCAAAAATCTCCCACGTTTGTCAAACATGATTTCCTTTTCATAAATCCATATTGACTTTGTCCAATCATACCAGAATTTTCTGCCTGTTCACACCAATGGGATTCTTTGGTCACGCCACAGTGAATGAAAGTTTGGCTGAGTACCAAATTCTTCATCCTCATTGGCAGCGGCAGTGGGGCGTGAATGGCCAGAGAACTCCAGCCACAGTTTCCATTATCACTTCCTTTAGAATAGATTCCAACATTTTCCTTGCTATGGATGTCAAAGTGACAGGTCTGTAGTTCTGTTTTTCTTCAGAAGGAACTCTGCAAAATGCAGCTCATGAAAGAGCAGCAAAACTTACTCTATCTTATAAATCAAGGAAAGGGTTTAGTAAAGAAACATCATTACTCCAAACTTGGGGCCTCACTCTGGGCCACTCCAAGCTCTCCACAATTCAACATAGTTCCTTATTTATAGTGAATTGGCTGGTCAGCTGACTATTACATCACTCTGGAATTGGTTTCATGCTTTACTGGGTCAGCTGACCCTTATGTCTTGTTCCCATTGGTCACATTACATCCAAACCAAGTTGTCACTGATTACATTCCAACAATGTTCTCCCTCATTTGCCACTTTCTAGTTTGCAGGAACCTTTCCAGAGTCTATAGAATTGTGAAAGATAACTACAATGCATCCAGTGTCTCTCTCTCTAGCCTCCTCCTTCTTAACCCTTCAATCAGTGGGAACAGTTTCTCCTTATTTATCCTTAATACCTTCACTGAACAAGAGTTTCCTGGCTTCCTGTAAACTATCAGCCAATTTGAGGTGAGGCACACAGAGGGTTCAGTTATCAAACTGTGTCTGGCTGTAGTTTCTTTTATTTGTAACTGTTTAATCATTTTAGTCAGGAGGATAAGATAAATGTGTGTTTACATTATTTCTTTCCTCAGCCCAGCCTCCTTTTATCACTCCTAGTTATTTTTCAATCCTCTCAAGTGTCAGAGAGTTGGCAAACACACAAACACGCTCCTTTGATGTCTTTTCTACCATCCTAGCAACAAAGGGATCTAATTGCAAATGAGCTAATTAAAGGAAGCCGGTGACAGGAGCATGAAAACAATTTGTATGACCCTCAGCGCTGCTCGCTGCTGCACCGAGGCACACCACTCGCTAGACAGGGCTTAACCAGCCAGTCACTAAGAAATGAAGCATGTCTTTGGCTCCAGCAATGGCTGTGTGCACTGGCAGACTCTTCTCTCACTGTGGGATCGCTCGGCTGCCAGACACATCACACAGCACATGTGCAGCCCAAGGACAACCTCAGAGGAATGGAGTCATGGCCTGCTGTGCCACGCGGCGTGTCTTCATCCTCCAATTCTGTCCTCTTCTGCATCCCCAATTTCCAACGTCCCAAACTTGTCATCACCTCTGTCTTTTAACACCTTGTTTAACCTGTCCCTTTGAACACTCAGTCACCTTCCCAGTAACTTCCTTTGTTGCTTGGTGTCAAAGTTTTGTTTGATAACCCAATTCTAGTCTGGTTGCCCTATTATAGAAAGGATATTATTAAATTACAAAGAGTGCAGAAGAGATTTACTTGATGGTTTGAGTTATAAGGAGAGGTGGGATAGACTGGGACTTTTTTCCCTGGAGTGTAGAAGGCTGAGGGGTGATCTTATCAAAGTCTTTAAAATAATGAGGGGCATAGTTTGTAAGATAGTCAATATCT
Source organism: Carcharhinus amblyrhynchos (assembly GCF_965287045.1). Taxonomy (NCBI): domain Eukaryota; kingdom Metazoa; phylum Chordata; class Chondrichthyes; order Carcharhiniformes; family Carcharhinidae; genus Carcharhinus; species Carcharhinus amblyrhynchos. The sequence continues at coordinate 952,708 of NC_137345.1, read as the reverse complement.
TTTCCCAATGGTAGGGGAGTCTAAAACTAGAGGGCATAGATTTAAGGTGAGAGGGAAGAGATACAAAAGGGTCCAGAAGTGCAATTTTTTCATACAGAGGGTGGCGAGTATCTGAGACAGTAGTAGAGGGGGGTACAATTTTGTCTTTTAAACAGCGATTAGACAGTTACATGGGTCCAGTGGGTATAGAGGGATATGGACCAAATATAGGCAATTGGGATTAGTTTAGGAGTTTAAAAAATGTGGTGACATGGACAAGTTGGGCTGAAGGGTCTGTTTCCATGCTGCAAACCTCTATGACTCTATGATAACACTGCTGTGAAGTGCCCTGGAATGTTTCACGGTAGTGGGTGCTATATAAATATGTTATTGTTGTAGTTCTAGCACTTATCTAGTAACAGGGTCCATAAAATAAGGGAGGGGGCTTGCTGCTTGCTCCCAGTTGCAAGAAGTTGGCGATAGATGGGCAGGAATCACAGCTTATCTCTGTCCCATAAAGACTCCGTTGTTATTCCATTTACCGATCTGATTGGAGCATTGGCCAACATTCCTACAAGGTGGAGAAATCGATTTAAAGCAGCCAGTGGATGGCTCAGCTCCTCAGCTTCCTTTTCCCCTGGAGGGAGGAGAGAGTGAGGGGACAGCGGAGGGTATCCAGGCTGAGATAGCTGCACAGAATCAGCTTTGTCAAAGGTCCCACATGAATGGGCGTGGGCGGCTCACTGCCGAGGACACGCGGGATTTCAGGATTATCGTCGGGACAGATCCAGAATTCGATCCAGGTGACTATGGAGAAGGAGGAGGGGAGAGTGATACTAATTGAATGGCATTGTTAGGGAGCTGGCACAGGTATGTAGGGCTGAATGGCCTCCTTTGGGCTGCAAGATCTGATTCTAAGGATTGGAAGATATAAACTGGCTGTCAGCTTAACATTGTCCTCAGTTACAATCACCCTCCTTTCTCATCCAATTGTCAATAACGCTACAATCGGCATGGTGGCACAGTGGTTAGCACTGCTGCCTCACAGTGCCAGGGACCCTGGTTCGCTTCCTGACTTGGATCACTGTCTGTGTGGAGTTTGCACATTCTCCCTGTATCTGCGTGGGTTTCCTCCGGGTGCTCCGGTTTCCTCCCACACGCCAAAGATGTGCAGGTTAGGTGGGTTGGCTGTGCTAAATTGCCCCTTAGTGTCAGGGGGACTAGCTGGGGTAAATGCATGGGGTTATGGGGATGGGGCCTGGCTGAGATTGTGATTGGTGCAGACTCGATGGGCTGAATGGCCTCCTTCTGCACTGTATAGTTCTACAATTCAACGATTCAGACTCCGCCGCACTCTGGGGCAGCGAGTTCCACAAATTCACCACCCTCAGCGAGAAGTCGTTCCTCCCCATCTCAGTGTCTGGTGTTTAGGCCCAGGAGCGATTAAAACCAGGGATGTCCTGAGGTCAGATCTGGAGAGGGGCAGGGACCTCAGAGGGTTGTAGTGCTTGGGAGGATTACAGAGATAGGGAATGCCGAGGCTAGGGAGGGATTTAAAAACAGGAATTTGAAAACAATTCATCCCTACTTCACACTGATTGCATCTAATCAGGATAACCTATCCTTCTCTCCCAATTTCCAGAAAGCCTCATCTTTGTTTGAAATTCCTACTTACATGTAACACTCGATATAAAATCCTGCTCCAAATCTAGTTGAATTTGGTAGAGCTGCCACATAACCAGTGGAAGCCAGTTCATAGCCCTTCAGTAAGAACTTACAGATTTAAACAGAGTTTGCAGAAAGTAGAAAGTAGTTAAATTAGACAGAAATTTACACCAGGAGCCCCAGCGAGCGGTGAATCAGACACTGGGCTACAGGCTTGGGTTTAGCAGCACGGCAGAGTTTGTCTTGGCTTCGCTGTGTAATATCACCAGGTTAAATTAATCAGAGGCTGTAACAAGAAAAGCCCACGAGCAACATCCATGCTGTCCATGTGGATCACACGTGTGGCCTGCTGTCCATGTGGATCACACGTGTAGTGCGGTGAGCTCAGATATTCATTGTTTGGACTTCACTGCAGCAGTATACCTCCTGTTCACACTGCACTGAAACCTCAAACCTTCACAGGTCAACATCAGAATCCCCAAATTCAGCTGCAGAAGCAACAGCTGGAATTTTACCGTCCCACCTGCCTCGGGAATCGATGCGGGCAAGAGGCAAAACATGGGAAGGTCCATTGGCCTCCAGCGGGATTTCATGGTTTCAGGGTGAACAAGGCACCTTCCCCCTCCCCAGCATGGGTCATTGGCTCATGACTCCCGACACACCTCCCCATCGCGATCCCACCGCCATCCCCTATAATCTTGGACATGTTTGCGTCTTTAGAAAGGGACTGGGACAACTGATTTGATTTGATTTATTACACACAATGAAAAGTATTGTTTCTTGTACGCTCTACAGACAAAGCATACCGTTCATAGGGAAGGAAAGGAGCGGGTGCAGAATGTAGTGTTACAGTCAGAGCTAGGGTGTAGAGAAAGATCAACTTAATGCGAGGTAAGTCCATTTAAAAGTCTGACAGCAGCAGGGAAGAAGCTATTTTTGAGCCGGTTGGTAGGTGTGCTCAGACTTTCTGGTGCTGGATGCAAACCGTTTCTTTTCACCCACATGTTCCTTTCCCGGGTCACACCGATCCATGGTGGGTGCAATGAGGTGGGGAAACTACCCCCCACCCCCATCCCCCGGTGTATAATGAGTATAATGCGCTCCAGTATCAGGTGACTTTGGGCCTTTGGTTCCCAAAGCTCTCACCCAATGGGAACATTCCTCACCTCATGCCTGGGTCTGTTGGAGACTCACTGATAGAGGTAGATCACTGTGAGTGACCAATAACTCCATTACTATTGTATCTGTGCTGATCTCAGCGTGTACCACACAGAGAGGCTGAGACAGAGTTCAGCCCATCGCTAAACAGAATCAGAATGGTCTTTTTGAATTGCTTGTTGCCCTGTGTTTGTTGGACTCCTGGTATTAATTTATATGCAATCGAATGATTTTTAGAAAGTGGATTACAACGTCCCTGCTTTATCCTCATTCAATAATTCTTACATTCCAAACAGCAGTTTTTGAATACCTTACGATGAGTGGCAGTGGACAGAGTCCAGCGGCTGAGGGTTCGGGTATAACATCATTCAGCAATGTCACTCCCGGGTCCCCGGGTGGGAACTCTGCCTCCCTCACTGAGGGAGGGGTAAGTTTCCTCAGGCATTAACCAGCATTGGGCCTTCCCCAGGAGTGTGTGAGGAGGTGTGTGAGGGGGCATGTGCAAGGGGGTGAATGAGGGTGTGTGTGTTTGTGTGGAGCAGTATGAGGGGGCATGTCCATTGGGGTTTCGTGAGGGGGTGTGGGGGGGGGGGGCAGTGTGAGGGAGTGTGTGAGGGGTGTGTGTGTGTGTATGGAATAGTGCAAGGGGATGTGTGTGAGGTTGAATGAGGGGATGTGAATGGGGCAGTTTGGGGGGGCGGGTGTGAGGGTGTATGTGTGGGGCAGTGTGAGGGGGCTGTGTGTGGGGCAGTGTGAGGGTTTGTGTGAGGGTGTGTGTGTGTGTATGGGGTGAACAGTGTGACTGTGTGTGTGTGTGTGGGGAGCAGTGTGCGTGTGTGTGTGTGTGTGTGTGTGTGTGTGTGGGGAGCAGTGTGAGGGTGTGTGTGTGTGTGTGTGTGTGTGTGTGGGGAGCAGTGTGAGGGTGTGTGTGTGTGTGTGTGTGTGTGTGTGTGTGTCGGGGGGGCAGTGTGAGGGTTTGTGTGTGTGTGTGTGTGTGTGTGTGTGTGTGTGGGGAGCAGTGTGAGGGTGTGTGTGTGTGTGTGTGTGTGTGGGGAGCAGTGTGAGGGTGTGTGTGTGTGTGTGTGTGTGTGTGTGTGTGTGTCGGGGGGGCAGTGTGAGGGTTTGTGTGTGTGTGTGTGTGTGTGTGTGTGTGTGTGTGTCGGGGGGGCAGTGTGAGGGTTTGTGTGTGTGTGTGTGTGTGTGTGTGTGGAGGTGGGGGAAGGGGGCAGTGTGAGGGGGTGTGTGTGGGCCAGTGAGAGGTTGTGTGTGTGGGGGTGTGTGAGGGGGTGTGCTGCCTTTTCTTCACTCCCTCTTGTTCTTGTTCTGTTTGTAATTTTTTTTAATATCTCGCTCTCTGACACAAGTTCCATGTTTGTCACATTGAACTGCCGGCTCTCTCTCACTCTGAGGGTTGCTGAAATTTTACCGGTCTGGCTTACTTTATTTCTAAAAAGCAACATTTATAAAATCCTCGAGAAATATTCCAGTGAATCAACAATCTGTCTGACTGACGCTGTACTGACTTCTGCAAAGTTGTGTCTTGGAAGATGAAGAGTTAAGTGAGGAAGCATCAAAATGGGAATTATTTTGAAATCCCATCCCTTTCCAGGATGGAGTGAGATCCCGTAAACCAGTTACTGTGGAGGCGTCTGCAGGCAAAAGCCTGGATTGCAGTTACGTGTTGTATCCAATTATTGTCTCCCCTGGTACCTGTGTCCCATTACCACTCCCCTGTGTCTATCTAAATCACTTCACTAATGAGGTCAGTACCTGAGAGCGTTTACTGGTACAGATAATGTTAACAGATTGACTGTTTGCACATCTCAGTTAATTGGCTAAATAAACTTCCCCAATTATGCAGTAGGCTATAAAACATCGACTCAACAATGCTGCTAATGAAAGAGGCACAACTGCCTGATGTGCGGAGAGTCCTTCTGAGAATACCTCGATACTATCTGATCCTTGGCTCCTCCGTTATTTGTTTACCATCTTAAAATAAAAATTAATGTGAAATCAAATGCTTCTGTAAGAAATAAAATTACATCAAACTACACAGAAAAGAAACAAGGCACCCAGGCCTGCTGATGTGTGCTCGAGTTTCTACATTACATCAACCTCCTCCTGCCTCTGGATAAAAGCAAATTACTGCAGATGCTGGAATCTGAAACCAAAAGAGAAAACGCTGGAAAATCTCAGCAGGTCTGGCAGCATCTGTAAGGAGAGAAAAGAGCTGACATTTCGTGTCCAGACGACCCTTTGTCAAAGCTAATTGCAGTACAAATATCTTAAAAGTTTATTTATTAGTGTCAAACGTAGGCTTACATTAACACTGCAATGAATTTACTGTGAAATTCTCCTAGTCGCCACACTCCAGCGCCTGTTTGGGTACACTGAGGGAGAATTTAGCATGGCCGATGCACCTAACCTGCATATCTATGGACTGTGGGAGGAAACTGGAGCACCCGGAAGAAACCCACGCAGACACGGGGAGAATGTGCAAACTCCACACAGACAGTGACCCAAGCTGGGAATCGAACCCGGGTCTCTGGCACTGTGAGGCAGCAGTGCTAGCCACTGTGCCACCATGCCACCCACTCTCTATGCCTTTTAGCTTTGACAAAGGGTCATCTGGAGTCCTTACAGATGCTACCAGAATTGCTGAGCTTTTCCAGCGTTTTCTCTTTTGGCTCCTCCTGTCTCTCTTCATCTCTTCCGAACAAAGTGTTCCATATATAACATACACTCTGATAAAGGCCATTGATCTGAAACCTTGGCTAAGATTCTCCGCCTCCCAGCCGTGGGAAGTAGCACGGTGTTTGCTAGTGGCCGGATTCTCTGATTCCGCCACTGGGAATTTCCACCTGATGTCACCCCACGCTGAAGGGATGCGCTGTTAGCCTCACACAATGCCTCTGGATTACTCAGCTTATTGAGACCTGGAGTACAGCCTGATCACAGAACCTATTACTCTGGACAGGAGCAGTAAAATCTCTGCTTACCAATGTCCCAGAAGTGTAAAACTGTTAAACTTGGGAAATGACTGGTACGGGTCTGAACTGGAATTCCAATTTAAATTCACAGTTTGCTGCAGTTGTTTCCCAAATTTTATTGTTTTTCTTTCTGGACTTCAAGATCCAAAGAATATTAAACAACCCCCCACCCCCCACCATTAATGAACAGTGGCAGCCGTGTGCACCACTTACAAGATGCCCTGCAGGAACTCATCGAGGTTCCTTAGACAGCACCTTCCAAACCTGCAACCTCTATTACAAGGGCAGCAGATACCTGGAATCAGCACCATCTGGAGATTTCCGTCCCAGTCCTCACCATGCTGACTTGGAAATATATCGGCTGTTCCTTCACTGTCACTGGGTCAAAATCCTGGAACTCCCTCCCTAACAGCACTGTGGGTGTACCTACACCGCATGGACTGCTGCGGCTCAAGAAGGCTGCTCACCACCACCTTCTCAAGGATAACGAATGCTGGCCACTTGTTGTAAATGAATAAATAAAAACGATAAATAACAGAGATCCAGAGCTATTGTAAGCTCTCTCCCCAAAGTGATGCAATGATAGCTCACATCTTTCCAGTTTCTCTTCCTAAAATTAAAATGTTTTCCTGAGTCTAAAAGGGTTAAGGACAAGTTGCCTGTAGTAGGCCTGTAACTCTTGGAGGTTAGAAGCGCAATGGGTGACCTCATTGAGGTGTTAAGGGCATTTGAAGTATTTGATGATGGAGAGAAACCGTTGTGTGGAAACCAGAAAAAAGGGCATGAGATCGGGATTCGAGTTCAGCTTTTCAGGATGATGCTACAATTGGTGGGTGAAGGAACAAGGAGGGAGTGCAGAGAAAGTGAGTGCAAGGATGAACGTGGAGCCCAGTGAAGCTGAAGGGAGTGGGAGCTGGGTTAAACAGACCTGAGAAAATTTAATAACTGACCCAGAAGTAGGATTATAGTTTGAATTCTGATGCCCAGACAGACAGAGGAATGAAGGAAATTTTTATTGTCTGGTTTGTATTTTGGACATTTTTGAATTGTGTATGTCAAAACTGAGCTGTAGTTTGATGTAGTTTATTCCATCATCCACTACCCCACTTGGCACAGTGGCACAGTGGTGAGCATTGCTGCCTCACAGAGTCAGGGTCCCAGGTTCAATTCTTGCCTCAGTTCACTGTCTGTGTGGAGTTTGTATGTTCTCCCGGTGTCTGTGTGGTTTTCCGCTGGGTGCTCTGGTTTCTTCCCACAGACCAAAGATGCGCAGGTTAGGTGGATTGGCCATGGTAAATTGCCTCTTAGTGTCAGGGGGATTAGCAGTGTAAATGTGTGGGGTTACAGGAATAGGGTCTGGGTGGGATTGTGGTTGGTGCAGACTTGATGGGCCGAATGGCCTCCTTCTGCACTGTAGGGAATCCATGATTCTATGAAAATGAATCTCCCCCCATCTACCCCATCACACTTACTTTAGAAACTGTCCCACGTCATCACAGAGAGCTTCACAACCCGGCCACTTGCATTCCCCATGTCCAAACAAAGGGTGAATGCCTGTAGGTTCTTCATGTGACAAGCTAGAGAGGAAGAGAGCAGAGATCAGGTTCATCGCAGATACACAAACAAGGAAAACACAAGAACTAACCTTCACGTCACACTGTCACAAATAGATTCAGAATGGACAAGTGGGTTTGCTGAAAAACTGTTGAATTTCATTTTTATTACAGGCTGAACCCTAGGATTCAAAGAGTCACATTGGAAGTTTCAATTTTTAGCTCAGTTGGTTAGACAGTGGGTTAGCGATGCAGAGAGATGCCAATGGCGTGGGTTCAATCCCTGTACCAGCTGAGGTTATCCATGAAGGCTGTGCCTTCTCATTCTTGCCCCTCACCTGAGCTGTGGTGACCCTCAGGTTAAATCACCACCAGTCAGTGCCCCCTCACCCTGAACAGGGAGAGTAGTCAATGGTTCTCTGGGACTATAGTGACTTTATCCTTTTATATTTGCCCTTGAGAAGGTGGTTGTGAGCTGCCTTCTTATCCGTCTGCTTCCATTGTCATTACCATTTGCTGAGTAAACATATTTCTCCCTCACATCCCCGTGTCTCTTGTCCAAAATCCGTTATCACTCAACTCCTGGTTCCATCAGCCAATGGAAGAGGTTTTCTTTATCCACCTGAATTTATTTCTTTATTTAAACCTGTCACTATCTTGTCCACCTTGATCAAATCTCCCCTCAATCTCCCTGGAGGACAACTTCAGCTTCTCCAAGCCAACCTCACAACTAAAATCCCTCGTACCCGGAACCATTTTGGTAAATCTTCTCTGCACCCTCTCAAAGACCCTCACATCCTTCTGAAAGTGTGGTGACCAGAATGGGACATTATTCTCTAGCTGGGATCTGCTTCTTTTTTTGAGGCTAAAGATCCCATCAGCTTTGCTGAACATGTTTTTAACATGTCCTGCCATCTCCAAAGATTGATGCAGGTCCCTCAGATCAATGTTTTTTATCAGATGCCAATCTCACCGTACTGTCTCTCTGGCCTGTTCCCTTATCCTTTTTGTTCTGAGTCAGGGCTTGTACATGGCTACGGAAACAGCATGAACACCATCTCCTCACAAAGCTCCATCCCTTCACAAAGCTCCAGGGTGAAGCATTTCAAACAGAGTAAACTAATGAATATCAAATCTTGGACTGGAGTTCCAGGGATTCATCACCAGTGTCTAAAGTAAAAGGATTAATTCTTGTAGCAGAATCGCTTCATCATGAACATCTGCCCTTTCCCTACCTGGAGCAATAAGCTGCCTTCCAATGTATTTCCAGAACATTCTGAATTTAATTCTAATTCCAAGGCTGATGTATGTAAGGGAAATCTAGACAAGTATTTGAGGAGGAGGAGGAAAGAGGGTTTGGGTGGCAGATTTAAATGAGGGGAGACAGGAGGAAGCTGGAGTGGAGCAAAAACACCAGCAGGGCCGAATGGCCTGTTTCTGTGCTGTATACTCATTATAATCCATTAGTGAGTTTTCTTTCCGTCTGCCATCTACAGCAGAAGAAGATCCACCCACGTGGTTAATCCCTCCCTAGTGCCACAGTCCCCCACTCTTAGTTGTTGCTGGTGTGTGGTTTGTTCCAGCTACACTGTCAGGTTGCAGGGATTGGGCCTGGGTGGGACTGTTGTTCGTATAGACTCAATGGGCCGAATGGCCTCCTTCTGCACTGTAGGGATTCTATGACCACTGATTCTATGAACTATCCTGTCTGGGACAGCAGCAGTGTCAATACACGGTGACTGCGAGGGTTAGAAGTCCCTCAATGTCTCGAATTTTCAAGACTAAGGTGGGGTGAGGGTGACAGGGAAATGGACCAATGGGAGGTAAATGGAGTGCACATACAGATCAGCCATAATCTCAGCGTTTGGTGGATCAGGTTCAGGGACTGAATGGCCTCCTTCTGATCCTGTGCTCTTCCTAAGCCATTGTTACTGTACAAGAATGATTGAAAAGTTGCAGCCTGATGCAAGTCACCATCTCCTGTGCTTGGTGCTTACCTTTCTCTCTTTGGAGTGTGAACGGAACTCTGCCCGTTCAACAAAGGATGATGGGATATTGAAGGAGAACTCTTGGAGGATAGGAAGGAGGTAGAGGTGGAGCTGCTGGTTGAGAGGTCGAGACTTTCGCTCTTCTGAGGGTCCTCCATGCTTTGCACACTGGTCACTTCTTTCCACAGTTGCTGAAGATCTGCTGGACACATTGCTGTGAATGATAAGACAGTCAGAGTCAACTTAAAATCACTGACAACAATGACCCTTTCTACAGTGTCCTCAATGTAGCAAAATATCCAAATCTATCCAAAATATCCAGCAGGGTTAGTGAACAATATTTCACACTGAGCCATAGGTCAGGACACCAAAAGCTTGTTCAGAGGGGTTGGTTTTAAGGAGTGTCTCCAAGGAGGAGGATGAGGTGGAGGGGTTTAAGGAGGGAATTCCAGAAATTCGGTGCCAGGAAGCTGGAGGCATGACAGCCACTGGGAGAATGATGGGAAAGCAAGGATTTGCAAGAGGGTGTGAACTGGAAGAATGCAAAAAAATTGGAGGGTTGTGCAGTTGGAGGAGTTTACAGGGGTAGGGAAGGATTTGACAACTAGTTCCATCAGAGAGATTGGGCCATCTCCCTAGCAATTGAAATCCCCACTGTGCAGGTCAAATGTAAGACCTCATCTGTCTGAACCTGTCACATCAGCGAAAGAAATCACACTGCACAAAATAATCCTCTTTAGCAGAAATAGTTTCTGATGAATATAGTATCAGGATGAGCTTGTACGTTTTTAGTAAGTGTAATTTGGGTAAATAATCTTGAAGCTGTTTACCAGGAGACACCCCAGGACAAATAGGATTAAAGTCGTCCAATTCTGTTTTCTCTTCTGAAATAATGTTTCACCTCAGTTAATCCATCCTGTTTTTGTAACTGTCTCTTTGATGATGTCCACAGTCACCAAATTCTTCTTCTTGCCAGCAGGATTCGAGATCTAACTTCACATCTTTTCATATCTCTTTATTTGTCGGAAAAAGGAAGTGTTTTGGGAAATATTGTCTGTTACTCATTGCTGGGTTATGAAAAGTCATTGGGATGGCACAGTGGTTGGCATTGCCTCACAGCGCCAGGGACACAGATTCAATTCGGGCTTTGGGTCACTGCTGTGGAGTCTGCACATTCTCCCCGTGTCTGCATGGGTTTCCTCCGGGTGCTCCGGTTTCCTCCCACACTCCAAAATGCGTAGATTAGGTGGATTGGTCAAGGGAAATGTGTGGGGTTATGGGGATTGTAATGACGTCAATCAGGCTATTGAGGTTGGCCTATTGGAATATGAACTCCCTGATTATGGCATCAATTGATGGGACAATCAGGGAGTCTTTTTCTTGTATTTAATTGGGACTGTCAGTTTCTCTGGTACTTCTGAAGGTAGACTGCTGGTTGATAGCACTCTGTGTACTGCTTGTTAAAAAAAAATGGATTTTGGTGAAGGGAATTTGGCCTCTGAAGACAGGAATAGGGTGAGGCACTGGGCTTGAGTAAGATACTCTGTCAGAGAGTTAGTGTGGACTCAATGGGCTGAATGCCCTCCTTCTGCACTGTAGGGTCTCTATTCTATTTGGCCAGTTCTAATGAAAGATCATTGATCTAAAATTGTGTCTCTCCCTCCACAGATGCTAAAGTAAAGTTAAAAGTTTATTTATTAGTCACAAGTAAAGCTTAAATTAACATTGCAATGAAGTTACTGTGAAAATCCCCGAGTTGCCACACTCTGGTGACTGATGGGTACACTAAGGGAGAATTCAGCACAGCCAATTTACCTAACCAGCATGTTTTTGGGACTGTGGAGGAAATCCAAACAGACATAGAACATAGAACATTACAGCGCAGTACAGACCCTTCAGCCCTCGATGTTGCGCCGACCAGTGGAACCAATCTAATGACCCTCTAACCTAAACTATTCCAATATTATCCATATGCCTATCCACTGACCATTTGAACGCCCTCAAAGTTGGCGAGTCCACAACTGCTGCAGGCAGGGCATTCCACACCCTTACTACCCTCTGAGTAAAGAACCTACCTCTGACATCCGTCCTATAATTACCACCCCTTAATTTAAAGCTATGTCCCCTTGTGTTAGCCATCACCATTCGAGGTAAAAGGCTCTCTCTGTCCACCCTATCCAATCCTTTGATCATCTTGTATGCCTCAATTAGGTCACCTCATAACCTTCTTCTCTCCAATGAAAATAACCTCAAGTCCCTCAACCTCTGCATCCTTTCCAATGCCTCCACATCTTTCTTATAATGCGGCGACCAGAACTGTACGCTATACTCCAAGTGCGGCCGCACCAGAGTTTTGTACAGTTGTAACATGACCCCACGGCTCCAAAATTCAATCCCTCTACCAATAAAAGCTAACACACCGTACGCCTTCTTAACAACCTTACCAACCTGGGTGCCAACTTTCAGGGAGCTATGCACACGTACTCCGAGATCTCTCTGCTCGTCAACACTACTAAGAGTCCTTCCATTAGCCCTATATTCTGTACTCCTGTTACTCTTACCAAAGTGAATCACCTCACACTTTTCCATATTAAACTCCATTTGCCACCTCTCGGCCCAGCTCTGCAGCTTATCTATGTCCCTCTGCAAACTGTAACATCCATCCTCACTGTCTTCAACTCCTCCAACTTTGGTGTCGTCAGCAAATTTACTAATCCATCCTTCTACACCCTCATCAAGGTCATTTATAAAAATGACAAACAGCAGTGGCCCCAAGACAGATCCCTGAGGTACACCACTTGTAACTGAACTCCAGGTTGAATATTTCCCATCAACCACCACCCTCCGTCTTCTATCAGCTAGCCAATTCCTGATCCAAACTGCTAAATCACCCTCAATCCCATGCATCTGCATTTTCTGCAATAGCCTACCATGGGGAACCTTATCAAATGCTTTGCTAAAATCCATATACACCACATCAACTGCCTTACCCTTATCCACCTGGGGACGTGGGGAGAATGTGCAAACTCCACACAGACAGTGACCCAAATCAGGAATTGAACTGGGTCCCTGGTGCTGTGAGGAAGTGGTGATAACCACTGTGCTGGATTGGCTGAGTATTTTGATACTATTTTAGCCAGGATTGGCTAACCCACAACACACTATTGATCAGGGTCACACACTCTGGCTGTGTTTATGGTGATTTCATCACATGATGTCCCAGCTCAGCTGGTCAAATCTCCATTTCTTCACCTCTCAGAATTTTATCCTTCATCAGCAGAAGAAATGAAGAGGAAACAGATTTTTCCATTGCAGCGTCTGGAAGAACCTTTCCTTTCTGGATACATTGAGATAATCCTGGAACGATGGCAACTCCCATTGTGAATTGAACTGGGAACTGCAAGGCCCAACAACACGTTCTGCCTTCATTCACTGAGCAACTGGGAACCCAAGTGCAGCGAAGATTTTAAACGATTGTTGAGAGGGAGCGAGTTGAAGTGTTCTTTCAGAGAATTAGAATTGAATAATTAGTGGCGAGTTATGAGGGATCTGGCCATTACTTGAGTTGTGACAGTGGCTGGAACAGGTTCTGTGTCTGTGTGTGACACTAATTACAGACACAGCACTTCCTGAGACTTACCAATGCAAGATCGGTGCGACTTATTAAATTTAAAGGTTGAGTCTCCGATTAGCAGTTAGTTTGCAGTTGCATCAAAATCATTAATTATGACTTTTCTAGTGCAGATATAAATAATATGTAATTGTTTTCAAAATATTGAGATGGGACAGATTTTAATTAGATCACAACAGTAGGAAAAAACCCCTATCTGACGTGTTTTTTTGTGTTGTTAAGACTTTAGCCTCAGGCTCCCTCCTAACCCATCACTGCAGTCTTTGATTGAATGAGGAGTTGTGGCAGCAAGATGCTTTTGGGGATATAAGCACTGTCTAACTTAACATATAAAGAGGAATCATTAAAGAAATAGAGCTTAAAGTGGAAATTAGAAGCATGGGATTGTGGGTTAATTTCTGTCATTCCCAAATCCTGATGAACTGTGCTTCCCTCTTTGACTAACAGCACCTTCAGAGCCAGGTTGAGATGGAATGGGTAATTTTAACATTTGAGAAACCATCAGCTGGAATTTTCTCACCAGTGGGGTTTTCCTGTCTCCCTCCCCCCCAAAGTCAATGGATTTTGAACTCTCTGAATTTTCCGACGCTGCTCCCTCCTTGGGAAAGGTGATGGAAACAGCAGCTTTTCTCCTGGGTGAACGGTTGTTCCTCACCATTCTCCCAATCTCACTGACTAGGCTGACACACATCGATTTGTCCAATGGTTTGTAAGGTCACCTGATAGGATGGTTAACACTGTGATGGATTGGGGTGGGAGTCACGTACAGACCCAGACCAGGGAGCGATAAGAGTAAAGCAATTCACTTCTTGTGACAATCTGACAGTTTTATAGAATAGATTTTAATTTTTTTTTAAAGGAAGATTTGCATTTATAGTTCAGCGTCTTTTAAACTGAGTTCAACTTGTCAAACTACCACAATGGGATTTATGCTCAAATTCTCTGGATTATTAGTCCAGGCTCTCGATTACTAATTACTGGGAAACTAGTCGACATTATCTTCAGCATCTAATCTAGGTGAGCCTGATGTGCTGCATTATAGAAACAGCTGCTTATTCAGACTATCTTGCTTCACCTTTGTTCTGAAGGTTCATCATTTTATTTACTTTTATGGGACGTGGGTGTCGCTGGCTGAGCCAGCAAATATTCTCAGCCCCTAACTACTCTCCATTTCGGAGGGAATCTGAGAGCCAACCACATTGCTGTGGCTCTGGAGTCTGCAGTGGCTCTGGATGTAGGCCAGTCTGGGTAAGGATGGTAGATTTCAAACCAGATGGGTTTTTACAACAATCAGCAATGGTTTTGTGGTCATCATTAGACTCTTAATTCCACATTTTTATTGAATTCAAATTTCGCCATCTGCCAATGTGGAATTCGAACCCGGCTCCCCAAAATATTGCCCAGGGTCTCCAGATTATTAATCCAGTGACAATATTACGATGCCACTGCCTCCCCTTAATGTGGATGTTAAAAATCCCACAGTGCTACTTGAAGCTACACAGTGGAGTGCCCTTGGTATCCTGGTCAATATTTACCCCACAATCAGAGTGATAACTGCTGAGTAACATTCAACTGGAGATCTCTCTCTCCTCGAGTCAGTGTGAAGCTGCAGGAACAGGAATAACAAACAAGAATAGACAATGAACAGCCACGGGATTCGTGCAGAGACTCTGGAGGAACATTTGAGGACATTCTTTCTGTCTATATCGTCAGCAGGTAACCCAGAGCTGAACGTGCTACTGATTGGCAGCACGTTTAGCCAGGGGCCCAGCAACATGTGGGGTTACAAATGATTCTGCAATTCCTAAAGTTTCTCAAAGGGGAGCTGCACTCACGATCCTGCTGATAATCTGTGGAGGTTGCGTCCACGAGGAATAACAAACTAAAGGGAGCAGCAGCCAAGAGAAGAGGCCACAAATGTGAAATATCCCCACAGACGCTGCCTCATTTACTGAGTGCCTCCTGCATTCCGGGTTTTATCCCAGATTTCCAGTATCTCCAGCATTTTGCTTTTGTATTTTCATAACAATGTCTCCAAAATCCAAAAAGTCATCAAAAGCCATGCAAGCTCATGTCACAGCACGGACCGGAGCTTTGCACTCCCCATGCAGGCTGATGGCTGCTCCTGTTAATGCCACAAATGGGAGTCACAGAGAGAGTTAAAGGCCACAGAGTCATAGAGGTTTACAGATGGAAACTGGCCCTTCAGCCCAACTTGTCCATGCCGCCCTTTTTTTTAAACCCCTAAGCTAGTACCAGATTGCTTACATTTGGCCCATATCCCTCTATACCCGTCTTACCCATCTAACTGTCTAAATGCTTTTTAAAAGACAAAATTGTACTCACCTCTTCTACTACCTCTGACAGTTTGTTCCAGACACTCACCACTCTCTGTGTGGAAAAATTGCCCCTCTGGACACCCTTTTGTATCTTTTCCTCTCACCTTAAACCTATACCCTCTAGTTTTAGACTCGCCTGCCTTTAGGGAAAGATATTGACTATCTAGCTGATCTGTACCTCTCATTATTTTATAGACTTCTATAAGATCACCCCTCAGCCTCCTACGCTCCAGAGAAAAAAGTCCCAGTCTATCCAGCCTCTCCTTATAACTCAATCCATCAAGTCCCGGTAACATCCTAGTAAATCTTTTCTGCACTCTTTCTAGTTTAATAATATCCTTTCTATAATAGAGTGACCAGAATTGCACACAGTATTCCAAGTATGGCCTTACCAATGTCTTGTACAACTTCAACAAGACATCCCAACTCCTGTATTCAATTTCTGACTGATGAAACCAAGCATGCTGAATGCCTTTTTCACCACTCTGTCCACCTGTGACTCCACTTTCAAGCAGCTATGAACCTGTAACGCTAGATCTCTATGTTCTGTAACTTTCCCAAATGCCCTACCATTAACTGAGTAAGTCCTGCTCTGGTTCAATCCACCAAAATGCATCACCTCACATTTATCTAAATTAAACTCCATCTGCCATTCATTAGACCGCTGGCCCAATTGAGCAAGAACCCATTGCAGTTGGAGATAACCTTCTTCACTGTCCACTATGCCACCAATCTTGGTGTGAGTGAATCTGACGGGACATTAACTTCCACCATCCAAACTGGCTGAAATCAGCTGAAGAAGCTAACTGATATCATGGTCTGCTCACTCTGTATGGTTCTGATGCACACACAATACTCCAGCTCTAACAAGTGCACTGTCAACCTCAGCTCACTGTGAGAATGTGGCAGAGGGAAGCAGGAACCACCCTGGCTGGCATGACTTTTCTTCAAGGCTCCCACAGCACCAGGGGAACAATGGAGTCCATTTCCACAGCCTCCGTGCGTCAATGTTTAACAGAAAACATCCTGAAAAATGTATCAGCCAAAACAAATGACAATTCAATCTATTTGAAGAAGTTGATGATGAGTTAGGGCTCTGGATCTCCTGTGAATGCGTCACGTTGCGCTGAGGTCTGAGGTCTGACTGATGCTTACCTTGTGCCAGTGTTTGTAGTGGTACTGTGGGCTGGCCGGCCTGCAGGGTCACAAGTCCCTGTCGCTGGAGGTTTAGAAGATGTTGTTGTTGGAGTTGCTGCATTTGAAGAAACTGCTGCTGGAAGGCCAGCTGTTTATTCCCCAACTGCTGCTGCGTAAAGACAGAAAACTCCATCAGGCACACGTCACCGTCACAGTCAACATTCACCAATAACAAGACATCCTCCACCCCAGGGTGCTAACACTGGCTGGACCCATCCATCCCTGCACGGTCAGGGATGGTCCAGTTTCCGCTGACACTCGAAAGATGTGTGTGGGTTAGGCGGATTGGCCATGCCAAATTGACCCTTTGTATCTCAAAATGTATAGGTTCAGGGGATTTGCAGGGTAAATGCACAGGGTCATGGGGATAGGGTGGGGTGGGGGGGGTCTCATGCTATGTTGGAGAGTCAGAGCAGACTTGATGGGCTGAAAGGCCTCCTGTTGTACTGTAGGGATTCTATGATTTGACACAGAGGCATCTCAGCAGAAGTAGGTTCTTTGTTATCCCTGATAACGATCAGGGACCCCAGTGACTCCTTCCCCACGGATTCTAGGAATCTGTGCTCAGAATCAGTTGCCAAAACACAGAACGATGGCTAAAAGCAGGGCTAATTATTTTGTTTGGTTCACTATCAAAGCGAATGGTAAAAATGTTAATTAAACCACCAGGGAGTGGCCTCAGCACTTTGATACATTCACAAAACAATATTAATGTTACCATCGAATACAGTTCAGAATTCACCTGAAGGATCAAAGATTAAGCTTCAGTCTTGACTCTCCCTTGGGAAAGGAGTTTGATTAGTTACAGAGAGACCACAGGCCTCAACACAGGTCAACGGAGTTGAGAATGAGAGCAAAAGGAGTAAATATCTCCCAAGGGGCCTGACACCAGGTCACTTCCTGTCACCAATCTCTACACCCAAAGGGAATCCAAAGACTCAACAAACCCACTGACCAATCACTGGCCCAGGCCTCACACGGAATGGGGAGGGAGTCTCCAGGTTTTGTGCCTCCCACAAGTGACCTAAAATCCCAGGGTTAAAGCTAGCAGGACATGTCCCCACGTGAAGAGGGACCCCAGCAGGGTAAAATACAAATCAGTTTGACCAGACAGTGATCCACAAGGCCAGCCTCCTCCTGCATCACTCCCCCCCACTAACCCTGCTCCCCTACATTCTCGTACTCTCCATCCCTCTACACCCTACATCCGATGCACCCATCACCTGCGCTTGTCAAAGATTTCCCACTCACCTACTCATCACCAAACTCCCCTCACACTCCACAACTCGCACAAACCTCCCCCCCCCCCCCCCAACCCCATCTGACTACTGGGTTCTTACTCTGCAAATTGCTATTCTCAAGTGACCTTGATGGGTTTTCTGGAGAATGTCAGGGTGAAGTGATTTTGGCATAAATAGCCCATCGTTGAAAATTAAGAAATCATTGATGATGTTTCCTTTACTCTAAATATTGGTGAAGGAGGGGATTATTGGGGTGGCACAGTGATTATCACTGCTGCCTAACAGCGTCAGGGGTTTGCGGCTCAGGTCAGTGGTCTATGTGAGTTTACACGTTCTCCCAGTGTCTGCGTGGGCTTCCTCTGGATGCTCAGGTTTCCTCCCACATTCTGAAAGGCTGCTGGTTGGGTTCATTAACCCGAACAGGCACCAGAGTGTGGCGACTAGGGGAATTTCACAGTGATTTCATTGCAATGTTTATGGAAGCCTTACTTGTGACTAATAAGTAAAATTTATTGGGAGTTTACTCTTGCCATCCATTCTGGCAATACTCCTTTTATTTCCATGCACTCATTAACCTGCTATAGAGCTAGCTGCGCCTTTTCTTACTGGCTAGTCGTGTGTTGTGATGAACAGAATCTATGCTTCATTTTATCAATAAAATTTAAAACATCAATTGTACTTATTCCACTGGAATTCTTGACAATGAGTCTGTGGTGACTTAGTATTTTCCCTGGATGTACTCAGAAACTGAATCATATCTCACAAGTCTCAGTCAAAACATTGAATTCTGACTGGCATTTTTGCAATTTTCTTCTTGTTAAGGAGGGTAAACAAAAGCTTGTGGATAATTTCTTTGAAGCCTGTTCTCACTCAGCAATCATGTTCTTCTTAAGATGAGCAATGTATAAGAATGTTGTCCATATGGGACATTAGACAGTCCATGCCTTCCAAGGTTTGAGACATTGTTCTTTGGAATACAGCAGGTGCAGAAACAAGTCTAAATGGTAACACAGTAATGACCAAATGGAATGATAAACTAGTTAACAACTTTAATTCATTGGTTAAACCAACTGCCAAAAGCCACTATTAGCATCCAATTAGTAAAGAGGGTGATTTTTCCCAATTTGGCAAGACTTTCATCCAATGATGCCATTGGGTGGATCTTGTGTTCTACTGACTTGTGTAATTGAGTCAAATATACCCAGATTGTGAGTGAATACCTCAATGCTGTGATCATTCCAGACCCCACTCTGTCACTATGGTTACAAGAGACATGACCCCTTGTTGCACCATGTGTTCAATCTCTCTCATGACTTTGTCTCAGAGTGGGTGGGGGGCCTTCCTCACCATGAAGGAACATATAGGGTCCGATTTTACTATCAAGTTATGCCCATCTTTGGGCATGAAAACTTGGTGAAGTCGGACGTGAGCTGAGTAGCGCGACCCACTGTCTCTGCGCTGGTTCCCCCTTGGCCAAGGCCCAAAAATGGCCGTGATCGGGACAGCACCCAAAACAAGCATGACAACCAGTTAAATGTATTTGCATGCATTTAAATTAACTTAATGGGCTGCACGCCCGACCTTTCCGGCACTCCCCTCTTTACCTTCATGTTCGCCCATCCAGAGGTGGAGTGTGCGATTGGTCTGGGTTTTGGTGGGGGGGGGGGTGATGGGATAAGGAGGTCAGTAGTGTTGTGATGATGGGGCAATGTCAGTGAGAGCCAGGGGGAGGCATTATCTGGCCTGGGCATAATGTGGCAGGGGAACAGCATTCTATCATTTTGTTTTTGCGCGTGTGCAGTTGGAGGCTCCGATTGGAGCTGCAGGATTTCGGGTGCGATAGGCCCCGCCCACACGCTTGTGCAGCGCGATTCGGAATCGGTGATACTTTTTCAGGCAGAGTGCGTACGGGGGTGCCTGAGAACGGGTCTAAACATCACATCTGAAACAGCCCCCAGTACTTAGAATCAAAATAGTAAAATAGGGCCCATCGGCTAAGATTTTATGATATCGCTTGACCTGGAATTGTAAAATCCCACCCAGGGTCAATGGATATTTCCATCATTTTTCCCCTCGCTCTCTCTGATTTTGTGGTGGGGAAGGCGGTGAAATTCCAGCGATAGAGTTAGCAGCCGCCATTAGAGTGATGCAGTTTTCTGTTTTTAACTTTCCTAAGCCCGAAAATAGGAACTGAAATTAATTCCTGAAAACATTACGATGCTGCGAGTCAGCAACTTCATCAACTTGTCAATGAATCTCCTCTGCAAACACACGTTTCTGCTCAGTAATGATAGCTCCTGGTTCTTTATTACATGCAGGGGTTCCACATTTTCTTTATTTTTGCATTGTAATCTTTCCAAGTGTTGTAACATTAAATAATGCTGTCCTTCCTGTACCTTACAACTGGATGGAGGATCGCTGTAATTTGATTATATTAAGCTTCTTAACTTCATCAGATAATAGTGAAACACCTGAGCCGGTATCTAGCTTGAATTCCATAGGATGACCAAGAATGTATTATTCAATACTCTGATAATTATTTTGCACTTTGTTAACTTCTAAGAAGGTTCTTTGTTGTTCCTGTGGCTCTCCCATATCTTGGGTTTGAGTTGGTTTTGTCGTCGGTACTTTAGATTGACACCCTATTAAAATGTCCTAATTTCCCATAGATGTGGCACTCTGCTCCCTCTGCTCAGAGTCCTCCCACACCGAGAACATTTCAAGATGGTGATCTGTCTGCCTTATGCTGATTTCATGGGTTTTTGCTTCATTGCGATTTCTGATTCTTGTCCAATGTTTACACTGGTTTCACTGTTTCTTTTCCAAGGGACATTATTTTCACACAAACAACTGCCCTGTTTAGCTCCCAGACTCAGTCTGTCTGCGATTCACACTGCTGTGTGAGAGTTAAATCTTCCCTTATTTGTAAAGTATCTGAAAGTGTTCCAACCAAGACACTACTGTGGATCAGTCCATTTCTGAGGATCTCGTATCACAAATTTCCATGAGTCCATACAGGTCATTCATGAATTAATCCACCAATTTTCCCCAGTTTCCATTTTCTCTTATTAAATTTTGCTCATTCAATTCTCAAATTTGAACACTGAAGTACAAAAAGAATGCCTTAAGGACTTCATCATGAAAATCTCATCGATGCTTGATCTTGCAATATCATCTGCCGAAGCCCCTACAACATAGGTCAAAGTATTGACCTGCTTCTTCTTATGCAAACCTGAAGCTGTTTCTGTATCTGGAGAATCTCCTTTCCAACTGTCCCAGTGTTGAGCCTGCTGCCAGTCTTCCATGGTTTGGAATGGTTCTGGGATTGGCAATGTAGCTGGGATTGGCAATGTAGACTCCATGCTGACCCTAAATCCTGGATCTGTTGCTCCTTCAGCAGTTCAGCCTCCTGACTGTGATCGGGAAGCTGCTGTCTGAAGCTTGAACATGTGAAGCTCTGTTTCCAAGAGAGTTTTCAGTCTATTTCCTTCTTGTTCTTTTTCCAGGGATTTGAAAATATTTCAGGGCTGCTCTCTTCACATTGAGGTTTTCTTGAGTCTTTTACACACTGCCCACTGCTACCATGGCTTTCTTTAGGCTTTGTCTGTTCTCCTTGTTGTTTATTCACAGGAAAATCTGTACAGTGCTACACACCAGCATTTATATCCTGCTTCCCACCAGATCTCAGTTATTTAATCGTGTGACAGTGCATCATAGTTACATCAGTGTTAGGTGCTCCTGATGTTAAGCCTTTACTCTACATTCTTCAGCATCATACCCCAGCCACCTGAGCTAACTGACCCTCCGGAGGACTTCACTGGGAGTGAGATGTTTCAAGAGAGTCTCCTGGGAGGGAATGGGGAAGGGGGGGGTGAAGCTTGGGGCTTTTTCCTCATGGAATTCCGGGAAGCACTCAAACCCACCTTCCTCCAGGCACAACAATAACATTTTTAAAACAATTTGCATGAAATAACCTCAGCTGGTCCTAACTCCTCTTGCTGCTGTTTTGACCTGGGCAGTGTTGCCACAATAATGTCCTGATTGTCATTTAACTGTGCCGAACCCACGGTTCAGTGTCCTCATGTGGACAGCTCTGGCAGGGTTATAGTTTTAAATACAATATTCCAGCTTTCATACATTTTAACTGCAAGGTTTTCCTTGTGAAGTTCTGCTTTTGTGCTGATGGTTTCGCTAACAAGTAGCCCTCTGTGTCCTATTAACTTATCCCCAGCGAGATATTAGTAAACTAGGATAGTAAGGTACAGTCGAGATACTTGAACTCTGTCACTACAGTGACACATCTTCTCTGAATGTATTAAATATGAATACATTACCGGAGGTTTCTTGGGCTAACATTAATTCTTATCTGCTTATCTGGAGATTTCTTACCCAATGTATCTAAACTGCAGTTTCTCTAAAGTTTCCAAAGACTGGTCCACCAAGTGCTCATCAATAAGTTGGTTCTCTCATTTAACCTGATTTGATTTGATTTATTATTGTTGCATGTATTAACATACAGTGAAAAGTATTGTTTTCTGCGCGCTATACAGACAAAACATACTGTTCATAGAGAAGGAAAGGGGAAAGTGCAGAATGTAGTTTTACAGCAAGGGTGTAGAGAAAGATCCACTTAATGCAAGGTAAGTCTATTCAAAAGTCTGACAGCAGCAGGGAAGAAGCTGTTCTTGAGTTGGTTGGTACGTGACCTCAGACTTTTGTATCTTTGTCCTGAAGGATGAAGGTGGAAGAGAGACTGTCTGGGGTGTGTGGGGTCCTTAATTATACTGGTTGTTTTGCCAAGGCAGCGGGTAGTGTAGACAGAGTCAATGGGTGGGAGGTTGGTTTGTGTGATGGATTGGGCTACATTCACGACCTTTTGTATTTCCTTGCGGTCTTGGGCAGAGCAGGAGCCCATACCAAGCTGTGATACGACCAGAAAGAATGATTTCTGTGGTATATCTGTAGAAGTTGGTGAGAGTCATAGCGGACATGCCAAATTTCCTTAGTCTTCTGAGAAAGTAGAGGCGATGGTGGGGCTTTCTTAACTATAGTGTTGGCATGGGGGGAACATGATTCTGTTTATGCAATTCAATTTCTTTCGAATTCTGTTGATTTGGGATGTGAGGCCATTGCTAACAGACAGAATGTACAGCAGTTAATCCATGGGCTAATTTCTAAAGCATGTTTCAGATTGAGGCAGTTTCCTAATGTTAATTCTGTATGATGCCAATGTGAAATTAACACCCCAACTAACTCCTGCAGGACATCTCCGGGTGATTCTGGGCCTGGCTTTGAAATGTCTCAATGTTTCCTCCACTCTCCTCCTGCAAGCCAGATCATCTCAAATTCAAAAGAGAAAAAAAGAGAAAATGCTGGAAAATCTCAGCAGGTCTGGGAGCATCTGTAAGGAGTGAAAAGAGCTGATGTTTCGAGTCCAGATGACCAGCTTTGACAAAGGGCCAATTGTTGTAAAAACCCATCTGGTTCACTGATGTCCCTTTAGGGAAGGAAATCTGCCGTCCTTACCCGGTCTGGCCTACATGTGACTCCAGAGCCACAGCAATGTGATTGACTGTCAACTGCCATCAGGCAACGAGGGATGGGCAATAAATGCTGGCCAGGCAGAGACACCCATGAATAAAGAATGACCCCCCCCACCCCTGCCAGTTTACTGGGAGGACAGAGAGAGTTCATCCAATCCATCGGTTCACTAATGTCTTTCAGGAAATCAATCTGTGCAATGCTGACTGAGTCAACACAGGGATGCAAACTCATCCTTGCTCCTCAGTCAACACTTGTCAGAAACACAGCGGAGCACTGATACCCATCCGCAACGCTGAAACAGCGAATGCAGAATGATGTTGGTGGCAGTTCGCGAAAAGACTAGAGTTTATGTAGGTGTGAGTGGGATTGAATGATTGTTGAATGATTGTTTGGTAACAAATACAATCTGCTATTGGCCTTTTCTGGAATGTCAAAAATGGGGACATCAGAAGATTCTGACTGGTAAAGAACTTGAACGGACTGAGAGTCACTAAAAGTTACTATCTGTTGCTGCCTCTAGTTCTCTTTGGAGAGACATTGGAGGATAGAATTCCAACAACCTCAATCTCTACTTGACCTCTCACCCAAATGAGCTAGCCACATGCTGAGACGGTGGAGGGGCGGGAGGTTAATTTAACCCAATGCACCAACGATGGACTGACATTATCTAATCAGCTGATCACGCTGCTGGAATGTGAAATTGAGAAGGGCGTAACATGGGCAAACAACATGGTCATTTTCCACTGAGTGAGGTTAGGGTGGATTTACCTTGAGTGATTATTGGAGGGATATTTAGGAAGATGGGAACAGGAGGAGGCCATTCAGCCCTCAAATCTGTTCCATTTAGATCAGAGCTAATCTATAGTTTAACACAATCTCTTACCCAACAAATATCTATCAATCTCACTCTCAAACTTTCCAATCACCTTGCAGCCTCATTGTGTATTTGATGATGAAATTCTGGATTTCCACTCACCCCTCACATCACCCCTGCCTTGATCTTGAAGACAGTGTCACTTTTTCTCGACTCTCAGGCAGGGATATTGGGTGTTAGAGAAGGATTATCAGAGCTAACACAAACCCCCTCCTCTCCTGAGGAACACACACTGTCCAGGAAGTTTCCTGTGAACAGGGAAGGTGGGGATACCAGCTGATGATGCTCTTTTCTGGATTGGGGTACTGAGGGAAGTTGCAGAGTATCAGTCACTGCGTGGCTGTGACCTGCTGGCTTCAGCAGGGTTGCTCTGAGTGACTCTCTGAATAGTTTAATGAGAAAATCAGGAAGACTCTCTCACAACAAGCTGCTTTGTTCCGCTGTGCTCCTTCAGTCTGTGTTATATGGTAAAGCACTCTATAAACACCAAGGTATTAATCTGCAACTTCCCGAGACCCCAACCTGCACAGTGTCCATAGAATCCCTACGGAAGGCCATCTGGTCCATCGGGAGTGAGGGACAGGAGGGACAAGGAGGTGAGGGTGAGGGGAAGGGGAAAGGTGTGTGAAGAGGGGCAAGTAGGGGAGAAGGAGGAACAAGGAGGTGAGGGGAGGGGCAAGGGGGTGGGGGGAGAGGCGAGGAGTTATGGGGAAGGGCACGGAGGTGAGGGGAGGGGCAAGGAAGTGAGGGGGAGGGGGAGGGGAAAGGAAATGTAGGGGAGGGGCAAGGAGGTGAGGGAGAGGGGCAAGGAGTTATGGGGAGGGGCAAGGAGGTGAGGGAGAGGGGCAAGGAGTTATGGGGAGGGACAAGGCTATTCTCTCTCCACAGATTCAGTCAAACCTGCTGACTTGCTCCAGCCTTTTCTGTTTTTGTTTCAGATCCCAGCATCTGCAGTATTTTGCTTTTATCTTCACTTTGAGAAAGTGGATGTTGTGTATTTAAGTTTCATTTCAATTTCAGACTAAAAATCAGTATGTAAGAAGGAAGTGTCCAATAAACCATGTAGTTTATTTGCCATGTCTTTTAGAGATTTAGTGTGGAATTTTACTGATCGGTAAAGCCGAGGTTTGTACGATCCCACCTGAGGCCAACAGAGAATCCTGTTCTCCGAGCCTCCCCTGCCCCCGGAATTGGGGCGTGCCGGTAAAACTCCAGCCTTGACTATATTTTGTTTATTTGATGCTTTGGTTGAGAAGCAATGAGTTGGATCTTGGAGCTATCGTTTCCTTCAGACCCCTCCCTCCCTCCAATCAGACACATCCACTGAAGCAGCGAAACCTTCCACAACATCCAATCACTCAGAAATTAACCTTCCAGCTTCCCGGGATTGAGGCTGAGATGTCGGAGTGAGTCAATGTAGAGGCAGCTTTAATAAAAGCAAAATACTGTGGGTGCTGGAATCTGAAATAAAAACAGGAAATGCTGGAAAATCTCAGCAGGTCTGACAACACCTGTGGAGAGAGAAGAGAGTAAGAAGTCTCACAACAACAGGTTAGAGTCCCACAGGTTTATTTGGTAGCACAAGCCACGAGATTTCGGAGCGCTGCCCTTTCATCAGGTGAGTGGGAGTTCTGTTCACAAACAGGGTATATAAAGACACAAACTCAATTTACAAAATAATGGTTGGAATGTGAGTCTTTACAGGTAATCAAGTCTTAAAGGTACAGACAATGTGAGTGGAGAGAGGGTTAAGCACAGGTTAAAGAGATGTGTATTGTCTCCAGACAGGACAAAAGAGAGAATAGAGCCAGCGTTTTGAGTCTGAATGACCCTTCATCAGAGCTGACAAAGGGTCACCCAGACTCGAAACGTGAGCTCTATTCTCTCCGTACAAATGATGTCAGACCTGCTGAGATTTTCTAGCATTTCCTGTTTTTGTGTTAGAGGAAGCTTTACTTTGTATCTAACCCCGTGCTGTACCTGTCCTGGGAGTGTTTGATGGGGGACAGTGTAGAGGGAGCTCTACTCTGTATCTAACCCCGTGCTGTACCTGTCCTGGGAGTGTTGGATGGGGACAGTGTAGAGGGAGCTTTACTCTGTATCTAACCCCGTGCTGTACCTGTCCTGGGAGTGTTGGATGGGGACAGTGTAGAGGGAGCTTTACTCTGCATCTAACCCTGTGCTGTACCTGTCCTGGGAGTGTTTGATGGGGGACAGTGTAGAGGGAGCTTTACTCTGTATCTAACCCCTTGCTGTACCTGGCCTGGGAGTATTTGAATCAAAGCTGGGTGTATTTTTATGAATTCATTTACAGGATATAACATACTAACTTCTTCATGCTGAAGCTGATAAAATTCACATGTGAAAACTGAGTGTTTACTTCTGAAAAAACTGGCTGACTTCATTGTCTCCTCCACAATCACCCCACACCCCTTTCTATAACCACAAACCGGTCCGAAGTAAATCAAAAACTGTCAAAGATATCAGCGTGAATTGGCAGCAGAGAGCGCGTACAGTATTAAGTGATAAGGTCCAGAAATGTTACAGTGATAAAGGATACTACAGAGCTCAGTACTGGGAGGAATGATAAACACTCCTTTGATGTACTCAATGAAATATGGGCTGTATCACCCTGGCAGATGAGATCTTTAGAAGCTGGAGAAGTAAGGAAATGGTTCTTGATCCAAATCTGCAATGTGGCCAAACTGCTTATAAACCAACACAGACAGCAGGTCCCAGGAGAGGGAGAAGGGGGTCAAGGCCATTTCCTTGGAGGGTGTGTAATACATTTAAAGATGTTGGGTGTTCGCTGATGGGCTTCACTCCTTTAACACATTTTGTCTCTGTTCTGTTTACATTAGATGCAGTTCAGTGACTAAAGCTAGCGGGGTAACAGGCCTGTCAAGTTGATTTATGAGCACATCAACCCAAGTTTCTGTGTGTTGTACAAGACTGACAGCGGCAGTTCATTAAATCTAGGTCCTGAGTGACTCAGAACTTGGCGTCAGACCTGCTGCTTAAACGTCAACTTTAACCCTCTGAGCCACACCACTTGTTTTTCAATTTTCTAGCCTCCTCTGCTGGAGGCGAAGGCTCCTGTTGTCGATCCACAGGTGTCGGCAGCTCCCCAAACGCTCGGCCCAGTAAGTGAACCTTCATGTGAGCAGTGCGAGCCAGTGGGCTGGTCCCTCTCGGGTAGAACCTTGGAACGGTTATCATTGCCGGATTAATATCCAGGATGTATACACTCACAACCTCCGGGCATCCCAAAGCCCGGATTCACAGCCAATGAAATACTTCTGAAATGTACTGACTATTGTGATGTGGTGGCTCACTTGTGCACAGCAAGATCCCGTATAATTCCATATGCAACAAAGTGTTAATGACCAAATAATGTGGTTTCAGCGACATCTGTGTCAAGGTAAATATTGATGAAGATAACTGGAGTGAATTCCAATGCTTTTCCATAACTTAGCACCAAAGCATCGTAGAATCCCTGCAGTACAGAAGGAGGCTATTCAGCCCATCAAGTCTGCACCAACAACAATCCCACCCAGGCCCCATCTCTATAACCCCACATATTTACCCTAGCTAGTTCCCTGACACTAAGGGGCAATTTAGCACGGCCAATCAACCTAACCCTCGCATCTTTGGACTGTGGGAGGAAACTGGAGCACCCAAAGGAAACCCATGCAGACACGGGGAGAACATGCAGACTACACACAGACAGTGACCCAAGCCGGGAATCAAACCCGGGACTCTGGCACTGTGGCGCAGCAGCGCTAACCACTGTACCACCACGTCGTCTCAGCATGTCCACCTAACAGAAAAGACACAGTTTTGATTTAATGTCTCACCCAAAGACTACACCTCAGACACTGCAACACCCTCTCAGCGCTGCACTATGAGTGTCGGACTGAACCATATATTCAATATTCTGGAATGGAAATCTGAACCCAGAGACAAAAGAGTCAATCCCTGAGACACAGCCTATACCAGTGGCTTCACAATCCATTCAGACAACTAGGGATGGACACAGAATGGTCAAACCTACCCACAATGCTCACTAAATACTAAAATTGACAATACTAAAAATAACAATAGAAGTTGGGGATTGGATCGAAGAATTCTTCCTTTAATTTTCCCTTTAATCTCAGGATGTAGAGAATGAAGTTTTGCAATCTTGAAGCCATTATGGGTTTAAATGGATAGGTGTGACCACAAAGACTGGACAGAGAGGGTCACCAGGCATGGGAAATGTTTAAATATTTATTCCTCTGTGCCTGGGCATCAAGCTTCTTGTTAGCGTGGTATGATGCCAGTCAGGCAGTGGGCACCCAGTCCTGTCACTCTGGCGCATGGGAATTTGAAAACCAAGGAACTTGTTCTGGCTCTAAAGTTGTACCATGGCTGAACACACAGGAACATTTCTGAGGACCTTGGTCTCTAATTCAGTCCAGGTTTGTCATCATTGGGACAGGCGAACAGAGCATGTGTCAAAACTTAGCAACTTTCATTTACGGAGACACACATATAACTTTGAATCCAACCACCACCACTTTAATCTGTTCTAAGATAGGGGAGTAAATAACACGGCAATACTCACTCTCTGCATAGAATTTTTCAAAATTATTGCATCGACAATATGCATGGAGTAAAGCTCCCTTTACGCTGTCCCCATCAAACACTAAAACCTGGTGTTGTCAGACTTTTTACCCCATCAAACACTCCCAGGGCAGGGACAGCACGGGGTTAGATACAGAGTAAAGCTCCCTCTACACTGTCCCCATCAAACACTCCCAGGACAGGTACAGCACGGGGTTAGATACAGTGTAAAGCTCCCTCTACACTGTCCCCATCAAACATTCCCAGGACAGATACAGCACAGGGTTAGATACAGAGTAAAGCTCTCTCTACACTGTCCCCCAACAAACACTTCCAGGACAGGTACAGCACGGGGTTAGATACTGAGTAAAGCTCCCTCTACACTGTCCCCATCAAACACCCCCAGGACAGGTACAGCACGGGGTTAGATACAGAGTAAAGCTCCCTCTACACTGTCCCCATCAAACACCCCCAGGACAGGTACAGCACGGGGTTAGATACAGAGTAAAGCTCCCTCTACACTGTCCCCATCAAACACCCCCAGGACAGGTACAGCACGGGGTTAGATACAGAGTAAAGCTCCCTCTACACTGTCCCCATCAAACACTCCCAGGACAGGTACAGCACGGGGTTAGATACAGAGTAAAGCTCCCTCTACACTGTCCCCGTCAAACACTCCCAGGACAGGTACAGCATGGAGTTAGGTACAAACTGAAGCAATGCCAAATATTTCAGTTCCAGCTACAGTGAGGTTTCTGCTAATGTTTCCCGGTGACCTGGTTCTTCCAGGATGATAGTCCCAGCGATGTAATCTGTGCGGTGAAAGCTTTGTGCCAAATACCAACTGATCGGCAGACCAGGATTGGTGTAACTAACACAGTGTGTAACTTTCATCCCTGCAACCATTGGGAAGGAATCTTGGTGTGCCCAGGGTCTGGGATAGACGACAGCACAACCCTCAAATTCCACTTATCAACGTTCCCTTCCTCAATCCTAAAAATACATCAGCAATTTTACAACCCTTGGAAAGGTCATGGCCTTGACCATTCAATCTATCAGAAACACTCAGTCACATTGTCTTCATTAGGGGCCCATTTCCCTTTGCTCACACTGACTGCACCTCCCCTGGGTTTGCACGGACTGTGCTCTGCACTCTCCATTCATTTCTCCCACGGGTGACCTGCTGTGTGCTTAGAATACACAACTCAGAACCCACAAAGTTGTGCCAGATGGACAGAGGGTGCATAAGCTCAGAAACTTCACACAGGATGAAGAGAATGAATAGTTTTGCAATCTTGAAGCCATTATGGGTTTAAATGGATAGGTGTGGCCACAAGGACTGGATAGAGAGGGTCACCAGACATGGGAAATGTTTGAATATTTATTCTTCTGTCCCTGGGCACCAAACTTCATGTTTCAATCGTTTCAACTGCTGACTAATTTTTGTTTCCTTGAATTTCATCCTCATTGAAGTCAAAAAATGTTCATTGAGATGATTTGAAATCTTTCCTGTTCGTTACTCATTATTCATGTTAATTTCTCACCCACAATGCCACAAGCTCCTTACTTCTTCAGTAACTTTCCACAAAAACGTATTTCTAACGTCTTTGTTTCTTCTTGCAGTTCATCCTGGAATGGGAAATCTCACTGGAGTCTTTCAGGATCAGAGAGATTATGGCATTCTGATAATGTCACTGGGTTAGTGATCCAGAGGCTCCAGGCTCACACTCTGGGGACTTGGGTTCAAGCCCTACCATGGCTGAGCTGGGCCTGTGCGCTTACACAGTACAAAGAATGGCATGGAAGGACAGATCGAATGATCTGTTATGGAGCCCCATTACTGAGGGACATGGGAGGAAGACATGGAGACGTTGCAGAAGAAAATAGCAGGCCAGGGACAAAGACAGTGGACGGAAATAGGTCCCATTAGTGTAAGGTAAAAGAAAGGAGCAGAGTAATAGAGAACTAAATCACAGTAAGAGCTGCGGGGAGCAGGCTTTATGCAAAGTGGGCATGAGAGTAGATTTGAGAAGACAGCTGGAGGTTGGTTACTGCATGCCAAAGACCATTGGGACAAAGGTACAGCCCAGGATCTGAGTCTGTTTTTGGAAGAGGATGCAGAAGTCCGGGGAAAGGGGTATCGGAAGGCAAGACTGAAACCTAGTGATGTGGGCTGCTGTTGAAACCGTCTGAGCAGGAGCCACTTTCAGAGAGAATTCCAAGATGAGATCTTCAAAGGCAGAGATAGGAAACCTTTGTGAGAAGGTTGGAAGGTGAGATTTTCCAGTCCCACCAGAAGCCAGCTTGAGGGATGGGAAAATGTGGACAGCAGAGAAAAGCTACTGGTTGGATCAGGAATTTTGGTCAGAGTTTCGGTGAGATCAACTGGCTCTCAATATGATAAATGTCTGGGTGGGTTGTTGAGAAATCCATGGAATCCGCTTTGGTCACATCTGTCATCTATTGTGTAGTGAAGTGTGTCTGATCACAGCTCAGCAGTTAATTCACATGTATCTCAGACTTTGAATGTTAGAGTGTAAGATAGATGTTGTTAATTGTTTTATCTTTCTGACCTTGTGTAGTAAGGTTTATTTGCTCGAAACCCTGTGGAATCTTATAGCTTTCTTCTCTTAGCTTCTAAATTTCAAACTTTATCTACTTTAAACAGAATGTTATTGATCTTGGATTGGATTTCCCCCTGCAACTTGAGGTCTGACTTTAAAGTACTGAAGGTTTTGGTGGAGTCCGTACAGACACAGGTTGCTACTTGTGGCAAAGACCAAATTGAGAAGGTATATAAGAAGGTCGCTAATCAATTCATTGGGGATTCAGAAGAAATTTCTTTTTCTGGAGAGGGTGAAAACATGGAACTCACTATCACAAATAACACTGCCACATTTGCTGAGTTTTTCCAGCATTTTCCTTTCAGTTTTCTGCCATCCACAATATTTTGCTTTCATTAGTTGGATAAACTGGGTTTGTTCCCTTTGGAAAGTGGAGGCTGATTTAATCAAGGCGTATGAAAGGCTCAGGTGGTGTGAGCAGGAAGGACAAACTTCTATTCGCAGGAAGCTCAATAGCCAGGAGCTACAGATTTAAAGTCACTGGTGGCACAGTGGAACAGTAGCTCGTGCTGCTGCCTCACAGCGCCAAGGATCTGGGTTCGATTCCCGGCTTGGATCACTGTCTGTGTGGAGTTTGCACGTTCTCCCCATGTCTGCATGGGTCTCCTCAGGGTGCTCCTGTTTCCTCCCACAGTCCAAAGATGTGTAGGTTAAAATACAAAGGGAGTCAGTGGAGACTCAATGGGCTGAAAACCTCCTTCTGTACTGCAAGGATTCTATGATTTTATCATTAGTGAGGAGTTGAGGAATAATGTTTTCTTCAGAGGACGGTGGGGATCTGGAACTCGCTGCCAGAAACACTCGCCACAATTTAAGAATATTTGGATATGTATTGGAGGTGCTGTAACTGACAGGGCTATGGACCAGGAGCTGGGATGTGGGATTAAATGGGATAATTCTGGCTGGTAAGACCTTTATGAGACAAAATGGTGGCCTTTGTGCCCTAGGGGTGGCACAGTGGCACAGTGGTTAGCACTGCTGTCTCATAGCACCAGGGACACAGGTTCGATTCCTGTGTGGAGTTTGCACGTTCTCCCCGTGTCTCCGTGGGTTCCTCCGGATGTTCCAGTTTTCTCCCACAGTCTGAAAGATGTGCTGGTTAGGGTGCATTGATCTGAATAGGCACCAGACTGTGGCAAATGGAGGAATTTCACAGTAACTTCACTGCAGTGTTAATGTAAGGCTTACTTTGTGACTAATAAATAAACATTGAAAAGACACCCTTTTACTGTAAACTGTGTGTATGTTTGTGTGTGTGTGTGTGTTTCTGTGTGTATATATCTGTATGTATGTACGCATGTGACTGCATACATGTGTGTGTATATGTATGTGCAACTGGATGTTGACTAGGAGCAGGACTGTGATGCTCCTGCAGTCAAACAGCCATCCAACGTTCGCTGCTTAGTCTCCTGTCATTAGGGTGGTGTACTTGATGAAGGAAGATGTGGTGTTTTCAGTGTGAGGGAAGCGAGGCAGCTTTATTTAAACAATAGATTTCCACCCAGTGTCTCCAGAGTAACATACCTCTTTAGATTGTTTGATAGCCTGCTGTTGTTGCTGTTGCTGTTGTTGTTGTTGTTGAGTGAGCAGCTGAAGGTGCAATTGTTCCTGTTGCTTCTTGTAATACTCCTGAAGCTGTGAAAAAAAGGAAGAGAGAAAAGACATAGAGACGGGAAATACAAAGGATCAGAGTGAAAAAAACCCCACAGATGAAGCAATCAGAAAATTAATATCAGAACAATAAGCAGCGCACGGTACAAACTTCACCGCTATTCTGCGTTAGACAACACCAATTAAATTCTCGGTGGAAAGTTAATTATCTGTCAGTGCTATCCCACAGGGTCTATGGGATCATTGTGTGCTGGTGACATGTAGATGAGGAACCTGTAAAATGCTGCTTGGGATGACTGCTATGTTTAGAAAGATTCGAGAAATATATTAATTTAGAAGCGTGGCTCATTTAAAGTGAAAGGAATGATTACAGCGAGCACATCTCGTGTGTGTCAGCACAACTGGAATTCACTCCTCTGCCGACACATCCTTTGTGTGGCGAGCTGGAAGCCCATTTGGTGGACAGGAGGTTCATTCAGCCCCTCAAACCTGCCATACTTTTTTTAAAATCCAATTCAATCCAATCAAGTCCAATTCAGAGTCTCAGTAAGTTGGGACATTCCCGATCCAAACTGACAGGATCTCACCTCCTGTCTTGGGCTTGATCTACAAGATCCAAGCTGATTGGAACAGGCATAGCTCCTCCTCCAAGGCTTGATCTCATTTGCACGTTAGCCAAAAGGCCGAGATGCCGCTTTTAAAAAATGCGGCAAATGAAACTGAAATATAACTAACAACTTTCAACCGAGTACAGCATGTCAATACGACTGTTTATCTTAGCCAAAAGGCTGAGGAGTGATGCCATACTATTCCATTCGGTAATGGCTGAGCTGTTACTTTGCTTCATGCAAACCTGAGCCCCTAACCACTAACCCCTAACCCTAACCACTAACCCCTAACCCTAACCCTAACCACTAACCCCTAACCCTAACCCTAACCCTAACCACTAACCCCTAACCCTAAACCCTAAACCCTAATAACCCTAATAACCCTGACCCTAATAACCCTAATCCCAGGGCTGAAATGGTCGCTACGAGAGGACACAGGTTTAAGGTGATGGGAAGCAAGTACAGAGGAGATGTTAGGGGTAAGTTTTTCACTCAGAGGGTGGTGAATGAATGGAATCGGCTGCCGTCGGTGGTGGTAGAGGCAAACTCGCTGGGGTCTTTTAAAAGACTTCTGGATGAGTATATGGGATCTAATGGGATTGGGGGTTATAGATAGTTCTATGGCTTGGTAGGTATAGGCTTGATCGGCACAACTTGTGGGCTGAAGGGCCTGTTTGTGCTGTAGTGTTCTATGTTCTATGTTCTAACCCCTAATTCTAACACAGACCCTAACCCTAAAAACCCGAACCCCTAACCCCTAATTCTAATCCTAACCCTAACCCTAACTCCATCGCTTGACCGAGCCACAAAACTATCAATCTCAGTGTTGAATTTTTTAATGGAGTCGCCTCAGTTTTGGCTGTTTTTTTCTGGGAGAGAGTGTAGATTCCCAGTTCACTCTGTGTGAAGAGATCCTTTCTGACCTCCCTCCTCACTGCCCTGATTCAAATTTAACATTTCTGCTGCAGTTTCTCTCGATCGACCCGATTAATTCCTCAGCTTAATTTAAACATCATTTAGATTACCCCCTCGATTCCCGAACGTAAGTGGTTAGAAATCTGTTCTGTGGAGCCTAGCCCCTCATTTAACCCTTTCAGTCAGGACATTATTTCACTCAGTTCTTCCCTCGTGCCTTTGGGAATTTTCAGTTGTGTTTTTTGGCTCCAGACACATTTCACATCCTCAGTGTGGAGAGAATCTACTCATCGCTCCCCCTGGAACAGACTCAGACAGGACTGTCTCCCTCCACACCCACTCCCCACTCCCCATCCAAGACCGATTGCCCACCCCCCCAGACTGACAACCCCAATCTCCCAGACTGACTGCCCCCCATCCAAGACTGACTGCCCACCCCCCCAGACTGACTGCCCCAACCCGAGACTGTCTCCTGCCTCTCACTGCTCCATCTCCGCCACACTCATTGCCCCATCCCCTACACACACACACACACACACACACACACACACACACACACACACACACACACACACACACTCTGACTGCCCCACCGCCCCCACATTGAATTCCACTTCTCTTGATGGGCCGAATGGCCTCCTTCTGTGCTGTAGGGATTCTCTGATTCTCTCCCACAGTAGACCTATGTGAAGGTGACACTGCACTGACTGGTGATCACCCAGTAGCCTCTTGGTTTATGTGACATGGAATCTGCTGGGTGATTTGGAATGACCCTGGGTTACTACACAAGAAACTGCTTTCAGCTACTCTGTGCCAGGGGTGCGGTGATGTGGGTGGGGAGGGTGACATTGAGGGGGGGTGAGTGGTGTCAGGGGGTTAGGGTGTGGGGGGGAGAGGGGGTGAAATGTTGTCTGTTTCTGAAGGTTATATTTTATTTTATGTTTTATATGGTCAGTGGTAAGCTCAAGACTAAATCTGCTCATTGGCCAGGGTTGTACAGACTCAATGGGCTGAATGGCCTCCTTCTGCACTGTACGGATTCTGTGACTGGTAAAGGAATGGATCTTGCTGAACTTCAATCATCGATGATTGGTTGGAGTTACATTGGGGATTAAACCCACTATTGAGGAACGAGTGCCCCAGTGATTTGTGCCCCAGCGAAGGGATCTCCGCTGGCAGCTGAGATGTGAGCTCTCTGCTGAATCAGTTAGTGGGCTCTGAGAGCTCTGGGGCAGCCGGATGCCAAAGGGTAAAAGAGGAGCTGCAGACTGAGCAATGATGTGGTGTGTGTCACACTGAGCTGGCGCCTGGAGCTCTCTCCTGTGTAACGCACCCTTGCTGCTTACCTGCTGCAACATGACAGCTTGCTGCTGCTGCAGTAACGCCTGCAGCTGTGGTGGAGACAGAATCTGCTGCATCTGCTGTGGGGTGATCACTTGTGGACTCATCATGGCTACGGACACGGGCACCTGCAAACAGACAAAACACCAGACACGTTTAATGGAGTTTTCCAAAAGTCAGGAAATGCTTGATTAAGTAGATCAGAATCAGGAACTGATTTCTCTGGGACTGGGGTCAGAGCACACACACTGCTAGTGGAATCATACAATCTCCACAGTGTAGAAGAAGGCCATTCGACCCATCGCGTCTGCACTGACCACAATCCCACCCAAGTCTCATTCCCGCAACTCCAAATATTTACCCTGTTAATCCCGACACTAGGGTCAATTTAGCTTGGCTAATCAACCTAACCTGCACATCTTGATTTGATTTGATTTATTATTGTCACAAGTATTAACACACAGTGAAAAGTACTGTTTCTTGTGCACTATATAGACAAAACTTACCATTCATAGAGAAGGAAAGGAGAGAGTGCGGAATATAGTGTTACGGTCATGGCGAGGGTGTAGAGAAAGATCAACTTAATACGAAGTAGGTCCATTCAAAAGTCTGACGGCAGCAGGGAAGAAGCTGTTCTTGAGTCTGTCGGTACGGGACCTCAGACTTTTGTGTCTTTCAAAGACAAAAACAATGTGGAACTATATCAAACCAACCATATTCTACGAGTCGAAAGGTGTTATAACCTAACAATTATCTGTTCAAATTGCATCTCCGGTATAAGATCCAGGGACATTAAATTAAACACAGAGTATAGAACAAAGGAGAACAAGTTCAGACCAGTGATCAGAAGAAGATGGAGGAGAGAATGTCCAGGGTGTGTGGGGTCTTTAATAATCTTTATTAATCTTTGGTAAATGAGGCAGGGGGAGAATTCTGTGTGTTGTTGTGTTGCTGCAAGGCTGGTGGAAGCAGATTCCAGGGGATTGAGTGAATACGGGAATGGGAAAAGCGTACAGAGCTCCAGGGAAAGAGTGAGTGGAGTGGGACTGATTTCACAGCTCTCTCAATGAGTGACACAGGCACAACAAGCTGATTGTCCTCTTTTTGTGCTGGACCTCCCAACCCTGTAAACAGCACAGGAGTGAGCGGGAGACGGTGTCCAGCATAAGGTGATGAAGGGAAGTTGAAGGAACAGTTGTTTAGCCTGACACCTCAACTTTGACCACAGAGACAATGTGAAAATAATTGAACTGATTGTCCAAAGTAAACTGGAGTTTTATCTCTTCCACAGTGACAGAGAAAGCAACAGTTTCAATCAGGAAGATGCATCCTTATTGTCCAACTCCATTTCCTTGAGGAAGTTGACACCCCATGTTTCTGGTTGAAGTGTCCTGTAGCCAGATTTCCAAAATGTTTTGGACATAGTTTTACATCAAAAAGATCCTAAACTTAAAGCTCTCAGGATTTGTGGCAGTATTAGAGAATTAATCAGAAAGTGTCAGCAGGGCAAAAAACAGCAGGGTGTGGTTAGGGGAGGAAATGCCACAACGTGGTGCTGGCTGGCAGGGGGTGGGGATGGGGGGGGGGGGTGGGGGGGTAGTGGGGGGAGGAAGGAAATGGTGGGGGTGCAGGGAATGGGGGGATTGTGAACGGGGCTCCACAAAGCTTGCTGATGGGACCCCTGCTGTTTCCAATTTACATCGAAGCCTAGATTCACAAACTCATTGTAAAGTGACAGTACAAAGTCTCACAACACTAGGTTGAAGTCCAACAGGTTTATTTGGTAGCACGAGCTTTTGGAGTACTGTTGGGCTTTAACCTGGTGTTGTGAGACTCCTTACTGTGCCCACCCCAGTTCATCGCCAGCAACTCCACATTAATATAAAGTGAACACATTCACAAACGCACCAAAACTGGGACAGGCCTCCCAGAGGAGGAGATATCACTCCAGGATTCGACAATGGGTCGGATAAAATATATTTGAGCCAGATAATGGCACAGTTAAATTCAATTTGTGACTTTTAAGGGGCATTTTGACAAATA
This sequence comes from Carcharhinus amblyrhynchos, assembly GCF_965287045.1. Lineage (NCBI taxonomy): Eukaryota > Metazoa > Chordata > Chondrichthyes > Carcharhiniformes > Carcharhinidae > Carcharhinus > Carcharhinus amblyrhynchos. The sequence goes on along the minus strand of NC_137345.1, from coordinate 914,802 downwards.
CATGAATGGGATGGGAATAGAGAGATACGGTCCCCGGAAGGGTAGGGGGTTTTAGTTCAGTTGGGCAGCATGGTCAGTGCAGGCTTGGAGGGCCGAAGGGCCTGTTCCTGTGCTGGAATTTTCTTTGTTCTACAATACTGTCAAATGCAAAGTGCTACATTCAGGAGAGAAAAGTAAATGTACACATTCTGCATGGACAGCTTCAACTTGCTGAAGGATGAAGTTGAAATGGACTTTGCCACGTGAATGGTGGGCAGTAACTCCAGGACATCACTGCAGGAGTTCCTCAGGATCCAACCATCTTCAGCTGCTTCATCAATGACCTTCCCTCCATCACAAGGTCAGAAGTAGGAATGTTTGCTGATGATTGCACAATGTTCAGCACCATTCGCGACTCCTCAGATACTGAAGCAGTCCATGTTCAAAAGCAACAAGATCCGGACCATATCCAGGCTTGGGCTGACAAATGGCAAGTAACATTCACGCCACACAACTGCCAGGCAATGACCATCTCCAACAAGAGAGCATCTAACCATCACCATTTCACATTCAATGACATTTCCATCCCTGAATCCCCCACTATCAACATCCTGGGAGTTACCATTGACCAGAAACTAAACTGGACCCAGCCATATAAACACTTTGGCTACAAGAACAAGTCAGAGGCTGGAAGCCTGCAGCAAGTAGCTCACCTTCTGACTCCCCAGAGCCTGTCCACAAGGCACAAGTCAGGAAGTGGTGGAATATTCCCCACTCACCTGGACGGCCGCAGCTCCAACAACACTCAAGAAGCTTGAAACCATCCAGGAGAAAGCAGCCCCGCTTGACTGGCATCCCTTCCACAATCATTCACTTCCTCCACTGACAGTGACAGCCATGTGTACCATCTACAAGATGCACTGCAACAATTCACTAAGGCTCCTTAGGCAGCATCTTCCAAACCCATTACCATCTAAAAGGACAAGAGCATCAGATACCTGGGAACACCACCAGCTGGAGAATTGCCCTCCAAACCACTCACTATCCTGATTTGGAAATATGTCAGCCATTCCTTCACTGTTGCTGGGTCAAAATCCTGGAACTCCCTCTATAACAGCACTGTGGGTGTACCTACACTTCAGGGATTGCCGTGGGTTCAAGAAGGCAGCTCACCACCAGGGCAATAAGAAATGGGCAGTGAACGCTGACCTAGCCAACGATGCCCACATCCCTAGAATGAATTAGAAAATAGATTCATCCCTAACCAACCAATTCAGGAGAGCGATTGTCAAAGACAAAAGCAATGTGGAACTATATCAAACCAACCATATTCTACGAGTCGAAAGGTGTTATAATCTAACAATTATCTGCTCAAATCGCATCTCCAGTATAAGATCCAGGGACATTAAATTAAACACAGAGTATAGAACAAAGGAGAACAAGTTCAGACCAGTGAAACGTAAACCTCGGAATGATATCAGGAAACTTTTCCTTGCTTCAAGGCCAACACTTACTTTCCCGGAGAAGTGTAGGAGGGAAAGCTCGGAATCTGTGGATGCAGAATCTGGAAGTTTCAATGGGAGCAACCACAGTGGTTGAGTAAAGGGCCAGGGTAGCCAATGAGGTTAAACCGAGGCTCAGCGTAACCAATGAGGTTAAACTGAGGCTTCAAGTAGCCAATGTGGTTAAACCAAAGCTTTACCTAATGGGTTTTTTCAAAGCCACCTCAGCCAATTGGTTAAGGTGGAGGTTCGACCAATCCCAGGAGGGCTGCAATGCCTCATCCTGTCCATGTGGGGTTGTGGTTGGAATTAATTTGAATTGGCTTTTTTTGATTAGAATTTAAAGAAACGCCACAATGTCAGTCTGGACAGGTGAATGACGATGGGGAGAATGGCCTTCCTCTTCTGTGAAGATGAGAAACAGGGAGAACTTCTACACTGTGTAACTGAGATTTTAGTTGTGAAGTAACTTGTTCGGCATCCAGGATATTTGAGCGTGCAGTGGGAATGGATGTGAGGGAAAATGGGCCAATTCCCCGATCAGCGGGTCAACATTGGGAATTGCCTTCCTGAAACTAAATTAAACTCATATCCTATTCTAAAAAAACAGCTTTAGTTATATTTCTGGATTGAGGATATAGTCCGAGGGATTGAGGGATAACCTTGTTAATCTCTTCGCTAATGTAAATGTTGTTCCATATTACTTGTTTATCAGGCTGGCAGGGAGACACAGTGAACTATCCTCGGAGCTTGGGTTCAATGTACTTTGTCCCTTTTAACAGATGGAGTGTCAGATATAACAGCCAATGGTTCAGTGCAAGTTATATTAAAATGTAATTTCACAATGCCTCTGACACACTCAGCACTCTCTGCATCTGCCCGAAACTGGTTAATACAAATTATATATTAAAAAAATTTAAATTGCTAATCAAAATCCATCATCTTCTAATTGGTTTTCAATTAAGTGTAGCAATCCTACTAATTAAATCTTCACAGCTGTGACCCACTAATAGCACCTGACATCACTTCCTGTGCAAAACACAGCATTAGAGGCAGTTTTTAGGGTCATTGATATTGCAGAATGGATTGCTGGTTGTGAGCTGTCCATCTCACCCAAGTGACTGTTCTTCGTGTGTGAGTGTGTTATTCCTGCACAGGACTCGTTCCGAGACGTCAGATTAAAGCCTTGTTTCCTCTCTCAGATGCACGTAAAAGGTCCAATGGCATAATTTAAAGAAAAGCAGGGATATTCTCCTCAACCTGCACTGCCTCAAACAACTTAATGGCCACTTACCCAGTAGGCCATTTGTGGGATCTTGCTCTGTATACTTGTGTGGGTGCGACAGCAGAATTGACACTGGCTACATTTAGGTACACTGAGTTGAGAAGATGCTGGCTTTGTACAAATTCTCTGTTTTTGAATATCGGTTTTCCTTTTGTGAATAATTGTGTTGGGCGACAGAGTTAAAGAATCCAAATAAAGCTCAAACCTGGAAGTGATTCAAACGAGATTTGGCACCTGTTCCTGTGATTCCAGGATCAGAAGAGGTCAGTGAAATAAATGGGCAAAAGAGTCTATCCGAGGGTATTGGCCTTTCACTGACCTCTGGGTTTAGGCTTATGTTATTTAGGAAAAAGGAGATGGTATTGCATTTTTACAACACCTTATTTCAAGTACGTTGACTGCAATTTTGTCAAATGCAGCAGCTATTCTCTACACAACAAAGATCTGACAAACAGCGATAGGTGAATGATTTGAAAATCGGTTTACTATTGGTTTGATTGAAGGAATGTTGACACCAGAACCTCCTGTTTACCCTCTAATCCTACCATGGGATCTTTAACATCCTTCTAAAGCAGCCGACAGAACTGATTTCCAGTTTTATCCTAAGGTTGGCACCTTGGTCAGTCTAGTCTCTCTGGGTGGGATTTTATGACCTCGCTCATCCCAAAACTGTAAAATCCCACCCAAGGTCAACAGACGTTCCCATGCTCGACCTCTCGCCCTCTGTGCTTTCCCCATGGCAGGCGGGTTGCTAAGATTCTGGCCAATCTGATGAACTGAAATAGACCTCCCCAGACGGGACTGATGGAGATGTGGAGGAGGCTCTTAAACTCTCTCAATTCTGATGGCCGATCCTCCTTATTTCAATGTCAGCGTAGAGCAGACCCAGAGATTTAATTTTAACATGGATCAGACACTTAACAGCTGCTTCAAACTCCACCATACTGACATTTCTAATCAGAAATGAGATGTCTTTATATAAATAAGTGGAATTACCAGTTTCATTCCAATTGGCTTAGAGTCAGATAGTTTTACTTGTGAAATCAAAACAGAAAATGCTGGAAAATCTCAGCAGATCTGACAGCATCTGTCAGGAGAGAAAAGAGCTGACGAGGATTACCTGGATTCAAAATGTCAGCCCTTTTCTCTCCTTACAGATGCTGCCAGGCCTGCTGAGGTTTTCCAGCATTTTCCCTTTGGGTTTCAGATTCCAGCATCCGCAGTAATTTGCTTTTACCCAGTTTTAGTTGCGAACCAGGGTACACCTGGAACGGGATTATACTTGGATCAAATCCACTTCATGGAAGATCCTCAGAGTCAGAAACAAGTGGAGGCTTTCCTCTGGGATGGATTGGAACTCCTGTTTGATACTGAATCGTTAATGTGCCAGAAAGGCCACATTACTGATCCCTCCTTCTGTTCAATATTGAAACCACGACTGGGAGACGAGGCCAAATTAGGGAAGATGTGTGTGGGACTGTGTGTGGAGGATTGTGTGTGGAGGATTGTGTGTGAGGGACTGTGTGTGTGGGACAGTGTGTGTGTGGGACAGTGTGTGCGGGGGACTGTGTGCGGGGGACTGTGTGTGGGGGACTGTACTCCAGACTGTTCCCTCATCACTCCAAACACTCTGCGTGTTGCTAATCAGATTGTTCCTTTCAAATATGTTCCTTTTCCATCAATCGAGAGCGAAGAGCCTGTTCTTCCTCCATCCGGCGATTCCCTCCCTGAAACTGGACCTTGCTGCACTTTAACCAGGTGGGAATTGGGAGATTCCAGGGTTAAGGTCCCATCAGATTTAACTCTCATCAATGGACAGCGTGGATTCAATCAGTGATTCTATTTTTTCCTCCTTCAAAATCCTCCTGAACTTTTCCATTTGCCAGCGGTAAGGTTTCTGCCTCTTAACAAACACAAAATGTAGCCAAAGAAAATACTTTTAAAAACCCATCTCTAGCAGACAGTGCAAGGCTGCAGGAGAATATTGAGACCCTCTGGAAAACTTGGGGGTAAAAGAGAGGTGATCTCCTCTGGAAATTCTCTCTATTGTGAGACAGGTATCATTGAGCAGAGTGAGGAACAGGTTCGGACACATCTGACATTTTCCAATTAGTAAACATTGTTAATGCAATTTGAGTTAATTAATTCAAAAATTCGATGGACTTTCAAATCAAAATGAACGTAAACAGTAGCTGATTTGTTTGAAGCCACAGAGTCTGTTCTGCTCCTTGTCACCGCCCAGCGAGCCTGGATGGAAAGTGTGTGTGTGGACAAAGAGAGACAGACTGGCTTCAGCTCTCAAACCTGCCCAGGTGAACACCATGCTGCCACCCACACTTTAACACTGGGGCTATTCCAGTGCAGTGAGGGACAGAGGGCAGGGAAGTGGTTGGAACAAAGGGGGTGGGAAAGTGGATGGGGACAGAGGGGGGAAGCAGGTTAAACCTGGTTAGGATTGGGGTGTCAAAGGGCAGCCTTATCTTGGGAAGCCTGACAGTGACAAAGATGGATATCAGAAGCCGTTACTTAGTGACAACTGGGTCCATGGCTCACTACAGATCTTCAAATTGGTGTGTTCAGTAGCTCGAACACAGTCCTTCTCCATTCCTGTGTCTGGTCCACAGTAATAGCTCCTTTACATTAGTGAATGAGTCCAAGCTGAGGCCTCACTCTGTGACAGACAGATAGCTTCTTATACAGCATCTAGCTCATCTTCTGCTGCCTGGAAGTTGTGAATTGCAGCATTCCTTTGCAATGTCTGCCTGTGGCATGGTGATATCCACACCTCCATGGTTACTAAACCGGAAAGCTGTGTTCCCCGGGGTGAATAACGAATTGGATTGATTGTTACAGCAGAGAGGCTGTGCTGGAGAATGATCTCTGAATGTCTCCACAAACCAGGTGTGATTTTGAGGCAGAAGTGTGATTCCTGGGGAGGGAAGAGGCACTCACGTGGCTTCTGAGGTGGTCCGATATCCCACTATTCCCTCCTATACCACTAGAGGACAGACTTACATCAAAATGCATCAGGAGCAGGATAAAGACAGGTTAGACATACAGCGAGCTCTCCAATGCTGACACCTGCCCAACACTGGGTCAAAATCAAAATACACAACACCTGGAACCTCCAGGTGTGTCCAGAGAGTATTCACTAAAAAAAACCCTCCTGTAAAGCTATTCCAGTTAGTTCACATTGGCAGCAACTCACAAGCGCTGGACTGGATCTAAAACACAAAGAGGAGACCAACGATCAGGGGCACTGCCACAGGGCAAGGTGGCAAACAGTCTCACTGTGGAGGCAAAAGGCCAATCAAAACCATCCCAGAGAGTTGAGGACAAAACCCAGGCTGACACCAGCGCTGAGGGAGTGCCGCACTGTCAGAGGGTCAGTACTGAGGGAGTGCCGCACTGTCAGAGGGTCAGTGCTGAGGGAGTGCCGCACTGTCAGAGGGTCAGTACTGAGGGAGTGCCGCACTGTCAGAGGGTCAGTACTGAGGGAGTGCCGCACTGTCAGAGGGTCAGTGCTGAGGGAGTGCCGCACTGTCAGAGGGTCAGTACTGAGGGAGTGCCGCACTGTCAGAGGGTCAGTACTGAGGGAGTGCCGCACTGTCAGAGGGTCAGTACTGAGGGAGTGCCGCACTGTCAGAGGGTCAGTACTGAGGGAGTGCCGCACTGTCAGAGGGTCAGTGCTGAGGGAGTGCCGCACTGTCAGAGGGTCAGTGCTGAGGGAGTGCCGCACTGTCAGAGGGTCAGTGCTGAGGGAGTGCCGCACTGTCAGAGGGTCGGTGCTGAGGGAGTGCCGCACTGTCAGAGGGTCGGTGCTGAGGGAGTGCCGCACTGTCAGAGGGTCGGTGCTGAGGGAGTGCCGCACTGTCAGGGGATCAGTGCTGAGGGAGTGCCACACTGTCAGAGGGTCAGTGCTGAAGGAGCGCCGCACTGTCAGAGGGTCAGTACTGAGGGAGTGCCGCACTGTCAGAGGGTCAGTGCTGAGGGAGTGCCGCACTGTCAGAGGGTCAGTACTGAGGGAGTGCCGCACTGTCAGAGGGTCAGTACTGAGGGAGTGCCGCACTGTCAGAGGGTCAGTACTGAGGGAGTGCCGCACTGTCAGAGGGTCAGTACTGAGGGAGTGCCGCACTGTCAGAGGGTCAGTGCTGAGGGAGTGCCGCACTGTCAGAGGGTCAGTACTGAGGGAGTGCCGCACTGTCAGAGGGTCAGTACTGAGGGAGTGCTGCACTGTCAGAGGGTCAGTGCTGAGGGAGTGCCGCACTGTCAGAGGGTCAGTACTGAGGGAGTGCCGCACTGTCAGAGGGTCAGTGCTGAGGGAGTGCCGCACTGTCAGAGGGTCAGTACTGAGGGAGTGCTGCACTGTCAGAGGGTCAGTGCTGAGGGAGTGCCGCACTGTCAGAGGGTCAGTACTGAGGGAGTGCCGCACTGTCAGAGGGTCAGTACTGAGGGAGTGCCGCACTGTCAGAGGGTCAGTGCTGAGGGAGTGCCGCACTGTCAGAGGGTCAGTACTGAGGGAGTGTCGCACTGTCAGAGGCGCAAGAGCATCAATATTCAAGAAATTGGCAGGCGATTCTCACCAGTGACCACAATAGTATTTACACTTCCAATAAAGCCATTATGACAGATTATGTTGGTCATTTTCTCATTGCTGTTTGTGGGATCTTGCTGTGCCGAAACAGCTGCTCTGTTTCCTACTTCACACCAGTAACTACACGATGGGCATCATCAGCTGTAAAGCCCTTTCTGATATCCTGGAGATGTAACTGCTACAAGCTAACATCTTTATATGGTTCAAACAGGGTTGCTCACGCCTTCACACAATCACAGAATTGTTAGGTCACAGAAGGAGGCCATTTGTCCCATCATGTCCCAAAAAGAGCATCACGACTCACTGCCATTCCCCTGACTTTTCCCTGTCAGTCTCCATGTTGCTTCTATTTAAATAATCACCCAATGCCTCCTGAAGCAGGAGCAGCAGGTAATCAGGAAAACTAACGGAATGTTAGCCCTTATTTCAAGAGGGTTGGAGTACAAGGGTAAGAGAGACTTGCTATAACTGTACAAGATGTTGATGAGGCCATTGGTGGGATTCTCCCAAGAAATTCTCCTTGTCAATCTCATGTAAAAGCTGTAATAAATCCTGTTGTTCCTTCAGCAGGATTTTCAAAGTGAATCTCCCACGCTCGGTGCACTGCAGAGTGTCCCAGAGTGAGTCACGCTGAAAATCAGTGAATGGGGCCTATTCCTGTTGGCCGGCAGCATAGTGCTGAGGGAGCCACTGCGCGTGCGCCGATCTGTCATAGCAGAGATTGGTGCATGCATAGTAGCCCCACACTGCCAGCCTCCCGATTGCTGGCCAGTCCCATAACCCCCCATCTCTGACCCAGGACCACAACCCCCCCCATCCCCAACCCCACCCCCATGATTCAGTCGCTGGCTTCCCGGAAATGTCCGGGCAGCCTTGATCTCCCCCTGCCCCCCCAGCAATCCCAATCTCCTGATTCCGTCTCTCTGCAAACCAGCGGTCCCAGTCCCCTCACCCACCTCATCACAGTCCCAACCCCCACTCATACCCTGATGTCCAGCCCCGATCGCTAGCGTCCCTCCTTCTGTTTCTGCTGAATGCAGAGTGGCAGTGGGACATCCCATCCCCACTATCTCCCCCCTTCCACCACACCCCCCCCCACCCCCCCCCCCCCCCCCCCCCCACCCCCGCACCCCGTGGCCCTAACCTTGGCACTGCTTGATACCCGTTGTGCAGTGCCAAGCTTGTACAGGTGTCGCCTGCCCCAGAGCCAGTCCCAGTGCCCCAGGAATCTAACGCTCTCCCTCCTGCAACATCTTTCCAGCCACATCTGCCTTATCCTCCAGCTTCTCTGCTTCCTCCCTCACATGTCCTTGGGTTTAAATTGGAAAGGGCAAAAGGCTCTCACCTTGTTCTTGAGTTTGCGAAGCTCAGACAGCTTTCGAATGTAACAATTGGTTTCACGTCTCTGGGTTAGAGGGAAAGAGAATCAACCCAGGTTTCAACTGTTGGCAAGGGTCATTTCCATCTTGGTGACTCGGGTTATTAATCTGACAGAGAACAGGGACACCCTCCACCCTCCCCATCCACCCTCCCCCCCCTCTGCTCCTCCATCCCTCTGCCCCTCTGTCCCTCTGTCCCCCATCTCTCCATCCCTCTTCCCCTCCATCCCTCTGCCCCTCCATTCTTCCGCCCTTCTGCTCCTCCATCCCTCCACCCTTCCACCCCTCCACCCTTCCACCCCTCTGCGTCACTGACCTCACGGCTCCTTACACGCCTCAATGTTATCTTTTACTTTATATTTTTCCTGATTGTTCCATTATGTTGAAAATGCTGTTTAACTGTAACTGTTTTCAATCCAGTTGCACATGTGGGTGAGGACAGGATGGGACACTGGGTGGTAACTCACGCAATCCAATAGTCTGCTGCCCACATTGTCTACAAATGGTGACTTGGGGGGAAGGGGTGACAGAGAGAGAGAGAGAGAGAGAGGCCAGCTCGCCCTCTCTGCCCACCCTGCTCCCCCCCAGCCTTCACTAGAGTCAGTGACTTTCCAACAGCCAAAGTGAAAGGCAGGAGAGCAGAAAGGAGGTAATTTCATTGAAACTTACAGCAGAAAAAGAGGCCATTCAGCCCATTATATCTGTGCTGGCTCCTTGACAGAGTCATCCAATTAATCCCCCTCTGTGTTCTTTCCCCAGAGCCCAGCTCGCTCCTCCTTTTCCAGATTTCATCCCACTTGGATCTCTTTCAGAGCGGAAGTCGCTCCGTTTGGATTCAGATATTGTAATTAATCATTCAGGATTCAGCCGGTTAGTTTTGGTTCGTTTGCAGCTTTTTGTACTGATATCACCTTCCTTCTGAATAACTCTGCTAGCCTGATGATGAATATGGAATTCATACGTTCCACTTTCTTCTCTTCTTGGCTCCAAAGCGTGTGTTTTTTTAATAAATATTTATCCCGTACTCCTGCAGGTTACACACTGCCAAATCATCGGCAAATTTACTGCAAGCCACATCTAGCCTCATATCCTGCGGGGCCCAGTCTTTGTGCAGTCCAGCTCTGCTGCCCTGTGCCAATACACATTCCATCCATTCAAATATTTTCTTCTACTCAATGCTTGTTTCATTAGATCAGGAAATAAAAGAATCTTTTTATTAGAAAAACAGGCTTTAATCCATTACTAACAGTAACATTGCTGGAAGAGATTGATTTCACTATGGATGGAATTTACTTTTCTGCTACCTTGCCAAATGCGGATCCAGCGTGCCTCCATTGGCCGCCCTCTTGTTGCTGGGTCTGAGGGTTGTGAGTTCAAGTCCCACGTGAGGACTTTGCTCCAACTTTAAGACAGTGCCTACATTTCCAAGAGTACTTCATTGGCTGGAAAAGGCTCTGGGATCCCCTGAGGTTATGAAAGGTGCTATATAAATGCATGTCTTTATCACATTACCCAGGCTAACACTTTAGGGCGGCCACAATGTTTGAAGATAATGCCTTAAGGACAGAGAATTAAACTGAAGCCTGGTTGTCTATTTGAGTGGATCTTTCCAATGCTGAAACACAACTGTTTGGTAAAGGGATTTATCTTGTGTCTCACAGCTTCTTCTCCGAGCCAGTACCCAGGGTCCATGTCCACGAGACAGTGAGTCACAGTCCGGAGATAACAATGCTGTCACTGCCTCTCTGAATTCCCCTCCTCCACAGGATAGACCAGGCAGATTCCATCGCAACACTGCCAAAACAAACAGAACCACTTCTGTTTGAAGAATGACGCTGAAAGTAGGAGCAAATATCGAGAAGCGGAGGAATGCAGCAAGAGAGAGGCAGGAAAAGAGAAACAGATGGAGATTGGCAGTGAGAGGAGGGGGCGAGTGGTGTAAAGATTGAATGGGTCTTGCTAAACTGCTGAGGTTTGGGTTTGAGTTCAGTGAGAGCTGTGTTCAAAGGCAAACTTGTTTTGGTCAGAATTCTAAAGTTCCAGCAGGGATGAGAGAGAGAAAGGAGAGGAATGTGATGGAGGGGAGAGAAAGAAAATAGAAGCTAATGTGAGTGGTAAAAAAGGAATAGGTGGCAAAGTCCGGAAGGTAAAAGAAAGCCTGAGAGAATGAGAAAGAACCAAAGAGTGGCAGAGAGAGAGAGAGACTAGTAAAACCTGAGAGAGAGAATGGAAGAGAGAGAGAGCACGAGGGAGACAGAAAGAGAGAGAGAGCATGAGAGGAACAGAGAGAGAATGAGAGAGAGTGTGAGAGAGGGAGCACAAGGGAGAGAGAGAGAAAGAGAGATAGAATGTGAGGGGGAGAGTGGGGAAAAGAATAAACGAAAGCTGCTGAATAACTGCAGAGAAACTGGGTGATTCGCCCGTCATTAATTATTTTAGCGCAGTGAGCTGGGAGAATCGCGCGGAGAATTCATGCCCCCAGCACCAGATTTCAGACACAGTCTGATCCACACTGGTAATCGGTGGGGAGACAGGGCTAGCATTTAAATGATGTTTTATGTATCATTTAAATCTCATTATCGGGCCCGGGACTGAATTCCTCGGGTTCGCTCGCCTCTCCCATCTCGCCACGAGCATTTCACTCCAGCAGGGTTAAGAATAGCTCCCATTTTTGGGGAACTAGCGGGAGACCCTGTCGGAGTGAAGGGGGGGCCCCCAGTGGGTTGGGTGGTGGGGGGGGGGGGTTGGCGGTGCCTTCTGAGCATGGGCACCCTGGCAATGCCAGCCTGTGTCCTTTGGCATTGCCCCAGGGGCAAAGTGCCCATGCCCGGGGTGTCCTGGGCTGGCCATATTTGGGAGGCTGACAGTCTGGGCCCAGTGCGCATGTGCAGAGTCCCGGTGGTTTCAGACCCCTGGGGGGGAGTAGGCCCCACCCCCTGTAATCCAATGAGCTTCACCCTGATGGCCTCTGCAGTGCACAGAGTGTCTGAACTCCCACCGAAAAAAAACAGTGTGATTTACTCCAGTTTTCCCGCAAATTCAGCACTTAGAATATTTTTGGGTGAATTCTGACCCAGAGTGGGGAGTGTGAGAGAGACAGAGAGAGAATAGAAGTTGTTGAGGTGAATAAAAGGTGAGGAGGAGCAGTGGGTTGGGTAATATCATTATCTGGTGACTCATGTTGGAAAATGTGCAGATGTGTGCTGTGTGTGTTTAAAAATGTGATTTATTTGAGTGTAAATGTGTATAAATCTGTCCTGTCCAGGTGTGAGTGTGTGATATTGTGAGTACTGTTTGTGTGAGGGTGTGTCATGTGTGTTGAAGTGTGTCAGTGTATGGAACTTGTGTGTTTCTCTAAGCATGTGTGACGATGTCCTGTATGTGAGTGTGCTTTGGAGTGAGTGTACTTGGGAGTGAATGAGTGTGGGTTGGAGGGAGTTTTGGACTGAGTGAGGGCTGGAGCATGTTTTGGAGTGAGTGTGGGTTGGAGGATGTCTTGAGTGAGCGTGGATTGGAGGGTGTTTTGGAGTGAGTGAGGGTTGGACGGTGTTTTAGAGTGAGTAAGGGCTGGAGGGTGTTTTGGAGTGAGTGTGGGTTGCAGGATGTTTTGGAGTGAGTGTGGATTGGACGGTGTTTTGGAATGAGTGAGGGCTGGAGGGTTTTTGGAGTGAGTGAGGGCTGGAGGGTGCTTTGGAGTGAGTGAGGGTTGCAGGGTGCTTTGGAGTGAGTGAGGGTTGCAGGATGTTTTGGAATGAGTGAGGGCTGGAGGGTGTTTGGAGTGAGTGAGTGAAGGTTGGAGTGTGTTTTGGGGTGAGTGAGTGGAGGTTGGAGTGTGTTTTGGAGTGAGTGGAGGTTGGAGTGTGTTTTGGAGTGAGTGGAGGTTGGAGTGTGTTTTGGAGTGAGTGGAGGTTGGAGTGTGTTTTGGGGTGAGTGAGTGGAGGTTGGAGTGTGTTTTGGGGTGAGTGAGTGGAGGTTGGAGTGTGTTTTGGGGTGAGTGGGTGGGGGTTGGAGTGTGTTTTGGGGTGAGTGAGTGGAGGTTGGAGTGTGTTTTGGAGTGAGTGGAGGTTGGAGTGTGTTTTGGAGTGAGTGGAGGTTGGAGTGTGTTTTGGAGTGAGTGAGTGGAGGTTGGAGTGTGTTTTGGAGTGAGTGGAGGTTGGAGTGTGTTTTGGAGTGAGTGGAGGTTGGAGTGTGTTTTGGAGTGAGTGAGTGGAGGTTGGAGTGTGTTTTGGGGTGAGTGAGTGGAGGTTGGAGTATGTTTTGGAGTGAGTGAGTGGAGGTTGGAGTGTGTTTTGGAGTGAGTGGAGGTTGGAGTGTGTTTTGGGGTGAGTGAGTGGAGGTTGGAGTGTGTTTTGGAGTGAGTGAGTGGAGGTTGGAGTGTGTTTTGGAGTGAGTGAGTGGAGGTTGGAGTGTGTTTTGGGGTGAGTGGAGGTTGGAGTGTGTTTTGGGGTGAGTGAGTGGAGGTTGGAGTGTGTTTTGGGGTGAGTGAGTGGAGGTTGGAGTGTGTTTTGGGGTGAGTGAGTGGAGGTTGGAGTGTGTTTTGGAGTGAGTGGAGGTTGGAGTGTGTTTTGGAGTGAGTGGAGGTTGGAGTGTGTTTTGGGGTGAGCGAGTGGAGGTTGGAGTGTGTTTTGGGGTGAGTGAGTGGAGGTTGGAGTGTGTTTTGGAGTGAGTGAGTGGAGGTTGGAGTGTGTTTTGGAGTGAGTGGAGGTTGGAGTGTGTTTTGGGGTGAGTGAAGTGGAGGTTGGAGTGTGTTTTGGGGTGAGTGAGTGGAGGTTGGAGTGTGTTTTGGAGTGAGTGAGTGGAGGTTGGAGTGTGTTTTGGAGTGAGTGAGTGGAGGTTGGAGTGTGTTTTGGAGTGAGTGGAGGTTGGAGTGTGTTTTGGAGTGAGTGAGTGGAGGTTGGAGTGTGTTTTGGGGTGAGTGAGTGGAGGTTGGAGTGTGTTTTGGGGTGAGTGAGTGGAGGTTGGAGTGTGTTTTGGGGTGAGTGAGTGGAGGTTGGAGTGTGTTTTGGGGTGAGTGAGTGGAGGTTGGAGTGTGTTTTGGGGTGAGTGAGTGGAGGTTGGAGTGTGTTTTGGGGCGAGTGAGTGGAGGTTGGAGTGTGTTTTGGGGTGAGTGAGTGGAGGTTGGAGTGTGTTTTGGGGTGAGTGAGTGGAGGTTGGAGTGTGTTTTGGGGTGAGTGAGTGGAGGTTGGAGTGTGTTTTGGGGTGAGTGAGTGGAGGTTGGAGTGTGTTTTGGGTGAGTGAGTGGAGGTTGGAGTGTGTTTTGGGGTGAGTGAGTGCGGGCTGGAAGCTGGTGTTGTCAAATGGAACAGGTTTGTCTGAGATTTATTTCTCACAGACAGAGTTGTTTGGGTGTGAGTTGGTGGAATTGTTGTCAGTGTTAGAGGTTAGGGACGGACCTGGTGGAATAAAAGGATCGGCTGGAAGGGGAGATTGTGCAGAGTGAGAAACTCCAGTAAATGTGAACAGAAACACCGTGAACAAGGCAAGAACTGGAACAAATTGGAACATTGGCAGCAACAGTACTGCCGTGTTAATTTGCCTTCACTGCTAGCCTGCCTGAGAACTAAATGAAAGCATATAATTAATTGCTCTCCCGCTTCCCATTTTCCACTGACAACCCATAAATTTTATTTTATACACACTTTCATTGACATTTTCAAGTTTCAGGCATAATAATTACCAGAGTATAACACCTTCATTTTGTGGTAGCAGTAACAGGCTGATTGACGAGTAAGTTGAATAAGGTGCAGTAAAAAGGTTGATGGCATTAATTGCTCCTATAATCTAATATCACAAAAGGCAGAAGAAAAAAAAATGACACGGCAGCGTGAGTCTGGCAATCCGACACCGTCTCTTCGCAATCACAGAAATAATGTGTAACCCGCCTTCTCCCAAAATAACCTCACATCTTGATAGCTGCCACACACCCAGGCTCACACACACATATATACACACACACAGACCCACACACACACACATACGTACACACACATATACACACACACGTGCATGCGCACACAAATACATATACATGTAAACACACACACCTATATGTATACACATATATGTATACACAGACCCACACATGCACACAGACACATACACACATGTGCATGCATGCACACACACACACACACACACACACACACACACAGACATGGGCACACACATAGATGCACATATATGCACACATGCACAGACATACACACACACACACACATGCACAGGCATGCACACACAGATCCATACATGCACAGACACAGACCCACTCACACACACACAACACACACAGGTGTACATTCATTCACAAATACATGGGGACATACACACAGACAAGGACACAGGATTGCACACATATAATCACACATATACATAAGAACATAAGAACATAAGAAATAGGAGCAGGAGTAGGCCATCTAGCCCTTCGAGCCTGCCCTGCCATTCAATAAGATCATGGCTGATCTGTCGCTGCTCAGTTCCACTTTCCCGCCCTCTCCCCATAACCCTTAATCCCCTCTCCTATCAAAAACCCATCAACCCGCGTCTTAAAAATATTTAGCGAGGCAGCCTCCACCACCTCAACGGGCAGAGAATTCCAGAGATTCACCACCCTTTGGGTGAAGAAGTTCCTCCTCAACTCCGTTCTAAACCGCCCCCCTTTTATCTTGAGGCTGTGCCCCCAAGTCCTATTGTCTACACACGCACAGAATTCAGATATGGAGACACATGCTAGCACATGCCCGCACACACACACACACACACACACACACACACACACACACACACACACACACCTCCACCTCAGGAACCAACTGTTTTCTTCATAATTCAGTTTAATTGTGAATATCCTTTAACTTTTAACAGACCCAATCAGAAATGAGCAAACTGGAATCTGTTTAGTTTGGTTTCATTCGCTGAGTCAATACGGAGTTCCCAGCCATTCTCGGGTCTATTCCTGGAGATTTACTGCCTCCAATCACCTCACCCAATCTAACAGCCCCCTTTTTATTTGTAAGGCATGTAAGCAGAAGCTTTGAGAGTGAATATGTGTGTGGGAGTGAGTACATGTGTGTCAGAGTGTGTACATAGGGGCTGGAGTGTGTACGTGGGGGCTGGAGTGTGTACGTGGGGGCAGGAGTGTGTACGTGAGGGCAGGAGTGTGTACGTGGGGGCTGGAGTGTGTACGTGAGGGCGAGAGTGTGTATGTGTATGTTGGAGTGTGTACATGTGGATGGCATGGTGGCATAGTGGTTAGCACTGCTGCCTCACATTACTAGTGACCCGGGTTCAATTCCCGGCTTGGGTCACTGTCTGTGTGGAGTCTGCATGTTCTCCCTGTGTCTGCGTGGGTTTCTCCTGGGTGCTCTGGTTTTCTTCCATAGTCTGAAAAAAAGATGTGCTCATTAGGTGTATTGGTGTGTGGGAGTGTGTACATATGTGTGGGAATATGTACATACATATTTGTGTGTGTACAGGTGTCAGTACAGGTATGTGGAGTGGAATCCTCTCCCTCCTCCTACATGTGTCCAAGTGGAACATTCCAGGTCAGTTATCGCAGGGGCTTTAGTTTCTGGGATTCCCTCCCTCAGCCATTCTGCCTCGTTATTTATCTCCTGACTTTCTGTAAAACACTTTGGGAGGTTTTACTACATTTAAGACACTATTTACATGCAGATTATTGATGATATTATAACCAATGCAAATTGAATTAACTTCTTAATCTGCCAGACCAGTAGCAATGGCTCCCGCCTGCTCCGACCCCCCTCACAGAAAGAGCTTTCCCTCTGGCAGCTCTTGATCCCAGGTGAATTGTGGCTGGAGTGTTATTCCTGATTTTCTGCTGTTCATACCTCGGAATCGACTGCAGGAAGCCAACCCACCGGGTATCGGAAACCCTCCCCCTCCATCCCGACACCCAATGGGATCGGAGCCTTCCCAAACACGCCCGGAGGAAACCCACACAGACATGGGGAGAACATGCAGACTCCATACAGACAGTGACCCCAGCCAGGAATTGAACCCTGGTGCTGTGAGGCAGCAGTGCTAACTACTGTGCCACCTACATGTACACACTGCCTCCCACATGTACACCAGGTATCGGAAACAGGCCCCACCCTCATTCCCCAAAACCCACCAGGTATCAGAAGCCCCCTCCCGAAACCCATAGTATTGGAAACTGCCCCCCTCCCAGCCCACACTCCACATCATCAAATTTTACAACCATTCGGCCCATTGTGTCTGTGCTAGCTCTTTGATCTTTCCCAGAGTCCTGCAGTTTGATTTCTTTTCCAGTTTTTATCCAGTTTCCTCTGGGTAATGATTGAATCTGCTTCCACCACCCTTCCAGACAGTGACTCTCAGATCACAACAACTCACTGTTAAACAGAAACATCCTCCTCATTGCACCACCCGGTTCATTGTCGAATTCTCTTCCATCTGTGGCCTTTGCTGATTGACAGTCCTGCCACGAGGAACAGTTTCTCCTTCTTTACTCCATCAAAACTCTCAGAAAAGCTCCGCTGACTCCCCTGTTCTCCAGTTCCTGACTGTCTGACGTTACAGTCTCTGCACAAAGGGGAATGTTTTCTCCCACTTTCTCTCTATATGACTGAAGTCAGTTGCATTCTGCTCAATCACATCTCCTTCCTCCGGGGGGGGCACTGATTGAATTTGGGATTTGTTACTATCAATATCTCTTCCCAATAGCCACCCAATGGTCTGAAGCTACATTGAGGTATTTCGATCATAGAATCGCTACAGTGCAGAAGGAGGCCATTCGGTCCTCGGGTCGGCACTGACCACAATCCCAACCCTACTTATTTACCCTTCTAATCCCCTTTGACACTAGGGTCAATTTAGCATGGCCAATCAAACTAACCCATACATCTTTGGACTGTGGAAGAAAACTGGAGCATTCAGAGGAAACCTATGCAGACACGGGGAGAATGTGCAAACTCTACACAGACCCAAGGCTGGAATTGAACCTGGGTCCCTGGCTCTGTGAGGCAGCAGTGCGAACCACTGTGCCGCCCTAAAGGCAATCATGAGGGTCTCATCTGCATTGACACTGAACCAGAGCCTAATCTGATCGAATCCATACCCGTCTGCATTTTCCTATTGTGGTTATTGGAATTATAACGAGGAGCGGGAGCCCTGGCTGAATTTTCCATACAACAGACCAGGGCTGCTGCCAAACTATCCCACCATACTGGGAGACACAGGAAGTCTTGCATTTCTGTAGTGCCTCTCCCCACCTCAGGATGTCCCTCCCACAGCACTTTATAGCCAATGATCTACATGCAGTTACTCTTGCAATGGAGGAAACACAGCAGCCAATTTACGCACAAGAGCCCAGAAAAGCACAGAGTTAATAATCTGACAGTGCAAACCCACCCCACCCCACAGAGTGCAAACCCCCCCCATCCCACACAGTGCAAACCCCTCACCCCACACAGTGCCACCCCCCACCCACCCCACAGAGTGCAAACCCCCCCCATCCCACACAGTGCCACCCCCCCACCCCACACAGTGCAAACCTCCCCCACCCCACACAGTGCCACCCCCCCACCCCACACAGTGCAAACCTCCCCCACCCCACACAGTGCAAACCCCTCACCCCACACAGTGCAACCCCCCCCACACAGTGCAAACCTCCCCCACCCTACACAGAGCAAACCCCCCCACCCCACACAGAGCAAACACCCCCGCCCCACACAGTATAAACCCCCCCGCCCCACACAGTGCAAACCCCCACATCCCACACAGTGTAAACCCCCCCCACCCCACACAGTGCAAACCCCCCCACACAGTGCAACCCCCCCCACACAGTGCAAACCCCTCACCCCACACAGTGCAAACCCCCCCACCCCACACAGTGCAAACCCCCCCCACCCCACACAGTGTAAACCCCCTACCTCCCGCCTCCCGTGGTTCACCGAGTGTCAGCTTTACGCTCTGGTTTCTGGACAGGGTCATAGAAATAGAAATGTGAAGCAGGAGGAGGCCATTTGGCCCTTTGAGTCTGCCCCGCCATTCATTCTGATCATGGCTGATCATCGAATTTAATATCCAGATCCCCCCTTCACCCCATATCCCTTGATCCCTTTAGCCCCAAGAGCGATATCTAATTTCTTCTTGAAGTCAGATGTTGTTTTGACTTCAACTACTTTCTGTGGGAGTGAATGCCACACATTCGCCACTCTCTGGGTGAAGACATTTCTCCTCACCTCAGTTCTAAAAGGTTTACCCCTTATCCTCAGAGTCTGACCCTCTAGTTCTGGAACCTTGCCCTTGTGGCACAGATACTGAGCCACGGTTAACAGATAGCTTAGCACCAACTATAAAGTGGACCTTCCTGCTCTGTGGGTGAGTTCGATACAGTGAAGGGCTAGAAAAGGGGCCACAAACTGAGCTGTAGAGAGAATGAGAAATAAAGACAATTTACAGTCTACACCATGTTAATTCACATTCAAATCAGTGGTACACACAGGATATACTGACATACCTGGTATATTCAGGATGTACCTGAAGATGTCCCACCTTTCAGAGCTGTAGGTGCTGAGTGAAGATTTACAGAACTCAGCCTAAATGTTGTTGCTGTGAAATTGAGGTAATTTCTGCTAATTCTTAACTCTGGCACCTATTCACATTTATTGTACCATTAAAAAAAAAGCAAATCTCTCCAAGTATTTACTGCACAAAGCCTCTGCAACCCATTAGACCTGCCAATTAAACCACACTGTTAATGGAGCCCAGAACTTCAAACCGGATTATTGGGTTTTAGTGATTTAAAAGAGATTCTGAAATGATTCTGGACATTAATCCCACTTTTGAGGGATGTTAAAAGGTTCAGATTTAGAAAAGTCTCTGGCTCAGCTGGCAAATGCACTGCCCATTGTGGCTCGGAGCCATTGCCTCAGCTTAGAGCTGGAGCTGCCCCCCGGTGTGTGTGGGGAGGAGGGTAAAGGGGGAGAGTGGCAAAGGGCAGGGGATAAGGAGGGGAGGGAGGGAAGGGGAAGGCAAGGAATTGGAGTAAGAGGAGGAGTAATGGGGGGAGGGGGTAAGGGGCAGGGGTTAAAGGGAGGGGGTAAGGGGAGAGGGGGCTAAGGCAGGAGGGGGTTAATGGGGCAGGGGTTAAGGGGGATGGGGTTTAAGGGGAGGGGGTTTAAGGGGAGGGGGTTTAAGGGGGAAGGAGGTCAGGGGAGGGGGACAAGGGGAGGGGGAAGTGGAGGGGGAGGGGGTAAGGGGAGGGGTAAAGAGGGAGGGGAGTAAGGGGGCAGGCGTTTAAGAGACAGGGGAGGGGGTTAAGGGAAGGGGGCTAAGGGGGAAGGGAGTAAGGGGGAAGGGGGTAAGATGACGGGTAAGGGGAGAAGAATAAAGGAAGGTGTAAGGAGAGGGGGTAAGGGGATGGGGAGAGGGTAAGGGGAGGAGGGGTAAAAGAAGAAGGGATAAGAGGGGAGGGGGTAAGAGGACAGGGTAAGGTGGGAGGGGGTATAAGGGGAGGTGTAAGGGGAGGGGGGATGGGGGAGGGGGCAGAGTGTAAGGGGGATGTGGAGTCAGTCAGGAAAATATATGTGCTTTTATAGACCTTGAGCAGTGCCAGGATTGTGTTCCTTTGTGATGTCCTTTGTTGTCCAATATCTGACCAATAACTACGTGTGAACCTCAATGTTCGGTGTGGGCAGGACAGGATATTGCACTTTGGGAGGCATCACAGTTGAACCCAATCCTTGTCCTCGCTTCACACATGCACACACGAAGATCCAGGACCCCAACCAGGGGGGCAAATTTATCCCCTCCCTGACTGGGCAACAGGTACTCAGTCCCAAAGCTGGGATCTTGCTAGTTCATGCGGCTGAGTGGAGAGAGGGGGTGAAGGGGCTTCCTGTGTGTACCATTGATAACAACTTAAACTGAGAAGTGTGTGTGAGAGAGAGGGAGCTCGACAGAGAGACAAGGAGGGAAAAAGAAAACCGCAAAGAGACACTGAGTGAGGAACAAAATATTACTGATCGCTCTCCAGTGACTGGCTGGAAAATACATTGTGTGAGGGCCACAGCAGGCTGGGGAGAGAAAGAAGGTGAGAAGGGCAAGGAAGAGAGAGAGAGAGGCTGGGACACATAGAAAAAGAGAGAAAAGATACAAAGACAGAGCAAAAGGAAAGGCATTGGCCAATATTCTTTACACCTGCATTTCAGCACCAGCTATTGAACCTCTTATTTGTTATACAGTCCTTCCCCCACAAACACTCACCCTGAAACAATCCCATTCCCAGTGTCTCCTCCAGTCTTGTCTGACCCTGACTGTGTTTTCCTTGTCCCTACAATTGGGGCTGTGTAGTCGGAGCGCACATGGATGTTTGTTCATTTATCTTTGTGGATTTGTTGTTTATTATTGTACACTTTTACCTTGTGTGACCTGACAGCTCTGTGCCGGCTGTCTCTCTGCACCAATAATGTCCTGTTGCATGGTGAAAACAGCAATGGGAATAAATAAATAACACTGAACAAACCTTCGTTCTCATTGTAAAATGCATAATTAAAATTTGTGGTAATTACCCACTGCTCATTAGAACAATGCTAATTAAGCTACATAAGTGGCCTTTATTCAATTAGCACACACACAACAAACAGTGTTTCCAAATCACTTAGCAAACACGCTATTAGATTATTGTCGCATATTCTGTTCATTTAAATTCTTCTTGTCTAATCCCAGGACCATTACTGAAACTAAGCATGTGGCTATGGGAACCGCAAATCTCCTAAACAGCTTCCCCGTGAGCCCAAAGCTCTAGAACGAAAGACGAGAATGGGATCCAGCATTTCAAATTGGATTCTAATGAGAAGACATCCACACTGCCTCTGAAGACTTTGTAGGATCATTAAGATGCTTGTGGCATGACCAGAGTCACTGACGAGGTTTCTTTAATTGACAGAGGTCAAACTCAGTGCTGAGCAGAAGAAAAGCGAAAGCTAAAATAGATTTGCAAAGCTGCGCCATGCGGCATGCTGTGAAATGGAGTAATTACAATGATTGTTTGAAGAGCCTCTGAAAACTGATTAATAAAAAGAGGAGGAAAGGAAGTTGGAACAATATCCCCACGGCTCACGTGCTCCGAAAACGCTTCGCCTTCTCGTTCTGAAGGAAGGAGAGACATGCAGATGACATAAGAGATTGAAAAACAAGTGCCCAGCCATACCCTGAAACTGCCCAATCAAACCGTCAACTCATTTTCCTGCCTCAGGAATGGGAAACCAGCTGAATTCTTTCACGGGACATGGGCGTCGCCGGCTAAGCCAGCATGTGACACCCATCCCTCACTGTCCCTTGAGAAGATGGCGGTGAGCTGTCTTCTTGAACTGCTGCAGTCCATGTGGCGCAGGTACACCCACAGTGCTGTTAGGGAGGGAGTTCCAGGATTTTGACAAAGTGATGGTAACGGAACAGCCGATATATTTCCAAGCCAGAATGGTGTGTTGTTGGGAAGATGCTGGTGTTCCCATGGATCTGCTGTCCTTGTCCCTCTAGGTGATAGAGGTTATGGGTTTGGAAGGTGCTGTTGAAGGAGCCATGGTGAGTTTCTGCAGAGTATTGTGTAGATGGTATATATTGCTGCTACTGTTCACCGGGGCTGAAGGGGTTGATTGTATGTGGACGAAGGCTGCTTTGACTTGGATAGTGTTGAGCTCCTTGAGTATTGTTGGAGCTGCACCTCATCCAGGCAAGTGAAGAGTATTCCATCGCACTCCTGGCTTGTGCCTTGCAGATGGTTTTGGGAGTCAGAAGGTGAGTTACTTGCTACAGGATTCCTAGCCTCTGACTTGCTCAGTATTTATGTGGCTGGGGATAGTTCAGTTTCTGATCAATGGTAACCCCCAGGATGTTGATAATGGGGGATTCAGTGATGGCAATGTCGTTGAATATAAAGAGGTGATGGTTAGATCCTCTCTTGTTGGAGATGGTCATTGCCCTGGCCATTGTGTGGTGCGAATGTTACTTACTACTTCATCAGCCCGTTCCTAACATTTGTCTTGTTAAATACAGACATGAAGAGAATCAGTATTTGCAAAGTTGCAAATGGTGCTGAATATTGTGCAATTATCAGTAAGGGTGGAAGTTGTTGAAGATATTCCATCCAACAGGCGGTACGATGCCACAGTGGTTAGCGCTGCTACTTCACAGTGCCATGGACCTGGGTTCAATTCCTGGCTTGGGTCACCGTGTGTGTGGAGTCTGCATGTTCTCCCCGTGTCTGCGTGGGTTTCCTCCAGGTGCTCCGGTTCCCTCCCACAGTCTGAAGGACGTGCTGGTTAGGTACATTGACCCGAACAGGCACCTGAGTGTGACGACTAGGGGATTTTCACAGTAAGTTCAATGCAGTGTTAATGTAAGCCTTACTTGTGACTAATAAATAAACTTTACTTTATCCTCAGATTACAGGAGCACCAGGAAATGACAACTGTTTTTCAGAAAGGGTGAAAAGATAAGCCCAGAAAATACAGGGCAGTTAGTTTAACCTCACCGGTGGGAAAGTTTTTACAAATGGTAATCCCAGACAAAACTGACAATCATTGAATAGGTTTTGGTTTTTGGGAAAACCGGCACAGATAGTGAAGGGAAAGTCATGTTTAACTGATATAGTATTTGATGAGGTAACAGAGAGGCTGATGTTGGTAAGGGTGTTGATGTGGTTTACATGGACTTAACAAAGAACAAAGAACAAAGAACAAAACAGCCCGGGAAACAGGCCCTTCGGCCCAACGAGCCCGCGCCGCCATTTTAACACTACCAGCCCCCCCCTCCACCCATGACCCTTCTCTATTGTTTTATGGCCATCCACATTGAGGGAAACTAATTTAAGGACAATTTATTACTGCCAATCAGCCTAATAGCACATCTTTGGCATGTGGGAGGAAACCGGAGCACCTGGAGAAAACAAAATTCCAGGAGGCATTTGATAAAAAGCCACATAACAGACTTGTCGGCAAGTTGAACCCATGGAATAAAGGGACAGGAACAAGGTGCAGGGTTTGGTAAGTGATAGGAAACAGAATGATGATGAATGGTTGTTTTTCAGAGTGGAGAAAGCTCATAGAGGTTTACAGCATGGAAACAGGCCCTTTGGCCCAACTTGTCCATGTTGCCCCTTTAACCCCTAAGCTAGTCCTAATTGCCAGCATTTGGCCCATATCCCTCTATACCCATCTTACCCACGTAACTGTCTAAATGCTTTATAAAAGACAAAATTGTACCCGACAAAATCCGATAGTGCGTTCACTGTACATTAATAGTAAATCAAATTCTGAATGGGACCTGCAGAATCATAGTAATCTTGTCACTGTGGGGAACCAATGGTGCAGAGATCAACATGACTCCCCATGTTTAATATGATTTGATTTATTATTGTCACATGTATTAACATACAGTGAAAAGTATTGTTTCTTGCGCGCTATACAGACAAAGCATACCGTTCATACAGAAGGAAAGGAGAGAGTGCAGAATGTAGTGTTACAGTCATAACTAGGGTGTAGAGAAAGATCAGCTTAATGCAAGGTAGGTCCATTCAAAAGTCTGACAGCAGCAGGGAAGAAGCTGTTCTTGAGTCAGTTGTATGTAACCTCAGATTTTTGTATCTTTTTCCCAACGGAAGAAGGTGGTCTACATTCTACATTGTGGTACTGTGTCCACGTTCCTCCGTGATTTCGATAGCAAAGCATCCCTCTGTATAAAATTATTCAATGTGTTAACTAACATAGCAGTCTGACTCAAAATCAAATTGTCTGCCTCCTCCACAATCTCAGATAAAAAGAGCAGAGACAAAAGAGCGGCAGAGAGACAAGAGCTCCCATTTCTTAATTGTTTCAAGTAGGAAACTAATTAGCAGGACTAATTACCGTGTTAATTTTTAGCAGATTGCAGAGTATCAGCCTCAAGTTGACTGCTCTATTTGACTAGTCCTTAAGTAGAAAGAATTTGTTAAATATTTTACTAAGCCTTGTTGATTTAATTTGCTTTTTATTCGGCTGTGTGTTGTCCTTTATTTGAAAGGATTTGAAGCGTACTTTCTGTATCAGCTGGAGCTGGTTGTTTAATTGGGATCGAAGGGGCTCGGATCCCCCGTTCCCGCCTCACTGCTGCTGGTTCACAGCAAAGTGGGGTCATTATCCCACCCGTGATCTGATGGGCTGGATCTTACAGCATGAACATGGCAGGGATTTAGGGAAGGAAGTTCCGGGTCTAAGCGCCCCACAGCTGGAGACATTGCTGCCAGTGGTGGGCTGATAAAAATTGGGAATGTGCAAGAGGCCAGGAATGCAGAGATCTCAGAGAGTTGTGGGGCCAGAGGAGATTACAAAGATCACAATGATCCCTGTGGATAGGGTTATTTAAGCCAGGAATATTGCCGATTGCTGTTTTGTGATGCCTGCAGTAAATCGCATACATTCCAACTCACCAAGCCTCCCTCAAAAACACCTTCCAAACCTGCAACTGCTGCCATCTAGAAAGACGAGAGCAGCAAACGCAAAGGGGAACACCACCACCTGGAGGTTCCCCTCCAAATCACTCACCATCCTGATCGGAGATATATCACCGTTCCCTCATAGTCGCTGGGTCAAAATCCTGCAACTCCCTCCCTAACAGCTCTGTGGGTGTACCCACAACACGACAGTTCAAGGAGATGGGCACATCACCACCTTCTGAAGGGACATTAAGGATCGTAATGAATGCTGACATTAACAGCACCCTTCACATCCCAGCAGCAAATGAATTAATTTTGGGAGAAAGCCAGTTTATATTCGGTCAAAATCTGTGTCACGAGCAAACGGTTTGCTGAAATTCCTCATTTCAAACATGGAGAATGATTTTCTGCGTGACGGGTTGAGCTTTTGTCAAAATGCAGGAAGTCAGCAGAGGAAATGGCATTTAAACCAAATAAGAGCAAAAAACACACACCCAGAGAGTTACATTTCTGACCTACAGATAGTCTCAGTTACAATCAGCTTCGATCACGAGGCACAGGGTTTCTCATGGCAATGCTATCTGGCAAATGTCTGATCCTTTACAATACAGCAGCCTTTAGAATGTGCTATTGTAACACCAATACATCTCCTCAATGTTGAGAGAAAGAGCTGATGGGATCATATCTAACCCAAAGCTTTTTCACTGCTGAAAATTATTGGGAGAGGGGTAAAGGAAATGGTTCTTTTTACAAGGTCAAAACATTCCTTTTGAGATGGGCAGTAAATTATGATATTTAAGTCATGCAATGATTGATACGATGTCATTCAATGCTGCTTTTTCTGGATTACTGCATAATTAGCGCATGCTCTTTGATTCAGTGGAATAAGCCCTGAAGGAGGCAGCTGTGATTCAGTGTCTGCAATTCAATAATTATGGCTTTTACCTGCTCCGATAATTGTATGCCATAAGAAATTATTGGCCAGATTAATAATCTTTAATCATTCACGTTTGCTTGCTCTGTCTTTTTACCCCGACAGTCACTGCAGCCAATCTTTTATTCTTAAATCCATATAAACTCTGAGACACATTCTGCCCTAATCTTTTTAAATACAAAACTCAAACACAGCACTGGCAACTTTCCCAAATAATGTTAACCCTTTACAAGTAATTCAAATTCTGCAGCCATTCCCAAAAGCAAGGCAAAGTTCCTGAAACGGTGTGAAATTTGTGTATATGTGTGCAGTTGTGAGTGTGTGTGTGTCACTGCGTGTGTGCTGGTGAGTGTGCGAGTGCGTGCTTTAAGTGTGTGTGCATTTGTAAGTGTGAATCTGAGTGTGCGGTTGAATGTAAGAGAATGTGGGTGTCTGCAAATGTCTTTATGAGAGATTATCTGCATGAGAGAGAATGTGAATATCTGTGTGAGTGAGTGGCTGAGGGTGTGGGTGTGAGATAGTTACTCACTCACAGGCACTCTCACACTAAGTCTGTGTGTGTGAGGTGGTTGAGTGTGAGAGTGTCTGTGTGTGTGAGTGACTGACGGAGTGGCTGAGTGTGTGTGTGAGAGGCAGAGGGGCAAATTTTCCACCCACCAAGGGAATCGTAGCAGGAGATGGGTGGATCATGGAAAGGTATGTTGACCTCAGATGGGATTTTCTGATTTTGGGATGAATGTGTCTGGAAAATCCTGCCCAGAGTGTGTGAGAGAGTGAGTGAGTGAAATCGAGAATGTGGGTGTCTGTGTGAGTGAGTGTGTGAGAGAATGTGGGTGTCTGCGTATGTGTCTGTGTGAGTGAGTGACTGTGTGGGTGTCTGTGAGTGAGCATTGTAACTTCGAAGGTGATGCATTGTGGCTTCAAGTTATAAAGGGTTTATTAACAATGACATTTATATATAATACACAACACTATCTGACAGAGCTAATACAATGTCTACTCTCCAATCCTCACTGTCTCCAACTGAGGCTCCCCCTCTGACCCAAGACACTCACCTTGCTCCTGATTGGCTCAGCTTCCCGCAATGCCTCTCCATTGGGTCCATTCCATTCATGTAGCCCTCAGTGGTCACTCCCTTAAAGGGGTCACACCATCACAGTGAGTGACTGAGTGTGCGCGAGAGTGAGTGTGCGCGAGTGAGTGTGCACGCAAGAGTGGAGTATCCCTGCGTGGGAGTGGAATGTGCGTGCATGAGAGTTGAGTGTACGTACGCGAGAGTGTGTGTGCACACGCAAGAGTGTGTGCGCACGTGAGAGTGAGTGCGTGCGCGAGAGTGTGCACGCACAAGAGTGAGTGTGTGCGAGACTGAGTGTGTGTGCACGAGAGTGTGCGCGCGCAAGAGTATGTGTGCATGAGAGTATGTGCGAGAGTTGGATGAATCCAGGGTCGCTGTGTTGAATGTTGATAATTCCTTTAGATCCACTTTATTTCCCAGGCACCAGAAGGTTTGATATGATGTGGATGGATCCTCTTCTCATCTGTTGGCGCAGTTAGTCTGACTCTAGTAGTGAGCTAACAGATTAAACATTGCCAAGCCCTGGCTCACATTGTCAAACTCTTCACCCCGTTCTGTCTTGTTGTGCTTTGATATTTGAATATTAAAAGTCTCCTTCCCCTAAAGATGCTGTAACACCCTGAGGATTATCTCCAATGCCGGTGTACTCATCCACGTTGCCATTCCACACATCTCAGAACCTTGTTATTCAACAATGTGGCTGGAACCACAGAGTTCTCACACTGCGTCACCAGCACTGCAGCTTCCAACATTGTTCTGTGCTAAATACATCTACCACTTATACACATCTAAACTCTGATCTGGAATGGCTCATCATCAACGACCCTGTGTACACACGGTAACTTTATCATGAAGGATTCCTTTACCCACATCTTTACGTGATTCATCTCACCAGAGTCTGATGTGGAATGAAACTGTTGGCTCCGTTCACCCCACACAGAGTCAATGTTGAGCAGAATAAGGCCAATCAGCCCATTGAGTCATGCTAGCATTCTGTGTTACACACTGATACCTGAGTGTAACTGCACCTCACAAACGCAGCAACAACAGTTTATGGTTATATGGGGGTCTTTAAAATAAAACACCCTCAGGCATATAATCAGATAAAAGATCAACACCAAGCTCACAAAGATTAGGACAGTTGAGAGAGGGAGAGGCGGAGAGGGAAATAGGTAGCCAGAGTGAGAGAGAGACAGAGAGAGCTGTTGAGAAGGAGTTCCAGAACGTAGGATATGATTGCCAATGGCAGAGGAATTTTAAGTTATGGATATACAAGGGAGTAGAATTAAACAAGTGCAGAGATCTTGAAGGGCTTTAGGGTTGGAGGAATCTGAGAGCAAGAATGGAATAGAGACTTGGCTGAAAGAAGGGCAGGACTGGCAGCTTAGCATTTCAGGATTTAGATGCTTCAGGCGAGGTAGACAGGGTGACAAAAGAGGTGGGGGTTGTTGCTTTACTGATTAGGGAGGATGCCACAGTTATACAGAGGGAGGACACCTTGGTGGGACCATGCAGTGAGGCCATATGTGTAGAACTCAGGAACAGGAGTGGTGCAATCTCTCTGTTGGGGTTGTTCTACAGACCTCCCAACAGCCAGCGTGAAGTGGAGGAACTGATTTGTCAGCAGATTGTGGAAAGATGTAAAAACAACAAGGTTGCTGTGATGGGCGATTTTAACTTCCCCAACATAGACTGGGATTCTTTTAGTGCTAGGGGCTTGGCCGGGGCAGAATTTATTCAGTGTGTCCAAGAGTGCTTCTCGAGGCAATATGTAGGTAGTCCAACTCAGGAAGGGGCTATCTTAGACCTGGTTCTGGGAAATGAACCCGGGCAGGTGATTGATTCCCAGTGGGGGACCATTTTGGGAACAGTGATCACAATTCTATAAGTTTCAAAACACTTGTAGAAAAGGATAGAAGTCCCAGAGTGAAAGTACTAAACTGAGGGAAGACAGGAGCTAAGGAATGTAGGCTGGAGATGGCTATTTGAAGGTAAATCCACAACCAATATGTGGGAGTCTTTTAAAAGTCAGTTGTTAACAATTCAGGACAAATATGTCCCTGTAAAAATGAAGGGCAAAGATGGCAAGATTTCAGGAATTCTGGATGACAAGAGATTGAGAGCTTAGTGAAAAAGAAGGAGGAGGCATATCATACATAAACTTCAGGAAATTGAAAGTGGATAAGGCTCTTGAGGAATACAAAGATAGCAGGAAAGAACTTAAACAGGGACTTAGGGGGGCAAAAAGGGCCATGAAATATCCTTGGCAGGCAGGATTAAGGGGAAGCCCAAGGCCTTTTATGCACAAACGGAGGAAGAGGGTAGCTAAGGAAAGGGTAGGTCCACTCAAGGACAGTGGAGGGAATTTGTGTGTGGAGCCAGATGAGGCAGGTGAGGTCCTTAGTGAGTATTTTGCGTCAGTATTCACAAAAGGATGTGGTGGATGCTGAGTGTAGAAAGGAGGATGTTGACATTCTCAGACATGATGTGATAAAAGGGAGGAGGTATTGGAGGTTTTGAAAAACATTAAGGTGGACAAGTCCCCAGGGCCAGATCGGGTCTATCCCAGAATATTGAGAGAGGCGAGGGAAGAAATTGCTGAGGCCTTGGCCAAAATCTTTATGTCCTCTTTAGCAACGGATGAGATACCAGAGGATTGGAGAGTAGTTAACATGGTTCCTCTGTTAAAGAAGGGCAGAAGAGACAACCTGGGAAATTACAGGCCGAGGGGGGGCCTTACATAAATGGTGGGGAAATTATTGGAGAAGATTCTTAGAGACAAAACGTACCCACATCTGGAAGAGAATAAGCTTATTAACAATAGACCGCATGGTTTTGTGAAGGGGAGGTTGTATCTCACAAACTTGATTGAGTTCTTTGAGGAAGTGACGAGAAACATTGACCAGGGAAGGATAGTGACCGCTGTTTACATGGACTTCATTAAAGCCTTCGATAAGTCCTTGCAACAAAGTGGCAAATGGTTAACACTTCTGCCTCACAGCACCAAGGATCTGGGTTCGATTCCCGGCTCAGGTTACTGTCTGTGCAGAGTCTGCATGTTCTCCCTGTGTCTGCATGGGTTTCCTTTGGGTGCTCTGGTTTCCTCCCATGCTGGTTAGGTGCACTGGCCGTGCGAAGTTTTCCCTCAGAGTACCCAAACAGGTGCCAGAGTGTGGCGACCAGGGGATTTTCATAGTAACTTCATTGCAGTGTTAATGTAAGCCTACTTGTTACACAAATAAATAAACTTATAAACTTTATGGCAGGCTGATACAGAAGGTGCAGCTACATGGGGTCCGAGGTGAGCTTTTAAGATGGATATAAAACTGGCTTGGGCATAGAAAACAGAGAGCAGCAGTGGAAGGATACTTTTCCAACTGGAGATCTCTGGCATGCAGTGTTCCACAAGGAGCAGTGCTGGGGTCTCTGTTGTTTGTAATATATATGAATAATTTGGAGAAAATTGTAAGTGGTCTGATTAGTAAATTTACAGATGATACAACAATTGGGAAAGTAGCTGATAGTGAGGAGGATTGTCAGAGGATACAGCAGGATATAAATTGGCTGGAGACATGGGCCAAAAGATGGCAGATGCAATTTAACCCGG
Organism: Carcharhinus amblyrhynchos; assembly: GCF_965287045.1. Lineage (NCBI taxonomy): Eukaryota > Metazoa > Chordata > Chondrichthyes > Carcharhiniformes > Carcharhinidae > Carcharhinus > Carcharhinus amblyrhynchos. Next base: position 883,991 of record NC_137345.1, on the reverse strand, counting down.
ACAAATGTGAGGTGATGAGATTTGGAAGATCTGCTGCAGAAGGAAAGTATACAGTAAATGGTATAGCCCTCAGGCCTGGGGTACATTCTTTCTGTTTTTCACTCCTATTAGTCTCCTTCTCCCTCTTTCTCTATCAGTCTAACAGCTGTTAGATTTCTTATCTCTCTCTCCAACATTATATTAAAAAAGATTTGATTCAACAAGAGAGAGAAGAACGAACAAGGAGTGAGAAAGCGAGAGAAGAAGAGTGAAAAAGAGTCAACAAAAATCCCCCAAATTATAAATTATTTAAAAAGATGACCCTGAAGATCAACATTGAGCAACCTGTGGCCTGAGGGTCACATGTGGTCCATCTGGGTTCTGAGTGCGGCCCAGGAGACATTTTGTTGACTATTGTCCAAGCGTAGGGTCACCACATTCCACTGATAATTTTTTCCTGTCAGTATGACTGAAATGAAACACTTATAGAGCAAGAGTGAGTGGTGACGGTGCGTGCTGATTACTCACAACGTTGACTGTGAGAGCCGTGCGCTCCCTCTGTGTCCAAAAAACAAATCCAAGATGGCGTCGGAGAGAGGCCACTTCTAATTCTATCTTTCACTCTCGTTCTATGCTTCTAGAACTTCATTCTAACTCTATTAAACTCTGCAACAATGCTTTAATTCACTACATTCTGCACTCTCTCATTTCTTTCTCTATGAACAGTATGCTTTGTCTGTATAGCACACTAAAAACAATACTTTTCACTGTATGTTAATACATGTGACAATAATCAATCAAATCAAAATCAAATCAATATTTCCTTTGTTTTACCGTTTGAAATTGATAATAATTCCATTAATATATAAATGATGAAGTTTTTTCCATAACCAGCTATGAAATATTTGGTTAAATGTATTTAATCTTATTCACGGGGTCACGGTTAGTGAACAAGCCCCACTTCAATCTTGCGGCCCACTGAGATGAAGGGGGTCCACTCACCGGTTGAGATTGCCCATCGCTGGTTGAGATGTTTCTATGAACAGGAGAAAGTTAGCCCTTATCTATCTGATTCTGATACAATTAAAACAAGCAATCCAGTCAGGGCCTGAGCGAAAGGCACTGAGCAGAGAGAACATTAATAAAAAGTCAGTCTTGTAAAACTGTGCTGTCAAGCTGTTATTTTCCGAGTGCACGCAGCATCATCAGGGGCAGCAGACTGGGATTACTTGTTGACAGCTCACAGTTAAATGAATGTTGTGTTCGATCTGTGTCCAAGCTATGGAGAGTTCAAATGGAGAATGCGCCAACCATCCATTTACTGCATTACAGAGCTGTGACTCCATCATTTCATCAATACTTTACAAAAATATACTTAGCACAGACCTCACTGTAGCTTCTTCCTTATCTGGTTTGTGAATTTGACATATCTCGTCAGGGAAATGAAATGTGGCCCTATCTCTTCCTCCAGCCCCTCTATAAACAAACAATAACAAATTGTCATTCAAGCCCCAGCTGTAATCCACCCCGAAATGAAATCTACCCCCAAATTTAATCCCCTCCCCTGTCTCCATGTACCCTCTCCGTATCACTAACTTTACCCACCCATTTAATCCCCTCCCCATTCCCCATGTATCCTTTCCCCATCACTGACTCCACCCACCCATGTGCTGAGAAAAATTCCTGCCTTGTTAAGGAGACATGCTTTAAGCTCAGTAATGTTTTTTTTATCCACTGACTCACAATCTGAATTGAAGAATTAAAAATTTACTGTTAAAAAGTACAGACACTGAAGTGATTTGAACTCACGGCCCAAGATGGCTGACCTCAATCTATATTAATATACATTTCACTTTCCAATTCATTGGGGTCTCAGTCTGTTTGCAAAACCCATCAAATCAAATGACTTGAGGGGAGTATGAAGGACTCACATCTCCTGCCTCATTAGCAAGGCATCTCTGGCAATCACCTGAAGTACTCAACTGTTGGAGATGGGCTATTAAGACTAATCACCTGGACAGTGGGACCTTGGCTAAGTTAGCTTCCAGGCAAAAGGTAATCAAGTCACCTTTGAAAGACGTAAGTGTATGTTGTTGAGTACCCCGGCAGTTGGAGAAGGAAGGTCACATGACAAATCAACCCATCGGACAGGAAGTTCCTCCCCGTGTGTTTTGCAGTGGTGGAGATGGCCTGTCATTGGCTGGACCTTCCAGTCCCGCCTCTGTCAACGGGTTTCCCCATTGTTCGCAGCCTTTGCCACCAGGGAACTCATGGTGGAAGCTTGCCGTCAGCGAGACTGACCAGAAAACCTCCAGCCTTCGGTTGTTTTAAGCAAATGTCTTCTGTTCAGCGCTGAGGACAAACAGCTTAGTGATGAGATCAAAGATAGATCTCTCTCTCTTGCTGCCATCTTCCTCTAATCCATCTTTGTGCCCTGTCTGCTGACTGTGATTGTCCAGGGATTGTCCGTGTTCAATTCCCAGCTCACTGTCTGTGTGGAGTCGGCACGTTCTCCCGGTGTCTGTTTGAGTTTGCTCCGGTTTCCTCCCACAGTCCGAAAGACGTCCTGGTGAGGTGGATTGGCTGTGCTGAATTCTCCCTCCGAGTACCCGAACAGGCGCAGGAGTGTGGCCAGTAGGGAAGCCGACTTGTGACACAAATAAATAAACTAAAAGTTAAACTGGTTTTCGGCTGATAAAGTAGAAAAGCGACTCACAACTTTCACTTTTGTAGAACGTGCCGGAGTTCCTGACAGCCAATGGAATACACGTCACGTGGAGTCACTTTTAGAATGTGGGAAATATGGCAGCCAATCTCTGAGCAGCAGGGTCGCACAAAATCAAAGGGAAAATGACCATTTCCGTTGTATTTTGTGATGTTGGTCAAAGGGAACCAGAGAACATTACAACACAGAAACAGGCCTTCTGGCACTTCTTGGCTGTGCCGAGGGCCAGGGATTCATGTCTGTTCCGGGACGCCTCGAATGGCATTGTGGGATCATTTATAACCATCTGAGAAAGCAGGCAGGCCATTGGTTCAGATTGATCAGGATCTCACTGAAGGACAGAACAGGTTTGATGGGCGGAATGGACTACCTCTGCTCCTACATCTTATGGTCGAACGACTCATCCAAAAGTGCAGTGCAGTACTCCACTTGGAGATCAGCCTCGGCCTTTGTATTCATGTCTGGTCACGGGATTCGAATCTATTCAGACACAGAGGGTGGGATTTTCCCGTCTCACCACTGACAATGGGCGTGTCCTGCTGCCTGCACCCATCACCATTGGGAAATCCACAGAAGGGGTTCGCTGTCAGCGGGTCTGGAAGATCGCGCCAGCAGCAACAGCTGGAAATCTCTAGCCAGAGACAGCAGTGCTATCGGCAATGGCACAGCAAACACCGAGGGAAACGTTTCACTCAACATTCCATACCCCAGGTTTGAAATACTGAGGGAGTGCCGCACTGTCAGAGGGTCAGTGCTGAGGGAGTGCCGCACTGTCAGAGGGTCAGTACTGAGGGAGCGCCGCACTGTCAGAGGGTCAGTACTGAGGGAGTGCCGCACTGTCAGAGGGTCAGTACTGAGGGAGCGCCGCACTGTCAGAGGGTCAGTACTGAGGGAGCGCCGCACTGTCAGAGGGTCAGTACTGAGGGAGCGCCGCACTGTCAGAGGGTCAGTACTGAGGGAGCGCCGCACTGTCAGAGGGTCAGTGCTGAGGGAGCGCTGCACTGTCAGAGGGTCAGTGCTGAGGGAGCGCTGCACTGTCAGAGGGTCAGTGCTGAGGGAGTGCCGCACTGTCAGAGGGTCAGTGCTGAGGGAGTGCCGCACTGTCAGAGGGTCAGTGCTGAGGGAGTGCCGCACTGTCAGAGGGTCAGTGCTGAGGGAGTGCCGCACTGTCAGAGGGTCAGTGCTGAGGGAGCGCCGCACTGTCAGAGGGTCAGTGCTGAGGGAGCGCCGCACTGTCAGAGGGTCAGTGCTGAGGGAGCGCCGCACTGTCAGAGGGTCAGTGCTGAGGGAGTGCCGCACTGTCAGAGGGTCAGTGCTGAGGGAGCGCCGCACTGTCAGAGGGTCAGTGCTGAGGGAGTGCCGCACTGTCAGAGGGTCAGTGCTGAGGGAGCGCCGCACTGTCAGAGGGTCAGTGCTGAGGGAGTGCCGCACTGTCAGAGGGTCAGTACTGAGGGAGCGCCGCACTGTCAGAGGGTCAGTACTGAGGGAGTGCCGCACTGTCAGAGGGTCAGTGCTGAGGGAGCGCCGCACTGTCAGAGGGTCAGTGCTGAGGGAGTGCCGCACTGTCAGAGGGTCAGTGCTGAGGGAGCGCCGCACTGTCAGAGGGTCAGTACTGAGGGAGTGCCGCACTGTCAGAGGGTCAGTACTGAGGGAGCGCCGCACTGTCAGAGGGTCAGTGCTGAGGGAGCGCCGCACTGTCAGAGGGTCAGTACTGAGGGAGCGCCGCACTGTCAGAGGGTCAGTGCTGAGGGAGCGCCGCACTGTCAGAGGGTCAGTGCTGAGGGAGCGCCGCACTGTCAGAGGGTCAGTGCTGAGGGAGCGCCGCACTGTCAGAGGGTCAGTGCTGAGGGAGCGCCGCACTGTCAGAGGGTCAGTGCTGAGGGAGCGCCGCACTGTCAGAGGGTCAGTGCTGAGGGAGCGCCGCACTGTCAGAGGGTCAGTGCTGAGGGAGCGCCGCACTGTCAGAGGGTCAGTGCTGAGGGAGCGCCGCACTGTCAGAGGGTCAGTGCTGAGGGAGCGCCGCACTGTCAGAGGGTCAGTGCTGAGGGAGCGCCGCACTGTCAGAGGGTCAGTGCTGAGGGAGCGCCGCACTGTCAGAGGGTCAGTGCTGAGGGAGCGCCGCACTGTCAGAGAGTCAGTGCTGAGGGAGCGCCGCACTGTCAGAGGGTCAGTGCTGAGGGAGTGCCGCACTGTCAGAGGGTCAGTGCTGAGGGAGTGCCGCACTGTCAGAGGGTCAGTGCTGAGGGAGTGCCGCACTGTCAGAGGGTCAGTGCTGAGGGAGTGCCGCACTGTCAGAGGGTCAGTGCTGAGGGAGTGCCGCACTGTCAGAGGGTCAGTGCTGAGGGAGCGCCGCACTGTCAGAGGGTCAGTGCTGAGGGAGCGCCGCACTGTCAGAGGGTCAGTGCTGAGGGAGCGCCGCACTGTCAGAGGGTCAGTGCTGAGGGAGCGCCGCACTGTCAGAGGGTCAGTGCTGAGGGAGCGCCGCACTGTCAGAGGGTCAGTGCTGAGGGAGCGCCGCACTGTCAGAGGGTCAGTGCTGAGGGAGTGCCGCACTGTCAGAGGGTCAGTACTGAGGGAGCGCCGCACTGTCAGAGGGTCAGTACTGAGGGAGTGCCGCACTGTCAGAGGGTCAGTGCTGAGGGAGCGCCGCACTGTCAGAGGGTCAGTGCTGAGGGAGTGCCGCACTGTCAGAGGGTCAGTACTGAGGGAGCGCCGCACTGTCAGAGGGTCAGTGCTGAGGGAGCGCCGCACTGTCAGAGGGTCAGTACTGAGGGAGCGCCGCACTGTCAGAGGGTCAGTGCTGAGGGAGCGCCGCACTGTCAGAGGGTCAGTGCTGAGGGAGCGCCGCACTGTCAGAGGGTCAGTACTGAGGGAGCGCCGCACTGTCAGAGGGTCAGTGCTGAGGGAGCGCCGCACTGTCAGAGGGTCAGTGCTGAGGGAGCGCCGCACTGTCAGAGGGTCAGTGCTGAGGGAGCGCCGCACTGTCAGAGGGTCAGTGCTGAGGGAGCGCCGCACTGTCAGAGGGTCAGTGCTGAGGGAGCGCCGCACTGTCAGAGGGTCAGTGCTGAGGGAGCGCCGCACTGTCAGAGGGTCAGTGCTGAGGGAGTGCCGCACTGTCAGAGGGTCAGTGCTGAGGGAGCGCCGCACTGTCAGAGGGTCAGTGCTGAGGGAGTGCCGCACTGTCAGAGGGTCAGTGCTGAGGGAGCGCCGCACTGTCAGAGGGTCAGTGCTGAGGGAGCGCCGCACTGTCAGAGGGTCAGTGCTGAGGGAGCGCCGCACTGTCAGAGAGTCAGTGCTGAGGGAGCGCCGCACTGTCAGAGGGTCAGTGCTGAGGGAGCGCCGCACTGTCAGAGGGTCAGTGCTGAGGGAGCGCCGCACTGTCAGAGGGTCAGTGCTGAGGGAGCGCCGCACTGTCAGAGGGTCAGTGCTGAGGGAGCGCCGCACTGTCAGAGGGTCAGTGCTGAGGGAGTGCCGCACTGTCAGAGGGTCAGTGCTGAGGGAGCGCCGCACTGTCAGAGGGTCAGTGCTGAGGGAGTGCCGCACTGTCAGAGGGTCAGTGCTGAGGGAGCGCCGCACTGTCAGAGGGTCAGTGCTGAGGGAGCGCCGCACTGTCAGAGGGTCAGTGCTGAGGGAGCGCCGCACTGTCAGAGAGTCAGTGCTGAGGGAGCGCCGCACTGTCAGAGGGTCAGTGCTGAGGGAGTGCCGCACTGTCAGAGGGTCAGTGCTGAGGGAGTGCCGCACTGTCAGAGGGTCAGTACTGAGGGAGCGCCGCACTGTCAGAGGGTCAGTGCTGAGGGAGCGCCGCACTGTCAGAGGGTCAGTACTGAGGGAGCGCCGCACTGTCAGAGGGTCAGTACTGAGGGAGTGCCGCACTGTCAGAGGGTCAGTGCTGAGGGAGCGCCGCACTGTCAGAGGGTCAGTGCTGAGGGAGCGCCGCACTGTCAGAGGGTCAGTGCTGAGGGAGCGCCGCACTGTCAGAGGGTCAGTACTGAGGGAGTGCCGCACTGTCAGAGGGTCAGTGCTGAGGGAGCGCCGCACTGTCAGAGGGTCAGTGCTGAGGGAGCGCCGCACTGTCAGAGGGTCAGTACTGAGGGAGTGCCGCACTGTCAGAGGGTCAGTGCTGAGGGAATGCCGCACTGTCAGAGGGTCAGTACTGAGGGAGTGCCACGCTAACAGAAAATGGAGAGAAGTTGGAGACTTCCCTCTCGTCAATAATTGTTCCTCAACCTGAGTGACTAAAACAAATTTTCTGTTTGGTATCCGTTGCGATTTGTGGAAGCTTGCCATGCACAAATTTCCGATCAGGGTTCCCATGTTACAACAGTGACAACATCTAAAAAATCTAACAGCTTTCGGACATCCTGAGGTTGGGAAAGATCTCATCAAATAACATGCCAAAAATTGATGACAAGGAGGCTATGGCAGGTGGGACCTAGAAACTATCATTGTCACTAAATAAGCTCATTGGGGCTAAAGGTGGACAAGTCTCCTGGTCCTGATGGAATACATCCCAGGGTACTGAAAGAGATGGCAGGAGAAATAACAAATGCACCAGCGGTAATTTACCAAAATTCACTGGACTTTGGGGTGATTCCTGCAGACTGGAAAAAGGCAAATGTGACGGCACTGTTTAAAAAAGGAGGGAGACAAAATGTGGGTAACTATAGGCCGGTTAACTTTGCTTCTGTAGAAGGGAAAATCCTTGAATCTATCATCAAGGAAGAAATCCAAAGATGTGCGGGTTAGGTTGACTGGCCATGCTAAAATTGCCCTTTAGTGTCCTGAGATGTGTAGGTTAGAGGGATTAGTGGGTAAATATGTAGGATATGGGGGTGGGGCCTGGGTGAGATTGTGGTCAGTGCAGACCCGATGGGCCAAGTGGCCTCTTTTTGTACTGTAGGGATTCTATGATTCTATGAAATAGTGAGACATCTGGATATAAATGGTTCCAAAGGGAAAATGCAGCATGAGTTCATGAAGGGCAGATCATGTTTAACTAATTCCCTGCCCAGTGAAGCAGTTGAGGCGACCTCACTGAATGTTTTTAAGGCAAAGATAGAGAGATTTTTGAACAGTGAAGTAATTAAGGGCTAAGGTGAGTGGGTGGGAAAGTGTAGCAGAGTCCACGAGAAGATCAGCCATTATCTTATTGAATGGCGGAGCAGGCTCGAGGGGATAGAGGTTGGAGGAGCTGAATGGCCTCCTAAGTTCTTATGTCCTCAACAAAATCAAGTCTGTCTTTTAGAGTTTGGAAGCTCAAGTTGACAGAGTCTTGACGTCACTTGAAATGACCTGTGACCTTTCATACCTCTGTCTGTTTCTGTCTAAACAGAGTGCTGACTGTTGGAGCATTGCAGATGTTTTTGAATAATCTGCTCCCATCCTCACAATGTTCAATGCAAACGCTCCCCCCTCCCCTCCCCTCCTGCTCCCCTCCCTGGACACAGGAATAAACAATTTTGTGTTTTAGACCACTTACTGGGAGTTAGCAATCTGTTAGCCAACTCAAAGCAGTGTTAACGTTATGCATTTTGTACACCAGAACCACAGCACAGAAACTTTGAATCACTACAGTGCAGAAAAAGGCCATTCGGCCCATTGGGTCTGCACCAGCTTTCCAGAAGACTATCCCATCTAGGCTCTTCCCTCCCCCTACATCCTGGTAACCCCCAACATTTAACACATGTGCGTGTGCATATGCATGCATGGGCACATGTGTGTGCATGCATGTCCATGTGCATGTGTGTGCGCACGTGTGTGTGTGTGTGTGTGTGTGTGTGTGTGTGATTGCATGCATGCATCTGTGTGCATTTAACACAGCCAATCCACTTAACACACGCTCTTTTCTGGGTGGTTCTCACATTTTCAGCCTTTGCTCTGATTCCAACATCTGTTGATGATTCTTTTTAACCGGGAAGTCACTTCAAATCCAGCTGTAGGTTTCATATCAAACCATTTGTGGATATTGGGAACCTGGCATTGCACACACACATGGACACATTTACACACTCACTCCCATGCATGCACACTGTCATACTCAGAGCACACACACGTGCTCACATGTGCAAACATGCAAACATGTGCATGCACGCACATGCACACAGATGCATGCACCCACACACACACACGCATGCACATGCACACACACAATGTACACGCATGCACACAGACATGCATGCACATACACATGCCCATGCATGCACACACACATATGCACACACACGTGCACACACATACACACACACACACATGCACACCAATTGCAGAATTTCAGTTCCCCATAACCCAAGGGAATGACGGTGTGATGCAGTGTTGAGATGTTAAGCTATAACCTGATATCACAGTGAGGGTTAGTGTCAGTGATGCTGTGGCTGTTTCTCAGGAGAGGCAGAGGATTTCAACAGTTTGAGGCTGCGACATGGTGGTCCATATTTGTCAAATTAGTAAATGTTACGCATCCATTCAGACCACATCCAGCGTTACAATCATAACCACAAACCTCTGAACACGCGAACCACTAATTATATTCATAATCCCAGCTCCTTTCGACAATATACATTAGGAACCAGCATTATTCACTGCTATGCTCCACTAAATCACATTTTCAGCCTCCACCCATCACACAATATACACACTCGCAGTGATCTGGGTGTTACAGTTCATTCAGGGAGTCCGTGTTGCTATGGCAACATGCGCTTTTCCATGCACGTTGTAGTCTGGAGCTATGGACAGTGATGGTCGCGTCTCCAATATTCCTCCCATCACACGGTGACCAGGAGTCTGTCCAGTTCTGACCGCCAGACATTAGTGTGTATTGCAAGGACTTTGCAAGATGATACCTGGCCCATTGGCTGAGTTGGGAATACAGCTTTTAGAACCTTAGAATCCCGGGCTGGGATTTGAACCCAGAGCTTGTGGCTCAGAGGCAGGAATGCTGCCCACCAAGTCACAGAAGCGACAACCAGCCCAGTGCAATGTAATATTCACCACAATCACAGACTCAACACATCCAACCACTCGCCCTCCCCACCTGACACAACCACTCAACTCTGAGGAACAGGCAATAAAGAACAAAGAAAATTCCAGCACAGGAACAGGCCCTTCGGCCCTCCAAGCCTGCACCGACCGTGCTGCCCGACTGAACTAAAACCCCCTTCCCTTCCGGGGCCCATATCCCTCTATTCCCATCTCATTCATGTATTTGTCAAGATGCCCCTTAAAAGTCACTACCGTATCCACTTACAATACCTCCCCCAGCAACAAGTTCCAGACACCCACCACTCTCTGTAAAAAATCTGCCTTGTACATCTTCTTCGCACCTTAAACCTGTGCCTCCCAGTAATTGACTCTTCCACCCTGGGAAAAAGCTTCTGACTATCCACTCTGTCCATGTCCCTCACAATCTTGTAGACTTCTATCAGGTCGCCCCTCAACTCTGTCGTTCCAGTGAGAACAAACCAAGTTTCTCCAACCTCTCCTCGTAGCTAATTCCCTTCATACCAGGTAACATCCTGGTAAATCTTTTCTGTATCCTTTCCAAAGCCTCCATGACCTTCTGGTAGTGTGGCGACCAGATTATATTCCAAGTGCAAACTGCAATCATCCCAGTAGATCAGGAGTAAATTCACTGTCACACAAACAAACATCTGGGACAGCGAGGGGTAGGATTGGGGAGGGGAACCAGGAGAAAAGAGGATGTGGGTGGAAATGGGAAGGGGGAAGGGCCTGGAGGGAAGAATTGGGCAGCATGAACTGGGAAAAGGGACAGGATTTGAGATGATGTCCACTTTCTGAAGCATCCTTTACCAAATTGGAGAATTTCCCCCAGCAGTTGACCAACCTCAATCATTTATAGTCTCACAGTCTGCGCTCAGGTGGGCATTTGATATCACTGCTGGGTGGGTGGGGGGGGGATGGGGGGATGGCATGTGGAGTCGCAGGAGGAGAGGGTGCAGTTTGGCTGGTGGGGGGGTGTGGGGGTTTGCAGAAGGACAACTATGGTTAGGCTAATCAGTTGTGGGGGGGGTCACAGAAGGAGAGGGTGTGGTTAGGCAGGTAGGTGAGGGGGGGGTCACAGGATGAGGGGGTGTGGTTAGGCTGGTGGGGGGCGTGTCACAGGATGAGGGGGTGGGGTTAGGCTGGTGGGGGGCTGTCACAGGATGAGGGGGTGGGGTTAGGCTGGTGAGGGGGGTGTCACAGGATGAGGGGGTGGGGTTAAGCTAGTGGTGGGGGGGGTCACAGGATGAGGGGGTGGGGTTAAGCTAGTGGTGGGGGGGGTCACAGGATGAGGGGGTGGGGTTAAGCTAGTGGTGGGGGGGTCACAGGATGAGGGGGTGGGGTTAAGCTAGCGGAGGGGGTTGCAGGAGGAGAGGGTACGATTAGGCTGGTGAGTTGGGGGGGAGGGACTTACAGAAGGAGGGGGTGCGATTAGAAAACAGCATCCTCTGTCCCAAGTAAATATGGAAAAGAATCAGGAGTTTTTGTGACTGAAATGGAAATGACATTTGTTGGGTGTGAGTTTCGACAGATTTGGAGTAAAGATGGGAAAATGGAGAAAAAGAAACTTGTGTTTATATTGCACTTTTCATCATCATCAAATATTTCACAATGCTTTACAGATTTCTTATGACACTTCTGCAGCAGCCAATTTGCACCCAACTTTTACACATGCACCATAGAAAGCATTCTTTCTGGCTGTATCACAGCTTGGTACGGGCTCCTGCTCTGCCTAAGGCCATTGCGTGTGAGAAACCAGAAAAGATCGTGAATGTAGCCCAATCCATCACACAAACCAGCCTCCCACCCATTGACTCTGTCTACACTTCCCACTGCCTTGGCAAAGGACCCCACACACCCCGGACATTCTCCCTTCCACCTTCTTCCATCAGGAAAAAGATACTAAAGTCTGAGGTCACGTACCATCCGACTCAAGAACAGCTTCTTCCCTGCTGCTATCAGATTTTGGAATGGGCCTACTTTGCATTAAGTTGATCTTTCTCTCCACCCTCGCTATGACTGTAACACTACATTCTGCACCCTCTCCTTTCCAGCTCTATAAATGGTATGCTTTGTCTGTATATCACACAAGAAAGAATACTTTTCATTGTATGTTAATACATGTGACAATAATAAATCAAATCAAATATCCCAGAGAAAGCAATGGGATGTTTCTGTTGATATTGATGGAGGGATAAATATCATTAAGAACACCAGGGAGAACTTCACAAAAATGTGTTCCATGGGATGTGGGTGTTGCTGTCAAAGCCAGTGTTTTATCCCATCGCTAATATGAGTAGCTTGCTTCAGAGGGCATTTATGAATCAACTACACTGCTGTGGTTCTGAAATCACATGTAGGCCAGACCAGGTAAGGACGGCAGATTACCTTCCTTAAAGGATATTAGTGAACCAGATGGGTTTTAACAACAATTTATGATAATTTCATAGTCCCCATCATTGAGACTGGGGGCACGATTCTCCAGCCTCCCTTCTGCATGTTTCCTGCTGGTGGGGGTGGTGCATTGTTTGCTAATGGTGAGATTCTCCAGTCCCACTGCTGTGAATGGGAATTCCCACTGACATCTCCCCATGCCAGCCTGCAGGCGGGGGTGTGCTGCTGGCAGGACTGGAGAATCCCGCTGGAGTGAACAGCCGGAGCACTCCAGCCTAGATTTCAATTCCAGATTTATTTTATCAATCAATTGCATTTTTTATTAATTAATTGAATTCAAATTCCACTAACGTTGTGGTGAGGTTCAAGCCCATGTGCTCACCCAGGGTACCAGCCGAGGCTTCTGGAATACCAACTGGAATGATGCATTTTCAGAAACTACATTAGTGAACATTGATGGATTTATATAGAGTGTGTTTGCAGCTAATTCTAAAATACCTCTGCACTGGGAGAACTCCTCACCCTGGGGTGATTCCCCACTCTGAGCACTTGTTTGGTCAATTTTACGCAATTTTACAACATGAATCAACTCAACTTAGTGAATCCTTCATTTTAAAAAGCAGATATTAACCTGAAATCACGGATTTGAGCTGCAGACTGACAGTCTCTGGTAAAATAAAGTTTAAAAGTTTAAAGTTTAAGCTATAAGTTTATTTATCACAAGTAGGCTGACATTAACATTGCAACAAAGTTACTCTGGCGTCTAATCGGGTACACAAGGGAGAATTTAGCATGGCCAATGCACCTAACCATCACATCTTTCAGACTGTGGAGGAAACCCACGCAAATATGGGGAGAATGTGTAAACTCCATACAGATAGTGACACAAGTCAGGAACATTGGTGAGGCCGCAGCTGGAGTACTGTGTGCAGTTTTGGGCGCCGCACCTGCGCAAGGATATTTTGGCCCTGGAGGGAGTGCAGAGGAGGTTTACTAGGCTGATACCGGAGTTGAGGGGGTTGAGCTATGAGGAGAGGCTGAATAAACTAGGCTTGTACTCGTTAGAGTTTAGAAGAATGAGGGGAGATCTCATTGAGACGTATAAGATGATGAATGGGATGGATAGGATAGAGGTGGAGAGACTCTTCCCGCTCAGAAAGGACAGTAGGACTAGGGGGCACAGCCTCAAGATAAAGGGGAGGCGGTTTAGAACGGAGTTGAGGAGGAACTTCTTCACTCAAAGGGTGGTGAATCTCTGGAATTCTCTGCCCGTTGAAGTGGTGGAGGCTGCCTCGCTAAATAGTTTTAAGAAGCGGGTTGATGGGCTCTTGATAAGAGAGGGGATTAAGGGTTATGGGGAGAGGGCGGGAAAGTGGAACTGAGCCACAACAGATCAGCCATGATCTTATTGAATGGCGGGGCAGGCTCGAAGGGCTAGATGGCCTACTCCTGCTCCTATTTCTTATTTCTTATAACTGAACCTGGATTGCTGGCGCTGTGAGGCAGCAGTGCTAACCACTGTGTCACTGTGCTGCCCCAGATCCCTATTCCCGTAACCCCACACACATTATCCTGCTAATCCCGCTGAAACTAGGGTCAATTTAGCATGGCCAATCAACCTAACCTGCACATCTTTGGACTGTGGAAGGATACCGGAGGAAATCCATGCAGACATGGGGAGAGCATGCAGACTCCACACAGATAGTGACCTAAGGCCAGAATTGATCCCTGGCACTGTGAGGCAGCAGTGCTAACCGCTGTGCCACCGTGCCCCCCCCCGCCTTTATTTACCCACCTTCTCCCCCCTGCCTCGTGATATCCTGACCTTCTTGTGTTGACAGTGGTTTACAGAGCAGTTCTCTCCTTTACTCAGGTTGTTGTGGGTTCAAGTACTTCTCCAGTCACTCAGTGAGCTGCATAAAGCAATGATAGCTCAGGTGACCAGAAGGTAGGTTTTAAAAATTTTAATTTCAGCTTCAGTATTTTTAAGACAGATCTAGATAGATTCTTAACTAACAAAGGGGAGGGGGGTGAAAGGTTATCTGGGGATCAGGAGGAATGAAGTTACTATCAGATCAGCCATGGTCTTATTGCATGGCAAAGCAGGTATGGATGTTCATACAAGAACATCTTAACAGAAGGGAGGTTTAGGGAAGGAATTCCAGAATTTACAGCTCAGGCAGTTACAGCACAGCCAAAAAAATAGGGGAAAGAATTAAATCAAGGAATGCTGCAGAGTCTGGAATGAGAGGAGAGTCGAAATCTCAGAGGGTTGTGAGGTTGGAGGTGATTGTAGAGAAAGGGAGTGAAGAGGCCATGTGGGAGTTTGCAATCCAGCTGCAATGTTACCAACCGGCAGGAGTGTAACAGGTGGGTTGGGGTGTAATGAACAAATGAGAAATAGACATGGGTATAATAGATGTGGGTACAACAGTTAGGAGTGTGCACGGCTGTAACAGGCAGTGCTGTACCAGGCCAGGCTGTAATGGGCAGTGCTGTAACAAACAGCATTGCAATGGGCAGGGCTGTAACAGGGTGTATAATGGGTGCACTGTGCCCTGCCTGCCAGATTTCCCCCCCTCAGTCTGTGCAGCCAGAGCTGGAAGGGCATAGACCTGTGATGCACCTCAAAGCCGATTAGCCTGTTAACAGTCAATGTTGTGGCTGCAAATGTGTAGGAATGTGGAGAACAATTGGAGAGAAAGGAGCAGAGTTTTACTGAGTCCAAACTATCAGGAAAAGCAATTCTCCGAGTCAGCTTCTTGCACAGGAGAGAGAGACAGAGAGTAACAAAGCTCTGGGGCTGAGTCCCACAGTAGCAAGCAGCCACGTGTCACAGCTTTGTCCAGTTTATTTTTCCCACTTTAGCCAAACCACTAACTCGGTTGATTCAGGAATCACTGCAGATGGCAGTATTTGGCTCAGAACAATAGTCTCTTTATAACACTTTCATTGCCGAGTCAGCAGGCAGTCAGGATCATGAACTCGGAATAAGGAATTCAAACTCTCTCTCTCTCTCTCTCTCTCTCACACGCATACACACACACAAACGCACACACACACATACATATTCGCCCATGCATGTGCACATACATGCACACTCATGCTCACCTACTTACCTATACACACACACATGAATATGTGCAATAACGTGCACACACACACACACACACACTTGAACATGTGCAGTAACACACACACACATTCATGCACACTCATGTACACATATACATTTGTGCACATACACACTCATACAAACACTCGCACTTGCACACACACACTTGCAAAACATACTTTTGTACACACACACAATTTGCTTGAGGACACACAGTTACACTCAAAACACACACGTTTGCATATTCGCACACTCACACAAGTGAATGCACACAAAACACCCAATCACGCACACACACATGTAATAACACACACGTTCGTGAACACTCATACGGACATTCACGTACAAACCCGCACACATGATCATAAATTAGAATGGCAATCCTGGAGAGTTTCTTAAACCGGAGCTGACTGAATCCAGACAGAGGAAAAGAGAAGATGGAGAGGCCAAGCAGAGCAACAGAACATTGCACAAAGATCATTGTGTAAGCGACTGAATCACAGAGTAAGTGGTGAAGGAGCCTTTCAAAAAGGAACTTTTTTTCCACAGTTCTGTCTGTGGCATCTGACTGAAAGGTCAGAGGTTGCTTCTCACACCCGTGTGAAAGACAATAGCTGTCTGAATTTACAGTTTGTTTTCTATTCATCTGCCGCCTGCTTATTTTCTTTATAAAATTCTGCATCTGGTTTCTAGCTTGGCCAGAGT
The DNA here is from genome assembly GCF_965287045.1 of Carcharhinus amblyrhynchos. Lineage (NCBI taxonomy): Eukaryota > Metazoa > Chordata > Chondrichthyes > Carcharhiniformes > Carcharhinidae > Carcharhinus > Carcharhinus amblyrhynchos. Next base: position 868,077 of record NC_137345.1, on the reverse strand, counting down.
TTCATGACGCCCGTGGCGCGTCGATCATTCTCGCCTCCTCGCCAAAACTCTGCGACTGAACCTTGCAGCAAGAGGCCTCTCACAACAAGGATGTGGCTTCGCGCAGTCCCCCTGACACAGAGAGACAGACAGCAGGTAAAAAAGGAGAAACACAGAGACAGAGAAAATAAATAAAGAGATTGCAGGAGAAACTTCTTTACCCAGCGAACGGCAAGAACGTACAACTCACTGCCATAAAAAGTGATTGAGGAAGAAGCTGGGGACACATAAACGAGGCAGAAAGAGATAGAAGAATCGGCCGATAGGGTTAGATGAAGTAAATTAAGAGGAGATTCATGGCAGTTGGTCCACAAACCCCATTAGGTTTTGGAATGCACAGAGATCCCGTTAGACAGGGGAGCGGTGGGAAGTGAAGTGTTTTCAGGAGGAATTCCAGAACTGACTGAGCAATGGCAGAGAATGATTGTCTTCTCCAGAATTATGCGGAGGTTTGCAACAACAGTTGAAAGTAGTGAGGGAGGTAACGAGCAGTGATGTTCAGGAAGGAGCTCCTCAGATTCAAGTGGGAATGGCAGGACTCCACACACTCACTGGGGACGTGCGCAGAAAGGATGGAGGACAGGAACTCCTCACAGAGGCCAGCTGGAGAAGATTACTGACACAGGGTTTGATGAGAGGAGGGGTTGCCAATCCTTCAGGATTGTCCTGGAGTTTCCTGGAATGAAGATTAATCTCCAGGACACTGCAGGGAGTAGAGCTTGGGGAAGAATGGGAAAACTAAATCAAATGTGTTTTTGTTCAGTTGCTTTCTTGCACTTTGGCTCATTCATTACAAACATATTTCAGATTGGAAGAAGCTGATGTAACTTGGGGAAGACTCCTCCAGCCGTCGAATCCTCCAAGATCTCTGTGCCCCTCCAACTCATCATTTTGTCCAGTCACCAATCTCTTCACTCCACCAATAGTGGTCGTGCCTGCACTGTCTAGGCTCTCGGCCCTGGATCTCTAATCCAGCCAATCCATATTGACAAAGCCACGTAAGGCTGTAGAGGCATTCTGGATATAATCCTCTTGTCCTCCTCCCCCCCACCCCCGACTCCCCCAGACTAACTCCACCATCAAAGGGAAGCGATGAAGCAAAGAGAATTACAGATGAGAGATTCCAGTTGGAACAGCAAAGCTCAGGAATCAGTTAGATGCAGAAACATTTTTCTCTTCTTCTTCTTGCAATTCTCTCCTTTAATATTTACAAACTAATACCTAGGGCAGCAATTCCTCTCTGCTCGTGGACTCTCTACAATGCAGAAGGCTATTCAGTCCATCGAGTCGGCACCAACTCTCTGACAGAGCATCGTTCCCAGGCCCACAGCCCCCCCTCCCTGTAAATCCACTCATTTGCCATGGCCGATCCATCTAACCTATACATTTTGGGACATTAAGGGACAATTTAGCATAGCTAATCAACTTAAACTGCACATCTTTGCACACTAAGGGGCAATTTAACACGGTGAATCCTTCTAACCTGCACTTCTTGGGATTTTGGGAGTAAGTCAGAGCACTCGGAGGAAACCCATGCAGACACAGGGAGAACATGCTAATTCCACACAGATGGTGACCCAAGGCTAGAATTGAACCTGGGTTCCTGGCGTTGAGAGGCAACAGTGCTAACCACTGTGCCACCCAAGCTGGTAACATGGGGGGGCTCATCCGGGACCTGTAGCCTACATTTGTCAAAGCCTCATTTTCAGTTCCACCACAGCCAATGGGTTAAATATCATGTTGTGCTGATCCAATATTTCCACTTTGTACTTTAAGCGACCTGCTACCTGATAGTATTCACAGCACAGGCCATTCAGCCCAAAGGGGGCAGTGATTACTCTCTAAATCAGCCTCCTTCAACCCTTCCTCATCACTTTTTTCAATCTTTCTTTCCCTCTCTTCATTTCTCTTTCTGTACCTGATTTGATTCGAATTGACCTGATTTCCTTCTCCACTGCTCGTCTGTCCCTTTCTCAGTCCTTAAATCTCATTGGTTCAGCATGGTCCCATTGCTCTCACCAAACTCAAAACTTCCAGCAAGTTTCAGAGTAAAATATCGTTGAGCTGAAAGATGAGGAAAGAAGGTTAACTTGGTTGGAGAGGTGGAGCGGAATTGCAGGAAAAATGAAACTCTTCATAAAAAAGGTCTTTACACTGTTAAAAATCAGCCTTTCTGTGGCGAGATGACCGGGTAATTAACATGATAATTCGGAGTGGGCGAGAGGCCGTTTTCTGATGCAGAACAACACAAATTGTTCAGAAACTCACAACCGTTGGAGCACCTCCCTCTGTGACTGGATCCTGAACTTCCTAACTCACAGACCACAATCAGTAAGGATCGGCAACAACACCTCCTCCATGATCATCCTCAACACCTGTGCTCTGCAAGGCTGTGTTCTCAGCCCCCTACTACACTTCTTATACACCTGTCACTGTGCGGCCAAATTCCCCTCCAACTCCATTTTCAAATTTGCTGATGACACCACCGTAGTGGGTCGGATCTCAAACAATGATGAGACAGAGTACAGGAATGAGATAGAGAATCTGGTGAACTGGTGCAGGGACAATAATCTCTCCCTCAATGTCAACAAAACGAAGGAGATTGTCATCGACTTCAGGAAGCGTAGTGGAGGGCATGCAACAAAAACAGAAAATGCTGAAAAATCTCAGCAGGTCTGACGGCATCAACGGGGAGAGAATAGAGGCAAGGTCTTTGTCATGCCAGGGCATGCCCCTATCTACATCAATAAAGAAAATGTAGAAATGATTGAGAGCTTCAAGCTTTTAGGTGTCCAGATCACCAACAACCTGTCCTGGTCCCTCCATGTGGATGGTATAGTTAAGAAAGCTTACCAACGCCTCTGCTTTCTCAGGAGACTAAGGAAATTTGGTATGTCAGCTACGACTCTCACCAACTTCTACAGATGCACCATAGAAAGCATTCTTCCTGGTTGTATCACAGCTTGGTATGACTCCTGCTCTGTCCAAGACTGCAAAAAACTGCAGAGTCCTGAATGAAGCCCAGTTCATCGCTCAAGCCAACCTCCCATCCATTGACTCTGTCTACACTTCCCGCTACTTTGGAAAAGCAGCCAGCATAAACAAAGACCCCACACACACTGGACATTCTCTCTTTCACCTTCTCCCTTTGGGAAAAAGATACAAAAGTCTGAGGTCACATACCAAGAACAGGTTCTTCCCTGCTGCTGTCAGGCTTTTGAATGGATTTACCTTGCATTAAGTTGATCTTTCTCTATACCCTAGCTATGACTGTAACACTATATTCTGCACTTTCTCATTTCCTTCTCTATGAATGGTATGTTTTGTCTGTACAACACGCAAGAAACAATACTTTTCACTACGTTAATACATGTGACAATAATAAATCAAACCAAATCAAATCAAAAACTGATGGGCAATCTCTAAAATATCCCAAGCTGCCCCTCTCCAGTGGCATCTGGGGTAATGTTAACGTTAGAGAACTCGTGACCAAAGTCTTGAGGTGTGTCTCTGCACTCCAGGGGCAACAGTCCAAACTCCAGCTCCTTTCTGCTGAGGAGCATCGAGTATTGAGGAGGTGGTCTAGCTGGGGGCCGCCTGCGAGTTGTCCACTGATGATTGGCTGTCTGTGAAATACTGACGGCTCCTTTAAACATTGACACGCAGCCAGCCTGGCAGATTACAACATTCAATGGGTTTTATTTTTATTTGTTTTAACTGGAAATCTTTGGGTTTTTCTGTTTTTTCAAAAACTTTACAGACAGTGACAGCACTTCCTTCCTGAGCTAACTGTGGAAAACATGCTTAACAAGCAAGTCTCTTACAGATTTGTGTCCCCAGGGAACCTCCTCTAAAGAGAAAGACAGATTGAAATAGTGAGTGTGATATTTTGAAAAGGAAGGACTTTTTTTTTGTATAAAAATTATTTGTTATTTTTCATTCCACAAAGTTATTAGCGTGGATTTGTGTCTCTCTCATCCAAGCTCTGTGTCAAACCATTGATGTGACTATGGAACTGGCAATGATTAGTCAGGAGTAGGTGGAGAGACGCTAATGTTTTTATTTATCTTTTTTAAATGGTGAGAGGGAGGTTTTGGACGGTAAAAGGAAAAGGTTTTTTTCTGTGTTTAGCCCTCCACAGTTTAACCCTTTATCTCCTGGTGCTGTTGATTTGTGTCAGAGATTAGGAGGTAAAACACAGTAGAAACATCCAAGCCAGGCTGCACTCACTCCTGGTGCATATACCCTCAGCAGCTATTCGACTGTCACGGGCAGCACAGTGCCTCAGTACCTCAACCTGGCCTCACTCGAACAAGTGTGCCCAGACATCCTAAGGCTCCACCCTAAGGAGGGATGCACTTGGAGCGAGGGAGTGCAGCTAAGGTTCACCAGGCTGATCTCTGGGACATTGTGATTGTCCTCTGAGGGGAGACCGGCCCGTATCCTCCAGAGTTTGGAAGAACGAGAGACAATCACATTGACAAAGACACAATTCTTACAGAGTGTGAGAGGGTGGATATCAGTAAGATGGTTCCTCTGACTGGGGAAGGGGGTGGGGGGGGTGGCGGTCGCTGTGGTGGGGTGGTGGGGGGGGTCCCTGTTGGTGGTGAGAGCGGTTCAGAACCAGGGGGTACAGACTCAGAATAAGGGGCAGGCCATTGAGGACTGAGGTGAAGAGGAATTTCTTCACTCGGAGGGTGGTAATCTTTGGAATTTTCTACCTCCAGGGCTGTGGACCATCATTGTGTGAGAATATTCCAGACAGAGATTGCTAGGTTTCGAGATATTAAAAGGATTCCGGATACAGGGAATGTGTGGAAATTTTTTTAAAAGTTTATTTACTAGTCACAAGTAAGGCTTACATTAACACTGCAATGAAGTTACCAGTTGCCACACTCTGGCACCTGTTCAGGTCCATGTACCTAACCAGCACATTTTTTCAGACTGTGGGAGGAAACTGGAGAACCCAGAGGAAACCCACGCAGACATGGGGAGAACGTGCAGACTCCACACAGACAGTGATCCAAGCCGGAAATCGAACCGGGTCCCTGGAGCTGTGAGGCAGCAGTGCTAACCCACTGTGCCACCGTGGTATTGATCTGAAGGATCAGCCATGATCTAGTCGATCGAAGCCGAAAGTTTGAGGGCTGAATGGCCCCCTCCTCCTATTTCCTGTGTTCCATATGTTCACAGACACGCAGGCTCACACAGACAGACATGTGGGTGGGGACACACACACACACACACACACACACACACACACACACACATGTGTTCATTCATATAAAGATACTCACACTTTCACCAGATTTATTGAATTGTGATTAAGAGTAAAATGTTTTGTGGAGTTTCTCTTCCTGTTGCTAACTCACCAGCGCTCGGGGACATTACCCAGCTCACTGTCTAACCGACTGCAGAACCTGAATCTCATTGGACGATGAGAACTCCGAGCATTACACATATAAAATTGAACTAAATCTGTAACCTTCTCCAAAATACTGGAGGGTTTGATTGGTTAACCACCTAACTGACCGACTGCCCCGAACACAGAGCGACAGGAATCAGCCTCGCCTGCCTCACAGCTGAACAGCCTGTGATCAGTAACAACAAAGCAGCAACAGTTCAATATTTCTTCATCGGTGCAGACGGACTTTAGCGATTATTCAATGTCGAGTCAATGAAACCCATCATCGTTCAAAGTGAAACAGGAAATAAGATGTTCACTCGAGTTTTGTGCTGTGATTAGGACTCAGCAAGAAATATCAAAAAGGAACACGAATTTAAAGATTGGAGCAACAGTCTACTGACCGGATGCCCAGCACACACCGAGGGAGAGGTCAGGGGGTAACACACATGCTGATAGAGAAAGGGAGAAGAGCAGAGAATAGAATCAGAATCATAGGATCTGTGACACGGAGACAGGCCCTTCGGCCCAAACTGGCCCATGCTGACCAAAATGCCCATCTAAGCGAACCCCATCTACCTGCATTTGGCCCATACCCCTCTAAACCTTTCCTATCCCTGTATCTGTCCAAATATCTTTTAAATGTTGTCATTGTCCCTGCCTCAACCACTTCCTCTGGCAGCTCATTCCACATACGTACCACCCTCTGTGTAAAGAAGTTGCTCTTCAGGTTCCCATTAATTATTTCCCCTCTTAGCTTAAACCTCTAGTTCTCAATTCTCCAACCCTTGGGAAAAAGACTGAGTGCATTCACCCTGTCCATGCCTGTCACAATCTTATACACCTTGATAAGGTCACCCCTCAGTCTCCTACATGCTAAAGTAAAGTCCTAGCCTGTCCAATCTCTCCCTATAACTCAGTTCCTTGAGTCCTGGCAACATCGTTGTAAATCTCTTCTGTACTCTCTCCAGTTTAATAACATCTTTGCTATAGGAAGATGACCAAAACTGAACACAATATTCCAGGTGCGGCCTCACCAATGTCCTGTCCAATGGCAATGTAACTTCCCAACTTCTATATTCAATGCCTTGACTGAAGGCCAGCGTGCCAAAAGCCTTCTTCACTGCCCACTCTATCTGTGACTCCACCTTTACAGAACCGTGCACCTGAACTCCAAGGTCCCTCTTTTCCACGATACTCCCTAAGATCGTACCTTGGTTTGATTTTCCAAAATGCAACATCTCATACTGAACTGTCTTGAACTTCATTTGCCATTTCTCAGCCCATTTCCCCAGCTGATCAAGATCTTGCTGCAATTTTTGATAACCTTCCTCACTGTCTACAATATCACCTATTTCAGTGTCATCTGCAAACTTACTGATCATGCCTTGTACATTCTCATCCAAATCGTTGATATAGAGATATATCAATGGGCCCAACATTGACCCCTGAAGTACATCACTAGTCACAGGCCCCCAGTCTGACAAGCAACCTTCCACCTTTACCCTCTGCTTCCTACCATTGAGCCAATTGTATATCCAATTTCCCAGATCTCCCTGGATTCCATGTGGTCTAACTTTATCAAAGGCCTTACTGAAATCCATACAGACTTCATCTACTGCCCTGCCCTCACCAATCTTCTTGGTCATTTATCAAAGAACTAAGGGAACTAATAGAATCCCTACAGTGCCGAAAGAAGGCCATTCAGCCCATCAAGTCTGAACTGAATGTCTGACTGAGTATCTTATCCAGGCCCTCTACCCCTTCTTATCCCCTTAACCTCACACACTTACAATGGCTAATCCATCCAACCCACACATCTTGGGTCTGTGGGAGGAAACTGGAGCACGCGGAGGAAACCCATTCAGACACATGGAGAATGTGCAAACTCCACAAGTCAGTAACCCAAGGCCAGAATTAAACCCAGATCCCTAGTGCTGTGAGGCAGCAATGCTAACCCACTATGTCACTGGTGGAGAAAGAAATAATCAGAATTGCAGAGGGAAAGGGAGAGAGAGAGAGAGGAGGAAGGAGGGAGATAAAGAATCAGAAGATAGCAAAGCTAGGGAAAGAAGAAAAACAGAGAGAGACTGTGAAATGGAGAGGTGAGTGAGACAGACAGGGGGAAGAGATGGAATGAAGAGATAAGAAGGAATAAAGAGGGAAGATGAGAGAGAAAAAAATCACTGAAATGGAAAAGAAACGAGAAAGAAATAAGAGCAAGGGAGAGAGAGACAGCGAAACAGAGATAGGACAAAGAGACAAACAGATAAGAACAAAGACAGCCAGTGAGACAGAGAAGGATAGACAGAGAGGCAAAGAGTGACAGAGACAGAAATCTGTACAAAGTTAGATAGAGAGATGAGGAGATGAAGGGATAAGGAAATGGAGAGATGAGGAGATGGAGGAATGAGGAGATAGAGATGGAGGAATGAGGAGCTGGAGGAATGAGGAACTTGAGGGATGAGGAGCTGGAGGAGTGAGGAGATGGAAGAATGAGCAGATGGAGGGATGAGGAGCTGGAGGAACGAGGAGCTGGAGGGATGAGGAGATGGAGGAATGAGGAGATGGAGGAATGAGAAGATGGAGAGATGAGGAGATGGAGGAATAAGGAGATGGAGTTGGAGGAATGAGGAGCCGGAGGGCTGAGGAGATGGAGGGGTGAGGAGATGGAGAGATGAGGAGATGGAGGAGAAAGAAAGGGACACACAGGAGGAACAGGGACGTGATGAAAGATGGAAAAGGATGAGGCAAGAAACAGAAAGTTGAATAGTGATAAAAGAGAAGGAGAATGTGACAAGAGGGGGAAGTGAAAGGAGAGAAAGCGAGAGTGAGAAGTTTTAGTTGATTTTGTCTGTTTTGGTATAAATCACATCCTTGGAAATAAAAGCATTGTGCGATAAACATCAATCATCCAACTGTTTCTGGGGAATACATTCTCAACAACTTAAATCATGGAATTCCTGCCTCTCAAACCATCAGAGGTGTCGGTGCATGTGTATGTGTGTGTACGCATGCTTGTGGGTGTACATGTTTCTATATATGTGTGTGCGCATGTGTATGGTCTGTACATATGTGTGACAATTCCTCTCCCAGTACATGGCTTTTACATCCCTCCTGTAAATCCGAGTTAAAGTTGGTGTCAGAGAATTGATTTATAGACGGTTAAAAGCTGGACAGACTGCAATTCCCCAAAACAATCCGATGTGTTCCCGGTGAGTTGTTCCCACCATCATTACCCAATTCCATATCTCCTGCTGCTGGGTCCATTCATGGACAGGGAAACAGGGCAGTGTAACTGATTACACTCCAGACAGCTAAGTGTGGAGTTTCTGGGGCAACATCTACAGGGTGGGTTTCAGTCTCTATCTCTGTGAGGTGCAACTATTCCAGCATTCTCCTGGATTAGATTCCCATCTTCCACGTGCTGTAAACTTCAGCTCATCCACAACTCTGCTGCTGGTACCCTAACTCACACCACATCCGGTCACCAATCCTTCTGTGCTGTTGGCTTCTGATCTAACAACATCTGACTCCAACATTCTCACTCCCTTTTCCATCTCCCTCTACCACCTTATCTCTTTCCACTTCTGAAACCTCTACACAACCTTCCAAGATCTCTGCACTCCCTCTATTCTGATCTCTCATGCATCCTCTATCTTAATTGTATCTCTATTAGTGATGAGCCTGCAGGTACCTTGACCCTGCGCTCTGGAATTCCCTCTCTAAACCTCTCCTCCTCTCTCGCCTCCTTAAAGATGCTCCATAAAATCTCCACCTTACATCCAGGTCCTGGTCACGAGACAATGTCTCCTTATTTGGTTCAGTGTGGAATTTAGTTTGATAATTAGGATACTTTAGCATTCTATAAATAGAGGTTGTTGCTACGGAAATTGGTGATGTCCTATTTTCACACGGAACTCACCTAAATTTGGGCCTCTGGCCTCATTTGTTTAATTTGGAATTCATTTACATATTTCAGGGACTGATTGCCTTTTCAGAGTGCAGAATCGAGATGAAGTGAATTGAATTAGAAATCAACTCTGATAGAAATGACAGGAGGGCTGAACAGATTACTGCTCCGCTGACACTTAGGTAGCTGCCTACAGAGTGTAGGGGAGGGTGGCACCTCTCTCAGGTGATCTGGCCACACACAGAAGCAGCTAAATCTGTATGAACCCTCACCTTCACCCAGCTCCCAGTGTGGTTACAAGGAGTTGTTAACGTGTGACAGTGACTGCACATTGATAAAGCGTGTCCACAGCAGGCCAAACCAGGTGAGTGTACCTGTCGGATCTCCAACCCTCAGTGACTGAGGGATTTGTCTACCCTGGTTCTAGCAGGCTGGGTAGCTGAGAGCTGTCTCAGGTCCAATAGTCATGAGGGTGGGTCAGCACCGTGTTGTGGAACGTACTGACCTTGACAAGATACAGAAGATGTCCTGGTCACCCGCTGCACCCAGGCTGTTCTCCAGCTATCCACACTCAACTTGTCACTGCACCATGATAGGTCAGGATGAGAGAGTGAGGTTTGCAATGCTCAGTGCTCCCTCGCTAGAATTCAGTCCACACACAAGTCACCTCCACCACTTTTCTATCATCCCTCATCCAACATCTACCTTCACAGTTGCTGTGGCGATGGGTGGGTGGTGTAGCGGCAAATTCATTGGGAGCTGGGATCACAAACTGGAAACAGTTGCTTCCGGCCTCAGGCTCCTTTCCCACTGGGCTGAAGCAGAAGTGGAACACGGCAGCCCCCGAGTGTCTGAGCAGCCTTTCCCGGGACCACTCTGCTCTCCACCCTGGAATGAGCAAAGGGGTGGGAAGAGGTGTCCTAAACATTTTCCACTTCTTTTCCCTGGGCAGCAGGCTGCAGCTGGCAAGAGACCCGTCGACATGGCAAATCTCAGAAAGTACCGGCGACACCGGCCACCATTGGCACAGGGAACACATCATCCATATGGAGAATGCCACAGCCAACAGGCCTGAGAGAACTGCTCTTATCAGCAGAGAGCTGGATCTGTCCAACGTCCAGATCACTGGCCCCAGCGAGACTCGGCAAACTGACAGGAGCCAGCTCCAGGAAATCGGAGCAGGTTACACATTCCTTCGGAATGTCTGTGGAAGAGAGGAATGGTGTAGCTGGTGCAAGCTTTGCTGTCATGAACCATCTAGTCAGTCATCAGGTGACTGACCTTCCCAATAATGCTAATGATCCTCTGCTGGTGCTGACACTCTCTCTGCGAGGCAACAAACAAGTATCCCCCGCCTCCACCCCCCACATGACCACCCTGACAAAGCCAAGGGTACATTCTATAATGACCATTGTAATTATGTCAAAGCCACACACTTGTCACTCTCAGTGGCATCAACGCAAGAGATGGTGAAGATCACCAGGTGTGAGAAGGGGTCACCAGTAAAACAGTTTTGGCAATTGTAGCAGCAATGGTCTCCTCTTGCTAAGGATGTGTGTTGTGTACGAGCTCTTCAATCTCAGAACAGTTATTAATCTTCCAAATCAGAACAAGACACCTTGGATGAATTCCCCCATTCTATACATTCGCATCGAATCAAGTTTGTCATCACCAGGCAGGGGGATGGGGGATGTGTTTATAATAAAAGCCACGTGCGCACTGACCACTGCACTGACCATCGTCCTTTCATTTCCAAACTAAACATCAAGACCCAACGCTCCGGACACCTCCAAGGTGTGAATGTGCAGGAACTTCTCAAACAGGGCGTCAGGAAGGAATCTTCCTCTGAGGAAGTCAAGACTTGTCTGTGTGACAGTGAAAATGGACACTCACTGCATTGAGAATGGCTTGGTGACCAACAAGGACAGAGTGAACTCTACTGCTCCAGAGGCCCTCGGCCTGACCTCTCATCAGCCTCAAGACTATTTTGATAAAACAATGAGGTGACAGAGATTACTGCCACAGAAACATCGCTCTCGACAGCTTGCAATGACAATCCAAACATGATCAGCCTATCCAGTGACAGCTCAGGAAGTTGTGGGACACTTGGGTAAAACAGAAGGCGGACAAACCTCAGTCATACACTGGAAGAGATTGCACAATGCTGGGAAATCTTTCTACAGTCCCAGTCTTCTGGTTCATCACAAATCCTCAGAGCCGGCAGGTCAGCACTGTTCACAGAAAAAGGCAAAATCCTCGAAAGCTGGGCTGAGGACTCTGAACACTCCCTCACTCAGTCTCCATCCCCCAGTAAAACAGCACTCAGCAAGTTAACGGACTGATGGCCACCACATACTGTTAGAAACAGTGAAAGATCAAACTCCACTCCAGCAAGAAGGATCCAGGGGTGGATGCTAATAACCCAGGAGAGCTTTACAAGAATGGAGACCTTGGCCTGGTCTAGAAGCTCACTATCTGGGAGCAATGAACGTTCCTGCAAGAACATAAAGATGCCTCCACTGTACACCTGGACAGGCAAACAAAAACTCCCCAATCTTGGGAAACCACAGAGAATTTCACTCTTCACCACTGAGATTAAATCTTCGTCAGAATCCGTCAGCACTGCTTCATGCAAAACCTCAACCGAAATCATCTGTGATGTCAGTGCAGTACCCCCACCACCCCCCATCAACTTCCACCCCACACCCACCCCCCCACCCCCACAGCCTGTTATAATGTTGTAATGGAGGTAATGGAGGAATTCAGCTGCCCTGAGGTTTCCATGATGTGGAGATGCCGGCGTTGGACTGGGGTAAACCCAGTAAGAAGTCTCACAACACCAGGTTAAAATCCAACAGGTTTATTTGATAGTAATAATCATATCAATCAAGAATATCAGTCATTTCCACTTGAGTTGCCTTTGGAAGCCTCTGGCGGTCAGGTGATAAGACAAAATACCCAACAGCGCGGTGCTCACCTGAATTGGTAACCAGGCTACACCAAGCCACCAGACCCAAACTGAGACAGTCACAACCGAGTGAGTCTGGTCACACAGTGAGAATGCCAGACCCTCACTCAGCAAAGCAAATCCTCCATGGAGAGTGTGAGTCTGTGCTGCACTCTCACAGTGGCCAAAGGAAACGCCCCACAGGAAACTCTGAAGATCTCACTTTGGGGTTCTGATATCGACTTCAAATCCTGAGAGAAGCTTGGCCAGAATCGCTGCATCTCACACCGTCAAATAAGAAATGGTTCAGCTCCTTCGAAAGCAAATGCATTTCAGAGGCAGAGACAAAACCCAGAATCAACAACTGGTCCAAAGCTCCATTGTCTGAGCTGTCCTGTTGTTATATAATTTGTAAAGAGCCAGGAACTCATTGTCATGTGATATATCCCAGGATGCCACATTTACTTTCACACTGCAGTCACTGCTCAGTAATAGTCAGTCTCTTGGTCAGTCTATGAGCAACGTGGAGACCAGCAAGAAACATTCAGTGAAACTCCAGCATTTTAAATCTAAACTGTGATTATTTCGAACTATAACATCTGCCCCATTTGCAGCAGAACCTTTCAAACTTGGGCTTAGTCACCTTTGGGTCATATGTTGGACCTCAAAGTTGGGCCTCATTGTACCCATTCTGAATGGACACAACAATGGCCAAATTCTACCCTCTGTGCTGAATTAACACGTGTGATTGCTGCGTTCAGTAAATCCTTCGACCTCCTGTTACACTGCTGAATTCAGAGAGTCAGCAGGCAGTGTTGCACAGAGTGAAGACAGTGAACCCCCGATCCTTGTCTTGTTGTTTCCAAAATATTGTTTGAGGATCAACCAGCCTCTGAACCTTAACCTCTGAACCCCAGCCTCTGACCCTTAACCTCTGAACCCCAGCCTCTGAACCTTAATCTCTGAACTCTAGCCTCTGACCCTTAACCTCTGAACCCTGGCCTCTGACCCTTAACCTCTAAATCCCAGCTTCTGAACCCTGACCTCTGAACCCCAGCCTCTGACCCTTAACCTCTAAATCCCAGCTTCTGAACCCTGACCTCTGAACTCCAGCCTCTGAACCCCAATAACTTTTCCCTGCAAATCAGCTTCCCTGGGCTTGGATAACTCCGAGCTCTCTCCGGTTTTATTTCTCACTTGCCAATCTGTTCTATCTGAACTACATGAGTTTGTACATTTGGACTGAGATGTTCCTCTTCACCCAGGCTACGTGCCTCCTGACTGTGACCTCAGGGATTTTCTGGGCTATTTGCATTTTTGGTGGGTTGACGCTGGGCTTGCAGACATACCCAGGGATTTCACCTCTGGATTGTATAAGCAGGTGATAAGCATCAGCGTTGAATGAGTCTGGAGGCCCCGGGGCAGCCACTCGAGCTGACAGCTTCTGTTAAGAATTCCAAACTTGCTGTCTTGCCCAGACTGCACTGGGCTGGGAGTCAGTCAGTACCTCAAACCCACTGCTCTGCTGAACAGTTTGGGGATGGTGGCTCACTTCGCCCTCAGTGCAGCTGCTGTACTGCCCAAAGGAACAACCTCATTCAGATGGTGTGAGCCCTGTCTATGTGTGTACCACACGTGTCTCAGCTCCAGGATGCGGTGGGTTCAAACCCCACTCCAGACACTTCTGCACTTAAGAACATAAGAAATAGGAGCAGGAGTAGGCCAACTAGCCCCTCGAGCCTGCCCCGCCATTCGCAGCACTTAATCCAGGCTGACACCCTGGTGCAGTGCTGAGCAAGTGTTGCAGTGTCAAAGGTGCTTTATTGTGGATCAAGGTCCTATCTGCCTCTCAGGTGGATGTCAACGATTCCACAATACTCAAAAGGTAGAATGGGCTCATTATTTGGCCGTCAGTTAATTTTACTAAAATAGATGATCTGTCTGTCATCTCACTGAAAGATTGCTGCGCTCAGATTGGCTGCTACATTTCTGAAATTTAAAAGTGAACAGGCTTTGAAAAGATTTCATTGGCCACAGAAGCTGAAGGTGTGGCTGACAATGATGGAGTGATTAAAATTGGGCTTAAGTGAGAGGCCACTTTAATACATGACAAGCGCTCTATCGATGCGACTTTCTTCCTTTTTTTCCCAGACTGCGTGTGCATGGTGGGGGTCAGGGGGAGCTTTACTGTCTGTCCTCAATCCCACGGGAATACCCTGGATAGTGGCCAGCATTCCACAATGTCCTCGCTCTCCAGAAAGGCTCTGAAACAGGGCATGGCTTGCCCAGGCACGGCCTCTTGATGCAGTCACCCCCTTGGCGGACAAATTCTAAATCAGAAAACCGTGTTTCAGAAACTTGAGATGTTGCCATGGAAACCCTTGGCCTTGCGACGTATTGGTTGTTGCAAACATGTCTTTAATTGGGTGTGAGTGGGGTTACAGTTTGAACTTTCAATTAAATCATTTATTAGAATCCAATTTATCCCAAACTTTATTTTACTCATTCCCAGGGAATGTTCTGCCCCTATCGGTGGTCTTTGACCTTCTCTGTCAGCTGCCAAAGCTTTGCTGGAACACGGCTCCATTTTCTGTCACTGATAAATGTGCTGAAATTTTGAAGGTTCATATTTTTTTAAACCTAAAATAATTATATCAAAATTGTTATTTATCTTGCTGCCAAATTGCTCCCACAAACCCTCGGAAGGTTAGAAAAACAGCACTGGGTGGAGAGTAGCACCTGTCCAAACACAACAAATATTCTGGCAGCTGTGAGTAATGCTGGCAAACTACAGACACCAACCTCAATCCTGACCTTTGGAGCGAGAGGGAGGGGTGACAGAGGAACAGGCAGAGAGAGAAAGAGAGACAGAGGGAAAGTCAGACAGGAGGAGGGAAAGAGTGGGACAGTGTTGGGGGGGGGGGGGAGCTGGAGAAAAAGGAGAAAATGCAGAAGGAGAAAGAGACAAAGGAAAGATAGAAATGAAGAGGAAGAATAACAGGAAAGCGCAGAGTATGGCTCGTTTCCACATTCTGAGCTGTAATCTGCTGGGGCGGATTGCTCAATAGATGCACAAATCATCCAGATTTCAGTGAGTGGATTTCAGGAAAAAGAAAATGATGCAGATCCTTTAACATTTGTCCATTCCACCAGATCCCTACCCATCAGCCAATCCATTCATCTCACTGACACTCTTTGTTCTATTTCAACCCTTGACCTAGCCGATCTCATAGAACCAGTTCAGAAGGAGGCCATTTGGCTCACTGAGTCTGACCAATCACAAACCCACCCAGGTCCTATCTCCATAACCCCATGTATTTACCCTATCTCATTCCCTAACACTAAGGGGCAATTTAGCATGGTCAATCCACCTAACCTGCACATCTTTGGACTGTGGGAGGAAATCGGAGCACCTGGAGGAAACCCACGCAGACACGGGGAGAATGTGCAAACTCCACGCTGAGAGTGACCCAAGCCAGGAATTGAACCTGGCCCCCGGCGCTGTGAAGCAGCAGTGCCAACCACTGTGCTGCCAACCTCTACAGGGAAGAAAGCCGTTTGAGCAGACTGGACATTGGATCTCTGAAATTTATAAAGCTGGAGATGAGTGTAACACAGTAAAAAGTCTGACAACACCAGGTTTTAGTCCAACCTATTTATTTGATAATATTCTCACAAGCTTTCGAGGGGTTACCCTCTTCGTCAGGTGAATGGAGAGTTCTGGCCTCAGACAGAGCATATAAAGCACAGACAGTTTAGAGATTAATCTCTAAACTGTCTGTGCTTTATATGCTCTGTCTGAGGCCAGAACTCTCCATTCACCTGACGAAGAGGGTAACCCCTCGAAAGCTTGTGAGAATATTATCAAATAAATAGGTTGGACTAAAACCTGGTGTTGTCAGACTTTTTACTGTGTTTACGCCAGTCCAACGCCGGCATACCCACATGATGAGTGTAACAGCAGAGTGGATTCTGAATTGGTGAGCCTGACGTCTACACTGCCTCAGGTTGGGAACTATTGCCCGAAGCAGACTGTCCTGGGCATCCTGTAGGTACCCTCGCCATCTCAGCTTATTCCAGATGCAGAACACTCTCCAGCTTCTTCCTCCTGGGGATTAAGTCCTTGTTACTGAGCGATGTCCAAGGCAGAGTTTTCCACTGTTACCGGGGAAAGCCTGCCTGCTGCAGGATGAAGGATCTCCCAGGAATCAAAACCACATCTTCACCATCCTGACGGTCAGCTCAATGATCACTCCTGTGCCATTGGCCGAGCCTTTCCCGGGCACCATTGGCAGGAGGTCTTTGTCCAAGAGGTTGCAGATATCAGCAAGCAGCTGATGGGGCAGTCTGAGCAACTGACAGTCTGCTACCCAGACATGTTCAGGAGGGTTTGCGTATAATCCCTGAATTGGGGTATTGTCTCCCAGGGACTGAAGCTGTTCCTCTCTGTCTTGTGAACCGACAGGTGGGTGAGGAGAAGGCAGCCGTTCCTGTACCACATTAGAGGCCCAGAGTTCCACAACCTGCCCCCAGATCCGGAGAACGCTGGGAATGCAGAAATTCTGAGGCAGCAGAACCGCTCTTCAAGTAGTGAAAGCAGACATTCGGAACAATCCTGGAAGGATATCCTTTCCGTGAGGAAGCAGCTGTCAGGTCTCAGTGTTTCACACCTTTCCGGCTCCCCACTGTCACCTGGATCCCCATCTATCAGCCAATCCGCTAATTGTCAGAGAATACAGGATATTGATAGGCTGGAAAATTGGGCAGAGAAATGGCAGATGGAATTTAATCCGGACAAATGCGAGGTGATGTATTTTGGTAGGTTCAATTCAAGTGGGAGCTATAAAATAAATGGCAGAACTATCAGGAGCATAGACACAGAGAGATCTGGGAGTACAGGTCCACAGATCTTTAAAAGTGGCAGCACAGGTGGAAAAGGTGGTGAAGAAACCACACGGCGTGCTTGTCTTCATCGGACAGGGCATCGAGTATAAAAGTTGATAAAAGTTACAGTTGTATAAAACCTTGATTAGGCCACATTTGGAAAATTGTGTCCAATTCTAGTCACCAACTACCAGAAGGATGTGGAGACTTTGGAGAGAGTGCAGATGAGGTTTACCAGGATGTTCCCTGGTATGGAGGGTATTACGATGTGGATATGCCGGCGTTGGACTGGGGTAAACACAATAAAAAGTCTGACAACACCAGGTTTAAGTCCAACCGATTTATTTGATAATAAATTCACTAGCTTTCGAGGTTAGCCTCTTCATCAGGTGAATGGAGAGTTCTGGCCTCAGACTGCCTGTGCTTTATATGCTGTGTCTGGGGTCAGAACTCTCCATTCACCTGACGAAGGGGGTAACTTCGAAAGCTAGTGAATTTACTATCAAATAAATTGGTTGGACTTAAACCTGGTGTTGTCAGACTTTTTACAGTGGAGGGTATTAGCCACAAGGAGAGATTGGGTAAACTGGGATTGTTCTCCCTGGAAAGACGGAGGGCTGAGGGGCGACCTGATAGAAGTTTATAAAGTTATGAGGGGTCTGGATAGGGTGAACAGTTGGAAGCTTTTTCCCAGGGCAGAAATGACAATTACAAGGGGCACAAGTTCAAGGTAAGGAGGGAAAGGTTCAGTGGAGAAGTACAGGGAAGTTTTTTACACAGAGGGTGATGGGGGCCTGGAATGTACTGCCACAGTGAGATGCTTGGGGCAGTTATATTAACGATATATAAGACTTATCTAGATAGACACATGAAGAGATGGAGAATAGAGGGATATAAGTGGTTGGTTTAAATCAGTAAATGTGATTAGTCCAGGTTTGGAGGGCTGAAGGGCCTGTTCCTGTGCTGTACTGTTCCTTGTCCTTTGTCCTTTCACCTTGTTTAACGAGGGAGTTTCAGGAAGTCTGGGAAACCCTCACACTGAGTTGCACTCAGAATCCTGAGGTCAAACTGCTGTTAATGATCATTTCACTTGTTTAAACAACAGCCCCATCTGTCCGCGGGACTTTCCCGATGCACCAAGCACCACTCTCAGATTAAAGTCAGTCAGTATTTCTGGCTTCTCATCGCAGCCGCAGTTTCAGACCATATAACCTGCAGCCCGCTCAACAGGTTAAAATTCCCTCCAGAGATAGACAGGTAAACAGAGAGAAGAAGAATGCCCCAGGGCACATCACAGAAACATTCCAGAACAACTTTTGGCACCAAGCAACACATGAGGAGATACTGATACAGGAAACTAAAACCCTGGACAAAGGGGGACAGTTTTAAAGAACAAATTAAAGGGGGAAACAGGAAGTTAAAGAGGTGGAGACATTTCAGGAAGATATTCCAGAGTTCAAGGCATGGCTGCCAATGGTGGAATCACATTAAAATTGAGGACGTTCTGGACATTAGAATGAGGATGTTGAAGGTGCTACCTAAATGCAAAATGCTGTTGCTGGAATATATATATAATCATTGAAGGTTAGTTGACAGGCATTAGACACAGCAGATCCAAGATTCAGTTTTAATAGATTGAAAGGTTGAATGAGCGCTGTAATGTATCTCTGTAATGTGATGTTAACTCATTCATAAAAAATCTCAAATCGGATCAGGCCAACGTTTACAAACAGAGGAATTAATTTCCGCATTGGTGTATTCTTCATATCTTCCAGACCAATCACAGGAACACTGGTGCCGGGGTCTCGGCCATTGGTTGGTGAGTTCCCCACTGCCCTGTGTACCTCTCTCGGGGAAGATCCGCCACATCTTCTGCCACTCAGGCACTGAACAGGGCAGCAGTGGATATTTCCCCTGGGGTCAAGGACCCTGGAGGCGGAAGCCTCACCCACCAATGGCTGCCACCCAATCAGACGCTGGCAGTTCCATTGAATGGCAGCAGCCAAGCCTGAGGCGGGGGGGGGAACGTTCAATCTTCCAATGAGGCTGTTGATGGAGGCACCCCCTCCATTCCCACCTACCCCTCAACTCCTCCTGCCAGAGTGAACACTGAGACTGGATGGGAAATGGCCTTTTGGTGGTCATTAATTGGCTATTTAAGGGTTTTGGGGGTAAGGACAGGTCTCACCAATCACATGATAGGATCACAGAGAGGTCAGGGCGAGTGAGAACCAGGTGGGAAGGCCGTCCAGGAGGTTTTTACAGCAATCCCATCACCTATAAAACCACCAGAGCAGGAATGTCAACTTCTGCTCAGTTTCTGGGGGCAAGGGTGTTAGCCAACCAATAAAGACCAGAACTCAGTGAGATGTAGTTCCTTTCTGTTACTGAACTAACCATAGCTGGCACTGCTGGTGATCCCCCATGGTCCCTGCTGGTGATCCCCCATGGTCCCGGCTGGTGATCCCCCATGGTCCCTGCTGGTGATCCCCCATGGTCCCGGCTGGTGATCCCCCATGGTCTCGGCTGGTGATCCCCCATGGTCCCTGCTGGTGATCCTCCCATGATCTTTGGTGATCTCTCATGATCCCTGCTGGTGACCTCCCATGGTCCCTGGTGATCTCTGCCAGTGATCCCTTCTGAATGAGGATTTTCCCAGAGTTAGAGCCAATGGGGAAACTGCATCTGAAACGTAGCTGAGACTGATCCGATTGGGTTGATTCTCAAATATTAAAAATTTACCGTCACAGAATGGGATTTTCCAGCTCGCCCAACCCCTGGCAGCGGAGTGATGCCATTGGCCGCTGGAGGGATCGTCCAATCCTTCCAATATCTCACCTGCCCATCCTGGGGAGTGGAGAGGGGGGGGGAGGGGAATGGCCTTCGGCAGGACTGGAAAATCCCACCTCAAATCACAATCACAATTCTGTGAATCAGTACCGAGTAACAGTAATCCTTTTACTTTCCATTCTAAAATATTTCTTGGTGTGTCTGAGTGGGCGACAACTGATGGATCATATCAAACGGCACGTCACTTTGCTTGTTCACACCGGGCTGCTCAGTAACTGTACTGGACCGAGCTGCAACACTCAGAACATCTGCCATTTATCATTATTCCTGTCTGATTGTTAAAGAAACGCTTGTTAAACAATCTTGAGGCTGCTCAGAATTACACTAACAATCGATTGAAGATGATTACTTACCCCTTGTTAGAAGCCACAAACATTCAAACACACTGACCTGCATCGCAGAGCAGACAGAATGCAGACATTGCTACTTTTCTGAATATTGCTGCAGTTTTACTCAGTCTTTCAAAAGCATTTTAACAAAGATCTCCCTCCACCTGATTTAAAATCACTAACAACAACAACAAAAAAATCAAAATGCAATCATTTCCCGGGTGTGTGTTCGTTAGCCCCTAAGGAAATTAAATAGTCTTTGAAAAGCAAAAAACCTTTTGAACTCATGCCTGGGACAGGGGTCTAAGAAACTGACATAAATAGAAATAGCTTCAGGTGGGAGGAATGGAGGAAGAACACAATAGATTTCTATTGAATCGACAGTTTCACTCTCACTGTAACTCTCACTGAAGGGTAGGGGGTTTTAGTTCAGTCAGGCAGCATGGTCAGTGCAGGCTTGGAGGGCCAAAGGGCCTGATCCTGTGCTATAATTTTCTTTGTTCTTTCTTTGAAACCTGCCTTGCACAGTTTTGTAGCACAGGGACAGACTCGGAGTTCACCATTTCTCCTCAGTCACTGAAATCAGATGCCTGGGCCTCTTTACTGAGGAGACAAAGCTACCACGTTTCAGCAGAACTCTCACTGCCAGTGAGGAGGCATCAAACGATGACTCATTTTCACCGTCAATTCCTGCTGAGATTCCTGAATGAACTCCAGTAGTGAGCAGGGTGGTTACTGAGCAGGAATTGTTGGGATGGGGTTCTGCCACCTCTATCCATTCCACTTTAACTGGATGGACAATTACAGACGGTGCTGTCACGACCCCCGGTCGGTTTTGGGCTATGTTCAGATTTCTAAGACTTTTTTTCACAATCAGACCATTGAAGGTAAATCAGCTACCCGTGTAGTCTTACATTTAACCAGGCAAAACTTTGTAATCAGAGTGGGGTAGCATACGTGCATTGTACTGATTGGGGGTTAGTTTTATCACACGCTGAGTAAAAGCAAGCCTGAAACGGTGATATTGACTGGACATTACCATGGCAGCAATCACCTCATTTTATACTCGCCAAACACGTGGTGAACTTATGGATTTCAACCCATTGCAGATACGGATTGAACAGAATTGGGTACAGGAAACGGACATTATTTGTATAAGTATCATCTCCTGTCCAAAATTCAAAATGGTTCAGACAAAAAGGGAATGATTCACTCCTGCCTGGTCCTGTACAGCCCACGTGTGTCTCAGTGTCAGTTCCTGTATGGTCCGTGTGTGTGTGTCAGTGTCAGTTCCTGTACAGTCTGTGTGTGTCTCAGTGTCAGTTCCTGTACAGTCTGTGTGTGTCTCAGTGTCAGTTCCTGTACGGTCCATGTGTGTCTCAGTGTCAGTTCCTGTACGGTCCGTGTGTGTCTCAGTGTCAGTTCCTGTACGGTCCGTGTGTGTGTCTCAGTGTCAGTTCCTGTACGGTCCGTGTGTGTCTCAGTGTCAGTTCCTGTACGGTCCGTGTGTGTCTCAGTGTCAGTTCCTGTACGGTCCGTGTGTGTGTCAGTGTCAGTTCCTGTACGGTCCATGTGTGTCTCAGTGTCAGTTCCTGTACGGTCCGTGTGTGTCTCAGTGTCAGTTCCTGTACGGTCCGTGTGTGTGTCTCAGTGTCAGTTCCTGTACATTCCGTGTGTGTCTCAGTGTCAGTTCCTGTACGGTCCGTGTGTGTCTCAGTGTCAGTTCCTGTACGGTCCGTGTGTGTGTCTCAGTGTCAGTTCCTGTACGGTCCGTGTGTGTCTCAGTGTCAGTTCCTGTACGGTCCGTGTGTGTCTCAGTGTCAGTTCCTGTACGGTCCGTGTGTGTGTCTCAGTGTCAGTTCCTGTACGGTCCGTGTGTGTGTCTCAGTGTCAGTTCCTGTACATTCCGTGTGTGTCTCAGTGTCAGTTCCTGTACGGTCCGTGTGTGTCTCAGTGTCAGTTCCTGTACATTCCGTGTGTGTCTCAGTGTCAGTTCCTGTACGGTCCGTGTGTGTGTCTCAGTGTCAGTTCCTGTACATTCCGTGTGTGTCTCAGTGTCAGTTCCTGTACGGTCCGTGTGTGTCTCAGTGTCAGTTCCTGTACGGTCCGTGTGTGTCTGTGTCAGTTCCTGTACGGTCCGTGTGTGTCTCAGTGTCAGTTCCTGTACGGTCCATGTGTGTCTCAGTGTCAGTTCCTGTACGGTCCATGTGTGTCTCAGTGTCAGTTCCTGTACGGTCCATGTGTGTCTCAGTGTCAGTTCCTGTACGGTCCGTGTGTGTCTCAGTGTCAGTTCCTGTACGGTCCGTGTGTGTGTCTCAGTGTCAGTTCCTGTACGGTCCGTGTGTGTCTCAGTGTCAGTTCCTGTACGGTCCGTGTGTGTCTCAGTGTCAGTTCCTGTACGGTCCGTGTGTGTGTCAGTGTCAGTTCCTGTACGGTCCATGTGTGTCTCAGTGTCAGTTCCTGTACGGTCCGTGTGTGTCTCAGTGTCAGTTCCTGTACGGTCCGTGTGTGTGTCTCAGTGTCAGTTCCTGTACATTCCGTGTGTGTCTCAGTGTCAGTTCCTGTACGGTCCGTGTGTGTCTCAGTGTCAGTTCCTGTACGGTCCGTGTGTGTGTCTCAGTGTCAGTTCCTGTACGGTCCGTGTGTGTCTCAGTGTCAGTTCCTGTACGGTCCGTGTGTGTCTCAGTGTCAGTTCCTGTACGGTCCGTGTGTGTGTCTCAGTGTCAGTTCCTGTACGGTCCGTGTGTGTGTCTCAGTGTCAGTTCCTGTACATTCCGTGTGTGTCTCAGTGTCAGTTCCTGTACGGTCCGTGTGTGTCTCAGTGTCAGTTCCTGTACATTCCGTGTGTGTCTCAGTGTCAGTTCCTGTACGGTCCGTGTGTGTGTCTCAGTGTCAGTTCCTGTACATTCCGTGTGTGTCTCAGTGTCAGTTCCTGTACGGTCCGTGTGTGTCTCAGTGTCAGTTCCTGTACGGTCCGTGTGTGTCTGTGTCAGTTCCTGTACGGTCCGTGTGTGTCTCAGTGTCAGTTCCTGTACGGTCCATGTGTGTCTCAGTGTCAGTTCCTGTACGGTCCGTGTGTGTGTCTCAGTGTCAGTTCCTGTACATTCTGTGTGTGTCTCAGTGTCAGTTCCTGTACGGTCCGTGTGTGTCTCAGTGTCAGTTCCTGTACAGTCTGTGTGTGTGTGTCTCAGTGTCAGTTCCTGTACGGTCCGTGTGTGTCTCAGTGTCAGTTCCTGTACGGTCCGTGTGTGTCTCAGTGTCAGTTCCTGTACATTCCGCGTGTGTCTCAGTGTCAGTTCCTGTACGGTCCGTGTGTGTGTCTCAGTGTCAGTTCCTGTACGGTCCGTGTGTGTGTCTCAGTGTCAGTTCCTGTACATTCCGTGTGTGTCTCAGTGTCAGTTCCTGTACGGTCCGTGTGTGTGTCTCAGTGTCAGTTCCTGTACAGTCCGTGTGTGTCTCAGTGTCAGCTCCTGTACGGTCCGTGTGTGTCTCAGTGTCAGCTCCTGTACGGTCCGTGTGTGTCTCAGTGTCAGTTCCTGTACGGTCCGTGTGTGTCTGTGTCAGTTCCTGTACGGTCCGTGTGTGTCTCAGTGTCAGTTCCTGTACGGTCCATGTGTGTCTCAGTGTCAGTTCCTGTACGGTCCGTGTGTGTGTCTCAGTGTCAGTTCCTGTACATTCTGTGTGTGTCTCAGTGTCAGTTCCTGTACGGTCCATGTGTGTCTCAGTGTCAGTTCCTGTACGGTCCGTGTGTGTGTCTCAGTGTCAGTTCCTGTACGGTCCATGTGTGTCTCAGTGTCAGTTCCTGTACGGTCCGTGTGTGTGTCTCAGTGTCAGTTCCTGTACATTCTGTGTGTGTCTCAGTGTCAGTTCCTGTACGGTCCGTGTGTGTGTCTCAGTGTCAGTTCCTGTACATTCTGTGTGTGTCTCAGTGTCAGCTCCTGTACAGTCCATGTGTGTCTCAGTGTCAGTTCCTGTACATTCTGTGTGTGTCTCAGTGTCAGTTCCTCTACGGTCCATGTGTGTCTCAGTGTCAGTTCCTGTACGGTCCGTGTGTGTGTCTCAGTGTCAGTTCCTGTACATTCTGTGTGTGTCTCAGTGTCAGTTCCTGTACGGTCCATGTGTGTCTCAGTGTCAGTTCCTGTACGGTCCGTGTGTGTCTCAGTGTCAGTTCCTGTACATTCTGTGTGTGTCTCAGTGTCAGTTCCTGTACGGTCCGTGTGTGTGTGTCAGTGTCAGTTCCTGTACGGTCCGTGTGTGTCTCAGTGTCAGTTCCTGTACGGTCCGTGTGTGTCTCAGTGTCAGTTCCTGTACATTCCGCGTGTGTCTCAGTGTCAGTTCCTGTACGGTCCGTGTGTGTCTCAGTGTCAGTTCCTGTACATTCCGTGTGTGTCTCAGTGTCAGTTCCTGTACAGTCCGTGTGTGTCTCAGTGTCAGTTCCTGTACGGTCCGTGTGTGTCTCAGTGTCAGTTCCTGTACGGTCCGTGTGTGTGTCTCAGTGTCAGTTCCTGTACGGTCCGTGTGTGTCTCAGTGTCAGTTCCTGTACGGTCCGTGTGTGTCTCAGTGTCAGTTCTTGTACAGTCCGTGTGTGTCTCAGTGTCAGTTCCTGTACGGTCCGTGTGTGTCTCAGTGTCAGTTCTTGTACAGTCCATGTGTGTGTGTGTGTGTCTCAGTGTCAGTTCCTGTACGGTCCGTGTGTGTCTCAGTGTCAGTTCCTGTACGGTCCGTGTGTGTCTCAGTGTCAGTTCCTGTACAGTCTGTGTGTGTCTCAGTGTCAGTTCCTGCATGGTCCGTGTGTGTCTCAGTGTCAGTTCCTGTACGGTCCGTGTGTGTCTCAGTGTCAGTTCCTGCATGGTCCGTGTGTGTCTCAGTGTCAGTTCCTGTACAGTCCGTGTGTGTCTCAGTGTCAGTTCCTGCATGGTCCGTGTGTGTCTCAGTGTCAGTTCCTGTACGGTCCGTGTGTGTGTCTCAGTGTCAGTTCCTGTACAGTCTGTGTGTGTCTCAGTGTCAGTTCCTGTACGGTCCGTGTGTGTGTCTCAGTGTCAGTTCCTGTACAGTCCGTGTGTGTCTCAGTGTCAGTTCCTGTACAGTCTGTGTGTGTCTCAGTGTCAGTTCCTGTACGGTCCGTGTGTGTGTCTCAGTGTCAGTTCCTGTACGGTCCGTGTGTGTGTCTCAGTGTCAGTTCCTGTACGGTCCGTGTGTGTGTCTCAGTGTCAGTTCCTGTACAGTCCATGTGTGTCTCAGTGTCAGCTCCTGTACGGTCCGTGTGTGTCTCAGTGTCAGTTCCAGTACGGTCCATGTGTGTGTCTCAGTGTCAGTTCCTGTACGGTCCGTGTGTGTCTCAGTGTCAGTTCCTGTACAGTCCGTGTGTGTCTCAGTGTCAGCTCCTGTACGGTCCGTGTGTGTCTCAGTGTCAGTTCCAGTACGGTCCATGTGTGTGTCTCAGTGTCAGTTCCTGTACGGTCCGTGTGTGTCTCAGTGTCAGTTCCTGTACAGTCCGTGTGTGTCTCAGTGTCAGCTCCTGTACGGTCCGTGTGTGTCTCAGTGTCAGTTCCAGTACGGTCCATGTGTGTGTCTCAGTGTCAGTTCCTGTACGGTCCGTGTGTGTCTCAGTGTCAGTTCCTGTACGGTCCGTGTGTGTCTCAGTGTCAGTTCCTGTACGGTCCGTGTGTGTGTCTCAGTGTCAGTTCCTGTACGGTCCGTGTGTGTGTCTCAGTGTCAGTTCCTGTACGGTCCGTGTGTGTGTCTCAGTGTCAGTTCCTGTACGGTCCGTGTGTGTGTCTCAGTGTCAGTTCCAGTACGGTCCGTGTCCGTCAGTTCCTGGACATTCTGGGACAATTTTACCATTTTGATTTGAAGCGCTGAATTTGGGCGTGATTATGATCAGATTTGGAAATCTGTTCTCAGGCGCCCTCATACGGATCTGGGACCTGAATCACCCTGCGGGCGGTGCTGAGCGTGCCTAAAATGATCGGAGCTCTGAACTGCGCACGTGCAGTAAAACAAAATTTGAAAAACGCGTTCCCCCCACATCATGCCCAGGTTGCAAATAATGGGATCCATGGCTCCCACAGACATTGCCCCAACCCCACAACGTTACTGTATGCCTTATCCACCCACTCCCCACTACCCAGACCGATCGCGACCCCCTGCCCCACTTCCCCGCACTGATCGCTTGCAGGGTAGCAGCGCACCGCCTCCCCCAGCCCCCGTGCTCCCCCACCACCCCCCCTGCTCCTGCGCTCCCCCCTCCCCCTCCCCCCACCCCCCAACAGCAGAGAATGATCTGGCCTGCCAAACCGCTGCCCCCCCACCCCCCAAACGTGATGGTAAATGGGGAAATGCCGGTAAGATTAATTAATTCAATTTAACTGTTTGCAAATGCATCTAAATTGCCGTTATGCTCGATTCGGAAGCGGTCCCAATCGCAGCCATTTTCGGGTAAAGTGGGAATCTGCACAGACGCAGCTACGGATCGCGCTATTCACCTCATTCCCGACTTTACCAACTTTTCACGCCCAAAAACTGGCCCAGCGCAGTGGTAAAATCGGGCCCTCTGTCTGTGTGTGCTCAGAGACAACTCCTGTCCTTAACGAGATACACATTGCTATTAGAATAACGTAGGATCAGTTCCTGTGTATTATGTTTGACAGTCGAAACAGCACAGTTTAGATGTGATGTATGACACAGACCTGGACTGTCTGCTGCTGCTTGTCATTTGCACTGGGAGAGTTGAGGCCTGTAGCTTGATGAAGGAGAAGTTGTCTCGCTGCTTGGAGAGCCTGCATTCAAACAGGAAGAAAAGAGACAAATGAGAAAAGGCTGTAGATCCCAAATCCTTTTCACACTGACCCCAAATTAACTGTCTGGTCAAACCTTAATGGAAAACTACAGCCACGCCAGCTGTGTCTGACTATACACACCTGTGTCACAGCATTCACATCTGGGATCACCGAGCACTGCACAGTTGTTTGTGGAAAATTGTCACTTAACATCTGTGCAGGTGTCTAGAAACACACAGAGAAACACAGAAACTAGAAGCAGGAGAAGGAGGAGGCCATTTGGCCCTTTCAAGCCTACTCCACCATTCATTTTGATCATGGCTGATCATTAAATTCAATATCCTGATCCCGCCTTCCCCCCAACATCTCTTGACCCCTTCAGCCCCAAGAGCGATATCTAATTTCTTCTTGAAATTACACAATGTTTTGGCCTCAACTACTTTCTGTGGGAGTGAATTCCACACATTCACCACCCTCTGGGTGAAAAAATTTCTCCTCATCTTAGTTCTAAAAGGTTTACCCCTTATCCTCAAACTATGACCCTTGGTTCTGGATTCCCTGACCATCGGGAACATTCTTTCTGAATCTACCCTGTCTAACCCTGTGAGAATTTTCTACGTTTCTATGAGATCCCCTCTCACTCTTCTAAACTCCAGTGAATATAATCCTAACCAATTTAGTCTCTCATCAAATAATAGACCCACCCCCCCATCCCAGGAATCAACCTGGTAAACCTCCCTAATAAAGCATTGCAAACTGTAACTTTCCCTCTTTTCAATATAATCTGTGACAGCATTAGGTTTACTCGGAAGAGTTGGGTAAAATTCCACGTGTGTGGCATTACCACAACTTCCTGTTTCAATTCTGACGCTGTCTCTCCCTCTGGATTTGAGGTGTATCGAAGCTGAAGCCTCCAAGCTCCTTCCTGGGTCTGACTTGTATATTCCAGTCCCAGGAAGTGGGAATAGAATCATCCCCAACTTCCCTGGGTTAGGGAGGGGACGAGGTGGTCCAGGGTTCTATCTCCGATCAAGTTCACCCTGGACAACCACAGACACACCTCACTGCTACAACAACTTGCAATTCTATAGCACCTCTGACAAAAGAAATGGTGGCACAGTGGTTAGCACTGTTGCCTCACAGCACCAGGAAGCGGGGTTCAAATCCAGCCTCGGGTGACTGTGTATGTGGAATCTGCACATTCTTCCTGTGTCTACATGGGTTTTCTCCCACAGTCGAAAGATGTGCGCGTTAGGTAGATTGGCTATGCTAAAGTGTCAGGGGATTAGCAGGGTAAATACATGGAGTTACGGGAATAGGGCCTGGGTGGGATTGTGGTCGGTACAGACTCGATGGGCCAAATGGCCTCCATTTGCACCGTAGGGATTCTATGAAAACACCTCAAAGCAATTCACAGGAGCGTAATCAGACAAATCTCAATACCATCCCCAAGGCAGGAGTGGTGAATGAGGAGTTGGGATAAATATGTGGGCTTTCAGGAAGATCAGAAAGTTGGAAAAGGAGCTGGAGAGGTTTAGGGAGGGAATTCCTGGGAAAAACAACAGGAGGAATGATAAGGATTGTTAATGTGGCAATGACTGAGGCAGTGACAGTGCCCATTATGGAACTTTTTGATCTAGTTTAGGCTCGGTGCTCAGTTTTGTACTTTCCCAGCGTATTCAGTTCAGAAAAAAACAATCAGTTTAGAAAGTTTGACGAGAATAAACCAGATTATTGAGAATGAATAGAAACAGTTAATTATAATGTGGAAACTGTGCCAGTATATGAGAAATTAGTGCACTAAACATGAAGAACAAAGAAAATTCCAGCACAGGAACAGGCCCTTCGGCCCTCCAAGCCTGCACTGACCATGCTGCCCAACTGAATTAAAACCCCTCACCCTTCCAGGGATTATATCCCTCTATTCCCATCCTATTCATGTATTTGTCCAGACGCCCCTTAAAAGGGGTTTCCACTACCTACCCCGGTAGCAAGTTCCAGACGCCCACCGCCCTCTGTGTAAAAAACTTGCCTTGTACATCTGTATTGTCATAAGCTGTGTGGTTATGCCTCTGGAATAGTAATCCAGATATTCCATTAAGCGGGTTTTGGCAGGTTTAACTGGGAGAAACCTGGGTACTAACCCAGGGACAGTTACCTCAGCGTGTATGTGTTAGAGAGAGCTTTTTGCTGAAACCCATTAAAGATCATGTTACTGCTCTCCACTTTTCGGAAGAATTGAAAAACAGGAAAGTTTTGTAAAATTTTTATAGAAGTTTATTTTGACCACACTTGGGTCACTGTGGTCAAAGTGGCAGCAGTGTCGACAAGATGCAACTCAGCAAGCTCCTTCAACAGCACCTTCCAAACCCATGATCTTTACTATCTTTACCGCTGGCACGGTGGCACAGTGGTTAGCACTGCCACGTCACAGCATCTGGGACCTGGGTTCAATTCTGACCTTGGGTCACTGTCTGTGGAAAGTCTACACGTTCTCCCCGTGTCTGCGTGGGTTTCCTCTGGGTGCTCTGGTTTCCTCCCACAGTCCAAAAATGTGTGGGTTAGGTGGATTGCCTGTGTTAAATTGCCTCTTGGTGTCAGGGGGAGTAGCAGGGTAAATGCATATGTCTGTGGGGATAGGGCCTGGGTGTGATTGTGGTCAGTGCAGACTCGATGAGCTGAATGGCCTCCTTCTGCGCTGTAAGATTCTATGATTTTAGAAGGACAAGAACATAACATAAGAAATAGGAGCAGGAGTAGGCCATCTAGCCCTTCGAGCCTGCCCCGCCATTCAATAAGATCATGGCTGATCTGTCGCTGCTCAGTTCCACATTCCCGCCCTCTCCCCATAACCCTTAATCCCCTCTCTTATCAAAAACCCATCAACCCGCATCTTAAAATATTTAGCGAGGCAGCCTCCACCACTTCAACGGGCAGAGAATTCCAGAGATTCACCACCCTTTGAGTGAAGAAGTTCCTCCACAACTCCGTTCTAAACCACCCCCCCTTTATCTTGAGGCTGTGCCCTCTAGTCCTACTGTCCTTTCTGAGCGGGAAGAGTCTCTCCACCTCTATCCTATCCATCCCATTCATCATCTTATACGTCTCAATGAGATCTCCCCTCATTCTTCTAAACTCTAACGAGTACAAGCCTAGTTTATTCAGCCTCTCCTCATAGCTCAACCCCCTCAACTCCGGTATCAGCCTAATAAACCTCCTCTGCACTCCCTCCAAGGCCAAAATATCCTTGCGTAAGTACGGCGCCCAAAACTGCACACAGTACTCCAGCTGCGGCCTCACCAATGCCCTATACAGCCGCAGCAAGACCTCCCTACTTTTATATTCAATCCCCCTCGCTATGAAGGCCAGCATCCCATTCGCCTTCCTGACCACCTGCTGCACCTGCAAGCTGGGTTTTTGCGACTCATGCATAAGGACTCCGAGGTCCCTCTGCACCGTCGCCTGCTGCAGTTTTTCGCCACGTAAGTAATAATCCTTCCTACCATTCTTCCTACCAAAGTGGACCATCTCGCACTTGCCAACATTAAATTCCACTTGCCATTTCCTGGCCCATTTGCCCAGCCTATCTAGATCCTTCTGTAGACTCTCCACACCCTCCGCACAATTTGCCGTTCCACCAATCTTGGTGTCATCAGCAAATTTCGACACCCTACACTCGGTTCCCACCTCCAGATCATCTATATAAATGGTAAATAGCTGAGGCCCCAGCACCGACCCCTGGGGCACTCCACTAGTCACCATCCGCCAATTCGAATAGCACCCATTGACCCCCACTCTCTGCCTCCTATTTGGCAACCAATCCTCTATCCACGCTAACACCCTACCCCCAACTCCATGTCCCCTGACCTTCTGCAATAACCTCTTGTGAGGTACCTTGTCAAACGCCTTCTGAAAATCAAGAAAGACCACATCCACCGGCTCTCCTCTATCCACCGCCCTAGACACATCCTCATAGAACTCCAGTAAATTTGTCAGACACGACTTCCCTTTAATGAAACTGTGCTGCGTCTGCTCTATCAAGCAATTCCTCTCAAGATGCCTCGCTATTTCCTCCTTGATGACGGATTCTAACATTTTACCTACAACAGACGTTAAACTAACCGGCCTATAATTCCCTGCCTTTTGCCTGGCACCCTTCTTAAACAACGGCGTAACATTAGCCGTTTTCCAATCTTCCGGCACTTCCCTGGAATCCAGCGACGTCTGGAAAATAACCACCAAGGCATCCACTATCACCTCCGCCATTTCTTTCAGGACCCTCGGATGCATTCCATCCGGTCCTGGGGACTTGTCCACAATCAGCCCCTCCAGTCTGTCGAGCACCACCTCTCTAGTAACAGTAATGTCATTAAGACCCTCCAGTCCTACCACCTTTCCATCTCTAACACCCGACAAATTATTCACGTCCTCCTCCGTGAAGACAGAAACAAAAAAGTTATTGAGGACCTCAGCCATATCCCCATCCCCTACCACTAAGTCCCCCTTCTCATCCTCTAAGGGACCAACGTTCACCCTAGCCAGCCTCTTCCTTTTTATATATTTATAAAAACTCTTGCTATCCTTTTTTATATTAAGTGCTAGCCCAGCTTCATAGTTTCTCCTACCCTTCTTTATCAACTTCTTTGTCAATCTTTGTTGACATTTAAACCTCTTCCAATCCTCTTCTCGCCCGCTACTCTTAGTGATAATTGGCCAGTTGAGAGGCTGAATTGAGTTGAGGTGATGTAGGTCCTGCCCAATCCCTATAAGGGCAACAGTTACCTGGGAACAACACCCGGAGGTTCCCCTCCAAGTCACTCACCATCCTGACTTGGAAATATATCACCGTTCTTCATTGTCGATGGGTCAAAATCTTGGACTTCCCTCCCTAACAGCACTGTGGGTGTACCTACCCCTCAGGGACTGCAGCGGTTCAAGCTATAGCTCACCATTACCTTCTCAAGGGCAACAAGGGATGGGCAATAAATGCTGGCCCAGCCAGCGACACCCACATCTTGTAAATGGATAAAGTTGCATCAAGGCTACAGAGGAATTGGATTTGGTGTAAAAGTGTTTGATGTTAGAACTTAGAGGAAAGGCTCAGCAGATTTAACTTTGTGCTTCTGGAAAAGAAAAGGTTGAGGGAGATCAAATCGAGATTATTATCTTTATGAAGGCAGTTGATTGAGCAGGTAGAGGCAGAAAGTTATAGTCCATCACCAGGGGGTTTGGAGTGGGGGTGTCCAGTAAAATTCCCCGGGTGGTCCTTCCTGATGCCCCAGCCTATCTACAGTTTTATAGGGATTGAGCAGGACCTACATCACCTCAACTCAATTCAGCCTCTCAACTGGCCAATTATCGTCCATTTAAAGGCTGTTCCTCATCAGACCTGGGCAGGATTGCCTCCCTCTGGAACCATGCTCTCTCCCCCCTGACCTTTCTTTCAAGACCTCTATCTTCCTGCCACCCCCACCTCGTATCTACACTCATCCAGCCCATCATGGGACCCCCTGTTCTCAGTTCAATCTGGACTCCAGGACATAAAATCTGATAGTCTCATTTTTGACCACTGCTGTCACTGGTACTTCATGGATTACAGAGCTGCCAGCTGATTGGATAGGCTGTGATCTCCGTGAGCTGACCATCTCCAGCCAATTAAACGTTCCTTGAAGCAGTAAACGGCTGCAGGACCGCTGTGCATCCAGCCAACTTCTCAGGTGCGCTTGGGAGAAATCTCGCCATCCAAAAAAATCCGAGAAAAAAGATGTTTTTACATCTGGGAGAGGCCAAAACTAAGAACCATCAAAAGAAAATGGTCACCAATAATTAGGAAGAAATTTCTTTATCCAGAGATTGGTGAGAATGTGGAACCCACTAACATGGGGAATGGGTTGAAGAGAAACTTCAAAATGCTCCTATGCAGAGGGATCTGGTGTCCTTGTACATGAATTACTGAAAGTTAATGTGCAGGTGCAGCAGGTAATAAGGAAAGCAAAGGGAATTTTGGCATTCATTGCTCATGGAATAGTGTATAAAAGTAGGAAAGTCCTGTTGCAACTGTATAGGACATTGATGAGACCACATCTGGAGAACTTTGCCCAGTTCTGGAGCCTTTATTTGAGGAAGGATGTAAATGCAGTTCAGGGGAGGTCCAGGCATGAAGAACTTGATTTAGAAAGTGCAATTGAGAAATTGAGGCGTATGTTCTCTGGAGTTTAGAAGAATGAGAGGAGATCTAATTACCATCTAAATGGGATCAAAGGTTATGGGGAGAAAGCAGAATTAGGCGATTGCGTTGGATGATCGACCATGATCGTAATGAATGGTGGAGCAGGCTGGAAGGGCCAAATGGCCTCCTCCTGCTCCTGTCTTCTATATTTCTGTGTTTCTAGAAGATGATGAGGAGGGTTGACAGGATAGATGCAGAGTGGATGTTTCCATTTGTTGGACATTCTCGAATGAGAGGCCGTTTAGGCAGCACTGTGGCACAATGGTTAGCACTCACAGTGCCAGGGACCTGAGTTTGATTCCTGGCTTGGGTTACTGTCTGTGTGGAGTCTGCACATTCTCCCCATGTCTGCATGGGTTTCCTCCAGATGCTCCAGTTTCCTGCCACAGTCCAAAGATGTTCAGGTTTGGTTGATTGGCCATGCTAAATTGCCACTTAATGTCCTGGGGTGTGTAGGTTAGAGGGATTAGCAAGGTAGATATGTGGGGTTATGGGAATAGGGCCTGAGCGGGATTGTTGTCAGTGCAGACCTGATGGGCCAAATGGCCTCCTGTAGGGATTCTACGATTGTTTTAGGCTAAGGAATGGCAGATTTAAACAGAAATGAGGATGAACTGTTTCACCCAAAGGGGTGTGAATCTGTGGAATTCTCCATCCTGCAGGGGAGTCTGGAACGCCGGAGGAGGTAGATAGGTTTTAATTAGTGGTGGGATGCAGGGCTATGGGGAGCGGGCTGGAAAGTGGAGTTGAGGCAGAGATGAGATCAGCCATGATTGTATTGAATGGCGGAGCAGGTTGGAGGGGCTGAATGGCCTCCTCCTGTACATAGTTCTTGAGGTTAATAATATTGGTAGATTTAAGCAGAAGCTGGATAAACATGAGGGAGAAAGGAATGGAAGGAAATGTTGATAGGGTGAAATGAAGCAGGGGGTGAGGGTTTGTGATATGCGTTAACACCAGCGCAAAGCAGTCGGGCAAAACAGGCTGTTTCTGTGTTGTAAATCTTACCCAATTCAATGTAAAACTGACAGCTTTGAGTGCTTTAGCACAACCTCTTGTACACTCCCAGATCCTAACCAGTGTCCTTACAGAGAGTCCCCCCAGCACACTGCCTCATGAAGTGGAACTCGAGAGAAAATAGCTGCAAACTCTCAAGAGGTGTAGAGGAGAGAACCGGAACTGTGTGACAGACAATTCAAACCATTCAGCAGTGACACAGAGACAACGGCAAGGCAGGAGGAAAGAGCTCCTCTTGGGGATCAACCATTCAGTGTTTTCCAGATGAATGTGCAGTGGCACACTGAGATACATCAGACATTCACTATCAACTAATTCTGGGCTGCAGTGGGAGTGGGGCGGGGGATTGGTTGGGGGGGGGAGAGACACCTCCACCTTCTTATGGGCAATTAGGGATGGGCAACAAATACTGGCCTGGGCAGCGACACCCACATCGCGTGGAATAACTTGTTAAAAATCAGGGAATTATTAACGTAGGTACAGAGTGACACAGGGATGGACAACCCCAACACAGGTCAGAAAGATACTCATTAACTAAATTCTACACTGATAGAGGTACTTGTAACACAGTTCTTCACCAACACACTGAGGATCCACTAACAACTGATACTGAACCCATTAATATAATGTCTTGTCTGAGAGACACTCTGAACAATACAGGAACATTCCAACAGGATGCCACCGTGTCAGTGACATCGCAACCATTGTGCAGCAAAGTAAGGACCCAGACGCCTAAACATTGATTTAGAATCCTGACACTGAACAGTGTCAGTAACCGAGCAATATACTCATACACTGATTGATTTGATTTGATTTATTATTGTTACATGTATTAACACACAGTGAAAAGTATTGTTTCTTGTGCGCTATACAGATAAAGCATACTGTTCATTGAGAAGGAAAGGAGAGGGTGCAGAATGTAGTGTTACAGTCATAGCTAGGATGAAGAGAAAGATCAACTTAATGCAAGGTAGGTCCGTTCAAAAGTTTGACAGCAGCAGGGAAGAAGCTGTTCTTGAGTCGGTCGGTACGGGACCTCAGGCTTTTGTATCTTTTCCCCGATGGAAAAAGGTGGACGAGAGAATGTCCGGGGTGAGTGAAGGTTTTTGGGAAGGTAAGGGGATGGTATGGGAGCAGGGATGACTGTGGGGGGAAATATAGGAACAGATATATAAACCCTCAGGTACATTACTACATGTGGCAGGTTTGGGAGAGAGTTACGAGGTGGTTTTGTGACTGGAACACACTGCCTGAAGGGGAAGTAGAGGCAAAAAAACCCTCAACTCACTGACAAGGTGCCTGGATTTGTAGTTGAAATGCTGCAGTCAGCAGGGCTGTGGACCAAATGCTGGAAAGTGGGGTTAGGCCGGGTGCTCGTTTATTGGCCAGCATAGGCATGATGGACAGAGTGGCCTCTTTTTGCATTGTAAACTTTCTATAAATCTATGGAAACGTGTTCAAATCCCGACACGACAGATGGGAAATTTGATTACAGTGAATTATTGAAATAAATCTGGAATAATAAACCTGGATCAGTTTTGGTGACCATGAAACCACTCAGCTGTTAGAAACATTGATCAGGTTCAATATCTGGTTTTCTTCACCGCTCTGATCTTTCTGTGAGTCCAGACCCACAGCAATGTGCCCGGCAAACCTCTCAGTGTTTGTGGATAAATAAAAAGGGAGGCAGTGTTCCTGCCACACATTCCTGTTGTAAGATTAATGATCGGGATCTGTATGGACATTCCGACACTATACGACAGTAATGGATCCCTGATACACCCAGCAAACTGAAAGCTAACCAATCACAAGAGTATTAAATATAACTGTTTACAGTGTTAATGGTCACCATCAGAAAGCTTTTAACTGACAGAAACTTGCTGATTGGAAGCTTAGAATCATAGAATCCCTACAGCACAGAAGGAGGCCATTTGGCCTATCGAGTCTGTACTGACCACAATCCCACCCAGGCCCTATTCCCAGAACCCTTATTTACCCTGCTAATCCCCCTGACATTAGGGTCAATTTAGCTTGGCCAATCAACCTAACCAGCACATGCTACAAACTGTGGGAGGAAACCAGAGGAAACGCACGCAGATGGGGAGGGGGGGATCGTGCAGACTCCGCACAGACAGTAACCTGAAGCTGGAATTGAACCCAGGTCCCTGGCACTGTGAGGCAGCAGCGCTAACCACTGTGCCACCGTGCTGCCCTAGTCTGTGTTCTGGAGAAGGGGATAAAACAAATGCAAGTGGCTGCAGAATCTTCAGACTGGCACAGCGAGGGAATCAGTGGTAAATAAACAGAGGATTAATTTCCTGAAGTGAATATAAATCAATAACTGTTGGTCACCACAGATTGAGAAAGGGTGGATAACCTTTAAACATCACTTTGAATGTTTTGAACTGGTGAATATTCTGATTTAGTAAATCCAGAAAGCTAGAGAACTTTGAAAGCAGCTTGCATTCTATTTCATAGAATACTACAGTGCAGAAGGGGGCCATTTGGCCCATCAAGTCTGCACCAACAATAATTCCACCCAGGTCCTATCCCCATAACCCCCATACATTTACCCCAGCTAGTCTCCCTGACACTAAGGGGCATTTTAGCCTGGCCAATCAACCTAACCCGCACATCTTTGGACTGTGGGAGGAAACCAGAGCACCCGGAGGAAACCCACGCAGACACAAGGAGAATGTGCAAACTCCACACAGACAGTGACTCAAGCCAGGAATTGAACCTGGATCCCTGGCGCTGTGAGACAGCAGTGTTAACCACTATACTGCCTTCAGTATCTATTTTTATTCATTTATGGGATGTGGGTGTCATTGGCTAGGTCAGTATTTATTGCCCATCTCTAGTTGTCCTTGAGAAGGTGGTGATGAGCTGCCTTCTTGAATTGCTGCAGCCCATGTGGTGTAGGTACACCCACAGTGCTGTTAGGCTTTTGATCCAGCGACAATGAAGGAATGGTGATACATTTCCAAGTCAGAGCGGTGAGTGGTTTGGAGGGGAACATCTAATACACTGAAGATGCCCCAAAGCAATTACAACAAGTGAAGTACTTTAAATAGAGATGCAGTTACTTTTGTAATGTAGGGGAGATTGGCAGCCAATTAGCATACAGCAAGGTTCCACAAACAGTAATGAGATAATGATTGGATGATCTGTTAGTGATGATATAGAATTATGCAGCATACAGAGCACTAAATCAGTCCATTCAACCCAACCCTGTCCATGCCTGTGTCCCTGAGACATACGAACATAAGAAATAGGAGCAGGAGTAGGCCAGCAGGAGACAAATACACAGGAGTCGAGGGAGAATTCATTTCAGACTCAATGGAGGAAAACTCACTTCACTCAAAGAAACAGGAGGAGGCCATTCAGCCCCTCCAGCCTGTTCCATCATTCAACTAGATCATGCTGCACTATAGCCATATCCCTTAATATCTTTATTACCAAAAATCTATCCAACTCTATCTTAAGCATACTCTGGGGTAGAGAATTCCAAAAATTCACTACCCTCTGAGTGACGATGTTCCTCCTCATCCCAGTCCCAAACAGTCAGCCCCTTATTCTGAAACAGTGCCTCTGGTTCTGCACCCACTCCCCCACCTCCCTGCCCAGTCCAAGAGAAACATCCTTCCTGAATCCACCTTGTTGAGCTCTGTAGGAATTTTTTATGCTTTCAGGAATCAGTCTGATGAACTTCTATGTCCAGTATTTGCTTCCTCAGATAAGGAGATCGAAACTGAACTCTGGGTGTGGTCTCACCAAGGCTTTGTATAACTCTGTATCTTTACTCCTGTCCTCAAATCCTCTCGTAATAAAGGCCAACATACCATTTACCTTCCTCGTTGCTTGCTGATCCCACCTATTAGCTTGCAGTGACGGGTGAACGAGGACACCCAGCTCCCCTGGGACATCAACACTTTCCAATCTCTCACCATTTAACAAATACTCTGGGCAAATTCTCCTAATATAATTCTAAGTGTTGAATTCATGGGAAAATTGGAGTAATTCACGTTGTTTTTGACAATGGGAGTTCAGACTAGAATCTCCGCACTCTGTGCACTGCAGGGCACCAGTATGAATATCATTACATTTCAGCGGGCAGAGCCTATTCCCGCTGGAGAGGCCGGCAGCATTGCGATGAGCGGGGCACTGTGCATGTGTTGACCTATCAGTGTTGAGATGGGTGCATGTGCAGTGGCCCCGCACCGATGATCTCCCGATTGCTGACCAGCTCGATCACTGGCCAGCCTCACGACCCCCGCAATGCTGGCTCTTCACCCTCTCTATGATCTGGTTGCTGGTCCCCCCACCATTCCCGGGCACAGCCCTAACCCCCCTTTCCTCAGCCCACCACAGTCCCAATCCCCACCCTCCCCCCCCCCACCTCCAACCCCGCAGTGCCGACCCCCTCCACAATACTGACCCCGCAGCAGGCTGACCAACCCCCTTGAGCAATGCTAGGGGGCCCAGGTTGACACTGCCAGGGTGCCAGTGCCCAAGGGGCACCACCTAGTGCTCAATCCCTGGGGTGGGGGGGGGACAATTTCCCCTTCTTCATTCCTGCAGGGAAGGGCTGTTAGTCCCCCAAAAGTGGGGAGCCAGTGTAAACCCAGCTGGAGTGAAATACCCCTGAGTGGATTGGGGTGAGAAAGGTGGGAGACTTCAGTCCGGGTCCACTAATTGCATTTAAATTAGACTAAAATTAGATTTAACATACTTACACCGCCTCTCCACTGATTTCTGGCATGGAGGAAATGCCACCAGAAATCTGGCGCTGGAGACACTATTGCAGCAGAAACATGTGCAAATTCCACACATTGCCCCCCTCCCCCCCACCACCCCCCTCATACCCCCACCCCGCAGCAGGATGGCAGAATTGACCCTCTTGTATTTTTGCTTTTCCTACAAAAGTAGATAACTTCACATTTTTCCACATTATTTACCATCTGCCATGTTCTTGTCCACT
The DNA here is from genome assembly GCF_965287045.1 of Carcharhinus amblyrhynchos. Classification (NCBI taxonomy): domain Eukaryota; kingdom Metazoa; phylum Chordata; class Chondrichthyes; order Carcharhiniformes; family Carcharhinidae; genus Carcharhinus; species Carcharhinus amblyrhynchos. The sequence goes on along the minus strand of NC_137345.1, from coordinate 828,704 downwards.
CACTCAGTCTGTCTAAATCCCTTTGACGTCTCTTTGCGTCCTCCTCACAACTCACATTCCCATCAATTTTGTGTCGTCAGTAAATTTGGAAATATTACATTTTATCCCCACATTGATCTGGATTGTGAACAGCTGGGGTCCTGGTGCTGATCCTTGTTTTACCCCACTAGTCACTGCCTCTGACCTGAGACTGATCCGTTTATCCCAGTCTCAGTTTCCTGTCCATTAACCAATTCTCAATCCATCTCAGTATCTTTCCCCCAATCCCAGGAGCTCTAATTTTGTTTACTAACCTCCTGTGTGGGACCTTAACGAAAACCTTCTGAAAATCCAAATACACCACATCCACTGGTTCCCCTTTATCTGTTCCATGAATTACATCCTCAAACAACTCCAACAAATTTGTCAAAGATAATTTCCTTTTCACTTTGATTCTACCCAAATTCACATCAGAATCTAATTGTTTAGTTATCGCATCCTTTGCAATAGATTTTAGCATTCCCCAACTGCAGATGTCAGGCTAACTGGTCTGTAATTCCCAGTTTTTTCTCTCCCTCCTTTCTAAAACAGTGGGATTACACTTTCTACTTTCCAATCTGCAGGAACTGTTCCAGAATCTATAGAATTTGGGAGAATGAGCAACAATGCATCCACTATCTCCACAGCCCCCACTTTCAGCACCCTAGGATATCGATCAAGTCCGGGCGAGTTATCAACTTTCAGTCCCAGTAATTTTTCCTGTGCTAATTTTTTATGAATGCTAATTTCCTTCATGCCCTCATTCTTGCCAGTTGCCTCGCAAGGGCTGTGAATTTTTGAAATATTTTACCCCAGAGGGTTGTGGATCTGCCACCCTGGGTATATTTGAATCATAGAATCCCTACTGTACACAATAGGCCATTCATCCCATCAAGTCTGCACTGGCTCACTGACAGAGTATCTCACCCAAGTAAACCTCCCCTCTTCCTTATCCCTGTAACCCCACACTTTGTAAGAAGTCTCACAACACCAGGTTAAAGTCCAACAGGTTTATTTGGCAGCAAGATTCACTAGCTTTCGGAGCGCTGCCCCTTCGTCAGGTGAGTGGGAGTTCTGTTCACAAACAGGGGATATAAAGACACAAACTCAATTTACAAAATAATGGTTGGAATGCGAGTCTTTACAGGTAATCAAGTCTCAAAGGTACAGACAATGTGAGTAGAGAGATGGTTAAAGAGATGGGTATTGTCTCCAGACAGGACAGTTAGTAAGATTTTGCAAGCCCAGGCAAGTCATGGGGGTTACAGATAGTGTGACATGAACCCCACAGTCATCCACAAACGCCAAGAGACCAACAGCGAACACAATGAGACAGCCAATGAACCGGAACAGCCGACAGAGAGATCCGCAGTGCAGCAACTGAAGAGGAAAGAGTTGAATTGGATTTCTCCGGAAGGCCACTACCCTCGACTGGACATGTATGCCTCAGCCATCAGGAGGTGAGGCAATGCCAGATTGATCAACCACACTCACAAGACAGCTCGGAACATCATCCAATCACAACGCAACGCCATCCATGCCCTCAAGACCAACTACAACATTGTCATCGAACCAGCAGACAAAGGAGGGGCCATCATCATCCTGAACAGAATGGATTGCTGTAAAGAAGGGTACCGACGAAGGAGCAGCAAGTGCTCTGAAAGCTAGTGGATTTTGCTACCAAGTAAAGCTGTTAGACTTTAACCTAGTGTTGTTTACCCCAGTCCAACTCCAGCATCTCCACATTACCCCACATATTACCATAGCTAATCCCACTAACCTTCAGATTGTGGGACACTAAGGGGCAATTTAGCATGGCCAGTCCACCTAACCTGCACATCTTTAGATTGTGGGAGGAAACCGGAGCACCCGGAGGAAACCCACACAGACACAGGGACAATGTGCAGACTCCTCACAGACAGTGACCCAAGCCGGGAATTGAACCCCGGTCCCTGGTGCTGTGAGGCAGCAGTGCTAACCACTGTGCCACTGTTGTACCCATGGTATCCTTGAGGCTGGGATAAAACAGATTTTTGGTCTCTCATGGACTCAGGAGAGGGATATAGGGAGCAGAGCTGCAGCTGAAGATCAGCCATCGTGGTACTCAATGGTGGAGCAAGCTTGATGGGCCAAATGGTCCACTGGTGATCTCATTTCTTATGTTCCCCCTGATTACCTTTAGAATAATGGTCATGGGATATCTTATGTTGCCCTTGGTGAAGTGTGGGAGGGGGGCTTAATGGTAGAAACTGGGCAGCATGGGCAAGTTGGGCCGAAGGGCCTGTTTCCATGCTGAAAACCTCTATGACTCTACGATTGGCCCCACTATCCCCAAATCCTTCATATATCATTAAGATTGAGAAATACATCAATCTTGGTCTTGGACGTACTCAATGACTGAGCTCCCACAGCCCTCAGGATGGAGAATTCCAAAGATTCACCACCCTCAGAGAAGAAACTCCTCCTTATATCAATCTTCACCTGTCCCTTATTCTAAGGGGAAGAGAGAAAGAGAGAGAGAGAGAGGGAGAAAGAGGGAAGATAGAGAAAGGGGGAAGAGAGAAAAAGGGTAATGAAAGAAAAAGTTGGGAAGGGCGAGAGAAAGAGGGAGTGAGGGAAAATGGGGTGATGGAGAGAGAAAGCCTGAGGATAGATTCCAGATGGGGAGGGGGGATTCACACTGAATGTATCTGGACTTGAGCCCAGTGACAGAGGGGCCATGGGCTTCAGTGAAAGGATGTGATGGTCACCCTCCTATAGTTTGCCCTTATCTTTGCAGGTTTGTACATGACTCAATTCCTGCTATTTTCACACCAACCAGAGGTAATGCTACCTTTGGAACACAGTTGGTAACGTGGTGATAGCAGCACGAGAAACTCCTGTAAATCAGATCTCTTAAAAACGACTGATGTGTGAAGGTTTACAACATCAAAGAGCCACATTGCAGCACTTTCACCCCTCTCGCTCAGGGTTCTAAAAGCAGCAGTAAAAAGCAAACCTTTCAAACCATTTGTCCAAAAGTAACATCAAGAAGAAAATAACAAAATAAGGATTTGGTTGTAACAGAAATAATACTGTTTCCACCCACTCCTTCACCATCTCCGAGTGCTGAGGGAGTGCCGCACTGTCAGAGGGTCAGTGCTGAGGGAGTGCCGCACTGTCAGAGGGTCAGTGCTGAGGGAGCGCCGCACTGTCAGAGAGTCAGTACTGAGGGAGTGCCGCACTGTCAGAGGGTCAGTGCTGAGGGAGTGCCGCACTGTCAGAGGGTCAGTGCTGAGGGAGTGCCGCACTGTCAGAGGGTCAGTGCTGAGGGAATGCCGCACTGTCGGAGGTTCAGTGCTGAGGGAGTGCCGCACTGTCAGAGGGTCAGTGCTGAGGGAGTGCCGCACTGTCAGAGGGTCAGTGCTGAGGGAGTGCCGCACTGTCAGAGGGTCAGTGCTGAGGGAATGCCGCACTGTCGGAGGTTCAGTGCTGAGGGAGCGCCGCACTGTCAGAGGGTCAGTACTGAGGGAGTGCCGCACTGTCAGAGGGTCAGTGCTGAGGGAGTGCCGCACTGTCAGAGGGTCAGTGCTGAGGGAGTGCCGCACTGTCAGAGAGTCAGTACTGAGGGAGTGCCGCACTGTCAGAGGGTCAGTACTGAGGGAGTGCCACACTGTCAGAGGGTCAGTACTGAGGGAGTGCCGCACTGTCAGAGGGTCAGTGCTGAGGGAGTGCCGCACTGTCAGAGAGTCAGTACTGAGGGAGTGCCGCACCCGCCAGAGGGTCAGTACTGAGGGAGTGCCGCACTGTCAGAGGGTCAGTGCTGAGGGAGTGCCGCACTGTCAGAGAGTCAGTACTGAGGGAGTGCCGCACTGTCAGAGGGTTATAGAAGTATCATCAAATCATAGAACCCTATAGTGCAGAAAGAGGCCATTCAGTCCATCAAGTCTGCACTGACCACAATCCCACCCAGGCCCTACCCACAAATCCTTACACATTTACCCACTAATCCTTCTAACCTACATATCCCAGAACACGAAGGGGCAATTTTAGCATGGCCTATCAACCTAACCCGCATATCTTTGGACTGTGGGAGGAAACCAGAGCACCTGGAAGAAATCCACACAGACACGAGGAGAATGTGCAAACTCCACACACAGTGACCCAAACTGGGGATCAAACCCAGGGCCGTGGAGTTGTGAAGCAGCAGTGCTAACCACTGTGCTACCGTGCCACCCCAGTGCTGCGGGAGTGCTGCGCTGTCTGAGGATCAGTAATGAAGAACTGCTGCACTATCAGAGGGTCAGTGCAATGGTACATTCTTGGAGAGAGTTGTTTGGGTGAGGTTTTACATTAATTCCCTGTTCTCTAATGCGAATATATCCTGGAACGGGATCTTTTAAGAAGAGTAGCTGGGCGGCACTGTTGCACAGTGGTTAGCACTGCTGCTTCACAGCTCCAGGGATTTGGGTTTGATTCCTGGCTCGGGTCACTGTCTGTGTGGAGTTTGCACATTCTCCCCGTGTCTGCATGGGTTTCCTCCGGGTGCTCCAGTTTCCTCCCACCGTCCAAAGATGTGCCAGGCTAAAAATTGCCCCTTAGTACCCTGAGATGCGTAGGTTAGAGGGATTAGTGGGTAAATGTATAGGGATAGGGGGTAGGGCCTGGGTGGGATTGTGGTCGGTGCAGACTCGATGGGCTGAAGGGCCTCTTTCTGCACTGTAGGGTTCGATGATTCTATGAGCAGGGAAATTCTCCCAGGTGCACTGGTCAAAATCTGTCCTTCAACCAATATAATGGAAACGGATTATCTGTCCTCACTTAATTTCCAGAGTGGCTAAAAGTTCTGTTCCTTTTGTCTATTTTGGTGGGTTAGATGAAACTCGGCCGTTACTTATTGCTGTGTCATATCCTCCCTACCCTTCTTCCAAACAGTCCCTTCACTCAGTGAGTGTCCATCTAACAGGGGAGGTGAGGCCTCGTTTGAGAATCTTTCAAGTGGTTAGCATCTTGACAGTGAACTGCAGTGAACATCACTCCTATGTGGATTTAAACCTCTGCAGTGGGACTCAAACTCAGAACCCTTCCTCAAGCACAGAGCAGAATGCCACAACACTGAGCGGCAGCTCAGATCCCTGAAGGATGAAGGTGAAAGTTGGTGAGTCTTGCTTTCGTAGAATCTCACAGAGCAGGAAAAGGCCATTCAGCCCATCGAGTCTGCACCAACCACAATCCCACTCAGACCTATTCCTGTAACCCTATGTATTTACCCTGCTAATTCCCCTGACACTAAGGAGCAATTTAGCATGGCCAATCAACCTAACCCGCATATCTTTGGACTGTGGGAGGAAACTGGAGCACCTGGAGAAAACCCACGCAGACACAGGGAGAATGTGCGAACTCCACACAGACAGTGACTCAAGCTGGGAATCGAACCTGGGTCCCTGGCACTGTGAGGCAGCAGTGCCAACCACTGTGCCACCGTGCCGCCCTTTTCACTCCTGATCATTGGTTCCCTGAACGTCAGCAGAGGAACTGTGCAGCCTTCCACAGTCGGACAGCTGGGCCCACATTTATGGTCTGGATATTTTGCAATGGACAATGATTACTCGGTGTGAACTGGCGGAGTTATGTTGACACCTCTGCGGGCATTGAGTCAGCAGCTTGGAGACTGGAGTGACAGGAAGCTGGACTGCAAAAGCAGCTTCCACACACACACAGAATGCAATCAGAAACCGCAGGTTTAACATGTGTCCACAAGATGCCGTGTGCACTGTGAAAGCAGCAATGTGTTTCCTCAGAGCTCACACTGAGCAGAGAGTCAGTCTTTACACCCTGACTGCCCCCTGCTTAACCCCACTGAAAAAGCAAAGAAAAAAGCAAATTGACCCCCGTGGGGGAGTTTCCATTAAAAGTAATATTTTAGCAGACTTGGAAAGAAAAGATAATTTAATTCTGTTGAGGCATTTACCAGATTTATGAAGAGGCTGGATTGTGTCAAACCAGAAGTCACAGAACAGTCTGATATTTTTGCAAATTCTTTTTTTAAAATTCTGTCACTTTAGACAAACAGGAGATAGTGTTTCTTTACAACTGAAGCTTTCCAGTACTAACTCCAATCACCGCGCTCTCAAGATGAAAACCATCTGTCTCTTACACACACTTTTCTCTCGCTGTAGAAGGAAATCCCACAACCTTTTCTGTTGTCTCTGACTGACTCACACAACAGCAATTTCACTTCAATCCCACCTTTCTGAAGCGAAAAAAAAACTTTTTTTTCCCTTTAACCAGACGTGCAGTTACAGAAGTTTTGCTCCCGGTGCCAACATAAGCAGGCAGCCCAGCGAGGGGTACAACACCAGCACTGCACTTTCAAAAGAGAAGCCCATTAATTTTTCCCCTCCAAGAACAAAACGGGTATTGTTGTCCTGTGTCTCTGACAGGTTTTATTAGGTCTGAGAGCTGGCGGGAGTGAGAGGGAGAGAGTGGGGAGGGGGGGGTTGGTTAGATGCAGGGGTCAGCAGGGTGAGCTCAGAGTCTGTACTAACGCTGTGGTTTCTGCTGCTCTGTAACAAGCAGCCTGGAAATCTGAAGTGATTAGCCACGCCATCACTACCTCCTCTGTTACCAGAAGTTCTTCTGCAGACAGTCTCATCGCTTATCTGGAGGTCCTGGTAGCGGTGAGGACTTGTGACTGGTTATTCTTTCAGCTCCCTGTCTTCTCTACCTCAGCATCCTGACTGAACAGAAGGTGCAATCCAGGATTGAGAAATCCTGAGGAAATCCCAGCTCCCCCAGCTGTTGTCCTGTCCTCTCTGGATTCCTGAGGATATTACCCTCCCTCCATCTATCACCCAAATGTCCACAGGTAAAGCTCAGCAGCCAATGTTGCCCAAGAGTTGGGTGTCAGTGGATATTGGCTCTGTATCCTTAATCAGATACTGGGTAATGTTGAGAGTGCTATATTTCCACCCTGGAGGCCCTGGGGCCACTGTGACTAATTGTGATGCTATCAAACCACAGTCTGAAAGAGTTACACTCATAGTTAATGGTGAAATTACTCCGGCAGCAGGGTTTTAGTGAGAACATCTGTTTCTCAAACCAGATGTGATCTGGTTTTAAACCCCACGCTCCACAGAAGCAATTCGCAAAGATGATACCAGGGTCAAGCGGTTTTCACTCTGAAGAAAAAAAAATCCAGGTTCTTTTTATTCACACTGACCCCAGTTTAAAGATGTGTTTAATCCTTTGTCTTAGCTCAAGGCACTCCATTTAGACAATTCGTCCCGAGAGTCTCAGTATCAACTCCAGATGCTGCATTGGGTGGTAAAAACAAGCTTCAAATAAAGGCCATATGTATCTTGTGACAGCTCCAACAGTCCACCCCAGCAGTTGTGAACTTCCACACCAGCTGTGGAAGGATATCAATCTCTTCAGGTGTGAGATGGTCGAGTAACTGCCAATCATTATAAACACGGCCTTAATGGCCCCTCCCCATGGTATTTTTTTTCTTTATTCATTCATGGGATAGACGTGTCACTGGCAAAGCCAGCATTTGTTACCGGCCCCTAATTGCCCTTGAACTGAGTGTCTCACTCAGCCATTTCAGAGGGCAATTAAGAGTCAACCACATTTCTGTGGGTCTGGAGTCACATATTGGCCAACTGCCACTGTGGGATTTGAACCTGTGTCCCTAGAGCCCTGATTACTATTCCAGTGACATTACCAGTTTGAGTTATAAGGAGAGGCTGGATAGACTGGGACTTTTTTCTCTGAAGCATAGAAGGCTGAGGGTTGATCTTATTGAGGTCTATAAAGTAACGAGGGGCAGAGATCAGCTAGATAGTCAATATCTTTTTCCCAAAGGTAGGGGAGTCTAAAACTAGAGGGCATCCCTGCATTATTCTCCCCTGGATCTGGCTACATTAGGGGTACCATTCACATACACTCGGGGCAGGGTAGGTGTAGGAAAATGCTTTGTTAAAATGGCGGCGCGGGCGCATTGGGCCGAAGGGCCTGTTTCCCGTGCTGGGTTGTTCTTTGTTTAAGGTGAGAGGGGAGAGAAACAAAAGTGTCCGGGGAGCAATTTTTTCACTCAGAGGGTGGTAAGTGTCTGCATTAAGCTGCCAGAGATTGTAGTAGAGGCGGGTACAATTTTGTCTTTTAAAAAGCATTTAGACAGTTGCATGGGTACGATGGGTATAGAGCGATATGGGCCAAATGCGGACAACTGGGACTAGCTTAGGGGTTTTAAAAAAAAGGGCAGCATGGACAAGTTGGGCCAAAGGGTCCGTTTCCATGCTGTAAATGTCTATGACTCCATGACCACTCTGTCACCATCTCCCCTGACCGCAATCAGTCAGAAGCTGGAGCCTCACACTTGTCGACAAGACTCACTAGCAAAGGATATCTCTTCTCTCAATGGACCGAACACACTTTTGTATTCATAAAGCTCAGTAAATGCCTCCTGTGCCATTGCCACAGTCTATCTGTCTTTCCTTGGGTAATGTGTCCAATAACTGGCCACAATGGGGGTGACGTTGAGTCTTGTTAATCAGATCCAAAACAGATACACAAAGATCCAAATCCACATAAACCTGTGACAGGCTCCAGGTTTACCTGAAATATCTCTATTGGCTTGAGTAGTTTATAGACATCCCTGGACTTGTCTTAAATTGGTGCAAAATCCACTTCATCTGCTAATGGGAGGGTTAACTGCTCTTTAAGAACCTTGTTCTGAAATTGTTCAAAACCTCATCAGGATTCCCTGGATTCCTTCTGCAGCAGGTACAGGCTGACAGGAAAACTGCCAGGATTACACATTCCCAGAGAAGTGAATCCACAAGAACAACTCTACCCAACCAGGAATCGGTTAATCAAAATCTTTTTCCCACTCTCCAGCTGTTGTTACATTTCTGATAATGTAACTGATTCATTAACATTGGAGGAGCCAGCATGAGTAATACAGTCAGGATAATCCACAAACAGACATCGAGAGAGAGAGAGAGAGAGGGAGATGGATAGAGAGATGGAGACAGGGAGAATAGGAAGAGGTGAGAAAAGAACATAAGAGCATAAGAACTAGAAGCAGGAGTCGGCCATCTGGCCCCTCGAGCCTGTTCCGCCATTCAATAAGATCATGGCTGATCTTTTTGTGGACTCAGCTCCACTTACCCACCCGCTCACCATAACCCTTAATTCCTTTACTGTTCAGAAATTTATCTATTCTTGCCTTAAAAACATTCAATGAGGTAGCCTCAACTGGGCAGGGAATTCCACAGATTCACAACCCTTTGTGTGAAGAAGTTCCTCCTCAACTCAGTCCTAAATCTGCTCCCCCTTATCTTGAGGCTATGCCCTAGTTGTATTTTCACGCCCCCCCAATGGAAACAACTTCCCTGCTTCTATCTTATCTATTCCCTTTATAATTTTATATGTTTCTATAAGATCCCCCCTCATTCTTCTGAATTCCAATGAGTATAGCCCCAGTCTACTCAGTCTCTCCTCATAAGCCAACCCTCTCAACTCCGGAATCAACCTAGTGAATCTCCTCTGCACCCCCTCCAGTGCCAGTATATCCTTTCTCAAGTAAGGAGACCAAAACTGTACACAGTACTCCAGGTGTGGCCTCACCAGCACCTTATACAGCTGCAACAATACCTCACTGTTTGTAAACTACATCCCTTTAGCAATGAAGGACAAAATTCTATTTGCCTTCTTAAGTACCTGTTGCATCTACAAACTAACTTTTCATGATTCATGCACAAGGACACCCAGGTCCCTCTGCACAGCAGCATGCTGCAATTTTTTTTTACCATTTAAATAATTGTCCATTTTGCTGTTATTCCTACCAAAATGAATGACCTCACATTTACCAACATTGTACTCCATTTGCCAGACCCTCACCCACTCACTTAGACTATCTATATCCCTTTGCAGACTTTCAGCATTCTCTGCACACTTTGCTTTGCCACTCATCTTAATGCCATCTGTGAATTTTGACACACTACACTTGGTCCCCAACTCCAAATCATCTATGTAAATTGTAAACAATTGGGGTCCCAACATTGATTCCTGAGGCACACCACTAGTCACTGATCACCAACCAGAAAAACACCCATTTACCCCAACTCTTTGCTCTCTGTTAGTTAATCAACTTTCTATCCTTGCTAATACATTACCCGTAACACCGTGCACCTTTATCTTATGCAGCAGCCTTCTGGCATAGGGATAGAAGGAAGTAAAGGAAGGAGAGAAGGCAGATATAATAGAGATGCTGAGAGCATCTACAAGAGAAAGAAGCCGGAGAGATTGAAGGAACAAATAGTAGAAAAGGTGAGAACAAACCCTAAACCTGGTGCTAATTCTGGTCACGTTTTGGTGTGGGTGGGTAGTGAGACCAGTGGAAACTCACTCATGTTTTCAATAGAATGTGAGTGTTGCTACAAGGCCAGTATTCACTATCGAAAACTAATTGTCCTTAACAAGGTTGGATCACAAAGTTATATCAGAGAACAGAGTCAATCATATTGATCATAAATTATCCAGATCAAGTAAGGATGACAGATCTCCTTCTCTGAAGGAGATTAGTGACACAGATTTTTTTTATACCAATCGCTATTGGTTTCCTGATCGCTACAACCGATACATGCTTTTTATTCCGTATTTATTGAATTAATTGTTTTAAATCACCCAGCTGTAGATCATTAGTCCAAACCTCTGGATTAATTATTCAGTCTGACTGGATCCACAGCTACAGAAATCAAGTCCCAGATCAGTGTTGATGCTCAGGCCTCATCCCTCTGGACAATTTCCAAGGGGAATGAGGAGGGAATAGGTGGGAAGGAGCTGCTAACTTGTGAAAATCCTGCTCCTCTCTTCCCGATGATAAGGCTCACGTTCAGACTCCCTCAATCAGGCCGGATACAAATCACAGTTCGACAGATCTGGGTGGCTCAGAATTGGCTTCCTCCAGAGAGTAAGGGGAAAATCACCCCAAGATGTTTGAAATCAATAAGTGAAATAAAGACCGTGCGATTTGGAAAGGAGGGTAAAAGGGAATGAAGAGGGAACAATGCACCCAATAACACATCCAAGCTCAATCTGGTCTAAACATACTAACAGGTTGCCAAAGGAGGGGTCACTGCTGGTAACTCATTCTGAAGAAGGATTAGTGGGCTTGAATTATCCAGTTTACATCCTGTTCAAAGATCTATTAAATCTCTTAAATTTCTCTAACATTTCAGACGTCAATCCTAAAGTACAGATTACACAGCCTGTAACATTGTAAAGATTTTCTATTATCCTATTTTCCAACTTTAAACATCATGGCCCAAATCTCCAGGAACAATTAATTAGAAATGATCTGAGTAATGATCATGGACAGTAATACTAAAGACTATTTCCAAATTTGGCATGTCAGCGACGACTCTCACTAACTTTTATAGATGCACCATAGAAAGCATTCTTTCTGGTTGTATCACAGCTTGGTATGGGCTCCTGCTCTGTCCAAGACCGCAAAAAACGACAAAGAGTTGTGAACAAAGTCCAGTCCAGCATTCAACCCAGCCTCCCATCCATTTGACTCCACTTACACTTCTCGCTGCCTCGGAAAAGCAGCCAGTGTAATCAAGGATCCCACTCACCCCGGACATTCTCTCTTCCCCCTTCTTCCTTCAGGAAAAAGACACAAAAGTCTGACGTCACGTACCAACTGACTCAAGAACAGCTTCTTAGAATCATAGAATCATACAGTGTAGAAGAGACCCTTCAGCCCATCGAGTCCACACCCACACATTAGAAACACCTGAACTCCCAACTAATCCGCCATCTCCCAGCACTTGGTCCAGAGCCCTGAATGTTATGATGTGCCAAGTACTCATCCAGATACTTTTTAAAGGATGTGAGGCATCCCACCCCCACCACCCACCCAGGCAGCACCTTCCAGACCATCACCACCCTCTGGGTAAAAAGGTTTTTCCTCACATTCCCCCTAAACGCCCTGCCCTCACCTTGAACCTGTGTCCCCCGTGACTGACCCTCTAACTATGGGGAACAGCTGTTCCTTATCCTCTCTGTCCATGCCCCTCACAATCTTGTACACCCTGATCAGGTCGCCCCTCAGTCTTGGGCAATAAACGCTGGCCCAGCCAGTGGCACCCACATACCATGAACAAATTAAATAAAACTGTCAATTGTAATCTTAAAAGCTCCAATTGATCTAATATCTGAAAGAGTTCCAGATTTTCCACTATCCGAGAGATTGCAGAATGTAGTGTTACAGTCATAGCGAGGGTGTAGAGAAAGATCAACTTAATGCAAAGTAGATCCATTCAAAAGCCTGACAGCAGCAGGGAAGCAGCTGTTCTTGAGTCGGTTGATACGTGACCTCAGACTTTTGTATCTTTTTCCCGAAGGAAGAAGGTGGAAGAGAGAATGTCCGGGGTGCGTGGGTGTCCTTAATTATGCCGGCTGCTTTGCTGGGGCAGTGGGAAGTGTAGACAGAGTCAACGGATGTGAGGCTGGTTTGCGTGATGGATTGGGCTACATTTACAATCTTTCGTAGTTTCTTGTGGCCTTGGGAAGAGCAGGAGCCCATACCAAGCTGTGAAAGAATGCTTTCTGTGGTGCATCTGCAAAAGTTGATGAGAGTCATAGCTGACATGCCAAATTTCATAGAGTCAGAGAGGTTTACAGCATAGAAACAGGCCCTTTGGCCCAACATGTCCACGCCACCCTTTTTTGTTAAACCCCTAAGCTTGTCCCAATTGCCTACATTTGTCCCATGTCCCTCTATACCCATCTTACCCATATAACTGTCTAAACTCAGAAGGCGTTTGACAAGGTACCTCACAAGAGGTTATTGCAGAAGGTAAGGGGGCATGGAGTTGGGGGTAGGGTGTTAGCGTGGATAGAGGATTGGTTGTCAAATAGGAGGCAGAGAGTGGGGGTTAATGGGTGCTATTCGGATTGGCGGATGGTGACGAGTGGAGTGCCCCAGGGGTCGGTGCTGGGGCCTCAGCTATTTACCATTTATATAGATGATCTGGAGGAGGGAACCGAGTGTAGGGTGTCGAAATTTGCTGATGACACCAAGATTGGTGGAACGGCAAATTGCACGGAGGGTGTGGAGAGTCTGCAGAAGGATCTAGATAGGCTGGGCGAATGGGCCAGGAAATAGCAAATGGAATTTAATGTTGGCAAGTGTGAGGTGGTCCACTTTGGTAGGAATAATGGTAGGAAGGACTATTACTTACGTGGCGAAAAACTGCAGCAGGCGACGGTGCAGAGGGACCTCGGGGTCCTTGTGCATGAGTCGCAAAAACCCAGCTTGCAGGTGCAGCAGGTGGTCAGGAAGGCGAATGGGATGCTGGCCTTCATAGCGAGGGGGATTGAATATAAAAGTAGGGAGGTCTTGCTGCAGCTGTATAGGGCATTGGTGAGGCCGCAGCTGGAGTACTGTGTGCAGTTTTGGTCGCCGCACTTACGCAAGGATATTTTGGCCTTGGAGGGAGTGCAGAGGAGGTTTACTAGGCTGATGCCGGAGTTGAGGGGGTTGAGCTATGAGGAGAGGCTGAATAAACTGGGCTTGTACTCGTTAGAGTTTAGAAGAATGAGGGGAGATCTCATTGAGACGTATAAGATGATGAATGGGATGGATAGGATAGAGGTGGAGAGACTCTTCCCGCTCAGAAAGGACAGTAGGACTAGGGGGCACAGCCTCAAGATAAAGGGGGGGGGGGCGGTTTAGAACGGAGTTGAGGAGGAACTTCTTCACTCAAAGGGTGGTGAATCTCTGGAATTCTCTGCCCGTTGAAGTGGTGGAGGCTGCCTCGCTAAATATTTTTAAGACGCGGATTGATGGGCTTTTGATAAGCGAGGGGATTAAGGGTTATTGGGAGAGGGCGGGAATGTGGAACTGAGCCACGACAGATCAGCCATGATCTTATTGAATGGCGGGGCAGGTTTGAAGGGCTAGATGGCCTACTCCTGCTCCTATTTCTTATGTTCTTATGTTCTTATGTTCTAAACACTTCTTAAAAGACAAAATTGTACCTGCCTCCACTATTATCTCTGGCAGCTTGTTCCAGACACTCACCACCCTCTCTGTGAAAACATTGCCCCTCTGGACACTTCTGTATCTCTCCCCTCTCACCTTAAACCTGTACCCTCTAGTTTTAGACTCCCCTACCTTTAGGAAAAGATATTGACTATCTCGCTGATCTGTGCCCCTCATTATTTTGTAGACCTCTATAAGATCACCCCTCAGCCCCCAGGGAAAAAAGTCCTACTCTATCCAACCTCTCCTTATAACTCAATCCATCAAGTCCCGGTAGCATCCTAGTAAATCTTTTCTGCACTCTTTCTAGTTGAATAATATCCTTTCTATAATCGGGTGACCAGAGAAAATCTTCTGAGAAAGTAAAGGCATTAGTGAGCTTTCTTAACAGTCGTGCCGTAATGTTAGTACAGTTACTTTCAGTCACTAAGTGTTACTGTAATGAGTAGCCATCCAGATCTCACACAGTTTGAGATGGGGAGAGCCATGTCAGCACAAAGCAATACCAGTCTCTCCTCTGGGACAGCACATAATGGTTATTCAAAATGATTAGAGAGAGGGATTCACAACACAGAAATGCAACTGTAAAATGTGTGAAGTAAGTGCAACAGTAATTGCTGAAAATCAATCACGTTAATTTGCTTTCTACATCTGTTTCAGTTTATTATCCTGTCATTGTGTAGAAAGAAAGAATTAATTGCTGAAAAGACAAACAAGCTACGTTTGTTAACTTCTCTGAAATTGTCTCTGGTTTTTCCATGTTCGAGGGCACCGATGAGTTTTCTGACTGGCACTGTGATGGCAAATGAGTGAGCCTGAGTTCCACCACAGCCGGGACATTCCACGCCCGAGATCCCACCGCCACCACCCACCCCCCCCCGTGTGTACTGCGACGGTGGAGCTGTCCCACCATTGGCCAGTGATGGGATCTTCCAATCCCTCCACTGTAAATTGGGTTTCCCATTGTTCACACCCTCTGGCAGTGGGGACCCCACTTAGGGGAGGTGGGTTTGGGGCAAGGGCGATTGGCAACAACTGCTGGATAATCTCACCCCATGCCTTGCCCTCTTGATCAGACCTGGGTACGTATCGATGCCATTAACCATTTTGTCTGCTTTTTGAAAAGGTTCTACTCTGGAGACCTGGGGACAAACTCTAAGCCAATACTCTGAGTGCAGCACTGAGGGTGCGCTGCACTATCGGAGGTGCCGTCTCACCAGTAAGGCAATAAAGTGAAGCCCCCTCTCAGGTAGACACAAGGGATTTCTTGTCACTATTCCAGAGACAAACAGGGGAATTATTCCCAGTGCCATTAAATATATGACACTTCCATCTCTCTCTGCCATAAATTCGAACCCAGCTTCCAGAGGTGAATGATAATCCTCTTTCAAAACCATCACAGCATCACCTAGTTCACTCACTTAAATTCCTCCAAAGGAAACCGTTCAATCTTGTGGAGTAACTCTTTACCCATCTTTATTTTCTACACTTCTCCCCTTTCGATCCACACCTCAATCTCCATCTCCACTCTGAAGTGGATGGGAGAAATTACACAGCACTATCTTAAAGAGCAGCAGAGGAGTTCTCCCCAATGCCGCGACCTCAACAAACATCACAGAAACTGACTGCCTACTGATGATCGCATTGCTGCTTATGGGATCTTGCTGTGCACACAACTGGCTGCTGTTTCTAACATGACAACAGCAATTCCACTCAAACAGAACTTAATTTGCACTTTCACCTCTGATGCCCCACTCTCCAAGAAAGCCATTGGTCACTCTTACATTGACCAATCTCCCTCGTGCAACCATCATCTCCAGACATTTATGTCAAGACATGAGGGACTGTGGTGAATAACTGGTTAATCTGTCCAAGGCCAGACCCGGCTGGACTCTGTTCAACACTATGGGGTCCTGGTCACACCTGTTAAACCTGCTCACTGTTCCACATCATTCTGGAATGCAAAGATAACTCCCAGCTCCAGCAATCCTTACCTTAAACCCTCTCTTCTGTGCCCTCACCTCCCACAATCAGCGCAATGGAACATGGACTTCTTTACCACCAAGATTTCTTTATTTCATCTATCAAGGGGTGGAAGGCCAACATTTCTTTATTATGGGGTGTGGGTGCCACTGGCTGGGCCAGCATTTATTGCCCATCCCTAATTGCCCTTGAATTGAGTGTCTGGCTTGGCCATTTCAGAGGGCATTTGGGAGTCAACCACATTGCTGTGGCTCTGGAGTCACATGTGGGCCAGACCAGGTAAGGACTGTCACATAAATGCACACACACACACACACACACACACACACCGCCCTGCTCCATTTCCAATCTCCCTTTTAACATCTTATCATCTCCCAAATCCATGCCAATCTTCTCCAGAATTCCATGTTTAGATCTGTCCAATCTGGTTTCTGCTCTGCCACTGAAACAGTTCTTATCAAGGTCAGTGATGACATCCTGTGTGAGAGTGGTAGACTTTCCCTCCTTATCCTTTTTGATCTGTCAGCAGCCTCTGACAGGGTTTGACTATTCCAGCCTCCTCCAACACTTCCCAGTCTTGTGTAGCTGGGTGGGACGGCTCTCAGCTGCTTCCATTCCAATCTATCCCATTATAGCCCAAGTATCACTGGCAATGGCTTCTCCTCCTGCTCCCACACCATTACCTCTGCTGTCCCCCGGGATCAGTCCTTGGCCTCTCCTATTTCTGTTGTCCCCCTCAGTAACATTGCCTAGAGGCACAGTGTTAGTTTTCACATTTATGCTGGAGACCACCCCCCCCAAACCCCCACCTCCCCGACCCCTTCACTGTCTTGAAGTGATCCGGCTGTTAACCTGATATCCCGTACTGGATGAGCAGAAATTTCCTCCAGTTAATTATTGGATGGACGGAAGCCACTGTTTCTGAGTCTCCACACCAAACTCTAATCCCGAGCTTCCGTCTCCATCCCTCTCTCTGACAACAGTCTGACAGTCAGCCAGTCTGTTTGCAATCATGGTTTCATATCTGACTCTCAGCTTCCAATCCCACATTCGCACTAGTTAAGAACATCTATTTCCACCTCTGCAATAACGTTGGATCTTGCCCCCTTAGCTGATCGACTGCTGCAGCCCTCATTTGTGCCATTGTTATTACGCGATTTGATTATTCCAATGCACTCCTGACTGCTCTCCCAAATTCCATCCTCCAGAAATGCGAGCAAGGTGTGTAGAGGACCCTGAAAATCTGCAAAGGGATATCGATAGTCTAAGTGAGTGGGCGAGGGTCTGGCAAATGGAGTACAATGTTGGTAAATGTGAGGTCATTCATTTTGGTAGGAATAAATGGACGATTATTTAAATGGTAAAAAATTGTAGCATGCTGCTGTGCAGAGGGATCTGGATGTCCTTGTGCATGAATCACAAAATGTTGGTTTGCAGGTGCAGCAGGTAATTAAGAAGGCAAATGGAATTTTGTCCTTCATTACTAGAGGGATGGAGTTTAAAAACAGCGAGGTTATGTTGCAGCTGTATAAGGTGCTAGTGAGGCCACACCTGGAGTTACTGTGTACAGTTTTGTTCTCTTTACTTCAGAAAGGATATACTGGCACTGGAGGGGGTGCAGAGGAGATTCATTAAATTGATTCCAGAGTTGAGAAGGTTGGCTTATGAGGAGAGACTGAGTAGACTGGGACTATATGCATTGAATTTAAAAGAATGAGGGGGGATCTTACAGAAAGATATAAGATTATGAAGGGAATGGATAAGATAGAAGCAGGGAAGTTGTTTCCACTGGCAGGTGAAACTAGAACTAAGGGGCATAGCCTCAAAATAAGGGGAATCAGATTTAGGACTGAGTTGAGGAGGAACTTCTTCACCCAAAGGGTTGTGAATCTGTGGAATTCCCTGCCCAGTGAAGCAGTTGAGGCTCCCTTATTGAATGTTTTTAAGGCAAGGATAGATACGTTTTTTAACAGTAAAGGAATTAAGGGTTATGGTGAGTGGGCGGGTAAGTGGAGCTGAGTCCACGAACAGACCAGCCATGATCTTATTGAATGGCGGAGCAGGCTCGAGGGGCCAGAAATATACTCCTGTTCCGAGTTCCTATGTTGTTATGTTCATCCAAAAATTTCTTGCCCACATCTCACTCGTCGCAGGTTTCATTGTCCTCTCAGCCCTGCACTCACTGACCTCGACTGGTTCCCACTCAAAAAAAATCTTCATATGAAAATTCTCATTCTTGTTTTCAATAGACCCATTCCCTTACTGCCTCCTGTCTATGTAATCTCCTCCAGCCTCACAATTGTGCAAGATCTCAGTACCCCTCTAACTCTGGCCTCTGCAAATCCCTGATTTTAACAGTACACAGTTCTGGAATTCCTTCTGTCTGTTATGTCTGCCCCTTTGGACTAAATGTCCGTAAAGAATCCACTTGGTAGGCTTGAGAACTTGAACTCTGGGAGCTCTTGATTAAAGGTGTGCATTGATTTACAGTCAGGTCCAGAACTGCCCAACGGGGTCCCTCACTGGGTAGGAGCCAAGTGCCCAGGGGTCACCTGACCTACACTCTTAAAGGGGCAGTCCACACTGCAAACCTCAACATGCTATACATCACACTCTCCATCTCGCGATGTCACTTTCCCTCTTCAAGACACTGTTTACAGCTTACCAAATTGACCAAACTTTTAGTCACCTTACGGTGCTCTTGTGAAACAGCTTGGGACATTTTGTTATATTAAAAGTGCTATATAAATGAACGTTGTTGTTGTGGAACACTTAAAGACATTCTGTGACTATGAAAGGTGCTACACAAAGTCTTCCTTTTCCATTTACAACTAATAATCCAGCGCATTCTAGAATACTGGAATTAATCTCACATCAATCATCCCTTGTGGCAACACAGCCCACAGTCCAACACTGTGTGTGAGTGTGGAAGTTCCTTCTCATCTCTGATTTCATGTCACCAGTTCTTACCCTGGGATCAAGCTTTCTGGACTTCAATAAATCTCCATTCAATGTGTCAATTCCTTTTAGTATTTTGAACAAAATTCTGTCAGGCAGCAAACCACACCCCCCACTTCCCCCAACCCCACACTCCCCAATCAGACGGTGTTTATTGCTTATCTATGAAGTGTCCAGGACATCGATAGAGAGATCCCACTGGTAATCGTTCTGTGTAATTACGGATAATGAATGTCCAGCCAACCAAGCCTGTCTTAAAACATCTGTATTTCTCATCTGCAGGGATTAAAAGGTCTATCTTAATGGAGTCTTTATCTTCCTCATATTCCATACATTCCAAAGCGGGAGACCAGGACATATATCAAATTAATGGGATGCCTCGTACTTCAGTAGGCAAAATCAAGATGCAATGTCAAAAATGGTAAAATACGGCCTTGAACTTTTTCACATTTTCTATTTAAAGAGCAGATGGCGTCAATTTTCTCTACAAAGCTCAGTGCATTAGTTGGACATTATTACTGTGTGAAGGATAGATTTATGTACTATAATCGCCATCAGATCCCTGGAACATTCCTCCCTCACTTATCTCACTCAGTCACTTCCGAAAGGTTAAATGTCGAATCCCCTGGCAGTGACTGCACCAACAGGCTCCTGTTACAGGTTTTATAGAGTGAGGCCAGTCATCAGGAACCCCTTTAAAAAATAAAATTTAGGAGCTCAGCCCTCTACCACAGCCAGTGTGAGAGTGTCATTCAGACCTCGGGGAGTTCAAGGTTCAAGGCCCTGGTTCACAATGAGTTAAGTTGCAATTGACATGAGAGGTTGTTGCAGTTGCTCGGACAGTCTCCGGATTCGAACACATGAACATCAGCCAGAGTTCTTTGCTCTTGTGGCTGCTGCTGGGAAGAGCAGGGTGGGTGTGGACAGATCTGTGCTCAGCACTCTGTCTAATAACTCACTCTCTAAATTCACACCAGGGCTGAGGGAGGTGAACACTGAGAAACTCCCTTCAACTCTCCAACATTGGTCCTGGCTGCTGGATTATCTTTTTAAAGGGTTCCTAATGATAAGAATCCTTCTCTGTAAGAGATCCTAGGGTATTAGACCCTTGATCTGGTGACACAGATTCAAATCCTGCTCCAAGCAGATTGTATTTTCTCAGACAGACCCGCCCCTCCAGTTTTGTTTAATTATTCTCTGAATGTTGGTATAAGTGACAAGTGATTGTTTATCTCTTACTGTCTGGTAACCAGTCAGTGTCCTGTTGCACCTCTTCTCAAGGTGGTTAAGATACGGACCGGTTTGAGACTAGAGGCACATACAGTCCCAGACTGGATAAGAATAGCAGATTCCCCCCTTTAACCAACATTACTGAACTAGCTGTGCTTTTACAACAATCAACAGCACCAGGATCACCTTCACAGAGAGCAACTTTTCACATTGTTAGACGTCTTTGAGACAAAAATCAAATTTGAAAGTTGTGTTGGTAAGAATTGTGATTTTT
This sequence comes from Carcharhinus amblyrhynchos, assembly GCF_965287045.1. Classification (NCBI taxonomy): domain Eukaryota; kingdom Metazoa; phylum Chordata; class Chondrichthyes; order Carcharhiniformes; family Carcharhinidae; genus Carcharhinus; species Carcharhinus amblyrhynchos. The sequence continues at coordinate 808,203 of NC_137345.1, read as the reverse complement.
GATTTGATTTGATTTGATTTATTATTGTCACATGTACTAACCTACAGTGAAAAGTATTGTTTCTTGCGCGCTATACAGGCAAAGCATCTCGTTCATAGAGAGGGAAATGAGAGTGCGGAATGTAGTGTTACAGTCATAGCTAGGGTGTAGAGAAAGACTAACTTACTGCAAGGTAAGTCCATTGAAAAGTCTGACAGCAGCAGGGAAGAAGCTGTTCTTGAGTCAGTTGGTATGTGATCTCAGACTTTTGTATCTTTTACCTGACGGAAGAAGGTGGAAGAGAGAATGTCCGGGGTGCGTGGGGTCCTTAATTATGCTGGCTGCTTTGCCAAGGCAGCAGGAAGTCAGACAGAGTCAATGGATGGGAGGCTGGTTTGCGTGATGGACTGGGCTACATTCACGACCTTTTGTAGTTCCTTGCGGTCTTAGGCAGAGCAGGAGCCCATACCAAGCTGTGAGACAATCAGAACGAATGCTTTCTATGGTGCATCTGTAATAGTTGGTGAGAGTCATAGCTGACCTGCCAAATTTCCTTAGTCTTCTGAGAAAGTAGAGGCATTGGTGGGCTTTCTTAACTATTGTGTCGGCATGGGGGGACCAGGACAGGTTGTTGGTGATCTGGACACCTAAAATTTTTAAATGACTTGAAGCTTGTACTCAAGCTCCCTTGACCTTTGCTCTAGGTCAATGGAACTGTTAGACCAGTTACATATTCATGAACATCTCTTCATTTACCCACTGACCTGCAAGAGACTAGGGAACCTGCCACAGTAACACACCTGCTGGGTTTCAGGAAACACTCTGCAGCCTGTGAATGGAGATTTAACACACACACTCTGTGGCAGGATGGTAAACTCCCTGAGGGATCACCCAGTCGTGGACAGTGCCCTACAGTAGATGGTGATGAATCTCTCAGCTTGCTTTTCCTTTGGTAAAATGGAGTTTCCAGTTCATTATTGACTTCTGAATTCTGTGGCTAAGATTAATCTCAACCCCTCGGGGCCTTGGAGGCTTTTTCTCATTTAGAATCTGAAGATGTGAGATAAGGATATGGAGGCTTTGGAGAGGGTACAGAAAAGATTTACTAGGGTGCTGCCTGGTATGGAGGGCATTAGCTATGAGGTTGGAGAAACTTGATTTGTTCTCACTGGAACGACAGAGGTTGAGGGGTGACCTGATAGAAGTCTACAAGATTATGAGGGGCATGGACAGAGTGGATAGTCAGAAGCTTTTTCCCAGGGTGGAAGAGTCAATTACCAGGGGGCACAGGTTTAAGGTGCGAGGGGCAAAGTTTAAAGGAGATGTATGAGGCAGGTTTTTTACACAAAGGGTGATGGGTGCCTGGAACTCGCTGCTGGGGGAGAAAGTGGAAGCAGATACAATAGTGACTTTTAAGGGAAGTCTTGACAAATACATGAATAGGATGTGAATAGAGGGATATGGTATCTGGGAGGGTAGGGGGTTCAGTTGGACAGCATGGTCAGTACAGGCTTGGAGGGCCGAAGGGCCTGTTCCTGTGCTGTAATTTTCTTTGTTCTTTGTTCTATAGCCGGGTGCCTCTGGCACATTATTATGGGCTACATGGTTGCTATTTTCATTTCTATACAGATGTGATATGGTGCTATATAAATTCAGTGTTCTTTCTGTTTATCCTTGTCAAAAATGGTGGTTTGCTCCCCTGCTGTAGACATCACTGAGAAGAAGTCATTTATTCTCCTCTCTGTGTCAAAGGTGCTGAGGCCAAAAGTTCCAGCAAAAACTACCCCCACACACCCCTCACACATCGTCCATACTGCCCCTACCCCCACACTAACCCCCAAATGCCCCCTACCCTCCCTCCCCCACACTCCATCATCACCTCCACGCATCTCCCACATTGCCCATCACCCCCACCCTGCCCCCCAATCCTACACATTACCCACACTGCCCCCACCCCCACATATCCCCCATCCTGCCCCCCACACTCCCCCCACAACCCCCACATACCCCACACTCTCCCCCACCCTAGTACATCCCCCACAATCCCCCCACCCTCACATATACCCCACATTCCTGTCATCCCCACACATCCCCCACACTTCCCCCCCCACACATCCCTCACACTGCCCCCACCCCCACACATCCTCCGCACTTCCCCTCATCCCCACATGTCCCCCACCCTGTCCCCACACATCTCTCACACATTTCCATCCTGCTCCCTCACCCCTACACATCCCCTCACACTGCCCTCCACTCCCACACCGCACCCCCCCACTGCCCCCTCACCCCCACACATCCCCCGTACATCCCCTCATCTTCCACACATCCCCCACCCTGCCCCCCACCCCCACACTGCCCCCCCATGTCGCCCACACATCCTCCACCCATTACTTGGTGGGATTTCATTTTGCGTTGGCAGTTTTGCATCCAGTGAGCTGGCTAGGATTAAATAGGATTAAATTATTCCACACTTAACTCAATATCACACATTCCAGTTTTGTTTTCATTCCAGTAAACGGAAAGCTCGGTGACAGTAACCAGCCCCATCCCCTGGAAATGTGTACAAATACAAGCTTCCCACAAACACTGAAGCCAAGCCTGAAATGTTAAATTTCCCAATCCATTCTCAATCCCAAAAGCCTGAGGGAAAGCTAATTTGTTCCAAGTTTCCATTTAAATAATAAATATTTGATAAAATAACAGATCCTCAGACAGTGTCAGCAATCACTTTCCCAATAAACAGCTTGCTATCTGATAAATAGTGATTTCGTGAACCCACCTTCTCACATCCTCACATTATACTGCAAAATATCAAACAAGGAAAGACTTTCCAGTTCAATTTATTCCAGTTCACAAACCTTTCCCCAAACAGATTACACAGCTCCAAAAATCAGAAAGGTCAAAGTTTCCACTGGCCAACACCTCACTTACCAACTTTGTCCACTTTTAATTTGCAGATCAGCATGGGGTCTATCCCAGTGTGGGACAGTGAGGGGTTTATCCCAGTGTGGGGTCTATCCCATTGTGGGACAGTGAGGGGTTTATCCCAGTGTGGGACAGTGTGCAGTCTATCCCAGTGTGGGACAGTGTGGGGTCTACCCAGTGTGGGACAGTGTGCAGTCTATCCCAGTGTGGGACAGTGTGGGGTCTACCCAGTGTGGGACAGTGTGCAGTCTATACCAGTGTGGGACAGTGTGGGGTCTACCCAGTGTGGGACAGTGTGGGGGTTTATCCCAGTGTGGGGTCTATCCCAGTGTGGGACAGTGTGGGGTCTATCCCAGTGGGGGACAGTGTGCAGTCTATCCCAGTAGGGGACAGTGTGGGGTTTATCCCAGTGTGGGCCAGTGTGGGACAGTGTGGGGTCTATCCCAGTGGGAGACAGTGTGCGGTCTATCCCAGTGTGGGATAGTACAGGGTCTATCCCAGTGTGGGCAGTGTGGGGTCTATCCCAGTGGGGGGTCTATCCCAGTGTGGGACAGTGTGGGGTCTATCCCAGTGGGGGGTCTATGTGAGGTTTATCCCATGTGGGACAGTGTGGGGTCTATCCCAGTGTGGGGTCTATCCCAGTGTGGGACAGTGTGGGGTCTATCCCAGTGGGGGGTCTATGTGAGGTTTATCCCATGTGGGACAGTGTGGGGTCTATCCCAGTGTGGGGTCTATCCCAGTGTGGGACAGTGTGGGGTCTATCCCAATGTGGGACAGTGTGGAGCCTATCCCAGTGGGTCAGAGCCTGAGGAACCAGAGGAAATAGTCTCGTGAAGTTCTGAAATGAAGTTTGCGAATTTAATTGCCATTGAAAAGGAAGCTGACTTCAGTCTGGGAACATTCCTGCCTTCTCTGTGCCATGCTCTTTCTAGAAGTGAGACCACAACTTGTACTTTGCTCCCCTCTGAAGTACAGAAGAATGTTTGTATCAGATCACTTCCTCTAAGGGCCTGATGTGCAACATCCGCTGTGTTGTAACAAGTTTACTGGCAGCGTTACAATCAGAACCCATTCAGCTGCCAAACCACAACCCAAAATAAAACAGCAAAGCAACTCCCTGGACAGCTGAAAGATAAATAGCCCAACACCAGACACATTCTGACCTTCAGCTAATCCTAGGATGGGGACTGTAAAATTCAACAAACTCTCCCAGTTGCAGTGTGTCTGTGCTTATTGGGCAGAACAGGATGGTGAACTCAAAATGTGATGCTGTCCCAGTCGAACAGACTGACAATTTTTGGTACCAAGGCTGTGAATGAACAGTGACCTCTTGAGTTAACATCACACTGAGTGCTGAGGGAAAGGACATTTCTTTCCACGTGGAGGTTAACATTCTCCGTTGTATCTTGATTTCCTCAGATTCACCACATCTCTTTCAGTTAAACTTTACAAGCTTATTCTAGGGATCAGGTGAGAGCCATGAGACCCAATCTTACTCTCGTCTTTGGCTCTACCTCACTCTGTACTCTGTGTCCTTAATCTTTATGTAAGAATTGCCTCTCTCTCTCTTTCCCCAACACGTACTGCACCAGGGACCTGGGTTCGATTCCTGGCTTGGGTCATTGTCTGTGTGGAGTTTGTACATTCTCCCTGTGTCTGTGTGGGTTTCCTCCGGATGTTCCAGTTTCCTCCTACAGTCTGAAAGTTGTGCTGGTTAGGTACATTGCTAAATTCTCCCTCAGTGTACCCGAACAGGCGCCAGGTCGTGGCAACTAAGGGATTTTCACACTAATTTCAGTGCAGTGTTAATGTAAGCCTACTTGTGACACTAATAAATAAACTAAAAGTAAAAATGTTTCAATTCATCACTCGACCCTATGTTGAAATTAAACCAGCTTCCCTCTTCAATTCATTCTTTCTCCAGAGCTCTGAACATTGGAACCTTCTCAGCGTTCACATCCTCCTACACAATGCTGGCTTCGAAAACTTTAATTTACTGAACACTGATTTCCTCTTCACTACATTTTTCATTCCATTTCCAACGCCCTCAATTTGCATCATTGCAATAACCCCCGATCCTTTTGTTTGGCGTAAGAATGAATATTCACAGAGCAGTAATAGAGAGCACTGCAACTCAACCCTGAGCCACCTCACCCCTGTAACTCACATCACCCTGACACAGTTCCGGAGATTCACAGACCCCTGCCACCATTACCCCACCCCCCTCTCCCCAAACACCCCCGATGCACATCCCACATCAAACACCACCCTGACCCTCAGCTCCTCCCTCGGAGCTGTTTACTGACAATTCCATTGAGTTGAGTTCCATTCAAAAGTCCTGGGATGATGAAACAGTTCATGTCCCATCGTAACACCTGGACATGGGCTGCCAAGTAACAGGTAACATTCTCATGACACAAATTCCCACGCTATAACTGTCTCCAACACAAGGAAGCTCAACCATCTCCTCCCGACCAATAGCAGCACAGCCCTCATCACGTTCCCCGCTGCTGGAACATGAGGAATTATCATTGACCAGAAAGTGGAATGGACTGGCCAGACTGACACTGTGCCACAGGAACAGGTCAGGGGCTGGGTAACGCCATGATAACAACCTCCCCTGAATTTACAAAGTTTCTGCAGTACTTATTCCAGTCAACAGTGTGATACAAACTCACCTGGACAAGAGCACAACACTACTTAAAACATCTAAAACCGTCTGCCTCACAGCGCCAGGGGCCCGGGTTTGATTCCCAACTTGGATCACTGTCTGTGTGGAGTTTGCATGTTCTCCCCGTTTCTGCGTGGGTTTTCTCCAGGTGGTCCTGTTTCCTCCCACACTCCAAAGACGTGCAGGTTAGCTGGATTGGCCATACTAAATTGTCCATTTTACCAGCACATCCACTCAAGGTTCATACAATCCCACCCGAGGCCCAAGGGAGAATGCCATTCTCCAAGCCTCACCTGCCCCTGGAATCGGAGCGAGCATGCCGGTAAAATTCCAGCCTTGGTGTCTCAATATGTGCAGGTTAGTGGGGATTAGTAGGATAAATAGGTGGGGTTATGGGGATACGGCTTACGTGAGATGCTCTGTCAGAGAGTCAGTACATGCTCGATGGGCCGAATGGCCTCTGGCGCTGTCGAGATCCAATGCTTCTATGCTTCCTACTTACCATCTCTATGTTCCAGCAGTTTTTCTTTACAAGTGTTCTAGTTCCTTAATGCCCCTGTCTCTCTGCATCTTAAGAATATAATTATAAAATATACGCTGAGGACACGTAATGTTATCTCTCTAAGATCTCTCTCGACCCCAGTGTCCTCAACTTATTTGTTGAAATCTGGATGCTTCTTTTCTTTGATACAGTGAGCTGGTGTGATCTGGAATGCGTTGACTGAAAGTTGGTAGAAGCAGATTCAACAGTAACTTTCAAAAGGGAATTGGATAAATTCTTGAAATGGGGAAAAGTTGCAGGGCTTTGGGGATAGAGCGGGAGAATGAGACTAATGGATAAGACTCTGCCATTACTGTTTCATTCAAAGATTCGATTTAATTCAGAATCACCAGCTCAAACGCTGCTTCAAAATATACAATTACCCAGGCAGATCCCAGATTCCCTTCCTCCTCAGTCCAGTTACGAAAGCTAGCTGTCATTCACCCACACACGTTTACCCCCTCTCCCCCCTCTCCCCCCACCCCACTTTCCCACTGGGCTACCACAAGACCATTCAACACACTGGGAAAAGGGCACAGTACGATCCAATTCTGAGTCCAGCCAGTCAGAGTGGCTGCTCCACATTGAGACCTTCACCCCGCCTTCATTAAAGTCCATGATGTTGATTCTCTGGTGTTTGTTTGTACCCATGGGGACAGCCCGTCTCACTTTCCAACCCTCTCAGCAAAACATTATGAAGGGAAAAGTAAATGAATCATACTGAACTATCAGTACTCTGTTGTTCCTGTACATTTACTGCACGCTCGCCTTGGCCTGATTAAATAAAGCAGTCACAGTCACACAGGAATGCTAATCCAACAAAGTTCCATCAGCCCTCAGTGTGTCAGTCTATCTCCCCTCCATTGAGCACACTCCCACTTGTCGAGATGCGGTGCATAGTCACAGGCGCACAGTCCAGAAAGTGGGTGTGTGCTCAATTGATGACTATATCATTGGAAAAGTTAAGCGCAATAACTTGCTGGCCAATCATCCAACTGTGCGTTCAACGCACCCAGACATGCTGTATGTTTGGCACAATATCCCAAAGGTCTCGAGTGAGTAGAACTTCCTACTCATGCTGTCCAATCAGAGGAAGCAAAAGGATTGAGAACAAATCCTCTGGGGATACACTGAACTCACACGGAGAGCAATGCTGATGTGAAAGGGCTTTAAACAGTCTCTGACATCCTATAGATGATACCCAATGCTTGTCGTGTGAGGAACAGTGAGCACTCTGGATCTGTGCTTGTTAGAGTTTAGAAGGATGAGGGAGGATCTTATTGAAACTTACAGGATACTGCAAGGCCCAGATAGAGTGGATGTGGAGAGGATGTTTCCACTCGTAGGAAAAACTAGAACCAGAGGGCACAACCTCAGACTGAAGGGACGATCCTTTAAAACAGAGATAAGGAGGAATTCCTTCAGCCAGAGAGTGGTGAATCTGTGGAACTCTTTGCCGCAGAAGGCTGTGGAGGCCGGGTCATTGAGTGTCTTTAAGACAGAGATAGATAGGTTCCTGATTAATAAGGGGATCGGGGGTTATGGGGAAAAGGCAGGAGAATGGGGATGAGAAAAATATCAGCCATGATTGAATGGTGGAGCAGACTCGATGACCTGAGTGGCCTAATTCTGCTCCTATGTCTTATGGTTTTATATCCTATAGACAATATAGTGCACTGTAACCAACATCCTTTAGGCAAAACTGCCCAGAATCCTATAGGTAACACAACCTGTAGCAACAGGTATCCGATAGATATTATAGCCTATAGTACTGAGTGTTGGATAGGTATTGTTAGGAGTGCCCTATTTTGGCCCAGTTTTCTTGTTCAGCTAAAGTTAATCTGTAGAATCTCCTGTCGTCCTTGTTGGTGACTCAGGGATGGGAAGGGAATGCGATCGTGTGAACTGGAAACCTGCTTCCTGCTTCCACCTGAATTACATTCTGGCCGCTCCATTAGATGACCTTCCCAGCCCACCACCATTTCAGTCCCTTGTGGCCAATTGATGGCCACTTAAAGGACTCATACTGTGACTGCTATAAGAGGGCCTGTTGCCAAGCAACGCACATGACAACCCAAACTGTGCAA